>NC_065532.1:52259749-53649479 GCF_020184175.1 Aphis gossypii
CGTGGTATATTTTAGTGAAAATTATGTACCATTTATACCTAATTAATTCTGTCCACCGAAAGAAACCAGTGTAGCTTTTTCTATAAGATTAGGATGACAGGATGGGTTGAAATTCAAAAATTTGAAAGTGATAAATACGCACCAAAATATCCTATGTCGACAAATTTGAAACTCACGACTTATGTTTTTATTTATACAACTTTTACACTTATATATATATTTTTAATTTTTTTATAATATAATAAATATTAATTATAATGGTCACAAATCTTAATATTTTAATATGATAAATATGGTAATTTTTATTATAGATATACAAAATATTCAATTTATCTTAATATTATAATTTTACTTAATAATCGTTGTTAAAATAAAATACATTTAATTTAAGTAACATACTGATAATCTTTAGAATAAAACTGAAAATAATTAACTACTTATGCTACAATAGGTACTAGGTAGTAGGTACTATTATATCCCGTTAATTTAATTTTATTTATTGTAAATTTTATATTTTTGGCAAACATATAAAATAATGTGTTTAGGAATACAATAAATGTTTATCAAATTAGTCATAAAGTTAAATATTGAATATAAAAAAAAAAATTGTTTTATTTTAATTTTTAATTTTTTAGTTGTACCCGCGTGCTCAGCCGCCGTGGATAGTTGTTTGCAAATAGTGAGACTGTTTCTTTGTCTTATAGTTATTTCGATCATAAAATGTTATAAAGTGTACATATCTTACTCAAAATGATATTAATTTAAGGTTTTTATAAATTATCATAAATATACTTATAGATAATAAAAACAATATATTATATAATAGTATTATAACGTCGTTAAATGAATAACAAAAATAATGATTATTAAACAACAAAATCGGGCATAGTGTTTTGTGGGGTTTCACAGCATACAGCCAATCAGGGCATTATTGACTTATTATACTATTTTTCTATTGGTTATTAATATTATTGGATGCGTTTAGCATAATATCTTAACTATTCGATTCTAAAATTTAGTCGTCAGTCGTAGTTAGAACGCAGTGATCTATACTTCAAACCCCGCTGGACCGTTCAAAGCACCGAGCCGTTGTCACATCTCATATACGTCTACGAAATAATAGTTGATTCATCGTCGATTCTACATATAAATTCTGAGGTACGTCGTAGGCGATTGTTTAACTAAAGGTACACTTTAAAAAATTATGTTAATATATTATAGTATATAATACCTATATGTCGAAATTCAAATTGTACAGAAGAGACAAATTACTTATTTTGTGTAACTTATGATTAAGGTTAAACACTTGGTTCTAGTTTTTTCATATTTTTTAGAAAGATCGTAGAAAAATTCTAGATCAACAAAAAATGTGTTACATAATGCTAGGAGATCAAATTAAAAATTTTATTTTGCATATTTTATCATTATTGCATACAAATGCATGTATTTGGGTATATTAAAAAAATTAAGAACATACTTGGCAATTTTCGAAATAAGTTCTTAAATTATATAGCTTAGATAAAAAAGAAAAAAATGGTAAATTTTCCGTTTAAAAATGATATTTTTATTATCAGTTAGGTAATTTATTTCCTGACCGATAAACTGATAAAACCGAAATTCGTATAGGAAGTGAACTTTAATTGACCGTCATATTTTAGCGCGTACTCGTTTCATGATTGCGCGCACTGCATGAAATATATTTTTCGCCACGGAATAATTTCGTCTATTTCAAACTTTTTTAGTAATATTTTAATTTCAAATATGCCAAAGAAAAAACAATAATAATTGGCTTTTCATTTTTTTTTTTTTTTACTTCGGTGGATTAGATACAATAATGTGCCATATCACAACGTGATTTATGTGTTAACACATTCGCTACTTTATTATTCAATTAATTGTAATTAAAAACCAATAGCAACCATTTATTAACAAACATTTCCAATCGTAAATTTCAAAATCCCTGTTTTAGCACCCACCAGAGATGGAGTTAGGAGGTAGTTATTTGTGATAGGAACCTTTTCCGTGATATACTTTTTCGTTTATAGAAAAAAAATCAAGAATATCTGATAAGTAGTTCCAAAGTTTACCCAGCACAAAGATTTATATTTATATTGTTAGTTATTATTTATATATATATATAAACAGTTATAATATAATATTTTTATATTTAGAACTATGAATAAATAAATAATAAAAAAAATAAAATAAAATTGGGTTTTTACAGAAAGTAATGAAAAATAATTTGAAATTATATAACTCGAGTAATGAAAAAGTGGCCATAAAAATTTATAGGCACTCGATCAAATTTAAGCCTTTCTAATTGATTAATTTTATTTTTAATCAAATAAAATATAATTGGTTAATAAAATAAAAATTTATTTGATATAAAAATATAGTGGACTTTTTGACCAACATATTTCTCGAGGTGTGATATCACTCATATTTTATTTGTTTACCCTGCTTTGGAGACTAAACGCTTAATTTGAACGGATCACCTCTTAAAACTCATAATATTTAATTTGTTCTTTACTCCATTCCCAATACAAAATTTTAATTTACTGTATAAATTGTAATTACTATAATTTTGGAAATTGACTTCATTGTATAATGTTAACTGCTGTTAACTTTTATTAAACATTGTACCTTATTATAGTATTATAATTGTCAAGCTATCGTAGTTAGTATACTATTTGCCATTTGGTACAGATAAAAAAAAAATTCTCGAAATATATAAATATATAATAATATGAGATGATTTTTTGTTTTGAGATATTCATGAATATTATTTTTCAAAAGATTTGAGATGAAATAACTCCTGTAGTGATCTCTCCAAATTATCGCATAATCACATACTAGATTAAATAGGTAGGTAAATACACAAAACAATCGATAATATTGAATTACAAAATCGTTTTAAACTGTTTTTTATTGCGACTTTCGTGTTCAGTTAAGTCCATTGTACATTACAATTTTTTGTATCGCCGTTAACGCTTACCTACACGTTTTTATCGATGCTATTCGCCGACGCAATTAGTTCATAATTAAGATTTTCTGTGTTATTTACCACTTTTATGCGTGTGTCGCTAAGTTATCGTTTAGAACCTAAAATTTAGATAAATTTGCTTGTGCGAGTAGAGCAGAACATCAGTTAACACGTATCCGTAGTAAAAACAAAAAACCTGTAAATTTAAAATATTAATGCCTGTATCGCGTTATATCGCATCAGTGAAAATCAAATTAATCCGTGACCGATGTATACGATTGTTTTCATACGATTCTATAATATTATTATTTTATAAACGACTCAATTATGTATAAGTCATGACGTGCTGTCGACTCGCAAGAGGGATAACGATATAACGTCAAAAAGTTCCAAAAGTCATTATACTTCACTGAGTTGTATTAAGTGCTGTGCAGATAATGTACGTGATATACACGCCTTTATACTGTCTTTGCTTATCCAACGCGTAACAATGTATATGTAATAAGTTCGTATTCAGAATTCCAAGAATTATAATTTATGTTATTTAGTTTTAAACAAAAAATTTCAATAATTGTAAAAATCAAAAGTAGAAGTTTAGTATTACTTTGTTGATGATTACTCGTATACATATTACATACTTATTACACTTTAAACATTTCAATTATTACCTACGAAACTTACATTGTTATTAAAAATACGCTCTACATAATAATAATATGTTCTGTAGGTGTATACCGATTGAGTTGACGTTATTTTATAATTTCTCGTAACAGGCACTTTTACAAGCGTAGGTAGTCATTGATTAGACAGAAAATTGGTTTTTAGTTTTCTGGTCACAAATTTTTTTA
Organism: Aphis gossypii; assembly: GCF_020184175.1. Taxonomy (NCBI): domain Eukaryota; kingdom Metazoa; phylum Arthropoda; class Insecta; order Hemiptera; family Aphididae; genus Aphis; species Aphis gossypii. The sequence goes on from NC_065532.1 coordinate 52,263,581, forward strand.
AATAGCATTTTGAACACTTTTCTTTTAGAATGGGTCTCGTTCACGTTTACTGCGGTAGTACAGTAAAACAAATAGTGGGTAATTTGGTCTGTCTCTACAGGTCGGCGAAAAACATTCATTACGCAGCTGGATGACATCATTGTCGTCTATGGGTATGGTCGAATTTCACTTGAGTTGAAAAAAGGTAATGGTCGAACTGCACTCGGGTAAAAAATAGGTAGTGGTCGAACTGCACCTAGGCTCAAAAAAGGTATTTCCACAAAAATATCATACATTTGAAGGGGTTAAACGTTTAGAAAACACTCATTTCTTTTCCCACTTACAGGCTTAGAACTGACAATGATTTTAATCATTAGCGTGGTTAAAAATGATAGTTTTATACATACATCATGTTAATATAATATTAAAAATATATTTTTTAATTTTTTTTTTTTTTTTAAACGTCAATTATCATTATTGTCATTATTACATTTTTTTTTTTCATTTCGATCATTTTTTTTGTAGTAATGAACTAATAGCAAACTTCAATTACAATTTTAGCTAATTGATAATTCGCTTTTGAGCATAAAAGTAAAATATTTTTCAATATCATTTATATTTTTTTTTAGTACCGTGTAGTTGAAGATCTTGTATCAGTATTCTCATCTAATGAGTATTTTCTAAACGTTTTACCCCTTCAAATGCATGATGTTTTTGTGGAAATCCTTTTTTCAAGTCAAGTGCAATTCGACCATTTCTTTTGAAGTGATAAATGCAATTCGACTAGCCCGTCGTCTATATGTTCATTTAGGGACACAAAGGTCGCTATCTATATAAATATTGTTTAGACGATTGTTTGAGACGATTTAGGTAAAAACGATCGCCTCGTTTATCACAACGCGAAACGGGCGCGATGACAAACGTTTGATACATAATATTATTATGTTAATAATATTTAACCCTTGCCACCCCTCTTCCCATTGTTCTCTATGCTTTTTTCGAAAGCCCGCAGTTGACAACGGGTGTGTCGCAACCGCTACCACCACCGATTTACGAGTATATAGAAAATTTCGAGTCCTACAAGGAATACTAGAGTTGCACAGGGTGATCCTGTTAACATAAGACACTCGATGTCTTAGAAACCGTTTAAGTTTTAGAAAATATTGTCAATAAATTTAAATGATTACAAAACAACATTAAAAAATAAATTAATTTATTATGGTATTTTTACAGTGCTTTAAAGTTTTTTCAATAGTCAAATACATATTAAATTTTATACTCCAAAGCCATAAAGGTACTTTTCTGAGAATTTAAATAAACAAAAATCGAATTTCAAACTATTATAGTTGTTAATTAATCGTATAGCTTATAAGCTACAACTTATAAGTAGGTATAATTAAAGTTCTGATATTGTTGACCAACATGTTGCCCAGTAGGTACCTATCTCTCTGTCAATAAACTCCACCGCGCATCAAAACTTTAAATACTTGTAAAGTTGTAACTAATTAACTGCTCTATTGAAATTCAATTTTTATGCAACTAGAAATACTCAAAAAAACGTTCAGTATTATAACGGTATAATAATAGGGAAATAAAAATATAGTATTTGGTCATTCGGAAAAAAGTAAACAAATCTTAAGGCTTATGAATATTTATACATATAGCTTACCTATTAAAAATGCTGTTCTTGTCTTGCAATAACTTCAAATCATGACGATAATTTTAAAACCACGCGACAATCGAGTGATGAAAATTATTACTCTTTCCGAAAGTGCCGCAAGTCGAAATTCGCCCTGTATATTATCATAACGTACGGGGAGAAGCCAGATCCAACGATATTGGACGAACACACGTGCGATATTAAAACGTAGGTATCTGGGTGGCGGAGGTGATATTAATATTATACACATACGAAATGAAACGAGACGACGCGGTGAAATAATATTATAGTTCGCGCTCCGTTCCTGGCCACATATATATACACCTACAAGTGCACATTGTACGCGTATAATATATTAATATTTATCACGATCATACTGTCGTAGTGCGCGTTGTTAATATTTTGAATTTCATACGCGTTTCTGTGATTTTGACGTTTATTATTTATTATAACAGTTGTTTTGCATTCCGGATAAAGCGGCACAGATACTCGACTTGATATTATTGGTATTTCAGCGATTTGTTTTTCTTCGAGGTTGCGAATATTACATTAGTATTATTATGGTTTACGGGTGTCGAGATTTCCAGCGATCGTCACGAGGCGCAATCGATCGCGATCGGCCGCAATATTAATGATTTTCTGCTACAATAGTGTGCTATAAATATAAAATATGATTTTATGATTTTTTTCCCCGCTTAATAAATTCCCACGACTCGTGAGTATAATAGACAATGATAATATTAGCTACTATATGAAATATGCCGCGCCAAAGTTTGCGAGTGGAATTCTCGACCCATTTCCTATTCGAGACGAATCATAACGTGTTAAATACTAGGAAAAGTTGAAAAAACGTTCACATTTTTTGTCGAAAAATCAACACTATTTGTTTCTGACGACTAAAATCGTATACGAAATTAACCATAATACATATGTTTGTATTGACCGAAACGACAAATTAATTGATTTAATTTATCACTTAAAAAAATACAATAATTGAAGTAATACAATTTATCTTGTAGTTTATTATGATCACGAATTCGGACAATAATATTTTTTCTTTGTCGTACGGCCTTTAACAATTACCAGACATCGCGTGGACGCATTCCGAGCTACATTTTTTTTCCTTACGTATTTAGATTTTAATCGCACATTTACGACCTCAAATTAAATGAGGTTTTTTTTTTAATTGAGATTGGACAATTAAATAGTATAGCGTCTGTATAGGTACTAAAAGTCTAAAACCATACGCAGTTGACGCGCTTCCGTGACGCGATCAACATATTTTTAAATATTTATTCGGCGAATGATATTATATTATTAAAGGACTTCAAACACGACGCTCTCGAAGAACAAAAAATTCCGGACGTGGTTAATTTATTTTTTTTTGTCCCTACCACACATTACACACTGTCACACCCCAACATGCACGCACACTCAGATACACTTATATTATTTATAATATGTTCATAAAGCTTTACTATTATTATTATTATTTCAATTAACAAGTGTATTTTTTATTTATGGTTTACGATGTGTGGCGTTTATGGAGAGAAACTTGTCGAAATCGATATAGTAGTATAATAATAATACACAGCGTCGCGCGAAGTCGTTTATTTATTATTGCGTCGCGGCGTCGAAGGGGCAGAGATTTTGATGTTGTTATTGTTTTTTTTTTTTTTTTTATGAATAATCGCGTAATGCGTATACATACGTCGTACACGGTTGGTAATAAAAAAGTAAAAAAAAAAACATATAAAGCGAGCAAAAAAAAATCCGAACTTTTATTCGACACATTCATGTCACGTATTTTTATCAATCGTATAGTGTTTCTCTGATTGGTCTCAAAACTAAAACGTTCTACCACTATATCATCACAACAACACCCGAGATATCTCGGTCGCTGAGTGTTTATGCGCCATACGGTCGTTTTTGAACAGCCACAACGCTCTAAGCTAATACATAATATAATAATATTATATTGAATTGTATCTTGGTCGGAGACAAACAAAATTATTATTATTCCGACTGTATGTTTCGCGTAAAGACAACTAGTTATGTTTAAAGTACGGAGTTTAGAAAGTTATATCAAGTACCTACCATGTAGATAATAATCAAAAAATGTTTCCCCGAATTTGAACGACCTATTCCTTGCTATTTAAAATTGAAAGAGAGCCAATTTGTTTGGGAAATTGATTTTTCAAAATAATTAATTAGTTCAAAAACAGCATGCGAGAAATTATTATTAAGATGAGATAAGATTAGATTAGATTATTATTATTATTATTACTATTATAATCTTATGTAATGTTTATTAAAATGTGATTACAATCTGGCGAAATACAAATATCGGTCTATGCGGCCAGTTGGAAATTTGAATTTGATTCCGAATGGAGCGACGTGTCTATTGATTTTACAATGCTGTATGATTTTCTTTTTGTGTATGTGCACGACAAGTAATCGATAAAATGATTTGATTTTCAAAGATAAGGATGGTTTCTGCTTGGTGGAAAATTGGAAATAGCTTATATTTTAGAGAGGTCAAAATAAAAATTCCCACTACTTTTTTTATAACCTAATCCGAAAAAATAAAATCAATTTTACGTAAATCCAATTTTTGACAAAATTGATTTTGTTGTTTTGATTAAACGAATAATCGAAGATACTAAAAATTTGTTTAATACAAAGTTTGCATTATCATTTCATATCTACGACAACATTTTCAAAATATTTCGACTTTTTAAGTTACAAAGATACAAGATCTTACATTATTTATTCTAGCATATGCTTAAGAATCTTAAGAATGCATAAGAATCTTGAGAATACATAAGCACGGCTTTTTTATACACATTTAAAGTTAAAATGTTATTGTTAAAAATGTTTACAAAATTTATCAAAATAATTAAAAATAGCAAACTATTTTGTAATTAGAAATTCATAAACACCAATTTTAGTTTTTATACCTGTTTTGAAATTTAATACTAGATGCCTTAAAATATGTAGAAACTAAACTCATTAAATCTAAAAAATCTAAAAAAAAACAAAAACAATTATTTTTAAGTCATTTTTTTTAAAACTTAAACAAAATTATTTATTTAAACAGTAAATGATGACGTTAATTCTTTCGTTGTAATTTAAAAATATTATTCGTAAAATAACACATATATTATATTATTAAAAATGTTACTATATTAAACGCAAAGACATTTTTGATTTATTTTAAGATATTATGAATCTTATTTTACTATTTTACAGCGTTTACAAAAAAATCTCATTTTATTTTGAGTTATATGAGCAGATGATCATTTATATTATACTATATCATTATAATAATTTTTAAATTAAAAACTAATTTTTTACGTTAAATCCAATATTTTCGGAAAAATTAAATCAATCCACTGTTATACTAAAAATAAAAATAAATAGCTATATCAAAAAACCAATCTAATCTGCTCATAATCGTTTTTGTGTAAAATAATTTATCATCGAATTCAAATTTAACACATTCATAATAGTGACCAATTCGATATCTAATATACAACATAGAGATATTCACTTACTTACCTTTTTTTAATTTGACTTAAATTTTATTGTCATATTTACAACACTGTTTTGTTAAAATTGTGACGATTTCAATAAACTTGTTTTAAAATCCACTTATTGCCGTTTAGTACAGTCCATTCGTGAATAATATGACTCAATAATAATATTATTGTTTTCATACCTATCGAGTCTTAAATGTAAATTAAAAAGAATCCAAAGTTTTTATGATTTCTTTCATTTAAACGTTCCAGAACCAGAGAACCGTATTCGTAATCCCCGATCTTATCAATTATTAACTTTGAAACACTCGTTTTCGATTTATGCTTTTCGTATAAGATTTTCACCGGAAGTATTCACTGTCCTGAGTAATTAAGTCGTTGTTTGTTATTTTCTATAATCTTACTCATATTATAATACTATGCCTTAATAAATACATTTTAACTTTACATTTGAAAGAAATGAATTATGCAAAGAACACAACCAATAATAGAATTATAAAAATTAAACATTAAAAACTATAAACGAATTAAAAATCGATTTGTTTACATCACCAAACTTTGGTTCTTTTTAAACATTGAATTTCATAATTGTTAATTCACAGCTACAAAATAGTGTTTTATTTTGTACTTCTTTGTGTAAGTAATACGAAAAACAATTGAACGTACAATCCACAAGTTTTAAGCTTGAATAAAAACGTTTATATAAACAAACAATTTTCATTTTAACCTATATATAATGTTGTATTCGTTCGAACCTAGTCGTTATATAGTATTCGAATATATATGCGCATATCGAATTGTCAGATAAATCTAAAACATCCAAACGAGGCTCGGAAGCCAAAAATATTATTATTCAAATGGATTAAATTAAAGTCGAATGCCGGAAAGAAAACTATTGTATTCTCAGACCGATTTTGGAATTATGCCGCCCCCCATAAAGTCTGTTACTGGTAAAACATTTGACCTTGTATATACCCATATTATGTATAATACCCGTATGAATGTGCGCGAAACGCTTTCGCTAAGGATTTTATGTAATTTCCATATATATTTGGTACTATATAGAATATTATGTCTTATTCTCGAGATTAGACTTTTCATTGAAGCCGGGAAAAAAATTTGAAACGGCATATTATTATCATTATACGCCTTTAAACAATATACTCTCCACAGTTCTAAAAACGTGTTATTTTATCGCAAATAAAAGTTTATATACGTTAGTTTCCAGGCGAATCGAACAGAAAACATGTCGGCTAACGGTATGATAATAATATACGTCACATGTACGACCGTTCAGACCATTTACGGAAAACGGACGGACCCATAGTTCGACCGCCGTTGAAACAGACGTCGTAAACATTGGAAACTTTTCAGCTCGTAAACGCATTTGACCGGCGACGGGCGACGTTATTGCTATACCGCTGTTATCGCCGAACGATCAAATCCTTATTAAATCGTAGCGTATAGAATCACGCGACGAAAACAATATTCTTCGAGTGATTTTTCGTATACGAATACATTTAGATAAAAATAAAAGGAATTAAATGTTAATCGATAGAGTTAAATCATACGATTTTACTGACACGTGATGGTTGAAAAATAACTGAAATCTCGTAACGCAATTTTAACGAGAATAAATATTATTGAGTACCTGTTGTGTATTATTATTCAATATTAAATGCTCTAAAACCATAAAAATAATTTTCTATTCAAATTAAATTATTAAGTATTTCAAAAATCATACAGAAAACCTTAACGAAATTCCGTTTGATCCAAAAATCAAAGTATTGTGTCTTTGGTGTGTTGACAATAATATTACATGAAAATCTACAAAGGTTTACTAACTCGTCATATGATCAATGTTCGGAAATTGCTTGCGTGGTCCTGACTGTACCCAACGCCGTCCAATCACGTCAATAGGTTCATACGATTACGTTATTATTCTTTTCCTTATTCATACTTTTTTACAATCTGTTATAGGTTAAAAATAAGTAAAAATAACGATTTACTAAAATTATAGTATTAAAATTAATTATAATTAACAGATAATGTCATGATATCTCATAGTTGTTTGAATGATTTTTATGAAATTTAGTTTTTCAAAGTATAATTGTAAATCAATTCAGTATTTAGTGAATATAAAATAAATGTGCATTATATAATAGTTTTGTAAAAATATATTATAACTCAATGTGTATTATCAAAATCGTTTTTAAAAATTGTAAAGTTATAGCTTTCTGTGAAATGACGTCTGCATTTGATTAGGTATTCAGTATTATATAAAATAAGTACATACATTCGAGAAAAAAAACTCGATCAGAATACATGATTGTTTATTTTTTTTTCAAACAATTCAAAACCATAATATACTTTTATAGCATTTAAAAAAAAAAATCATAATAATTATTACTATAAAAAAGTCACTATTTATTATTATTTTTATTTATGTAAAGCAATTGAAAATTGTGATATACATTCGAGAGTATTGAATATTCTATTTGAAGAAAAAAATAATATCATACAATGCCTTAAAAATGCATAAAAGTATTTTTTGCGAAAATAAGTTACTAAGTTGCAATAAGTAAGTTTGCATTTGCTGAAAACTCATTTTAAAACTAAAGCGCTTATGATGATTTATGTTTGAAGATTTTTTATTTTAACTTTAATTTTTTTCAATTCAGGTTTGCCAAATATCATAGTTAAATGCAATATTTTTTGAAGAATTCTTATTGAGAAATATATTAATGTTAAGTTCACGGTATTTTTATTTTTATAACAATATAAAATATTGTGACTAACCACAATATTTATAAAAACAAAAGGGCTTCTTTACAGATTTACATTGAATGTGTATTACACAATACGAATATTATAATAATATATTATATGTTGATATATTATCCTTAAAAATGTGTGCTCATTACGTGATTATTATTTTTTGGTACAAATTGTCGATTTAAATTTCAGAGAAATACATTGAACTTTTCAAAATACCAAACCGGCCGCGCGACAAGTTGTTGTTATTATAATAGTGTAGGGGCTTAACATACTGACTTTTTATGACTGTAGAACTGTTTTAATATTCATAATCCATCGAAGTCTTTGCTAGCCAACTTTTGAAATATGGGCAATAAAATTCGTGGACCAATCTGGATGGTTTAAATAATCTGATCACGAAAAAAAAAGAGAATAATAGTATTATCATCGACTCGCTCGTACACAGAATTTCATTGACTAAATCGGTGAATTTTTTAAAATCAATCAACGTGTAATTAAACGAATAAGTGCATCTAAGAAACGATTTTCGAATCGAATTGAATTTATTTTTTACCAACCTAATCGGATTAATGAATAATATTTGCAGGTGTTAAAAAGACACGACGTTATAAGACTATTGCAGATTGCAATAGAAAAAAGTCAAAATACTGAGTGTGTAAATACGAAATTTTCTAAATGTCGTGAATGGAACAGAATAATGTGAATTTATTTTATATTAATGAAAATATATGTGTCTTTTTTTTATTGGATATGATGAAATTTTTCCAATGTTCACAGTGCTTCAATTGCAAAAACTGTTTTGCAAATGTATAGGTACTATTGTATACCAAAGTGAATGCATCGTGAAAGTTTTTTTTACTCATCGTTCATTGTTGTGATTGAATCATACAGTTTGAGAAAAATATTTATCAACGGTTAAATTTTAAAATCAAAATCAAATAGATTAATGGATTAAATGTTTAACTTAAAATAAATTGTCTAGATTACATTTTGAGATGTTTACAAAAATTGAAATAAAAATGTTAAGTTTATTTAATTATTAATATTTCATAGTAATAGTTAAAACATTTAGCATTTTACTTTTTTGCAACGAAATAATAAAACAAATTAGCAATTATCTATCATCATTCATCATAAACAAACACAATGATCCTATTTTTTTCATCATTTCATTTTTTTTTTTTTTTGGAAAATATACAATCTTGTATGTATTTGCTAACATAATTTGAAAAAAAGATGACTGAAATAAACATATACATAATTAATATCGAACAACATATGAAGTATGACGTGAGGAAAGTCATCCAGCGATGAAACCATCAGAAGCTCTTTGAAACATCATAATAATATTTATCGAAAAAGTCATTAACTGGTATCAAACACGGCGTTATGTATAGGCAAAACAGGTACAACACTTTCAAAACGTTTAAAAACGATATAATATTATATTTTTATAGTCATATTGTTAGCAGCTCTTTTTGCGTATTAATTTTTTTGTTTTGTGCTCGTCAAAACGTGCTCTGGAGATCAAAAGAATAAATTACGGCAAATCGTATAGGTATATAAATATAATAATAATATATTGACAATACACGACATCGATGGAAATCGACTGGGACGGTAACAGCGCCGACCAATCGATTTCTCTGCGAGTGGGTAAAGTCAAAGGGGGGGGGGGGGGTTCCGCTCCACGGGGAAATTGTTTGGGCGATGGTGTGGAGGCTGTAGAAAAGAACGACCGGGTTTCGAGAATCCCCGACAGCCGACAACGACATGGTGATCATGATACGGGGAAATTCATATTCCGCTCAATTCATAATAAGTTTATGTGTGCCACACAAAGGTCGTTGGTTAGTGAAACCGCCGAAGCCGAATTACACGTGTAATAATTCAATTAAATTGCCTCTGATCCTGTGCGCATGCATTTGGTCTCGGACGGGGATCCTCAGCTGCCACCACCGTTTGCATTACAATATGTCATAATATTATATGTGAGCCACCGCCGTTGAAGCCGCAGACGTTTAGATCGACAATTCGACGGCATAATCTCATATGAACCCGTCGCAAACGTCGAGTATATACGTTTATATGATACAAATATTTCGATTGTTGTGCAATATGGATTGTTGGTACAAACGACCCGAGAACAATGTCGCGATAAACGGTTATTATTATGTGTTGGACACGTTTGAACTGACGTAAAAGGTATTGAATGTTCGTGAATTATCGTTTGAAATTATTTTTATTCCAGAATACACATGTAAATATGTATAAAATGGTATCGCAAATAATACAACTATGATATTATTTTGTACTTGAGTTTATATGAGTATAGCTTTATATTATACATAATAGTATATACATTAGAAAAAACACAATTAGAGAACATGACATTTTCTAATGTTTTCGGATACTGTATTAATTTTATCGACGAGCGAATACATTTAAATACGATAAATATTAAACACAGTTTAAAAGTTTTTTTTTACCTAACAAGTTAATAATTGCGTATGATAACACTTATTATTAGTACTATGTTCTTTTTTTCAAGTCCATATTTTTGATAAGTGTATATTTTTTTTCAATTTTATTGTCGCGGTAGTCACGATATCCAAACTGCATAATAATATTATGCCGTTTAGTTAGTTAGAACGGATAAGCTGAAATATTTATATTTTTTTTAAGTAGAGAATACCCCGCAGTTCAACCTTTCATCTCCTTCGCAGAAATCCAAACCACTGCTGCTTACATAAAACGTGGTTTAAATGCATTCATTCAGATGTTTAGGTTGGGGCGTATATATACACGCGACTGTTAGTAAAATACCGAAAAATCCATATAGTGCGCACGTGTCCTTAGAATTTGACCGGACATCGTTTCCGCAACGCCGGACAGAAACGATCGGTACTCGATATGTGGTGATTGAAATAAAATGTAATGCGTTTATAACAATACAACATAATATCACGTCACATATAATATATATATTATATTGCCTTGTTGCTGTATACGACGTATGGTGTGCAGTCGACCGATGACTGCACCTCGAGAAACGGAGTTTACACGGGTGAAAAAGTACTTAGTCGTACATAATATACGATCATATAAATATATTATATTTCAAGCGTAAAATATCGAATATTGCTATTTTTTCCTTCCGTTTTTATTTTATTTCATTTGCGACGCGCACCTCGATCACACGGTCTGAAAAAGTTTGGCGATGCGATTTGTTTTGACTGCCTCGAGACCATATAACAATTATTATGATTATTGTAAAGCTTGTCGGCTCGCGTTTTCATCTAGCCACGAAAATAATATTACGAGTAGACTGCTGTTGTTGTTATACGCGACTGTCACCGTTGCCACTCCATCGCGTTTAAATATATATATAAATCGATTGACAATAATTTAATTACCATAAACAGCAGCAACTGTCGTCGTCATCGACCAAATCGAACAAATAATAATGTTTTTTATCGTTGTATTATTTACTGCAGTTATTATAATATTATATAGGATGTCCGGTATAATAGCATCCAATAAATTATGAAAATGCGATTAAATTCGTAAATTTTTTTGAAAAAAGTTAATTTTTGTATTGTGATTGTATTCAGCAACATATCCGATTTAAATGCGAAAAATTAACATTCGATATAAAGCCGTTGAAGGAGGCGTCATTGTACGTATGCAGTTATCGATTCGTTTTGTTTCGAAGACGAACGGGGAGCTTCCGTCTCTGTGAACGGCAATCGTCAAAGTAGTGTGGTTTCTGATTGTGACTTAAGCCTATTTTGGAATGCATGTTGATGATTTTTGGTTCCAACAATAAGGTCGTCGACTTTATTGCACGAAAAATTTACCGAGTGCCTCGTGACAATCGTTAATAATATTCAGTAGAATAGGACGTTTGTGAGCGAGTCATCGAAGGCTTCAAAGACCATCGACTTCAATACAGCGTCTAAGTAGGTGGCCAAACGTTATTCTTTACACGCATATCAGATAAGTTATTGAGTATAATTCCCGTAAAAACATTATGGTTTTTTTTTTTAAAAGAAATGTACCTGTTTTATTGCGTTTTTTTAATTCGATAATACACAATATCGAACATCCTGTATACAGTACGGTTGCACATAAAACGACAATATTCGTTATAGTTTTCGAGTTTATATTTCACGTGTGTGCGTTATTGCAGCAGACACACACACACACACACATATATATATATATTAAACTCGAACGCGACGGCCGAAGGTATGTTTCGCATAATATAATATAATACGAGCTTTGATAATAATAATACGACACACAACATATATATATATCGTACGGATATGCCAAAACGTAATAATAACGATGATTAAAATAAAACATCAACAAATAACACATTTATGTACATAATAATAATAATAATAACAATAATAATAATACAGTACGTTCATGTACAACAACTACGGACGAACGTTGCAGTAATGGATATTACAAAATTACATCGAACCGCGTACCGCGAAAACGAGGGGCGACAAAATCTACTCGCCCGTAGGTACCTGCTAGTAATATAGTCGCGGTATATAATATCGTTATTATTATCTCCCTTGTTGCAATATCGTAACCTCTATGCGACGGCAGTATTTTCAGTGGCGCATCCGGAATTCTCTCTGGGACGTGCCGAGGAGTAGTTATTGAAAAGTAGCTACGAATAAATCGTGTATTTTACGATGTGTGTATGCAAATATAATATAACATGTACCATGATGCAAACGTCATCAGGTAGTGTGTAACTCGTAAGTCACGATTTCGAAACGGCGGTGTTGCGATACCGCGAAAACGATAACCAATAACGATATAATAGCCCAACTGCTTTACGTAAGTAAAAAAAAAAAAAAAATTATAACGATTTAATTGCGTATTTAGATAAGGAAAAAAATGTAAATATTCAATTGAAAATGTACGAATGATTCAATAATATTTGATGTTTCGATAAAAAAAAAATGTTGATACGTACTACGGAAACCGACTTCATGGGCGGAATGGAAATTCGACGAAGAAAAATATCACAACAATATAATATATTTTATTGTTTTATTTTATGCGATGTAATTTTTATTATTGGCCGTATCGTCTTATTCTGCTTACTTTTTTTTATACCGTTCGACTTAAATGATCATTTGTTTTTTTTCCATTATACGACTCGGTGTCTCGCGTGTTTTACGTTCAGAAATATTATATGACGGTTTTTAAACGTTCTGGGAAATGTTATATTAAACGTACAATGTATATAATATTTTAAATTATAATACAAATTCTTCGTACACATTTTTCTGATCATTTGGCGATGAATGAATAAAATCAAATCAAAATCCAATTTTATATTATAAAGTCTTCTCAGAGAATCGATAATGGTCATTCAGTGTGGACTCGCGGTATTATATTGAGCATTAAACACTATAATATGGACTGATGTTTATTTATACATATTTTTGTGTACATAGGGTGCGGTATTTTGGAGCGGATTTTAGCTTCATCCCTTCTATCGTCAATATTCATTTCACATAATGAAATATGATCTGTTATTAAATCGGGTTTGCGTCCGCAATGTGTTTTCTCTGAAAATATTTTTGTCGACAATCGCTTTAGTGCCGATATACTGTAGCGAGCAGAAATACTATCGCTGAATCGCGTCAGGACGTCGAATGCGATTATAACAAAAATGTGACACGACTAGAATCATAAAATGGACGTTAAAACGTGTCCGGTGGATGCCTTTTGTGAACCATACCGTATCCGTTAAAAACAAAAAATAAAACACAATATTTTGAAGATCAAACGTTCGTTTTCACTGTAATCGTGTTCGCTTAGTTAAACAAATATTTACACATCGAGTGCATGCAAATACGCGGTGGTCAAAGAGCGACAGCGATTTAGGTAGACCTATATATATATATATCAAGTGGCTATATTGGTGCTGCACATCCGAACCATTTGACGTCTCGCTTCGTTTGGCTCTGTAGGAAATTATAATGTGTTCCCGCGAGAATCACGTTTTGGGTACCGGATCAGCGTTGAATTTTTTTTTTCAAATTCGAAAACGATTTATTGCGATATCAAAAAACACTACCGACCGGAACTCAATGTGTCGCGAATTTTGATCGGGCTTACTTTTTTTTTCACAACACAAAAAAGTAAAAATATCCGTCCACAGATAGTGGTTTTGACGGTTTTGTTGTTATTTATTTAACCTTTAATTTCGCGTATAGTTATCTTATTACTTGATGGTTGGACTTATTGACGAATTTATGTCCGTTCAAATAAAATCGATTTTTTTTTTCAATAAATTATATTGATTGTTTATTATTATACTTTAAAAATAATAATATTTAAATTTTTTGCTATATTTTTGAAGAATATTAATTATTAAATACAAATGAATTTATACATGTGTATTACATCCATATAATTATGTATTTTAACTAAAATAAGAAACAATAGTACCTATACATCGCATAAATTGAATTGCATTTTTTTCTAATAGAACATGATGTATCTAATAATTTAAAATCTTTAATTTTATTTCTTGTTAAAATGATGGTTTACTGGTAGAAAACTTTAGGTCCTACACTAAAGTAAATTTATCCGAAATGAGAATGAATCTACTGCAATAGCATACCGAGTAATAACACACAACATTCATGAACGATGACTATACTAACGTCCCAAAATGACCATTTAACTACTATAATACAGGTACGGAGAGTGTTTTTCGACATTTTTAATAAATATTTGCCGCTGTAAGTGTGTTTTATTTAATTTTCAAATGAGAAGTATAAATTGAAATAAAGACTTACCTATTCGACGAGTTTATTCCGTTTTATATGAGTCTTTATTTTTTCATCTATATGACAATTATGACTGATCCATGCTATACGATTTAAAAAAAAAGAAAATACGTAATATCAATTATGCGTTTAATAAATAAAAATTGTATTGATCACGTAAAAAGTATCGCTGTAATAACAATAACAATAATAATAATAATAATAATATCTGGTCAGTGGCACACGCCGACGCTCTCGATGGGTCGGGAAAATAAACGAATTCACAGTTTGTTATTATTATTATTTTTCTAGATTTTTAAATTTATTAATTATTTTGGTGTTTATAAAAAAAAAAAAAACAAATATTAATGTAAACATAATAGCAACTATTGCGGATCAATTATATCGAACAGGAATGGGCGAAAACGGAAAATTATACTATATAAACGCGTCAAAGCAAAATTCAGAATAAAATCAACTACCATAATATACGGATACTTATACTGATATCACATTATTATATGTATATCTACTTCCGATTCCCCCACATATTGGATCGGTGCAAAGGATAATATGGATTTTTTACGATTCCATGTATGATTTCCGCGAAATTCGTAATATCATGGCCACAGATGCCAATCGTGTTTTTTTTTTTATGGTAAATATATTTTTTTAATAATAATAAAAAATACTAATAATTTAGAAATAAATAAATAAACGATTATATTATTATGTATGTAATATTACGTATGTGTACGATACGCCATAAAACTAAACTAATATTACAACAAGTTTTTGTTTTTAATTTAAATAAAAACGAAAATGCTGATTCTACGGTAATAATATATTATTATAAAAAATATCGGTGACGGATGAAAGTATTACGATGTACAGACGAAAGGTCGACGAAGCTGCGTGCAGCGCATACAATTTCCTACGACGTAGTCGGTGGTGGTTACAAATTCGTAAAATAAAACGAAAAAAAAAATGATTAGCACGAACAAATTGAAAGAATTTTTGAATTTGAATTGCGTACTAGGTATATTGTTTTATAAATTACTTTTACTAGCCAAGTGGGATTATTTTCCGTACACGCACGAACAGGATCGCAAAATATGACCTTATAATATTGTGACGTGCGTAGTTTTGCGGGATATCGTTTGCCGTATTAATTTTCGCGCTACCTACGCCAATACGTTTCGGATCGGAGAAAAGTTTGTTTAAAATACGACGGTGGCGGTGAACACCAATGCCGTCCGTATATTATAATCGAAACGCACGCAACAATATTAATAGTAACACTAGTCGGAAACGTGTACTTTATATTATAAATAAAATATAATATTTTACGATACCGTTATTGTGGCGGTGCAGTGTCGCATCGCTAAACGCAATAATGTTATTATCGTAGGTACGTTATTTTCACATGAAACAGCGATGGGGGCCTCGGCCGCAATGTCATGTTGTTATTATTATTATTATTATTATTATTGCGATATCGATGTCGTCATATTATTTCGCGTATTATATCATGTTATATTAATATGTTTTGTGTGGCCATATCGGATTTATACGTCAAACGACGGAGACACGGAAATACGTTCGGAAATTGCATTGGAAGCGCCCTGCATTAGGTGTAATACACACATGGGCGTGCGAGTGTATACACGTTATATGGTTACACGCCGATGACCGTGGTTGCGAACCGGCCAAAACGCTCGGCGGACACACGACAACTCGCGCACGCACAGACGCGCCTGGCCCAGTGTAAATACACGAGCGCGTGACTTACGATCTGATATACGGCTCACGTTTTTACGGTACGCGTCACGCGACTATTATTATTATGTGTGTGTGCGCTTCGGTTCAGAATGAAATTACCGCCGTCGATGAATTGCGCGATATTTTCGTCTGTGCCGTGTACAGCCCGCGTAGAGATGTACAACAGGCGGAAAGAGAGACACAACAGTGCATACAAACTCGAGCACCGACAGATCCGCAGGGGAGAGTGTGTGAGAGAGAGAGAGAGGGTGAAAAGAGTAGTAGAGCCGCAGAGGACGGAGATTAGGTTAGAAGATCGAAGATCGAGAAACATCGAAGCGGGACGTCGAAAAAATCAATCGAACTAAACGTCTAAGCGAGTTATTACCTATAATATTACGAATAATAAACGCATTTAACCTAACCGACCAGAAGTCGCGTTTTTTAAATACCATACCGAATATCACTTGTTTGGTAAAATAATTAGGAATTTGTTTTGTGGAGTAGATTTCTCACATCAAACAATTCAACAGGTATTGGACTTTTCAAAATGCTTTAATCGTGTGGCGAGATTTTCATCATATTGTCGAAGGAAATCATGAGCGTGTATTTATTCGTTTGATTTTATGGGAGAAAAATTAAGTGAATAAAATAAAAATAAAAATGCATTTTTTTTTTCAAATTAAAGTTACAATCGCATAATATGAATGAAATAAGATTAAAATTAATTTCCGGATTAAAAAATGAAAAGCTAAGTCAAGCGAACTTTTGAAATGTTTAGTGTAAAATATACCAGGCTATCGGATAAGCCAATTTTAACTTTCAAAAGAGTGTTAAACTCGAAGACGAATATAAATAATTTATGAGCAATGGCTCTAATGACATCGCATGATTATTATTTGAATCGAATTTTGATAGTTTCATCAGAATAACGCCACATGTATATGTCTATATTCTTATGTTTAATTTTAGAGGATGACTGGTCGAATCGGTAAGCAGTATCGTTCACGAACGACTGAACTGAAAAATCATGATCCCTGATGGTTCGCTTGTCGATTTAAAAACGTTGTGACGTGGCAAGAACCGGCTGGAGGACTCTTCGCATACGTGTCCGTGGAGACGGGTCGCAGCGAAAACGTTACAGATTGGCATTAGTGTGTACAGTAGTCACCGTGAAATATAATTTTGCAAAAAAGTTTACCTGGTTACCTTAACCCGTTCGTCGTACGGTTGGTTTTGCATCATCTTCAGACAACAATAAATGCGTGCTTATTGTCTGCAAACGCCGTGTCCGCACTTCGCTTTGGGATTCTGGACCAACATCCGCCGAGTCGTGTCGTGTGTGCGTTCTCAGTGGTCTAATAATAATAAAATGTGTGAATCGTAATTTTTCGTACAGTACGTGTATTGTTATTATTGTTGTAAGAAATACCGGCATTGAAGATGTTCGTGAGGATTTTTGAATTGCGGTACGGTCGATTAACGCGTCACGGCGAACGCGATGCTGATAATGATGATAATAATAAAATAATAAAACTAGGAGATGTGTGGAAAGAAAGGAGGGGTCGGAAAGGTGGCTCTGCAGTTATTCATCAATTTGGCTTTGGAACATTTAACGTCGCCGTTTTGGGAGAGACTTTGCCAATGCTGCCGTCCGTCCACGGGGAGGATGATTCTGTGTTGTAGCGGCGGTGGTGGGCGGCATTCGTGCGCTGCTTAACGTCTGGCACGGGCCCAAAGGAAATTGAATGAGTCTTGTGGTTTTTCGTACCCGATACAGTTGTTCTGTTGGCCTTTTTTGAATAATAATTCTCGGCCGAGAAAATAGATAAGGCGCTCCGCGGCTATATCGACGGGGGCGAACGTGAGTTATAGTCCGCGCGACACAATATGCCGCGGCGGTAGAGTTAGGGTGGTGGAGACACGTGACCGGGAACGTTAGACCAGAATAAGTCGATTTTTTTTTATATCATTGTGTATTATATTACTAAAAAATCAAAAAAATCGTCTCTTCGATATAATATTTAAGGAAGTGAGGTACAACATTACAGCCCGTTGTCATAATCACCGAACGCATTTTAATATTATGCTCAATATAATTATATTAGAACGCAATTTATATTATACTCTTGGGTATCGGTATTACTGTTATAACAATATCGTGATTTATGTAAACTCGTCGGTGTACATTAAGCGCACAGTGCGTCTCATTTTGTTTCGTGTCGGTTGTAAGACGAAATAACGCCAACGCATTTGTCACGCTTTCAAAAGTTCCGACTTATTACCAAATTGTTTCGTTTTGCGGTAAACAGAGTATCGCACGTGTAGGTACTTTCAGAAAAAATGAATAAATACCAAGAGATCCAACAGTCGCCGCGTGTTTGACGTAATATTATTATAATAATAATATTCATTGTATGCGATATTGTTGTACCGAGATTTTTCACAATCTCGTTTCGAACATTTCACGAAAATACAAATAGAAACGCGCGTAGGATGTGTAAGTATGTCTTTATTGGAGGTAAATATTCTACGAGTATAATAATGCTTTGTGGGTATTATCTTCGGCCGACATCATTTCTGTTCTCCAGTTTTGTTGTATTATGTGAAGAACATTTCAAATGGCGATTCGGTTTTATTTTCAACTGTATTATTTGATTTGGTTTGATTGTTTATACCTCGTTGCACGTGTACTTATCTCATGTTTTCTTCAGCCTGTATTTTGTCAATATAATAATATGTTTTGTATTCTTGTATGTATTTCAATATAATAATAATATTACATTAAATACGTACATAAATAATTACGAGTTAAACCAAGTTTAATGTAGCATATTACGTATATATAAGTAATTTTTAAAATAATCCCCTGAAAGTTACTTTGCTTGAATAAAATTCAAATATGTATTTATCCAAAAAAAAAAAAGAAATTAAATTAAACGAACTAACCGGTTTATTTAATACTGTATTCATTTGTAAATCCGATTTCAGAAATCAAATAGTTTTAGATGAAATAAAATAAAGATAAGTCGAAATGGCTTCATATCTATTTAAATATTAGATTATAAAGTTTCAACCACTAACTTAGTTAATATTTATTATCATTAAATTACAAAAATCATCCCGTTAGACGTAGTTGTTAGATTTATTAATACCTATACTTTAAAGGGTGATTCACCAAATATGCGCTCATTTATCCTTTAATAATAAACTCATTCAAATTCTGATTTTTTGAATTTTTAAGTATACTTAAAGTCTAAAGACCGTGTTTTTAAATACCCAGATTTTTATACCACTTAAGGAGTGTCCTGCGGTGATAAAAACTTAATTTTTTTAAATGAGAATCACCCTTTGTCCTGTAAATTATTAAACAAACGACATTTTTTAAAAATAAATGTTTATATATATATATAATTCGAATTAATAGTTTTTGAGTTGTTCAATTTTAACTTTTAAGTAACAATAAAGAATAAGATAGCGGGTTTGTAGATATGTTAGTTTCAAAAAAATAGTATTTACCTAATTAGTATTAATTTATTACAATTCTATAATTTAATAAAATGTTTACATTATTAGAAAATATGGTTATAACTTATAAGTATATTAAAAAATTAAAAAATCAAAATTTGAATTAATATATTATTAAATGATAAAGGTGGAAAGAATATAACTTTGGAATTAATCCCGTATATTATACAGAACCCACATACAAAAGTCAACTTGCTTTTACCTAAACACAAAGCATAATAAAAACAAGTCTTAATCATATTACCTACTTGTTTTATTTAATGTATATCGTGAATTGTTTTTTATAGTTTAATTTTTTAAATAGGTAATATAAATTAAATTATTTTCTAATGGATGTGAATACGAAAACATACAATATGTATTATATATTTTTAAAAATTCGAAATTATATACATTTATTTTATGGTCTCTTACTCTCTTTACTGATAACCTAGTTGATAAAGAGGAATAGAGTTAGTATATTATAATTTATTAGGGTGATTCTATAGTTACTTTCAGGTGAACAGATTATAATAAATATATTATAATATAGATGATGATTGCGCCGAATTCATATTACGCGTTTCTAAAGTTTTGAGAACGTCTACCAAGTTTTCGCCATAACAGGACCTTAAAAAATAATATAATTAATATGGGAGTAGGAATAATTATCAATATACACTTACTCATAAAAAGTCAGCTAAAACGGCACAGTAAAAAATTAGATCCTGAAAATTAATTTTTCTTCTTAACTAGATACCAAAATAAACGGACAAATTTTAATCCTTTTTTTACAAGATACTAAAAATATGCTTAATACACCAAAATATTATTTGAATTTGCATACTATACTAGTTTAATTAGATACCTATGAGAAAAAACCGGTGTAGTGGCTAGAGTCGTAGATTTTATATTGTAAATAGAATTATTATTGCTATTCCTGTATTATTACTGTTTGTGTTTGTTGATTTGTTATATTATATTTTAATATTTGTAGATAGAGGGATTATGTGTTGCCTGAAGGAAATAAATGTAAATCCAATGTACGGAACACAAGACAACACTGCCGTTTTTTTAACTATCACAAAATATTGGTAACATAATATAATACACACAACAATCAATCTCTTAAAACCGAGAAAATTGTTTTTCTAAGAATACAAATAATATACTTTTCTAGTATTTTCGTTATCAGTAAGAATAACATATTATTATCATATCGAATACGTGTGCGAAATGGGTACACGTGCGTGGTTTTATACTGCATTATAATGTACTTTGAGTATACACAAGACATGCGAATCCAATTAATCACGACGCCTCTATGATATAATTCAAAGGTATATTATGACGCAACCGTATTTGAGTATACTGATCGCTTTCTCGGCGGACATCGTAGTTAATCTAATTGCGAACACCTTTCCATCTTTTAAGACCAGTAGGTATATTCAGTGCTGTATTTAGGAACCGTTATTAATTGTCTTTAATCTTTCGGACCGGGCAAATCTCGACATTATGGCCACCCGAACACACATTGCAGACAGAGCTGGTCGTACGATATTGCGAGTAGCGCTCACCGTCGCGACCGTTGGACAAACTTGGTTGAATATTCAATTGAACAGACTTCGCGACTTTCCAAAGACGATGGCGCCCATTTGGATTATCTCCATAAACCCTCCCTCCCATTTCACTATAGAAACGAATTGACTTCACGCCGAGGACGGTTCCCTCTACGAAGTGGTCTCGTATAAGTACTCTCGGATGAACGTTTATTGTTTATGTATGTTTGTGTTTGTTTGTGCGTATTGATGGAGAGAAGAGAAATGTCACGATTTTATTTTATTTCTGCCACGTATTTACCACTAACCCCAAACACGTCTCCGTCGTCGGTAATAACATGAAAGGCGTCAGCTTATTCATATTAGCGACTTGTTTTTTCACACATTGCTGCTCTCAAAAAAGTTCGTAATATTGACACATTTTTATAACATCGAAAACATATTGAAGCCAAACATAATTATTAAACGAATAACTATTTTAATAGGTAATAAACATCTAGATACATTTTATTTTTAATACATTACATTTTAAGTCAATAACTCAACGCCTTACCGTAAAATAAAATGAATGCTGCATAAGTCCATGGTATAAATAAGTAATACATTAACTAAACTAAATATTTTGAAATTTCTATTGCGTATAGTGAAATGCATAATAATATATATACAAATTTAATAATGTTTTAGAATTATAATAAAATAATTAATATCTTTATTCATCGTTTAAATAAATTAATAATATTAAATAAATTTTGTCTACACTTATACTTAGTGTTTATACAATTTTTAATATATAAGAATCATGTCTTAAATACATACACCCACATACACTTATTATAATATATAAATATTGCAGATTGTTTGTTTCAAATAAAGTTAAAAACTATATATAATTTTCAAACTTTTTGATTCCAAATTATGAACTGATTATGAAAAATCTTATATAAAACATAAGACATAAAAATACAATTCTTATTCCTAACTAAAATTTAATAATAATAATTTAATTATATAATTTTTAATACTATTAAATAGTTCAGACAGATTTGTGATTTTAAAATGTTATCTTATATACTTCAATAAAAACAAAATGTGCCTGTATTATTTTATTTTTTTTATCCAGAGATACTATCAAATAAATATTATGTGAGACTCGTATTTTATTTTTAACATTTACATTAATGTAAAATTATATTCATTTACATATTTGATACAAAATTAAACAAATCATCAATTAATTTGTTTTACTCTTACTATAAAATTTAACTTACCATATTCTCCATTAGAAATACAGCATAGAATTATTATCTTTTTGTAGGTTTAATGCGTATACAAATTACTTACTGAAAAATAAAAATGTCATTATAAATTAATATGAGAATCAAATAATGTTGTATACTAGTACCTATTATAGTTTCTTGTTTGTGCATTTTATATTGACCGATATAGTTTTTTTTTTTTTAATACCGCTACAATTTAAGTAAATATACGTATGTGCGTTATGTCATCCGCGTAGTCACTGAAAATGTGAATCGATCAAGTGTTTGAATATACTTATAAACAACATTTATATTTCACAATTCTTAAACGTGAGTATTTATTATTTTATAAATTTAATTTTTATGCATATTTCAATACAAATTATATACATATAACAGAAAATTATCTAAGCTAATGTAAGAAAAACTATTTAAATTATTAATCTGCATAATATCGTAAATACCATAAATGAACATTAAACAATTTAGCTTAATGAATTGCATTATTGTAGGTCATGCATGATTACACATAAATTACAGGGATCATTATGATTCCCAAAATACATTTTAAATTTCTATTCACCATTTGTCTTTATTTTATTTTTTATTTTTGGTTCGGTCGCTGTCTTGGTATAAAGGTTGACATCCCTTCACATAATTTATACGCCTGTGGTTTGAAGTAATTTTATTCGTCTAATGTTATATTCGTATATGTATACATAATGCATATCAAGAGGATCCTATAACTTATATTATATATTACACATTTTGTTATATATATATATTTATAATATACGATTGTCGCTTTCGAAATGTTCATGTTTATAATATAAAAAAGTTATATATTTTTCACGGTATTTATTTCACCGTGAATATACAGATTCTGTTATTTTATTCTAAGCTTTGAGTTGAGATATTTATTTATATTATTAAAATGTAAAATATTGTCGTAGGCTGTGATTATTCATGACAAACGGTGTATATCTATTGATCTTGTCGTTATAATAATATAATATCTCCCCGGGGTATAATAAAACTAATAATAATTGGAACCTGCTTAGATTGTCTACGATCAATTCTCTCAAAACCATAAACAATGCAATATTTTTTATGATTCCAACATCTATATGCCAGTTGAGCGCATAACTAATCAAACACTTTGATATTTGTATATTTGATTTTAAGAAAGTACCTAATCTATTTCAACGTTCAATATATATACATTTATACACAATTAAGATATATTTAATATAATATGCTAAAAGTTTTAAATTAAAAAATGTAGTATTGCAAATATTGCGTTAATTTGTAAAAGAAATTTCATATGATGATGGATACAACATAAATTGTATTTAATATGAAAAAACATTTTTTAGTTCTTTGATTATTTTAATTGTTTTTAATTTAAGTTATCGTTTGATTATATTGTATATTTTAATATACAATTATATTCACTGTATATTGAAGTATTAGTATTTTTTACGGAAAGCAAATTTTAAGCACATCCAGATAAGCTTCAAGTAATTATCTAACAAATATTTGATCTGATTAGTGTTATAAAGATGATTAAATTAAGTCAGATATATCACATTATCCAAATGAATATGTTGCTAAGATAAAAATATATTATTACATTATATTGTTACACAATATAAATAAAATCGTCGCAAATGTATAAATATAAATTTTCAATAATTTATAATTCAAATTGTGATTGATAATAAAAAAAAATATATAATAAAATGTCAAAAACTAAAACAAAAGCAAAATAAATTGAATTAATCATGACAATTTAAATTTATATTCTATACAAAAGTAGGTATATCACAAAATAATTTAAAGCCTACTCTCTTCTATTCTCCTATGTTTAACTAGCATTTTATAAAAATATATTATGTAAATGCCATTAAAGTTGATTCCCTTGTAAGCTTTGACGAATAATAAAATGATGTAAACCTTTCAATTCTCCAAATTACAGTAAAAATAGTAATTTTAATGCATTTGTAATGTACCAACTACCTACCTAAATAGTTTCTGACAGTGACTTCATTGTTTTTATATTTTATATTTGTTATGTGTGTACATTTCAAGCTAAAATATTGACATATGCTATATTGTTTATAGCATTTATATTTTAAGTTAAAAATAAAATATTTTTTTTCAACAAATATTTACGTTGTATGAAAAAAATGTAATATTATGTATTTAAATAAATTGCAATCAACAAACTACTTTTTGTATTAAAAAAAAAACCGTTTATCTTATTTAAACGATATTAAAAAAATCATTTAAAGCAAATAAGCTTATTATATAAAAAAATCAAGCTCTGATTACTAGTATTATTTTCATTTTACTTAAAAATTAATTACTTTAAAGGACTTATACACATTTTGATGTTTTTTTTTTTTTTATAAATATAGTGTACTTACACTGTAATAGGTTTTCATTTATTGCTTTGTTTGTTTCAAAAAAAAGTCAGCTACCGTCGCTAGTTATTTTTCCATACAACTTGAAAACTAAAATATTTAAATGCATTTTATACAAAGTTATTTATGATAAGTACCTAATGTTATATAATATTACCAATATATTATTATATAATTAATTTGAATCATATGTATGATGACAATACTATGAATGCGAAAATTTTCAATATTGCGATTTCACAAGCATAGCGGTAATAAACAATGCTATTATTATTTTGCTCTCGTAGTCGGGTCACTAAACTAATTGACTTTAAATGATTGCATATAACAATATTGAATCGTAGTCACTTGCCCGAACAGTTACGAAATATTTTCAAGTATCGATATCGTATTTACAATAAAATATACTTGAATACTTAACCTGCAAAATATACGATCGTCACTTTGTACACTGCCTGTCAACGAACTAAAATCTCATAAGTACTCCACAATTTTACGAATCATAAATTCGTCGAGGTGTGTCGTGACCGGGTCGCAATCAATAATCTAACTTTCTGAAATGCACTTGTGCAGTAGAAACAGCCATATCGCTGCATCGCAATATAGTGCCGTTGGCGGCGAATACAAAATATGCGTTTCGTTACCATCGCCATCGATTTACCTCGACTCAACATTTTATTATTATTATTACTACTACACGGTCGGTTGGAGTGGAAGACGAGAGACCATACCTGCCCAGTTGCGGCCAACACCGTGTGTAAACACTCGTACTTACGCAAGTTAAGTGCGATCTCGAGTGCCGTTGGATACCGTGGATGTATTATAATATTACGAAGGTCCACGGTGCAACATTCGTTGGTAATTCATTATTTCAAGTCGCATTTGCGCGAGTCGGTCGGCTATAACACAGAATCGTCGTAGATAATAAAATAATATTAAGAGTGACAAAAGACAGGTGATTTGAAGATAAATATATTATACTTACGTCTTTTTTTTTTACCACTCTTTTTTATACTGAAATAATCTATATCAACATGAAAAATCATATTGTTCCGTTTTATGCAGTTATAAACATAATTCATGTAGTATACAGTGAAACATCTATATTATGTATATCGACTGTCGTAAAGAGTTTAAGGTATAACCTCCATCGAGTAATTTATTTTCAGTCAGAATTTAGAAGTTTCCACTATTAAGGGGTGTCTGTAAATAGTGATTTCATCGTATAGCCGGTACCTAAATAATATGTCTCAATCTTTAATTTTTTTTTTTTTTTTTTATTATTGTTAAGGAGATCAGTAAAAATGTTTACTGTTCTAACTTAAAACACCCATTCTTATGGATGTCGTTATTTTCATGAGCTTTAAAAACTTTTTTTCACCTTTTATTATACTATTAACAATAGTTTTACCTTATAAAATATTATATTGATCTTTCTTCGCAAATACTCGTATAAAAGTAATGAATAGAATAATAATGATAATAAAAATAAAATTGTTAAACAAAAATTATTATGATGTATGATTTAGTAAACAAAAAAGCAATAATTACCAATGTGTTTAAAATTAATGTTAATAGGAATATAAAATTGATAAATGTGTTGACATTTTTGAAATGTATCAACAACTTTTAAAAATAAATGTTTTCCATAACATTTATATTGTATTAATAATATTCCTTTTTTAATCATTCATTAGTTTTACAAAAATATTGTTTCAAATATTATATACCATGCCGTGATTTTAGCGGTCCATTTCAAATGTATGCAATATTATGAAGTATGTAAGCATAAAATCTGTGTAGTTATGTGCAAAGTAAATGATAATTATTAATTAGTGTAATCGCTCACTTACCATAATTTGTAGTAATACACCCATGATAGTATGCACGTCTAGAATTCATGACATGATCGTAAATTTCTATTAGCTAAATGTGTGTATTTAATGTCCATCATGTCTGTTGATCTATTTATTGGATAAGACTATTGAAAACAGATTTGAATTTCAAAATATTTATATTGGCATTTTATTTTTTTTCAAATGTAATACTTGTTGGAGAAATATTTTATTTTCAAATAATATAATATTGAGGAAAATTGAGAAAAAATTTCGATTAATAGTAAAGTTGTAATAAACTCCAACCTATGTTCAAAATTGGTATCGGACTTTGGATTAAAATGAAATAGGTATCCTTTAGACCGTCTAAAGGATGTATAAATGTGTAATCTTCAACGAAAGCCGCTTTAATGTTTTAAGAATGTAATGGTTGTTGATGTAACACTATGATTAAACATATTATACAAACATCATGATATTATACCTAGTATACTTGATTATAATATAATATAATGAATAATTTTTAATTAATTTTATCGGAAAACTGCTTATAAATTCATAACAAAAATAGCATAAGCTATTGTTATGTATATATATTTTATAAATACAGAAACATTTTAAAAATGTGGAAATCGTATTATTTTATAATCTATTCAAAGCAATGTGTTGTTATCCAAAATAAAAGACCCTTTTGATGCATTCCATTTTTTTTCTTTCAGTAAATATAAAAATATTTCATTTTTTTGATTATCATCGGATTTTATTAATAACTTTACAAAAAAAAACTAAAACGATAATACTAATCATGGATGGTGATTTTTTTTATATTTATAATTAGCTGTGGATTCATTTTTTTTGTATATTTTAATTTTACAATGAACAATAAATTATGTTAATTTGTGATCATATAACTAAATTAACAGTTGGTAGTATAAACTTTGATTATTTTTAGTTTTTATAATGTATATGTTTCCTCTTACACATAAATTACAAATGAACAAAACGTATTGCCAAAAAATGTATAATCTTCAAAAATCATAATCAAATCCATTCAACCATTGTTTGCTGTATATTAAATATAAATATAATCGTTGTTTAAAAATGTATATTAGAAAATATTATAGAATTTTCTTTCCCATGAAAAAAAACAGATTCATAAATACGTATATCTCTAATGGCCAAACGGCTAATGGCAAAATCATTTTTATTTATAATATTACGTGCCATTTACGATAAATGTATTATTTTATAGCAATAATTTTTTTTCGTATTAGAGGATTAATATAGTTATAAATTATTTAATTAGATAGAATATAAAGTTTAATGCAAGTATAATAAAAAAAAAGACTGTCATTTATGTCCTAACCGTGCACAGTAAACGTGGCTAAAAATATGTCGAACTATTGAAATATGTTTCAAAGAACTTTGATTTTGTTGCAAAACGTAAAAATCAATAAGGTTATTAAAAACCAATATCAATAACAGGTATTCAAGAGCTGCAATTTCTCATTAAAAAAAATAATCAGTATAAAATTCCTATCCGGGATCTGGGTAAGACAACTAAATAATTACTCAAACGGCGCAAATATACCACCGTTGTCTAAAATGAAAAAAAAATTAAATTAGTCTCATTCACAATATCATATAAAATTATGAATCTATGTATGAAAAAATCGAAAATACCATACGTAAAATGTAATAACAATAAATTGTCGATTCGTTTCGAAACTATAATTGCTTGGATTTTCTATGTATAAGGCGTTTCGTCGTTTCCAATGATTTAACATCACGCGATATATCACACGGGCGCTCTTGTCGGTAATTTTGTACCGCCTACTACACGAGACGTGTCAATGTATCGTATAATGGATGTCTTATCGCGGTAGGACTACGAGTGATGATCGACTCGCGCGAGATCATTTTTTATTAATTATCCGCGAGACCGAATCCGATACGACGACAAAAAAACGGTCGTTTCTAAAGTAAAAAAATGTATACATTATGTTTACGTTATATTATAATATTAAGACGACTGGAACGGTGTCGCCGCCGTAATATTGGATGACGAGTGGTCTTCGCATTCATTACGGCATTGGGCGGCGGTTGACAATTATAATTGGATGGCAGACGGTCTAATTGAATTGTCGAATACACCTGTCACGGAGGAATCAGCGGACGCATACGCGCGCGTTTCAATTATATTATACGGCCTACGGTCGGCGAGGAATTTATATTATGCGTTTTCACACCGCGTACCGGTCCGCATCGCCGATCGGCGGTCGTCCTTTCCGACTGTATCCTCGCGCGCGCTCTATATATTATTATAATGTACATATAAGTTCGAATAGTCATTTGCACAATAATCGATTCCCACGAAGGAGTTAATAAGCCCCAAGACCGGTGACAGTATCTCAAAACACTCACGCGTGACCCGTATACGTAAACGTCTACAATAATTGCACCCTTCGACGATATAATATCATATAGCACACTTCAATCTGAAACACTCGAGTGACCGAAAAATTCTGTTTCAATTCGATTCACGAGCATCGGTAAAAGTACATAATTATTAGACTTTTGATTTTAGATGGTCATTAATATTAACCCGCGGTTTCAGATCGGACTCAACGCTAAGCAATCAACTGGTGTGCCTACTCGTGTAAAACAATGACACGTGGAATCGTTGATAATACACAACAATTAAAAACACATCGCCCGATCGTCGTACTCGATCGAGCTACGACTTACGGTTCACGACGTCCCGGAATATTATTTTACAATGTGCCACTTGGGCTTATTTGCTTTAAAGACCTAATTGAATTTAATCGAATATTATCTAATTGTTAATAATTATTTGTTTAAGTGGTTTACCATTTTCACTGGCCCCCCAAAAAAATATAGTGGAACCTCACTTTATCGTACTCTTATAATTCGATGTTTCTATACGATAAATTATTTTCAGATTGTTCACGTTATTTTCCGATAGTTCCGTATTGCCATAGTAAATATAATTCATGTTTCGTTTTTAATTTATATAGAAGTGCCTGTAATTAAAAAAAAAAAAAATCAATTGAGAGATATTTTAATGGATTTATATTTAGAATTATATCAGTACTGATATAATTCTACATACGTATGTCGAATTTCTCTATAAGCCAAAGTCCTTATATGGTATCTATCACGATCCCTAAATTGAATGTCTGTATGATTAAATAATGTAAATATATAAGTCAAGGTTATAATAAGTATAAACTAAGTTGAGATAATTTTCTGACAACATTTTATTCAGTTAGGTTAGGTAAAAAAAAACAAATTATAGATATTATACGTTCAAAGAAAATAATGTGCATCTGTTATTATAAATAAAAACATATCTTTTAAAAATAAATATAGGTAATGTATTTCATATTTTGAATTACCTCAGTGTCTCAAAGTTTTAATATATCAATTTTTTTTTAAGTTCCCTTTAGACATCGACACACCGAAGTCTTACTATACTAAATATTAAAATATAGGATATTTAATTATAATATATAATAACGTACTAGATAATAATGGATATTATGAGATGTGGGTACCTTTATTTATTGCAGTCGGTGTGTGATATTTCGTCCGTACAGATATGTTTTCAAGTATAGTGCTTTCAATGTGTAATTTTTTGCACACACAGCAGTAAGACTTCCAAGGACTTGAGACGATGTTTTTTTATAAAAAAGTTCTTGTTATTGGCTATACAATATTCAACAATCAACAGATAATGAAAAACACCTGCAGTTTCGCGGAGTTCTAATGCGTGGCGTGTTGGCGAAATGACGTCGACGTTTACACACGGAGTGTTAACGATGGGTCGATAAAACTAAATGCAGTCTATGAGAGATGTGCGTATATTAAATTTAATAGTTTTTGACAGCTTAAAGTTTTTTTCAGAAATATCACTTAACGTGTTTTTGTTCTACTAGCACTGACGATGTTATGGTCAATTTCCATAATTTTATAACGACTTCAAAGACATCCTGGTTACGAGCATTTTGAAAGGAAAATGTGTTGTTACATAATGGAGCTGTAATAATATTAATTCTTATGCGAGCCTTTGATATTTTATAATGGCTGTCTAATTACGTAGCGCACCATTTTAAATATTCAATTAGCAAATTTTAACTTGAACGCATCAACAACATTCACCCTGTCAACTATTTACATCTATGTAAGACATCGAGTAATATGTCGAACAAAGAATTCTTCAACAACAGACTTAGACGTCTTACTTCTAAATAGTATATGAACATGATTTATAAAACAAACGATCACGTTCTGTACAATAATGGAATATTTTTGTGCTGGGCATAATGTATATAATTTATGTTACGTGCAATGTACATGTTATATGTATATGTATGTATATTGTATATACATAAGGTGATATTCTCGCGTAAATATAAATTGAATACTTTATATTTTAAGGGGTTTGGAGTATATTTTTATATAAGAAACAACAACAATCGTCTGCGTATTAGTGGATTGTGCACAGTTTGGCGAAGACGAGCAAAAGTTCAGAGATCAGTATTATTCATTTTAAGTGTGGTGTTTATATGAGAATCACGTTTGTATGTTTTAGAAGATAATATCCCGTACTTAGGCTTTGAATTGAATATGTACTCACAATCGTATGTGGAAAGCTTTTTCAGGCACAACCCAATTGAAAATTCCAATGCTTTCACTCAGTAATCGCTCATTTGGTTTTATGGAAATTCCGAAGTCGTACTTTTGGAAATCTCATTTAACAGTAAGCTCAGATTGTGACTGAATTTACGAGGGTTAAGCGCATTTTATGGAATTCCGATATATTCTTTCATGCGTCGAATTCACACTGATAATAACAACAATAACAAAACAAATAACAATATATACGAACAATAACGAGGAAAACAGCATTTTGCCATTGTCGTTATTTTAAGTTAAATATAATCTAAATCTCCAGCTGACGTGCGTTGAGTAGGCGACTAAACCTTTCCAATGTCGAATACATGCATTTCACAAAAGGTAAAAAAATTAAATCAACTAAAATACATTTCTGTTATTTTGTAAAAATCGAAAAAAACATAATAATTATAAAAATGAAACTCAAGTATTTAAAAATAAACATTATAAACAGATAAACATATTAATAAAACCCAAGTAATGATATTTTCTAAAAATTAACTTAAGATTATAATAATTAAATATAAGTATTAACATGTTTCGTAATTTATAATGTACACTTTAATGTTTTGATTTTTTTAATACAGCGTGTTATAATTTTCTTCTTGTTTTACCAAATAAAAATTAAAAATTAAAATATACTGACAATTTATAGTTATGTCCAGCCGTTATCTATTATAACTAAGAAAAGTGCTTAAAAAAATGTTGCGAAACTTGAATATATTTTTAAAACGGAATAACGTGATGTAAAAATGGTCAAACATTATTTTAAAAAGAGCACTTACTTCTGACTGAAGTATTTTTATACTGAAAAACCAGCGATGACTGTCTTCTGGATACTAATATTCAATGTGGTATTATCAGTTCCATTGGTGAAGGATCGTGAAATAAAATTCGTTGAAAAAATAATGATTTATAACGATTAAAGCGATAGGACGATTTAAAATAAATTGCGAACACAATTAAATCGAAACAAACAAGTCATATAATATGGTCTATAGTGAAGAAGGGAAGAAAAAAATCAAGATTTCTCAAAGAGAATTACATTGGGTGATTCCTATAGGTTCGAAATGGTCTTTTGGGAAAAATTGTTATCTGCAAAAGTCCAATTTAAAAGAAATGCGAAATTGTTAAATATATCTTTACTATAGTAAAATATTTTTTTAAACCGAGTTAAATTACACTGTAGGTTTGACAGAGAGGGAAAATAATATTTCTCGCCCTTTTCACTTGATGTATTATATTTTTAAATGAAAAATCAACAATTTATTATGCAACGTATATTGTTAAATAAGTTTGAATTCCCTAACAATAAAAGAAATAAACCTAATATTATAGAATGAAGCTATAAGATATAAATATACCATTAAAGTAATTTAATACACTGTTATGGTAATTATTGAAATAAATAAATAATCAAATATGTATTAATTTTTATAAATGGTAAATATTTAGAAAAAATGATTTCGTATACGTACAGCTTGGCCCTCGTCTACAGATTATTATTTTTGTGATCGGTACAAAAATACAATTTTTTTTTAATCATTTTAAATGTCACTTTAAAACAATAATTAATATACGATTTATATTTATGAACCGGAAATAGCATAATATAATATCTTAACTTAAAGTAGTGGAGATTACCTGATACTTTTAATTTTAAATTTGAGGGGCTATGATGTTCAATATATAAAGATGATAAAAATATTTAAAAACCGGTGAAGTTTTTATCGTTTTTGCTGTAATGTATAGAAACTAGCGTCGAAGTCATAAAACTGGAATATGCGGTCTCCAACACATCTATCGTTCACATTTACGCTCTTTGGTGTTGACGGTTTTACAGATGGCTATAATATATAACACAATGAGTAACACTAGTTTTAATGAGTGCAACATAAATGCTTAATGAAAAGCAACCACCATTAGCTGATATTTTTAATTTTACTATACATTTTATGGATGATTGCGTTGATGATCCGTTTCGAGACCTACTCATGTACCTTTAACGACAGTAGAGTTATCTTGAATTATCTTATTTCTGTACTGGTCAATCGAAAAGACTAACACTTCAAAATAATAACAATGCACAATTTATGGAAATGTGTAATCTTATATTTTCTTTTCAAACAATCATATATCAATCATTCTTCTTTAAGTATTAATTTATTCTATTTAATGTTATAATATAATATAATACACGTAATAATAATAATAATAATAATAATAATAGTAATTTTGTTATAATAATTATCGTAATAATGAGTAATCACAACAAATTGTTAAACTTATTACATAATATTATGTTATGCATACCTGTGAAAGAGGAACACGAAGTCTGGAGACCGGGATAATTGCATTAAGGCTCTCGAGACATAGGCACCTAAATTACATTATTGTTGTAATATTAAAATAATAACGCCGGGAAGCGGCGCTGCGTTTGGCGTTATGGGATCGGCAATGTTTAGAGTGTTTCGGGAAAACGCGTAAAAAGTAAAAACATTAAAACATTCTATATCCACCAGATCGATGATCCTCCGACATCGTAATATATACAAGGTGCGTTAAAAAAATACCCATGACAAATGTATTATTATACATTATGATTGAAAATTAATAATCGATTTGAATGGATAATGTTTCAAAATATTTTCTTATAGTTTAAATTCATTGCTTCACACAGTATACGAGTCCTTTGAAAATACTTTTGTGTTTCCACCAAAGTTATAAATTTAATCTATATTATCACATTACGAACGGCGTCATTAACTTTTTAAAATACCCAGAATTTGAGTGTAGTTTCAGTCTTGGGAATAATAAAAAGTCACTGTGGTCCAATTCGATCAAATGTAGTTGGATTTTATAAAATTTAGGGCACGAGAAACTTAAAAAGTTAAAGATCAACTTAAAGAACTATCTACAAAAGCTAACTTTATCAATTCAAAAGTTTTCATAACATTTTTTTTTATCGATTTTCAAACAGGAATTAATACACACGAGTCGTTCAATTATTATATTAATTTAAATTTATCAAATAAATGTAGGTTTAACAATTTTCCTAAACAATGTCTCAAGATAATGATTTTTATTTTATTTTACTACACTGGAAATTTCATCTTGATTGTTGATATATATATATATATATAAAAAAAATACTAACATAATTATAAAAGTACTGATGTAAATAAATTTTAATCTGGGTATTTTTTCAACACATTTCCCATGTACAATATACTGGTTTTTTAGGATAACCAATTAGACATTGAGCGCTTAGATTTTAATCTAAACACGCACAGTAACGTATTTCTGCTACTAAATTTGGTACACAGACACTCGAGAAGTATATATGGGTATACATAGTTATATGTAGTCAGGTGAAAGGTTTAACACGTATTCACGAGTTACGGGACTCTGATAAGGGCGGAATATGGGTCTAAAATGATTATTGGTTTTTAAGTTTTTATTGTTTATTATAATATTATTATATATTTTGTTATTATCGCGATTTTATTAATTTTCGGTGGTAACACCAATGTGGTGGTTAAAGTGTACTTGCGGCTTAGTCGTATCAGTATCGACGAACGCCGGTTAGGAAGAACCACGTGCGCCACGCTCGTCTGGCAGACGCTCATCGCGTGCTTACCAGACGGAAACCGTGTGTCAGAGATACTCGATAGTCTGGTAGAAAGGTGGAACCAAACGAGTGGATGCGCTTGGACTGGGTATGGGTGGATATGAGTCCGGATGGTGCCTATTCTTGGTTCTATTCCTGTTGTCAGCTATTCCATTTCCAATAATTCCACCACCTCCACTTGTACCACTACCACCCGAAATGTGGTGAGTCTCCGTGAACGATTCTGGATAATAGTCTGACAAGTCACTAAATTCGTCATCTTCGTTTTCGTTCAAGCCACGTATCTCTGTAAATGAAAAAATAAATTCTGTTTGACGATTCAAGACGTATGTAAATATTATTTAAACTGGCTAAACCAAATGATATTTAAAAGATATATAATAATTATAATTTTTGTAGCGTGATGTTGACTGATAATCGAAGTATATCAAAAATAATAATATAATCAAATACTCAGACTAATAACCAATGACCCTACCTAAATCTAAAATCATTCACTCTACACAGACTTATATATTTTAAAAATAATAAAAACAGCCAAAAATGTATTTCAAATTTATATACTACCTTCTAAACCACAAAAATCATTTCGTTCAAAATTTCTTAACAATTTATTTTCATATTCTTCTACCAGTAAGCTCACATAAAAATTACTTCAAGGCTAAATTAATAATAACATAATTCAATTCACAGTGAAATTACACCAATAGATAGTCCTTTTCTTACAATTTTAAACTTGTTTTCTAATGAAAATAATCAAGTATAATCATTTATAATATTATTGTATTAAATAAAACGTAGTGATTATACAATTTCAGAAAAAAAAATAATAAATATATACATTTAATAGTTGAAAAACTGACTAATGTAATTAACCATTATTAGTTATGCGTTTACCTGCTATTTAATTATACTATTATCAGTTTTTTTATATGGGCGTCTCCCTATTACATCCTTTTTTATAAACTGTAGCTTTTTAATTGCCCAAGTGCGTCCACAGTGTTGTTGATGATATGTTTGGTAGAGCCTAATTGCATTTGTCATTTTATTCTCCTCACCCGGTTATATATCCGTCATGAAAAATTTGATAATAAATTGAAATAGATTTTAATTTAATTTTCTTATCATATACCTAAATAACCTTTGATCAGTGAACAAGAAAAAGAATTATTCAGGTTAATAACAGACAATTTGAAACACAGACAATTTGTGTCTTATAAGTAGCATTTAATTAACAATCAAAAAAAAAAAAAAATAATTGTAGTATAATGACTAATGAAAAAACAAAATTTTTAAGTTTTAAATTAATGTAAAACTATTGAAAATAATATTATAATATTTTAAAATAAAGACCCTTAAACGAGTTTTCAATACAATCCAATTAACCTACCTTGTGGTGCACCCTAGAAAATGCAGTTCACTTAAATTGAAATGCAAAAGAGCTGTATAATAAAAATGTATTTTTTTTTTTTAGTTTGGAGCACATACTATAACTATACTATAACTTATTCTTATTTTATGGGCGTTCTTTGATCATTATCCTAATACTATTTTAGGGCAAATTCAGAGGATACTCTTTTATATTACACCTTGTATAATCTTGTAGTTCACCCCCAGAGGACTGCACCATAAGGTTGGATAGACATGTCTGTAACGAAACTTGAATAGAAATTTTACAATATTATTAGTCATAGTAAAACTTTTAATAGCACTCTGAACACGAAACGTGGCTATATTATAATATCACATCGTGTTATTTGTCTAAAAAACAACACGAAGGATACGTATAATAGATGGTAACTGATATGGTTTTTGATTAAATGGGGTGCCGGACCCAAAAGTTTTCATGCAACAGGACGCTGGTCGTTTATTCATATGGTAACGCAGAAAAATGATTTTTTTCATCATCTCAACGCTAACGGATAAATTTCATAGAATAACGGTAATGTATGCGCCGTCACCCCTCCTTAAAACCTGATAGCTATTAACCCATAATTTATTCATCCTTTTATTTTCTGCTATTTGTTTACCGTGCCGTTGACAGAGATTTTGATTTTCAGACGTTGAAAAAAATTACTTACCGTATAATCTTATGCTGCTTTCCACTTCGCCGAGAGAATTCTTAGCTATGCACCTGTACGATCCCAAATCGTACTTTTCTACCGATTTTATGGTCAACACCATTTGATCCTCGAATATAGACTTGGGCGTGCTGTTTGTCTGATATTTGTCACTTGTTATTACCATGTCACCTACAGAATAAAAAAAAAACAAAAACATCAATTATTGCTCGACAGTGAATAATATAATAATATAATATTTTAATTATTTTTATACGTATTGAATAACGTTATAAATTTAACATTCGTTATTTGACAACTTAAGATAAAATACAAAATACACAATATAATCAATATAGATTTGGTATTATTGCTGATCATAGAGATAATACATTTAAGTGTTTAAATCACAAGCAACTAATAGAAGAGAGAGGTATAAATTTCAAAGATACGTACTATTTTATTTTATTAACAAAAATGATAAGACGGTGCATTGCTTAGGCAATATATTTACACAACTGAGTTCGTGTACGTAATCAGTTACATATTATATTTGTGCAAAACATATTTTTGATTCGAGAGTTCAAAGTAGAAACTTTTGCTTTAAAAATAAACAAAAATAATATCTTCAACATAATTCAATTGTTATTAGCTTTTTTAAGAGTGGAAATCTGAATGGTATCATCAATACAACGGCTCATTAATTCTTTTTCCCTTCCCTCGTCGTACTCACGTATTTGCATCAACGCTTAAAAGCGTTTAGTTTTCAAGATTTTCAAATAAAACTATAATAATCCCTATACATAAAGTCCAAGCTCGATTACTACTCTTTTTTTTATTGTGGTTAAGAAATTCTTAAGAAAATCGTGGAGGCAACGGCTATGCATATATAGGTCCCAAGACAATATATTATATAAAAGATATATATACAGAATATCGCAAAAGCCATGTGGTATATTGTGCGTTATTATAAACCGTAAGACTGTAATGAAACCAAGCCAGATGCAAAAAGCAAACGCGAGAAACATCCCCAGAGAGTTTTTATCGTCTGTCGTATACTACAACAACGTTCTGTCGTCGTTTGTCCGTAGTTTTGCTGCACTAGAATTATACCGCGCGTGACGGGGACCTTTAAACCCTCAACGCCGCCATACATACACTTACGTGCGCGTTAGATAAGAGTCACAAGATCTACGACCGAGGGTGAAAAACATCTTTTGTTTTCCGGTCTAAGATGGGCATTGGTGAATATATTTCGTGTTGTCCTCCACCACCGCTAACTCGTGGGAAACATATACGAGTATTATAAAATATTATTATATATTATGTATGCGTCAAAGCGGGAATGTTACTTGATACCAAGTTATCTGTGTAGAGAAAGTGAATCGCCTAGGAACTCAGCGTTTGCGTTTGTGTTATTGAGTCGAATGCCTTCAAACACCCACAATAATATGCAATTGTATTCGTACAATTCGTACGGTACGCTTCATTTGATTAAATTCGTGGCAAACTTCAGAACACGTTTCGATCGACTACTGCGATTATATCAAAATAAATCAGTACAAAGGTTTTTAAAAAATACGTCAAGTATGCGTGTGTATGTGTGTGTGTGTGTGTGTGTGTGTGTGTGTGTGTGTGTGTGTAAGCGCGCAATTGTTTGTCGTTTTTATTGTGCAGATGTGTGTTTATGTTTATATACATTTTATATTATTAATATCAGAATGAATGTGTTGGAATTTGGAGTGCATTAAAAAATGTATATAGTTAGACTACACATAGTATAATATGATATAATATTCAGTACAACATTTGAGTAGAGAAAAAAATCTTTGAATATTTAAAATAACAGAGAACTATTTTTAAATATTGAGTGAATACTGCAGAATGTAAGTGACTATTTCAGACATACTCGTATTAAAATACTACCAAGAAAAATCTATAACCATATCTTATAAAATATTTTGATTTTTACATTATGTTATACATTTTAATAGAATTATAACTATAAAAAGAGTAGTTATTATTTATTTCATTTTATTTACTTTAAAATCTTAAATGACTAAATTAATTATTTATAGTATTTACAAATTATAAATTAAACAATATTTTGTTAATTTTAAATATATTTATATATGTATAATAAAACTTATTATGTTTAGTTCTAAAACCTTATTAAATTTAATAATTATTGACCGAGTGTTTAACTCAAAATAAATCTACCCCGTTATATTTATTGTTTATTACAATCATTATTTACATATCTTACTTAAATCAACATTAAATAAAAAACAAGAGTCTATTATTATATTCATTAATTCTACTTGTTAATTGCCTGTATTGCATTACAGTTAAATAATATAGTGTAATTTATTAGCTTCGATTATATCACAATAATCAACTATTTAAAGTTAAGTAATACCATTTTAACGGAAAAAGGTTGTACCACTAATTTATAAGCATGGTGAGTGTTAACATATTTAGTGCAAAACCAAGGGTGTATACGAGTCAACACCTTCTTTTTAGTGTGTAGTATATAAATAATAATATGTTAGATAAGATAATAATATCAGATATATGTTTACAAAAACCTATCTAAATGGCATACGTGTATTGTATTGTCTATGGCCAAAAGCCAATTTTTAAAGGTTTCCAATATTGTTCGCGACTTTATTTTGCTCAAATAATATACGCTTGTGATTCAGCTATTCACAGAGAGCAGGTATATTTTCACGAAATAATGGCCAAGAAATAACCAGGTCTGAAATCCGTGTAAATTGTAAAATTTACCATAATTCGAATAACAAAGTTTCACTTATATTAAAAAATGCATTCGTGTTGAGTTCCATTAAAAAAGTCATGAAGAAGTAATGTCACAACATTACCATGACCTGAATGGAATTCTTAATGAAAACCAATGTTTAACGGTCAGGTACTCAGGTATAATAATAAACCAAAATGTATTATTAGATTTCGTTATATCGATGTGAAATTGATAAGCAAAAAATGAACAATTGGGTTAGTAGTATCAC
Source organism: Aphis gossypii (assembly GCF_020184175.1). Classification (NCBI taxonomy): domain Eukaryota; kingdom Metazoa; phylum Arthropoda; class Insecta; order Hemiptera; family Aphididae; genus Aphis; species Aphis gossypii. Next base: position 52,304,114 of record NC_065532.1, read on the forward strand.
CAAATTGAACATTTGACTTGAACTATTATATACGATAAAACTATCTATAATTATTATCGCTAAGAGTTGGGGGTATCATTAAGTTATGAATATTATGTAGATATAGGAAGGTAAAGGTATTTTTAAAAATATGTATAAACATACTCATATTATGTTCTAAAAATCCAGTAACACCCTAGGTATATCTCAGCTAGGTCATATCAATATATATCTAAATATTTAAATTCCGGGTTTTAAACGATAAGGAAATTTTAATTTTATGTTTGATATTTCTCGTGATTTACTGATGAATAAATTGCAGTCAGATAAAATATTGATTTTCTGCCGAAATAATTAGAAAAATACGAGACTTATGTTGTATGCAGTTGTAGATGAATATGTCTATAAACTGAATTATGCATATCACAAAACCGACAATCAAAGTGTATTCAGTGACGAAAAACCACAGAACGTTTTTTATTAAAACATTATATTGACGTTTTAAAACTTTTAGAGTATTTTACATTTATTGTTTATTTTTACGTTATTGTTATGATGCTACCAAACGAGGGCGAAGACGTTTGGTGGCAAATAAAAAGAACAAACAATAGAGTCGGTATAGTAACGACGTATTTCTCTCCCTCGCTCACTCACGCTCACAAACTTGACTGAATCTGAAGCGACGAAAATATTAATAAAATATTCTTGGCTTCAATAATTAAACAGCGACATTCGGGCGGGCGTGAGCTTACTTAATATTCCTACGGTGGTGTGAGGTCGATTAAAAACATGACCGAGGGTATTTTGGCAAAGCCATAAATGATTTCAGGAAGGAGGACTGGTTTTTAGCCAAGAAGCTGTCATCGCCAGTCCCTTAACTACTTTCTCGGCCAAATAAATATATGATAAATATATAAATATAAAAAATATTAAAACAAACTTTCTCTTATTTGCCCAATTTTTTCATGGGATTCACTCTCTTATTCACCTCGACCAAGTAAAAAAATCTGTGAAAAACAGGTAAATCGATAAAAATATATTCTACTTGAGTAGCTTATACAAATATATAATCATCAGCCCTCAGCAATGCCAACGGTACCAAAAACGTAGTTAGGTATAGAGATTTTTATTCATTGTAAAACGCATTCATAATTTTAATACGGCAGTAAACTCCCAACGGACGATGTCACGAATTAAAACAATTCAAAATTCCATTTTATTAGCATAGCATTGGTATAAAAACTTTTTTTTTATGATGTTTAAATGCAGTTAAACTGTTATTAAAAAACACGAAAGAAAAAGTATAATTTATAACTTTTAATTCGCGGTTGCGAAATAAAATCATAACTTTTAATTATTCCCGTATTAAATATTTGTAATTTATTGCTTACCGCTAATATAAAATAACAAAAATATCATTACGGCTCTGCGATATTTTAGTATATAATGTTTATTGAATAGGTGCTGTTTATATTTCAACGTAACGGTTTTGACACGATGTAGTTATTAACATTTATGTAAATGTGTATTTGTCATTTACTCAAACAAATTAATTAATTCTTAGATTCTAAAAGTATGATATTATATCTGTACATTAATATGAATTAAGTTTTCAATTCAAATTGTGAAATTTAATGTGACAAGTTAGTTAGGTGCATATTTGTCATTAAATCATTATTATTAACAGATTTCTAGAAACTTTTAAATGTAAACAGATTTTTTATTTGTTTGTTACATAATGTGGTTAATGGTTATAAATAAATTATTAATTATAAACATAATTTTAAGTATTAAAAATAAACTAATATTGTATGTACTATCTACAAGTATGTTATAAATATTTAATAGAGACTCAATGACAGTCTAACATAAAATAGTCAATAATTCTAGAAACAAAAAAGTATTTCATTTTTCGTTAGAGTTCATTTTTAAAATACGATAAATAATACAAAATGGAAATTGTTTACCCAACAAATCATAATGTAGTAATTTCATTAAAAAAATAAACTTTAAAAAGATATCATCTAAATAAAAATCAGGTGATTTATTTTACGATTTAAATAATTTTATTAAAAACCATATTAAAAATTAAATACTTAAAGTGTTGATATATTATGTATATTATATACTGCATTATATATATATTGCAAAATCAATATAAAATAAATATGATTTTTTAATGCACAATCATACTCATTGATTATACAATATAAACATATAGCTTATTTATAGCTATAGTTAATTGTTTTTATTAATTTTTTTAACAAAAATAATAGCATTTGTATTCAGCCAACATATATAAATATTCACCCAGGTACAAGTACATAAAACATTATTAGAGATAGTTTTATGCGTTAAATTTACGTTTAATTTAATGTCCATAAGAATTATTTTTAATTTTGAGAATGGAAACATTCACAAAGTTGCTTCGATTTATTTGAAAGCTATTCCCGTCGTTATAATACGAATGGGACAGCGTTGACCTTATAGCTAGAACGTTTTACGAATCGTGGCCTTTTTGAACCCAGATTAAGACCCTAAGGATTATGCCAAAAACCAATGTAATCAATTAATTTGGCTTTTTCAAGCCGATTCACGAGATGCAATTTGTTTTTCGGTTTCAAATAGCAACTCACAAAACATTATAGTTTAATGATGTACTATATGTTCAATATAAACTGACATAACCGTATTAAGTATAATGGAAAAATAATAATAATAAATATCAATACGATTGATACAGTTAAAACTACTTACCACTTTCTCGGACCCAATAATTTATCGACTTTGGAAATGCTTCAACATTACATTCTAACTTAACTTCAGTGCCCTTTGGAGCACCGACCAACTGACTAGGCGAAGAAATCACTGGATGGACTGTAAAATACAAAATACAATGTTAGTTCATTGTATTCTACTTTGAAATATTGAAATAGTACTAAAATTACTATGCATAATATATTAAAATAAAATGTTAATTAATTTAGAAGTAAATAAATATAATTTTAAAATATTGAGTAAACGATTTATAAAATATATAGTTTAGTAATATTCATAGTTATTTCGGATATATACAAATGAACGTATTAAAATTGTGAAAATTAAAAATCATCGTCGCGTCACTATAAAAATTCTTCTGCGAGTATAACAGTAAAATTAATTTTAATACGCTGCGATGTGTACCGCAAATTTTGTATGAAATCATAATTCAACGAGTATCGCGTCGCGTGTGCACCGACCACATTATAATATTTTATACACAATTCGCAATGATAAATTTCGCAGGATCGAATTATGATTCGGATGAATTAATTATTTGGCCGCTGGGCAAGTCTTCCCGTTCAGTTGTGGCGCGCGGCGTAAAATACATCCCACTGCCGTTTCCATCTCCTTTTTCCTGTTTTACCGACGATTGTCAACCGGATGTGTATAGTACGAATTTACATGTATACCTATGTACAACGATTTAATATAATAATATTATACGACGTGTATACCTATAACAATGCGTAAGCACTCGTGCGTCGTCAACCACGCCGGCAAAAGATTCATCTTGCTCGTACCCCCTCGCAACTACCCCAACAGTCGAGCGAGATTACGGGGCGATAAAGTTTTACAGCGCGCGTGGAGCAAATCGCCGCAGTACGAAACTTTTTAGATTTTCGATTGACTTACTCCCTACCCGCACTGTATATTAACCCCGCGAGCGAAACTTTGTTCGGCGTTACCGATTAAACAGTAATGAAGGTCGTCGTCGTCGTCGTCGTCGTCGACGACGTCGTATCGGTGGCAGAGAATAAATGAGAGTGAACCGTAGGGAGTGGTGGTGAAACAACAAAAGCATATACGTAAGTATGCATACTGCGCGTTAACTTAAAAGCAACGAATGAAAAAAATAAAAACATTAGCATTATATTACCTGCTTTATAATATGCGTACACCGTGGATTACACAAAGGCAACAATAATCTCGGTCGTCTGAAAGTCTCTACGATGACGGGATTAAGAAAATAAAAACAACACGAATAATTTAAGGATACCATCAGCGATAGAGAAGAATATTTAAATACAATGTATGGTAATATGTATATATATATATTTTAGCGAAATATTATTTTCTCAAAATTAGTTTTGTGGGCACATGACGGCTGTATATTACGGGCGAAAACGGTGTTTAATTTGAAGTTTTTGTCGATCTAACGAAACTCCAAAAGTTTCCGACAAACAGCATTATAACTTTTATCTCTTTAAGGTTTTAATAGAGCTATTATGGTAAATTTAAAAAGATTTGACAAAGTTTTCCCTTGACGTTTATCCTTTTGTTGTCTACACGCGGTGTCAACTATTTAATCAAAATCAGTTTTACGAATTTTTAATAACTTTAATAATACGAGTACAGTCATCTTGAAACGTGTAGGCAGGCACCTATAAGCAATGATGGTCCCAGATATTAATATAAACGTTTTTCTGTGTGTAAAAATACTTATTTGGTCGTTTTACCTTATGACACTTTGTGGTGTTAACGTTTTGTTTTACAATCAGAAACTGATTCTCAAATGAATATTACGGTAAGTATGCCATTAACCTTTTTGAAAATAAGATTGTCATATTATATTGCAGAATTTTACATGAAATTAATTTTAGATTCTGAAAGTATGTGTTTTTTCATCGTCAAATTTTTAAGAACAATAAAAATGAATTAATGTTTAAACTCAATAGATTGGTTTTTAGTAGTAATAAATTATATTTAGTTTTGTACTTTGTTCAGTAAAAATTAAAAATAACCGTAAAAATATTTGTTATAAACATTTAAAAAAAACAAATGTAAATACATAATTACAATTTATTTTTATTTTTAAAAGTGATTGATATTAAAGATAATATTTCAGGATAGTTGATGGAACTTAATAATGATTTATGAGGAAATTTTGAGAGCAAAATCTGTGTGCGCTCACAAAGTAATAAAAGGTTAAGAAAATGTTTAACATAATTATAAGAACCTTGCAGGTGAAATGTATAGATACCTACCTATTTTTAACAGATTATGGACTAATTATTGTGTACACAATCTCTAAAAAAATTGAAAACTATTACTTAAACTATTTTAATTGAATTAAATTGTTTTTAATTTTATTTAACTTGTGAAAAAAATAGGAATACGATAAGTAATGGTTATTATTTATATACTCGTAATGTAACTATATTTGCATTTTATATTGTTATGGATAAATTGTTAATGGCACGATACACGTATGTTTAGTTATACAATGGTTGGAATAATATTACACGAGAGACTATAATTCTGACGATAAACACGTTTCGAATTAAATATTCTGAAATTATACAACCATTAAGACGGATGCAATTATTTTATTCATTATGTATGGTTACAATTTTGACGCGAACAATATAAAATATATGTCTATCGATATTTTAATAAAATTGTTTTTTCACGAAAGTTGTAAAAATGTGTGTTTTACAAAAAAATGAAAACATACAATTCATATGAAATAATAACACTTCATGAGCTTTACACTATTAACTATTTTTACTCACCCCAATCATATACTGTAATAGATTAACAAAGTTCAAAATCATTACTGATATGTTACTGTTTGTTAATATATATATATTAATATTTTAGAAATGCGGATTCTTGTACAAAAAATTGATTTTTCTCTGCACTAAGGAGTTACCGTTTATATGATGTATACAACTGCAATGCACTTCTATCACTTTTTATTAGAAAAAATAAAAAAGGGCGTTAGTTCTTTATTGGGCCGTACTTATCGTTTATTCTACTTACGAAATGAAAATCCAAAAATCCTGTTGGTCATCGTCGACAACATTTTTTATGGTTAGAGTTTATGTTTAATCTTTAAGTAGTCGTACAGATATCGGATACATCCCAATGGACCGCGTGTCGACAAAGAATATTTTTCAATACATAGCGCATACCTTTTTAAATTTAAGAAAAAAATTACTTATATTAATAGTAACTTTCTACAGCTAATACATCAATGATAGTAATTACTATAAAAACAATCATTAAAAAAATAAATAAATCTTTTCCCAGACTTATTTTTCGTGATTTTGTTATTATTACAATAAATATTTTTGATAGTTTCACTAAAAATAGTGGCAACAGTAATATGCTGCAGTAAAGAGAAAATAACGAGTTCATATTACTATTGTTCAGTTATATTCATATTATAGTAACAAGGTTCTGTGTACAGATCGGTGAGTAAATAGAACAAAGTTAATCAAACTTATTATCGTGTATAATAATATGTCAACAGCGCTATATATGTTGTTATTGTACTGATATAAATTACATATCGAAATTGTTTCCCGTAACGATAAATAAACCGAATTGACAGTATCAGAATATCATACACTATAACATTAACCAGTGTTTTAATATCAACACAATCGACAGATAATACCGTAGAAATAACAGGGCCAGACCTATTATATTCCTATAATGTACCTATAATATAACATAAACGACTGGCTTATTACTGTTTTCGATCGGTGAACAGTTTATTGCCTATATATTTTATTTTTCGAACAGTGATGTCGAAAGGTTGTAAAATCATCAATCGGTTGGTCATCTGACAGTACTTTGTTTACACTTTATTGGAGATGACATTTTCTTGAACTCGAGTCGGTAAAAGTCATAAAAGGGGGAGACTAGAGAACTCTTTGAAAAACCATTCCATCACCCTGCATTTATATTTTTATACTATCTTAATATATAGGTATATAATAATGGTATAATTTATTATCTATGTATGGCAGTGGCTTGTTTAATACGGTAATTTGACATAGCGTCGTTTAATTATTAATGTGGTGGTGTGGCGATGAACGGGACGAGTCTCGGAGACGACTTAAGTCTTATTTGTCCTCTGCGCCCCCCGCAACCAGACCGACACCGAAGCCGAAAGTGCGCCATGTCTCTCGCGCGTCTCGACGGCAATTTATCAATTCGCCCGATCCCCGCCCCCGTTTACAAGCCTGGTCCGTCTGCGGCTGTGTGCACCACCACCACAAAGATAATACATATACATTATATACACCACAGCATTACAAACATGCACACAAACACATGCACATACTGTATACAGTATAAGGTTATATATGACTGCGAGTATTTGTGTGAATAGGAAACGTTCGGGTAAGGGGTGGATGAAATATCTGACGTGCGGGCGCCGGCAAAACCGAGACCATTCATAACGGACGTGACGCGCGATCCGCCCCGCACAGCCTCCAAAAACGTAATAAAACGACGTCGGCGGAGGTGGTAATAGACCACCTGACTAGACGCCACCGCCTCGTATTTATGTACGAGCTCACTTATGCATACATAATAATATTATATTATATACATATATATTTACTTGTTTTATGCAATAACAACTTTATTATGATAATATGGTTAACGATTTAGAGACGAAACATGAAAACGAAAAAAAAACCTCACCAAGCCTATCGCGACCGTTAGCTCATAACCGTCACACACTTGTTGTTCGTAACAGAAAGAGTGACGTTTTGATTCACTTTGAGACTCGAGAATTTAAGTTCATTAACCGAGTCAATAAAGTGAAAGAACATATAAAAATATATACGTATGAAAAAAATTTAATTTGTCTGTATTTTTGAATATTGATTTATGTGTTTAAAGTGTATGTTGGTATTCATAAAGACAAGAAAAATATATATGATATTTTATAATGATAAAAAAGATCATATAAATTGATTTTGTTTTATAAATAATAACTTCAAATAACAAGAAAAAAAAATTTAATATTTAATAATATTGTTGATGTGATAAAATGCAACAAAAAATGTGGATATATGATTTTAACATTATAAAAATATGATCATATTCACCAATTTAGCGAGTTTAATAGACGATTTTTTTCCTATATGTAAGTATAGATGTTAATCAGAAGCAGTATGTTTAAATCCGATCGGCGTAAGAATACATTAACCGCGAGTCCATTAACGCAATTTCCCACCTACACGTAAATCGACGTTTTACGAAGATGTCGAGCTGGCTTGTATTTTAATTCACGTACGCCAACAAAGTACCAAAGTCGTAGCGAGATATCGTAATGTATGATTTTCGTATTGATTCCGTTTTCCGAATCGAAATACTCATCGATTGGTAGTCGATATAACGATAATCATTGAAGTAATTATAATTTTATGTGAAACTCGTTATGACGATTGAGTTTCGACGATGAAACGCGCGTGCTTCTAAACTATCGTTGCAGGCAAACCGTGTTCTCCGGGGACACGTGAGACGGGGGCGAAATTTACGTTTTAACAACAACAAGACAACGAGTAGCGGATGAACAGGTGACGGTTGGGAGTGAGGTGAACTCATCTCCACCGCCACACCTAAATACGAGCCGTACATACGGGCGATAACAATTAAACAGCGAGCGCTGAACATGAAAATCTTTTTAACGTGCACGACGCGTAAGTGGAATACAGAGCCCGGATTTGTAGAATATATAGTTCTTGAGCGGGCGCAGAGAGTATTCGCCGTCGTCGCACGTGCGCCACATCCACTCTCTTCCTCCCTTGAGGCACAGCGTTTAACGGCATGAAAAAGTTTTCCACTCTGCCGGAGGACCACCACCAATTGACCCGACTGCGAACACCCCGCAGGACTAACGTGATTAAAAATTACGATATTACACCCCCGCAAGCACGTAGTATCACTAGCGATCCACGCGCGAACTTGATTTAAAAGAGCAAATATCTGGATGTCTGCGTTTTTATGAAAATTATTCCCATCGTCTCCGAATTTGTGCACACACAAACTATCCGATAAATCTTTCACTATAATTATTAGTTTTTAAAAATATTATACATTTAGCAAATCAATATGGTTAATATGATTAATTTTGTGAAATAAAGTAATAAATAAAACTAATATTTCATTAGTATTTGTTAACCACGACTAAGCCACTTACCCCTTTCAATAATTGTACTCTATCTAAAATTATCATTCGTAATGAACACACGCACTTTCTTCTGCTTTTGAAAAATGTGTTTATGAAATATTTCCATACCAATAACAACACGGAATTCCATGCAGATGGTGAAACCTATTCTCCGGTGTAGCAAAATTAACTATATAACGCGCCGTTCAATGAATATAGATTATAATATTATAATGCATCTTGAACACACGTTTTATATACAAATAGTACATCAATAAAAAGTAAATTAAGCAATAACATGCATGTACCTATGTTTTCGAAATTTCTATAGATCATACTGTATAATATGCGTTTATTAAATATTATTAAGTCATTATATATAAAGTTTTACTGTACCTATATGCATTAAATTAGTTCATTTTACAATATTAAATAATACTTATTGCCAATTCTAAACCTGTAAAAGTGTATGGGAAAGTTTTATTTAATTGTCTTATATTAGAAACTATTATCATATGTTTGTCAGTATTATAAAATTAGTTTGTATGTATAAAAAAAATAAGTGATCACAAATATCACAAAAAAAAAAAAAAACATTTACCAAAACAAAATTTATAAGGAAAATATAAACCACCTAAGTACGTTCGTGAAAGTATAATATGTTAAACAACCTGATCAATTAATCGTCAAAATCCATGATTTCATAACTTGCAAGTAGTAAGATAATTATAAGCAATACATAAATGTTTCAAGTTAATGTGTGATGCAAAGCGATTTAATTCTAAAATAAATTACTATAATTTTGTTATTTATATTTTATGAGTTCAACCCTAATTTTCAGAAATTTTCTATGTGTTTTTGACTCCGCTAAAGAATTTTAGTTTTGGATCTGAAAGTTTCTTATGTATCAGCTTTATTTCAACATAACCAACTTTGCACAGTCTTAAATTATTGCGTGAATATTATAAATTGTTTTAATTATATAAAACATTGTACGACATTCGTGGAATATTTTTCTTCCGCTTCATAGTTTTATGAGTAGGTAGTTTAAGTGAATATTTATAACTAACGCTTTCAAGCTATTTTAACAGATGTTATTTTTAAAGATAGAGTAGATATTTTTATTTAAAAAATAAACTACGTAAAAAATGTAATAGATTTTTATAAGAATGGTTTAATTGAATAATTTTCAAAAATTTAATTTAATATTTATTATGCTATAAACAATAATACACATGAATACGTGATGAGAGGAGTTATTTATAAATTAGTTTAAGAAAACAATTTATCAATACCTAACACATTATAATTTAAATTGTGCTTATTTTCATGAATAAAATAAATATTGATTATAATTTAATGAAATTCAATTGAAAATATTCTAGAAACCAAATGTATGGTATTTCAATAGTAATAATTTAATAATGTTATGTATTTTCATATTTTCTCATCTTTAGCAATTCTTAATTTAATTAAACTAATATATTAAAGTTAATGTTATTAATGTTATGTTATGTTTAATTAAAATACACTTTGGTAAAATTTATTTGAAATTAAATTATGAAGTTGGTTTTTGAAAACATAAATAACTGGATACGATCATATTCGACAGACATTTGACTGTCAATCTTTGTGTAGAGTCACCTCAAGAAGAACTTTAATTGAATCACATAATATAAATAAATCAGAAAAAAATAATGTCATGTATTATTTGCTTACAAAACGTCTCTGGTGGTATAATATTGAAATACTGAAATTAATTTCGTGGGACGTTTAGTACTAAGCAACGACCAACAATAATAGCTAATTGTAATTCAATAGATAATTTATTATTGACGCGTGATGAAAACCGAAAATATACGATAAAAATTTGGAAATACACGAAAATATAATTGAATTGAAACGTGTGTAAATATATTAAATTTTATATTTATTCTCATAATCTATTTACGTCCTCACCGCCTTATCCAAAACCTAGAGTCGTATTTTTTCAGCGAAATTACACCGACGACGAAGGGTAAAAACCCCGAAATCCATCCATAACGGGACGAAACGCGCACGCGCGCAATAAGTATTTTTCGTAAGTCGACGAGGAAATAATAAATCGTCTGAATCCCTCTCGACGGGTATTCGTTTTAATTTTGTCCCGCGATGCTATCCGAGTGGCGGTACGGGTCCATATTATACTTAACGAGATCTCGTATAAACTTTCTAATTGTACCGCACAACATCCGACTTCTTATTCTCGATCACTGTTGGGAGAGGGATCGTTTCTTATAATATACGCATTGTACGCGCATCGAAGACTGTGGGCGGGTTTCATGTGTGTGTATACAATAAATACTGTGTATTTATATATAGCGACTTGCGGTGGCCGGTCTGCGTCATTAATTCAATGCGAGATTCTCGCCCACCCATTTCACCCGCCGCGGATAAGAAGTGCATCGAAAGCCGTACGCCTGCAGCACTTGTATACAACGTTCTGCTAACGCATGTTTCGTTATTTTTTTTTCCATTCGCTTTTCCCAATTCAATCGTACTATATACGCCCGTTTGGTAGTCGAATGGAGGAAAGACCGGTCGTGTACGACGTTGTTGTAGTTATTATACAGTTGTCAGCGTTTTCACCCTACAAATATAAGGAATGCCCGTTGTAAAGTAATGGGACGATGCGACGGATACACTGGCCGAAACCAACCACCGCCGCCGTCGACATATATTTTCAAACACTTTTATCACCTATAGCCAATAGCCATTTAATATATGATGAAAACAGAAACATATTTTTGTTCTAGACATGGATATATTATACTTACCCAGCAGACGTTATTTAACTTATAGATAATTGATTTACGAAAATACGTTCAGAGAGTAATGCATAACTTAACAACAACTACCCTTATTATACTTACAGTGAACGCTGACCGTGATGCGTTTGCTAACAGACGGTGGCACTCCGTTTGACCCAATGCACAGGTAAGCTCCCATCTCGGATCTGCTGACCTTGGTCAACCGCAACATTTCACCCTGGTACGTGGTAACTGAAACGCATTTAAATAATGTACTAGCGGCTTTTGTATACTGTTAAATATTATATATGTGTAGGTATACCGTACATTTATCATGGTTTAAGTAGATAAACCAATAAATTAAACATTCCATAATGAAGGAATGAAAATATTTTGATCCAAGTAGATATCAGCCAGAAACAACGAAAAAGCAGTAAAATATTTTTAAGTCTTTAAAATATATATGTTTGATAAAAAAATAACTGCTTTGTTTTACATTTTTTAAAAGCACTATTTCTAGTATATTATTTAAATACCTATTAAATAAAATTGTTGAAAGAAATCGAGATGTAATCTGAAAGGTAAGTTTGACATAATACTATAGATTAAAATGTCTTAAAATAATACCAATATTTCGTATATAGTTTGGAAAGGTTTCATTCAACATCAAAGATTTAACAGTTATAGAGTTTGGTCGAAATTTTAAATCCACAATTTATTTTCGATAAAAAACCAGTATGGCGTGATAGTAAATGAATAAAATCCATTATTTTTTTCTTTTGATGCATCGAATTGCAAAAAAAAATCCATTTTCTTTAGTTCCATAGTTTTCTGTTTGCCTAAATAAATACGATTTTACTTTCTCTCTATCTAACTTCCATGTGCACTTTGAAGACAAAAGGAATCTGACACCTAACAAGGTAAATTCTTTTTTATTATTTTCCAGGAAATACCCCAAAAATGGATCTGATTTTTGAGAGTAGAAAAACCTGTTACAAAACTGTTAAGCTGCTTACAAATGTTTACAGTAAATCAAATTCAATGGTATTATCAGGTTTGGTCTCTGATTACAAACTGAACAGACTGATATTGATACTAGATTGCCGTAAATAATAATAATATTCTATGACGTCATCGTATTTTTTGAATCAGCGTCTTTTTATTTCTCCAAATTATTACAATATATAGGTATTACAAAGTGGTTTTATAGATATTCTCAAATAAATTATTTGGCACACACTATAAAACTACTGTTAAATCTAAATTTAATATTTATAACGATTCATTATGGATCATTTGAAATTAAATAAATTTAAATTGAATAATAAGCATTATTTGTTATACAGAGATGTATTAAGATTAGAAAAAAAAAAAGATTAATTTGGTATAAAACAATTATTTTTCTACCAATAAAATTTAGAATAATAACTATTCAATAAGAGATAGTTCTTATAACTTGAAATTAACATCAAGTATTACAATAATACTAACATAATTTATTATTTTCTAAGCTAATATCAAAGTACATTTTATTATTACAGCTATAATAATAAATTATTATAAATACCTACAATAAGTCTTCATTAAAATAATTATTTATGTTTTTCCATTATCTTGTTTTTCAGTTCCAAGTAAAGTATTTTTTTAAATTTCATTTAGATAATATATAGTTTACTTAAATATTATTTTTTTAGTTTTATATTTTAGTATCAGTAAATTTAACTACAAATTTAATATTATTTATAATGCAATAAAGGTATATTTGTTGGATAATTATACAAAATTGTATCAAAATCATATAGATTTTGATGGTATTTGTATTGGCTGGTCATTTTTTGTTACGAATTATTATACGAGTTATAATCGTAAAATTTCTACAATAAAAATTTAGGTGTAATACAGTAGTTCACAATTTAAAATCGTATTGTTAAACGTTCAAAAAACAAGATTTATGAAGCATTTGCAAGATGCATGATTAATATTGTTTTCAAATTTTTGATTTATTTTGATCAGACTTTAAAGAGGATTTCAAAACAATAATAAACAACGATTGCTTTCTTCGGAAACGGTTTACTTGATATGCATTCGAATGGAAAACATCAAACACAGACGTATATCTTTTTCATTGTATTTAAATCTAAATCCGTTGTTACATCAAGTTCTATATCAATGACAAAAAGTATTTTATAAAGAGCTAAACAAAAAAGTGCCATAATAACAAGGCAAAAAGAGATCACAGTTCTAGTTCTTTATTCAATTTATATATTATTAACTTATATAATAAATTGATAGTATGTATTTATGTGTGTATGTTTATTTCATTATCATAAATCATTTTCAAAAAATCTAAACTTTTTTTAAAAATACGACATAAACCTGAAACGAACGGACTGCTTACTAAGTTATATTATAGTCATTCTACTCATTACACATATTATTGTTTAGTACAAATTGTTTGTATTATATTATTTAATTTAGGCGTTGTTGGATAATAATTATGTTGATTAAACATTTTAATTATAAACAGTGAAATGTGTTGAAACTAATTGCTAATTTCAATAATAATTAATAGTTATGATGATGACAACAGATACTTAAATTATTTACTCAAACGAGTAGATTTTATACACTTGAATGTATGTCAAATTCGACGACGACGACAAAACGATAATAACATTGAAATTTTATGCAATCTATTAAGAACTGTAAGTAATACATTAAAGTTTATACAAATCTACAATAATATAATTTTCAGATGCCACCCCCACACACAAAGCGTCTCATAGACCCGATAACAATATTAAATTATTGGGTACGATCAAAACGAGTTGTCGACGGAATTAGGCTCGGATAATATATGTACATACATACTTATATATATGTTTGTGCGTTTGTTTGAATGTATTTGTGAGAGAGACTATGGATAACTTTTTGAAAGGAGTTTGGTTAAGATTATTGAACCGTGAAACCCATTAAATTACCTATCCCGCGTCCACAGTTTTTGTTATTTCCCAGTAGTAGTTTTAATTAAGCTGCTTACATTCCCAAGATACCCGTTCATTTGCAAATCAACAACCATCCTAGCAGCCAGCATCCCTGGTTTCCTTCGCAGGTTTTCCAGTTTTTCACAATATTATCTACATCAATGCATATTAATAGTATTATTAGTAGGTAGTAGTAAAAGTATAGTAGTGGTCTTGTCCGGCCATCGACATCATCAAATGTAATTTTATAAAGATTGTATTAAAGTAGAAATGGCAGCCTTTAGTCCCAAACCTCACAATTTCCGTGCCTTTTTAACCTACCCGTAGTTATTCTTACCACTACCGATCGCTGTTTATATATCCCATCTACAATAGTCTGTTTATCTTAACCTCTTTTCTTAGACTGTAAATATTATATACTCTTGCAAGTATCTACCTATATGAACATTACGGTATTAAAATGTGCTCCTACAAATAACTTAAAACTCCATTAATCAAAATGTATAAACCTTAAAAAAATGCAAACGGTTCACCATACTTACTCAATTTGGTTTTAATGTGCATTTATATGAAATGGTTTATTAATTATTTAATTATGAAACATAATTTATAAAATATAACTTAGAAACATTTCTATTTTGTATCTTTTGTTAGATTTTCGCAATCGTATTACTACTCAAATTGAATGGTCATTTCATTAAAACGCATTAGAATATTATATAAAGTTCTGTGAAAGAGAGAACAGATACATTATATTCAGAATCTATAAAAATGAATATTTAATAATGTAAATTCATATTTATATTAATCCGACACATAATGATGAAAGAATATCTTTTATCTATACCTGTTTATTAACCGTAACAGATATTATTATGTGATAAAATATTTTATATAAAACTAAACAGTTCTGATCATGACAATTTATAAAGATAAAAATACACATAATATTTTCATAAAGTAGAAAATAAAAATAAAATATAAACCATTATTAAATAATAAATAGTTGCCAATTAAATAAGTAATATTATATATAATTACATTTGGTGATATAAATATTATTTACTAATTATTTAACTATTGCCAAAATTTAAAAAAAAACTATGTATTTTAAAATTGAAACTTAAGCTTATTTTTCTACATTTTTTAATTTTTTTAAGTACTTAAAAACTCAACTAATTTGATAAATCAAAATTTAAATTAAAGTTATTTTAGCCTGTAGGTAATAATATATCACAATAGTTTATAAATTCCAATGAATTCCATATTTAATATTTATTGTAAACTTTAAAAATAAAAGCATTTAAATTAATTTCCTCTATGTTTAATAATGTAACAAAGTATTTCAACAAATATAATTTACATGTTTGTTTTACTTTAGTTTTAGTGGAATAGCCTTTGAGAGCCATAGGAAATTATTAAAATAGTCAAACCCACATTTAAAATATATGATTATGATGTATTAATATAATGATTTTTTTTCTTTAATATAATTTATTATAATTTTTTTTTTCCATAATCAAATAATAAAATATTGATTAAATATTTAGCTTCTAAACATATACAATTTATTCTTACAACAATCGTAGTTAAAAAAAATTACCGTTTAAAATTAAAGATGATTTTAATTCAACAATTTAGAAATGTATAAAACATTATAAAAACCAAAATTATTGCATACACTAACAAAAACACTATAGGTATACCAAAAATAATCTATCCAATTAAAGTTTAATTATAATATAATATTAATGAAATAATCCTATAAACTAAAGTTTTAACCGTAAACTATATCTTTAAACTTTTGGTATAGCAACTTGTATGTTTGTGTGTGTGTTTATTTAGAAATAGGCAAATACTAAATATGATATTATGTTTAATCCCTATATTTTAAATATTTATGATTATAAATATATTAGAATTTAATTTAAAACCAAAACCAAAACCAAACTATAAATAATAATTTAAAAAAATAAACATAATTATGAACGTTAATTAATTTAATAAATATAAATATCTTATAAATTTTAAACAAAATATCCTAGGAAGCTAGCAATAGCAAAGTAAGCAAAAGCAAATTCTCCTAGTATTATATATATATATATTAATTTAATTTAATTACACTTGGTAATAAATACCAAATACACATTATGTTTCGAGTAAAGTTTTGATAGCAAAATAATTATTTAATTAATTATATGAAACATCTTATAAATTATTCTAAGATACTGCTGTATTATTATGTACATTGTACATGATTAGGAGATAGATCGATTGAATTTCGTTTGCCATGTTTAATTTAAAAAAAAAGATTGGAATAAAGTCATATTTTCTTGTGAAAAGGCAAAGTTTTTCAATGAAAACTTTTTACTAGCCTATACGTCAAATTTTGAAATTTTCATATATAATATAACTTTACGTTAATGCTCCAGTGATATAATATAATGCAGTGAACATCGTAGGTCTAAGAAATATGAACAAAATTATGTCTTATGTATTGGCAGTATTTTCTTTTATTCTTGCATAAAAACCTAACTGAAGAATTCAAACAAAGTTATATTGGTAATAATTTTACTTGTTTTCATTCAGTCATTCACCATTGTAAAATACTAAGATAAATGACTCTAACTTTTAAACATTAAAGAGCTAACTTCAACCATTAAAGGGGGTTGAAGAATGTTCATTAGGAGTAAAACAATAATTGTAAACCCTGAATAAATTGTTTTTGGTTTCATTACAATTAATTGTAAATAATACCGTTGTTTAACTAACAACCTATTTTGAGATAATACAAAAGAATTGAAATGGTAATATAAACCTACAGACGAAAATTGTAAAATTGAAGTTTTATAATAGAAAAATAATTGATACGCAAAAAATATTTGTACTTAAGTTGGTTATTCAATGTGTTGAAATATTCCTTTGAGCAAATTAACTAGTCATACAAGTATTATATTTAAAGTTAATTTGAAATTTAGATATATATATATATATATAATATATATAATAATTTAAGTTTATTTCGTTTATGTATACATGAATACAATTATGTAGAGAATCCGACTATTATAATATACATAGATTAACTATTAATAATGCGTTAATTTATAATGCATTATAAAAAAAATAAACTTATTATGGTTGAATTTTATGATCTCTGTTAGAATAAACTGTAAAACATAATTTTAATAGACGAATACATATATTACACAATGGCTGTGTTTACGTATTAAGTGTTAACGTAGATATATTTATTTATTAGATAAGAATAATAAAAGTAATAATAACAATGTAAATTACATGAATTGTATTCGAAAAAAATAAAACCAAATTGATTATAACAACCGACAATGGTAATAGTTAAAAATCGATAGAAATAAAAATCGAACGCAGCTGCAGATTCTCTTTTTTACAATTTTAATTTACAAAGACCAATATCGTAGAAATAATTATCTCAAAAAAATGTTTTAAGTATACAACCAGATGGATAGATTCGAATTAAACGGTCGAATGGACTTGTACCATAATGTACTAATTGGATATTCAATTTAAATCAGAGACTTCTGTAGGATTAGAGTCGACTCAAACAAGTATGAAAATAAATTCATATTCCTAGTATTGATATTTATAATAAGTAATAAGCAATATAGCACTTTTATTTATTTATAAATATTACAGTCAAAGTAAATAATTTGGCATTGTAGTACAATGTCCGAGAATTGTACACAATACTCATTATATTTGGGCAAAGCTGATTCTGTTTTTTAACTTTATTATATAGATCGAACATTGTAATACAATAGCTAGGCTATTGTTTTCAATGCTCAACTATCTCTATCTGTGGACAATGTAAAGTTTTTCTTACAGAGTAATTAAGTGTTTCGACTATTATTAAGTGCTCACATATTATTATTATTATATATACGGACATAAACGATTATCGATTGCATTCACTCCACACTGGTATTTAAGTAATGATTGTATGTTAATACCCAATATTGTGTATGATTTCTATACCTATAATAATGTAGTACCAAATATTAAAACTTATCACCACATGACAATTTTATAAAACGTTATGCCGACGACATTCTAAACACTCTAAACCCCATGTATAATATAAAATTTGAAATTTGAAACCACTATAAACTACACTATTTAACGGATTGCATATTTTCTAACGTATTATTGCTATTTTGATTTTTTTTTTTTTTAACGAACACTTAACTTAATATTTAAAATTGATAGTAGGTCATTGTATACTCTTTTGGGAGAAAAATATAACGAAATATTACAAAACTCAAGAAATTAAAAAGGAGCAAAATTAAAATCTGAAAATTAAAACGCTATGATTATAATAAATTCAAGGAATTTTGAAAAATTAACTTTATCAGTAACTGAAACAAATACTATTTAATATTATGTTTATAAGGAAGAATTATATAAAATGATTCATGATGTGCATTTTCAAACTGGTCACAGAGGTAGAAACCGAATGTAACATGAACTAAACTATGTAAAATAGATATGATTGGCATGCAAGCTCAATCTGAAGGAAATTATTAATTTATTTTAATTTATCAAAATCACTTAACGAAGTATATTTCATTTAAACTATTGAAATAAACGTGTAGAAAAAGTTGCTATAAATAACTTAATATTTTTTTAAAAATTTGGAATTCCGTGTATCTTACAAAGTAATAACGGCAAAGAATCAGTTTAAAAATGTTATCAAAGAGTTGTATAGTATGTAGTGTGAACTAAAAATCTTGCATGGTAAGTCATGATATTCACAAAATCACAACTCTATAGGTAGGGCTAACTAGAATGTTCAAAATTATACTCTACACCTGGTTGGCAGATAATAATAGTAATAAATGAAGGGAATTTATCAAATATGTTCAATATATGAAAAACTCTACTTATCTACAAGAAGTATTATGCGTACAATTAAATCTGATGAATATTTAGAAACCACGCTGATCTTTAAACAGACATACATTGAAAAAATGTTAATAAAAAAACAAATAAATGTTGATACAAGTCGTGAAGAAAATATTGAAAAAAATTATTCTGAAATCGACTTCGCGAAGGTAAAATCGGCAAAATTTTTAAAATTAAAATACCTGATGTAATAAAGCAGGAAGTTATTTACTAATCGATTTTAGTACACATTCATTACCTGTCTAGTAATGATAATAATGAATTATATGTTTATCAAATCTATACTATAAAAGCAAGTTAAGATTTTTTATCAAGCGTACAAATCCACACTGTTCAACGTATCGTCAGCAAATTTTTTACTGTTATACCTGACAGTTTGGTGAAGATTTTAGTACCATTTTTGTTAGGGAACATTTCCAATATTTTGACATTTTCAGATTTTTACAGAAATATTTTATTTGTATCTAAACACACTATTTGGTGTAAAAATAAAACATATCTACTATTCTTATAGTAACAGTATGTGTTTCTGTATTTAATTTATTTCGAAAAGGGAAAATCATAAGTTACACGAAATAGTTGGTTCTGTGTCTCATATAAAATTAGAATTTTGACTTGTATGTGTTATATTTTATAATATATTAAAATAATTGTTAAAAGCATACCTATTAAAACAATCGCCCACGACGCACCTCAGAATTTATATATTGAATCGACGATGAATCAACTATTATTGTTGACGTATATATGAGATATGAAAACGGCTCGGCGCATTGAACGGTCCTGCAGAGTTTGATGTATAGATCACTGCGTTCTACCACGACTGACGATTAAATCTTAAGACTCGAGTAGTTGAGATATGTTAAACGCATCAAATAATAATAACCAATAGAAATATAGTATAATAAGTCAATAGTGCGCTGATTGGCTGTATGATGTGAAACCCCATAAAATTCCATGCCTGATGTTGTTGTTTAATAATCATTATTATTGTTATTCATTTAACGACGTTATAATATTATTATATAATATATTTCCAGGCTGCAAGAATAATAATATTAATATGAGAAAAAAATTATTTTTATTATCTTTAGACATTAAGTATATTTACGAAAATTAATAAACACCTTAAATTATTATTATTATGCGTAGATATAAAGTATGTATCTATACTCAATAGCATTTTATAATCGAAATAACTATAAGACAAAGAAACAGCCCCACAATTTTCAAACAACTATCCACGGGGGCGGAGCACACGGGTAACAGCTAAACATTACTGTAGGTAAGCTTCAACAAATTTAAACTAGATACCAATTAATATCTTCGATAAAAAAGAAGTGTCTAGAAAATCTAGGTGGTTAACGATGTGAGTATATGACAAGTGTTACAGTAAGCAACAATGTAAGACAAATAAATGCAAATGTATGTCTACAGAAAACTATACACATATGTTAAGGTTAATTACGTAAAATAAAAATGTTCGTAATTTACGCGGGTACCTATAATACATCGAAAATATCTATTTTTAATTTTTATGAGTAAATGTATACGTCAATTATCTTGAATTTATGATAAAAAATTGTGAAAATGGTTATTGAGGTATCTATATCATGTATATTTTGTTAAAGATTTTAATATAACAAATTTTTAAAGATAATCTTGATAGCTCATTGTCAAACGGAAATTATTAATACTCACTGACTGCACCCTGTCAATTAAATCGATTTGTGCACTAGTTTTAAAAGTAGGTATTATGTAAAATTGGTTTTGAAACCAGCCCTATTTTCAGATTGGATGATTTTTTTTGATAGTATATGCAAAGACTTAAACTCGCCATTATTGTTTCATTTGTAATATTATAGTATTTTATTTTAAGCTCAGCGCTAAATTTGATTTCTTACAGCAATGACTGGATTGTAGAATGAGTCAAATGGAGGATAACAAATAGTTTGTAGTTTGTCACATAGTTAAGTATGGTATCGTTAACTACATGTTTAATGAGCTTATGTTTACAAACAACAGTTAAAATATCGATTTAAATGACGATTTTAATTGATTTAAATGATAGTTGTATTCTAATGAACTTAAAAATACTTTGCTGTCATCACGTTATCGGAATATTAATAATTACTTATAGAATATAATATCATCAAATGTTTTCTTCATACTCGTATACCATTTTAATTCATATTTAAATAATAATACAAATATTAAGTATTTACTACTGTTCTTTTTTTTTTTTTTTAATAATAATATTAGTAATAAATACCAAAAAACAATACTATTGTAATTGTCAATAAATTGCAATGCTGTCTACAACACAGACTCATGCAATTCTTATACTTTATTTATACAAAATAAATATTAGTTTTTTTGATGATAGGTCAAAACCGAACTTTATTATCGATGACGTGTACTTTTACTCTTTATAGATAATGGATGTCTTGCACGAAAACATATTTATAGATATTAGAAACCTATCTCAAGTAAATATGCGTGCCACGGAAATACAAAAATGTTGTGATATAGACTTATAATTGCGTTTTAGTATTATACCTACGAAATTTATTTATTATTTATTTGTTTAGAAATTATCAAAATTAACCAGTAAATATCAAATATTTCCATTTTTCATAAATATTTATGACAATCGCTGGTTATTTTGTTATTTTCATGATTTACGTTATTTACCGTGTCATATAATATAAATGTCACGATGGCGTAAGTTGCAAAATTAAATAGAACAATTAGAAAAAGTTTTTATACTTATATTATTATATCAATACTATAAAAAGAAATTACTGAAATTGCATTGTATATTATTATTGTATTATTGTATATTACATACAAATAAATAGTTTTAAGTTATTTGTTATAAACAAAAACTCTTTTATAGGATTTTCATTATAATTGCCTACAATGTTAACTGTTTTGGTTTTTCTGTAGGTACAATGATCAGGTAAAATGTATAATTTTTCACATTGTACTATAACAGCGGATTATACACTTACCATAGCATAAACATTGTCATACAATTTAATTAAAATAAGAGAATAACAAGTAACATCTTAATAATATATATAAATAATAGACATTGAAAAATTGTGAAAATACTATGTAACTCCATTACTAATATAATTGTGATGTGTAAACGAAATATTTATATTTTAAAGTTGTGTCATCGGTCAACATTAGAACCAGCTAACGTGACTAGCGAGTTTGAAAAATTGAGCTTATATAAAACATATGTATATACATAGATATTATGTACCTGAACAAATCATATTTAAAATGTTATTTATGCATAACTGGTTTTTATTTATACTACTCGGATCCATTATCTGAAGGAATACATGAACAAGAAAACAGTGATCTATTCTTTTTTATGCAAAACTGCATAATATAAAAATGTATTCTATATTCAAATGGAAAAGTTGAAAATAATAATAATGATACTCATTGTTTTTTTTTTACAATTTTTTTTCCATAAATAATGCATTATATATGATTAAAATAAGAAATTCATAATTATTGAAACGAATCCACTATTCCATTACAACACAGGTGCAACCTAACACCAGTACACACATAAGAAGTTGAAGTGAAATATAAAATACATATCTAAAAAAATGTTTAATAATATATAATATACCTATATAGGTCCTCGTCATTTATTTTGATCATCTTTATATTGATATTATTTAACATCTTATCTTAATAAAACATTCTTTTCATTTAAAAATAAAAACAGACCAAGAATATGAAATTTGGTGTTTTTTAAAGTGCCTAGTATTATTCCGCTGTGTGTTCTATAAAGATTCCGGATAACAATAGGACGTTGTGGGTTCGATTAAGATCGAGAGGAAGCAAAAAAAAAAAAACAATATATATAATCACGAGAAATGTTAATGATGACATTGAGTTATTTTTTGTTTTTATTTTTCCCACTCCCAAACTCTTGCGAGGGTTGAAAGCGCCATCCGAACCGTCTGATCCATACTTTTACCCTATCTTGGTTGCATCGGACTCCATTGTTTTTACCAACTGACGATATATTTTTTTGTTTCTGTGCATTTCAATAAGCCTTTGGAGTGTAAAACGTGGGACGAAAGAAACTTTTATCTGAAGTTTAAAACTGGGATTAAGAGGGATCGATTATTTTCTTCTTATTATTATTTTTTTCGTTCATATTCATTCTCAAACTAGAGTTTCAAAACATAGTTTTTTTATTTTCTTTTTATTTTAGATGTTCGGAAGAGAACGAAGCATGTCTCTGGTGTCTACGAAGTATAATGACAATAGAACTATTGTGGCTGCGTCAAGGAGCAACTGCCATTCGCAAAAACGTACGTTTTTGACAGGAACAACAGAGACGGATGCACGGCGGCAGGTAACAACTAGCTTATTAGTCGAAGAGTTTGACAGAACAGATTCGATGGAACTCAAAGTTCGTCCATTAGAGTTTAGCGAAAAAATCACTATCATAATTAATTTTTGCTCTTAAAAATGATTTCGTAATAAACACATATTTCCGATTGTTGAAATTCAAATAGAACAGACGAGACCGCTGAACTCAGAGTATTATGTTCAGTTCACTGGTTGAAATATAATTAACAAACTATAAAACCCATTAATTGAGTTTCATGCGAATCATATTCATAATCAATAACCTATAATTAATATATGCACGGAAATTATTAAAAATATTATTTTAAAAATAAATTCATATAAAATAAAATAATGTTAACAAAAAAGTTTACATGTATGGAAAATGCATTTCGTTGACAAGTGATATATATATATTTTAATTCATTAAATTCACCAAACAGCTTTTTTGTTTAAATCAATAACGGTTGTTTATGAAATGTTAATATATCTCGGATTCACATACTAATACGATTAACAATAAATTCGAAATACAATCTGAATCTAAGTGACAGTAACGTCATGAAGCAGGTATTGCTTTTTTTCGAATCTAAAATTAAAGTATATGTAATATACGTGACGTTATAAGAGTTAGTAAGTTTTTAATTATAAAAATGTTTTGTTGAACAAAGAGTATCATATTATAAATCTGAATGACCAATGCAATGAATATGAAATAAAATCTTTATGTATACGACTTATATTGTACGTAAGTCATCATATACTTTATATAAAACACGTGACACTTTAAGATTAGAAACAGAGTGAAATAAACTTATATAAATAGTATGATAATATGTTAATTATCAACTCTAAAAATGAAAGTTTTACACAAGATTAGAAAATATCAAACTATAGAGAGGGTATGATGTTTTTAATATATTATATTACTATATTAATTTTTGTACGTAAAAACTTAAATACTACATGTCAATGTTACTTTTTTTCTATACTTGAATTAAACAATCAATTATTATATAATATATAATATAGCTTAATATAAGTTTTTTATGAAATTTGGTAATTTTTATGGTGACGAAAATATTTATAAAATACATTCCGAATAATTTGTTTTTAGTAAAAAAAAGTTTGAAGAAAACGAAAGTTATTTTGGCCATTTAATTTTTATTCCTATTAAGTTTTATTTTCAACGGTGGGACTAAATTCCTCGACAAATTTGATTGTACTGGCATATTTATATTATGGTTGTGGGTCGGCAATATTGTTATCTTTCAATTGACAGAGGTTAAGGTAACGGATTTATAGTCACAAAGATATTCTTATCATATTCTTATGGAAGGTAGTAGATTATAATTTATAATATATAATATGTATTATATACGTTTATGTGTGTTTTACTTACCAAGTACCTACTTGAAATTTTTGATATTTTAGCGATTTGAAAAGAACTCAATATCTTAAGTTGTAAAAAATATATGCACGAATATATGGTACTTTACTGGATTTTTTGTTATGCATTTCGACAGACAAAGTGAGTATGAAAGGCTAATAGAAAATAGCGGAATGGTTTATAATGTACATATGTGACGACTAATAACCAAAAATGAAATATCATTTTAAATAATATATTAATACTTAAAAAGTGTGGATTTATTATGAAACTGAAAATCTGTTGAATTAAATTATATTATTTATCGATTTTGGAATTGCACGTATTAAGCAAGTCAATTAATTTCTAGCGATAACGCGGAATTTCTAAATTAAATCAACTTCTAGTTTGAAATTGATAAAACTGTCAACAAAATAGGTAAGTACTGCAGTCAAAGAAATAAATTTACAATGGTAATATATAAGTTCATCCCATACATAAACTTAAAAGTGGTTTTGGGAGATTTCACAATGATCAAGAGGATTTGAATGACAATACACACATAAATTATAATCCTTATAAAGTTTGAATGTCTTCTTATACACTTCTCTCTTACTCTGTCTTTCTGTCTGTTTGTTTCTCTCTCTCTCTAGAGTCACATTATATCCGATTTTATATTCTTTAATTAAATGTCGTAATTGTTTTAACCAATATTATCTACTATTAGTGTACTTTACTTTCTTAAACGTGATACACTAAATTTTAAATATAAATTGTTTACGAAATTTTAAGAAAGCAAATTCTTAGTTATTATACGTTATTATAAAATAATCTATAAAAAAAAATTGTGTGAACGAATACTATTCAACAAATATTCACAATATAATGACCAAGATTGTATTGTACGAATGTACTGGTAAACTTTATTTGTGATTTAATATTTTCAACATTTATTAATTAATGATTGAATTTCTAAAAATTTTTTTTTTAGTTTCTAATAATAATGTGATTCTTTAATATAAATATTGAAAAAATTATGTTAATTTGTCACAAAATAAAATGTTCTACATATAAAATAAGCGAATGTCTAAGTTATCTTAATAACTGTAAACTGTAATAACTGTTTAATAATATAGACAGAATACTTAAAAAAGCAAAACAAACAAATTGACTAACCTTTAGTTTTAGTGCTACTGGCGTCTTTAATAACTATTTCTCGTCCGTCTTCTCTTCTCCACAAAACGTGTGGTTTTGGGTAGCCTTTGGCTCTGCATGTTAACTTCACAGTTCCTCCTTCAGGTACCATCACATCTCCCGAAGTGTCTTCGTAAATAATATCGGGTGGTATCACTACATCCAAGTATCCCATCTAATAAAAACAAAAAATGAAAATGTTAACGATTTTGATATTATGTTTTTTTTTTTTAATTTGGGGAGAAAAATTGTACTGTCAATCGTGTTAATGGAATTCTATGCATCATAACGTTCCTGTTCATTGGTCTGTAGGGAAATATTTTTCTGAGTTTACTTTCATCGAAAATTACATTTTATTTCACAATTTATGATATATTAGTAAACTAAGAATGAAAAAAAAAACCTATCAGAAGAGCTAATAATAATATTCTTTTTACCAAATCGTTTTCTCCATTGACTATAGTAGTGAATAAACCAAGTGTAAAGATTAGCAGTTTTAATGAAATCTTTCAACGCAATAAGAAAATATTACTGTGAAGGTCGAAAATAAGTAAAAATAATGTTAATTTAGTTTGTTTCTATCACCCTACATTAAACTTAAATTATAATAGAATTCGGAAGTTATTATATTTCTTTTATTCAAAAACAAATTATATTCAAAATATTTAAAACTGCTGTAATTAAAAAAATATACACAATCATACATGTATAAAATTAACCATAGTCATGTACAACTTATTACATTCAAAAGATGTAATTAAAAATTAAAAATACGTGTAGATAATCATAAAAATATCTAACGCATATTCAAGTATTAAGATACTATAGTCCATTACCTATATTCAAATTAAAATGTCTTAATTTCGTAATATTTAATTGTTATAGCTTATTACCTTTAAAATAAACAAATTAAATTAAATTATTTAAATTGAACATGAAATAGATAAACCTACTTAAACATACAACATATTTTAAAAATATGGCTAGTAAAAGCTATGATTTAAATAAATATAATAAGATCTTTTCAAATTGATTACCTATCACATATTTATATAAATACTAACTTTTACTATTAAAACGGATTACCTGACTTATCATTGGATCAGTATTAATTTGACACATATATTGACCACGGTCTTCTTCTTGTACGTTTTTTATGTGTAAATTCCATGTTGAATCATCGGTATGAGAAACAGAAACTCTAGCATTATGCGTAATGACATGGTCATGTATAGCTTGAATGGCTTTTGTATCGGCTTTCACCCAACCAACCTAAAATAATTAAATATAAATCTGATGTGCATATAAATATATAATAAAATACTAACAATTAATAAAAGATACATCTGTCTATAGAACTACGCAGTATTAATTTACATTAATTAAATTATAAATTATAAAATCAGACAAAATTCTAAAATATTATATTTTTATCTCGAAAAAATAAGTAAGTATATTATGTAAGATGTATGGTAAAAAATATAACCTAACCTTTTATATAGTATACAATGAGGTAATAATATACTTTACATTGAGTATATCATATCACTGCTGTAATGGACGTGTTAGATTTAAATTTAATAATATATGATAAATATTGAAGAATATCTTTAACTATCTTTTGATAAAAAAAAAAAAAAACAAACAAACAAATCATGTTATATTATAGTAATTATTACAATTTTATTTGTATACTGTATAATAAATTATTATATTATTTTAATATCTAGTTAAATGTAAAACAAATTTCAAGCACTAAGATATAGAAACAAAAATCTAAAACATCAGGTTTCAGTCAAACTTATGAAAGTTCTTTAGCTAAAGGTGAAGCCTTTGGTTTAGCTAAACTTTGAAAACAATCGGCACGTCTTTTGTCGAACAGAGCTTTGAACAATCCTTAAAGTTTACCGAATGGTTGACAAAGTAGAAAGGACATTTAAGCAGACTTATATACTATCATTTGGATAATGGTTGAAATGATATGTAATATGCCTTAGTAAACATTTGTGGCTGTGTTGACCAGTTTCCGTATTTATTTTGACAATTAGCTATTAAATGTGAAATATATATTTGTTAATATTTTTACACACGTTTAAACACTATTGTATAATGATAATTGATGAGAGATTAAAAAATACCTAGTCAACAATTATTTAATAATAAATGTATTTATTTTATGATTTGTGTATCATTGTCTTAAAAAATAACTGTAAAGCTCATTTTTATTAACTTGTTTGTGTTTTATATAATACTACATTTAAATAATATTATTATCAAAAGCTCATGAAGTAATTGGATTTATTCCATTTTTTTCTTTGATAAAAAGATTTTTTTGAGAATTCGCTTTTTCTGTAACAATTTATTTTATATTTACTCCTTGTGTTAAATTTGAATTTTATGATAAATCAATATAATAAATATTCAAAAAACGATTCTAACTGTGATGGTAAATTCCAGATCAGCATATATTTTTTAGGATAGGTAGTTTCTGATGTTATCTATTATATTTATTATTTAACAAACATTTTATTCTATATAATTTTTATATATTTATATAACATAACTACAATACAAAAAGATTCAAGTATATATAATCAATATTTTTCAAATTATTATAAAATATCAAAAATCATTTTAAATAATATGTCATTTAAAAATTCAAAAACTGCTTGAGTGTGTAAATGTCCACGTTTTCAATACTTTAATATGAAATTACTATAAAAAATGTGTGCCTGCCACTATGTATATTTAATATATTCAAATTTCTATCAAAATATTTTATGAAAAAAATAGTATTTGGTTTTACAGATAAAAAAAAAAAATTGGTAATTTTTAAATTTAGATGAATCATTTCAAAATTTAAATTTTCAAACGCTAGTTAAATAAGTAAATATATCCTGGATACTTTTGCCTTTACTAAAAAAAAAAACTTATGAGAAGTCTTGTACCATTATATGTCTATTTTTTGTCGACTGAAATACAAAATACAAAATAGATTTTGTTTTAAACTGTTATTTGTAAATATTTCCATTCTCCCACTGTCTTTTGATAGTCCTTACCACTTATTAAGCGAAATCTTAGGAACTGTATACTTTTTATTTCCCAAAGCACCAATAAACTCAAATTTTCTAATAGAACCTAACCTAACCTATCCTAACCTTTTCTAATAAAAATTTTCACACCAAGCTCCAATAATAAACTCGTAAAATTAATATTATTGGCAATTACAATATAAAATATACTATACGCAGTTATTAGGTTTTTAAAAACGTACATATGTGTATAAATTATAATTTATTGTAACAAAAATAATAAATTATATTTGAAACAATGCACTTTTAAAAATATATTACATTATTTTAACATTTGTTAATAGCATAATAAATGGAAATTCATGCTTTATAATTATTTTTAAATAGTCAGGTCACTGATGTATACACAACAAACACGCAATAATATGACATTCTTTGGTTATTACTTATTACATATTATATTTCCACTTTCAACGGTGTCGAAACGCTCTGACAAAACACTTTTCTTGTAAAACTTTTTTTTTTAATAATTTGAACAATCTTTAAATTTGACAAGTAAGAAATGAATAATATAAACTATTTTTTATTAAGAATACAGAAAAATAAATTACCAGAATCTAACTTAAAGTTTAAAAATAAAAACCTATGATAATTAAAATCCAACTTTCACATAGAGCAAGCACACTTGTTTAAACCATTAAGGTAACTAAATACATAACTACAAGTAACTAGTAAGTCATTTATAATATTAATTATAAATTATTTACAAAATGGTTGTGTTTTATATTGTATTGTGTATATCATATAAATAAATATTTTGCGTACAGAGTTCAAATAGGTATCGATGATAGTATAAACACTTGAGTCTACTCATTCGCATTAATGCAAGATAGGGGTTAATTTACTATGTTTTAAATCAATACATTTAAATAATCGCTTTTTAAAAGCGATTTTAATCAAAATTAAACTAATATATTATATATTCCATCTACATTTTTGCAGCGGTAAATGGTTGGTTCTTTTTTTCTTAGACAAACAATATGCTGAAGCTTGAAAAATTACGATTTCAAGTGTATACTTAATTTGTTTACTATACCATACAACATAGAACTTTTTGATAATTATTTTTTTACCCAAAAAAAGTATTTCTTAAAAATAAGACATATTAAATTGTAAGACTATTACCGTAGTCCTTCATTCAAAATCCAAATTAAATTGTAAGCCATATATCTTCTAAACTTATTCATAATTATTATAGTTGTTGTTTTTTTTAAATTTTATTAGTTATTCAATTTAAAAAATTGGTATTAATTAATATCACTCATTCAATTTATCGCCAGGATAAATTTATTAACTAAAGTTAAAAAATGCATAATTGAATGTCAATTTAATTGTTTATCTTGAGAAGTAAAAATATAATTTTTCTCAACGAACAAAAGCTGTTAAACATGACTAATCAATACGACAAAAACATAATTATTGTTTTTTTTACTATTTATTATCGATCAACTATGGTATTTTTTTAATTTAGCGATTTCCTCCTCCGAATAATAAAGAGATAATGCACTGTCGACGAACTCTCTAGTACTAGACGTCGAGACACGCGATAGTCACAGTGGTATACTCAACCACTGTGGGCTCTATATCTAATAGTTAATTGGCTTTGCCCCTAGAGCGTTAATCCAATTAAAATTATCTCATTTCAGAGTCAGAACCCTAAAGACATATTGTACTGCCGTATTATATATCTATGATTAAAATCAATAATAATATGCATTTTGCCGAAGGACTGAAGCTAGCTTATCGATATTAAAAACAATAAGAGTGCAATTTCGCGAGGGTCTCAGTGTACAACACAGCTAAGAGATACTCTTGGAAACGAGTCCCTATTTATTTTAAGACAGCCGAATCTGGTTGTCAACAAACCTTTGAAAAACTTATCCGTTTTATCCGAATCGAGCGCGTCATTTTATATCAATTTAACAAACGTTTGTACAGTCGTTGCCATAAAAGTGTCATAAATCACTCGCGGGTTGCATTCGAATTGCTTTTCCGGTCGTATCCTCGCAATGGGTGTATACATCGAATACACCAACGGCCACCCACCGTCTCCGCCGTGAGCGCACATGTGAGGCTATTTTGGTATTCAAGGAAGCTAGCAGTATACGGAATTTCGTCTCCGGATATTCCAATCGTTTGCCATGCAAAACAGGCCCACCATGAAATAATAATAACTACCTGGTCTCTGCAATAATATCTCCGACCCACCGTTATATTACACGTGTTACTTGTCCCGCTTTATTATTGGTTTAACGTCTCTCTCACCCTCTCCCGCATTCTCTCTTTCTGACTAGCTCTCTGTGTTTTCATCGCACGCGAAATCACTTTTCCACCAATTGTTACCCTACTAAGAGAAAAACTCTGGAATACATTCTTATACACGCAGCTTATAATGTACAATAACATTTTCTTTTATAGTGTAAATATTTACTCTATCTATGTTCATATTATTGTGTTTACCTTTGCCTTTATTTTGCACGTATCAGGATCGAAAATCGTTCTTATAAATATATTTCACTCGCGTTCTATACCGTTAATTTAATGTTCATCAAAGTCAATAATACCATTTCACTTTTACTTGATGTAGTTAATTGTTATCATTTTTGCTTTGGTAATAAACTAATAAAGCATTGGTAATCATAGTCAGTTCGTATACATTTAAATTAAAAACTTGGTTACATATTAAATGAAATAATGAAATATCTCATATTATTCTCAATGATAGTTGTTTAAATTATAAATTCAAAAAAAAAATGTATGATAATAGTATAAAACCTACTTAGTTGACTATTATATATAAATTATAAACTTCCCAGTATAATATTATGAAATAAATATATAGTGCTTTCATTCAGTGACCACATAATAGGTAAAATTATAAAACATGTGTTAGGTTTTCACAAAATATATATTTTTTTTTTTTTTTTTACAATAATCATCAAAAATTATTTTCATATTTTATCAAGACAGTTATGACTTTGAATTTTAGAATTCAATTAAGTTTCATATGATTATGATATATTATAGGATACAACTCATTGAATTCATAACACTGAAGAAATAAATATTTTTAGTTGATTCTCGGGGGTTTTGAGAAATAATAAATAGTCATGTATATTGTATGCTATATAGAAATTTATCGCATAGTATTTTATGGAATTCATTAATTGTGCTTTAAATAGCTTGAGAACATTAAAGGAGTATCCAACTAGACATTTTAATGAATTTAAGATATAGCCAAGAGTTTGCAACCCTACATAAAGTAATTTGCAATACTATAATCAATTACGAAAACCTAAAGAATTCCCTAATCCAATAGTATTAACATACCTTATGGAAATATAATATAATATAAACAAAAAAATAATACTCACCCTATAACCACCTAAGCCATGCACGTAACACGTAAACAAAGCTTCTCGGCCAACCGGTACAGTAATGTTGCCTATGGGTTCAGTGAACTTGGGTTGATATCCATTACAGCCTGTGGAAATTTATTTTTTATAAAATATTTGTCGTCAAAATACATAAATAAATATAACATAAATCATTAATTTATAGCTATAAATTATAAAAAAATAATTCATTATAACCATCACACATCTAAACGTAAATAAGTAATTTGGCAAATGCCTTAATTTTATTTAAATTAAATAAATACTGATTTTTTTAATGAAGCGGTAAAATATTTTAATAACATATTTAAATATTTACTCATATCAGTGGTGCAACCAGGATTTATTCAAGAAGGGGTCCAGGAAATTTTTTTATTTATTATGTATTATTTTTCTGTTCTCTTTCTGAGTATATACTATATACATTATAAATACATTTCATTGCTTGATAAATACAATTATATTATTATACCAACTCTAATAATAATTATAATCAATACATTTTGATGAAAACTTTTGGATAACTTTCAAAATATAAAATAATTATAAATACTATGGCATGATCCAAGGGGAGGGAGTCCTGATCCGGGGTCCACCCCCCTGGTTGCGCCATTGACTCATATACTACAACAGTGTAACGGTCAACAGAATTAATTCTTTTTTAATGTTTAAAATATTTCATCAATCGTAATTAATATATATATATATATTTAATAAAAATACTTTGAACATATAATTTGTGTCAAATAACTCAAAGCTCTCCAATTCTATTGAACAATTTATTGAACAAAATAAAGACTTTGAAGTTATCTTAAATATTTGTTCTGAGTTAGAAACTTAATTAACATCAGTGAATAACTATAAGTCTATAATATTCGATGTTTCAACTAATGAAATAATTTTAAACATGCTATACATCTACTAAATAACTGTACATACTAATAATAATAATAACACATAATGCTTGACAAATCGACACTTTTGTAATAATAGCATTTTGTTAACTTTATTCTACTCACTTCAACAATAAAGTACCTAAGTGTTAGATATTTTTTTTATATGATGTAACATTTAATCGATAAAATTGAATACTATATAATATTATTAACTTGGTTAACTTGGAGCAAAGAATGATAGACCTAATTTAATAAAAATTCTAAAAATTTTAAAATTTTATTTTACTTAAAATTATTTATCATAAATCAATAAACTTTTAACAACATTTTAATTAATAAAATATTACATTGATATATTGTAAAATACACTGTTTACAGCTTAATACTAATCTATATATTTTATACATAAAAGTATATATATGCTCATGGTGATTGATATAACAAAATCGTATTCAGTTTTTTTAAAAATATTGGAAACGTTTCGAATACTAGCTATTACATTTTTGATAACGTTTGATTTATTTTATGACGTTAGATACCATATGATAAGGTTATATAACAATGTAATTCATTCTGTTTATAAAATAAGATAAAAAAAATAATAATAATAATAAAGAAATGCAGTTTGTGGAGTGTAAAACCTAAAATTATCCACGGTTTGTTTTTTGTCAAAATTATTTTTACAAAATCACGTATCATTGTGAAATCAATACATTCGTTACTCAGAATCTAAAAATGTATTATTAAATATATCGATATTTTCCGGATTTATAACTAAGAAATTAGCCACCCGTATTTTACCGACTAGGGTATTTTGAAATAAAAATAAGGGTATCGCACAACTATCTTAATTGCTGTTTAAATAAAAGATAAAAGTAAACAAACTAATAGTTTAGATGACATTTTTTATGATCTTTAAGTACTTATATGCATTTTATTCGAGTTTATTTTGAATATAGAGCACTCCTGTTGCTATACAACTTTTATTGTTTAGTACATATTAACATAATTAGTTTGATCAATAATATATTTGAATACATTTTACTTCAGTGAATTAAAAATAAAAAATAAAATAATTAATAATTAATTAAATTTTCATTACATATAAATATTAAATATATATTATGTGTTTAATATTATCATTTCAATTTTAAAATATAGTACCTACAATAGGTTTCTCATAAGCTATTATTACTGGAATTAAAAACTAAAAAGAAGAAAGAAATTTTATAAATGTATATTATGTGTCTAAAATTAAAATGTTGGATATTTACGAGTAAAATAACAATCTCTTATCAAACGATTTACTTATTTATTTAGACGGGCACAATGCCGTTAAAAAATTAAAAAACAATCAGGTCGGTATCGTACAATTTTTAAATTAAATTCTAAGTGGTTATTCGTCACCCTAACCTTATTCTGTTATAATTCAAAAACAAAAAACTGTCTATATTAATAGTAATAATATTTTAAATTTAGCAAATGTTTTTATTAGAACTTCTAAAAATAAAATTATTTTAAAAATATTTTATCCTTTATATTATGCAATTTTCAATTTTTTTTCTTTAAAAATGTTATAATTGCTTTATTTTAAATTATAATACACCTATATATTATGTTAGATTATAATTTGTTAATATAATCTTTGAACAAATATTATTAATATTTCCATTAAAATTATAAAACTGTACATTTTAATATTATCGTAAAAATAAAAATACCAAACGAATAAATTATTTTGTATAATTGTCATCATATTTAAATTAGTAACAGGAAATGCTTAATTTAAGGGAGCTGTGTATGTAAGTTAATTTAATTTATTAACTGAAATTATATTATTAAATATGTATGCCATAATATAAGTCAAAAGATGATATGAAACATAAATTGGTAATCATAAGAAAAAAACTATATATTTGTAATCAATGAGAAGAATTTATTGTAAGCTATAAATAAACAAATATCTATTGAATTATTTTTAACTAGTATATGTTTTCAGAAACATAATAAGGCACTATTCAAATCCAATTAAACATCGAGCCCATTCAGAGTTTTTTAGGGGTGGCATTATCGGTTACAATTCGCAGCTGCTGATGAATAACCGTATACTAATATTCGATGCTTTAAGAGAATAAACAGTTGTCTGGCTGCTTTTATTTAATCGAAAGTCAAAACGTAAATTTTTCCAGCAGGTGTATACACGAATAACATCAACGACGTGAAATCGATCTTATAAAAATGTTTGACACTGGACTATCGTAAAAATGGTTATTTCTATTATTTTCGAAAATGATATTGTGATGAATTGGTTTTGAACGAGACGCGCAAACGAAAGAATATAGGTGTGTATAGCTTGTTTCCGATTGTTGTCGTCGACGGGACAACTGTCATTGAAATAATTACAAATGGACTTTTCTCCGCCCTCAAAGTTATTAATGGCAAATTAATGTCATCGGTTTTTTTCCTCAAATATTAATTTCAATAAAAATTATATAACAAAGGGTTGTTTCATCAATCCTTTATATTATTGCTGTACACCTAAAAAGTAAATATACAGTTTGTGGACCACTTATGTATTCTTCGTTCAATTATGCAAAACAGGCTGTTTTCCACTGACAATACATTTTAATATAACCAACGCGAAGGTCTCTCATTCAAATCGACACTTTTTTTTATCATCTATAATGGAATTTCTTTTGATTATATATATAAATATATAAATGTATATAAAGAAATAAAAAAAAAATGGTAACAGATTGCCAATTGCTTGCGATTGAATTCCGAAAACTTTTCTCTCTTTGTTATGGTAATTTCGTCAAACTGAAGATTCTGCGTTGACACTGTTATAGCGTAGGGTAACGGCAGTTAACGAGTCGACCGCAATGCACATCCGGTTTATTTACCATCAAGAATAGTGTTTAATTTTTATAATTCATTTTGAAAACTTTCATTCCTCGAGATTCTTGTTAGCTAGGTACAAATGTACAATATAGTTAAACAGCTGTTGTCCGGAAGTGAGCATGGCTATCAAATGCGTAGTGCCGTCCGCCCAACCAGCACCTATACTCACAACAGCGATATTTTAATACCATATATAGCTGTCTCACGTCTCCTATCGATTTAACTGAGGGACACAATAAGCTAACATTATGGTTTTTGTCTTGGCGAGATTTATTTGTTCAGGACATTTCCTGCTGAGCTTAAATTAATGGACTTCACCGGACCTTGACCATATAAGAGTCCCGTTTGGACACGGTGCGACGACTTTTAGCCGGAAAACGACTGGCGGGGAGTAGAATAGGACGAATAGCAACTAATTTCCCGGTTTAAATGGAACCATGTCAACTTGCCCATAACAACATAACAAATAATCGAACTTTGGTTCTTTATTTATATTTATTTGAAAAAAAAATATATATATATATATATATGTGTGTGTGTGTATATTATGCCAATCTTAACATGGTCATTAAACTTATCGCCTGCTTCGGAAAACCGTATTTAATGATGCACAAGTCGTTAGAAAAAGATCAAAGTAGATGTTTATAAAAATACTGATCTTTTATTACTTTTGAAAACACACAAGTATTATATTAATTGATCAATTAATGGTTATTATTACCTTTTTATTTCACGAATTTATGATACAAATTTTAATAAAGTATATATAAACTTGTAGTCTTAGATACATACTTTATTTTGAAATATTCAATGTGCTATTTATATATTTATGATCATAAGCTACTTATAATGATATTCTCAGTACTGTATATATTTTATTGTACAAAGTAATTCAATGTTCTACCTCGGTTTACTTAAATACCAGCCTCTTTATAAAATAATATACTTTAAGTCTATAACCATGCAAAAAAAATATCAAACCAGCATTTAAAAAAAGAATATCTATCTAAACAAATATAATATAATACGATGTTTCAATCAGTATAAAAATAAAAATAAATATTTTTGCCGAATACCGAATCATTTAATAATCACGATAAAAAAAAAATACAAAAATACAAACGTTATAATAAATAAATAAACCAATGTGTTTATATATATATACAGCAAAAGTTCTTAAATTAACTTTAATTTGAATAAATTATTATAATATTATGCTTGTACTATTTTTCTACAAAAACTCAATCAGATCTATAAATATATGTATAATTAACTGAAACCCATTTTATGAATGTTAGTATAATAATTAAAAGTTTTTGATCGAAAACTGTTATATAGTTCACATTTATACATCATTAATCAAAAATATCATTTAATTATTACAAACAGGAAAAATTCAATTATTCCGATAGTTCATATCTGTAAATATATAGTTTTATATAATAAAACTTAATAACTTACTTAAATACTTGTACAATTTAGCATAACTTTACATATTTTGTTCAATGAAATCTGTCATAAAGTTATTATAAACATTCTAACATATAGGTACTTTTAAATAACTTTGAAGTTATAAGGTCAACAATATTTTTTATGTATGATGCATAATATACACTCATAACATAGTCAAAGATCAAATTTAATTTTAACCTATTCAGAATTAATATTTATTAAATAACGCATAATAAATAAAATGTATTTTAGATTTCGGAGTGAATGATTTTTTTTTTTAAACCAATGACAATAGGAATTAATAATTACTTCAGAAGTTTTAATGCCAAAACTTAAAGTGAAAGCTAATAATTTTTAAAACTATTTTTATGTTTCAAACACATAAATTATTAAAAATTGACATTATAATTTTCGTTAGAGTACATACTTTTGAAAATAAAATGAGTCATCTTATTTTATAACACCCTGTGGGTAAAAGGTAAGTAAGTATTACATAATGCTCGTAAATAATGTTTGTTTTAAATAGTAGTAACATTTTGTGGATAACTAAGGGGGGCTTCAAGAAGGAAATAAATAATTTTTATCTCTTTAAAAATGTAAGTTTGTTTTTATACAAAACCAAAAAAGTCAGTCTGCATAAAAATGTCTTTATTTTAAACATAACTTGTTGAAATTTATATTTAAATAAAAAATATTAATCATAAACTATTGCTATAGTTAATAAGTTATTAATAATAACAAATTAGTTATATTATACTAATATAGTTTCATTAAAATATTAAGATTCAAGTCTATTACATTGTTTAACCAAATGTATTCAATAATTAAAATTTAAAATTATGAATTGTATAATAGCCATCTACACGATAACCTCTGAATAAAA
This sequence comes from Aphis gossypii, assembly GCF_020184175.1. Lineage (NCBI taxonomy): Eukaryota > Metazoa > Arthropoda > Insecta > Hemiptera > Aphididae > Aphis > Aphis gossypii. Next base: position 52,343,337 of record NC_065532.1, read on the forward strand.
TAACTTATTCGAATTAGATCAAATACAGAAATGTGAATTTTTAAGATGAAACAAAGATGAAAAGAATGTTGTGTGTTTACCACTATAAGCTGAATTATTTTTTTCTTTTAGAAGTTTATATAACAAATCCAGCACTATGGACCGCCTTCAAATCTTCAGCCTTTGCCTCCTAAAGTGCTTTCGAATTATTTATGATACAACAATATCAGTAAACCACATAATTTGTTTTATACGTTAGCTTTACAATTCTTTTTAGTAAGTTAATATCGTTTCATATAAAATAAATCATTTTTAAACTTGAAGTGCTCTGTACAAAAAATGATTCCTAAACCAAAAATATGTTTGGAATACTATTTATTCTACAATATACACATAATTATTGTCAGATTTAAATTAAATAGTACTACAATTAATTTATTATTGAAGTGGAAATTGCAGAAAAGTGAAAATAAATTATTAAAATATGATTATTTAAATTGATAATAAATTATTAAACTACAATACGTATAAAAACAGTTTATTATTGTTAAATACCTGATGGTTATCAAAAAGAAAATTTCTACAAAATTAAAAATGATGTAGTTTAGTTTAAATTTAAGATATATAATTATACATTTATTGTTATGTGAAATAGTATCTGTACAAATTGTATAACCAAATATTAACTAGATAGGAAAGTTTATACATTTTATATAATTGAAGTAAAATGAATGTAATGGCCTAATGTTTATTTAAAGTAGGTACGTTAATAATTAGTGTAGTAAGATATAATCTAAAATATATTTGAATTAAAAATAGTTCTTTATTTCCTTATTATTTTTGTAGAGATTGTTAAAGTATTTTTTTTTTTTTTTTTTTTTTTTTGTTATGTTATTTTATTAATATACAAAACAATTTGTTTTAAAAAAATTGAAAATGTATTTTTCAGTTGGAAATAATATGGAAATAAGATTGATTATGAAGAAAATATTATAAAGTTACCTAATAACCAAAGGTATTTTTTTTCTTATTGATAAAAATAATTTTAGAATGATACCATTCCTAAAATGTAACCTGTATTGTGTATATGGATCATAATCATAATAAAATATAAATTATAAGATAACTCAATTTTTATAAAATATCATTAGTTTTTCATGAAACTATGTAAATATTTTTTTAGTAATATTGAACAAAAGAAAGGTAAATACATATATTAAAATACACCGATCTAAGTAATACAAAATAAAAATTACAAATAAAAATAAAATATTGTTATTATGTAATATTCGATTTATACCTATTAATCTACAGTACATTTGAGTTATATATTATATAAACAAACACACACACACTAATACGGAATAAATAAATTGTACCAATAGGGCATGACTTACAAAAAAAATCACAATATTCTTTGTATGTAGATTTCTCTACACCAAAAAACCATCACCTTTTTCACGAGATGCGTTATCGCTAATTCCGTACTATACGGCATATAGAATTTACTAAATAATATATCGCTACCATTTGATTATCACAGACGAAAACTAAATAAAATTCAAATTGACAGACCACAAAATGTTATTATTACAGTATTATGATAATATTGTTAGAATGATATCATTCACAAGAACTAACCATACACTTTGTGTAGAGTTACGTTCAATTATCTAAAAAATTATAAACAGTGTCAACTATAACTATAAATGTATAATTTAACTCGTTTCAACCTAACCCAGCTCGTGGACACAAGCTGCAGTAGATATAACAGTAGATATTCATTTTATGAAGATCTACCCATTTGCGGGACGACGCGTAGTAAAGAGTCAGATCGAGAATTTTGCACCTGTGCCGCCGCAAGTAATATCCTGACACTCGTGACTAGAATGCACATTTTACACGATGTTCGCGCAACACTGTGACTATACCACTGCAACCGTCACCAACAACAGTACAGCAGAAGTGCGCGTTTTGACGAAACCATAATGTATTAATATTATTATTATTGTTACACACAAATAAAGTCACGCCATATCAATGTCACAACCGTTTTATTGAGCGTACGTGCACTATACACGGCATGAGTCCATTAATCACTACTACCACCAAATATTTGCAAGTTGGTTATAAAGCTATTTAATATGAGCGCAAAATTTGACTTCTCAGTAGACATTTACCTGATATTATTTAGTATTAACTATCAGTTTCTTACTTTTGATGACCACCTAAGTCAAAGTTTACATAATGAATCGAAAGGTCATTTAAAAAAAGGTGTTTTAAAATGTATAACCTACGAGTAAATAATATTGTCAATAAGCCATATAAGCCGCAAGTATGATTTTTAATCATTAAATGAGACTTAACCTCATAATTAAATTCAAATAATATAATGTACTTAACACAAATAATATTATAAAAACTACGAAACTTTCGTTTTACATATTTAATATGTATGACTATTGGTCAGGTTGGACTAAGTCGCAATTATTTATATTTAAATAAATAAATTCCACTAAACGTGTTGTTTTTTTTGTACAAGTCATTAAAATTAAACTCTAAACAGAAAGTTGGGAATTTTTCTTTAAAAGACAATTGATAATAATAAATAAGTCGTAAAAAAGCAATAATGTGAATTCCAAATGAAATTTCGTCACTATACCCCAAGTTTGACGCCATAGTGAACATTTCAATTTTTGAGTGTAACGCACTTGTTGAAAAAAACAAAAGAATGTTATAAAAAATCAATAACAAATAACAAAAAACTAAAAAAAAAAAATTTTAAATGAAAAATGCAATTACGACGTTAGCTACAAGTGAAGTATAAAAAGCCAATTTACTCACATATAAAATAAAATAAAAATAGTTCTTAAGTCATAATAATACAAAATAAAAATATAAGTGTACCAAATGCATCAATGAAATCATTTTTAACTTGTTTTGTTTACATGCATATCCATATTTTAATCTAATAATGTTGAACGGATATACTAATTTAAACAGTTAAAATTTAATAAATATATGATAAGTATTCTATCACAAAATAAGATAGGGATGTTTCTACCACGTGCAAAAAGCTGTGAATAATAAGTATGCACAAAGTACATTTGGGGTCTTTATTCTCTGAAAATAAGGGAAACGTGTAACAACATATTTGTAAATTATCATTAATCATATCTCACATACATTCTGTAATAAATAGATTCTAAGATAAATCAATATAATTAATTAATTGTTTAAATTTATCACTTTTTTTAAATTCATCAGCCATTTGTAGTCAAATACCAGTAAACATGATCAGACTTCACCAAATGAAATCTTATTAGTAAAGAACCAAAAATTAAAAGTTTCAAAAAACCACTGAAATTTTACACAATATTAGAGAAATCACGATAAATGCTATAAACATAAAATCTTATGCAAAACTAAAATTAAACAAATGCATTTAGTTATTATTTTTTAATGTTTAAATATATTGCATAGTATAAACTCATACCGTGATAAAATAATAATAATAAAGGTTCTACGTTCTTGCCGAGTCCATAACAACGCATAATATCTGTTATGCAGACGGACCTTTAACGAGAATGTTATCGTTGAAACAGCGGTTTCCTTCCGAAACACATCGGTAAGAAATGTATTTATTTTTTTTTTTTACTTAATGCTCCACGACCAAATTCACAGATAAGATAGATATATTTCACACCATCTTCCAATCTCCATCTAATTTCAAACGAAATGTACACAATTGTTATTTTCGTTGGTTGCGAAGTATGAGAAATATATCATGGAATGTAATAACGCACAACACCACACATACGGCACCCAGTTGTTTCTACACTTCTAATTGGACGTATGAGAAACAAGAAAAACTTTCTTTATCATTTTTTTTCTTGTCGCCTTTTCCCACAAAACTTCTTTCTATTTCATTTAATCGAACCTCGCACCAAGGTGTGGTATAAAATTTTACCAGCCGGTGCTGCTCAAGGAATTTCTAAGATGACATACCGGACTTGAAAACGATTTTTTTAAATTGAGAAATTCTTGAGAATCCTTCGGGTGTAGAAATCTTTTGTTTTGGTAAAACGCACGAAAAGAGGAAGAGGAAAACTTTTGATATAATAATATAATGACCGACTTTTCTTCTGAGACCCGAGACCCGTTGTCGCTCAAAAAAGTTCATTATATAGATTAAAATAGTTGTTTAGCCTAAAAAAAAATCAGTCATAAACATTCAATATAGAATTTCATCTGGAGTAAACGAAAAATCCTTTCTCATTGTTAATATTTAAAACAAAAACTTGCAATCAGTTTGCCACGTCCGTCAACTTCAAATCATGTAGACATTTTTACTGAGAACTCAAGTATTCTCTATCGAGTATTAACATTTCAAGTTACTAAATAATTTTACATTGTCAATTGTCATGAATGACTTCATGACAAGATCATTCATCAATTTTTAAATTAAAATAAGACGATAGATAATTAAAAACTGTACGTACGTATAATATATTATTAAATTTATTTTATTAACAATTATTTTTTATTACTGTAGTCGTTGTTGAGTTACATTAATAAAAATAGTTTTGATAAGTATTAGACTATTACAACCTACTGTCTAATATACACAAATAACTATAATATTATTATTTAATGGTATTTGTATGCATAGTTGTGGTGTGTTTAAACATTCTGAAAAATAATGTAATGACCCGAGTGGTTTAAGTTAGCGGATGGAACGTAACCACGATTTAATTGGAAAAGTTGAACATGTTAAAAACGATACATTTTAATAGAAAACTATAACGATTAAATAATATATAAATATTTTTAAATAGTTTTAAAGGCTATATATTTTTTGTTACATAAACTTAAGCACCAATTATAAATATAAATACAATATTTGTAAAATAAATATAAACCAAAATGAGTATAATCTATAATTTACCGTGTAGTTAATAAATTCAAAAAGGGATATCCATGCACGCACGATTATTAAAATGATAAAATTATTGAATACCTTCAGATTTTAAACTGTACAATCTTTAAAACCATGAATATATTAATATATAGATTATAATCAACTTAAATTTATAAAACAGACGCTATTTAATAATATACATTTTGAAATTATGCACTGCAATACGAATTAATAAATGATAAACTTCACTGAAAATTTTTTTAATATTTGTCTTATACTAATTATGTATTATATTATATTATGATTTGTTTTTAATACCTAATATTTAGAATTTTTATTCATATTTCACTGTTAAGCCAAAAAAAATTGGCTACGCGATTGCCAACTAAAAAAAAAAACTATGAATTTATACATATTTGATTTCTATTATGGAATATTGTAAAAATATAAAAACATTTGCCATTTTTACTACAATATAATAATACTATAGATGAATTGATTATTATCGACCATGTATGAACACTAAAGTTGACATACATGCCATAAACATGTACACTGACTTCACTGAAAAATCATAATTTATCATGTATATACATAGATATTTGTGATATATAAAAACAAAAAAAAAACTGACATCCCTTTAAAAAGCGAAGGAGAGGAAGAACGTTTTAATTAATGAACATAAACAACAATATGAGCAACAACAAAAACACCCGAGTTAACCCTACAGGACCCCATAACAGATAGTGAACGGTTTCTGTAAAGTTTTTCCTAGAGCTTCATTATAATTTTCACACGAGTTTTGGTTAACTTACCAAACCAATTACCAGCTAACTGAAAAATCTAATTAGTTTAAAAATTAACATTAATTAAAAATACTATCCAGATGAGTTATAACTAAATAATAATATAATATATTATGACTTGTATCTAAACGAATAAATTATAACATATTAAACGTGTATTTTTGCGCAAAAAAGACAACCAAAATAATCACAAGTCATAAGTATACGATAGATCTTTTATTACACTTTCAAGCTAACCAACCTTTAGTATTAAAATTAAAAAGTGTAAGCGATTTAATCATAAGTGAATGCACATGTGCAGCGAATTATACTTTCGCTGAACCTGAAATTTAGTTCGGATAGGCCGATGAATATTTATTTAAAACTTACATACTATTAATAATTTTAAAATTATTAAATTAATATAAAATAAAATATCAATATGAATGCTTAATATAGATAGTATAAAATATTAATAAAGTATTGCTCAGATTCAGTGTGTTATGAAGTGGGTGGGGATTTTTAGAACATCACAAATAAGTAAATTTAAATTTAGCCTATATGTATCTACTAAAAAAAAATATTTTTAACACGTTCAAGGCGAAATTGATCTTTTACGAGAAATTATTATTGTAGTATATTGAAACAACTTCATTATTTTTAAATATGATTTTACTTAACCACATGATAAACTTTTAAGATTGAATCTGAATATACATCTTAATACATCTTTGTAATTATTTGAATAATATTGAAGTATACTGTACAGTGAATCATTTATATTTATCAACTTCAAATAAAAAAAATATATAAATAAATAATACTATAAAAACATAAACTTTTGGAAAATAAAGTTAAATATGTCTTAAACAATTTAGTGTTTTTACAAGTGTACATTTTATAATCTATCAATAGTTCAACGGTTTATTAATACATGATGAATTATGAAAATTTTAGAACCCAGAGAATGAATTAGTTTTAAGACAAACAACTTAATCTATAAAACATATTATAAAATTAATTTTTAATTACTAATTTATAACTACTTAAAATATTTTTAAATTTAATAAAAAAATATATTTTTATTTAAATGTGATAAATAAGAAATTGTTTCTTAGTATAATCTAATGTATTCAAGTTTAATAGTAATTATAACTCAGTTTTTTAAGTATACTATATAATATATTCTCGAAAAATTAGATATTTTACACTTTTAAGGAGTGTTTGTACAGCTTGTGATGATAATAATTTCTTCTGTTAAATGTAATCGACCTTTTTTATTACAAATAATTATTAATTTTAGCTTTAATGACATAACTTTTTTTTTATGTTGATTTACTTTTTTGTATACATCGAAATTTAAGTAAATAGTTTCTGATTTATTTAAATTCAATTACTAAGAAGAAGAATTAGAGAAAAAAAATTAGAGAAATTAATATTCATTTATTGTAATTTTATAATTTAAAATCATTTTCTAAATATAAATAATAGTAGACTTAAGACTAAATATTACATCTACTTCAAATTTGTTTAGATAAAATAATAATTAAAATCTTTTTGATTGACCTATTGGCTATTTCACATAAATTAACCTTAAAATTTATATTAATTGTTTACAATTTGATTTATTATAATTACTTATAGAAGAATTATTCACTTTACATTTTACATGCATTATTTGGGTAATTATCATTCGAAAAAAATCAATTATTATTACAGAATACTCCTTAAATTGTATAAACATTTAAGTACTAAAAAATATTATCATAACTAATTAATTTGTAACCATTTTTAAAAGATAAAAGAAGAGTGAGCATTTTTAGTGAACACATATTAATTCTATGGCCTATACACACCACACTGCAGCCATAACATTTTAATTTTTTTATTTATACATTTATAAGTTATAAATTATTGTTTATAGAATACATAAGTGTTCGATAGTCCGTGGTCATTAATGATATTAACAACGAATAAAAAAAAACTGAAGCAGCAGTCATTTGAGATCAACGTCTTTGCTTTTAGTCAGTTTATGCGTCAAAGTTGCTTATAACGGTTTGATTTTTACATTCAAAAAAGAGGTATTTACCATCTACCATCGCCTTTTTTGCATATACATTTCACATTTAAAAATCGTTAAGCTAAGCGAGTTTAATAAGGGAAGAAAACAATATTATACGCCATCTGAAAAAAAAACATAAAAACGTTTTTTTTTTTCATAGAAGTTTCATTAATTTATTTTATTTATTGATTTTTATTTATACTTAGAAACTTAAAAAAAAATATGTAAGAATTAATTGAGCTTCGATATACTAACATCATTGATTATATACAACAAATATAGGTTGAGTGATTAGGATAGCATTTTTAATTTAAATTCTATTTTAAGTTGTGAAAGTTAAACTTATTGTGTCAAAGGGATTTTTAAATCAATTCCCTACTTTAATAACTTATTAGTTAATAATAATAATAAAATAAAATAAAACTTAAATAATTAAAATAGCCAACCAAAATAATATGTACATTAATAACATAAGCTATAGGTAATCATATGCCTTTATACATAATTTTTATTTTATTCTATTAACATGTTTTTTACATATTAATTATTTTCATTAAAATTTAAACTATATGGATTTATTAATACAATACATAATTATTAATAAATGTAGCATCACATGCTTAATATATGAGAAATATTTATGAATCAAATAATATAACAAAAAAATGGAATTATTGACTTTCATTAAAAAAAAAAAAAAATCAATGTGAAATTTTATATGGCATTTTAATTTATTGTTGTTTTGTATTATTTTTAAGTACAAGTATTATTTTTTTTTAATAATACATAAAGCCTATAAAAATTCATTTAAATATGCCTATCATATTTATTTGAAAACCAAATAACATAAAAGGTATAATTCAACGGTCATATTTTAACAAAAACGACACATTTTGAGAATCTTATCTTTTGATGGTTGACTAATAATAATACAAACCAAAAAAATAAAATAGGTCACCACATTGATGTAATACATACCCATTAATTCAACTAAAAAAAATCGATGGGGAATACTATTCTTACATACAATGAATAAGTTTTAAATGAATTCTAACTCACAAGCCGTTCATCAAAATCTAGACGAAGTTGAAGTATCATTACGATTTGTTTTCGGGTGTGTTTAGATTTGTATTTGTCTTTATAAACGAAACATCCTAACCCATAGGAAAAAGATCGAATAAAAACGAAAAAATATTACATCCCAACACGCGACGGTTGGTATAACAAACGGTTAAAAGTTGCAGAGATTTTACCCTTTGGTGAAGAACATCCTTTAGTGTTATCGAGCGTCTTATCTCGTTGTCAACTGTACCCTTTCCCCAAGTCCCTTAACATATCAATTTCTAACATCGTCGAATACCCATGTTTTATTTACTATATAGACAGATGACAGAATACAGGGGAAAACAACATGGAACAGTTTTTTTTTTTTTTTCAACAGCCTTGTCACATTAGAACCATTATTAATCTTCGTTTTTTATTAACTTTTTTTTTTGCAAATCAAATGGTTTAAAGAGTGTAGATAAATGGTGTATTTTGTATGTCTAGTTAATAAATAAAAGTACATATAACAATATATTTAATAACTGATCGGCCCGAGGAGTATTAAAGATCAGGTCTTATTCTTAAGAAACTTTACGTAGGTATAGTATCAGCCACCTAGTTCTAAACGACAAAAATACTGCCAAGTTTAATACACGTTTTTTTTCGTTTTAACACATTACAATATTACTAAAAACTTTTACTTCTCATATAATTCGATCCAAAAAGTTACGATACACGGATGGATTCCATATGAATTTTTTCCCGCCAAACGGCGACGTGTACAGTAAAAAAAAATCGTATAGAAACTGATGCAGAAATGAAAAAATGACGGAAATACTTCTAAAAAAAAAATAAAATAACACATTGAGAAAGGTCGTTTGAGAGTTGAGAAATTGAATTATCCGTACAGTCTAGAGCATGTGATTTCATAGTGCAACTCGCTTATAATATAACATTATGCAGTCTAGTGTGTTGTTCAACATTGTTATACACATAGACAAAAAATACTCGAAGAAAGAAAAATAACGGATGTAAAGCCTAACACACATTCATTACAAAACAAAAAAGACATAATTGAATGTTCGCTTTTATCATTCAAGACGACCACATAAACTATTGTATGAAATGTACCTATCCACATAGACCAAAACAAATATGAATTATAAACTATAGTCAAAGGTTGAGTTGAAACCGCTCTAAAATATGTAGGTACTTCTAAAGTATTCATTGTATGAACTTATGTCTAATGTATCATTATAAGAATCAGATCGACAGTGTGGCGAATATTTGATAAAATGGATAAACAAATGCATAGCAATATTGGTAAAGACATACCTATTTCGTTTGCAACGATTACATCTTTATAAATAACAACTCGATACAATTGCTTTTTTCCAAGCGTTCAAAATGTATATAGAAAACAAACGCAATATAATATGAATTCCGATTAAACACACACGATTAGGCAAATATGTCAAAATAAATCAATAATTCATCCAATTTCACACAAAAATAGATACTTAAAATTCGTAGTTAAAAAGTAAAATCATTATTGATGATCTGTTATATTATTGCCTTATAAATAATATAAGACAATAGATGTTAAAATCGACACAACGAAATTGCACTTCATTAATGTTTTAGTTATATTTTGATAGTGAACAGATAAAAGAATACATTGATTTAATAATAATGTGTGTGTGTTTTTTATAACAAAATACTTTAACTCTTTTTGAACTATTCATAGATTATTGTTTTATTGAATTGATGATACTTTTTCCTACATCACCTAACCTCTATCTTACTTCCTTCTTTTTAATTTGTTAAATAAGTGTATACAATTTTCTATGTAAAAATAAAAAAATACTACTCAAAGTCTAAAGTCAATATATGAATGAGATGTATTTTTATTTCATAAAGACTAGTGATTTTTACTTATTTTCTTTTACCCGTACACCTCATAAACTATAATTATTAATAAAAATGTATGATTTCTTTCGATTTCACAAAATACATCAATATTCATCTAATTTGTCAGGTACAAAAACATATCATGTCTAAAATGACTAACATTTACTTAGTATTTTACACCGACACAACGTGTTAAACGATTTAGACAAGACAACTTAAACGATATTTTTTAACACCGTTTCATGAATGATAACACTTAATGTAGGTATGCAATAGACATCACAGCATAACAAAGCGATCTTCGCCACCGAAACAATAATTCAAACCCAGTGCATTTCCACGTAATTTCTGCAACAACGCGTACTTCAATAATTAAAACGGAATCAAACGGTCGTTTGGAAGGATTTTAACGGGTTTTTTCCTAGACCTTGTGAATATCTCGTCTTCCTCGTCGTCGACGCCTTCGTCAATCCCCTCTATTCATCGCTTTACGTAAAACAAAAAAAAACACAAAACGAGCTGTGGCGTCTCTCTAACTCTCATCCACTACACGGCAGCCCAACATCTGTTGCGGCGCCGGCGGCGGTGGTTGGAAATTAATAATAAAACTCGAGACCGTTTCCACGTTAAGTGGCCTTCACCACCTACCCCTCACTGACGTCATCTCTCAATCCGAATAATTTAATTGCCACAGCGGTCCCCATAATTCTCCGTTCGTCCGTCCATCTCTCCCCGATTCCCGCCTCTATTCACGAGATATCTTTACGCGTCGCACTCCGTCGTCGACGTTTTCTCCTCATTTGGGTTCGACGGCAGTGGGTAATATTTTGCCACCACCGCCACCACCACCAACCACCGTCTCGTATGCTATACCTACTGTACGACCACATCTGTCAGTAATATCTCTCTTCTTTTTACCGAAAAGACGTCGAGCGACGGGTTTTAATTGCCACCTCCCGGCGCGGTCGCCCCATTCCAAAAATATTACTCGAAACGTTTTTAATAATTACACAAGTATACAACCAGCCCTCGCTCTGTAGTGAAATCGTTCACACACACACACACATATACACACATACACTCACACGCTGATGGTGTTCACGGTAAATTATAGAACCGTCCAGGGTGCAAGCCGTATATGTGTGTGTGTGGTGGAAAGGGTGGAAAAGAGAAATCGGCTTTTCGAAACTTTCCGACGGAAATTTCCCGCAAAATCGCTTTAATCTCGTTATACGCGCCGTGCACCACACGCGAACTATACAGACGATGAACTTCGATGAGACGGAGAAACCGAGCCTGTGTGACGTATATGTATGTACATGGATTCCCGTTTAACATAACGTGGACCTACCGAGCAGTATAAAAATATATTATACACGTGTAAGAAAAACAATATAGGATTGTGGTGGTTGGAAAGTGTAAGAAAATTGTCGTTGACGGCGCTTAACGACTTGTGTACGATCGTCGTCGCCGTTGCACAATATATCGACACGGTAGTGAGCGCCAATTTTTACTTGCATTAGAACTTGAAAATAATATTTTATTAAAAAAAAAAAAAAGTAATAATAACCGTTATGTCTACGAATATCGTAGAAGTGATGATCAAATGGTGGGGAGTGGTGTAAATACCACTGATAACATGACTTTTTTCGCCATAACTGTGTGAGTATATTGCACGCATGATTTCCACGCGGGGCGCGTTATCTCATCGTCACTGTCGTTTGAGTGTATTTCGTTAACATGGGACCCACGCAAATGCGCGATTGCTCGCGATTCGAGTTATCATATTATATTATACACGAGCGTTATATAATATAAAAAAAAAATAATAATAAAAAGTTACGTCGTATTGTATTATTAATACGTAACAACAACAAGGTATTCAGTTATTTTTTGGATCGATAAGCATTCCTCCTGCCTGCAATCAGGAAGAGGAAGAATAACATCACAATACGTTCAAATATCATCTCGGTTGAATATATTTGGCTCTTTTCATTTTTTATCTCGATTCGGTGAGCACAAAACCACATGATCAACTTTTATAAAACGTACTTAATGACCTGGTTGCGCTTAGATAGGAATATGTCTTCTGCGTATCGGTATTTTTCAATTTTATTCATATACTTCTATTCAGTTTAATTTTGAATTAACGCTCTATAAAAGTATAGATAAATACATCCGATAAACTAGCTACATCAAAGAGAATTCAACAGAGCGATTAATTCGTATTTATCCGGAATTTTCATGGAAACCAAAACAAATGATTTAAAAATATCAAATACAAGAAAAAAAAAAGAACATCGTCAAACATAATATAAAACCGAATTAAGGGAAATGAAAACAACACGCAGTTATGGACAACGCACACGAACATCACACGTGGGAACTCCGTATTTTTCCAACAAGAGCACGCATCGGCTTTTCCAACTTACACACTCTTACCTTTTATACATGACTCGTATTCTATTTATCGTATAAAGACTCCCAAGCAACAAAAAACGAATGGAATTGAAAATATCTAATAAAAATAAATAAATGATAATAATAAACATATTATATTATATACCTAAGTATAAAATATGTATTTATATGTTTGTGAAACACGAGGTTTAAATAAACATAAGTTACACATCTAATGCATATAACTATTGTGTTTAAATTATAAGAAATAGGTTTATAATATTAATTTTTATTTATACATAAATAACAATGTATCTGTAGTATTTAACTTCGTGAATTGTATTACATAATAACTATTTTTACATTCGATTTTATCGAATGAATAAGGATGATTTCAGTTTTGAAAGGTATATTTGTTTATGATTGTGTTCGTTCGGAGAGCACATTTTTAGTACCTACCTATTTAATCTATCAACTAATAGGATACGCACATTTAAACGTTTAGTTTGTTTTTTTATAAGCATACTTAATTTCTAAAACTTTGAATTTCAAAACGCAAATTCATTGTTCAATATTTTCTAACAATAAAAAATTGTATAATATTAAATACCTAATTATAATAATACGAAGATACATAACTTCTATAAAATTAAACTCATAACTCTTAATAAAATATGGATAAAAATCAAAGATATTCTCTCTAATCAACTGAATACAGTAAGTAGCAATATTATACAACATTTCATATAACCTTAACTTCAAAAGCAATGGTTTATAGATTAGTGTTCATAAGTCATACTAACTGATGTACAGAAACTTTAAAAACATTTGTTTTATAAGAAATATCAATGTTAGTAGTATGAAATAGCCGATTCTGGATCCCCCCCGCTTCATCCCCCCGCCCTCCTCTGTGAACCCCCTAAACCCTCCCCCTCCCCCACCTTCCCATCCTATGTACGTCACGTGAATCGGTCGAACCCTCCCCCTCCCCCACCTTCCCATCCTATGTACGTCACGTGAATCGGTCGAACCCTCCCCCTCCCCCACCTTCCCATCCTATGTACGTCACGTGAATCGGTCGAACCCTCTCCCCCTCCCCCACCTTCCCATCCTATGTACGTCACGTGAATCGGTCGAACCCTCCCCCTCCCCCACCTTCCCATCCTATGTACGTCACGTGAATCGGTCGAACCCTCTCCCCCCCCACCTTCCCAGCCTATGTACGTCACAGAACCCAGGCCCCTCCCCCAAGTCCCAGCCTGTGTACGTCACCGCGGCCGGCCAACGCGGCCCACTGTACGCCGCCGAACCCCCTAAACCCTCCCCCTCACCCAAATTCCCGGTCTACGTACGTCACGCGGATGGCCCGGCCGCGGACCGCCGGTGGCCGGCCGCCGCCGCCGCCTAACCCGCCCACGCGCGTCACGGGGTCCCGCCGTCCCCGCATGCGGCCCCGCCGACTTTTCGTATACTGTGTATATATCTATACCAGAGGTCCCACGGTCGCGACCCATGGTCCGCTTATACTCGCGCTATATTTTTATAATATTTAATATTTAATTACTATATATAATATATTATACTTTTTTCGTAACTACATAAACTTGTATGTATATCAGGTCATTCTGATATGTGGGTCGTCATATATTTCATTGGTCGTACAATAGTTTGGGAACCTTCTCTATACAGTATAGTATATACTTTTATATACTATGTATATATATATAGAGTATATAGTATATACTTTATATATATAGTATATACTTTTCATATACTATGTATATACTCTATATAGAGTATATAGTATATACTTTATATATATAAAGTATATATATTGTATATATATACATACATATTATTATATCACATTTGTTTATTTGTATACGCCTACTCATAATATATCTTTATTATGATTGATATGGAATGTGTTTATCAGGCGACGGAACATCCTATATTCCTATACGTATACATATAATATATACTATACAATATATGTATTATATATGTATATATAATAATGTTAACTGGGGGACGGGGTTTACGAGTGGGTTAAGGCGTCGGTTATAACGCGTGACTTATCATATACTATACTGTATCATGCTATATGATAAGTCACTCGTTATAACCGACGCCTTAACCCACTCGTCCACCCCGTCCCCCAGTTAACATTATTATATATTATATACGTTTACACATTATAATTATATTTTTATTAATTATATCATCGGAAAGTGTTTTATTATCAGGCTGGGCAACCTATACTCTAGAATATGCTTAATATACAGATTTTATCGGTAGGTAATATTAAATTATTTATTTTTAGTAAATACTTTCGCTACATATTAGCGCGTACCGCGGATGATCTATTAACTAAGATAATTATTTAATCGCATCATGACACGCTTACTAAAATATATGCAATCACAGATCATTGCAAGTGTAGCTGTTTAAGACAGCACAGGTGTGTGTGTGTGTTTTGTTTCATTTCGTTTTAAAAGTTAAATCCCATTTTATTATTAATTTTATACAAATGACTCAACTCGGCGTGCAACTAGCAGATGTAAAATATGCCACGTCCGCACGATATCAGTCACCGCCCGATTTAATCGATACCGCTAATTTCACCATAGACTTTGCCGGTCGCAAGTCTATCATCATCGGACTCGATCCATCTAATGATTTCAACATATCCGTACAAATAATTACACCATCACGGTTCGTATGCTTGTCAACTGATTTTTTACGACGTATTTACTCGTTGATGGGGAATATTCTATCGATTATATGCGAGCCACCGGTTAAGAGCCGTGAAAGGCTTTTCCTCAAAGATGAAACAATTACACTGTCCAAGACGAGTTATCGCGGTGAAAATATGCTGGTAGTCGAATCTTATCTCCAGCAAGGATGTCGCGTATTATTGAGTAGACAAAATCTACTGAAGCTTCAAGACATGCAATGGATAATCAACGAAACGATCGCATTGAAATCTAACATTTTACGTGACACGGTGGTTAATCAAATCGATCTTGTCGCGACATATTTAAACGCTAATGTACACGTGGAAAAAACCTTGACCGTTGAAGAAATTATAGCGATCGTACAAAATATTCATAACGATTTAGCGATAATGAACATTGTCCCAAAAAATGAATGCAATTTTACAAACCAGATAAAATTGTTTGCATACAAACAACTCGCTCAACGTTGGTTTAAGAAAATGCATGAAAATGGTGAAGACCGTATGACTACTAACGATGTCGGCGTCAGCGGTACCGGTGTTGATGACAGCAATTGGGTAATATATTATTACATTATATATATATATTATAAATTATAATACAACATGCATTATTTTTACAGCCGATTACACTCGAGACGATCAATGGATCGACGATGCTCTCTTATACCAACTATTGATGTACAGCTGTTTCCTGAACATTCTATTCACCCATTCACCCATCGATCGAGAATAAGAAAAAAAATAGCTGATTAAACGCATTACAATATATATATATATGTAAACATTAATTATATTGTTACATGACGTAACGTTCGTGTTGTATGTTATATTATCATAAAATACGATTTTTATACATACACATAGTTAATATTACTATATTGTATATATTATTATGTATAATAACATCTATGATATTATATTATATTATAGAAAAAACAAAACGCATTTTATTTATTATTAGTATTAGTTTATCCATTCAAAAAGTATAATTATAAATATTGTATATCGTATGTATTACATATTCTATATTACATATTATTATTATTATTATAAAAAATATACATTTTAAAGAAAAAACATAAATGCAAACATATTATATATATATATACATGTATTATAGTCTTCTCACTTCCCCCGTAAACGGATTGTATTGAACGATGCGATCGTGTATGATTAAGCAGTAGGCGGCTGTATTGGCTGGGAAATTATTAGCTGCCTCTATTTCAACGCGTAAATCGATGCTTGAAGTTTTAGCGTCATCATTTTGACGCGAACAATCTATGCAGATAAATGGACCCAACTCTTTATATTTTTCTCTCGTCAGGCACGGTTGAGCGTTAAATCGTTCGTAATAATGTTTTTGAAAATCTGCATAATTTGATAGAACATAGTGAACAGATTTTTATCGAAACTTTCGTTGTTGAAATCTTCGTACGGGTATTCGACCGAATTAATATATGCTTTAACGTTCGTCAACGAGCACGTATCGTAATCAACGTTATAGCCGTCTGATACGGTGCCGGGTGAATTCGTGAGAAAAGCGATTATTATACACCTAGGTCTTTCTACTTGCGAACATGTTTTCACCATCCAAGAGTGTTTGTTCGTCTGCGGCAGATTTGGATACTCGCAAAGCTCCCAATTTCTAAAAGCGCAATTTATATTTTTTTTGCTATCGACGATTTTCAATAATTTTAATCTTTCCCGATCATCGACTTTAATAACAGGTATTTTCCACAGCACTCGCGTTAGTTGTACTTTGACTTTTTTCACCAAGGCCTTAACCGTCTCGGTGTTCATGTCTCCTCCCACGACGCTAGTGAAATGTAACGAACTCAAATCCGACATCGATCTATTCAATATCAACTGTTGGCTACAATTCACAAGTATTCGTTTGTAGTCCTCGCAAAAACCGAAAACATGCTTTAACGGTATACATCCACTGAACGAACCGTCTTTAATGAAATTAGCATTGTGTCCAGTGATATCCCAGGCAGCGTTTTGTAAAATATTCGCGTCGGCAGGCGAATACGAACAATATCCTTTCATCGCACTAGTTATCCCAGGTTTTTAACCCGTTGTACTTCGGTAGAGTTAATCTCGTATTTCATTTCGTTAAACAAATTCGTTAGACCGTTGTGTGCTAAACTTATTTCTGTCTTAAGTTCATCGGGTTTCGTTATTTTACCCTCAATATAGATAAAACTATCGCTCGGTAACGTATGTGCATCTCGGTTTTGAATTGCTATACGGATTTCATCGCCATTATTCAACGCACTCGTCGAAAACGGTAAAAAAGAATGCACAAACATTTCTCGAATAGGCGATTCATTTACATATGCACCACCCACGTCTAAGAACGATTTATCCATAGTAGTGTTTATATTGCAAAATAAAAATTAACAGATAAAAAAATAACTACTTTTCGGCGATTAAGCGTAAAAATTTCCGATTATCGAGTGTTAACGATTTATTTTTATTATTATTATTATTTTTTTTTTTTAATATTATTACTATTAACTTTTTTATGAACAGCGGCGGTGATGTATTGTAGTGTGTGTCTGTCGGCAGTCACGGCTTTAATGAGTGCATTACCATTGTCCGTATTATATTTATCGAAATTAAATTTCAAACCCATTTTTTATAAGAAGTCTGATATTCACGGCTTCACCACGGAAATTAATTAACTTCCCGTTTTGATCTGTCAACGAAACTCGAATGAAATCAATCGTATTTGTTTTCAGTTTATATAACACGCTATATTTCGGTATTTCAACTATTTTATAGCCCGGCGGTACGGTCGGATAAAATTCGTGTATCGCATGCGATTGAAGTCCGTTGTCGAATGAGCCTGTAACCAAGTTACATTCGACTTTTATCGTGTTGACGTTCATAATTTTCACCACGCGATCGGACTCATGTCTATGATTTCGGAGTAAAATACGTTTATCGAAACCCAATAACGGCGCAATGCTATCTTCGACGTTCAAATCGATATCACTATTACAATGCATGGTGCATTTCAATGTACTGCTATTAGTTGACAAATTAAAAAAATTCACCCCGATGTCCTTCAGAAGTTCACGTATTTTAGTTTCCAAAACAATTATTTCATAACACCCAGTAGGTATTTTAATTTTAGTGGGCAGCGGATGATTGCTGTGAATAACATGTAGAGTATCACATCCAATTTCGACGTTAGGAATGGAATTGTATGTCTGCATACTTAGAAGTCCGATTTCCGATTTATCTCCAACTTCTATGGGCGGAAAAAAATGACATTCTAACTCGGAGCTGTTTCCACTCAGCGATAGTGTTTGAGACGGCATAATGTTGATGATGACGATGACAATAATATTATTATATTTCAACAATAATATTATAAAATAATAATAATAATAATAATGCAATAATGTAATTATTTTTTCGGTTAAAAATTTCAAACATAAATGTCCACAGTTGAAAGTATTGTATGCTTGTTGTCGTTCATAGTTATATTCGATAACACAGCCTTTAAAATATTTCACTAATTGCGGCGGCGGGCGGAGATTACCGTAACTATCGTAATAAAAAAACTGATTTTCCGATTTTTTTATAACATACCCAATGCGTGCCTTTATTTTTTTCAAAGTCAAGGTTAACGATTGCACATTCTATGCGTATAGGTCCAGCAGCGGGCAACCTGTCTATGCAATATACACCTCTGAAATGACGTATTTTCTTAAATTTAGCGTATTTTACAATTTCAAAATCATAAAGAGCGCGGTTGGGTAAAATTAGTTTTTTGATATCGACGATTTTCTATTGGTTTTCGATTTCGTCGACTTACGCGTTCTTGACGGTGATTTTTTATTTTTATTTTTTCAATGATATTTTTTTTTCCTTCTTGTCACAGTCTTTTTCAATCCACTACCAGTGCGTTTAGCACCAGATTTCCGAATAATAGTATACGAGCCCCCGCTTTTATGCGGATTTAGATACACGCCTTTACCTAATTGTATAGGCGATCCGCTGTTCGATCTAATACTGCGTATCGTCTTAACTATGTTGGACACCCCGCCGGCCAGCGTACCCAAAGCCGAAAGTCCCGCTAATATAGGGATTAGCGCTAATGAACCACCAGTTTTAGGGACTTTGATCACACGAGGCAGTTTATTTTTATTTTTTTTTTTCGATCGAGCGCCCCTGCTTACTTTCACGTGTTTTCGCGCCACGCATACCATCGATTTAATTAATTTACCCATATTCTGTGTCACCGGACTTGTTTCGATCGATTTTTTTAACGCTTTCTTACATACGCCAACAATATTACCGAACCCGCATCCGCTACCGATTTTACGTTTAGCCTTCATACCAGTAGTTACAAGCCACGCGGGGCCTTTTCTTTGTAGTCAGCGTCTTTCGCGTGCACTCTGTTCCAAGCACGTTCTTCCAATATACTATCGGCCGCACTGCGTACAGTTAAAGAATTACTTTTATCGTACGCAATATCGTGGTCTCTGCACGCCGAATCTAGACCGTTTATTCCGGTCTGTCCGAGAGCAAGTCTTTTCTCTAAGTTAGTTCCCGGTCCGCAGTACTGATAACCCGGCAGATGTAATTCAACTGGTAAACTATTTATTATAGTGTTCAACAGCCCCGTACCGCTATTGGACTTGACCTTTTGACGTGGTAACATTATATGAGCGCTTCGTACGGTCGACGCACGTATTTATATGCATAAAATGCGATTCATCAAGCAAGACGTAAAACTCGAAGTGGATAATATCGACCCGTTATCGTTATGTAATAGTGATGTCGAGAAGCTGCCGCCTAAGCACGGACCGTTGTTTCCAAATTCTATTAGGGCGTTGATTGTAGGACCATCGGGATGCGGGAAAACAAATCTTATTTTCACGTTATTGGTTCACGAGAATGGAATTAAATTTGAAAATGTATACATTTATTCGAAAACACTACATCAGGCTAAATATATCATGTTAGACAAGATTTTATGCGATGTGCCGGGTATTAATTTATTTAAATTCAATGACAACGACACGGTGATACCACCCGAAAAAGCTCTACCAAGCTCAGTCTTTCTATTCGACGATATCGCAAACAGAGAATCATGGAATTATTCGCTCATATTTTACGAGATGTAGGCATAATCTAATAGACGTGTGTTATTTGGCTCAATCGTATTCGCGCGTACCGAAACAATTGATTCGTGACAATGCCAATTTTATAGTGTTGTTTAAACAAGACGAAATTAATTTAAAACACGTTTACGATGAACATTGCTCGGGTGATATAAAATACAGCGAGTTTAAAGATTTTTGTATGACGTGTTGGCGTGGAGGCAGATTTGAATTCGTCGTTATAAGCAGTGAACACGAACGTGATAACGGCCGATATAGACACGGATTTGATACATATGTTATTATATAATAAGCCGGTATGTCGAAATTTATTGCATTACCCGGAAATCATGGGAAAGGTAAACAACTTGCCATCGGCGACACCATCACCGACATTATTGGCAGATATTATTCAAGCAAGAATAAATATTAAAAAAAAATATGACGCGTTGAAAACTGGACGATTTGAAACGGAATCACTAATAAATAATACATTCAGTTCTATTATCGATCCACTTAATAAAATACGCAGTAATATCGATACCCCCCGCACACATTCATCACAACACCAGTTCAAACCACCGCCACCACCGCCTTCTACTCAACCACCATCAAGGTCGACATCGTCGCCCTGCACGACGTCGCTGCTGCCGTCTTCGCCGCCATCGCTATCGGATGTTGACAAAAGACATTCTATCGCCCTGACGTATCCGCCCACGTCGTATAATTGGATGAACTGTACCGCGATTGGACTAACCGTGAATTAGATAAAATATACGGACCTCGAAAATTAACCGATGGCACATTTGTTCTGGGTAACAAAGAAATTCAGTTTATCGATAACAGAATTCATATCAAAGATGATGACTACACATATTCTATAACATCGGGACTTATTGACTTATTATTTTCCAAGTCCCCAGCGTCGGATAAATACACGAATACAGATTTAAAAAACATATAAACATATTTTAAATCAAACATCTGCGCACAAAACGATAGACGGTACCCGTATTCGCAGCTCTATAGGAGTAAAATATATGAATATAATCTCAAGACTGTTTAAGACCGGCGACGGCGGCGATAAGTCTGGAAGTGGTATAAATATGCGATTGCAGAAACATAATATTGTTTATTGGAACGATCCCAACGAGCTGGTCGACAGATTGCGTCTATTGTATTCGTCTCTCGCGGCGGGTAATACAGGGGTACGCAACGAGATAATTTCGATTTGCGAAGAGTTGGTCGAGACTAAAATATTGAAAAATATTCCCAATGTCTAAGCACGCGATCGCAGCTGAACTTCATGGGGCAGCCAGGAGAACATACCCACGACGTCGTGTCATTGTTTACGGAAAAAAAACGATTTATTTCAAGCAGATCTCGTGGACATGCAACAATATTCTAACGTGAATAAAGGGTATAAATATATACTATGTGTTATCGATTGTTTTACTAAATACGCGTGGGCAGTCGCGTTAAAGTCTAAAAAAGGCGAAGAAGTCTCGACGGCTGCTAATAAGATTTTCGCACAAAATAGCCCCAATCTATTGCACGTCGATCGTGGACGCGAGTTTTACAATAAACATTTCGAAACTTTAGTGAAAAAATACAATATAAAAATGTACAGTACGTTCAGCGTGCTCAAGGCGTCTATTGTAGAACGATTCAACCGCACGCTTAAAGAACGAATGTATAAACAATTTACCGGTAGAGGTTCACGCGTTTGGACGACTATTTTACCGTCATTAATCGACGACTATAATAAGTCGGTTCATCGTACGATCGGGATGACACCGGTACAGGCTGACACGGATCCGACTCGGGTAAAATTGATTCGAGTTATGGAAAATAATAAAAAAATAAAATTTAGCGTAGGCGATAAAGTTCGCATTAGCGTGTACAAAGGAGTTTTCACCAAAGGATATTTACCCAATTGGTCTACGGAAATATTTACAATTATCAAAGTGAATAGAACAACGCCGAGCACATTTATCCTACAAGACTATACGGGTTGTCCGATAGCCGGCGGATTTTATGCCGAAGAAATACGTAAAACAAAACTACCCGACGATTATCTGGTGGAAAAAGTAATCCGCACCAAGGGACGGCGTGCATTTGTTCGTTGGCTTGGTTTTACAGACGAACACAATAGTTGGATAAATAAGGACGATCTTAAAATATAAATATAGTTAACGCGATACCATGGATGTGTTCGGTGGTTCGCCGACTAGCCGGTTGGATAAAAGAATCGCTGACATTAGCGAAAAGTTTACTGAAGAAATCGATTCACATGTTATTTTAATCGAGATTAATAATACAAAAATCACCGCACTCGACGAGAAATGTACGAAAGAACTGAGTTTACATGTTAATTTAATAGAGACAAATTATAAAAAAATCGCCGATTCTATAAACTCCGTAGAGATTATAAACAAAAATATTGTAGAATTAAAGCCGCTTTAGTCCAGACAAATGCCAGAATACTTATTCTCGAAAAAGAATCACAGATGTATTGATCGCTAATTGATCAGTTATAATTTAGCGTTCTCCCTAGTAAGACGTTAATAATAATATATATATTATATAAACGTGCGCAGTAACTTGAACGATGGCGTCAGCTATTCTAGACATTCAATGCATAATGGGCGCGAATTTTAAATATTTGATAAAAGAAATGTCTATAGTGGACGTACACAGTCGCGCTAGCCAACATTGGATTTTCAAGCACACCCAAACACCGCATACGGCTAAAAGCAAAGCCGTAAACATATGGCTGTTTCGTAACTACCATCAACTGTCTATGGATTGTGGAGACGTACAGTATTCTGAAATCGATAGGATTTTAAAATCACTACATTTTG
Organism: Aphis gossypii; assembly: GCF_020184175.1. Lineage (NCBI taxonomy): Eukaryota > Metazoa > Arthropoda > Insecta > Hemiptera > Aphididae > Aphis > Aphis gossypii. The sequence goes on from NC_065532.1 coordinate 52,367,163, forward strand.
AATGCATTTACGTGAAAGGCGAAGAAAAAAGGCAAATAATTCAAGATTTCATTCCTCAAGTCGATGTAATCGATATGGGTGCAGATTTAGACTGCCCGCGACTCAACCAACTTCATCAGCAATTGGACTATGTTAATATTAATAATAATAATAATTATAATAAAAAAATGTTAATCGTGTGAAAAATTGTAAACTATCATTTCCGTGCTGTATATACCATATGGACTTAGACTCACAATGTACATACAACAGAATTTTCGCATTACAGAGGTGGTTTATAAATAATGTATAAAATAATATATATCGTGTTTAATTATTATGTACATAATTATAATATTGTATGTATATAATATATTTGTATCATGCTTAATTTTTTTCATATAATAATATTATATTTTCAAAATAAAATACTACATATTATATTATTTTCTTGCGACGTTTTTATTTAAAATATAGGAATGTTTATGTTTACTATATATATATATATATATATATACATATTACATATAAATATATAATGATCGGATATTTGGAAGTCACGTACCTATACCATATTATTATTCTCACGCCATGAGTGATGAATGCATTTAGCATTAGAGACTGCGTATATACATAAGGAATGTAAAATCGATAAACGAATCTCACAGACATAATCAATAATACACAATGATTTTTTTCGATATAAACAGCATTTTCTTGCAACGTTTTTATTTAAATTATATGAATGTTTATAATGTTTACTATATAATATATAAACAGCAATAATAATAATAATAATAATATTTTCCGTGAAATATTTACACACAGGGGTCGTTGCGGGTGACTAGTATTATGTGGTGCTATACCAAATAGTGGGAGATATTGATTTTGTTAATAATGAGTTAATTGTATATCACTCCAGTGGATCAGTATTCAGTTGCTTCCAACAATCGTCTAAGGCAGTCCATCTGAATATTTTAATTATAACCAGTGATAAATTAATATATATTAAATTATATTCGCTCCAGTTATACTTATAAAAAGTAAGTTTTATTTTATTTATGTTCTCTATAATAATTATTAATATAACCAAACAAAGTTTAGCCTACTTATTAGTTTTCAACATACAATTATTTCGAATGAAATAATAATAATATTATATAGTTATAATCAATTAAAATAAAATTTCAAAAACTAAATTTTAATATTAAAGTTTATAACACTTATTTATTATCTAGATCCGAATTGTCATCGTAGCATCAGCGACAACAATAACAACAACAACAACAACGACGACGACGACGACGACGACGACGACGACAACGACGATAACAAGAACAATATTCAATTCAATTATTCAATTTATACAAAACGTAAGTTTTCTTAAATCTTATTTTAGTATTATATTTTGTACATAAAAATTGCATGTGTTGTGTGCGAAACGTGAGTGTGTGTGTGTATGTGTGTGTGTGTGTGTGTGTGTGTGTGTGTGTGTGTGTGTGTGTGTGTGTGTGTGTGTGTGTGTGTGTGTGTGTGTGTGTGTGTGTGTGTGTGTGTGTGTGTGTGTGTGTGTGTGTGTGTGTGTGTGTTGTCTTCTTAATAATAATAATAAACGGTTATTATATAATGGGTTATAAGTGATTTGATGATTAATTAATTAATTAATTTTTATTTTACAGTTATTCAAAAAATGAATTTACTCAAGTCCCTGAAGGAACAGTCGGAAGTCCGTAACCTTTCAATCGACGATTTGGTCGTCGATGTTTCATACCCAATAAAGGCAATGAAGAAATTGGAAACTGCATTTGGGATGGCAGTATCCTGCGCACTAGAAGATTCAGTAATGGGGGGTACTATAAATGTATTCTTACCTAAATCTGTGAACGTCACCTCTGAAGAGGTGACGAGTTATAATTGGGGGAAGTGCCACCAATTAATTTAATTTTAAAGGAAAAAATAAGAACAAATTCGTTATCAAATTCGAATAATGGATTTATTCTTATTTATTTTTTTATATTCAATATAATAACAGTTTTTTGTTTTTTAAATATTATATTCATAACAATTTTTTTTTTTTTTTTTTTTTAATATTGTATTCATAATAATATAATAATGCTATTTTAAATATTTTTGTCATTTTTTTTTTTTATGTTCAATATGCTTATAGGTTTAATTATAATTATAATTTAATACTGTTTGGAATAATAAAAAAAACATTTTATTTAGTATCTATAAAGAGTATGATTTATTATTATTATTATAATATTGAATATTTTAAAAAAAGAGTACAATATTGTTATAGAAATCTCTGTAACATTTTTTCTTCCAATGCACTTTGTCATCACGATATGGATCATACGACCAAGGAACGACTGTGCATCATCTAGAAAATACAAAAAAATAATAATAATTTTCAAATTTAAAAACCGTAGTATTTTTTAATTTTATAATATAGGTATCAAGTGACTTACTCAAATAAGGACTTTGTATCTCATTATCCGGGACATATGTTCTATCTGCAGAAAGAGGTGATCGCCACGGAAAAGGTTGATTTGGATCGAAATCTAATGCCCTGTCTCCATCATCGGTAACATTAAGTGTATAGTGTTCGAAATCATATGTATTGGGGAATAATGGTGGTGAAATCTAATATAAAATTAAGCTTAATTTATAATAAGGAAAAAATATATTAAAATAGTATAGACTTACTGATGGCGAGTGTAATCTCGTAGGACTACTAAAAAATGAACACTCCGATGAATCTGACATATTTATAGGTACGTTAAATGTCTGTGAATACAAGTACTGGATAGTGGATACGGGTGACTATAGAGACTGCAGTGAAAGGGATGACTACGTTCGCTCACGAGTCGATTTTTAATAAATATTTTTTAGAGCATTATGAAGAGTGGGAGATTTTTAGTAAATATTATCGTTTAACGTATCAACACTATATAAAAGATATAGAATAATGATAGCATTTAAAATCTATAACAAATCTTATCAATTATAAAAAAGTATAAAAATATGATACTATCATACGATTATTAAATATTATATTTAATAAACCATGTACATGCACATCAATAATAATTATAATAATAATAACAATAACAATAACAATAACAATAACAATAACAATTTATACAATTTTATAATGACCGTGTGCAAGTGTGTGCACACGATCGGGTAGAACGTGTCGTTTGTCATCCGATCTGTTCAATGTTAATTTCATTGTTTTAATTGTTTTCATTTGATGTTTAAACGATCGGATCGACACGTTCTCTCTATACGGGGTATACAATTCGTAAGACTGTTGTGTTAGTGGTTGAGGTGGTGGTGTGGTGGGAGCGGATAAGATGTTGACGGCGTTGTCGATGCTGCTGCTGCTGCTGCTGCTGCTGCATGTAAGCACGCGATGACTTGTCGCGCGCAAGACGATGCTATCAGCTTACCCATATGTGCGTCGAACTCGTCATCGCGTTCATCGGATTCGACGTCATCGTCGTCATCGTCGTTGTCGGCGGCAAACAGACACCGCTTGTGATCGTCGAACGTTAGGTGATTTCGGATCACATGACCTCTAATCCCCTTTGCTCGTATGGTGGTCGAGTGCTCAATATCATACGCGTAAGATTTAGCACGTAACGCCACAAACTCATACATGGTGCGCCCCCCGGTTTCGTCTTTGAACAACCCGGGGATTCTCTTACGCGCCGACGTGTAACACGCATGATCCGGCGGCAGATTAGAGGTATCCGTACGGTTCATTAAGTTCGGGTTGCCCTCCAAGTCGCTGTAAAAGTCGTCCGTCAACACTCGATACAGGAGGGAAGGGAATCTATGAAGTGTAATAAAAATATAATAACAATAAAACATTTTTTATATTAAGTGGTATACGTACCGCGGTGTCGGTGTACAGCAGAGTTATCTTATCACCATAATGACGTTTCATGACGTTATAGTGATAATCATACATGAGTGTCTTGCTCCGCTCAAGGACTGCAAACCCGATGTAAATTGGTTTACAGAAATCGATCTCTTTTTTATGCATAGACACTGCTGCAAGATTTTCACTATAAGTGGTACACTGTTTAAACGTTGGGCGGTTAATGAGCTTTCGCATTTTCTGAGGGCATGAAACGAGCTTCATATCAAAACGATTTCGGACATTCTCCATCGTTTTACCTTTGTAATAGTATTAATCTTTAAATCATATCACGCAATAATAATAATAATAAAAGTTACCGAAAACGCTGTTATTTTGTGCTTTAAAAAAATTTTCTTCAAACTCATTCGTCGCCCGTTTACGCATCTCGGTGTTTAACGCGATGTATGGTGCCAACCAAGGAGATTGTTTAAACTCCAATACTCTGTGCACCTGAAACGTATGAATAATTTGTTTGTAAAAATAAAGAGTAATGTATAGTATATATATATTTCTGTGTGTTTATATTTATATATAGTATAATAAATATTACCTTATCGACAACCACGCCGTTGGCGATGGCCTGTTTTAAATTCGAGTAATGCACGACGTAGTGCACCTTCCGCTCGAACGTAGCCATCAACTTTCGGACTGCAGACCCACGCGGAATGCTGGCGTGCGGTAGGAACGGCATATCGTTGTGTTTGTCGTGCAGATGACGCGGATACGAAATGTCGACTTCGTAGACTCGTCCCACGTCATCCGTATCCGACATCCACTCCAGCTGAGCCAACGCGACGTCTGGATTTCCCGCGTACCACGAGAAACCACCGTATGGCATATATTCGCTCATGGCCCATCCGTAAAGATTGTTGCCTTTGGAAAAAATAATACACGTACATAATATATTATTATGTTATTGTTATTATTATTATTATTATTATTATTATATAATTACAATCTTGATATACGAGCCACGTATTCGGCTCTTCGGCTTTGTATCCGGGCGTCTTCGGGTTATTGGCCTTGGCGTGACGTCCGCTCGCCTGTACCAGGCCCCCTCGAATTCCAAGCTCGAAAAAAATTACCTGTTCGTAATCAGTGAGGAGTTCTAATTTGACCGACGTGAATTTCAGCATACAGTCGAAACTGAACCCGGGTGCCGTGTAATAATACGCCGGGTCCAGCTGGTACGTCGATATACATATGTCACGGAAATTTTCAAACACGTCGGCGCTGAGCAGTACGTCGATTTTGAGGTATAAATCGCTATAATCGCCAAGAGTCTGACACTCAAAACGATTCCATACCAGGGTCGCATGTTTATAATCGGCGTCGCTCACGTGCGTCTCGGTCAACGCACTATAGAACTCCCTCCTTGCTGGCAGCTCCGTCTCGCGTAATTTCGAGTAGGAATCCGTGTATTCATACGGAAAAACGCCTTTGCGCGTCACCAGTGGCATCTGCGTCGGAGTGAACACTTTTGCGACTTCGCGAAACTTGCAAAAGTCCGCGGTCGTAAGGTTCCGCGCCAAGTCAGCCAAACTCGACGCCATGAACCGACACGTATCGATAAATCTAACAGAGAACTCGTTGTTGATATATTTCGAAAACGAAATATACTTTTCCTCGCTGTTAGGTATCACCGATATCGTATCGGTATCATACCCCAACTCAGTGACGATAAAATGAGCGTCATAATTCGACAGATTATGTAAATAGCACGGAACGAACTTCGGCGTTTGTAATTTAAGATTGCACGTATTACACAACGTTTTAAGAAAACGACCGGACAGGTGATCGTGATGTGCGACCTTGTGGTTACTCGCGATAAACGTTTTCGCGCACAAGTCGCACGCAGCCTTAACTCCGTGAGCGCGAGCATCCTCAACAGACATCGCAATCGGTACGTTGGTCGTCTTGAGCAATTTACATATTCTGTCTACCACATCGGTGACGGCCAGGACAAATCGTTTGGCTACATCGTCGACGGACTCGGAGCCACGAAAAACGGTGGGGGTTCGCGGGATATCGAATTGCTCGAGCAGCTCCGCTGGTACACCGTCCGCAGCTACTACAAAAACCCGTAACTCATCGGGTGATGCGAGTGCAACGCGGAGGTATTTACCCCGTAGCGCTGCGTCGTTTTCGGGAGAAGAGCTTCGAAGTCGGCGTACAAAACGAACGGTAATCGTTGCGTTTTGCACAGCGCGTTGAATTCGAGCGTTTTGCCCTCCGCCGGCATTAAGGGTAAGATTGGTTTGTGCGTACGCATACCAGACGAGATGTCGCGCGAGCGCCTCCTCACCGTGTAATTTATACCTCAAAGGTTGGTCGTCGAAACTGGTGAAACACTTTTTACAAAAAATAAACGGTGACCGTGATTATTTTTTTGTAAACTAACTAGACGCGAAAAATTCGAAATATACGTGTAATGGTTATTTTTCTCCGAACCGGCGATCAACAACAAGTCGAAATGATTCGGCTGCTCGTTGTCGACCACCCGCAGCGGGTACGCCGCCGATTGTGTCGAAGATTTGTTTTTTTTATTTTTTTTACAATTTTTCACGCCGTATACGTTAACCGACGTACCGGGATTAGCTCGCTCGAATAATTTTATCTCCGACACGGGCGTTGGGACTGATAGCGCGGAAAAGTCATAACGGTACTCCTCGTTCGAATAATTCACGCCTACATGTACACGATTGTCGTGTGTGATACGTGTTTTGCCAGAATCGCCCACTTGAAACACTGACGATCAATGTTTTGTGGGTTTACGACGGCCTTGCGATTTAGAATACTTTCCGGTAACGGCAAGTACGACGAGCCGCCCATCGGTGTGAACTCGTACACGCCCAAGAGCAACCCGTCGATACACGATAAGGTGAACCCACTACCCTTGCCCGCGTAAGCGTCTTCTTCGGCGAGAAGAGCGGTTAAATCGCGATCGATGGAACCCGCAACGTCGCTATACGCAAACAATTCCCTCGCGCACGTTTTAAATGCACGATTTTGGGCAGATTCGTCTTGGTTAGGTACGACATAAGTGGCCTCCAATTTTAGGTTGTATTTAATCGGTTGAATACGCACGCATTCGCGTAATTTGTCAATCAATTCCGGCTCCAGAAAGTGGAGAAAAGCGCGATAACTGGCGATGTTATCGACGTTTTTTCTGAAGTACCACACGGTCGTACGTTTAAGCGACGACTCGATTTCAACAAAGCCGGGCGTATTCACCAATTGCATACGCGCCTTTTTTTTTGATATTTTTCGAGTATTTTCCGTATAAGGAGCACAGTGCTGTACCGGCGGTGGCGAAGTCGGTCTCGATGGAGTCGCAGTGTAGTGGGAGGTGTTACGGCGGCGGGTTGGTTTAGAGATGACTGATGGGCGGGCGGATGACGAGACCTGAGGCGGGGTAGATGTGGCTGAGATGGTCATCGGAACAGCTGACCGAACGTGCGACTCTGTAGTAGGGGGTGCCCATTTTATAACTGAAGCGCGACCTATCACGAATTATTAAGATTACGATTTATTAATTAATATTGTAGTTATTATTATTATTATTATTTATAATAGAAAATAATTTATTATTTACCCATTGTACCGCCTATCCGCACAGCATTATGGAATTCAGGACTATTTTTAGCAATCTCTATTTTAAAAATAATTTTATTAATAACGTTATAGTAAATAATATTCAATGTAGGTACTTACTGTGGTAATTTTGTATGTGAGCGATAAGTTTATCCATCCGACTTAATACCTTGCGACATATCCCGCACGAATTCACCGGACCGTCATGGGTTTTAGCGTGTCTGACCAGCACGTTCTTACGAGCGTACACTTTACCACACGTAATGCAGTTGAACATTTTTTAAATTTAACGAAAATAGAGTTTAAAAATAAACGTAAAGAAAATACGACATGGACGTCGAACACTATAGAGCTCTGAAAACCGTCTGATTCGGAAAAATGTACACATGTAGCGGATAACCGATTTCTGTATATTGTAGCATAATTAATATTATCGATAATATATATATTATGTGAGTGGGGGATGCAATAAATATAGAATATAAAAAGTATATACCATGTATTACCAATAAAATCTGCCCACCCTGATAAACACATTCCATATCAATGATAATAAAGATATATTATGAGTAGGCGTATACAAATAAACAAATGTGATATAATAATATGTATGTATATATATACAATATATATACTTTATATATATAAAGTATATACTATATACTCTATATAGAGTATATACATAGTATATGAAAAGTATATACTAATATATATAAAGTATATACTATATACTCTATATAGAGTATATACATAGTATATGAAAAGTATATACTATACTGTATAGAGTATATACACAGTATACGAAAAGTATATACCATGGGGGGAGCCGCATGCGGGGGACGGCGGGACACCCGTGACGCGCGGTGCCGGGTTTAGGGCGGCGGCGGCGGGGCCGGCCACCGGCGGTCGCGGCCGGGGGGGGGCCATCCGCGTGACGTACGTAGACCGGGAATTTGGGTGAGGGGGAGGGTTTAGGGGGTTCGGCGGCGTACAGTGGGCCGCGTTGGCCGGCCGCGTGACGTACACAGGCTGGGACTTGGGGGAGGGGCCTGGGTTCTGTGACGTACATAGGCTGGGAAGGTGGGGGGGAGAGGGTTCGACCGATTCACGTGACGTACATAGGATGGGAAGGTGGGGGAGGGGGAGGGTTCGACCGATTCACGTGACGTACATAGGATGGGAAGGTGGGGGGGGGGGAGAGGGTTCGACCGATTCACGTGACGTACATAGGATGGGAAGGTGGGGGAGGGGGAGGGTTCGACCGATTCACGTGACGTACATAGGATGGGAAGGTGGGGGAGGGGGAGGGTTCGACCGATTCACGTGACGTACATAGGATGGGAAGGTGGGGGAGGGGGAGGGTTTAGGGGGTTCACAGAGGAGGGCGGGGGGATGAAGCGGGGGGGATCCAGAATCGGCTATTTCATACTACTAATGTTTTATACAATCGTATTTTATCGATAACTCAAATAAATATTTTCAAAATAATTTCTCAAAAAATTAGTAATATTTTATTGTGGTTATTGGAGCATTTTTAGCCTAGTACTTACGTTAGTATTCAAACTTAAGTTGGTTAAAATTCATCAAATGATTTTTAAAAGAGGATTTACTATCTCCAAAACACTCGTTCACACAACTTTAACGACTTTAAGGCGGTTTAACGATTGTCAAACATTTTATTATCTTCATAACGCACATAAGCTTTGCTGAGTTTTACTACCCCCTCGACAAATTATATAATCCGGCCCTACCCCATTAAAACATGTTATTTCATCACATTATTTCTGTTTGCTATTGGAATCTAACGAATCAAAATGACTCCATAAAAGTAGTTGCTTTAATATATAAAAATATACCATGATTGTAACACGTAAGTATATAACCATGAGATTTAGCCATTTATACCATAATCTAAACATATTAAATATAAAACTAAAAAATTAAATAGGTATAATTACCTAAAACAATAACATAATAAGAAAAAAAATTCAAATAAATATTTATAGGTAATAAATTATTACTTTATACACTAGACTTAATATATGTATATTTTATTATTATTATTCATTTGAGAATATCGTTTTATTACCATTAGTTTGAAAATGTTTGTCTAATTAATAATTGTTTAATGATTTAATATTACGAGCTATGTTCTATTTATCATATTTTTTAAAATAAGAGCATTTATATTAAGTATTCCATTTTTTCAATAAACTCAAACTGAGATTATTATATTTAAAAACTGTAGATTCTTGTTTAAGATTATAATTTATTTTAATGGTTTTTATTCTGAATAATTTATCACAATGACAACCTATGCCCAAAAACAATTTTGACATTAATTTAAATTAATGATACTGTATGGAAATTTTTACAACTTTTATAGAGAAGACAAAAGTCAAACATCTAAGTTTTCATTCGAGCAAAATAAACAAAACCAAACATTTGTCAGTTTACTTATATAATGTAATATGTTATATTACGCATAATGCACGCTATGTATAAGTACCCATATATTATTATATAATATTATATTTGAAGTAAAAATTAATCAATTTTGTTAACATATGATAAAAACTAAATTAAATAACTTTCGAAATAATAGAATGATTTTATTTATTCCTCGAGTATTTATAAACAATTATAATTAATTATAAAATAATATATAAAAAAAAAAAAAACAGTTTTTGTATTAAAATCGAAATATTGATTTGAGAAAAATTACTTTATTTGGATTTAAAAAATTATTATTGTTATTATTATTATTATTATTATTATTAATATTATGTTTTAATCTTTAATCTCTAAGGATACCGTGGACTCTTATTACACTACACCTTATAAACTTATAAACTATAAGTTTAATACATTTCTCAAGATGAGACTTTTTAGCAAGCATCATAATATATTCGTATTATGTGAAATTCAAAATATTACAAATTGTGTTCCGACCACTTTTATGAATGTGGATAAGTAAAGCAAATTGTTTTATAAATAGTTACTTACCGTTTAAGACAAATAATAAAATAATTGAGATCCAAAACATTTTTTTTTTTTTAATTTGAACGCCAAATCCAGTTGTCGTTAGATCGTATGAATCAAGTAAATCATTCTGTAATGAGAATATAATATATTAATATATATATAAAAAATTAAATTATTATAATAATTACAATAACATAATTATTAAACAAAATAGAACTGATTAAGTGTAAAAAACAAATACTATTAAAATATTATTGTACTGTTAGTTGAAGTAATTAAATTAATACTTAAATTTAAAACAACACATAACACATCATCATAATTAATCTTAGATATTATTTCTACCAAGTTATTTTGTGTAATTATTGATTTATAAATAATTAACAAAATATACATACAATAAATACATTATTTGATATTAATTATATTTATATAATTATTATAATATGCTCCCCCCCCCAATCATATTAATTGCTTAATTTCACATGATATATTATTTTATAATTGATTCATTCATATAAAACTGACTTTATAACTTTTAAATACTACTATAATTTCATATTACGTATTTAACTGTGTATAATTTTTATTAATTTTTATAAAGCTTGAAATTGAAATACAATTATTTATGTTAATTTTTAACTTTATATACCTATAGTGTACAAATAAATAATGGTCATTAAGGATAATTGGTTGTGGTAATATTTTGAAAGATATGGAAACTAAAATTATGTGAAAATTAAAGTCATTTATATTAATATATTAAGTGGCATGCTTTTTTAAGTTGTTTTAAAACATTCGACGTAATACGTACCAATACAATTTGTTTATAGGATGTTAAAATTAAACACAATATTGCGTTTTACATATTTTGTCATATTTAAAGGAATGTACATATTATTTGAAAATGTGTTTGCATATTAAAGCATTTTTCAAATTTTTCCGATTGTATTATTTTTAAACATTTATTTATTTATCGGTCATACTATTATATTTAAATAATGGTTAATATTTCCTATTTATATTTGCTAATCTTTAAAATTAAATTTGACTTTAAGAGTTTAATTGTTTAGTAATAATCGACCTTGCCATCAAAAACCATAGGATTAGAAATTTAAAAATATCTAGATTTTACATTGCACGAAGAAATAAAAACCAGTACATGTTTTGGTGTTTGTTTATCGAAACGATCGTTATTTTGTATCAAAGTGCGTCGTTGGCCATCGTATACCTATTTACAGTTTACACACATAATTTACCAGAGTTATTTTAATTACATAGTTTTGTTTTGATAGTTTAAAAATACTTAAAATATCAAATAATAATCATATAAATCAATATATGTATGAATTATACGGAAAATATATTTTCTATCGATGGAATTATTTTATATTCTCAAACCTGTACAAAACCAGAATAAATGTTGATGGAAAATAGATATTGTCACACAATAATCAAAAACTTTTTACACCTTTGAATGTTTATTGAATAAATATTATTATTGTTTACATACCACATATATTTTTAAATTTAGATGCTTTGTATTTACAAAGTTTGATTGACATATTTAAAAAAATTCTAATAAACAACACAAGAAACAAATTAACTAAATTTTTGCAAGTAAAAATTCAGCTGGTATATAATTTTCTAATGATTATTAATTAGTATCAAGCGTCTTAGTTATACAGATCATAATAGATGATAATTATTGGATAAAAACATAATTCTCAAAATACATTTTTCTTTGGCAATTTTCTTTTTTTATTATTGTAAATGATTAAATTTACAACTACAAACATTCAATTATTATTTTTATAGTAAATATAATATTGTAAATGATTAATGTATTATCGTGTAATTAAAATTTTAAATTAAATACTCAATTTAATTTATGATATACAAGTACTCAAACATGCAATAATGACATGAGAAATAAACCATCGGATAATACATATTATCTATATTATCACATTGTCAAAATATTAAGAATAAATTCCTCTTCGAAAAGTTTAAAACTGCATTTTACATTGATACTTTGACTAATTAATGAAATTTCAAAACTTTTAAGACCACTGAGACCTCTGCATATATTATCTTAACAACATACTTAATTCAATTATAATTAACCAATTATTTTTAACAAATTCGTTTTTCATACCGTTCTTGTATTAATCGACAATATCCGATTTCCTACACTCTTAATCTGCAATATGAATATTAAGGAATAATACTATTTATTTTATACAATAGGTCATTAAATAAAAATAAAATAACCCATCGAATACTCATAAGTATACACAATTGTAAGTTGGTTGTAATTGGATTTTTATAACAAATAAAAAATGCAAGTACATGTATATGATATATATAATATACATATATACATATATCAATTTATACTTGAACTTGTTAAATATATAGACTAAAACCAATATCTGTTGTTAGAAAACTATTTAATATAGTTTAAACTTAATTTATATTAACATTATTTATTGGTACATATTAACATTTAAACTGTGGTCTTTATCATAATAAAGCGTTAATATTTAAAGAAATAAAAAACCCAATTACCTATAATGGCTGTGGATTATGTACCAATATACTTAAGATGTATAATTTTTAAATACAGCTAAAAAGTAATGAAAATATTTAACAATAAATAAATAATTTATAAAATAAACAAAAAATCTCATTCTTTGAAATTTTAGAAGTTTTTTATACATCAATTTTATTCTGATAAATATTTATTTAAATGCTATTATAGTTTGGAAAAATAAAAATGATTACATCATTAAAACTTTATTATGAAATAGATTTTCACATATACCTAACATATAAATAATACAATATCTAAATACATTTTTTGCATGTTTTATTAACAATGATAATGTGGTTTTTATTTATGTTTTTAAATAAACACTTAAGTATTGATATTCCGTTAAAATTAAATTGTATTTCCTTTTATTGGCCAATCACAAAGATATAATACAACTTTATTACTTTCGAATAATGTAATAATGTTATAACACCATTTCTTAAGGATTGTATTTAAACCTAAATAAGTTTGAAATATTTCAGTTTTAAATTGATTAGACTAATTTTATTTTATTTGGATACCATCTTACAGACCTAATTTTTTTTATTGATATTTTATATGCAAGCAACGAAAGAAAAATACTTTTTTTTAAATCGAAAACACGTATTGGTGGCTACGTCGATTTCAAATTCGTGATCAGAATACCGTAATTGTGACATTTCAAGAAAGAAAAAATCGTCTTTACATATACGCTAGTCTTCAAAGATGCATGTACGTAAGGAAATTCTTAGTGGAATAGGAGAGAGAGAAGTGAGTAAAAACACGTTGCTGAACTCGTCTAAAAATTGAAAAACGTATTAAATCGATTTCAATTCAATGTTAGAGGGTAGATGCCCTTATAGCAAATATTCTAATGCGAAATAAAAGATACCCAGAGAAAATGTCAAATTCGCAAAGTACAAATCACAAAAAAAGTTTGTACCTATATAATACATACATAATAAATAGTCGGTAAAGTAAAAGATATAAAAATATCACCAGAGAATTTAGACGATCGCTCAACAAATCATTATAAATGAAAATAATTATGGGTGAAAAATTACATTGCTGTCGTATGATAATTAATATTATAATGATATTACAATTTCATAATTAAATATAATATATGAAATCACAATAAAATGTATTATTTCATTTCAATTATTTATATTTATTTTTTTAAAACATGAATTTTTAATTTGTATAAGTTATATCGATGAAATTCATAGTAATTAGTCTCCTCAGATTCCTTCGAAAGTAGGAAGCTATGATTCGGAATCCTTAAAATAAATCAAACTTTTCTTTTAAACACTTAATTTCACTAATATTTATAAACATAAATATTTAATGATCAATGATAATAATTACTATTGAATTATAAATTTTTTACATTAAAAATAAACGCAAAGTTAATTTATTACAAGAATATATAGATACATTTTGGTTTATGCTAATGTACTGATTATTTATCAAAATGTTATACTATAGACGATTACGGTAAAATAAAAGCAAGACGATTATACGTGACTTGAGAATGAAAAATTATAACTATGTTCAACATCAAAAGAACTTCCATTCCATAAGCAATAAATGTAATAAAATATACTTGATTTTACGAAAGATCGTATACATGCAGGATATAATTTAAGTTCCAGGAAATGTTATTAAAATCACAATTAAAATATTAAAAATAATGTTATTATTAACCCAAATTTTTTGCTCTACAAGTAATTTTTTTTACGACAAAATAGATAATAGAATCATTATATTTTTTAAATAAATATCCATTTTCATCAAAATGTGCATAGGTAATTTAAAAATATAAAACAAATTATATTATATATATTTCTGACATTTTCATGTTGCTATAAGAACAATTTATAGTGACCTAGTTACATTCTTATTTTATGAGCCATCATTATCTTGTACTAATATTCTAATATTTTATACCTATTTTGATAAAATATTATACAATATAAAACTTAGTTCTTAGAAAAAAATAAGTATTTTAAGTATAAAATTGTAATTTAATTGTATTAGTAAGTAATTAAAAACAAACTAATATTTTTCAATTATTTTCGACTGTCAAATTAATGAAAAAACAATTATTACTCCATAAAAATAGTTAGAGTTTGCATTAGTTATCATAAAATACCCAAAATCCAAGATTATTTTATGCTATATTTTTTTTAATCTACATACTAATATATGGAATAATATACAAAATATTGAATTGTTGCCGCTGATTTATAAAACACTCATACTAGGTAAGTAAAATATAATATTAATATATAACATAAATTAATATAAAAACTTTAATAATAATATGATTGCAAATTGCATAAAATAAAATAAATAATTCTTCAAAGACTTAATTATCTAAAGTCTATTGTCTATGATAAGTATTCGTCCCAAACTATGAATATTAATACTAGTAATAATAATAATAAATCAATTGGTTAATAACTAGGTACATTGCTTTACACATTTTCTTAAGATAATTAAATTTTAGGCATTTAAATTGTAATATTATTACTTTGATAAACGCAGACGTGGAAAACTTTTAAGTTTCTCTTATCATTTATTATTTTAAAATAAATATGAATTATTTGGTTTAGGACGAAATTATTATTATTGTAGAAGAGGGTATAGTGTTTGGGGCCTTCTCGTTTGTTTTGGCCGTGAAATATTATTTATTACTGCCCAGTGTCTGTGGCCACGTAATAACCCGTAGACGAATCCAATGGCTACGAAAAAATTCAGTTCGGTTGCCAAAAAAAAAAAAAACCTAAGGGTAGAAGGAGTAGAACAGGGTATTTGAGCAAGGAGGGGTAAACAAAAACTCGGAATCAAAAACTTATATCTTTATAACCAAATTAAACTCTGGGCGCGCCCTGATTAAATTTTTTTCTCAGAGCTCGGGACGTAATAAATATTGCACACAGCACCGCCAAAACTAATGATAAGTAATAATAAAGAAATATATTAATAAATATATACATTTATAGTTCACACAAAAAGTTTAAAAAATGTGAACAGAGTTTTCTTTGACGGGATTTTTCGCAAGCTTAAAGTATTCTACTGGAGCTATGCGATACTCCTTGCCAGCCTCGATCCAACTGTATTATATTAAGTTGTTATCGTTTTTTCATTTAACAAAGTTAAGCAACTTTTTTCCTTTGCAAAAAGGATGGAAAACACTATTGTCATAAACTTTTTTCTTTAAAATAGTTATCATAGGTCTTTATGATGAAGTCATTGAATAAGATGATATCCATCCAATATGATTAGGTATTTAAAGAGTGGCCAGAGAAAAATGTAAATGTATTGCAATGATAACCTCTATGGATACCATTTATACCTAACAATATACCACTATGATGATTCATCATTGATGAATATACCATAGTTAAGATTTATTAAGTTTGATTACACACTAGTAGTCTATAAAATATTCATGTTTTTTAATCTTGTTAATCATTAATTAAAACAATTTTTATGTTTGTGAATTATTACTCTTGTAACTTGTGTATAAATATGTATAATTAATAGACTGGTCTCAAATGTAGGTACGTAATAAATTCTGTCTCGCGGTCGTCACAGAAGAGAATTTTATTCGAATTTTTCTCATACCACGGGGTCGTCGTCAAATTATATTTTATATGATATTACCTATATATACGTTACCTACATTATACGTTTTGAACTTGAAAAAAATAAAACAATAAATAAAAACGTCTCCACTATGTTCTCATACGCGCATTTCAGGAATGAACTGAGACGGGCGAACTCCCAACGGACACAAGATAGCTGCGAACGGTATATATATATAGGACACAAAACAACAAAATAGGTATAAACGAAGTTATACTTGTTAATTGAACATTGTTCGGCGACAATATATCAACGGTAAGCGTGACGGGGGCCTTTGTGGTGGTGGTGGTGGTGGTGGTGGTGGTGGTGGTGGCATCGGCATTAACGGTGGCTCCGGTATTACTACGGTGGCAACGTTCGATTCTTTTATGCGCGTCACGGAAGCAAGCCGCGAATTTTACGTGGAGACCCTCAACAAATTGGAGGCGTATATCAAGCGTTCACCCGCGGGACTCGTCCACGGGGGCAACCAAAGATGCGCCGCCGCCACACATCACGCGCAACGTCGAATGTGCAGCGTCGTCGGTGGATTTATTTACCATACCGGAGTCGATGTCCGAATGATATATTTACAAACGGTAATTGGACGGGAAAACGCCAAAATGTACGTAGCTACTATAGGTAATGCGTAAAAACCGCGAGCCGGGAAACTCGTCCGTCGGGACAATAAAAAGAAGTAAATTTAGCACCGTGCTTAGCGTCGGCCTTATCCAAAAGTTATGTTATAACGTCAAGTCAATCTCGAATACCATTGTATATAACAATATATTACAATTATCCACAAAATATTATTATTGTGATACTAGCTGTATAATCCAACTGTGTCTGGGAAAAATGAATAAATAATATAAAATTTGATGCTATATTATATGTATGTCTCGGTTTTAGTGTAGGTACATCTACAATTCGCAAGAAAAATTTCATCTAGTAATAAATATATTTTTAATATGATTTAAATTAATTTTAAAACTTAAATAATATCTTTAAACAAAATCGATTAAGTAAGTTTTGATTATACAAGCTCAAACATAATATTATATATATTATATAGATTATATAAGACTATTTGATTTCTATAACCAATGTCAGCTCCTAAAATAAATATATGTATAAACAAAAAACTGTTCAATTTTTGTTCTCTAAAAATAAATTTCTGTATGAGCTACTCTATTTAGAAATACATACAAGTTAGTAAACAAAATTACAAGCATTCTACGATTCTCAATAAATACATATGTGCGAAATATGGTGTCCATTAAATAAGTGGTTCTGAAATTAGCAAGTATTGAAAAACACACAATTATATTTATATAATATAAAAAAAATATATATTACCGTATATTTTAAGTTTGCAAACACATACTTTTATATTATAGATTTGAATATAATTGCATTGTTACCGAACTCTATAAATTATAAATAATGCAAATTTGCAACCACACATTTTTAAAAACCTAATATAAGTAATATTAATTTTTGTAACAAAACAAAATTGTACCAAATATTAAATATTCTAATGTTTGGCAGGTTTATTTTTAATACTTCGCAATAACTGTTATTTTCAACTGATCTTAAAAATTAAATGTACTACATTTTTGAGTAGGTATAGTCCACACATAAAAAATGAAAATATCTTATAAGTAATACAGAACTAATATGTTAGTCAAAAGTAACCACTTATTAAGTATTCAAAAACCTTTTATTTTTGTAACTCAATTTTTTTCGTGTTGAAGCTTAGACTTAAGAAACGAATGATATTATTTTACATTAAAAATGTAAAATACTGAAATGAACCCATAACCAAAAGTAAAGTAAATTCTTATTTCAAAGGTGTATTTAAACTAAATATCTTATAAAGAGTATTATACTAACATGATAGGATATAATATCTAATAAATTCTTGTTTCACTTGTATACACTTCATATTTTATACAAACAAAAATAGAACTAATAAAACTCATTTTTTCTAAATTAACTAATATTTTCTATAATATTATTATATTATGATATCATCGTTTTAAACAATTCAACAAAACAATATTGTTTTATTGGATTTTTTTTTATTTAAGTAAAAAAATATAATGGTATGCTTTTTAGATAGGTACTTATGTTTATATTTCATTTCAATGAATTATTATTAATTGTTTTACTATTATTAATTAAAATTATTCAACTTACTATGATACTTTGATCTACAATTATTGCTAATAAAAACTAAAATAAAATAGGTTAAAATTTTTTGATTTTTTTTCTTATGGAAAGGGAAAACTAAGATTCATTATCTGAATAGATTATTGTTACTAATATATTTGAATAATGAATATTTTTTTTAATTTAAAATATCAACAAAAACTTTTTAATGCATATAAAAATAATGTATGTTTCCACTTATTTGTAAAACGAAAAACATAAATCAGGATCCAGTACAATGATACAAGATTCCTTTGATAACACCGTCTAACAATATTATGAAATGAATATAAATACTCATAGTGCAATGTTATATTATTTTAGAACGTTACATTTTAGGAAAGTGAAACTAAGTGACCGCAATAAACTTTAAATAAGACTCGTTAAAATTTTATACGTATTAAGCATTTACTCCTATAATTTTCAACATATTTTGTTATTGCGAAATATAAGTATGTAAATTTTTATCAATTATTAAGCATAGATAAACCAATATTTATGAAAAACGAATTAACGATACTTAATGTTATGGCATTATCTACTTCAAATGTATCAAAACACTTAGTCATTTTTGGTAAAATCTAATATTCATAATGAACAATGTCGTGATATTTTATAACTATGAAAACCAGTAGATATATTATTATATCAAGCAACAATATCTGTTTTTCTTATAATTATACATTTCATCATTTACACTAACAGTCTATAACATTCAATTTATGTGCTAAAATCATAAGTTTTTCTGATTATACAGCCTATATGCTTTATACTTAGTATTATTGTGATTAATGATGATTTAATAAATAATAAATATAATAAACATGCTTTTTATACATGTTTTATTTCATTTTAACATAACTTCTTTAAATAACAATAAAATTATTTAAAATGCTTGAATTGTACTCGCAACAGCTAATAAATCAAATCAATACCAATATTATAATGTATTGTATTTTTTTTATTTTCAATATTTATAGCATTTTTATGAATTATGTTCCAACTTAGAACTTAATACTGTTTTAACGATTCCAGATATAAATATTAAATAGACTAGCTATAGGAAAATATTACCAGAATAATAAATTACGAATAAAAAGTAGAAGCGAGATCAAAGAAACTCTCTGTAAAACGTCATGTCATTTGCAAAACAACGATAATATACAATAATAAAACTGTTAACTATACCTGAAATGCAATGGTAATAGCTTAGTGCAGTGTGCTAAAGTAAGTAATTATAAATTGTAATACTCGACATTCGACAACAATATAATATAATATATTTCCAATACGAAGAAAAAATAACATACACCGACATACCAACCAATTAGATATAATCTTAGGGACGTAAAAATAACTAGACAATAAAATAATAAGTTAATTTCTAAAATAATAACGGAATTGCATAGATAGGTAAATAGTTTTTTTTTAATAGATACCTAAAAAATTGTAAATAGCTAAACTACTATCGTTAAGTACTAACATCAATTAAAAACAAATAATTATAATGTACATTTTATACTAAGATATATAATATGTAAATAAATATTATCTTTATCTAATATAGATAATAATCAAGGGATTATTTTAGTTTTCAATGCAACAAATTAAATTACAAAGCACATATTAAAAACCATATATTAAATAATATCAGTCAGATATAAGATTTTTATAACTGTTATAATAAAATGGTATATGATTTATAATATTTTTTTATTAATAAAAGTATCTTGGTATTGGAATCCCATTGACAGAAGTATAAAATTAAAAATAATTTATAAAATATCTATAGCTATTCTAAATTAAATTTTGACAAGTTACCTCATAATTTGATGCACGTATGCAAGTATATCTGTTGACTAATATAGAAATTAATCAATGGTCATGGAAGCTTTAAAAACGTTTGTCAAATAACACGTCATAACTATTTACGGTCACTTAAATCAGAAAAATGTATGCATTTTTTAATTTATAATGAACATTGAATAAAAAAAAAATCTTATGAAAAAATATATGGACTATGGAGAATTAATAATTAATAAAATTAAAACCATTGATATATTGCATTAAAAACGTAATTCAAATATTAATTGAACCCTTCTCTAATTTCCGAAGACTTTAATATTACATAATAAATAGTTAGCTATTGATTTTTATTTTATATAAAAACAAATTATTTTATACTCATTTAATACACATTTTACGATATTTTATTTTATTTTTTGAAAATCAGATGAGAAACTACTTTATACGATAAGATTTATCTCAATAAAGGAGAGTACAATTTCATCCTGTAATTATCTTACATATATTTAGAATCTATGTACAGCTCTGTAATCTTACTCGTGTTTCCATTTTCACAGTCAACGCCTAATAATTAACTGACCACTAGGCTGATAAAACAAACCATAAAACAACAGACACGCTCTTTAATGATACAATTTTTGAAATATAAAACCTATATTTGGTTTAAGGTAAATTAGAAAATTATTATACATGTATATAAAAAAACAACTATGTAACTTAAAACAAAATACCTCACGCATCACGTCGATTATCTGTCGAAAACTTTTTATGAAACTGTGCTACTTCTTTAATCATGTTTTAAAGTTTGTTATTATTCTACAACAGAGTTCATAATATAGTTTAGCCATAATCCACAGTAAATCCTCTTTTGAGGTAAACGATAATCTTGACCAAGCTAAAGACTTAGTTTGACAAAATGTCCGTTAAGTTCATTTTGAGATTTAAACAGTGGAAATCATACACCTAACTACTACTTCAAAATTGTAACACTATGGGTAGATTATTTTATAGTTTAAAATAAAACACGAGTTTGCCTAAAATGTAACTTAATGTTATATTATAATATACACAAATATTTTAATTATTTTACTTTCTGATTGTAATCATTCCAAATACAGTTTAATATACATTATTTCATTTATATATATTATGAACTCTAAACAATATCTAATCAATACTAAAATATTATTTTCAAACATTTTTTATAAAAAAACTCAATCAAGATTGTTATGTGCAAATAAAAAAATTTCAAACACAAAAATATTGAAATAATTACTAAACAATAAACAGCATAATAAAATATTATATTTAATAAATCACTCTGTAGGTAGGTAGTTTTGGATATGTTGGTGGTTTTACTGGTAAAAGGAAAATTTTTATGAATGTAGTTGTTTGAAAAAATAGCAAAAAGTCAATTGCTTGTGTTAAAGAAGCATTGAAAAAAAAATCGATTGGCAAAACAAAATTGAAAAAACTGAATTTCAGATGATATTTAACAATAGTTGAAAAGTAAAATGAAAATATCATTAGACAATGGTTATTATTTCAACAAGTTTAGTGTACAATTCTATATAAAAAAAAAAAAAAAACATAACAAGACAGGTTAAGGGTTTTCTGTTTGGCTTTACCACCTCAAAATGACAAAAATTGACTTGTTTCCATTTTTTGATTCTACTCATAGCCCATAGGCTATATCTAAAGTATACCAATTACTAAACGTATCGAAAAATACCAGACAACAACTCGTTACTTCAAAACAAAATCATCTAATACAATATTATTATAATGATATATATATATATATATTTTTTTTTTTACTGTCAATTTTTAGCTCAAATCAAAAATAATTACAAAAAAAAATACCATAACATTGTGTAGACTTTTATTTAATTCCAATAATTGGCATTGAGGCTCAAGTAAAAAAAATGAATTGCGAACCTATTGCTTATAGTTGTGATGATAATGATATTAATAAATAGCAAAAGATTTTTTGAACATAATATAGTTTAATATAATTTATTAAACACGGAATAAATAAAATAAATAGTTATGCTGATATATTAAAATTTAAGGTGTATAGGAAATAATATAATTATAATTTAAAGCTATGCAGCTAATTATTTAATAACAATATATGAAAATTATCGATATAAAGATATGCAGATAGGTTCATCAAATAAAAAATCGTATTTTTGTTTAATAATATTAAAATACAATTTATATTAGCTATAAAACAGTGTTAACTATTGATTAAATTGAAACTTACCAAAATAATTATAAATCAAATGATTGTTTAAGCACGGGAAGTCTGTTAGTTAGATTTTTATATAATACCAAATTATCTGATAACTTTACTTCAATTATTTGTATACGATTGGGAATATAAAATCTGCTAGTCTTCTGATATAATATCTACCATAAAAAAAGTAATAACCATAAGCAAATTTATTATATCTTTAAAAGTTATGTGAACATAAAGACCAAATAGTATTCATTGTTTTTAGTTTATTGATCATGATTCTGTCAAGAAATAAAAAGTATTTAATACACGTTGATATATTATGTTCAAAAATCGGAAGTTTTACTCTGAATATCTATTTTCATTCATACCATTGAATCTTTCAAACAAAAACTTACTCATTGTGAACAATGTTTATCTCTTCAGATATTATTGTGCTAGAATACAATTGTTCATGAAAAACAAATGGTCTAACAATTTTTTAAAAATATTATATTAAATTAACTAATGAATAGCATTATATTGAAAATTTACATCTCGTATTTAAAATATACTTTAAATTATAAAGTTATATGATATTCCAAAGTATGAACTAATAATTATTTTCATATTAAATTAATTTTAACAATAATATATAGTATATTATACGAATAAAAAAGAAAATACTTTTATAAAAAATTAAACATAATACAACTACCTACCTTTTTTCAGTAATATTTATAAATATTTTAGCCCATATGTATGTTTAGCTCAGATATCTAAGGTGATGGGCATAAATTCCTTCGAGAATATATTAATTTACATTACCTATACATATTTATTATGTTTTATAGTGATAAATAATAACAAATATTATACTATAATTATTTGCAACAACTAGACATAAACAAGTCAAAAAGTTAAAGTTAAGTTACTTTTAACTAATTTACGTCATAACGAGTTACTTTTTTAAAGATAAATGCTAACTTATATTTATTTAATTTAAATATTTGTCCATAATATGCAATTTTTAATCAATTAAAATTAAGTAACTTCAATGTAACATTAAGTTAATTTTTTCTTAATATGGGCAGTGGGCACAACAACCACATGCATTAAAATATATTTTGTCAATGATTGTTATTAAAGAAAAAAAATATGAAATAAACAGAAGTATTATTTGTAATATAATATTATATACATTTATTGTAAATACTTAACAGTAGACTATCAAAGTGTTGGATGCACTATTTTTCAATTTCAAAAGCAATCAAAATAACGTATACAAATATAAATGTATGTACATTTCCATAGAAAATTACAAACTCGCGTAATAACATAAATTTAAAATGTCTCAACTATAACATTACCAAATCACCCAGTTTAATGTTTAAAGGAACGTTGTCGTAGTTTATTTAAAAAAAATAGCTTAAATGATCAATAAAATTTGATTTTCTAATAGCTACTCATAGGACTCTTCCGGAGGATAACTTCTCTTTCAAATATTTTTTTCTGATAATTACTCTAAAATGTTTAATATTGTTATATTCATAATTTTATCAAATTTGCTCAACATGCTTCAGTGTGAATTGTAAATATTCAGGAAATAAATGTCCCTAATATTTAATTAAATTAAATTACTTTTTTCTAATTAACTTGTGAACTTGTGATTTCTAACTTTAATATTAACTTATTTTAACTAATTAAAAAAAATAGTTTACTTGTCTAGCAATGCTTATTTATATTTTATTATTTTTGTATTTTTGAATTACAATTCAAAAATTATTAACCTAACACTATAGTAGCTCATATTCGTTAAAATATTGTAAATTAAACTATAAGTCTTAATAGTATAATGAATTACACCGGGCCAAACCACCTGATACCCGAAATTATACGTCTTCTCTCGAGGGGAGTCATCGAATGAAATGAACTACACATTCACAACAAAAGCTCCAGAAAATATTATGTACATTTTTTCATAGTCCCAAATGTCTCGTAACATAGTGTTACCGGTGATATTATATAGTAGGGATTTCCTCTAGAATGGAACATAAATATATCTTATTCAGAGTTACTATCAACTAATCGACATACAATTTACAATTCTTTATCACTAATACAAATAAGAAACACGATAAATAAATATTGACATAATATAATAATAGTACTTATACATACAATATTACAATATCTTTTAAAAATTATCTAATTGATAAAGTAACTTTTTATAAAATATGCAATGAAAAGCATAAATACAAAATACACAAATATTATCAAATTATACTTTAAATTATGAATAACACCTAAAACGATTTGTTTTAATAACTTACTTGCACTAAAATATCCTGAAAATGCTGAAAAATTATATCAGTACCGGTTTAGAGACGAAAATTTAATTTTAAATAGTTAACGATATTTTTAATTTCTTACAAGAGTATACCAAAGTTAGTAAGCTTTTTTTTATAAAGTGGCACATACATTTAAGAATATTTAAAATAACAAACTGATAAAATCTATATGCTTGTTTTTTGAACAACGACTTTTCATTTCATTACAAATAAAAAATTTCATTCTAAATAAAAAAATTAAAATTAGTATTTAAGACCCGATATATTGCTAACAACACTTAACACATATTATTTTTTTTTTTTTTAATAAAAATATATCTACTTAATACTATTATCTAACTATTAAAAATTTAAAGAATCAGCCATAGATTCTATCTAACTATACCAAATAGATTTTAAAAGCAAAAATGAAATACATTTGTTGTTAATAATTATAAACAAAAAATGAATTACGAATTAATTATTAACCGTGTCTTAAAACACAGTGTTATAGTATCGCACTACATGGGTATTAAGTGTTTTGATTTAATATTAGGTATACAATATTACATATAATAGTATTTGTTATTTTATTAAAAATGTACCATCAAGTCTTTATAACTCGGACTAATTCAATCATGATAATTTAAGTTTTTCTGGCAACTAATTATAGTCTTATATATAAAATAAAACCTAAAATTTAACCTATATCAGTCAATATGAATTATATAACTCAAAAAATACATAACATGATTATTTTCTTGTTTATTTTAAATTCGAGTTATTCAGAAAAACTTATATTTACAACAAATATCAATAAGTACGATTTATATTCAAATTTCGTATACTGAGATTAAGCATAGAGAATAACCATTGAACATAATACGCATGTGTTTTTTTTCTTATTATTATGTAGTATTTTCAATGCATATAATAATAAATATGAATCACAATGGTCTTCTTTTAACATACAGTAAACTGTAGAATATTCTGTTCAATGGCCACAATCGTGGAAATAATAAATATATACACATACAACATAAACAGATAGAATCAGATTTTCAGAAATGCAAATTACACATACACACACACACACATCGTCTCGTTTTAAACCAGTAATAAAGTGCTCGAATAATAATATTTACAAGATATTTAAATAAAAATTTATCAAAACGCAACCAATCACTACTCGTACCTAAGTATACTTATCCTGTCATTAATGACAAATAAACAAATAATTACCAAGTATTTCTAAAAATATGTATAATTTTGTGCCATGTCGATATCATAATATAACCAATAATTAGGTCCATTTTTGCTACATTCTTTATAAGTTGAACAATTTTAATATTTGAGTAAATCAAAATTATATTTATACTAGCTTATATCATAAACATAAAATATAATATGCGAGTTAAATTATAAAATCAAGAATTATAACAAACTAGTTCAAAATGATAATATTAATAAGCGACCTCTTAACTTATGGGGTTAAACATTCTAATTATTTGTGGTTTTTATGATATAATTTTATAAAAATTTATTTATAAATGTCAATTCTTAAGTTTTTTAGTCATATAATTCTTAAAAAGTATACTCATGCTCATTTTTTTTTAAAACACTACATTTGCATAACTAAGTGTTATTTTCAAAATTTAACCGCTCAACCAAAATGTGTTAATATTTTTTCCACCCCAATGCTTTTGAGTCTGTTTAAGGTACAAAAGAGCCGTAAACCAAAAATTTATCTCGTTATACCGTCGACATTGTATACCCTCAGCCTTCTTATCATTGGTGCTGTATAATATTTTCACCAGAGAGATAAGCCGTTCTATTGTCGAGCTCATTGCCCCAAATGACAAAAGGCAAGGAAAAGAAATAATATTAAAGAAGACGCGTTTCCAACGTCAATGATGAGAAGCCTAAGTGGGTATATTTTTTTTCATCTTTTATTGTTATTATTAGTTTACACATTTTTGTAGTTTCCAATGGTGACGTGAAAAACACGGACACAAAAGACACGCGGGAAACACAAGTTTAACTCAAGACTGGGAATTACTACAAAGATGGTGTCGACGGATTAAATTGAGTTTGTCCGTTGACACCACAACATCGGAAGAATGATGACATTTCAACATCGTTTTCTTCGGACGCCCCAAAAACGACGAGAATAATATTTGGTAAGAAAAATCGCTTATCGCGGTTAGACCAGATGGGGTCCCCTACCCGCATAACAAATTATAATTGTTATTTGTCCCAGTTGAATGATTGTCTGTCCGATTTACCGATTCAAACATTAAATTTAAAAAATCTCAAAAATATATCGATAATCATCAACTAAAAAAGCTATAAAAACCTTAATTGTTCAAATTGAAAAAAACATCTTCCAATTGTTAAATCAAAATATAATTTACATTTATTTATATATATAACATAATATAAATGTTAATATTACTTAAATTATAAATATCAAAAATGCCCTAACAAAATCCTAACAAAATTGTGTTCAATTAAATAAAAATAAAAAAAAAAACTTTCATATATACATTTTTAATACAAATAGTTAATCCAGTTTATTAAAAGATGCTTACTCGTATTTAAAACAAATGAAATGAAAATATAGTCTTAAAGTACAATACAGTACATTATATCAATTCTAATTATGAGCATTAAGTTCATTTAATTGTAAAAAATATCTATTGGTTTTAGATATATGTATATTTGTATATTATATATATTTACAATTTATAGACACTATAATAGTTAACATTGTAGACCTAACATAATGTATCTATGTATTCACTGTTCATGCTCGAATCTGATGAATATAATATTATAAATAAACATTTAAGAATGAATTAATATAAATAATTATTTCGATAACAGTTTTGAAAATATTTATCTTTAAAAAAATATATATTCTACGGAAATTTTAAAAACACAAATCTAAAATATGTATGATCTATAACTAAATATCATTCAGCATGGATATTACAAATGAAAACTTTCAGATTTTCTTTACTACCTTGAAAATTAAAATTTGTTACCAACTACAAAGTGCAAGAAGTAGGCAAAAATCGCAACATCGTAGTATTCAGTTTTTTTTAATGAATTCTACTACGTATTTCTACATTTAAATATAATGGCTTCTTTAAACTCAATTCTCATTTCCAGGTAACTATAACTTTTATCACATATTCGCATTATGTCTATATATTGATACAGATAGCTTATTACTTGTAAAAATAAAAAAATAATAAAATAAAATAAAAATATATTCACCACAATTTAGAAGTATTATTTATGTACCCATATATAAATAGATAATTGAACAAGGGCTACTTAAAGTTGTACTTTTTTTAACTTTTGACATTTATTTTTATTTTCTGAATATATAATTATATAAATTATAAAACCATTTTACATTGTTTATAAATATTTTTAATGTTAAAAAATGTATATTTTGTTGTTTTTCTAAAAACATTAAATAATTAGATGCTGGTGTAATGTTTAAATATTTTAATTGTATTGAATTTATCTTGTTATATATATATTTGAAAACGTTGTACAAACAAACTTTGTGTAAATATTTATCAATGGATCTTGGGAATTCCATAATTAATTTAAATTTTACTCAAACATATATTATAATATAACATCGTTGTAATTTTACCATAAAGAATAATGACAATTTTTTGTTTATTGTTTCTAGAACGTCACATAATAGTTTAATTATAAGGCGTTTTTATTATAATTATTCAATAAACGCTCATTTTCCTAATTTTCATTCCTACGGAGAACAATAATGTTCGGTAATTGATAAATATTAATAGACACTATAGTCATTTAAAATTGTTTATAAAATCTACTGATGTTTTTATACATATTAACTTCGATACAAGAAATTTATTTTATTTAAACAAGGAAAATTAAAATAAATGATTTTCCGAGAAATTAACTTAATAAAACTGTATTTATTTTTATATTTTAAATAATTTGTGTTTACTGTGATATGAATGACACAGGTTGAATATGTTTTAATATAAAATAAATAAAAATATAATGTTTTTTTTTCGGAAAAATAATAAATTATACCAAACATAACGTAATATTCTTTAACACAAACAACTATTTTCTCAGTTTTATATTTTATATTTTTTGTTTTGAAATGTTAATTACACCTGTTAAACTTGATAGAAGATAAAAAACAATATTGAAAACATCTACCGATCGACATCTCTATTTATTATGATAAATTAGAAATAGTTATAAAAACGAAAAAAAATAATGACGTGGGTTAATATTCATATGACCTAAACTAATTAAACTGCCCAGAGAACTGCATGTCCCAGCCAAATTACTATTCTATACGATATAATTATATTATTACTCTGATGGATACGTTATGGTTACATCAATACATGCAGAATAATGGTATAATAAGAGTTTTGTTTATTTATCCGCAACATGAAGTCGTCGTGATTTAAGTACATTGAAAAATACTATTCGAATGGGTACCATACCTCGAAATCTCCATGATGTTATATCCGCGTGACATGGACCACGTGACGTAATAAAGATTTGGATATAGGAGCGCATTACCGACTAGCACTCTATTTCGACGGCCAGGCGTCACTGCGGGCGGTTATGTGCAACTTGCCGTGGTGGCCATGTGACGACGGCGGCAAGAGCGCCGCCTACACATAAACACGCCCTCGTCCCGCCGATCAACCCCCTCCTCCTAAGAACGTACAGAATAGAGTTGCATCTTGGTGATACCTAAGATAAGACAAATTAAAAAAAAAAAATTAATTTGTATTTTGACTACCTATTATTTTTTATTTAACACAATTAATACGAATATAATATAGAGTGTGTAACTCATCTATTTAACATTATTGCATTTATCAAATAGACGAGTTTTACCCTGTATATACATAATTATATATGTATATATAGTAGACTCCGCTTATTAGACTCACGGATATATATTATGCTTCAGTCGCTTATTAGACTCAAAATCGTCTGGAACGGTCCAGACGTATCCAAATGTTTTAAAAAATGCAGTTATAAGACTCAAATTTAGTAAAAACAAAAAATTGTATAAAACAACATTTTTGGTTAAAATTGGAAAATAAGTTAGTTTTGAAAAGTTCCATACTTTTGTTGGCTTAAATTCTTGCTTTATAATAACTAATAAGTATATGTACGACAAATTGTATCCCATTTTATATTTACCGCAATTGTCGTTATTGTAGTGAAAGGTATAAAACACTCCTGATTACTTAGAATGTAAAACAAAACAAACCAAAATTACAAATTTTTTTCATAAATAATAATTGCATATATTATATTAATTTTACCTATATACAAAATTAAAATATGAATTAAACTATATCATTTAATATCATTTATTTACTAATGAATAATATATGTAATACGTATTAAAGTAAATTTAAAATGTATATAGTAAAGTAAAATGCATAAATAATTAAAAAATTTTGTTTTTTTTCCTTCACTTCGCTCATAAGAATTATTCGGTTATAAAACTCGCTTTGTATTGGTTCCTAGATGAGTCTTACAAGCGGCATCCATTGAATATCGTTTGAACAGTAAACAAATACAAAACGAGGGCCTATAGAAATTTTTTTTAAATAAATGTGCAGACCAAAATATATTATATTTCTTGCATAAACTTAACTTCTTACAAATCATTTAATCGCAATAAAATTACATATGTAAATACCTTAACAAGACGTTTTCTACATAAAATCGCATACGTTAAAATAATATTTAAAGTTTGTTTTTATTCTTTGGTTTGTAAAATATTTATCGTAACGTATGGCACGTTATTGATCGTGAAGCGGACATCGAAAAAGTTAAAATAATTAGTCGCCCAATTTTATTTCATAATAGCATGACATTATCCACAACATTATTATCAGTAGTTAGGTTACTTACGCCCGAAATCATAGGATGCGAACGACTTATGAAGAATAAAATAAAATGAGAGCTTCATTACTTGAATCGTAACTTAAGTTAAAAATTTTAAACACACTATAGCTTAAATGAAATATTTTTCTATTGTGTACAATGTGCATTCAACCTTAAAACCTAATGTTACCTAGCACGTTAAATCAACTAATACCTAAACTATAAAATTTTAAATGAAGTAACAAACATAATAATATATCTTTATGCAAATAATTAATATTAACAGTATAAATTAATTTAAAATTCATATTATATTTGTATAATATTTATTTTGATCGACAAAATAATATGCCCGTTTTTTTATGTAATTTTTGCTAAACAAAATCATAAGAGCTATAATAATTTTAAAATATAACGCATAACTTTAAAAAAAAATCTTTGTCCAGTAAATATAACTTTTTCATCAAATTCCAGGATTTCTCCCTTGCCATATATGAAAATTGGACTTTTGGGTGTACTAGTCAAAATTTTCATTCTTATCATGTAAATCGTCTACGTTTATTCACTACAAATACCTTCTGAATTAATTTGTATCAAAAAATTAAAAATAAAAACCCAAAAATCAATTAATTAAACAATCTATTGTCAAAAAACTACCTAAAACAGTATTACCTACATAACACACATACTACCCTCATATTAATAAAACTAATAAATATTTTTAACCTACTTAGTTCATTTTCTTAAGTTTATTTGATATGACGTATCTATCATAGTTATTATAATCCGTCATTAAATGGATTAGTTTGTTAGGGCATGTTATAGTTTTAAGAATTTGATTGATTAATAAGATACAAAAATGTAAAAAAAAAGTACAAGGAGCTTAAATATTACAAGCAAATCTTTTTTCTTAAAACTTTGACAGTTTAATTATGGGATACTATTTCATACTGGATTCCTTGACTTTACAAAAAACATCGCTAAAATAATTAAAATACTCTCTTACTTAATAACTTTTTCCAATTTAGTTATTATAATGATAATAATTATTGGAAAATGTTATAAAGGACTTAAGTCATTTCAAAGAATAAAGCGATTAGTTTTAGTTATTTATTTATTTATTTTTGTTTTATTAAAGCCTTTAAGTATTCAGGATATTATGTACCACAAAGATTTAACAGTTTCCAAAATTATGTATCTGTAATATTATTAGTCATAATTCACAATTTACCTATACTGACTCAAACATAAATAAAATACCTATAGCATGAAAATTCGAGTAAATACGTTTTAATCAATTGTTCGTTGAAAATTCAAATTTTATAATAATATTCGACACATTCTTTAATTTCTTTTTGTTAGAAATGTAATTATTAAAATAAAATAGTTTTAAGTAAAAAATATATTTATATTGATTTGAGCAAAACGTTATTATATTACGTGTTTAAGTTAATAATAAGATATTTAATATTTAAGGTAATAATATATTTTCTTGATAACTATGTTTTAAATCTACGTAGGTCGGAGTGTCGTATAGGCAATTTCGATGCATCAGTGTGTCGAGGTAGTTGTCGTATAAACAAAAAAAAAATATCATGTTACGGTTAAAATGACTTGCCAACATCTGCAATATCATGCATAACAACTACAACTTATACTTTATAGTGAACCATTACCTATTGCAGAAGCTCGATGATGGCATAACACACATTAGGAATATGACATTTGCAATATCAATACTAATAAGCGAAGGGTCTCTTTTTATAAAAATCAAATGTTATTAACATTGTTATTAGACCAACTCAAAATAATAAAAAAACGGGCTAATCCCTAAAACACCTAATCCGAAGAAAAAATACATAATATTTGGCATAGCTTTGATAAATTATTTCATGATTGTATTTTTGATAGTTTTTGATAGGTATTTCATATAATTATTACCAATTAATAATTTGTTTGTCCTACTTATTTTGATGGAAATATTGAGTCTACTAAGTATATAAATATATAATATATATATTATATACACTCGGTACTCAAGATACCAGATATATTATCAAAGAAAATAATTTTAAAAAATTGAATTTTATCTTATCAGTAGTTTTAAGACTGAGTCACCACGGCATAATTGATAATATAAATGAGATTCGCTACAAATATTAGTATATTTTATACAAGAAATATGATAATTAGATAATTTCACGATAAGAAAACCAAGGTTTCTCCTTTTGGCTTTCGCCAACTCCCTTAATAAACCCTGGTTGTATAATTTAAATTGTTCTATTAAATTACCATATTTACATATCTATATGCATATTAGTCATTACCAAATTATTCACTTTGCTACAAATTACAAATTGTATAATGACTAATGAGTTCTTCAAAATTTATTTTAATTATCAACAAGTATGTGAATATAATTTTAAGTACATGAAGTGTTGTTCTAATTAGAATATTGGTTGTATGCAATATAATTTAAAAAATTATAAATCAACTAATAGGAATGGCTTTGATGATGTATAAAAAATTAAAAAATGACAATTTTATTGGCTAATTAGTAATTCATAATCCATGAGTGTGTGGTTAGCATATTATAATATAATCGTACGTATGATTAATATTAGTATAATATAAACGTTAATTTGAGCGTATTTTTAAAATAATTTTCATATATAATATTATTTATTTATTATATGAAAAACATTTATAAGTACTCTATTTTATTTTATATTATATTTTATTTTATTACATTTTTGTTTTGTAATTTATTCATACCATGTTTACTCCAAAAATCATGGGTCACCAACTGTGAAAACTAATACACGGGGTAAATATAGTATACCAACATTTTGATAACTGTTGCGTACACATAAATTTATATCTATTATTTGATATATATATATATAAATTATTTAGTATTTGTACGAGTGGAAAAGTGGAAAGTATGAGGGGAAAAGTGAGGAAGAGAAAGAGAGAAGGATTGAGAAAGATGGTTTTGATAATATTTTCGTTATTCACAATTCACGACCCGTGGGTATCCACACAACGTGGTCCATTAAATACGAGTATTTACAGTGCAAACATTTTATAACGCACACACACGCACACACGCATCATATCAAATAATAATTAAAGATCCATAATGACATACTCGTAACATAGCTCTAACGACAAGTTATAATTATATATATATATATAAAATATATATCTAAAATAAATCGATTCAATACTGTAAGGTTCAACGTGGTACCTAAACCAGCCCTAATACCCGAATAGATATCTATTATATTATTATACATAGAAAATTCTATCGGTCAGTGCATAAATTGTGTGAAAACAAAAGGATAACAAACAAATGGCTTTCTATCCTTTCTACGTTTCTATATATATATACATTTGTATGTGAATTATTTGCATACTGAAACCGATGAAACAGTCACAGCGAAGCTTTCAACCACTTATACCACTTAACCGAGACCAGATACCGCTCTCCCCAGCTTATTAGCGAATTCTACGCTATATACTCTCCACGACCACTCTTTGACTTTTTAACCACCGTCTATGTGCTTGTTCGAACGCTGACGGTTTGACCACTACTCGACGTACAGCTGTCAAAACTAGTGCTATTCGGTGTAGTACGTAGTTGTTCGACCAAACGTATAAGAAAAAACTTGCCTTTCTATTTGAGTTTTTTTGGTCAACGTCACTCATCTACAATACGTACTATAATTTTATTTTTATTTTATCTAATTTTGTTTTTAGTTTTTTAACATTTCCTAGAAAAAAAAATGATTGTATAAACATATCATAATACTACAATACCTATCCTATACATAAATCTTTTATTCAAATACAAGGTATTGGTGACGATTAATTAACTATTCGATTTTTAATCGATATTATACAACCTACCGTGTAATACTCATAATATATTAATCATAAAACGAAAGTAGATCAATACATAAATATTATATTTATAGGTTTATTGTTTTTAACTCCTATACAGTTGGTAGTTTTTTTTTTTTTTAAATTAATATGATTTTCATAATAATTTATTCATACCATTAAACAAATCGTACTATACACTGAAAACAGTCAAAACACGGCTGTTATGAATGGTTGACACATGTACAAAGGGTCGATATGAAGACCAAAATCTGCTTTTTAATAAACTACCCCTCACATAATGCACATATTGTAACAACTGCAGCCTGATTAATTTGACTCAATTACATTGACTTTCAAACTCAAGCATTAAAAATTTTAAATTTCATGGATATATTTTAAAAAAAAATTAATTCAAATTTCTTCTTTTTTTTAATCAACTAAAATCATTATTGATAATTATTCACATTAATATTTACTACTTTAAATATACATAAGTTTTTATTATATTATAATACAAAATTCAATTAATTTTCGTTCGTTTTTTTTTTTTTTTTGGTTGCATACAAAAAAAATATATTAATAATTACAGAAAACTGAATATCCATATGCTGCATTTATTTAGGCAAATAAGTTTAATTGAAATACATTAATTATAAATATCGTATGTGTATATATATATTAGGTATAAGTTCTTAAAGTACTGTATTATGATTGTCCAAAATGATATGTAGGTAATTAGTAATAATTTATACAATGTATAAGCTGAAAATTGTAATCTATGTAATTTATATTCAACATTTCAAACATTTATATAATACAACTGGTGATTAAGTTCAGGTCATATACTATAGACTTATTCTTAACTATACTCATTGAAAATTAAGTTAGTTTAATAATTATTATTTAAACACTTTAATTATAAAAATGTGGATTTGTTGAAACTTGAAATGGTTTTTGTAAACTGTAAAGTATTTACTGGGTCAAATTTCCAATCTATAAACAAGTTTTATAAAACTTTTAAAAAACTTTTAGAGTTCTAAAAAGTGTATTACGAAATACATAACATCATATAAAAATTATCTGTTTGAAATTTTAAATTAAACTAACTTGTATAATATAATCATCAATGCTCGTATATGAGATACATGATACATCAATAAATTATCAATAAAAAATATTTATTTTAAGTTGAAAATAATTTAAGAACCTTCTACTTTAACCTTAAAGTATAAAGCTTTATAGTTTATAGTTTACATAGATCTATTACTTGTTTAGCCATATTTATTATTACATAATTTTAATTTTTAATAAATCGCTTCTACGATTTATTAAATTCAATGTTTAAAATATTTTGTACTTATACAGCTGTCGAAAATTAATCGTTTGAAGAGATATTAATTATTGAACGGTGGGTGGACAAAGTAATTTATATAATGGTAAAACTCATAAAAATAAACTATGCGATAAGTGAGTATATAAAAAAAAATACTAAATCAATATAAAATATTTAAAATATATCGGTTTTTTATACAACCAATTGTATGGATTAAGGGTCGAACTAATATTATGTAATTTATAACATTAAAAATAATATAGTGATGTATTCTAGTTTAATATTATTTTAAGTATTCCAGAGAAATACGAAATTACAATGATAACTCAGTATTGTATTGTTTTAATAAATAAAAAAAAAAGTTGCAAAATAAGCTGTCATTCAATATTTTACCTACATTTAGTTTTATACGTTAATGGGAATATAGTATACATATACCAGGGATGGTAAATCCATGGCACACGTGCCCGAGGTGCACTTGAAAAGATTTTGAAAATGCAAAAAATTAAAATATTTTTATTACATATATATTATATTGGTAGCGGACGATACTTACTCTCAGTCATTTTGCCACAGCGTCACGCTTAGCCATATAAATATATATATTATTTTTATTAGATATAGATTCGTTTACATTTTTTATA
Source organism: Aphis gossypii (assembly GCF_020184175.1). NCBI lineage: Eukaryota > Metazoa > Arthropoda > Insecta > Hemiptera > Aphididae > Aphis > Aphis gossypii. The sequence continues at coordinate 52,404,224 of NC_065532.1, forward strand.
TTCATACATAAATTATACAACTGTAAAATTACGATAATTTTATGGAGTTTGGTAAGTCCCCAAACATAATAGGTAAGTGAACAGTAATTACATATGTAAGTTCCTAGACGAATAAAAATATACCGGAACGTGAGTTCTTAAAACGAACAAAAATACACCAAAGTATAAAATTTCTTACTCGGCGGTACAACACGATTACTATCTACTTATCTCTATACCTACTCTATTTAATAGAGTATAGAGATAGAGTATACTACCTATGATTAGATTAATGGTAATCTACTGGTTGAATTCAGTACTCGTAGATTATTAACAGAGGTAACACTATAAGTTTTAAAAATTAACGTAATTTCTTATATGTACGGTGAAAAGGTTAGGTACCCCCCCCCCACGGCATATTATAATATATAAAAATTTCCATGGCACCTTTGGAAAAAGAAGATAATTTTTGGCACGTAGAGTTCAAATAATTTGCCAAACCTGATATATACAATTGTTTAATATGAAGAAGAAGTCGAATTACAAATTATAAGCAGTGAAGCAGTGCATTATTAACAACTTTTAAAAACAAAGTATAAATTAGAAAAATCAGGACGAAGACTTACACAATTAAATAAAAATGGATTGTACTCAAAACACTGTTAATCACCAACAATATTTTATCAATCCAGTAACCCGTGTACAAATACAAACTATTGATGGACTCAGTCTATAAAAAACCGTTATATAATGAGAACTAAAGGCTTAACTAATTTATTATTTGGTGAATTGATTAAAGAATGGTAGCGATCAACAAACACTTAATTAATACTTTTAAAAACTTTTAAAAACTTTTTGATAAATGCCGAAAATGCGCATTGTTATAATATTATGAAGTGAAACAATATTTTCAAATCTTTAGTTGTAACTGGTAAGTAGTAGTAGCTAGGTTAGAGAAGATATAGCATATCTACTATATCATCAAATTAGCGGGAGGTAGTAAATAATTGAATGAAAGTCGAAAAATATTATAAAACCTTTATTTTTATGTTCTTTTAGGTTCTGAACGGAGTGATGAATGTATTGATTTTACAATGATGTATGTTTTTTTTTTTGTTTTGTTTTTGTGTCTGTGTACAGCATAACTAGTCGAAATAATGCTTCAATTTCAAACTTCGGGGGTGGTTTCCGTTAGAAAAGTGAATATCCTTAGTGCATTATAGAGGTAAAAAGTAAACATTTTCCAACAGTTTTCAAAAAAATCGAGAAAAACAAAAAAAAATTACGGAAAAACGGGAATTCTTACGCAAAACCAGTTTTCAACCGCGAATCGATTTTTTTATATGGTTGTAATTCAAAAACTAATCACTGTAAATACTTAAAATTTTTACCAAATGTTTATGTTAGTGTTATCTATATACAGTTAAATTTTCAAAAAAAATTTTGAGTTATTTATAGACCACTGAAATTTTTGATTTTTATGTGAATTTTTTTTTTTGAAATGTCGGTAAAAAAATTTTGGATGACCAAAAAAACTTGAAAATTTAATACAAGGTTTCTTATGAGTTGTTCTTATTGTAGCTAAAAAAAATTAAAAATCGTTAGTCACAATTTTTTTTTATAAGCGTTTGTAGTTCAAATTTTTACGAAATCTGTCGAAAATGCGAAAATTTGCAAGTAATTTTGAAGTTGAAAAATCATGAAATGTTTTGTGTTTATAACTAAGGATTAAAAATACAACACTAAGTTTTCCATAGGTTTTTTTTCAAGTAGCTATAGAGAAAACTCGAAGCATCATTATAGGAAAAATTTTAAGTGCATTTGAATTTTAAATTTTTACGAAATCGCGTAACGATAACGATTTATCCTCAAACGATTTTAAATATTTGTTTTTATTCAAAAAGTATAAGTCGTAGATACTTGAAAATTTTACCAGTTATTTAGATTAGCATTTTCTTTACATGATTTAATTTTCAAAATATTTTGAGTTTTTTTGAGCTATTTATAGACAACTGAAATTTTCAATTTTTCTGAAAATTTTTTTTTGAAGTGTCGATAAAATTGTTTTGGCACAATCAAAATACTTGAAAATTTTATACAAAGTTCCTCATATGTTATTCTTATAGTGATTAAAAAATTATAAGAATACATAGGCATAATTTTTTTTTATTAGCATTTGAAGTTCAAATTTTGACAAAAATTCGTCAAAATCATGAATATTTGCAAATTATTTTGTAGTTCAAAATTCATAAAACTGTTTGTATTTATATTTAACGTTAAATATTCTAGACTGACAAATCATCTCCGTTCAGAATCGTTTTTCTTATACATTGATATCTATAATTGCATTCAAATTTAACCTACCCTAGTCCTCGGTCCACCCCACCCCCTAATGTACAGCAGAGCGGTACCCACTTGCCGACTTTTATTTTTTAATGCGATTATGACAACAGTGTTTCTCGTGAATTTATATTTGTATATGATTTCGGAACTCCGACGATATTATTATTAAGAAGCCTATAATATATGTATTTATAATTAATAATAGTTACATTATATTTAAATCTTAAATTCGAACTAGAAAACAAGATAAGTTTTTCAAAAGAATTCGGATTGTTCTCCAATACTTATCTTAAAACTCTTAAACAAAAACTCTACAAAATTGCATAATTCAAAGTAATTTCGTCGGTCATAATGGTCGGACGTGCGATTTATTAAATAATACAATATTCAAAAGTCGTTTTGTGTCTAGAACTGAATTCATAAACGAAATGTGTGCAGACGAGGAGCAGTGGGTTAGGTAGACGTACGGTGGGCGATTTTGAATTGCCTGCGTTGACGTCAAGAGTGGTAGTGGCGTGGTTGTCGGTGAGTGGAAAAGTACTCTGCAGGTAGATTGTCATCGTGGGGGTATGTATTTAATGCGAGTGGTAGCAGCGTCGGTAGCGTTCTTAGAGCTTTGTCTCTCTCGTCCTATACACCGACGACCGGGCTATGATGCACGAGGATGACGAAGTGAGGAGGAAAGAGACATGATGGCAAACCAAGAGCATACAATATACATAGATACCTGCAGCTCAGCACGGGGCCTTTGTATTATGCGAAAATAGCGACGATATACCTTTAAGCTCTTACTGCAGTGGTACGAATAACAAGACCAGCAGTAGCTATATCCAGCCCGCCAACCAAGCCCGAACCGATGCCAACACAGGCCACAAAACGTCGCGGGCGAACGGAAAAGAGATCCGAGCACAAGCACACGCCATGTTAGAAAGCGGTGGAGAAAGCGGTGGAGACAGCGGCGGTAGTTCGGGGAGAAAGAGACTCGGCCGATAAATGTCTGTCTGCACAATATAACCTCATTAGCGTCCCTTGTAATCGCCTGATGAGCGCACGGCATTGTCTTTTGTTACGATTTGCCATTTCCTGATGAGTGTTAACCACCGTTCACGAAGGCTTATCGAAAAAACCCCTATATGCGCCGGAGACTTCCGAAACACAAAAGACGTACACGAACCGTTCAACTACGCACAATTCAACATATGTTCTTGATCTGTGCACACACATAATAATATAATATCATCGTGTATACAATATACATATTGTTATTATTACCTATATAATATGTGCAATATATATTCAATGCTATACCATATAGGTACATAATAATACATAATATACACATCGACAATACGCATACTGTTACCCAACTAATACATATTACGTTTATATATATATTATACAATATATTTATATACATGTTTATAATGCGTGTGTGTGTGTGTGCGTGTGCTTTGCGAATCCCGACGTTTTTAACTACCGCGGCATTCCCCGCGCGCAATCCGCCCGTCACGATCTAAAGTGTTATTCGCATTATTTCCCGCCCTCTCCGTCAGGCTGCAGCACATCATTCGAACGAGCGACATTGCTGTTATAGGTTACTAATGCACTAATGTGGGGGCGGAATTTTACTAATGATTAAGTGATCAGAGACGATTTGCCATTATATACGTAGGTATTATATAATATTATAAACGTATAACTCGTATAAGTAGTGTGTGAGTGTGTGTATGTGTGTGTGTGTGTGTGTGTGTGTGTGTGTGTGTGTGTGTGTGTGTATGTGTGTGTGTGTGTTAGTATCTACCAAGCCACGACATTTTATATGAATAAAATTTACCACGAATATCCACTCCACCCGAATTGAATTAAACGGACAACTAAAAACCGAATATTTTCTTGCCCGTGATGTTTTTGACTGTTTTTGCATCTATTACCCACGAGGAACCTTATGTTCGGTCACAGAATACATACAAAAAATTATTAAGTGTTTATAGTGTGATAGATGAAAATTAATACTGACTTTATTGTTGATAATAATTGATTCAATTTTTAACATAATATTACGATATATGCGTTACTATATTTTCACTACAATATACATTCAAGATGTTTTCACATACAAAATGTACTAGTCTAATTATAATTAACATAATACACCTAACCGATATAGTTAATATACTGTTTTTTAATTCAATTAAATATGTTTTAATTTACAAAAATAAAACATGTCTACATGGCTTATTGTATAGTCATAACCTAAAACTTTTATACTGAGAAAAGTATCTATTATTTTTATTTATAAATTTAGTTATATTGAATCAACAACTTTTACAATTTTTATTTCTGTAAATTGTTAATATTATAATATTAAATTTATGTGCAAATATATAATTTAGAAATTTAAAATAAATGATGGAGTGTTTGAATATCTCAATTAATAAAATGATATACTATAGTCGAATACATTCAAAACTAATTGCTTTCAATTTGATCATTAATTTGATTATGATCGATAATACACTAGTTAAATTTAACAACGTACGAGCAGTAAATAGATCTTGTGTGGTATAACATATGTTTAATTTATTTTCGAGTTACACCAAAGGTTTTAGTGGGATCCTACAATAAAGAATTTATAAAATGACAATTATAATAAGAGCATGGATAAATGCTTTGATTGATTGTACGATAACATACTTACAGCAGAACTAAATGGAGCATATCTTAGTGCGAATTCTAATAAAAATAATGGTTTATATAAAACAAAGAGGAAAAAATACGTCGCAAAACGTAAGAGGACTTGTAACTTGTCACTTATTCCGTGATGTATTGTGTCGTCTAACGATCCGCGAAACCATAAGCACACTGCCTACGCATTTCATCAATGTATGTCGAACATTAAGAACATGAAGCTTTAGTATCTCAAAAGTCAAAATACATTTTTCGCAAAAACAAAGTACTTATTCGACAAAAAAACAATACAAATACATTTGTACAAAAATTTAAAATCCATTAAACATTAGAATCACATCAATTTATTATTACTGGGAAAAAAAAATAAATTATTTTGCAGCCATTAATCAATGGCCAGAAGTTGTATATTTAAAATTTAAATAATAGTAAACTATTAATGATTCGGTGATCGTATTATTTTAAAAGTTAATCATTTTACTCCAGTTGTTACTTAGTAAATATATTTATATTTAATAAATATTAAAGCAGAACGAGAATTTAGCGTTCTTTTTCTTGGTGATGATCTTTTAGACAATTTGTCTAGGGCCTATCGACACTTACTACTATAATATTGTAGTGGTTATAGAGTATAAACTATAATGAAATTACTATAAAATGCAATTGCACAGACAATATCGAAAATCTATCTGTAATTTTCAAAAATTATTTTTTAATTATTTTAATATTTTATTGGTTATTACTTATTATATAAATGAATTTCGTGTATTTGAATCATCAAAAATATTATTAATACCTATTAAAGTATAATACATGTATATGCCATAGGGTATAGATGGCTGTTGTATGATATACTTCTTAACAAATAATACTTATACCGGGCTATACCTGCATAATATATATTATACATGTATGATATACATAATCTTTCATTTTAATGCGCAAACGTGGTATTTTTTTATGAATACTGAATGCCCAAATGTTGAATGAATTTTGAATACCGAACAGATAAAAATGAGTAGTTATATATTATTCTGGTCAATAGTTATTAGTAGATATAACATTGTTAATTTATTCTATTTATAGTATACGAAGTATTCTATTTAAATTATATAAGCACTAAATAGGTTCATCGTACTACAGTACATGGGTCACTTCTACGATTTTTATTCAAAACTTATTGGAATTTACCATAAATCATAATACTGCACATGAATATAGGTTTATAAAATCCAGATAAAACCTCCATAAAATATTCACGTAACCGATAAGTCCTTAAATGCCATTAAAAAATAAAATTTTTGTAAACTTTACTTAAGTACCTATTCTTCAGAATTGTTATGAACGCATATCATTTTAGCCTAAGAATGGATTGAGGGTGCTTAAAAACGCACTCTGTATATACGCATATTACCACCGACGTATTTGATAGTGGTTGGGATCATTGAAAAGAGAGGGGAAATCATGATGATTGTTGTGATATATGTATGTAATTTTTTCTATAATCTTTGTATAATATAGAATCTTTGTAGATTCTTACTAAATTTTATTTTTCCTATTAATCTTGTTATCATAATTTGCACTGACGACTGTAATTACGAATTAAAAGACGATACTCAGTGCTATAACCACATTTTTGATAGTTTATTTTTTATTTTATTTTTATTTATTCGTCAAGAAAATAATGGACCCTACTGAACAAGTTATATTGTTGATATACCTTTGTTTATAAATTTGATAGTACTTTTTACTTTTAAATAAATACATTTTAATTAATTTTTATCGTTTTATGATTTTAAATCATTTTTTCATTTTTTAGGACATAAAAATCCCAGCCGTAATTATATATTACACAGTTAAAACATAAAATTAATTTTTACTATCAGAAATTGACATTTATATAGATACCTAGATGAGGATGAAAAAAAATTATCACCGTGAAGCGGAAATCCTGAAAATACCCGTTTCTGGGACATACAATATTATGCGATATGGAATTTGAAATATGACGAGACGATATAGTATAGTAAAACAGTCGTAAAAATTATACCTGTACGCTTATTTCGATTAGAGTCGTAAAATGAGGTGCGTGTCGGCGCAATAATAAACCCATGTAAATAATATTACATTAACGGTTATATGACGTTATCCATCACATTTTTATAATCCAATCTACGGGCAGTCAAAATTAAAATAAGAACCATAAAATTATATTTTATATGGGTACAATATTATGTAGTACCTACTACCATCTATGTTATAAAGTTATTATAATATTATTACAAAATACCTTCTGTTAAGCCGAGTTGATTGAAAATTATTAAATAAATATATTTTATTAAATATATTAGAAGAACTGTGGTACACTGCGATTTGTAGTATTGTACGAGAATAAGCCAACACAGTTCAAAAATAACTCTACAAACGAAGAATTAATATGATTCTGGATTCTTTATCAATTTAACTATACTTCAATTTGTTTTAATTAATTACATCGATAGACATGTTAAACCCTGCCTAAAGAGTAATGAGTCATTGCTAATGATTACGATTAACCAACCCTTTATGTTTTCCGTTCCATCCGTTAAAAGAATATCATCAATAAAATATTAATTTATGTTCAAAATGTATATTGTTATTTCCTACGATTAAGAAAGACAATGTGCTTAGCTTAGTTTAATATATGCATGATAAAGTCTGAAAATATAAGTAGAATGTAGATAGAAGCAGATAAGTACAAAAATGATATAAGGGATTATGGACAAAGAGCCACAAATCATAATCAACATAAATTACAAATTAAAAGTTATAAATTATATATAAGAAAATATTTTCATAATTACATAAAATGGGAAATTTTTAACCCGCCCCCAATTGGTATACACATTGGTAAAATGAAAATTTAAATGTATTATGTTTACTTTCGATTTATAAAGATACATAATTTGTATGCTGAACTTAAAGACTTAAATGTAATTTAATCAAGTTGTTTTAATTTTGTTTTTTGCTTTGCGATAAAGAGCAATAAAATATAAGAATGTTGTACCTAATTGTCAATTGAAGTCATAAAATTTAATTTTTTCAAACTTTAACACATATAAAAACAATTATTTTCATAGTTATTATATGTATTGACAAAAATATGATTCTATATAGATTTAACTTGTATTTTGAAATCGTACAACTATGTCACAACTTTGAACTTAAAACGCTTCATGAATGACTAACTCTAAAAGTCAATAAAAAGAGACCTGTCACAGATTCTACAATAAATTAACTGTAAATTCTATTCATATAAACTAACACATAGCCACCTAAGTCCGAGTAAACTTTAAATACTGACCTTTAAGTTCTAAAATAATTATGTCGAATCCTGTATAGTTAATATTCGGATCAGAGTTCAACCTTCAAGTTAAGGCCGTACTTTATTGTTTTCAACTAATTAAACTCAATATAGATAGGTATGCATAATATAAATATTGATTGAGATAAAAACATAAGTACTTATATACTAAGTTACTTAAATATAAAACTAACATAGGCAATAGTCATATCACATTACTTTTGTTACCTAAGATTTTGAATTTTCGAAAAAGTCATATAATTAAGTTAGTTAATGATAATAAAACGACTTTTTTAATAATAAATTATCATATACCTATATTACTGTATTAGTTATTCTATACGTCAGAGATTCCCAACGAGGGTACCGTGAACTTACATTTAGAGATTTATGGGGATTTAGTAAAAGCATAATAAAAAATACCTATTGACTAAAATGTTTCATTATTTTATATAAATTAAATAGAACACTCACCTTTAAGTAACGCTGTTATTTATGAAAAATGTCCATTTGTCATTCATAATATTGATATTGTACATAATACAATGTGTGTGTGTGTGGTTTAGACTCTGTAGTTTATAGAAACAAAAATTACACGACCGATTTGGCGATTTGTACGAAAATTGTATAGATTGTTCTTGGACATAGATTTAAAAAGTAGTAGTTTAAATCACGTCCGATAAATGGCACTGAACAAACTTTTTTATTTATATTTAAATTTATTAATTACTCGCCATATTATAAATTATATAATATTTAATGGCTACCATAAATTAAACATTAATTGTATGTTTAATCTATGTGGCTACTGACAATAAACTAACAAATACAATACAATTATTTATTTTCGCGGGCTGAGGTAGGTAAACGTAAATTTAAACCGATTAACTGTTGAAGTTGTTATACCTACTTAAACCGAAATGCTCCAAGCATTTTACCCAATCAGATTCGGTCTGATTTCACGTGTAGATGGGTTGCCAACCTCTGATAGTTTTTCCCACGATGCTGAGGTACACTGACACTGATGGGCATTGGGCAGGGCATAATCGTTTTCGCCTAAAATCGTACTCTTCCCTTTTCGGCCAAACAAAATATTAAAAATATAAAATATAAGATAGTACCTAACAGTAATATTATGTATGTTAATACATTACGTACAATTGGTACACATTCCTAAATTAAATATGGTTACCTTTACTATTGCAATCAAACACAACGATCACTGATCAAATAATAATAAATGACAAAAATTATACACATACAATAACGGGACACATAATATTGTTGTGTAGGTACTTAATTAAATACTCTTCTATTTGTATCGATGTAAATATAAGTATAACGTACAATAGATATTAATTTTTTTAATTTGGCAATTGGCCGAAAAAAATAATAAGAATACGATTTTAATTGTAGAGTGAATCGGTATAACTAGTGAACAAGTATCTACCACCAGTGGCGTATTTACGGGGGGGATATGGGGGATAGATCCCCCTTGGTTTTTTTTCTAGTAAGTTTAATAATGTTGGAAAGTGAGTTAGTGTACCCCCACCGTCTAGGAAATTATCTTTTCCAACGTAGGTACATCCCCCCCCCTGGACAAAATACTAAATACGCCACTGCCTACCACACTAAAACACAAAATATACATTAAATACCGTATTTTATAATTGATTATTTTTCCCATGTACAAGTCAATACCCATAACCTATATTATATTATACTCTCTACCAGTCTACCACAGCTAGTTATTAATTAATTGTTCTAATAATTCTTTATAGGTAAGTACCTACACTTCCACTTTATCATTTTGACATTCACAATACCATTTTATGTCCAACGTTCAATTGATACTTAAAATTCTAATTCTCGAAATTATTATCTAAAGAATAAAAATGTATTATGCAGTGGCGTAACAAAAATACTTGGGCTCCCCCGCAAAAATAAAAATGTTAAGAATGGGCCCCTAACATATTGTTATATCAAAGAATTCAAATACCTATAACCCTATAACCAAAGGCCCCAAATTACCATGGGCCCCCCCGCAACGCGGGGTCTACGGGCCCTCAGTTACGCCAATGGTATTATGTACTAATTCAAAAAGATTTTTTAATCAATACACATATTTATTAAAACACATTTAAGAGTAGTTTAAAATTTAATACTCATCAAATAAAATCATAACACCATAATGGTGATATCTGATCTTTTTACCAAGTACGAGGTTATAGTGGAGCGGTGCCGCTATACATTGCGTCAATATCCACTAATTTAAATATTTTAAATAAGTACTTAATACAATACACTATCTTTTGTAGATAAGAAGACAATTTGTTTTTTTCTACTGTTCATTCTAACAGAAGGCACAAGAGAACCAATACATAAACACCACATGTACTTAGAAATTACAATTAAGTTAATCACTTTTGTGATAAAACGTGATTTTATTATATAAAAATAAAAATCAACCGTACACAGGAACATTTTTTTTTTTTTTTTGTTATTCTGCATATTAATATATATTATATATATCGTTTAATGGTTGAAATGTATGTCGAAAGAGGGGCAAAGAGATGAATATTTTCTGTAGTCGTAAATCTTTTTTTAATTACAAACCAACTCTTCCTTAAATAATTTCCGTCGTCTTCCAACTAAAATTACGCTTTCCGTTAGCTGTGTGTTTTCATTTGCAACATTTTCCCTCCTTAACGAGTCAATTTCATAATAGCCAACGCGTGCCATAAGCCTCTTAATTAGTTTCTTTTTTGAATCCATTATTCATTTTTATTTATTTTTTTTTTAATATAATAAAGTTCTAGAAAATATTTTATAAAAATATATAATATATAAAGAGAACTTTAACTTTTTTTATAAATAAACAATTCAGCACTCGATTTATTGTTACTGCGACGAAAAATCAAACACAATTATTCAAAATATTATTGAAAAAAACAAAATATAATTTATTTGAGATGAATGCATTGGTTTTGAAATGATGTATTTAACATATCAATACAGTATTATTGTAGAAATAACTTATTCTTTATAATTGAGAAATTCCTCTAATAGCTAATTAAAAATGAATCTTATAATTCTTATAAGTAAATACTTAGAGTATGTATGGAGAAGGAGGATTTAAAAAAGTTTCCCAACAAATAAGCAGTTACTCTCAAAAATATAATACAAGGTTTTTATTATAATTGTAGTAATTAATAAAACCAAAAATATATATTATGCAGAATTATTTTTTTTTTTTAAAAAAAAATAACTTTGGTACATTTTATGTGTTTGAAATTCAAACTTTTATAACATTAAATGTTTGAAAGTATAATGATTTATTGTATTTCATTATTTTGTTGTCAAAAAAAAATGTTAGTCATAGACACTTGGAACATATCTACCACTAGGTATTACAACAATACAATTTACATTAACAAATAAATATTACCCTCAAAGTATTGTTAAAAAATATGAAAGCCAGAAAAAATTTGAATGTATTATTTTTATTTTGAACCAAAATCTCTAGTTCTTTTTTTTTCCTTTTTTTCATACTGGTATAAAATATCAGTCATCACCCTATATTAAATCAAAGTTAAAATAATCTTTCATAATTTAATTATTTAATTTGTTGAGCCATTATTATTATAATAAAATTAGTTGCTTTAAGTACCTTATAAGATGACAATCTTAAACAAAAATATTTTGAACTAATATAATAAAAAAATTATGTCTTAAACAAATGCATATTTATTACAACTCATTTACATTACTTTTACATTAAGATTAAATAAATTCTTTTAGTTGTATGGGTACTTTTATATAATATTATTAGTTATAATTTAAGGTAAAGACTAAAGAGTAAAACATGGAATAACATCTAAAACTTAATATGAAATACAAAATTATTTAATTAATTATTTGACATAATATTCAACACATAGTTATTTTGTAAGATATTTTTAACCTTATAATATTTTATTAAAACATTTTAATAATTATTACACTTATTAGAACCTTTATATTTATAAATATGATCAATACGTTTAAATTATGATTTTTTTAACTAATAGATTTGTAAATGCAAAATGTAAAATAATACATTAATAAAATAAATGACAAAGTTAATTCAACAAATATATAATATTATATCATTTTCAAAAAATTATAAATGTAACTATAATCATAATATTACTCTCAATACTGTATTATGAATCATCTTATTTTGACATTTATCTTGTTTGTCTTACTTTGATAAGATGTAACTTGAAATTTATTAAATATCCTTGGTAGTTACAATTAAAAATGAATACTTATGGAACAAAATTTCAAAATAATCAAAAACTAAAAATACAGAAAACTGTGTGGCAACTTACACTTATTTTCAAGTGTGTAATAAGAAATTATTTGTACAATTTATCTGAAGTACAACCATAAATCTGATCATTGGTCAAATGTTTAGTATTTGAGATGAATACATCGACTTCATGATTGTATACCTCTTGGAATGTTTGTCCATCGAGTACAGTGAATAATGATATACATTTATTTAATACCATTTGAGCTTTGCATCGAATTTGGTATGCTTTACTAACATGTTCGATAGATTCTTGACTGTTTAAGCACCAATTATTCACATCACCTACATACTTGGTTACTTTTGTAATTTTATCAACAATACATCTATGTTTTTTTAACATGAGAGCATTAAATTGTAATTCACTGATCTGTTCCAATGATTTTAAAGCCATTTCATAATTTAACTTGCTATAGTTAATTGATAAAGCAGAGCATAATTTATTTACATAATCAAGCAAATTTACTTCTGTTAGTAGCAAATTAATTTGATCTACTTTGTTTGGTTCCATTTTTTTCCACTCGACTTCTACATTTGGAAGAGAACCCATGGTATTTTTAATTAAATTAATTGGTGGAATTCTCTCATGTTTGTTGTTGTTTACTTGGGAAATTTCTCGGGGTGTACTGTCAAACGAACATGGAGTTGATATTGCATTACCTTTCAAACTATTCCTTGCTTTTGTTCTTGAGCCTGAAATCAAAAATTACATAATATAGTAGATATTTACGATAAAAAAAGTACATATAACACTTAGTATTTGGTTATATATATTTTGTATTATTTTGTTATAAAAAAAAATAATAAACTGTACATGTTATGATATACCTATAGTTCATAAATAAACTAATGATGAAATATTTTGAGAAAAAGAAAATCTCATCTCTTCCTACAGAAAAATTAATTTCTACATAGATTATTTTATTTTATTATATGTTTCAGTTAACTAAGTAATTAATTTAAGAGGACGCCATACCTTCATGTGTTGTCTCTGTCTTACACATAGATAACATAATTGAAAACTGCTTTGCACGGGATGACTACTTCCTCAATATTTATATGAAAATTACCAAAATTATAAATCACATTGGGAAGAATTTTATCTGAGTTATTGCATTTTAATTTTTTCAATAGTAGTAACCAATAATTTTTAATAATTAAAAGAAAAAACCCATAAGTTCTCAAACTGATAACTTTAATTGTATCCATATTATCAAAAAAATTAAAAAAACGCTATAACACAGATAAAGTTTTTTCAAATGCAATTTATGATTTTGGTAATTCTCGAGGTAATTTAATTTTGATATTAAATATAGAGGAAATAAAGTTATCACACACAAAATAGTTTTTAACTATATCGTGTGAGTATAAGACAAACAACATATGCAAGTGTGGCATCCTTTTAATAAACAAATTATATTATAATACCTAGAAACAAAAAAAAATTATTAATATTTTACCTTTAATTTTGACATTTTGTTTTAAAACATCATCAGTTTCATCATTGCCAGAATTGTTAGTTTCTAAAATTTGAGAATCTACTTTCTTTAGTTTTAAATGTTTCGACTCTTTGGTAACTAATTCACAGTCAGGTAATCGGTTTGACTTGATTTTACGACCAAAGCGTGATGTACGGCCTAAATCTGAAATAATTTTATTACTTGATGCAATACTATTATTCATTTCTAGAGATTCTGCAGTTTCACAATAATTTAATGGTATGTCATTTGATTCAAGCACAGATTCGTCGGCTGTATTAAAAGTTTCAGAATTTTGATCATTGGCAGCATTATTTTTATCTGTAGTTTTAGAATTCTGTAAATTACAATATTATTAACATTTATTATTATTTATTGCATTTAAGAATATTTTACTAATATTGTACTATAGTCTATAACTAAAACAAACCTACTATTATAATACTATATACTTAAATAGGTATAAATAAAAATGTATGTTAGGTATTTATATAATTTAGTATACCTAATATGAGATCCAGTGAATAGTATTCTAACCTTAACGTTTTTTAAAAAAAAAAGATGTAAACATAATACATTAAATTTCATTATCTACCTAAAAAAATACTTAGGTGACAAATAAATAAAATAGTTTTAATACTCAATAAATATTATGAATACTATAATTTAAATAAACATTATTTTAAGTGGATATCAATACAATAAAAATATATAACTAAGTAGGTAATTTTGTTATTTATTTTAACATTATGAAGGACAAATAGGTATTTTATGTTGTTAATAATCAAATTAAAAATAATTAAAGACAAATGTGAATTTTGAATTTTGGATTTAATGTCAATACTATGTTAATATCAAAACTTATAAAAATATCCTTTTCGTTTGTTTTGTAAAAACGTTTTTTTTTGTTAATATATTAGAATATAAGACAATCACTATAACTATTAGATAAAAGTGCAACTAAATTATTTTTTCAGTTATAAATTTGTATTATTAGGTAATTTAAAGTTGTGCAATTTATATATTTTAATGTTTTATACTCAATATTTATTTTTGACAAAAACAATTTTAATTTTTTTTTTTATATTTGTTTATTTGACAGTTGGCATTTATGAACAGTAAAAAAATTGTGTTTAAACAAATAATAATAGTGTATGTATTTCCAATAGATAGATGTATTGATGTATTACCTAATCCTTTTGTTTGTATGTATATGTATGTATGTATGTATGTATGTATGTGTGTATGTGTGTATGTATGTACCTATGTATGGTATTCATTTTAATCCATAAAACAATAGTTTTGTATTTATTCAACACTAGGTACTATAAAAAAGGTAGGTCCCTCTATTAATTGTTATTTAAATTAATAATATTACTGTAAATAACAATAAAATACTATCATAGCTAAATAAAGAATATAAAGAGTTAAAAATAAATAAAATAAAAGATAAGGTACTAACCTGTTTTCCATTAATTTTTCTTGCTAAAAAACTTTCATTCAATTGTTCCAACAATACTATAGGTTGATCTTCTGTGGGAATTATAATTTTTGAAGTTTTTAGCTTCTTTGAGACTTCTTCGTGTCTGACATTGGACAGTTTTCTTTTTAAATTTGTAGAATTAGATACTCTTTTTCTTGATTTAACAACTTTTTTACCTTTAGATAAACTTGTCTCATTAACCAAGTTTTCTTCATTTTTTAAATTTAACTCATTTTCATCCACATTTTTGGATTCACTTTCTAAAGATAATTTTTCATTTAAGCCTTCTGTGGAAATTGATGGCATGGATTCTTCAACATCAATTTTGACATTATTTTGAGGTTGAAAATCAGTTTTTGGATCATTTTCTATTTGTACTAGAGCTTCGGAAAATTTTTTGAATTTCTTTAATTTTCCTCGGGATTTGCCTAGTTTATTCTTGTTTTTTTTATATAGACTTGTCTCATCAACCAACTTATCTTCATTTTTTAAATTTAACTCAATTTCATCCACATTTTTGGATTCACTTTCTAAAGATAATTTTTCATTTAAGCTTTTTGTGGAAATTGATGGCATAGATTCTTCAACATCAACTTTGACATTGTTTTCAAGTTGAAAATCAGTTTTTGCATCATTTTCTATTTGTACTAGAGCTTCGGCAAATTTTTTGAATTTCTTTAATTTTCCTCGGGATTTGCCTAGTTTATTCTTGTTTTCTTCATATAGACTGAGTACTTCTGATTTACATTCACTGTAGTTACCAGTTCCATAAAAATAAACATCATAAATTGGTTGCGATTCACTGTTAGTTTTAATACCGGATATGAAGGCAGGCCAAGCAGGATATCCACGTCGTTTTACAATGACTTTGTCTTTGACAGAAAATATTTGTTCTGAAGACATTGAATAAACCTAGTTATAACAAATAACAATTAATAAATTAACTTATTATTATATTATTGATATTTATTCATTTACTTATATACGGGTTAAAAAACAAATATTTTTTATCAAGAAATAGTGCTTTGTTACATTATTTTATAATGCAATTCAAGTTGATAAACATTGTTTACATAATATTTAGAATGAAGATTTAAATAATATGGAAGATAGTATTGTTAATAAAATAAAATAAATAGATAGGTAGGTTTATCAATAAATATGTTTAATTTAAATTTAAATATCTACCAACTAGTATAAAATATGTAGTACGTATAGAGTGCTATGCAAAAGTATATATAATATGCTATCAATAATTTATTAAAATCAAGATTGTTTAGTTAAACAGTACATGCATAATTTAAAATAATTAAAAATTATCAAAAAACTTGATTTTATTAAGATATCTAAAAATGAAAAGAATTATTATTAATTAGTTGATTTAGTATAGGTATTCAACATTTATATTGTATGACATTTAATTGTCAATTCAATTGAAAAAAAAAGGTAGTCATCTTACCAAAATAAGTATTCGAATGTATAAGGTATAGCTAAGTACAAATAATATATATTGTGTCTATTAGGGTAAAATATAAGAAGTAATATCTTACAAGTTACAACTTATATTGTCGATATAATTATCTCGTAATATATTATAATATTCTTCCATAAATCGAGAGCGTGAAAAATCAATTGATTGTCGATCCGCATCTCGTCTGAGGATATATTAATAAGTAAATACTTACTTAGTGCTTTGGTGCACGCGATCATTCGCGAAAAACTTGGAAAGTTTTAAAAAGTTAGTAGACGAAGGTAAAAATATTCCGATATTCAGTACGCATTTACTTTGACAAAAAATTGCGAAAAAAGTTTACCAAGTGTCTATAATAGAACTACGTGAAAAGCGAATATCGGCCGATCGATTACGAAAACAAGTTGACGAAAATAAGTAAGACGAAGACTGAAAACAGTGAAAACAAAAACAACTTGTACATATTTTGTACAAAATTAATATGATTACGATAAGAATAACAAGTAAATTAATCGAAACGACACCGAACAGAATAGATAATAATAACACTGTTGTCTGGAAATGAACTTTGACCGGGTCCAAAACTCCTATCGACGAGTCCCCGACCAGCACGACCTACGGGATCTAATTTTGTCCGTAAATCATATTCAAAACATTCAAATGGTACAACGGTCGCGGGTCGCGGTGAGTTGTCAACAGTGTTGCCACAGCCACGTGGATGCGGACAGATCTGTCGATTGTATTCTGCACTTCTACCTCCGCCATAGGATTTAACATATTGTATGAACATGTAACATGTAAACAGCTGTTCTGTCAAACACTTTCGATGGTCGTGTGATAGGGACAAACGCATAGTTAGTCGTGCAACCATAATACCATAATAATATTATCTTAAGACTTAAATCGTGCCTATACCTCAAGTGGCGGCGGTAATGTCAGTGGCGTATCATGGTTGCATAGGTGTGCATTGCACTGAGGCCCAGTGTATAAAAGGCCCAAAAGAGGGTCCACGCATTTTGATATGTACTTTGTTTAAAATATGTATATTAAAATTTTACATTTTGTTTATAATATTTAACTATTTTATAATAATTAATAAATTACAATAAAATCATAACATTTTATATTACTATTAAGAATTTTATCTATAAATATTATACTATTATTTGGTCTTATAGATATTAAAATATTATTCCCGTATAGAGTATAAAAATAAATCTTCCATGAAACAGGTGGAAATATTGTCATCAGAACATATTTTATCATTAGGTTATAAATTGAATGTGTATTTTTTTAATTTTATTCGTAAAATAAAATAATATTGCACATGGGTTAGAATTTTATAGTTATGCCATTGGGTGATGTATGTGATTTGGGATAGTCTTCAATTAAATAAATATATACACAATGTCATTTGGTTAACGAAATTGTCGAATGCACATTACAGTATAATAATATTAATATCTATATTATTATAACGTCGTTAAAACTTGTCAAATAATATAGGTATTGTATAATAAATATAAGTTAGGTCAGTAAGTTAGGACACCCAAGGTCTTGCCAAATATCGTATCACAAATTCACTAATGATAATAATATGAAATACAACATAATATAATATAATAAAATCGGCTAAATCGATATGTATGAATAATGTCACAATGACTAATCGCGCTAGTCGGCAATAACAACTATCAATCTTTCAAATGACTTGACAACGAGATTGTGTCTGAGCTATGTATCTAATGTACAGGAGAAGAGGACAAGGGAAGCCATACAAAAGGAAGCACTCTACTACAGCATGGTCAGGTGTACCAGAGCCGCTGAATAAAAAAGCACCTTCATGTCCTAACCGTTATAAAAGTATCATCGACTTTGTTAAAGGACCATGAAACAAAAAAAATATGATTTTGGCTTAATGAATAGTTAGTCAATTACTATAACTAACTCATTTAGTCATTTCGAAGCAACGGTAAGTGGCACGATACAATATTATAATAATTCGTTATTTGTGTGAACAAGTATAATATTAATTGATGTACACAAAATTGAAAATACTGAAAACTGAAACGTGGATATTTACAATTATTCATTATAATTTATAATATTAATAACTTCGTTATCGCTACTAGGAATATGAGTATAAATACGACGTAGGACGTAGGTATACGTTACACACAATCCACAATATCATCACCGTGAAATTCTATGTCAATTTTAAAAATATCATCAACCGACATAAGTTATATTATATTGGCATGGCAACAAACAAGGGATTTGATAAGGACTTACAGTTACCTAATTATAAAATTTATTTATTAATTAATTAATTTTTTTTTTAATAGTCTATAGTTCTATACAATTGATAAGTCGGTATATCTATGCTATACCTATTATTGCAATGTTTAATTTAATTTAATTTAATTTAACTACGGTAGTACGGTTATTCGTTAAATTGTCATTACTCATTATCTATTAGGATAGTAATATCAATATACTTCGATATTAAATCATGGAGAGTGGGGACGGATTAAGGCAGCAAATTAGATATAGTTAGAACTTTGAGATTCAAAAATAAAAATTCCATATTCTTTTTATAATCAAGAAACAAAAAAAAAAAATGAGGAAATACTCGAATTTTTACATAAATCTAATATTAATAACAAAATTGATTTTGTTTCTTTGGTGTAACTCGAAAACGAATAATCTCAGATAGGTACTTAAAATTTTCATTTTTTATGTGTGATAAAATTTTCAAACTACTATTTCTTAACTATTTATAGGGATGTCAAATTTTCAATTTTTTTTTTCATAAATATCGATAAAAAAATTCTTGAACATTTAATACAAGATCCAACATAAGTAATTCTTCAATTTTCTACTTTTATTCTAATTGTACTGTTACTTTAATGTTATAGGGGAAACCCATATATTTGTAATAAATAAATAAATAATATGATTTTTATAGTCAATAAAATTACTCATACAAACATCGATGAATAAAACACAAAACAAATGTATAACAGACTTAAAAAGTAAATATATCCACTTAAATATACTAGAAAACAGTTTTATGATTGATCAATTCTCATTTTGTTATTTACCCATCTTTTTATTTTTATTTATGTATAGATATTATAGATCCCTCTCCTCCCCGAGCATAATTCTATGTATGAATATGATTAATATTTATTTAATAAATCATTTGGCAACTTAGCACTTCCGTTCATATGTTGTACTTACCTGTTGTTTAGTTCAGTTTTCTGAGTGTGACATAATATGCGTCCTATCTACCACTTGCGTCACTATGAAATATGAGCTATAACGCTGTAGTCAGGAAAGATCAGAATTCAGAACATTTATAATTTTTGAAATTTTAGATTAAAATTTATATATTTTGTTATTATTGAACTGTGATCCACGGAGTATAATAAACTAGATCCACTAGTTTAAACTAGTGAACATTTTCATAAATCATTTGCCATTTTTATCGAGGAGGTTAATTTAATGTCATCGTCAAAATAGTAATTTGTCCAAATATTATTGTTAAATAAAGCTAAGAGAATATAATAATACTCTTATATTTTAAGACACACATGGCAATAAAATAATCAATACTGTGTTAAAATAGTTAAAAATGATTGCTAACAATATAAACCTTAAAATAATATATTATACGCTCCAGGTATTTAATTTTATAAACATAAGAATAAATTGATCTCGACAAAGACAATGGCAAGATATTGCGAGGGATACATAGAATTAACAAAATATGCTCTCATGTTAGATGAAGTTTAGATTCCCAGTTGTGTAATATTATAATTTATAGAATACGATTTAATATGTATAATGTGTATACATCAAATGATTTTTTTTTCATTTATTTATTGAGGTTGTCATATTATGTTAAATCAGGAGTTGCAAACTTTTTTCCTTGTCGAATAAAAGTAATAATAAAAAAGCGGGCAAATGGGTACCGTTCTGCTGTACATTAGGGGGTGGGATTGACCTCGGACTAGGGTAGGTTAAATTTGAATGCAATGATAGGTATCATTGTATACGAAAAACGATTCTGAACGAAGATGATTTGTCAGCCTAAGATATAATTTCCAGTTGTTGGTGAAAAAGGTGGTTTATGTTTTAATGGCCTGAATACACCAAAATTTAAGTTCTTTTATAATTATTGTAAGCTAAACTTATGAAAAATCTTGTATTTAATTTTCAACTCTTAGCTACCTATACAAACATTTTTATAAATTATACCTACAAAATAATTTGCAAATATTCATAATTTTGACGAATTTTCGTCAAAATTTGAACTTCAAATGCTAATAAAAAAAAATTGTGCCTATGTATTCTTATAATTTTCTAATCACTATAAGAATAACATATGAGGAACTTTGTATAAAATTTACAAGTATTTTGATAGGGACAAAAAAATTTTATCGACATTTCAAAAAAAATTTCTCAAAAAAATCGAAAATTTCAGTGGTCTATAAATAACTCAAAAAAGTCAAAATTTTTTGAAAATTTAACTATATACAAATACTACTGACATTAACATTTTGTGAAAATGTCAAGTATTTTCAGTGATTAGTTTTTGAATTACAACCATAAAAAAAATCGATTTGGTCGAAAACTGGTTTTGCGTAAAAATTTCCATTTTTCCGTAATTTGTTTTTTCTTGATTTTTTTGAAAACTGTTGGAAAATGTTAACTTTTTACCTCTATAATGCACCAAGGATATTCACTTTTACATCGGAAACCACCCCCATAGTTTGAAATTGGAGCATTATTTCAACTAGTTATGCTGTACAAAGACACAAAAAAAAAAACAAAAAAAAAAAACACATCATTGTAAAATCAATACATTCATCACTTCGTTCAGAATCTAAAAAACATGGAGACACATGTTATATCAAATTAACACTCGTGTGTCATTTATTTTTTAAGCACACACACACATATATATATATAATATATAATATATTTATTTTATTTATTAACATTAATTTATATTAATAGTGTTCTTTAAGTTTCATTTAAATTTAAATAATAATACAATTAAGTTTAAAATGTATTATTTGGGTTATGATAAACGTGATCCCAGTACGGTAATTACTACCAAATAATTCATAAAAATTAGGTATACTGAAAACTATAGGTATGTATTCTATATTTCTATAGTAGATATTATTATGCTTATTAGCCAGGTAAGAGACTATAACAAAAACATGACAACAAATGTATTTTTACATTTTTGACACTCCCAAAATTTGCACCTTAAAATTTAAATGAGACAGGTTAGGTTGTAGAGTAAAACAAAATTTGCGAACTAATTGCATATCTCTATTTTATAATATAAATAATAGATAATATATTATATATACCAGAACCACATAGGTATTTATGCGGTGGACGAATATTTGAGATGTGGTAAATTATCATATTCCTTAAATTCTAAATGCTGATGGTTGCCGTTCCTTCATGCGCGATTAGTATTGTTGGTGGTCACTCCTTAAAGCTATATAGTAGTGTCGTCGTCGATAGCGCGTAAAAGAAGACTGAAACACTTAAAACGTTACTTAATACTTAACTAAATGAAATTCCATATAATTGTCTTCATGGTTTGTGTATTTCTTTCATCAATCGATGACCTTCTCGATGACTCTAATAGTCTAATGCATTGAAAATGGAATGACCGTTGATCTAATGAAATAAACAACATGCCATGATCGTAACCTGTCAGAGCCTTCGGTAAAAGCGTGTAATAATACCATAAGTTAAAGTTTAAAATAATTTTAACTATGATAGTATACAAAATTCAATCAAATCTGGATTTTTAAAATAATACCAAGTGACCGTGCTAATGGTTGGTCTTGAAACTCACTTGTAGGTATATTGTATATAAAACTATCGTCCAACATTTATGGATCTATTAATTTTTTTTTTAAATTTAATAATCATAAGGTTATGATAATTGAAAAATTAATATAGCTCTTGCTATGAAAAAAAATAATTGTTAGTTCTACCATGACACAACAATGACAACTTTTACTATTTTCTATTTTTCAGGCCCAAATGATTCCCATGAAAAATCGTAATATTAGTTTTAAGGTTGATACCCACTGGTGCATTTATTATTAATCTATTAGTCGATTCTGACGGACTATAGAACAGCTTGAACAGATTTGTATAAAATTAATCTAAATAATAAATTGATAATATTTTGAAAATTAAATTATGCTTGGAAAATTACGAACTATTTGTAGGTATAAGTTAATTAATTATTGTATAAATATACTAAAACTAAAATACTTAGGTTTATAATTAATCAGTTGGCGTTTAGCGTCCATAATATATCATACGTGTTGTTACTTGTTTTATGTTTATCACAATGAAACTCGTTTTCTAAAGTATTCCAGGATTAGGAAATTGTTATATAATACATTTAGCCAGCCGATTGGCAACAATAATTATTGAAGGTAAGTTGACTGATGACAATCATAATGATTCACGCGTATACAAACACGTCAAATAAGTTAGTTTATACAAAAAAACTACTTTTGGTAAACAAAATTGAACAATTAATAAAATATAAAAGTCACTTATCTGCGATTTGAGTTAGTTTTTCATCATAATAGTCAGGCAAATGTTGTGAATTTGCGGCTGAATTAGAAATGAGCATCTACCTTACAATAGTCCTCCTGTTTTTTATCTATACAGTTAAGGGTTTGTATGACTTTTAGGTTATTATATTATTAAGTAATTATATAGGTAATTATTTAATCTGATGTTTACACCGATTTAATGAAAAATATCACACACATATATTATATATGTATTACTTAATTTGTATATAACTGTGTATTTATCAGTTCAGTTTTTTAAAGGAATCTTTTTTGAATTTTAGTTCATATAAAAGCATATAGTCAAGAATATGAAAATACTACGAATAAATTTGATAGTGGTGAACAAGAACATATTGTAATACCACAGTCTATCAATGAAGCTAACTTGAAGTTTTGCTATTCTAATTCGTATGTAATATTATTATCCAATAGGTGAAACAAGTAATAATTTAAAACAATATTTTTTAATGTATATAAAATGTAGTAAAATAATTAACGATATTAAAAATATAATATCTATGTCCTATATAGTATTAATAGCTAATGATATATTATGTATACTGTGTTATGCATTATATTAAGGTACCTACACATAGATTATTATTTTAATTTAAAAGTATAATTAATAGACACTCGTGCAGACTTATGAGATTTTATTTTATTTTTCATAATATTATATAATATTTGATTAAGTAAATGTGAAATTATTAGTTCATTTTAGAAATTCGTATTATGATTTGTTTTTTAACATACCTAAATAACAAAAAAACAATAGTCATACTATAATTAAAATTATTTTTAATTTTTAAATTATGTTTTTATAAAATGTTTAAATAGATATCTTGGAAATGATACATGGATTCCAATCGAATCTGGTAACGAAACAAGTATACTTGACTACTGGATACACGGTTTACCTTTAATACTTACAACTCATGGATGGCTTTCATCGGATAAAAACTTCAAAGGGGTATTTATCATTAACACTGGTATGATTAAACAATTAATATTATTCTGATAACTAAAAATAAAATACCTGTACTAGATTTTACTTTATTTTAATAAATAATATTATATTCATTGTCAAACTATTAGCCTATATCGACGTCGGTGGGTTTAATGTCATCTCAGTGGATTGGAGTAGTATTGCCGAAGATCCTAATTACCCAGTTCCTGCAGCCTTAACCAAAGCAGTTGGTTCTGCGATTGCTAAATTTTTGGACCGTTTGGTTGATGTTACGGGAATAGATCCGTTACATATACATTTAATAGGTCACAGTCTTGGTGCCCACGTTGTAGGATCGTGTGGTTTTCATTTTAAATCGGGAAAAATCGGTAGGATAACTGGTGAGCATTTTGGACGTAACAACATATATGTTGTATATACATGTCTTATATACCATGCTTATATTAAATCATAATAATAATTAATTATTTTGTGTTTTGGAATTAAAATTAATACCTACTTAAAAATAAATCATAAATTTATAATTCAATAACAAAAAAAAAAAATACGTTTAACTAAAACTAAGAAAAATATTGGCTTAATTTAAAAATAAATATTATTTTTATATTTAAACCTTTAGATTATTACTGGGACTTAAGACGTATATAAGTCCTAAAATGTTTCTACATTTCTATGAATAATAGGACACATATTATTTAGTAAATTGGGAATATTTTTTCAGTTCATAATTTATAATAAATATATAATATAATATATATAGATAGGTACTTATCATGTGTTCTTCATTATTAATTATCATTAATAACGATATAGATATGTTTAAATATCCATATCTGCCATATGGGTACAACTATAAGTATATGTACCTACTTAATGTTTGATATTATTACACAATACAAACTATTTGAATTTTACCATTTATGATAGAAAATTATAAAATCATAATAATATCCATATTGTGTGTAATAAAATATACATTTTATTATATTCTAAAGGTTTAGATGCAGCCGCACCTGGATACGAGGTAATACCTATTCATTTACCACACTTGAACAAAGAGGATGCTCAATTTGTCGACTGTATTCATACATCAAGAGGAATTCTTGGCTACTTTACAAGTATAGGCCACGCTGACTTCTATCCCAATTCCGGAAGAGCGCCTCAACCGGGATGCCATTCATTATTCAATTTACTAGATTTCTGTAAGTATTTTTTCAATCTGAAAAGAAGATTTGAGTAAGTATAGTCATGAATTATACTGTTGATATAGGTATTTACTGCTTATTATGCATCGAAGAATAGATGCTTTTTGTCGTATTACCTATATTCAGAGTCCGGACGAAATTTATCATTCAACTGAAAATCATTAAACCGCTGAATTATTATTATTTTTTAGTAAATAATTATATTAAAACTATTGTGAATTTAGAACATTTGTGTTGATAGGCTCAATCACATGTACCACATTACAATACAAAATGAATAACAATGTTATATCAGTTATTTTATTTTATAACTGATAATTCTTATTCTAGAAAAGTCAAATTATATTAATATTGTGTAATAGAAAATAGGTAGGTAACTTAATTATTATAGCAATCATCTAATCCAAACGTATTATAAATTTAAATATTAAATTATATGAATATTATTATGAATTAACTCAATAGAACACGAATTATATTTTATTTTTATTTAGGTATACATTAGTAAAGTCATTGGGATTTTCTTAAAACAGAATTACCATAGAATAGAGTAAACCAAACTGTAAACTCACGAAGGAAATACATGGCTCTTATGGCAGTACAAAAATATGATCGACCATATTGAAAGAACTTATCAATCCAAAACTTTTTTTAAAAAAAACGCGTGGAAATAACAACAAAATACATATTTTACATCAAATATTTCTAAACAACAAATATTAGAAATGGTTAGATTGAGAAGGAAGTGATTCTAACGGCTGTAAACGTTAAATTATTTACAAAATAAAATATATTATCACAGAATAAATTCAGTGACAAGCTCTTTCAAAATGGTGGACTACAATTTAAGCGGTCAGTTTCCATTCTGGTTTGATCTATTCTGTGGTAGAATAGAAATATCACAAAATTAATAAAATCAACAGAATAATAAGGTCTTGGTACGAATGGTTTTGGTTGACATTTGACATTAACTAAGAACATAGTATAATACCTCTGTTCATCGAAAGAATAGTACTGCGTGTTGCCGTGGTGGACGAAAACTCGTCGTTTCTTCATACTTTAGCACGAAACGGATAGACCCACCAAGTTGTTCTCGTGTGTGGACAAGGTTTAGACTTTTAGAGTATCACATTTTATTATTGTGATTTCGATTCAAAATCTTGTGTTCGACCACGTTTCGGGTATAGTACTACAGTTCACTTGGTACTTGGTAACATATTATAACTGCGGACGAGAACGGTAATTAATTTAACTCACACATTTTATATCAAATAGTTGTAGTCTTGGAGAAGGAATTTTTGATGGGGGGGGGGCCGTAATTTCGTATACGTGATTGGTAGTTGGTACTATTCTCTCAGTGAATAGAGTATAGCTGAGTAACTGATATATTAATCAGCTACTATGCTATTATATACATATAATATTGAATTAATTGCAGTGTATTGCAGCCATGCACGAGCATATGAACTTTATGCAGACTCCGTGTACCATAGAAAATCTTTAGTTGCGGTAAATTGTCCATCGTGGAAAGATTTTAAAGATAAAAAATGTGAAGGCAACACTCGTGAGTTTATGGGGCACGACACATCACCCAGGTATAGATCGATAATTGAGTTTAGTTACCACTATTGAATAATTTATTGTCTATGATTAACAGTTCAATTTTGTAACATTATCTACTTTAATTTGATTTAATTTATGTCATTTCCTTTTTTTTGTAAAATTTTTATGTATGACAATTAGCAAAAAAAATTTAATTTAATATGTGGGGCCCATAAAAATTAATAACTAATGTTTAAAACAAACGTTCTCTTCCTGATATTAATTTATATTTTATTTATTACACGTATAGTGATCAACATTTTAAAATAGATAATACCTATACAATTATTCACAAATTGAAAGTTAACAACGTTATATAAATACGATTAGTAGTATATTTCTTATGGTTTATATTTATGTAAGTGTATTTTTCTGATCAATAACTGATATCGTTCTTATTTTTAGTGCTAGAGGCGATTTCTACTTAAAGACCAGAAAAACCAATCCTTATGGTACTAATGTATAAGTATAATGTACGTATTTTATATTTTTATTGTATGAATTAAAAACATATTATAATGTTCCTGTATTTTAATTCATTGATTGTCGAAATCCAATATTATGATTTACCTGAATCAATATTAAAATATATTTAAGTATACTATATTGGGACAATGTATTATACTCAAAGAATAAATTCATTAAAATCAATGGGTTAGGTTTTTATGCACAAAAATCTATTTAAATATCTAATACAATGGTTGTAATAATATTGATTTTATTTTTGTTATTATAATTAAAACACAATATTATTTATGCCGCAGGCAGTGAAAGACATACGTTAGGTATCTAATTATTTGTGTTAGTTTTACTTGAGCTCATAAAATAAGTACTTACCTAACAATCAATTTCGAAAATTTCGTTAAACACAATTATTTTAAATAATATACTAAAATATATAATCCAGAATTAAACATAAAATCATACACGAAGAACTCACGGTTAGGTATCAACTGTGGCGATATTAGTATGCAATAGTATGTATACAATACATTAGATTAACTATTTTAAAAGAATAACATATTTCGTCGCAACTACGATTTAAAAATTTGCGTCAGCGAAATTATATTTATAAAAGTGAATTGATTCAATACCTAAAATCATGTTTTATTTACTGTATCCCACGCAATTAAATGAAAGTATCGATTTCATACTTGCAATTGTTCCAATATTATTGGTTGGCTATTCGACATGTAAAAAAGAGAAACTCATTTGACCATTTGAATCAATATTGGTTTTATTTGCAAAGTCAACTAACTTACTACTTAAATATACCTATCGTATCATTAGACTTTATGTGTTACACTAGTAATTTTTAAAAATTTGTTTTGATAACACTATTCAGTATTTAGGATGGTGTCATTACGTAGTTAATCAATAATAATTAATATTTGAGTACTTATAGCAAATATTATGCAACATAAATACCATACGATCATTATAATAAAAAATATTGTTTTTGGTTGTTATAGTTTCCGAAGCAGAGAAATAAAAATAATTATGGATTCTATATTGTAGTCGTTTCTTACTTATAGCACTTAATATCAGTACATCACTATTATATCAAAAATAAAAATAAATTATATACTTATTATTATGCTACAATATTAATCTTACACAATTATAATATAGCAGTAACCACAGACCTCTCGACCGCCAATGGTCAATGTTTTTTGTGTGTGAGTGAGAGGAGTAGACGTGTAGAATTGTTCACACTAAAGTGGTCGTCTAGGACGTTGCTCGGGATACACTACGTAGAAGCGAATTACCTTTTTACCTCACAATAATATTTATTTCATTGGATATTTGTTTATATTTATTATTCACATTTAAGTTCTTGTTTTTATAATTTGTTTCTTTACAAAAATAAGAACATTTATTGTGATTATTGAATAACCGATTATTTGGCGCATTAATTATATCAAATTTAAGTGCGAAAATATAACAATCACTTCGTTAATTTATTGTTACTTAATAAAATACTAAATTTTTGCTTAACTTAACCTGATATTTTCGAGAGAGTAGTAGGTATGTTTTGTAATTGTTGATATTTTATTGAACAAGTGGTATCGGTTCTTGTACTAAAAATATTTTGGGATATTTATTTTCTGATATCAGTTGGCATATCGGATCTTTTACTCATGTTTTGAAATAATTCTTCAGAAAATGATTTCTGTAATCATTTTTTTCCACCCTCAATGTTTGTCCGTATGGACTAAATTAAAAATTTAACTAGGTACCAATTTTTACCATTTTTACCAATCTACAAAGTTGAATAAAAATGTTGGTAATTAATTATGGTGTTACAATAACTTACTGTAGTATTATATAAAACATAGGAATAACATGTAATTTATCTAAAATGCTCGATCAATCTTCAATAATAATAATATATGTTATTACATTAGAATAAACATTTGAGATCTCATCTATAATCTATCATCTATAATGCCAATAACAGCATGTAGAGTCAAAACTGCAGAGGAAAAAACTAATACAATGTTTATAATCATTCACCTCTCAGATAATTGTATTATTTTATTAATAAATTAATTATTACAATCTATTGAATAATGTGAGTAAAATGCATACAGCAAACAATTTATTAGATAGTTATAAAGTTTAAGCAATTTGTATTTAAATATACATTTATATTAAATTAGAATACGTCTTTTGCAGATGTTGATAAATATAATAATTATGTTATTCTCAGTAGGTATAATTTTTTTGTTTAGTACTACCTATAGACTAGTAAGTAAGGAATTACTACTTACTTTTAACTCTTATCGTAAACAGTGTAAACAATATAGTACATAGTATATACTGATAAATATAACAACCGACTAAATATTACATTACAAAATCATTATATAGTAATACAATAAACAAATGAAATAATATAAAAAAAATTGTCTATTACCTTTTGGTTAAGGTAGGTACTGTGTTTGTTAGCAACAATAAATAAAGAAATAAAAGAACGTACACATTATGGGTCATGGGTCAATATGAAATATAAAAATTACATATAGGTATACATTATATTTTATTAGGTAGGTCGTATGTATATATTTCTTAAGACAGTTTAAGTATACATTTTATACTATAAAACCAACTGAAAATTTTTGTAATAAATTTATTTTAATAATGTTAGTTATAAAAAAAAATAATAATAAAAAAAAAAAATTAAGCAACATGTTATAATATGTATTCATAGCGTAGCAGTTTATTCACAAGAGCTAGATTCGTTCTTGCGTCTACCCACCTGCCTAAATGTGGGAACCGACACTTAACATTTAACAGCTATAAACTCCATTTGAGGTTAAGCAGTAAGTGAGTTCATTCCCGAAACAGAGTACGAGTTGATTCCTTATTATTGAAAGTTCAGTCGGAAACATATATAATGCAGGAGCAATGGGACTAGAAAATCTAAGAAAAACCAATTTTTTTAAATAATTGATGTCAAGGTATCCTGGTAATTTCATTATCAGGTACCAATTTTTAAAAACAATGTGTTATACATTTTCAGATAAAATGGAAAAAGACCGTGAACGGTGTAAAGAAGAGATGGTTACAGCTCTGAGCCCTCAATGTCCTATATCGAGCAAAAAAAAAAATTATGATACTATACCTAGATAGATATCTATGTAAAAATGTTTAAATTAAAAAAATATATATATATTTAAATCTAATGTTCTTGTTTTAGCTTTTAAAAAAATGAATCTTTATGTACGTTATTATAATAAATTATTAATAATTATTAAATAATTAATTTATAATAAATTGACGTTGTATAACTATTTTAGTTCTTTAATTATTAAAATAAAACAATTAAAATTTGTTTAAATCAGTATTAACACATATAATATAATATAGTCAAAAATAAATTCATTAAAAACAACTGGTTGATAATTTTTAGTGTTCAAAAAGAAACCTAGTTAAATATTTAGTATACTAATAGTTATAAAAATATTGGATTTGTTATAGGTAACGTATTTCGTCGTGATATAGACTTAAAGAACTTGCGTCTACGAAAATAAATTTATAAAACATAATTTAGGTATCCATTGAGATAATTTGATACCTAAATTCATGTTTTAGTCACTATATTTTATCCCTGTAATTTAATTCTAATAAAATAGATCTGCGTACCTATATCGAATATGCAATAGTGTGCGTGATACGATTACACGCAGTCCTTATCGGCTTTACCTTTTTAGGCTTACTTACACTATATTATTTTTATGACTAAGCAACGTTGTAAACACTATTTTAAATAAACCAAATTTATATAAAATATTAAAAATCTAATGGCCATTATACATGATATCAATAATTTCATATTATATATACAAAATACATAATAACACCGTTTCACAAAATATTGTATTACCATTTATAGGTAATACAATATTATAAATAAAAACATATATATTGTGTTTAAGTAAGTAGCAAAGTAGTTATTTATTAAACAAACACAAATATAATTAATTAAGTTTATTTTATAATTTAAAAACCTGTTAAAATTATACATTACCTACTATTTAATCAAATATTTAAACACTTGAGGCTATAAATTAAAATCAAAACCTGACTTATTTATTGTTATTATAATATTACTGTTTATTAAATTATTTTTTTAATATTGAGCAAATTTAACATATAGGCACCTACTCATAGTAATTAATTAATTAGAAATTATAAAGTGTTAATTATTTCATAGTTATAATAAACAAAAAAAAAAAAATTATAACAACGTACCTAGGTAAAAAACAGTAAGGTATTTAACATTTGTAATTTACTGTGTTCTATGTATAAAAAATAAAATATACATACACCAATACATAAAAATTGTGGTAAATAATTATATAATATTTTGTTTTTTATTAGTTTAGTAAAAAATAATATTTATACAATAACAGTATAATTAATTTATACAACATAAATCTAAACAAAATCAGTGAAATCATACATGTGGTATTATTTAGCGTATTTTTAATGTATTTGTCAACGAATTATAATTATTGAAGGTAAGTTTACTCATGAGAATCATAATAATTCACTCATATATAAACACGTCAAATTAATTAGTTTATATGAAAAAAATCTATTTTATTTAAACAAAGTTGTACGATGAATTAAATATAAAAAGTCACTCAACTGCGAATTGAAGTAGTTTTTCGTTTATCATCATAATATTGTCAAACTAGTTCTATGCTGAATTAAAAATGAGAATCTACGTTATAATACTCGTGCTGTTTCTTGTCCATAAAAGTAGAAGTGACATTGTTGAACAAATTGTTGAAGCTATCGTTATGTTACCGTCTATACCTGCAGATGGCTTTAAGTTCTTCTATCTCAACTCGTATGTAATATTATTAGTTCATGCGTGAAATAAAATAATAGTTTTGAACAATATTTTTTAATTTATATGAAATATTAACTAAAATTTAAACATAATACTTATGTCTTATATGTAGAATTAATAGTTTATATATACTGTATTACCGTGTTATGAACTAATAATAAGGTAATTACACATAGATTATTATTATTTTAATTTATAAGTATCATAATTAATATTAATTTGGACTTTTAAGACTAGATTTTTTTTTCATAATATGTATATAATATGTGATTAAGTAAATGTTATATAGTAATTTAATTTTAGAAATTTGTTTTATAATGTGTTTTTCTTTGACGTAAATGACGAACCACTATTAAAATTATTTTTATATGTTTGATAATGTTTTTTCAAATGTTTGAATAGAAATCTTGGAAAGGATAATATTATTGAAATCAAATATGGCGATGAACAAAGTATAATGCAACGCTGGATAAAAGACGCACCTTTAAAACTTACTACTCACGGATGGGATACATCTGTTGATAGTAAATCAAATGAACAATCCCTTGTAGTTGAAATTAACTATGGTATGATAAACCAACAACTAATATTGTTCTAAAAACAAAATAATATACTTGTATAAAATTTGGCTTGATCTCAAGAAATTATGTATTGAATATTAAACTATTTTAGCATATGTGGCCGTCGGTGGTTTCAATATCATCTCGGTGGATTGGAGTGTTGTTGCCATGGATCCTAAGTACCCACAACCTGCAGCTTTGACTGTAGCTGTTGGTGCCGTGATCGCTACATTTTTGGAACGAGTAGCTGATATCACAAAAATAAATCCGTATGATATACATTTAATAGGCTATATAGTCTCGGTGCTCACGTATTAGGATCGTGTGGTCGTAATTTTAAAAAGGGAAAAGTGGCCAGAATTACTGGTGAGTACTTAAAACGTAACAACATGTAAGTATACGACAACAAATAAATATTATTTTTTTTTAGTAATTTCGATCAATCGTCCATCCTCATTCTTTTCTTTTACTACACGTATTTATTTTTACTGACAGTTCTAAAACCAAATCCTCAATATCCTCACAATATAATTTTATGGATTCTGATATATTTAATTTTAATGTTTTTATATACTTGTAAACAGTCAAATCATTCATTTTAGAAGTAATTTTCTTTACAGTAATATATTATGGTAATCAACTATTGTTGACTTATTGTTTATATTGTTAATGAAAAAATAACTCATTAGTTTTCTCTTTTAGTACCAATTTTGTAAGGGGTATAATTATATAGTATTTTAGTACCCCCCTCTGGATCCACGCCAGTATACATATATATTATAATCATGCTTATAATTATACATTTGTCAATTACTAATAAATTGTATTTATAATTAAACCCTTAGAATAATACCATGACGTATATGTTGTACATATTTTCTGCATATTCAAGTGACCACTATATGTTAGTTCTTTTTAAGCAACATTGATTCGTATAAATCAAAACTCGTAAGACTAAATTTGTTATCTTTTGATTATAATTTTTTATTACCAATTCGAATAATTTAAAATTGGGATTCAATGAGTTAAGGTACCTAGATTGTTATACTCGTCGTTAATTTACTTTCAATTTGAATTTTTTTATTTGTCTTTACTATATTTTTAAACATTATTTGAATTTTTTTTTTTGTTAATTCTATTTTCTATATTCCTAATACTTGTGACATTTAACATGAGTTGATGTTTTAGCTTAGGTATTTATAACACTAAAGCCTAAAGTTGTAAAAAATTATATGAAAACAACTATAAAGATTTTTAGTATTTTAATCATAAATTATAACATTCGTATCTAGATTTATTAGTAGTAGTATTTAATAATATATGATAAAATAAATTTAATAACATTAAGAATTAAATAATTAAAATTAAATGTAGGGACACTAGTCATATAGACTATATAGTTTGAAACATGATGAATATAAGTAGGTACTCACAACTTAAAAATAAAACATTAACATGATTTGTTATTGGTATATGTATTATCATATGTTAATGAGAATATTTTTAAAATGTTTGTTTCTATAATTATGATGTATACAAAATTACGAATTTCTGATTTTAATATCCAATAACACTTGAACAGTTTTAAAAATTAAAAACACATTATTTTTTAGATTGGGAATTTATATTAAAATAGGTACCTTTCATGTGTTTTATATTATTATTAATATCGACATATAG
Source organism: Aphis gossypii (assembly GCF_020184175.1). Taxonomy (NCBI): domain Eukaryota; kingdom Metazoa; phylum Arthropoda; class Insecta; order Hemiptera; family Aphididae; genus Aphis; species Aphis gossypii. Next base: position 52,439,374 of record NC_065532.1, read on the forward strand.
GTATTTGACTACTTATCCTAAACATTAGATCTCACAACAACATTAAAATTAAATAGTTATACATTACTATAAATAATAGAAAATTTTAAAACCATAATGATATTTATACTGTGATACGTGCTTATAAGACATATATTTTATATTATATTATATAGGTTTAGATGCAGCCGGACCTGGATTTCAGAACTTCAAAGGTGTAGTACCCCAATTGAGTCCAGATGATGCCCTATTTGTTGACTGTATTCACACTGCGGGAGGGACTTATGGCTACGCTGATAGTCTAGGCCACGTTGACTTTTTTGTCAATGGAGGAGATGCACCTCAACCGGGATGCAAATCAATCAAAAAACTTTTAACTGCTAAATTCGGCAAGTATTCTATCAATCTGAAATGATAATTTGAGTTGGTTGGGTAAATAATATTGATGACGTAAGATAGGTATAGGAAGTAATGTATCAAGCAATAGAAGTTTTTTTTTCGTATTGCAACAGGACGAAATAATTTAACCTAAAATTATTGAACGGTTGAATAAGTATTATTGTGGTATAACATTGCATTGAAATTGTTTTCAATATGGACAATTTGTTAGGTATCAAATTAATATCTAATCCAAGCATTTGCTCGGTAGAACACCAATTATGTTACGAATGGATATTGATTGACAATGGATAATAATAGATAGCTGGGTAACTGGTAAATTATACAATCGTAGTGTTATATACAATATTAATTTGATTTCAGTTAGTTGCAGCCATATAAGAGCAGTCGAACTTTATATAGACTCCATATACAACAGGAGATCTTTAGTAGGGGTAAGTTGTTCATCTTGGGATGATATCAAAGATGACAAATGTAAAACCAACCCTACTGCATTTATGGGACACGACACAGAACCTAGGTAAATTGATAATTGTTATTATTTACTATTGATTAATTATCTATGATTCGAATTATTTCGTTTTGTATCGTTATTCACTTTCATTTAATCTAGTTTATGTAATTTTCTTCTTCGTAAAATTATTTGGTATAACAATTAGTAAAAATGGAAGTATGGTATAAAACATAATTCAATGTGTTGGTCATTAGACACATAACAATGGTCAATGTTTTAAACAAACATTCTTCATGATATTAATTTATTTTTTATTGTTTACACGCATTGTGATCAAAGCTTTAAAATAGATAATATGTAGTAATTATTCACAAATTGAATGTCAAAAAAGTGACTTTAGTACTACGATTAGTAGTATTTTTTTTCTTTTATGTACCTATGCTTCATACATTTATGATTTATGTAAACGTATCTTTCTGATCAAAATAATTGATAACATTTTTTTTTTTTTTTTTTTAGTGCTAAAGGAAATTACTTCTTGAGAACTCATGATTCCAGTCCTTTTGGTAAAAATGAATAATGTATTTTTTAATTTTTACCATATTAAATAGAAACTTATTAAAAATCATTAAATAAATGTTTTTAAACCTCAAGTATTAATATATTTTCGCATGGGGTACTTACTTGGGTAAATGGTGTAACAATCCATTGACCATTGAGACGAAAAAACACACAATTTTCTACAGTTTCGGAGTAAAACACGGATAGGAAGTTATTTTTTTAATAAATGACCATAGACTACAATATATTTAATGATTTCAAGTTATCAATAAAAGAATTTTCTACTTAAAGGTGCAATATGTTTACACGAAATTTGAACAATAACCGGAAATGAATGGTATATTTTTTTTTATTAAACTACCATGGTAATCAGCAGTACTTGTTGTCCTTAGTAAAGTATACACAAGGAAACTTAGGTATCTCCGAATGGAGTGGTTGAAAATCAAATTAACCATGTGCTGATTGATTCTAAAGGAAGTAGATGGTAGTTGCATTAATGGCTTGTGTTAGGTCAAAAAAAAAATGTTTAAAAAATATAATAGATATCTATATAAACGCTTATGTTTTAGTTAAAAAAATGTATATTCAAGTCTAACGTTCCTTTGTTTTAGCTTTAAATAAGTGAATCAACTTGTACTTTACTTTTAGATGTAATTTATGATGTATAAGTATTTTAATTCATTGATTTTTTGAATTACAACAATTATGGTTTAAATCAAGATTAAAACATATACGCATAATATATAAGTACACTAAACAATATATACTCAAACTGTAAATTCATTAAAATTGACTGGTTGATAGGTTAAATATTAAGTATACTGGGTTGAAATAATATTGATTTTGTTTTCAACTTATTTCGTAGTGATTTCGATTTAAAATTCTAGCATTTACAAATATAAATTTATCAAAGTGAATAAATCCGTTGGGATAATTCAATACCTAAATCTACATTTTATTCATTGTATTTTATCTCCTATAATTTAAATCTAATAATAAAGATCTGCGTACCTATACCGAATATGCCACAGGGTGCGCTACACGATTACGAACAGTCCTTATCAGCTTTATCTTTTTTAGGCTTGCGTGCGATACATTATTTTTATTCCTAAATAACGTTATCAAATATATACGAGGTATATACTGAGTACGTTACTATAGTAGATTATTTATTATTTATTATTTTTGATACTAGACAAACTTTCCATTATTAAGAACTAAGAAGTAGGTAATCGGCTATAGTTTAGATTATACTTTAATATTGGATCAGAATTATGTAAATTCCCATACGGGTAACCATAATACCATAACCATATACCTAACCATAATTTAGCATGACGTGTCTATAGTCTATACCTATTTACTGTCAGTTGTGTTCGTGCTTAAGCTGTGCCAGTCTACGTTTCTTTTCGCTGTGTTAAAAATGTTTATTATACATCTATATCATGTAAATTCACCATATAAGTTAGGAAAGGGGATTGAGTTGTTAAAATATTGCTATGTCAGATGAAGTGCTGTAAAAATCGTACACCATCTAAATTTTTTTAATATATTTTGATTTAAAAATACCTAACATCATTGCCAACTTTATTTCTGTATAATTAACATCATTCATAGAATAATACAAATTTAAATATTTGTCTTTATAATCTCTATATTCAAATTAAAACAATTCTTTGTTTTATGAATTCGGTAAGTACTTGACAAATGTATCAATTTCTTTAATTAATTCAGCTTAATTTAGCTAATTCAGCTTTTAACATTACCCAACTTTTCAGCATTTTCATAATTTTTATTAGTTCTTTCTGATATATTGACTTATATTTTAAGATTTTTTTTTGTCGCCTTTTTTTTGTACAAATTAACTTTTCCCAATTTTATTTTCAAAAAAGATTTTCTTAACTTTCCTACAGATAAAAAACATGGGTATATTTAAAAAAATATTGTTAATTATTAGTATAATATTGGACACTTCAAATCATTTTATAAATACCTGGAGTCTGGACTAATCTACTTTACATGTTTTTAAATTATGCGTATTGTGTAAGTATACTCTTTCGAATTAAAAGTTATTACTGAAACTTGTACTCTAGTTCTATATAAACATTTTGTGTAAAGTTTATACATGTGCCTGCCAAAAGTTTATTCATTATATTATTAAATTGTTTCCAAGTTTCCATTGTCAACAATTATTAGGCTATTTGCATTTTTTTATAGACGAGAAAAAATAATATTATAATATATACGAGAAAAAGTAAAACAAACCACTAGTGTCTGATGTTCACAATCTGGACCATGGCTAAATAACATGGTATGACAGCAACTGCTTACTGCGCATAATGACTGCGTCATCCGGTCTCGGTAAAAAGGCGCAAAATCAAATATTGTATTTTCCATTTTTTCATTACTCTATGAATTATAATTACTATAAATATGTAGCAGTAATAATAATAGTATAATATATTTATAGAAAATGTTCAACTCAATACAATATATTATTATAATACAATAAGAATTCCCGCTAAATAGTATTTCAAATTGTGGGACCGGCTGACGTCATTTTTCAAGTGATAACAATGAATGCGCGTAACAACTGAATATCGTCAGAGTTGCTGCCATACCATGTTATTTAGCCATGATCTGGACGAAAGTCTTTCGAACAAGGTATTTTCAAACTCGTTCAGAGATATGAAAAATGAAGAAACCTGTTAGGTGATTATATCGAAAAAATAGTTTGAAATGAATACTTTTTAATAAAATGATTTATTTTTAAAAAAACTTAAGAATTTTTTCAATTATGATCCAATGCAACTTACTTTTTAACTGTACCTCGTGTATATGATATATATATTGCATGACGTTTGAGCAGTACCAAAAATTAAAAACAAAATTTGTAAAATGTGGAAAGAGACAACAAAGATAAAATTAAATAAATACAAATGGTGAAACGGTGCAATTTAAAATGTTCTAGCGGGTTCGCGCACGCGGATGTTCTAGATTACGCTGCTTACACTGTAGTGACATCTACGTGCGTCTGGAAATTTCAGGCGCGTCCGCCAGCGCTAAGTTTCTAGGCGCCGCAAACGATTTAATATTATAGACAACGACACGCCGCGAGTGACTTACTGACTTCTCACTTTGTTGTTGTTGCGTCTTCACAACTTCCAAACGCGTACAAATACGTATTTATGTAATTTATATTATATATTTGTAATTTATTTATATACCAGTTATAAAGTGTCGATAAGTTAATTAAGTAGTGAATGTTTTTTACCTTTCATTCTCACTAGTCTAGTAATATATATTTATTTAAATTATATGTAAATATTACGTATACACAAGTGCAAGTGTAATTAAGAGCAATAGTTCTTTGGTAATTTAATAATATATTCGGGTATATTATACTATCGTAGTTTTAGCTCCTGACGTCGAAAGTCTGTTGTTGTTTTGTACGACAAAAAAAGTCGAATCGCATGTTTCAGCATATAAAGTTGTCGGTAATTATTAATTAATGTTGAAAATCAATCAATATTTACATTCAATTTAACTTTACAGGTAGGCAATCTAAATGCGTCTTTCATGGACTATGATGGGAGCAATAAGTGAGATCCGCATTTTGAATAAACCCAAATTTCAAAATAATTGCTGCTGATTGTCAAAATGTGATTGCATATTTTATTATGTGAGTATTCAATGCATGCCCTCAGATGCATATGCTGTTTGTAATGCATTTTTCTACACTAGAAAAATTGTTTATATTATCGCCATATTAAATTATATACATTGCATACATTTATTTTACATTTATTTTATCATAATCATCACACACTATTTAAATACACCACATTTATTCAAAAAACTAAATACTATTATACATGATCTCTATAATTTCATATTATACAAACAAAAGACAAAATAGAGCAACGTTATATAAAATATTGTATTACATAGGTATTCATATACCATATAAATATAAACACATATTGTGTTTAATTAGGTGGATAGTATAGGTGACTATTAATTAATAAATAAATATAATTTATTAAATTTATTTAATAATTTAAAAACCTGTTATAAATGTAAAAATTATACATCAATACTTAAAAAAATTATTAAACACTTGAGGATATAAATTATAATCAAACTCTAACTAATTTATTATTATTAATAATATTGTTTATTTTTTTTTTCACTATTGAGCAAATTTAACATAGGTTAGGTTAGGTTAGGTTAACCTGTTCATAATTAATACTAATAAAAATTATATAATGTTTATTATTGCACACCTAACCTAACCTAACCTAACCTAACCTATTATTGACAAAAAAAAATTATAACAACGTAGGTAAAAAACCCGTATTTATTTAACATTTGTAATTTACTGTGTTCTAGCCTTCTAGGTTTAAAAAATAAAATATTAACTCATAAATACTGTAGTAAATAATTATATAATATTTTGTTTTTTATTAATTGGGTAATAGGTAATTTTAAAACAATAGAAGTATATTTAAGTTATTTAACATAAATCCCACCAACATCAGTTAAATCATACACGTGGTAATATTTAAAGTGTTTTTAATGTGTTTGTCAGCGATGATTATAAAAGGTAATACGTTGACTGGCGAGATAATAATAATTCACGCGTATACAAACACGTCAAATAAATTAGTGTATACCAAAATAAATTATTTTTGGTAAAAAAATAGTACAATTAATAAAATGTAAAAAGGCACTCGTCGTAAAATTGTGGTAGTTTTTCATCATAAGAGTCACGTCAATGCTGTGCATTTGAGGCTGAATTGGAAATGAGCATCTACCTTACAATACTGTCAATACTCCTGCTATTTTTTATTCATAATGTTAAGGGTGGTGGTGGAGCAACTAATGATAGTTTTGATGCTCTTACCATTCTATAAACTATGCATAAGTACGGTTTAAAGTTCTACTACCTCAATTCGTATGTAATATTATTAGCTCATGGATAAAATAAAATAATAATTTTGAAAAAAAATGTTTAATTTATATATAACCTGCCCTATTTGTCCACTGTATTCACACTGCAGGAAGGACTATTGTCTACTCTAAAAGTATAGGCCACGCCGATTTTTATCCCAATAATGGAAAAGCGGGTCAACCAGGATGCCGTTCGTATATTAATTTTGGTTTCTGTATGTATTTTATCAATCTGAAAAAATAATTTGAGTTGTAAGGTTGAATTATATTGATGATAAAAGGTATAGGAAGTGTTGCATCAAGCAACAGAAGCTTTTTTTCATATTACAAAAGGACAAAATTATTCAACCGAAAATCATTGAACTGTAGTATAAATATTATTGCATGCGGTATAAATTGCTTTGAAAAAGTTTTTAATTTGGAATATTCGAATTGTGACACAATAACACGTTCCACATTTACGACCTATATTAGTCATATTAAATAATAAATTAACCCAAATGACTAGATTAGAAATAGTTAGGTAATTATTAAATAATTAATCAAGCAATCATCTAATATTCTAATCTAATCCAAGCATATTTTAACATTAAATATGATTGATTGACTGGATAGAACACCAATTATATTATATTTTATTTTTATATCTATAAGTGCATTAAACAAATTTCCTTTTCTTAAAATAGTAAACAGTAGTACCAATATAAAAAATATCACAGAATTAATAGACCAAATTATTTAAATGATAAAATAGTGTGCCCTTGATGCGAATGGTTATTGGTTGACATTGGCTAAAAATGTATAGCTGGGTAACTGGTCAATTATATACAATCGTTGTGCTATTATACAATATTTATTTTATTTCAGTGGATTGCAGCCATGCAAAAGCATATGAACTTTATATAGACTCCATACCACAGTAAATCTTTAATAGGGGTAAGTTGTCCATCGTGGAAAACCTTTAAAAAAAGACTATGTGTAAACAACCCTACTGAATTTATGGGACACGAACACCAACTAGGTAAATTGATAATTGTTATTTTTTACTATTAAATAATTACCAATGATTTAACAGTTCAGTGTTTTATCGTTATCCAATCTCATTTTATCTAATTTATGTAAATTTCTTCTTCGTAAAATGGTTTGGTATAACAGTTAGCAAAAGATGAAATTTTGTATAAAACGTAATTTAATATTTTAATGTGTGGTACACTAACAATGGTCAATATTTAAAACAAACATTCTTCATGATTTTATTTTATATTTTATCGATTACATGCATTGTGATTAAAATTTTAAAATAGATAATATGTAGTAATTATTCACAAATTGAATGTCAAAAAAGTGACTTTAGAACGATCAATAGTATATTTCTTTAGACTTATGTATATGCAAGCGTATTTTTTTCATTAAACTAACTAATACAATTTTTAAAATTTCTAGTGCTAGAGGCAAATACTTCTTGAGAACTCAAAAGTCCAGTTCTTTTAGTAAAAACTACTAATAATGTATTTTATATTTGTATTGTATTAAATAGAAACAAATAAATCATTAAATATATGTTTTTAAATATTTAGTATAAATATATCACCGCACGAAGTACCCACTTGGGTAACGGGTGTAACAATCTCGCGGACTTCAGTTATTTGGACGGGTGGCCTGAAGGACAGTAGACGTCGACTCAGGTTTGTAGGTAGTCACTAAAATAATAATTCACACTTTCCTGCACTACATGTGGTGGAGAAACCTTTTTTTATGTGAGTTAACGTTGCGCCAACAATCCTAAACAAAATAAAAACAAAATTGTTATGAACCAACCAAACATTCATCATTGGACGAATATTTGATTAACGAACTTGGAATATACGATCTCTCTACAGGACTAATGTCTTGACAACAGTTTTATCAGATCATTTGGATCTTGCCTAATATGGACTAGCAATGAAGATTATTTCAGAAGTAAGATAGGTTGGTAGGGGCCTTTACGATGAAAAAACATACGGTTTTTTACAAGTGCGGAACAAAACACGGAGGAGTTAGTAGTTGATTTTATAATAAGTGACAATAAACTACAAAATATTTACTGATTCCAAGTCATCAATAAAATTATTTGCTACCTAAAGATGCAATATGTTTCATGGTTGATAATATTTTATGCAGAAAACGTCTTGTTGAATATTTAGTATTTACTAGAGGTTGTAATAATATTTATTTTTTAACGTGTTGCATCTTGATCTGCGAAAATAATTTTATAAAAGTGAATTTATCCATTGAAGTAATTTTATACCTAAATCCACGTTTATTCACTGTATGTTGACCTCCGTAATTTAAATATAATGAATAATAATAAAGATCCACATACTTGTACCGAATATGCAACGTGTGGGGGGAAGGGCGATACGATTACGTATTGTCCTTATTAGCTTTACCTTTGTATGGTGGGTATGGTACATAAGGCCGAATTCCACTAATCCGAATACCGAAGAGTCGACGTCGTTTGGCAAAATTTCATCTAGCCGAAATAATTGAGAGCCGAATTTCATATAGCGAGGAAAGGGCCGAATTTATAATATTGAAAAACCCGTCAAGTGCGAGTTGGACTCGCGCACCGAGGGTTCCGTACAAACCTGTAGGTATATAAGTAAAAGTTCAACCAACACGACAATCGAGTCATAATTATGGTATTTTTATTGCAAAATGAAATTTATAACATTAAAATATGAAAAGCTGGAGGATCATAAATTAATGACAAAGGTATCTTTATCGTTCCAGTAATCCTTCATTTTATATTAACATCTATCATTTATTTTATAATATACCTAACAAGCTTTTTTATCAAAGTTATTTTTTTACAGTTTTTTAGTCACTATCTGGTACAAAAATGTTAATTAAGAATTAAATTTGAACCAGATTTGTAAATGGTGACTGAAAAAGGTATGAATAGTACCACATTGAACATTGAAGTTCGAAAAAACGTTATCTATAATTGTACTACTTCGTGTAGTGCTAGTGTTTATTAACGGAAACATGTTTAGGGATGAAAAAATGTGGAAATTCCATTTTGGGGATTCATTCTAAAATCGATATTGAAGTTTGGTGACGGGGAGGTAATTTTTTTACACACGGGCGAATTATAAAATGTTTTAACAGATGAATAAGAATTTGAAAATATTATCAAATTTACTGAATTATTATTAATGTTTTTATACTTTAACCCGGCAACGACGGGTAATTCAGCGTGTTATATTTTATTGTAACAAGCTGATTGAAAAATGTTGTCTCCTCTCAATATATAGAGTTAAGTTGCGGACATTGCGGTAACTACAATTATATTTATCAACGCGTTGATGAGATAAGAAGTAGTAACTTTGAAATTTTCAAAATTGTCAAAAATATTTTATTTTTATATGATGAAACTAAAAATTTATGGTTTTCGTAATTTTTCCTATATCTGTACTATAAGACCTGACTTCGTACGAAACTTCAAGATTCTAAGTTCACGGGAAGTACCCTGTAGGTTTTGATTCCCGTGCGAGTTTCGAAAATTTGCGGAAATATGCGGCCTAAATAGCTGTATCTTTTGATTACGTTGGGTTAGATGGTTGATTTTTCTACAGCTTCCAGGGACAGTAGACCTGAGTATCATATAGAAATTTCAGTTTGATACCTCCACGCGTTCCTGAGAAAAACGGTCTTGACAGACGGACGGAAAGACGGACGGACAACAAAGTGATCCTATAAGGGTTCCGTTTTTTTCTTTTGAGGTACGGAACCCTAAAAATAAATAAATAAATTGTTTATAAGTTAAATTTATAATATGTATTGTATTAATATATTAAAATGCATATAATAATAATGTGATGTATAAAATAATAAATATGAATGTTAAAAAAAAAAAATTTTAATTTAAATTGTAGGAAATTCCTTTTAAAAAATCGATAGTATTTCTATTATTTTTATCTTCAATAACATTTTGTATTTGAAGTTGTCGTTTTATACTTGCTAATTTAGGTTTTGGTCTTTGATTTCCAGATATAATCATCTATATAGTGTGCAACATAAAGTCTCCTAAAAATACCAAAAATTTGAATTGAAGAGTATAAATATCATATATTATTATCTAAAGACTAAAGATCGTATACGTGGTTTATACGACTCATAGTTTATATGTTTAGAAAACCAAATTTAAAACATCTTAAGATTTGGGACGACTGATAATATTTTTGATTAGCATAAATGTGTTTTCTAAATTAAAAGCCAAAACAATAGTAATTTATAACATAGATAATCAGATATTACTTATTTTTCTATAATCTGTTTTTGTATATCTAATATTCTAACGACTAACGTGCACCAACTACCAATACATATACTTACATTTGTGTGTTGCAATGAATAACACTATTTATGCATTTAATTGGTTACGAGTCGTTAGATGGTTTTTTATAATTTATTCGTTCGCAACGTTCATTATGGAAATATAAATCTACTTTTACTATACATGACGAGTTACGATGATGTGATTACCTACGTTTACATTAGTAAGGTAAGTACATATAAATATATTATTAACTTTTTCAATAAAATTTGTGTACGAAAATCAACGATTTATATAAACACACACCATATGCTTATAACATTGATCACTTAACTAGACTATGTACCTATTTTATGGTTATTGCAATCGATCAATATAATAGCTATAGGTACTCCAAGGTTAGGTTACCTATTTTAGGCTATATTGTTAATAATTTGTTTGGTCGGTATGTTTTGGCAACTGCAACCTATTATACAGGTCGATTGGTTGATTACGACAATTAATGGGACTATTCAGACATACGCAAGTAGATATATACGATATAGTATATACGATAATTTCCGATAATTAACAATAATCACAAGATATGTAAACAATCACATATGCTTGTGAGTATATGTAATTTGAATAATTAATAATATATCAACAAGCGAGTTTGCTAAGTACAACGGTCCATTATATATAATATTATGGTCACATAGCAGTCGTATTTAGTGCCATACATTTTCGTTTTAGTAATAAAATGAACGTCCCCACTGCAACAATACTGTTGTTTGTGGTCCCGTTGATCCATCACGGTTTGTATAACAGGATATAAAGTCGTACATACCTTATTAGTAGAGTATGACAACCAGTTGATATTTTTTTTGATTTTTTGTAGGTAGTGCATATATTTTAAATTTGACCTTAGTTAATAGTTACTATCAATTTGTCCAAGGTGTGGTTGTAGAATGTTATATAGTACTATAAAGGTGGTGCACATTTTCATTTTTCGTAGTGCTCAATACTCATTTAAAATTTTGTAGTGCACAAAGTGTGTCGTAGTACACACAAAAATAGCCACTGAATTGACAACCATATTACTATCGATCTGAACAAAACTACTTATGTATGATAATACATATTATACAAACACACATTAAAAACTCATCTAATATGTTATATTACGTTATATTGATTAAAAAAATCATTTAGTATTTTTTTTCGGAAAATTCCGTATTTGTCGGTATTAGTTTTTTTTTTTTTTAATATTTACTATTACACATTGTTATTACAATTCTCACATTTTAGCTCAGTTAATAATATTCAATCGAACGGACGACGATACTTCGAATGAATCCAACGACAGTTCCCGAGAAGAAAATACTAAAGAAAGGTTTGTCAATGGATCCGAATTGACTTTCCTCTATTGGAACTCGTACGTATAACATACGCTTTGGCGTAGTTGTGTTTCGTTTGTACACACTATTAATTGTCAATTAAACCATCTGAACAGTAAAATAAAACATTAAAATTAAACACATTTAAAAAGTTTCCATACTGTAATTTCCAAATGAAACGAGAAATGTTTCAAAACGTTTTTTTTTTCATTTATAGTTCTGTAGTTTTATTTTATATGACTTTTTATATTAGAAGTCAAGTTCCAAGATTTTCATACATAGTGCTTAATGTTTATTTTATTATAATAAATAGGTTTTCTTAAAAATCTGTAAAAAATTAAAATGGGACGAGATGCTGATTTTAAATTTTCATTATTTCGTTAAAATAATGTGTTGGTACTCGATAAGACATAGACATAGACTTTTGTCTAGTTGACAGTTATTGAATTAGAAAATTGACTGATTTATATAAGTTTTATGGTTATAGGTACAATTTTTATACATATATTAATAAGACTTGGTCGTTTCAACAGGTCATGTCTCTTCTTCTTCTTCTTCTTCTTCTTCTTCTTCTTCTTCTTCTTCTTCTTCTTCTTCTTCTTCTTCTTCTATTTTTTAGCTTAACGGTCCTTGTAGGACTGAGCTGGAACAAGTAATCATCTCCATCTTTCTCTGTTCTATGCCATATCTACTGATACATTCCTTCCCAATATCTTGATTTCTTTCTCGGCTGCATCTTTTCATTTCGTTCGTAGTCTTCCTATGTGTCTTTTCTTGTGTATGTTCTCCATTAGTACTTTTTTGTGATATCTTTATCAGCTCTCCATACGTGCCCAAACCATTCCATTCTTTTAATTTTTATATATGTTAGTATATTAAGTTTTTCAACAGGTCATGCTAACCGCAATAAATTCAATAAATCTTAAAACTACATTTCAAATGCTACCTTCCACACACTAAATACTGTTTAGTTTTTCAAATGAAATTTGTTAAAACCAATTCAATATTAGTATATTGTCATCATTTTATAAGATATAATTTTTGAATTAGGTTTATTAAATAAATAAAATATCATTAGTTATCATACTTATTTTTTCTAGAAGTTTAATCTATTATGAAATTGAAAAATATTCAGTTTTAGATGTATTATCATTGTTTTATTTTTAAATTGATACCTAATGGACTATTTATTTATCCAAATAGTATTCTTGGAAATGATAGGCCAATAGAAATTGAATTCGGTAAAGAATTCAGTGTACTTGATTATTGGATTGACGGTTTCCCTTTAAAAGCCATTACTCACGGATGGCTTTCGTCTGACGATAATTGCTCTGGAGTGTTTACCATTAAAACTGGTAAGTCGTATTTTAAAACTAGATGATCGTACGCACGATTTATTATGATATCCTAGAAGAATCACAATATAAAACATAATTAATTAAATAAATTACGAGTTGGTTACCTATCAAGCAAAACATTGTACTATACTTATTACTTACTTATATTATATATTATATACATAATCTATATAATATAATGGTAGTTGACATTATGTTTAAATAATATTACAGCTTATATCGACACCGGAGGGTACAACGTTTTCTCGGTGGATTGGAGCCATATCTCAAAAGATATTATTTATAGCACACCGGCTATTCTGACCTTATCCGTGGGTATTGTAGTTGCTGAATTTTTTGAACGTGTGGTCGCATACACAGGAATATACCCGTCAGACGTACACTTAATAGGTCACAGTCTCGGTGCCCACGTCATGGGGTCTTGTGGCTCTAATTTTAAACTGGGGAAAATTGGCAGGATCACTGGTGAGGAAACTGAACGTAACCAAATTTACTAAATATAAGATGTATATTTTAAAATATTAATAAATGATGGGTTGGGGGGGGGGGTGAAATAATTGACGTCAGTACCGCCCCCCCCCAATTCCGATACCATACGTAAAAAAAGGTTAGATCGTGTATAGTGTATATATAACTATTATTCTATATAAATAATTAAAATCCATTTCTAAGTAAATGTTAATTTTGGTTTTTTAATTGGCAAACGAAAAATATCTATTTGATCCTATACACATTACAATGTTTGATGTTGTTAATGATTGTTTATTATTTGGGTTTGATAACAGTTATTTTATTAGTGAAATATTTATTGTGCGTGTATCGCTATATTAGATCGGCATACGGCAGTGTTTACTGTTTATTAAACCTATACACTGTTACCATAAGTTTAGACATCTAGTGTTTAATAATTATTCATTTATTTTAGTAATATAAGTACCTTTATATTATTAAAATGTATGTAGATAATCATTGAATAAACTTAATATTTACCGTGCACGTGAACGTAATAATATTTTGTACTGCTTTAATTTAATAGGCCTGGATCCAGCCCGCCCGGGCTTTATGCCTATTCCTTTGCAGAAAGAACACTTGAATAAAGACGATGGAGAGTTTGTGGACGTGATACATACGTCTGGAGGAACTTTAGGTTGTAAGGAGAGTTTGGGTCACGTCGATTTCCATCCCAACAGCGGAAAAGCGCCACAACCGGGATGTGGTATCTTAATATTAGACTCCAGTAAGTACTTACCCCTATCAAACTACTCTAAGTACCTAATTAAAAAAATCGTCGATAATTTGTTTAATTATGTGCAGTGTCACACAATTTTACAATGTTCAAATTAATTACATAATTGATGTTAGAAAAAAAAAATAATAATAATAATAATATAAAATCCAACAAATTATTGCAACACACAATATGTTTTAATTTTATGCCAAAATGGTAACTGTTAGATATGTACACAAAATAAATTGTATAAATGAATTTATCCATCAAATTTACATCAATGTACACACTACACATATAATGTAATGTAATGTATACGAGTATGTATCACGACTCATATGATACTTTTAAATATTGACAAATTAACCGTAGATACAGTAGCGAAACCAGAATTTTTTCAAAGAGCCCAATAGCCCACAGCCCATTCACATTTTAACTAAAGAAAAAAAATCTGGTATCTATAATACAATACAATATATATTTATAAAAATATAAATTATGTTTAAAAGTATTTTAGAGTTAATGTAGAATAAAGTATAATTACTTACTTATATTAATAAATAATATTTTTATAACAAATTACTTGTTTAAATTTAATTGAAATAACGAATAAAATTAATTGTTGATAGTAATATTAATCATCATAATATTATATCCTGAACTCTTCATACACGATAGCATAGAGAATTTAAAGTTTCACTTCTATTAACATTATCAATGATGTTCAGATCGCTATGAAACGTTTTTCAAACTATTTTTATTATCAATTATAATACATTTTGTTATCTTAATACGAATTTATCACAAAATTATTATTTTTGCTGTTAACAACAGCTTATATAAAATTTCATTATTCTATTTTAAATAAATAAAAAAAATTATCTTATTAGCTCGTTATAATATGTATGACCCAAGAGGGGGGGGTCTGGAAACGGGGGGATCCCTCTGGTTGCGCTATAGATATATAGATAATACCATTAAAATATACTCTTTAGTTATTAAACTATTGTTGAATTGATTACAGTAATGAACAGTCATTCGAGATCGTATGAACTCTATGCAGATTCTGTGTACTATAGAAGATCTTTAGTCGCAACACAATGTGATTCGTGGTCGGACTTTAAATCAAACAAATGTGAAAACAACATTAAAATTTTTATGGGACACGACGCAGGGGAGTATACTAGGTAAAAATACATCTTAAAAACTGTCGGACAACCGCAAATAATTTATTTTTAATCGTTAATCCTATTATTCACCCAAAACAATTTTTTCGTGCAAGAATTATAAACATTTAAAATCTACCGACGTATTTATCTTGGACTAAAAATAATATGATTGATATATCATTGATTATATTTTATAATCAATGTTACTATTTTTCATAGCGAAATGTTAACCATTTTGATAACGACTATTACGGAATGAGAGAGGGAATATGGAGCGAAGTCGTAGTGTTTGGTCTCAATCATTAAAGAATGCTACGGTCAAGTACTGTCTGATATTGCTAACTCTCGGATGGGTGACTACTAGCTATGTTCCACATACTTCCAACACGTGTTCTAAAAACCTACAATAACAAACATACATTCCTTAGCTAATTATCTAAATTTAAAAAAATATATATTGTGGAATAACAATAAATTATATACATAAAATCTATTTTAAGTAAATTAGATTAAATAATATAATATATACGTATATAATAAACGTTAAACTGTTCTATAAATCGAAATAGTTACTCAAAAAACAGTTATTTAGCGTGTTTTGTTATGAAAATTATTTTTTCTTTTTATACTGATTGTATCTGTAGTGTGTCAATAATTCTAATTATTAATGTTGCTATTTTCTAGTGTTCGGGGTAATTTCTACTTGAAGACCAATGGATCGAGTCCTTTTGGTATTATTTAAGCTTATTTATATTTAATATTTATATAACTAATATACACTGTATGGGAAATGTCCATGCTTCAAAGCTTGTCATATTATACACATAATAAGTACTTGTAGGTATAGGTAATAAATACAATATTTTTTATTCATATAATATTATATGTTGGTTATTAAAATTTTTTAACTCAAGACAATTAATGAACGATATTATAACTCTTTATAGGTACTATAAAATGCTGCTGCATTCAAGTTTTACTGGTTAGGTAATATATATAACATATAATTTTTGAAATAAAATACCTAGCTACTTATAATACCTAGCTTACTCACCTTTTTTTATACTTATAGCTTAATGACGAAACTAAGCCTTTTCTGTCAATTTTATTTTGTTGATGAATTGAATATTATTGAAAGTGTGGCGCAAAATACATGTTATGTTTTTATATTTTGGCACAAATAACATACGTACTTAAATGTACTTATGTACCTATTCGTGGCACAAATCACAAGTAATAAAATTGGCGCAAAATATCATCTCCCGTTCTACTTGGTTAATAATGATAATCGATGACCTAACCTATCATTATGATTGTTAAATAAATCAATATTATTACCCCCTATTACAAAAATTATAATGTACCTATAACGAATTAAAAAATAAAAATATATAAATAGATTACTTTAGACAACTTTTCACTAGTGATATCAAAGCGCTCTTACGATTTTATAGCGGTAATTTGGTCATAGGTTAGTTATGAACGTAATAAAAAAATATTATTGTAATTCTAGACGATGTCTAAATTTGTTACTGAGCTTAACCGTTTAAATTATAATGAATAAATAAATAACTTTTATTAATTTGTGATAATATATATAATAAATTATATATTATTATTACTTATTACACATTAAAATACTATAAGAATATATACGAGTAGATCAATTCATATATAAGATTTTAAAACATCGTGTTTGGAACTTTAATAAGAAATGACGAAAGTACGAAACTAATTTTCTTATTTAAAGAATCTCCTATAATAAACGTGTCATTTATATCCAGAAGAAATTTTATCCTCCTTATCGTCAGTTATCGGGAATAAACTGTATTTTGATTTTTTCAATTTTTCCTAAGTTATAAATATTAAAATCTTAATTAATATTTATTAAGCGTTTCCGCAAGTAATTATATATTATTTTAAAAACATTAACACATAACATAAGGCGTTGTAGTCAATATTGCTGTCACGAAATCAAGAGAAACAACACCGGAAATTTACTCCATTAAATAAAACACGATTATTAACTATAAGAATTATAGGTATATCATTGAAATACTTACAGTAATATTACATTGGTAGTTAACGAAAAGCTTCAATAGTTAGATAAAACAAAGTGTCCATATGACGTATTGATTTCAGTTATCTATCTTGTTGTTTTCGGGATACTGAAACAGTGAAATGTTCCGTTTTCAGAAAGTTAGCTAAAAATAAAGATAATTATTTTTTGTTGACGAATAACTTGTATTATATAACTATGTATTCTGATGAGAGGAAAACTTGTTTTCCAATTTTTACATTTATGGTACATTGGGACAGAATAATAAGCCGGGGACCAATCGTAGCAGTTGAGCCGCTATATATGGCCCCGGCCTAAAAGATTATTGACGACATAATATTATAATTGTTCGGCGTTAACCTACATATTCAATCGTTCTCGCGAAAATAAAAACATGTATCATACAGGTTTTATTTATTCACCATTTTGAGTGTTCTAAATACGAATGTTTTTCTTAGGTAAAATATTTCTAATCTAAATAACTCTAGTATATATTAAATATACGATCATCAATCTGTCAACTAGGTCTTGTCTCCGTACTCTTATCATTAGTTTGCTCTATTTTAAAATATAGGATAGTGAATAGAAATATTAGAATATGGCACCCATACCTAGTGTGTGATAAACTAAGATTATAGCGAGTATAAAACAGATTTCTTTCATATGCTGCTAACAAATAAAAACTCGAACATCGTATCCGCAATTACTCACTTATTTCATCCATATTTCACCTGCTTACCATAGCTCTGGATGTACTGAGGCTGATCATTATTTTTTAATTTCACTTCTTGAGGAATCTCTCGATTCAGCCGATTTGCTCTCTTCTATCTCATTTTGTGTTCCCATCCACTCTACTAAACATATAGGTTCAATCATCCATTACAATCAATGATACGTACTCTTAATTTAGCTTATAGTCTTGATCACTTTTCCCGCAGTGAATGTTATAGTCAATAATATAATTTATTTTTGATATTGTAATTGTAATTTTATATATTTAGTTAGAATAATCAAATAACTATTCTTAAAATTAATATCTGTTAGGATGTAAACAAACAAAATAATTAAAATAATATAATAAAACTTAATAGATCAATCGATTAATTTATTGTAGATACCCTAACTGCAGCTAATCCGAGCATTTTTCATTCAATTTATTAATTAGTGAACGTTTTATATATTCGCTGCTTATGATTTAAATACAATTTTATTGACTACAGTTTGCTATTTTAAAAATACATTTAATATAATACTGTATATGATTATCTTATGATTTATGACAAAAATAAATCCAAATATTTAAAAATTTTTTACATAATGAATATATTGCATATACCCGTATTACCTGTGGTTTATGTAATTTGACTATCTGAGATGAAATGAATGAAAAATAAAAAAAATTATACTTAAATGATTGCGGTCCCATATAACGCCCTCATCAAACACTTAAATGTCACATTGGCATTTCGAGATATTATATTGTAATATCACAACACTCGAGGTTCATACTTGAAGTAGTCTTACTAAATCATAAATATTTTTAAAATGTGTTGATACTCATACGCACATACCAATCAATAAATGATAATAGCACCGCTAATTAGTTAAAAAATAATTGCTACAACTCGAAATGTATAATAATTATAACAATATTATAACGACTGTTGTACGAACGTATACATCGATGATTGCCGTACCTAGTCGAAACGATTTAGATAATTAACGCGCATTATAGTCACTGCTGTCTATCTCGGACCATTTAATTTCAAATTTATTGCAGCTATTATTATGATAATAATATATTTTTCTCGACAGTCGGCCTCCTTAACTGTATCGTTGATAAGTCCAACGCTCGGACAGTCGGATGGTTCTCATTTTTACAGTTCGTTGTTTCGTTATATATTTTTATCGCTTACTCACCTATTTACATTTCATCGGTGCCACGAGGACGGTGTAATATCATTCTTATTGATATCATACCTATTATTGACAATTACACGATGAACGGTCGTATCGGAAAAAGAAAATTAGCTGAACGTATTTCGTCGATCGCGTCCCACCCGAACTTCACACCGTTATACCACACGTTGGCGTTGGCGTTTTTCTATATTGTGTCGAGTTCAGAAAATACCACGGAATAATAATTGTTGTAATTATTATATTATTATCAATCGTTCTGCGCATTGTGATGATGTATGAAATATACGCTTCGTACTTTACTAAACATTACTTGTGTACGTCGCACACGTCGCACGCAAATGTGTCGTACCGCGTAGAATCCGAATATGTGCGTACCGATTTAGGCGTAATACGTTGCAATAGTAATTATAATAATAATAATAATGGAATAATTTATCGTTCGAATGTGTTTTATACTTGTATCCCATTGTTCCGTAGGTTAAGTTTGACGACACAATGATACTGTAACTGTGCAGAACACAGACCGTCGAACCGTAATTCAATAATTACGCCGACGGGCGTGCGGTGTAATGTGTAAACAATTATACATTTTTTTTTTCGTAAAAAATTAACGTCGTAAACTGTAATAATATGTTCGAAACGACGAAACCGATCGTGTGCTGTTAGGACTAAATCCGTCACCTTTTACGCGCGCAGAAATAAATGGTATCGTATTCGATTTTCGAACACTAAGTTGTTGCTATCGCCTCGCCAAATGCGCCGAACGCTGCTGCTGCTCAACATCACCACGACGATCCTTGTGCTCGTAGTCCAACAGAACAACGGTAAATCGGTAAAACGGAACGAAAAGAAATAGGTCATGGTCATAATCGTTTCGAAACATCGTAATCAATTTATATTATACATAGTCGTCACATAGATCAATAGACCTTTGACTTTTTGGTTCGTGGGGTGTATAACAATATTACAGTGGCATCATTTAAATTTTAAATTGGAGAGGGAGGTGGCCCATAATATGATTGAACAAAAAACACACTCGTCAATTGAATGAATGTGTGCACTGTGCATACACCCTCTCACCACATTCTAAACTTCGAAACTCTCCCAATTTATTATATGGTTGAATAGTTAAATGGTCAATTGAACAAGAAAAACTACATTAAAGTGTAATTTTAAATAAAATATTTATCATTTTTAATTGTTTTTATATTTTTGAAATCAACTCCCTTCCCTCACCACTTGATATATTAATGTTTGGGACCACAAACGTAACAAAAACAAGTAGGTAGGTATGTAACCTGTAAGAAACTATTAAGTATTAATTATTTTAAGTATTAATCATCATCTACACTTCTATACAATATTCAATTTCTAAAACTATAATTTAAAAATGTATTTAAAACGAGTAATTTATAGAGATAAACACATACACATGGTCTATTACATTGTCTACATTGTATTTTCTCATAAACGATAATACTTCATTCTGTTAGCTTGTATTATTTTGGATTGAAGAAAACACTTCCATATTATTTTTATATTATGGTACAATTTAGTTGGTATATTATGGGTTACATGAATTTTGAACCATGTTCAAATTTTTATGGACGGTATTAGAGTAAAATACAAATAAACCAATTTGACCATTATTTGATTATTTTTTAAATATTATCTGTCTACAATTAAAAAGCCACCACGTAATCAAAATAAAAACGATGTGTTTTTTTTCATTTTCAGAAAATTAGCGACTTCGACTTTTTCCCTTTAATGTATCGCGCGCCGAACGTATATGCATCTACAGTATAAATTACAGTATTTAGACACATTAAAAAAACTTAAAGCCTGTTAAGGAATCGAATATTTAACCGACTCAACCGAACTATTGTGTATATAGTAATACAACTATACTATACTATAGTATACTTGTATTTATATTATAATATTATGTATTACATTTGCTTAGTGTTTTATGTATGTTTGTCCTATCTAGCATGTTTCGTGAGGAGTGTTATGCGTTTTGTACAAAAAGCGGTCATCAGATGGGATGGGTTTGATCAAAAATACATACAAATGTTGTCCGTCAACGATAAAAATGTGGACATCCAATATTGGAATTCGTATGTAATACCGCAATGTAATAATATTAATAATAATAATATCAGTAATAGTATAAATGAATATAGTACTGAGCAAAATTCCATTAAACAAACGCATTACGTCTTATTATACTTTATAGATAGACTTGGTGTATTATAATTAATTATTATAATAACATAATTGACCATCTTCAGCCACATTGATATTAAAAAATATAGATTAGGATATCAGTTTCATTGACAACCTCAATGTCAAATCAATCATTAATATTATTTTTGATTAAGGTAAAATGCAATAAGTGATTTATGTTTGAACTGAGTGGCAATATAATATCATATACTATTTAAAAGAAAAAATAATGATTAGATTGACTATTGAATAAGCATGCCGAACACTTCGATTGATTTCGATGCAATTCTAACAAAGATTGAAAATCAGTATATTTTAAGTTTATAGTACCTAGCCAAAATAGAGGTTCAAATCTGTAGAAAGAATAGGCAAAACAGAGTTTTCATGGCTCAGATATATACAAACTGTAAAATGCTACATCATCATTAAATGTAGTTATGGACTTATGGTGTATTCGTAATTAAAATTTATAGGTAATTTAAAATAAAATAAAGACAGAACTTGAGATCATTTTTAATTTAGAATGCAAGTTATAATAAACAGGTAATATTAAATTATTAAATTGAAACTGTAAACAGTTAATAAGGAGATGGTATTTTTTTACGTGTTTTAATTTAATTTTTGGTAATTTAAGCAATGTCTGAAAATTAAAATAAACAACATATTACTATATAATATGAGATACACTTTAAATTTGAATTATTGGAATTGACCTTTAAATTTACCGATCAGCTAAAGTACATAAAATGTGAAATAAATAGTTATTAATAGCATAAACAATTGATTAATCATTAATGAAATAAAATATTTCTAATTTTTATATATTTATTTTATTTTATTAGCTGAAATGTTAGTAGATAAGTTAAAAAAAAATTATTTTAAATTATATTTAAATGATGCAAATTATATAATGACTTTTTATCTAGTTAAACGTAGTACAAATAACCAAAATATAACAATATAATGTTTATAATATGAGAAAAGTTTTTAAATCGACTTAGAAATTAAGATTAATTACGGCCTTCAATTTTAGGAATCTTGGTGACGACAAATCGATAAAAATAAAATTCGATCATGAGTACAAAATATTAGAACATTGGATTCCGGATTTGCCTTTAAAAGTGATCATACATGGATGGCTCGACTCTATCGTACACAAGGATGGCGTGTTTTGTATCAAAACAGGTAAAATGTATAATTATAAAAAAAAATGTTTAACTAAAGATTTGTTACGAACACGCAATACATTACTATTTATATAGGTACTGATATTAATTTTTGTTATGCTGCATAATATCTATCTAACTATACATTTAAACATAGTTATCTCGATGCACTCATATTTTAATGCATTATGCGAATAATACCATATGTATTTGATATTTTTCAAAACAGCTTACATAAATGTCGGAGGATATAACGTGATAACCGTGGATTGGGGTGGTATAGCAGGAAATCGGAATTACATGTTGCCGATGTTGATGACATCAAAAATAGGTGCCAGACTGTCCAAGGTGTTGGACAATATCGTGGATCTCGGTATAATGAATTCGGAGGATATACATCTGATCGGTCACAGTCTCGGGGCCCACATTGCTGGCGTGTGTGGGTCTCTGATAAAGTCGGGAAAAATCGGCCGGATAACGGGTAAGCAATGATCGCAGATATATGACTGTGCTACGACTGATATTCGAATGAGAATTTAGAAAATAACGCCTTGTCTTAGGTCTCGATCCGGCCGGACCGGGCTTTGAGTTTGCAAAGTTGCAGAAAAAAGGACTGAAAAAAACTGACGCTCTATTTGTTGACATTATCCACACATCCGGTGGTTCCACGGGTATTTATCACTCGGCGGGTCATGCAGACTTCTTCCCGAACGGCGGCACCGTACCTCAATCGGGCTGTTACGACGGTATGCAGATTGAAAGGATAATCGGACTCGGTGAGTATGTAAGACAAATGAAAACTCTAAAATAATAACGTATTTGGAAAAACTAACTGCGAAAGATAGTTTTGAATTTTATTGGCTTATTGTTCGTTGTTTATGTTGACTCCCAACGTGTTTTTCATTAAAATAGGATTTTAGAAGTATAAAATACTACGCGCCATACCGGCGAGGGAATCCCGCCATCGCCGGAGTGGCGAGTAGAAACTTAATGTGAACAAAAAACGCGCGCGTACGATACGCGTCCATGTGAAACGGACCTTAGATTCGTAATTACACATACCACCAAAATTCAAAATACCGAGATATAGGATATAATATAGTATCAATCAACAATCATGCTGTTTTGACTTTACCTGACAATTGTTTCTTGTATGCAGTTGGTTGCAGTCACTCTAGGGCATACATGCTGTACGAAGACTCGGTCTACCATGCCAATTCGATGATGGCGGTCAAGTGCAAATC
The DNA here is from genome assembly GCF_020184175.1 of Aphis gossypii. Classification (NCBI taxonomy): domain Eukaryota; kingdom Metazoa; phylum Arthropoda; class Insecta; order Hemiptera; family Aphididae; genus Aphis; species Aphis gossypii. Next base: position 52,463,787 of record NC_065532.1, read on the forward strand.
TTGGAATGATTACGTAGAAGAAAAGTGCTACGGTAACACTTCAACGCCGATGGGACACGGCACTTCAACTAAGTTAGTGGAAACCACAATACGTTTATTTAATTATTATTGTGTAATTCTTAGATAACTTATATTATATATATGTACATAATACCCATCATATAAAGAATGTTTTATATGTATTGAATCTATCTTTAGTTTTTCGTATCCACATTAAAAATATAAAAATTACTATATAATAATTTGATACTAAACACCTTGATTGGGTATGTTGTATTTTAAATCTTCATTATAATATTCAATATTATTATAATAATACAATAAACAAATTGTATTATTAATTTAAATTAATACCACCAGTGCACTACCTATAAAACTATAAATAACTTAAAATTAATATAAATATTTTGAAATTTTCATTGTGCATAAAGGTGCAAAGAAAAATACACTGTTACATTATGAAAAAAAGTGTCAAATCTAAATTAATATTTTTTTAAATTATAACAAAATCGTTATTTTTTGTTTAAATATTCATTAGGGTCCACATTTGAATTTGAAAATTTAAATATCCATAAACAAATTTTCCCATGTTATTATTTTTTTTTTTAATAGGTATATATAATAACGACTTATAAAGTTATTTTTAATGTACGTTGTGCAAGTTTCTTGATCAAGTAAACAATGTTATCAATATTTATTGAAAAAAAGCTATGTTAGGAAAAAAATGAATAATGATAATTTAAGTAGGTAATAGTAAAATATTTTAAGATAATTAAAATAATAGCTAGTGTAATAACAATAAATTTATAAACAAACTAAAATTTTCAGTTTTAAATAATACATATACTTGATATTAATGTAACTAATCAAACTAGAACATCAAACACAACTCGAATAAAATTTTTATTGTTTTATATTATTATCAGGGTGAGAGGTGATTTTTATTTGAGGACTAAAGGTGAGGCTCCTTTCGATGCTTCCGAAATACCAAAAGAAGACCTCTAAAATTATGTCCTCTTGATACCACTAATGACGTTCAGAAACCATGAACGAGCAGTAAAGACATTCGATTTGTCAACATTTCAAGTTAAGATTAACAGCAATTTTGATTTATAATTAGTACAAAGCATAAATTATTAATAATTTTAAGTAATATTTCAAGGAGTCTAATATTTTAGTCGTATTGTAAATCGATTTGAATTATTATTAATAATTGTGTTATTATTTATGATTTTTAATGTAATTTATTATGATTGTTATTTAAAGTAAATGGCTTAATTTTCTGTTATTTTTGTTAAACATATTTAATGAATTTATTTATATAAGTTGTTAATAAATTTGAATACCTATATTCTATAATGAAACATCGTTTGATTTTTAATACATTCAGGAGACTTATCATAATTAAATAATTTCATACTGCGTTCTGATTATCAGAAATTATGACAGTATGTAAGTACGTATTATAAAATAAATAGCCATATGACCCACATGAATAATTTTGTATTGATCGTTTTTACATACATTGTTATATTTTGTTGTTGTCCTTTGAGTAGAATTCTAGTGACTGGCACTTTTGACTAGTACTTCAATGGTGTTATAAATATTATTATCATGAAATCGTACAACCAAGCCAGTTTTTCATTTCAGTTGAATACCTTTGAAATATTTCAAACACTTTGTTATAATTTAATGCAACAGCATAATAATATAATACACGTTTACAGAAAAAGGTGGTATGCAAAAAACATTACAATAAACGTCATAACAAATAACAAATTGTACCTATATTGTAACATAAACATAATATAGTATAGTAAGATAAAAAAAAAAGTGATGATTAGTAAGTACATACTCGCTTTGAACATTTTAAAGAATAATATTAAAATAATAAATTTAAAATACAGTTTTTTTTTTTTTTTTTAAGAACACGATTACAATGTGAATATTCATCTATACAATAAAGTAGCAACGGTTTGAGAATACCACAAGTGCAATAAATTTAAGTATATTTTGTTTACTTTTTCACGATATTTACTATTTATTTTGTTGAGAGATTGACAATTAAACGTGAAAAGTGTAAAACAATATAGAAATTAAACTGTTGATTACACATGACCCATTGGTTTCTCTGTTTACATATTTCTACAGTAATTTAATAGCTATTTTAGTTTAAATTTTTTTCTTATAATGTTATTTTGATCATAAAGCAGAAGATCCCGTAACCAATTGAGTTATGATAACCTTCGTAGAGAGTGGTTTAGTATGGAAAATGATGATGGTGTTTCATTACAAGGTTGGGTATAGGTAGTTAATTATGAATTACAATTTTGTATTTTATAGAAGTATAATTTTGTACTGTCAGATCTTTATGTAGTATATGGTTATACACTTATAATTGTTGGGACTTTAAGGGACATCAGTTAATTTATTGAAAGTTTTGAATTTTCGTTGAATTCATATCATATGGGTCGTAAAAGGGTCAGTAAATTAATAATTTGATCTCTAAATAATAAACATGCATAAGAATATGTTATCGAATAATTTATATTATTATGACACAATTCAATATAATAATAACTCACGTTAAAAAGTGACCACATCGTCAAAAATAATTCAAACTGATAATATAATAATGCATATCAGACAAATAATTTATGTGACATAATAATAATATAACAAGGATTCTTCAATCCTATTGCAGGTTAGATTTCGAGTGAGATCTATCGTTTGTTCAGTTTGTACCATATGACAGTTATTGTCAGCACATAAGTGCACAAGAAAAAGAAACACACGTACAAAAGTTCAGGGTTAATATTCATATGATCGAATGCCATTTCGGTAAGAAACTTCATTGGGTTCTTGTAATGGCAATACATTTCGTCGAAGCACGGTAAAATTCCCCTAGTGAAGCCGTACAGCGAGTACAAAAGACTCTGGAACGACGCCCTAACGAAACTGAAATGATGCAGCCACACATACATGGCAGGTATGTCCGAAAACCTTATCGCAAATCCAAACATGGAGAGTAGCGCCAACGATACTGGTCCAACGAACACAGATATCTGAAACAATAATTTACTTAATAGATACCTACATAACACTCATTTTTTTCTGGTGTATTTATTGGAGTTTGACATCGCTTTACGCAGTAGAATCAATGATTAAACCTTAAATTTTTCAATCGCCTGAATAATGTAAATACTCGTGAGAAACATTATCTGTTGGCGATTTCAAAAAAAATTATTATAACAATAATTATTAAATTGTTTATATAGTGAAAGTCTATACAATATAGACTGTTACTAATTTCACACGAAACAAAAATGGTTTCAAAACAATTGTTGTAATGTTAAAGTTTGAAGTCCGAACAATTTCAACTGTCAATTTTCGATCATCGTGTAAATATATCGTAGAACTAACCCCGCTGTCAGGGAAACAAACCTTCAATGGCATAGTTGCACCACACAAGAATCCTGCACTCTGAGACGTTAGGGAAGTGGCCACCAGGAAAACGGCAAAGTAACCGAATCGGATAATTTCTAATGGTTGGTCAGTGATCATGTACGCCGGTATGATGTAGGCGAGACAACACGATAGCTGCGACGCAAAACATAAACATAATAATTATATAAGAACCGATGAGGGAAGTATTTTCTCTTAGTTGCAACCAATTTGTGGTGTACCATTGTACCATCGTGTTTTGTAAACTAACCTGAAGCGGTATTTCGACCAGCAATACGGACACCATGTACGGGAAAAGTGTGTACCAACCGTTGAAGTGTTCTCTCTTCAAGACCATGTACTCTAATGGGACTGAACACGCAATCATACCAGTGATCAAACAAATATAAGGTATATAAGTATAGTTCGCACGCCGAAGAAATTTATATAATACGGTGCTCTTTATAATTGTAAATCGTATGCTCACAAGAAACGATGACGGCCATCAGACCGGTGTAAGCCAAGAACAAATTGGTACCGTACACGAACTTCATGTTGTCGAGCACTCGAGCCGCGTCGTTTCCCACTCCGCGGTATATATAACTGACTAGGAGGGCTACGGCGAAATGGACGGTGATCCGCAACATCGCGTTAGTCTGAAAAATATATTTCAAACGTCCCATTATTACGGTGGTCGAGAGAAACTTGAGCTAGACTATAGGGATGCTTAATATTGGTCTTACGATAAATTTTTTTCCCTCGTATTCGATACTTATTTTGAGTAAATTCAACACTACATAACTCTTATACAATGGACAGTTTAATCATTAATTATAACGTCTATACGTTAGCGTAATACCTATATTATTTCTACGAGTAGCTCATCAAATAGATTTAATAAAAAACATATTACTAAGTTTTCTGCAACATCCTATACATTGCCCACTAACAATATCGTACGCGTATTGAACCTAATATGAAATGTTACTAAAATAATTGCTTGACATTAGTCACGCTGACAATTTTACCAGTACTCGTTTTTCTGAGGCACAGCACTTTATCTATTTTGCGTATTATCAATACATTTCTTATAGTATCAAAATCTATATACATACATATTAGCATAGTTAAAACTTTATAAGTATGTATGAAAAAAGTACATAGTTAATAAATACATAGGTATATATAGTAAGTAGGTTTTTAAACATTAAGTAAACTTTTTTATTAACTGTTAAGTGTCAGATTTTTTAGATATTATATGAATATTCGAATAAACTATTAATCAGACTCGCATAAAAAACGTATTTAAGTTTAATCTATCAACTATTTTTTTTTTCTAATTTATGATTATAAATCTTAATAATATGCTATTATATATAAATTCTGACTATATTGTGAAATAAAATCAGATATTTATTTCCATATTTATATACAGAAAACACCTTTATTGAATACATTGGCAATAAAGAACAGCTATGACTTTTGAGTCATTACTTATCATTTTATTAAAACCAGATAACATTCACTTTATATAGATATTGTATAATAATTTCATTACACACTTAAATATGACAATATTTATCATTATTATATTAACGTTATTTTATTATTATTCACTCACTTTGTTACGTTTGTACATGATTACATTTCGCCAATATAAATGATATGTCTGTATATAAAACGGAGGTTTATTTAAAAGCTCGGTTTTATATGGTAATCGTTTGTTATCGGTATTGTTGTTTTTCTGGTACTCGCCTACAAAACAAATAGATTTTCATGACATTTATTATCGTTACACCTATTATAGTAATATAATATATATTTTACGTGTTACAAAAAATGTATATCGAGAAAACACACCATTATCAAGTTGTGCTTCGTTGTCTTCATTAGAAATTGTTAGACACTTGTTGCGGTCATTTATGTTCGTGAGTTTTGTTATATCAAACAATTCAACAAGTACACCAGTACCATATTCGCCTATGGCCACTTCGATTACTAAGAAAAAAATATTTATCTACAGGTCATAAATTTAAAAAAGTGAAGAGTCGTCATTTTACATGTTTCTTTTCCATACAAAGTTATATTTTTGTAAATAAAACGGTCAATTAATTAAAACATATTTTAACTTTAAAACTAAATATTAAATAATGTGTAATATGTGTTGTTATTATTGATGTTCAGTGTTCATGAAATTAGTTGGTGAACGAGTACACCTGTGACATAGGTCTATGAAAAGTATAAGCTTTTTATTTATTTTTTTTAATAATTTACAGATTATAAATTGTGTATTTATTATCGTCATAGTTGATATATCGAATCATGCATGAAGGGTTATATTTTTATTTTTTTTACATGATTCAAATACAAAACCTTTTATTTTTAATTTTTACACATTTCGGGTGGGACGTCCAGACCCCATGGATCCCTTGGATACGTGATTGCACCGAAAAACTAATAAATAATTAGGTATAGTATTGTACATCATATACTTACAAAAGTCGGCTGGATTATGGTACGGTGGACATATAACGGAATTTTCAGCAAAGTAAGGAATAACTAATTTAGGTGGTCCTTGGTAAATGCATCGACCCGAGCTCAACACATAAACTTGGTCAAACTTTTCGAATAGTAAAGCACTAGGCTGGTGTAGTGTACACACCATGGTACGACTTTCATTGTGAGCTAAGTTCATCATCAGTGATACCAAATTTCTGCAAGATTGACTGTCCAAACCGCTGCGATAAGATATTTAAATTTAATACATTATGTTATCATACTAATTATTATCATTATTATGACGATAAAATTTAAGATGCATATTGATAGATTATATTTTTGAATGTTTATGTCGATATGAGTATGTAAAGGGACATCACAGACCACAATCATGTGTCTTACAAACGTCTTACAAACAAAGTTGCATGAAAATTTTACATTCAGTATCAAAACCGATTTGACGATGTTAACAATTTAGCATTAATATTATAGTGAAGTGACCTATTAGAAAACTAAAAATTATGAACATTATCTGTTTTTTTATGATATTATTATGTTTTCTGAATGCATTCATGAGCATTTTTGTCACCTATCATGCTGTATTTATTATACCGAAGTCTGAACTAAGTCACAATAGTTAACGGTCATATGCAGTGTATGTTCCGGCAGTTTGCACCCCGGCACAACTACATAAAGGCTGCTCATCTATACATATAATACCTATATATATTATATATCATAAAATGTAAACGTTCTCAATGTCTTGTTGTTCATTAATGCATTTTATTAATAGTCATGCTGAAAAAATAATAATTTGAGCATTATTAAATAATTGTGATATTTTACATGAGTACTTATAAATTGAAAACTTTAAATAGGTACCAAATATAACCATTGTGCAAACAGATAATTTTTTCAACTTAAATTTTATAGACTAATGATAGATCAATTCACTCAAACAGTGAAGCAAACTCTACAAAAAACTATCTCTTCTAACGACAAATTTACCATATGCGTTTATAAAACAGTGACCAAAACATACGGGTGTGGTTCTCTATTAAATTTTATAAAATAATATTGTAGTATAAATAAAACGAAATTTAACTTTTATCGTGTATTCTTATCATGTAGGTGACTTGAAGAAAATGTTTAGCTAAACAACTTTTTAGTTTTCAAACAACTTTGTTGAGCTCTTTATACTAATTTGAAAAAAAAATAATGCTGTGTTTTATAATGTGTATCTATCCAAATTATATTGATGAAAATGACCTCGTGTATAGGTTTTCTTATTATACGATGCAATTGCTTCGATCAAATCTTCTTCATTTTAAAACATATCGAAAGTAAAATAGATTACCTATGCGCCTAACAATTTACTATTTAGTATATATAAGTTCAATGAAAATCATCAATAAAACTTTCAGTGAAAGTATTATCCAATACTTACGTGGTGGGCTCGTCTAAGAACAATATTGACGGGTTGGTTATTAGCTCTAAAGCGATAGACAGTCTTTTTTTCTGGCCTCCGGAGAGGCGTTTGGTGATGGTATCTCCGTGAACGGACAAACCAATCGCGTCAAGCAAGTCTTCCACTTGGCTGGCCTTTGATATAGCCGACACGGTTGTCGGTAACTTGAGATGTGCAGCCACTGTCATCGACTCCCTGACGGTCAACAGGTCACGTACGTAATCGTCTTGCTGTATGTAGCAGCTGATGTTCGCCATTTGTTTTTCATCTCGCAACGATTCGTTTAAATACACTTGGCCTGAACTTCCACTTATCCTGCAATGTAAACGTAAATCATGTCATGTACCCATAAACAAATTAATTTCAAGCGTGGTCTAAACTTTATAAATTCTTACTATCGACACGATTATAACAATATTGAATAATATAGTAGCAACTTTACCTAGGTAAGATACATACACTAAATACAATAATTCGAAAGTTCTCTTTAAAAATGAAATTGATCAAGTTCAAGTTCCAGACATTATATATGAACTAGTTCAGGTTCAAGTTTATTAAATTGAAGTAAGAGTAAATTTAACTATATTGTTAATAGATAGTAAACTTATTTATTTAACTATACTGTTAATCAAATATAAGGTCATAGGGAATTTTATACATGAATAAAAATGTAAATAATTGATATTATCGTAGAAAATAATTGTCATTTAACATATAATTATATTTTATAAAATTTAATTTAAGTTAGTATTAATTTTTCAATCATAATATTTATTATAGTCAATAATAAAATTTATTTTAATTTTGAGTTTAGTAAATATTAATTACCATAATACCGTTAATAATATTGTTCATAAATCTATAAAAATCTGATTTTTTTTTTTTAATAATAAAAAGATTATTATAAAAATAACTTTTCAATGAATACTTTACGAGTCAGGCAATATGTTATAAAATATTACTATACATATTATTTTTAATTATTAAAATGTATTAAGTTCTTATTAAACGAAACTTACCCACTAAACATTTAATTTTTCAAACTTCAACAAAAAATACAGTGATATTTACTTATCTAGCGGCATTTCTTAATTCAATAAAGAGTAATATAAAATTATAGTTATAAATGTTATAATATTACTTATTTGAACATTTAGTTTGTCAATGAACGAAGTAAAAACTTTGCATTCAGAAAATGTATGAACATAATCAGGGATCGACAAGATGGGTAAGTAAAAATAAAAATCAGTTTCGTAATTCTAGATATTCCTTTTTACACAATTATAATTTAAGTATTTAATTAATCGATATTCTCTTTACTAATAATAGTCGATTTATTAAAATAAGATTAATTTTAATAATTCAATAATTGCACTATATAATGAGTGTATAGTATGATTGCATTTTACAATCTATACATTTTATCGAATCGTCATGCAGTTTGATCAATTATTTTTTATAATTACAATAACTGTACTTATGTAGTTTGCAAACTACAATGGTTTTAACATAATCTTAAAAGTCACCAATTACACACCTCGGTACATGACTACGTTTATTAAAACATTATTACTTAATGTGCTTACGAGTATCCGGCGAGTACGTTGAGTAATGTGCTCTTGCCACAACCAGACGGTCCCATGATGGCCGTTAGTTGTCCGGACCTGAAACTGCCATCAATGCCATGCAATATCTTCTTTTTCACTGAAAAATAAAAAACGATTACTGATTATTTTTTATAGATTTGAGTATTATTATGACTATTACGGGGAATTAGATAAGTAATCTAAAAATCAATATTGTTGTTATTATTGTTGTTCATACAATTATTATAATTGAATTACTAAGTTTATTGATAAAAATATTAATGATTATGAACACAACACTGCAAGTGACCATCAGTGTATACGTAATATCAATTATCAAAATTAATATATAATGTATACCTATATATAAAAGTATGATACTCATCACTCCCACTACGATCTGATAGATTATACACGCACATTGCACATAGCATATAATATAATTATTATTAAAGAATCACTTCACTAAACAACGAAATACAACGTGAGACTTTTTAAACAAATTGATATTTGCTAAAATATTAAATAATGTAAATTTGCTATAGATACAATTATATTAGTGTTGCATAACGATATCTGAGACAATAATGACACTATTTTATGTAATATATTAGAACATACGTTATGTATTATATTAATTACTATTATCTACAGTCTACACCATGTTAAAAAATAGGATATATACTGTATTACTATGTAAACCAGAATTAAAAGTAAGTGTTTTTGTTAATATTATGCCTATTTTGGTCAAGTTATTATGCCATTAAACATTTTTTTCGAAAACATTCGAATGCCTGTGTGTGTTTTGTGTTGTTTTACAATGTCGAGAAATCATATTATATATACCTAAATTTTAACAAAAAACAAATTGTTTATGTTCTGTTATGTAAGATAATTGTTTTTCTAGAAAAATTTTAATTTGTTTATAAAATAGTAACTGTCAGATCACTTGTTATCAAATTTATAATATTCTGTTGTATATTTATATGCTTGATAAGATGATTATAATACATTTTAAATAATTTAATGAATATATTAATACTTAATTAAGGTATAATATATCTTATCGATTAATTAAATAACTTTTTTTTTTAATAAAAACCATAAATATTTAAATACGATTAAAAATTAAAATATCTATCTACTATCATATATGATTAAAATTATCTGAATTATAGATAATCAACGATGATTAATTACTATTTTTAATAGTTAATAATAATATACAATAATAACTGTATGCTTAAGAACGACTGATAAAAGATAGTAAATCATGATAAATATGTGTATTTTTTTATAAGCTAAATAATATTGATACATAAAACTAATTATAAAAATTAGTTAGTTTGTTCAAAGTACAAATTAGTTAATAACAAAATATTGCCGACATATTTTTAAAAATAGAAAAGTAAAAATATTATACACATATCTTCTATACATAACTTTATTACTTGAGTAATAAATTATAGTCTTCTCAAGTGTAAATATATAAAACAAATAATTACAATAATTTGAATGTATTTAATGTGTATATATATTATATAATATATACATTTACATTATATTAGAGTGGGACACTTGTACATGATACCTATTACCTAGGTATGCACTGTCAGGGAATACAACAGGGAATAAGTTTAATCGTATTTTAAAAATTAATTATAATTTAAAATTTAGCTTGAATTTATTATCGATTTAAGATTATATAAAGGTTTAATAATCAATAAACCTTGAATATATATTATCTTGAGATTTATTTTTTATGAATGCATTTATGATTTTACTCACTGCCTATAATTATATCTACTTATAAAAATGATTACTGTGAAAAAATGTTCATCACTACGGTATTATTTAAATATCCAAGTAATAATATTTGTGTTCAATACTTCTTTTTTTGTGCCAATAATAAAAATAAGTTGATAGGATAAGTAAGATGTAATTTTTTAAGTATCATATTATTAAAGTTTATTTGTAGTTTATCACTAAGAATTATATCAATATAATATGGTTTTAAGAACTATTGATTATTGAAAAAAAACCCATCATAAATTATTTACGAAAAGACAAAAAGTTATGAGTACTTTTAGGGGTGTAAAATAAAGGTTTATAGAATTTATAAATATTTAATTTTTTTTTAATTAATATAAACTTACTTAAACATGTATTATAATACGAGTATCCTATAACTAATTAAAAACTGTTTTCACCCAAATCAATATTTTGTTAGGGTTTTTAGAATAATAAACTATTGATTACTTATTATTATTGTTATTAAATCCATAGCAATAATAGTAAAGTATACACCACCAAATTGAGTGCAGCTATTTACTTTTTATATTTTATGATCAATTTTTATTTTATATTTTCAATTTGCAGCAAGGGGCGGACAAGGTCTGGTGTGGTAGTGTGCTGTAGCACATTGGGCCATCTTAATAAATAGGCTGACTGGGATAGAGGTCGCTGAATATTTGATGTTACTAATAAATTGACTTTAAATACGAAATAATTTTGATTAAAATAAATAATAGCTACTTTGAATCAATAGGAATAAATAAAACAATAAACGTATAATCCATTAAGTTCATAATTATACTATCCTATAATTGAAAAAATAATCACTAAGACGTTTTATTAAATTTTGAAGTATTAAACAAATTTCATATTTATACGTCACAAAATAATTTGCAAATTACCGTGATTTTGACGAATTTACTCAATTTCAAACGCTGAAAAAATTGTGTCTATATGGTATATATAATAAGTATATTTGATATTTTTAGTTTTTATAAAACATATTGTATTAAATGTTTAATCTTTAAGACCAAGTCTAAAAAATTTTATCAACAGTAAGGTTCAACAATTTAAAATGCTTAAAAATAGCTTTAAATTTATCTAAATATTTTTAAAATTTCATTGAGTATTGAACATTTTAATTTAAATAAGAGTAGAATATTTCAAATTTCTAAGATCAATTTTTTTTTAATCATAGTCAAATAACAAAAATCGATTGTGGACAAAAAATATTTATCATACATTACACAATGTCTAAAACATCAAAACGTCGTCAACATTTCAACTTCGATTATTCATAATAAATTATAATTATATAACACTCCTTTTATTTTTAAATTTCTATTAAGTACACTTATTTAGAATATTACATCCAATTCTCAAACTTTAAATTACGATAAATTAAATATTATATGAATTGTATACAACAAACAATTTTTCAAAAAAATTTAATTATTTTGAAGTTTCTTAAAAAATCGATTTTTGAATGTTTATAAAAAAAAGTTGTGCCAATGTGTTTTCTAAAAAAAACTTATGAAGTACTTTGTATTATATTTTCTAGATTTGTTATTTGTAATACTCAAATCAAAAATAATTAAATTAATCGATTATTATATAGAGCTAGACAACCCAAAAAAGCTAAAAATGTTTTGATTTATAGGTAATATATTTAGTAAAGCCTTATATGAATATTCGGTGAACATTTTAATTCTTACATAACGTAAAAATTATGTATTATATTTTGTTTTTATATTCTATATAATTATAACTATTTTTAAACCAATTGTTGACCTTTTTATTTTTCAAAAATTGTATTAACACGCATACCAACATTATTATCATAATATGAAATATGACCTCGTATTAAACATTAAGCCTTGGAAAATAATTTATTTTATTTAACTTTAAGCACATTATATTTTGTGAGTAAAATAATATAATCTATATTTAGTCATTTAAAAATTTTAATATTATTGGTTGCCTATATAATTCATATAAGATGATTCAAAATTTATGTAACAGTCATTTTATTATGTAAATAAATATATATTCATAATAAAGATAAAATTTAACACGAAAGTTTTTTTTATTTAAAAATATCTAAAATGAAATATTATTATAAAGATTTTTTTTCTTAAAAAATTCAAATAGGAACCCATGCTTTTTTACAATAATAATGTGAAGAATGTTTTTTGGAGTACTTATTTGAATAATAAAAATCAAAATTCAGATGAGTTTAATTGATAAGTTATTAGTATTTATCGTTTAACTACTCCATTTGTGTAATAGATCAACATATTTGGCGTGTCCCCAAACCATTTCACTCTATTCATTCAAACTTAAAATACTTATAACTCATAAACTACTTATTCAAATTTTAATTTTTATGTTTCCAAATACATCTAAGAAAATTCTTCAAATTAGGATTGCAAAAAAATATATAAGTTCCTATTCGAATTTCTAAGTAAACAACTTTTGTATTAAATTGTTTTCTTTGTTATGATTATTGATTATATAATAAAATAGCTATTATATACATTTTGAATCACCCTGTATATGTATGTGTGTGTGTGTGTGTGTGTGTGTGTGTGTGTGTGTGTGTGTTCATGTTGCACAATATAACATTAATAACAATGATAAACGATACGTTACATATAATGAAGAATGAAGCTAACCTTTTTTTAATTTTCTGTAGGTGTTCACAGTATAGGTGAGACTTTCGAACGACAAGTGGACTTCAGGCTTTTTCGGAAGCAATTGCAGTCCGGTGGTTCGTATGTTTTCACTGTTGTTTTCGGTTTGGTAGCACTTGTCACGATTGGACATTTCGTCAAGACTCGAGAAAGATCAAATAAACAAAGAAAGAGTGAGAGTGAGAGTGAAAGTGAGAAAGAGGGAGAGAGAGAGTTAGATAAGTAGAAAAATAGCGATGGAGGAAAAGTCAAGTTTTATAAAAAACGCTACATCACACTACTAACACCGTACAGGCCGATAAGATTGTGAACGTGATATGACGATATTATTATTTTAAAAATAAGACTCCTGGTGGCAATAAGTTTACCCATCACGAGTCAACCCGACGTCCCAATATTATAAAATATTAAAATTGACATGTATAGTCCAGCGGATAGGTTGGTGCACGCATAATTATATTAATTATATTAACGCAAAACGAACTGGGTAAAAAATCGATTTCTGCTAAAAAAAACTATAGGACCAAACGCTTGTTGTATAATATGATATTTACAATATTCAGTTGGTGTGCGCAAGTCTCAGTATTCTGCGGCGGCGGGAAGTCACTTTAAACGTTTAAACGATTTTTCTGTTAAAAAAATAAAACATCAACGCGGTGATCGACCACACGCTGTCACCGTTGAACTGTACATAATATAGTGTTCGTTCGGTGTCGATCGAGTATTATAATGTTATTTTATATTACTCTATAGCAATGTTATCGCACATTTATATCAATATTGTCACGCTACTACGCCCGCACAACAGCGCTCGTCTATAACGATGGCAGTGGAGGCAGCCTAAATTGATAATTATTATTATAATAATTAGGTATTGAACATTTTATAATCAATACATATGGTTAAAATAATATTTATAATATAAGATAAACTTAAACGGTCTCGCCATAATAACTTTTAAAACTAATTTTTCAATTTTTTTTTCGTGCCAAAAGTAGTAGGTATGTAATTTACTTTTGCACTTTTATCACTCACATACAATTATCATTTTTCGTACTAGTTGAAAAACACCACATTCGACTGTCATGCAGTAATATTAATGATTATAGAATAGACTAAAATGAATGGTAAATATACCTAAACAATTTTACTTGTTTAGATCTTACAAAACTGACGGAACTAAAAATTATTTAAGAATTGTCTGCATAATACTGCATAATTAATCTTTACGGTACTAAATATAAATAAATCCTGTAAAAAATTATATTCTACGTATTGAATTAAACTATCAATATACATATGTAGTCCATGAGCAAAAAAAATTGCGCTTAGTTCAAAACAAATAAGACTTTAATAAGTACTTAAAATATTTTTTCCAAGTACTTCTTCAAAAGCATTTGAATACTTTTACTTGAGTACTCTTCAAGACTGAACTATTAATATATTTTGCTTCCTTATTATATTTGCGCACGATATCTGAGTATATATATAGTCACCAAGTCGACTACGTCCTTGTTTACACAAGCGATGTGTCAGACGATGCAACAGGTGAATTTAACTTACCGAAGAATAAAATGTATTGGGCCAAAAATAATATGATGGATTGAATTCGCATGCCCAATTATTATTACACGCACATTATAGTCGTTGAAAATAATAGGTACATATGTATATTTTATACGATGCGCATTTGTTATCAAATCAATGGAGGGATATTGCGTATTATTGAAGCTTTTCGACAAGCAAAGTTCCGATCTGCAGGTAGGTACTCTGATACTCAGCCACTAAAGTCAGATTGTAGATGTAATATTCCATTTAGATACATTCAAAATAATGTAATATACAAAATTTATGAGTAATAATAGTTAAACGGATGTATTTAATTATAATAATATATAGGTATTTAGAGTGGTTGAAACAATAATTTATATGCCTATTATTCAAGTATTATTCAAGTATTATGTATATTATTTTAATAATTAATCACTGTACCTTTCTATCTGCTTAGTGCTCATATTATATATAACGAGTGAAGCCGTACACACTATACTCTATTACACTTACAGTACATAGTGATGCAACTACAGATTTCAACACAATAACTGATAAACATACCAAAATTAAATATAAATTAAAATTTATAACTGAATAATACATTTTTGGTTTCTTAGCATTATTTAAAAATATTGAAAATATATTTGTATAATTTTTCTTATGGACATTTGAAGTTTATGTTTTATTAAAATCGGATACATATAAAAAAATAGTTTTTCCTCTAAATAAAGTCTAATGGCTTTAGTTACTTTGCCGCGCCAACCTAATTCAAAAATATTAAAAGTTACGACTTTAAAGTTGAAACTTTGTGCAATTATATTCATTATTATTTTAATATTTTCTATACACAATTAAATTCTCAAAACATTTATATTTATACTAATGTATATTAACATTTTTGGGTGCGTCATAAAAAATTAAAATCTAGCAAGTGCCAGGTATACCATGTTACTTTACATATTACCATTTTATTTAAAATAGTGGAACTACTACAAGATTTTCAACAATTACACGAACATCTAAAGTGTCTATCACAGGCAATTAGGCAAATAAGCTTGAAATACCAATATTTGTATTATCCTTAAAATGTTCATTTTATTTATATTTTGTTTAAATTGCCTATACAATACGCCTATATAAAATTGGTTACTGTTGTTACAATATTATACTATGTGCACATGTCGTGTAACTATATAAGATGTATAAATATAAAAAACAAAGGCAGTTAAGTTCTTTAACATTAAATAAGCATTTGGATAAAAAAATCGATAATATAAAATCAAAAAAAGATAGGCAGGTAACGCTCTGCTGTACATTAGGTTTCGAATGGGTCACTGTAAATAAGTTATGAGTGTATTAAACTAGAATTCAATGATACACTCTACGATATAATATAATTAAATTATACGAAAAATGATTTTGACCGAAGACAAAAAATCAATTTATATCATCAAGTGATATGTTTTTTTTTTTTTTTTTTTTTGATATAGCTATTAAGTAATTTATTTTACTTTTAGAATTGTAATAGGTTGATATAATTTTTAACCGAATATATTGCATTTATTATATTATTTATATCTAATTATTATTAATTAGATATAAAATGTATTTATACTATATTATATCAACTTATATAACTCAAAATTAATAGCATATTTCTGTAAATACCGTAAAACAGTAAAAGTATGCTTATACGAGTAGTATCAATATAGATAATATGTATTTGAAAAAAAATAAAAAAAATTCATAATAATATAATATACGTAAAATGTTTAAGTTCCCACGAGTGTTTTTAAATTACAACAAAATAATAAATTATAACATTTTTATCGTTCACAAAATTAATTTCATCCAAATTTTAAATTAAAATATGTTTTAAAAAATAATTGTGTTTATATATCTTTTAATTTCATGTTTTCAGTATAAACTAATTATAAGGAAATTTGTATTCAATTTTCAACTTTTTTTAAGTTTTAATGAGCTTCTAACTGCGAAATAGTTTGCAACTTTTTCTGTGCATTAACAAATTCTTAACTTCAAATGCATATAAAACAAAATTGTCTTAATTAATTTTTAATATTTATATACAGATATAAGAATAACTTTTATAGGATCTTATATTAAATTCTTAAGAAATTTGATTAATATTTGTTTAGATATTCATAGCAAAAAAAATGTAATGTTATCGTAATTATGAAACTAAAATATAAACATTTAATGAAAATTTCAAATATTTACTGTTATTCTTTTTTTATATTAAAAAAAAAAACCAATTTAGTCAAAAATTCATTTTTTTTCTCAATATTTTTTTTTGTGTTTCCTAATTATAAAAAAAGTTCTGATAGTTTTAAAAAACAAACTGGATTCAATTTTACATCCAATAAAACTCTCATTTTTGAAAATCAAAGCATTTAATTTACAAATTACCATATAGACTCACAGATAAAAAAAAACACATCATGATGTAACTAATACATTTATCGCTCTACTCAGTATCTAAAATATGCATTCTTTTATATATATATATATATATATATAACACTAAAATTGTATCATTTAATAGTGTTCTATAGAGTTCGAGGTTTATATGTGGTAATAGGGTTCTGAATTTGAAGTATTTCCCTCTTTTAGAAATATAAATTATGAAAAATATAAATTTTTTAATATACTCTGATATAAATTATTATTTATTAGTGTTAATTAGTGATTACACTTACCAAACATTGATAATGAATGATTTATTAACGTTGATAACCCATAGTTCAGGAATTACCTTGTGCATCAGCTTCCGCAATATTAACTAGAACAACTAATGCCTATGAATCTTTTCGCGGTCATTTTAATAAAAGCTTTTATACTTCTTATCTTCATATTTATAATTTTATGAATAAAATAATAGAGTTTCAATCTGAAATTTACATAAAAATTAATAGTATAAACGAGCCTATAAAATTTCAAAACACAAAATCAAGAAAAATTTCACAAATTTAAAAAATTTAAAAAATTTAAAAAAAATGGTTAGGCTAGAGCAATATAATAAAAATAATATTACGGGGACTGAATATTTAAAAATTATGCTACATTAATATGCTGATATAATAAACTGACTAGTAACTTATAATATAATTGTTATTTACTCTATAAGAATCGACTTATTACTCAACAAAAACATTTTTAACAACTTAATATATTTAATATACTCACTGTTATTATTTAATTTACAAAAATTCAGTTTTGGAGGACAGTGATAGTCACCTCATTATGGTGTCCTCTGGGCATTTGAGTAATGCTAAATGGCTATAATAATAATAGCAAATTTACTGTGGCTAATTTACTACATAGAATTTAATACCTGAAATGTATTGAACGCAATTTACTATGTGTACATTTATACTTGAAATGTATTAGGCGCAATTTACATTTGTCCTTGTTTATATATTTATCAGTTATCTCTTATTAATTGGTTATACAAACCAATAAGTAAAAATATCTATTTTTATTTTAAAATTAAATTGTGTTAAGATGTTACAAGTTTGTGATTTATGACTAATGACTATGGAATTATATCGACATGTAATGTTATGTTTCAACTATTTTGTATAATATATTAATTATGTTATATCATAATATTGTAAAGAACCTTCTACATTGTATGCAGGTGGTTTAATATATATAACTATATTATATAAAAACTATTTATTATTTTTTAATACGATTTAAGATAGTTTTTTTTCGCGTGAATCAAATATTCCAAAAACTAAAAAACTTTTTAATAACATTTTAACACTTTGTGTATAGGATTACCAAGATTCTATGACTATATAAAGAAATACAACATCAGAAAAATGCCGATTACCATATCTACATTGCAGTGTGCACGCTTACGATTAATGTAGTTTATTTATTTATACAAATAATAATTCTAAAATAAAATATTAGCCCGTCAATCATACACGTAGCTCGTATATTTTGAAGACAGTCAAAACTGAAGGTTTCTGTCTTTGAGTGTCTTTTTTTGCGAAATAATAAGAAACGTACTTACTACAACATTACACACGTGACCCACTAGAAACCTCTTAACGTTTGGGTGTGGTCTAACATACGTTGCGATATAACAATAATATTAAAATTACAATGACAACTGGTATTGTCATTTCATCAGGGCAATAGTGAAGTAACTCAAACATCGTTTATTTTGAGTAAGGCATGATTTTTTACGGCTTAAGTTACGTTATCAACAAAATTACCAAATGTACATCATGGCGGTGATAGGGTAGGTAGGTATCCAAATTTCAAATTCTGACTTAAAATTTATTTTTTGTTATGTTAAAATTTCACATTATATTAAGTCTCTGAACTCGATTAACTTAAAATCCATCTGAATCTATGAATCTAGTTAGTAGACGCACTGGTGTTCTGCAACTGGTCATCCATAATATTATATTAATAAAGTAATAACTATCCGTCGTAGTTTCTTTTCGCTCGACGAACGGAATAATATAATATCGATAGAAGTAGAAACATTAAAAAATTATTTGACATAAAACGTAATAATATTGTGTATTACAAAAATAGACGGCGAGTAAAAAAAAACATTACAATATTATTATTAACAAATCAAACGGTATTGAAAAACTTAACGTATTTTGTGACAGACAAATAAAAAAAAAAGTGCCATAAGTACGTTCCTAAATAAAACATTTTTATAAGAAAACAAAAAAAACAATTTTCTATAGGAACTTAATTATGAGATGAGTGTGTTCTTCTATACAGCATATTATATAGAGCAACGTCGTTCATACCACAGGTAAACAATATAAACTTCACGTATTATCAGTTATCACAATAATTATTTATCTTTGTATTGTACATTACAATAATAATTATATCAATAGTAGCCTCTTATGTAATATTATATACACATACTCTGTAATTTATAAGATTTTACATATAAAAAACATTAGTATATTAGTAATCATCATACACTATACATATTATTACGCATCCAAAATAAAATATTTTGCTACGTAATTTAAAATTATATACATAATTATCTGTGGCTAAAGGCTCATCAATCCTATTGCAGGTTTTGAGTCAGATCTACCGTTTGTTCAGCCTGTACCAAATGACTGTTGTCGTTAGCACGTAAGTGCACAGAAAAAAGAAGCATATGTAGAAAAATTCAGGATAAATGTTAACTTGGGAAAATTCCATTTCGGTAAGAAATTTTATTGGGTTCTTATAGTGACAGTACATTTCGTCGGAGCACGGTAAAACGTCTCTGCCGAAGCCGTACAGCGTATACACGAGACTCTGAAACGACCCTCGTACAAAACTGAAGTAGTGAAGCCACACATAGATGGCGGGAATGTCCGTAAATCGTATTGCGAAACCGAACACAGACAAGAGTACTACAAACACTGGTCCGACGAATACAGACACCTGAAATACAAAAGATTCATTTTACTTCCACACGATTATATCTTTTTATAATCGCATTTATTGGTTTCTCATTAAAATTTTTATAAACCATATTATGCGGTATGATTAAAAAATATGAAATTAAGAAACATATTATTGTAAGTATATTTGAAAACAATTATATTTTAGGTATAAAGCATATATCAATATACAAGTTATTACTTATTGATATAGTACCTATTTTATATACATAATAACAATTAAGTGTTGAAAATAAATAGATACTTATATATGAAATTATGAAACAATGTCGAGGTAAAAATATTGATAATATATCATTTACACCAAGATACTACTATTTTCACTATAATATATTATATTGTGTAAGTAAGTATCCCTCGCCGTAATACGTTAAATAGTTTGATTTAAATAATATTTATTTATCTTACTTAATTTAATTAATTGTTATTGTTCAAACAAGTCTTAAGAGGTTCATAGTATTTCAATTGGAAACTGGCAAATGACCAGTATTTATTAACAAAGTGAATAGAAATGATATAAAAAAATTTACCTTGACTGGCAAAGTAGCGCCGCACAAAAATCCGGTACTCTGCGACGTCAGAGAAGTAACTACCAAAAAAATAGTGAAGTAACTGAATCGCATCAATTCCAGTGGTTGGTTCGTCATTATATAAGACGGTACGATGTAGACAAGGCAACACAGTATCTATGATAAAACAAAAATAATTAATATTATGATCGGTCATACAACGCTTTTTTAAAAATCATAACCTTTATTTTCGTAAGGGTTATAACACTTTAGATAAATAATTAAAGAATGATTTTTACTTAATGTGAATACCTATTTGTAGAATCAATCGATTATTGGAATAAAAAAAGAAAAACTTAAATCGCTCAAAAGCAATCTTCTACCACTATTAATAGATATTTTCTTTATTGATAAATTTTTGTTTTTGTTTTTAACAATATATTAATGTTTATGATAATATATAAGAAAAAGGTAATTAACAAAACATGACTTATGAATTCAATAGGTTAATAAAATCGATATAACCAATTTTTATTGTATTTTGTGACCTTACCTGAAACGGTATTTCAACTAGCAGTATGGATACCATATACGGGAAAAGTGTGAACCAACTGTTAAAATGTTCCCGCTTCAAAACTTTATATTCTAATGGAACTGTACAAACAATAACAGCAGTTTTTATAAATATTAATACATTCACACAACAATGATAACAAATATTATTTAAAGTACTATACTAATATTATATACTCACAAGAAACGATAACAGCCATCTGACCGGTGTAAACCAAAAACAAATTGGTACCGTATATGAACACCATGTTACTGATTACTACCGACGCATCGTTACCCACACCACGGTATAGGTATCCAAAAATAAGAGCAATAACCAAATGGGCGACGATCCGCAGCGTAAGGTTTGCCTGAAAATGATTAAACGTCAAAATAAAGTGGATGAACTTTTTTATGATAACTTCGAAATGGATTTTTTAAGTAAGTGAAGTTTACACTAACTAGTAGTATACACTTAATATACCTGCAAAAACATCTAGCAAGCATATTTGGTGTATTTTAAACGCTATAGTAAAGTTGTTAGAGTAAGTACTTTATTTATTTCAACTACACAATCGTTAGAACAAAACTCGATGTTACGGTACACAACTTAAAAAACTCCAAGATTTGTTAAGCATTGTTACATGTTAGAAAGTTTCGGAATTACAGCCTTATAGTTTAGTAATTTTTATTGACCAACAAGGTCTTACGTCAAAAAAGCACCAAATATGCTTACATGATAAAAGTGCACTATCAGTATAGGTAGTGCTTACTTCTGAGAAATACTTTTTTTTTTATCAAATTACTACGATCAGCATTATATTTATACTGTAGGTACATTTGAATAAATATTATAAATTATTTAATAATGTGCAATAATGTAGTTTATATAAAATTGGTATTAGTTATAATGTACTTACTTTGTTACGTTTGTACATGATTACATTTCGTAAATACAAATGATAAGCCTGTAAATAATATGGAGGTTTGTTTAAGATCTTGGTTTTAAATGGCTGTTTCTTGTCAACAATATTATTGTTTTTTAAGAACGTACCTATAAAATGAACGAATTATCATCACTATTATATATAATTGTATATCACAAGGTATAACAAAAACGCACCATTTTCTAGTTGTAATTCTTGATCACCGGAAATTAAATGACAGTTATTGTGACCGTTAATGTATGTGGTTTTTGTTGTATCAGCCAGTTTGACCAATACATCAGTCCCATACTCGCCTATTGCTACTTCTATCACTAATAATAATAATAAACAAAAAATATAATAATATATAACAATATGCAATATAAATAAATTTAAAAAACAAAAACAAAATATCTAAATAAATTTTAAAACTAAATTTTTATCCCATGATAAATCAAATACAATATAATTAATCACATATTATAAAATTAAATTTGACGTTTTATGTATACCTACTTAAACTCTGAAGGTTTAGATATGTATTTTGTATAACTATTCAAAATAATATATTTCTAAAATTCTAAATAATTCTACAGGAATAGTTAGGTATATTACAATTGCATGGTTTTCAACCAATACAAATTACAAGCGTGTAATTTAAAAATTAACAAGATGAACATATTATTAGTAGATTAAAAAATATACTTCTCAAAAAATATTATTTTTCAAATAGTACGACTGAATAAATTAATAAAAATTGTTCGTAATAAATTTAATTGAAATTTTCACTCGAAAAGATAAATCATTTTTTTAAATAAAACTGGTAAACATGAATTTTTTCAAAAAGTCTTTTAAAATAAATTCTAATCTGTTTATATATACTTACAGAAGTCTGCCGGATTATGATACGGTGGACATACGATGGTCCGTTCAGCAAAATAAGGAATAACGAAGTTAGGAGGTCCTTGGTAAATACAATGGCCAGAGCTCAACGCATAAATTTGATCGAATTTTTCAAATAGTAAAGCACTAGGCTGGTGCAATGTGCACACCATGGTACGATTTTGATTGTGGGCTAGGTCGGCCATCAATGATACGAACTGACTGCAAGATTGGCTGTCCAAACCTCTATAAAAATATTTTTTTGATTTAGTTCATGTCGCATCATAGTATAAATTAAACTATATAACTTTTATTATATTTGCATTTGCATCACATTTAAACATGGGATAGGTAACATACAAATGACAAGTCAATACTCAATAGTCACACTCTCATACTAGAATATACGTTTAGATATTAGATATGAATTATACTCCGAAAATAAATAGAACGATTCAAAATTCTGAAATTTGTGTGACCATACTTCACTTTTTATTTAGATTTTATATTAAATGTATTTTTAATATTAAGTAACATAAATAGAAAAATATCGGTCGATGTAGATATTGTTGAAACGTAGCCAAGTGAAAAGTCCCAATGTCACTAGATAATAATACATTATAAACGGTTTTATGCGAGAGATCATCCGCTTACGTTCTGGATGACGTCATGGTGAATGAATCAGAGTAATTACAAAGAAAATAATGATAATAACATACAATGAAAGGATCTTTCCGTGTTGAACAAAACTGGTCCAACGGTTTTGTACCGTAATAAATAATACTAAATCATCAAAAAAGTATATACGTAAGATTACATAATTACAATTACAATAGATTTTAAACGATCATTTTATAAAAACCTATACGGCTATACGTAATACGTAATACGTATACTAGAAGTTTCATTTTTCTTTAGAAAATTCATTTAGTTGTATATGCCTCTTTTGTTTTTTTACTGTAATCATTCATCAAAATAATATTGAAGACAAAACCTATATCAGTTATGACTTATGAGTTATATAAATGAAAAGTTAGGAAAGGTTACCTTCAAAAGAGTCACGTCGTAACTGACTCGTGAAGTATTATTAAAGTATCACTGCCTACCAAGTGTATACATATTAGATATTATATTATACAATAGACTAATTTTATAAACGATACTTATGACTTCAAAATTAAATCAAAATGGGAACGAAGTAAAACACCATTTTATAATATTACAAATACCTATGACAACAAATAAGATCAATTGTAATGTTAAATACTTAGTCAACATATTGTTTATGCATTATTAATTATGCAAAAAACTATGGTGGTTACTTATTTGTATTTATTTAAGTATACTTCTACGTCTGTCAAATAGTTAAACAATATGTTGACTAAACATTTATTATTACAATTGATCGTGTTTGTCGTCATAGGTATTTGTAATATTATAAAATGGCATTTTACTTCGTTTCCATATTATATCAAGTATTTTAAAGATTTAATTATAACTAAATTTATTTTTTTTTGTTTAACTTGGCTTTTTTTACACGGAGTTATAATGAAGTGTTTTTGGTGTGATACAATTGACAATTTTATAAACGATACTTGTGACTTCAAAATTAAATTAAAATCATTTTTAAGTCTAATAAATTAAAATAATAATAATAATAAAAGAATGATTATTTTATTTATATTATATTTAGGTATCTACTAAGCAAATGATCGAATAACCTATGACCAAACTTTAGCTACACAAATAATTGAATGCTTTTAAGTTATAAGTTATAACTATATCATAAACAATACACTTACAATTCATACAGTATTCCCGCCTAATCTTTATGTAATTATTTATTTTTTTTATTTTATATTCTAAGCAAAGTGATGAATGTATTGATTTTACAACGTGTTATTATTTTTTTGTAGATGAGTATTTACAATATCAGTTGTCGATAAAATGCTTCGATTTTTAAAAATGGGGATGGTTTTTATATCAAACTGTATATACCTAGTGTATACTTGAAGATCTAAAACTTAAAAATTCACAACCCTTATTTGTATAGTTAGAAAAATGAGAAATTTTACCTAAACTAATTTTAGAATGTTGAAACATTTTTTGGCTATTTACGGGCATAAGGAATTTTCAATTTTTTAATTTTTTTTTTTTGACATTTATATATCTTGTGGCTGGGGGTCATTCTGTTAATTTGCGCAACACCTAGAATGTTACCAGTCGAGATGGTGATTGTTTATAGCAACCAGTTGTACCAATATATAGGTACATGTACCGATGTATCTACATGTAATGTAGGTAAACACTCATTGCAGAGTAGAAATACTTAAACAATTAATACACGTTTTCTTATAAGTTATTAATTTTTGCATTGAAAATATCGAAAATCAATATTCATTACATTTTTTAAGTATTTAAAGTTATAATTTTGACAAAATTCATAAAACTTTTTTTATTTTATCTATGTTTTGAAAATTTAATACAAGATATATAAAGATACTATGGTAAAAAAAAAACATTGACTCTGAGTATATAGAGTAGTATATATTAAAAAAATTCTATTCTCTACCTACTTATTTATTTTTATTCATAGTTATTTACTTTATAAAAAATCAGATACCTAATTTATTATAAGGGACATTGAATATTAACTGAAACAATAATAACAATAACACATTATTATACGTATTATAAGATGATCGGTAGGTACTCACGTAGTGGGCTCGTCTAGGAACAATATTGACGGGTTGGTTATTAGCTCTAAAGCGATAGACAGTCTTTTTTTCTGGCCTCCGGAGAGGCGTTTGGTGATGGTATCTCCGTGAACGGACAAACCAATCGCGTCAAGCAAGTCTTCCACTTGGCTGGCCTTTGATATAGCCGACACGGTTGTCGGTAACTTGAGGTGGGCAGCCACTGTCATTGATTCCCTGACGGTCAACAGGTCACGTACGTAATCGTCTTGCTGTATGTAGCAGCTGATGTTCGCCATTTGTTTTTCATCTCGCAACGATTCGTTCAAATACACTTGGCCTGAACTTCCACTTATCCTGCAATGTAAACGTAAATCATGTCAGCCAGATCTTATATTTTAAAGTATAATTGGTTGCGTTCTAGAAAAATGTCTCTGCAGAAAGATCAAATGCTTGTGTCTTAAACCAAATATAAATTATATGAAACATCGCAACTAGAAAGAGGTTCAGTGCTTTTTGAAATTTCCAATGGATAAAATATTTACACCTATACTACAGTACAGATAAAAATTTGAGATTTGTATAAAACATACAAGTACTACTTGAAATACCTGTTATGGTAGAGATTTAAACGGTTTTGTTTTTTGGGTTGGAAGGAGTCAAAATTAAGATTGATTAAGCCCATAAATTTTAGGTTTATTCATTTAGTTATTTAAAAATATTATCTCTTGTACCACAGGCAATAATACATAATATACAAAATGTAGGTACAAATGAATGATTCAAATACTACAATCATTTCTATGCCAGAAAAAAAATCAAAAACTATAAAATTTTGTTATTTTTTATATGAGATGGGTCAGATTTAATATAAAAACTTACTATTGAATGCAAAAATTATCTAAAATAGTATCTAATTTAATATTAATATTAAATTTAAAAATTAAAAATTGCGCCAATAGAATATAAGTAATAAAATAATAAAACTCATTTAGCATACAATTTTTTTAGAGAGTTTTATGAAACCCAATATTTAATTTAAATTCACAAATAAAATATTATGGTTAATATTTAACTCGCATTGTAGATGAACAATACATGTTATACTATTATTATGTATCATTGCATAATTCATCAATATAATATTGCGGAAATATTAAGTTATTCATCATTATTACTGGCAATTTGAGTGCAGATGTTGTCCGAACTATTTAAAAAATGCATGGAGTGTTGCCTCCGTGCGATTTTAATTGGCTACGCCGTCACACGCGGAAATTTTACGCAGACTCCAATTATTGATGTTATCAAATACTATAAGTATGCATATTTATGTAATAATTAATAAAGTTACATTAAATTATTTAAAAATAATAAATATGACTTTCACGGTAGTTAAAATCTTATCAAAATAAACAAATTAAGAACACCTATATACTACATACTACTCTAAAACAAAGTGTAATAAAAACACTTTTGACATTTTTTCATTTAAAAATACAAAAAAGTATTTATAATAAATTCATGTCAATAGATTATTAAGTAGGTAATATAGATAAAAAATTAGCTTAACATTGGATTTTTTCAAAAAAAAAAAAAAAAAATTGAATATCCTTCATTTTAAAGTAATTTATGACACGGTTTTCATGTTTTATGTGTATTACGGTGTTCACAATCTTCAGATGTGTCTTTTACCTAAAATACTGTGGAATCTTGACGTGCATTACTCTATAAATATTTTTAATTAATATGTTTAATAATTAAAATTATTTAAACATTTTTTTAAATTACTTGTAAGTTGTAAAAATATAAAAATATTTGTCTTAATCAGGTAAAATAACTGAGTCAAAGCTACACAAGTATAATTTTATCATTCCTTATGAGGTAACTAACTAATGTGTTGATTTGTAATTTGTATACATAAAATATTGCACGTGGTTTATAATTCACGTACCTCAGTGTTTACCTGCATGGTTATTGAATCTTGAACAAAGACTAACATAATGGCTATTGTTTATCGGAAGCTTATCGAAATCAAAATACAAATCATTTGTTAAGTATATATTCTTATAAAATAACAGATTTTTTTTCTACAGTGTTCAATATTATGTAAAGATAAGTAATAAACTATCTTGGTTTGTGTTTACATTGAAAACTAACTAAACACATGATTAATTTAAGTACATTGTACAAAAATATATTTATACAAGTGCTACGTTGCTGTATATTTTACTTATGATTTAAAACTATTCAATTATTGAATTTTTATTTGTATTTTTTTTTTTTTTTTTTAATAACAAAATAATCAACTGACAATTATTGCCATGAGTGTAATCAAAGAATAAAAGTTAGTTCAACGTTATTATTTCCCCTTTATTTGATTTACACAATTCATACAAATTGACAAATTGTGTAAATTAAGTATAAGTAATATTTACTGAAAACAGTTCAACATTAAATAAAACTTTATCTGAAGAAGACAAAACGTGGGTTTTAGGTTAGTAGAATAATGTGTAAGTAGGTATATAGGTTACGACATTAATTTTTTTTCAACTAATAGAGAGATAAGCAAGAATTTATTGAGATAATTTTTGTTAAGATCATTTAAAGACTTATGATAACAAGTATAAGTTCTATAGCTGTTTTTGCAATTGTTTTAAATAAGGTTTTAATTTGTAAAACTGAGTGTAAAATTTGATTTAGGATATAACAAATTGTAAATTGTGTTTGTGGTAGGTCAGAGCCTTTTGGGGGGGAGAGGGCTATTATTTAACTTGAATTTTTTTAAGCGGAGCTCAAATTGATATGCATTTTGTCAAGACAGATTTAAGAAAGAGTTTGTAAAGATTTAGTTTTGTAAGGAATGTTGGTATGGATTTTAAACGAATAAATTGTTTTAAATGAGCATAGTTGCGTGAAATCGTATTTTTATTAATTATATGGTTTTAAATTTAAAATTATTTATTAGAAATACTATAAATTTAAATCTTATTTCAAGTATAAAATACTTCTAAATATTGATAATAATTTCAGAACTGCATTTTTACCCAACCATATAGTTCAATTTTCCTATATATCCAGGTGACCAAGTACCTAAAATAAATATTTTTGTCGCCTTAAGGTCATATAGATACAACGCAAACCAACAACCAAAATACTTGATGTCTTGTTCGACAAAAATTACATTTCCTACTTAGGTTTTTTTACTTCAAGAAACAATAGCGCGTGAGCTAGCATTTATTAATAGTACATTTTAATCTATTCATAATACTAAATTACACACCGTGATACACGACGTTTATTAAAATAGTATTGTATACACTCACGAGTATCCGGCGAGAACGTTGAGTAATGTGCTCTTGCCGCAACCCGACGGTCCCATGATGGCCGTTAGTTGTCCAGACCGGAAACTGCCGTTAATTCCATGCAAAATTTCTTTTTTTACTAGAAACGAAAAACAAATATTTACCAACCATGACAATTTTTAATTATACGTATTTTGGTACCTAGCTTAAGTATATTATTATTTAAATCATAGATCACTCATACAATAGGTTAGTGATAATATTTATGTATACGTAACACGCTTGCGATGTTAGCAAAGCTTTTATGATATACACTTCACTCAACGCTGTCTATTACATAAATACAATATACTATATTATACTAATAGTATTAAAGAAATCAAAAATTAAGATTTAATTAGGTATATCAGATTATAATTTAAGAAAATGTATACTTAATAAACCACATTAATATTATGACACGTTCTACAGTTTCTACACGTCAAATAATACATAAT
Organism: Aphis gossypii; assembly: GCF_020184175.1. Classification (NCBI taxonomy): domain Eukaryota; kingdom Metazoa; phylum Arthropoda; class Insecta; order Hemiptera; family Aphididae; genus Aphis; species Aphis gossypii. Next base: position 52,493,651 of record NC_065532.1, read on the forward strand.
AATATATACTTTATATACTTTAATATTTTAATATTTTCGACTGTCGAGACATAACGGTAATAAGTAATAACAAATAAAGAAGTGTATATTACTATGTTTATACCTACTATTATAAAATATAATTGTTAATCTATCTTTACAGTTATTAAAAAAAAAAAAAAAACAAATAATTCACATAATTGAAGTTGAGTTTTATTAAGAAACATTGCGACTTGTTTTAACTTTTAACTATAAGAACATTGTATTATTATTTTAAACTATGAATAAAATTTAATAGTTCTAATTCAATCAATCTTTATTTCATATTTTGTTTTTTTAATAAATAATTGTAAAAATATCTTATCAATAGTATGAACAGCACCTACTTAGCTGGAAAAAGAACAGGAATTCAAAATATATATTAGTTTGACACGAAAATGTTTGATACGAGATACTCATAGAGCACACTAAGGTATATAATGTAGTATTTACTATTTATATATTATATAAGTAAAATTTGATAACGTGTGTAGTGATAATACTGCTAAAAAAAATTTGAGCTTGATCAGGTTTAGTCTAATAATCTTTCTGATGCGATCTCTGATCGTATCCTCGACCCGGACCTTAAAGTTTAATTAAAAATAAAAATAAAATAATCAGCATATCAGGTTTTTATGTAAGGAACTCAAAGGTCGTATTAGATATATGGAACAGCAATGTCGTCAAAGAACTAAACGTTGGATTGACGGTTCGTTGGGACGGAAACGAATTTCAAGGCGGAAATCGCTAGTTATATCATTTGATATTTAGATATTAAAAATATGATTGTACAACTCTAGCGTCGGATAAATATGGTTTTACTAAACATTTAATTCTACTTGCAGGTTCACCTTTATTTATACTGCACATTCCAAGGCTACAACCACAGGTGACATACACATATCTGGGTATTACTTTATTTATTTTTGTACTTTGATAGGTAGTATAATTAGCCATTTTTTTTTTTTTACATAGAATAGTTGATGAAATATTTTTTCATGATATAGTTTTATATGTTTATCATTAATAATCAATGTTATATTACATAATATTATTATACTATTATTATATTATATATTTATATTATCAATATATTACAAGTGATCGAACAAATAATTAAATAAAATACAAGTAAAATAAAAATATAGCAGTTTTTATTTTCGATGTATTTCCGTATACCACCTAGTTATATATAACTTTTATTATTGAATAATGCTCTTCGTCTATACTGTATGTAAACAATATATTGTTTCATTTTATTCAATAAACAACGGTATTATATCATATTATTATTATATCATGATATTATAAGTAATATAAAACAGAAATTATCCAATTAATTATTGCAGATCGAACATGAATATAATTTAGGTCATTCGACGGCCATGACACTCAACTTGCCCAGTTACCCGCATAATGATATTCTGTAGGCTCCTTGTACGTATTTTATATTATTCAGATCGAAGGCCAACGATGCACAACAGCAGTAACGCTTATCCGAAATTATTCTGCTACTGCCAAGTGATATTCGTAAATAACTATTACAATGATATAATTTATAATTACATCCTAGTTGAATAGTAAAACTCCCGCGGGGTGTTAATTGTTTACAGTTTTTACTGTATCTTCTATACCGGAAACCATCAACTTGGTCTTGGATTATTATAACATGAGAAAAATAAAACCTATAACTATAGACTTACATTTTTAATTTTATAATTGTTATTGCATGTCACCAAATATGACACAGCAGCAGGATATGAATTTATAAAATTATCGTTGATTAAATTTTATGATAGGTATTATGGTTTGTTTTTTTAATTTAACTTCAACAAAACATTTTATCGACCACCAAATAGTTACTATTTTCGTTACTAAGTACCTATCTATAAGGTGTCTACAGCACACAATATTGTTTACAGTGCATATTATGTTAAAATGAATTTCAACATACACAATACATAATTTTTAAGGATTTCGAAATTATTTAATAAGTTTTGTCCATAATAATAATAAAAAAATCTAGATATATAGAAAATTAAAAACAATAATGGTTATCGCTGACTTATATTCAAAATCAGATTTATGAAAATAGAACCAGAATAAAATAAAATCTATTTCTAGTTGTATACGTATGATACACAAACATGTTTATGTATGAATACTATGTATTACACATTAAATATTTAGTAAATTTTTTCTATTGTCTATACAATACACGAATAATGAAAAAACACAAACATTATAGTAGGTATGCAATAAAAATAGAAAATTAAAATACATTATTATTCAATTCTAAAAATATATGTTTGTATAATAATTCTTAAACATTAATTTTTTCACGTGTACTAATATTTCTTTTAAGATCTAGAGGCATATAATTATAATAAGTCGGGCCTAAGTAATCTAAAAATGTATGGCCAAACAATGTATTAGTATACTTAACTGCAAAATCATATTTTCTAATTTTTCTTTTATGATTATTAACATTATTCAATTGATCAATATTAAGTTGTTTAATAATGAACATAATTGCTATTTTTTTTATACAATAATTGTCTTACTGGCAAGACCCCAAATTCTTTATAATTTTCAATTGTAGATCCTTGTAGTGAATGCTAATTTAGGCAAATTCTAATAATATTATTTTGGTTAATTGTTAGAGAATTTAATACATAGTGTCTAAGACCACCCCATACTAATAAACTGTACTGAAAATTGGATTGGTATAGAGAAAATAAACTAATCTCATTGTTTGCTTTGGAATTATTTTTTTTAACTTGAACATATTATTATAAGATATGAAGCGTAGTAATTTTCCTAATAGGTTGTTAACACGTAAGTTAATTTCAAGTTATTATCAATAATTAATCTTAAATATCTTATTTTTAGAACTTTATTTCTTTATTTCTTATAGTTAATTGAGTTACAGTTCGTGGTATTCGAGCATTCATGGATTGATATAATAGAGCTAACAGTAGAATCAGATTTATTAATAGAGAACGGAATAAACACTGTTTTTTCTATGTTCAAGGATAGATTTATTTATTTCAATATTTGTAATATGAAAACCAGTTATGGATTTTTCATATACACCTACCAAAGTGTATCATGTGAGAAAACCAAACAGGTATCATCCACATATTATGTTGCTATATTGAACCCTCAATGTTAGAATCACAGATTTCATTAACATACAAAATAAATAAAATAGGGCCCAATACACTACCTTGAGGTACTCCATATTTAATTTCATACATGTTACCATTAATTCCATTAATTTTAACTGTTTGCTTTCTATTAGTTAAATAGCTTTTAAACCAAGAAGTTAGACTATACTTATTTATTTGTATGTTTATAAAATTTACATATTTTGATTTTAAATAATACAATTTTAAATCATTACTTTATAATATAATATATATTATGTAGTTTAAGTTTATAAATACCAAAAAACAAGTACTATGATTAAAATATTGAACATAACAACATTAAAAATAATCTGAAAAATTGTACACCACTTATGCTACATTATTATTCAATCCATCATGCATGACGCATAGAATTATTTAAACTTGCGTTAATATTTTATTAAATATAAATAAAATATTGCAATTTTAATTACTTATTTTCAAAATAGTGTGACTTGCGGATTTAGGAATTAAAGGATCCAATATAATTTAAATAATAATTATTGACCAAAAAAAAAAAAATAGTTATTCAATTACTGAAATAAATCAACAATTGGTTAATATGCAATAAATAGAAATTTGTTAATTTATAATTTATAAATTAATTGAAAATTTGTTTGTTATAATTTAAAATGTAAACATTTATTACTCGAAACCATTTTTTTGATTAGTTGGTCTGAGTGTGTTCAATAATTGTATAATTATTATCATTAACTTTAAACTGTTTTTTGTTGACTAAACAAAGATTAAATTATCATTATAGTATTATACTCAATTTCCGACCAATAATTATTATGTACCATTAAATCCAGTATATGAACATAATGGAGACATAGAAGCCATTCTATATAATGTTATGTTTTCTGAACAAAAAAACAAACATCATTATGCATCATCATAACTCGGAGCTACTCTCAAAATCTAAAAGTAAATAAGCTAGATTAGATAATGAATAAATCTTATTAAATGTTATGTTCTATATAATATTATAGTAATAAATATAAAATATTTAGAAGAATAGATTATATAATTACATTTTACTTAGAATTTCCATAGTAAAATTCCTATAATACTGTTAGTTATAAAAATTAAAAACTATATTTCATTGCATTTATTTCGTAATGCAATAAATAAATCATTCTACAATAGCATAATAGTATTTATAGAACTTGGTCTCTGTAATACAATGTCAAAAGTTGAGAAATATATTACATTTTTTCTGATTTTAACCTTTACTATTAATTTAGTAAAATGTTATCATTTTGATAAATGGGCGATTAATTATAGGGTTTAATTATTGAAATCCTTATAGTAAATTTGTTTCATGAATTTACATAGCAATGATAGAAATAGGAACAATGATAAGAGGTTATTGAACTGAATTAAAATATCGAATTATAATAACTCAAAAAAAATCGGAATTATTTGAGAAGTGGGAAGATTATTATATTTATTAATTATAATATTTTATAAATGTCAAATAGAAGTTATTCCTTCAAACATTTTTATTTGATATTAAATATTCAAATGTTTCAATAAATTGAATTAAACTAACTATTGTCGGTTGTATTGTTTCACCATATTATTTCAATAAAAAATGTAAATTTAAGTTACTTTAAGTAAAAAATTCTAATAACGTTAATGCTAAGTATAACAATACATTTTTTTTAAAGATTTCGAAATAATTATATTTACGAGTAATTGAGTGATACATTTAAACATATTATATATACCTACCTAACATAAAATATTTATAAAATTGATTTTATTATTATTATTTTGAAAAAATGTACCGTAAAAAAGAACAATAAAGTATTATATTAATATATATAATAGACCACAATCATCATTATTTCCATAGCTATATAAAAATATAATTACTCGAATTAAAAATGTAATTAAGATATTTGAAATTTAAAGATATATAAGATAATTGAAATAAAACAATAAAATTGGAAACGTATCTAACCATATAATATTAATAATAAGATAAGCAAGTAGGAACACAATAAAAATATTTAATAAAACATAATACAAGTTTTATGTAATTCAATAGTTGGAAACATTTAAATATGCGTGCCTTCAAGCGTTATTCGAGATAATTTTAGAACTTTTTTTGGCATAAAGCATCAGAAATACTTATTAGTTGGCTTAATAATATTATAAATTATTTACTATTTATGAAACCATTATAACCAATTAGTGATAGAAGAGGTTAAGTCAATACAATATACAACTCTTTGTTTATATTGGGTTTATTGTATATATTTAATAATCAACCAACAAATTTTAACAATAATAAATTATACAAAATCAAATATTATTTTAAATTCAATAAAAACTCAGAGTCCGTGATTTATATTTATTATTATATAAGACTATATTATATACACTTTCGATTATTATTGTTAGTCGGGCATTGACATTACAGAAAGCAACCCGGTTCAAGGTCACCAAGACTCCAGTTGCCACAATAATTCACTAATAATTAATAATAAACTACAATTTGTGTAGAAACTTTACTAACTACTTGCGGTTATGAGTTTTAATTAGTTTTAAATGCATATCTATTTTAAAATCGAATGGCATAAACTATTTGTAAACATTATAATATGTTCAATATTTTTCAGCATATACATTGTGGTACATAATACATTGAAATATTTTTATAGAATGTGTATACAATATAATACCTATCTAATAGAACCAATTTAATATTTTATATAACATAAATCATAGTTAAGTAAATAATTAAATATATTATATTTAATATTTTTAAATACCTATACCATGAGGGGGAGGCGTAATTTATTCTACAAACTTACAAATATCTAAGTTTAAAATATGAATTAATACCAGTATTAAAGTCTTAGTATTTCTTATTGTTATCTTTTCATTCTCCATTTTAAAACTATATATTTGGCATTAGGTAAATAATTCATTTTATTTAAAAGTATAGCTTTATATATTTATACCTTTAATCAAGTATAGGTGGATAAAAAGTAAAATATGTATCAATTCTAATATTCTATATTTCTATAAAATAAAATATTATAATAAATAAATAGTCAAATGTTCTTCCAAATTCACTCAACTTTTAACAGCCTGGCCCTAAAAAGGGTTAAAAATGTATTCAAATATAAAAAGAAAACAAAAAGTTAAAAGTTTTCCTTTTATATTTGAATACATTTATTTTTCTACTAATTTCTTTTTGGCAGGGATCAAGGCATTCCTTCGAGTTATTGAAAATTTGACTTATACAGAAGTTTGAGTTATCGAGGTTCCACCGTAAATATAAATACATAACATTTTATTTGAGAAAAATGTACAACGGAATGGCAAATAATACTACAAATAGGGACCAATTTTTTTAGATCTCAGTCGTGACGCCTCAAATAATCATTACACTAAGCATGGCGGGATCGAAATAAAAAATCACTAACAAAAACCAGAAGTGACGACACGACTACAGCTATAACCATCATGTACGGTGTGATTCATATTATATATTTTGTGCATTGTCGCGTTCCGTATAGACGTCACACACGCAACTGCGTTGAGACGCGCCGACAATATCAAAATATCGTACCTACGTGTCGTCGGCGTCGGCGTCGGCGTAGGCGATGTTTCATCAAGTTATTATTTTGAATCACATGAATATAATATACTCAGACGATGATAAAAATTAATATCACAACTATCCTATACAATATTATCAAGGACAATTAATCGCCAAAACAGGAAGGAGAGTATACCACATCCTATTAAAACTCAAACATATAAGCTATTGGTGTGTACTGTGTACTGTTTATGTATGGCGATAGGTGTATGTATATTATATTATATTTTATTTAAATTTTTTTTTCGCTGCTTATTGAAAACTGTCACGCGTCACGTGTATCCGTTGATAAACGAATGTTATAATATTATAATATTATTATAATATTCAATAATTATAGAGTGTGGGCAACCACTGCAGATACTGGTATATGTTATCATGTATAAGTCATATAACTACCCTAATTGTTGTTTTAGTACATAAATCAACAAACGAGATTTATAATAATTATTGAGTATTGTCTATTCAGAATGGTTTTATACAGAAAAATATCAACTATTCTCATAGTCATGACAAAAGTAAACCGTGCAATAGTCATAAAATAAAAACGTGACATCCATCCAAAAAACCAATTCCGATTACGACCACAAGCTATTTCAAAATCAACTATTACTAAAATATATATTATATATGTATGTTAATTTTAAACTATTATTATCACTTTAGTATATAGGTAGTAATAATTTATTATAATATTGCCCTGTACGACTAATATAATAAACTTGTATAATTTTAATAGTATGATTTTTAAAGATTTAGTTTACCTACTCCGTTATTTTTTAACTAAATTAAAATCTATAGTAATCTAAAAAATGTTAACTTAAGTTTTTTCTATATATTATGTACTATTATTCAAAAAAAAAAAATGCATTTGTCATGAATATAAAAAAAAAGACTAACATTGGTTTTTAGGAAGAATGTTTATTATATTTTATTACATTTAGCTTAAAATAGAAAATAAATAGAAAAAATCAAAGATCTTGTACATTTTTTTTTTTACAGCATCTGCATAATTTAGAGCTTACAGATGGGTAAGGTATAAAAGTAATAATATTGTTGTAGACATAAATGGATGCACCAGCGATCAAAAATCAAAAATAATACTCATACAAATAACACTTATTAATTACTATATTATTATAGTTAATCAATTTATATTATATATATATATATATTATATATATATATATATATATATATATATAATATAAATTAAATATAAATATATTATTATTATATATAATATATATATACGGGTTATATTGTGTCCAAACTCCGAAGAGATGACAAAGAAGCAACATATATCTTTCAATCGATATCTTAAAAATAAAACATTAGAAGATGAGTATATTAAGACTAATACAATTCATTTTAGTGTACTAAACATTTCCTACAAAAAAATCAACTTGACTTGACTCATATTTGTTTTGAACTTGAACTTTTGACGAAATAAAAAATTGAAACAATTAATAGTCATTTGATTTCGGTACGTAATAGTGCGTATAAACGTTACATTCTGCTCCAAAGACAATATTACATAGAGAATTTATTTGCCATTTCAAATATGTATTATAATTTCATTAGAAAATCTGGATATTTTGATTAAAAAAAAAAACATAATACACTAAGTTTTAACCTTGAATCTTGATGACCATACATTAAAAAAATTAAGTAAAATACTAATAATACTTTTAAAAATATTTACATTCAAAAAACTAAGAACAATTAATAGCACAATATCTAAACATCATCACTTATTATTAACAATAAACTTAATATATTATACAATCACTTGTCATATTCGAGTATGATTTAGCAATTAGTAAAGAATTAAAAATATTCAAATAACCCGTAGGTACCTAGTTATGTAATTAGCATAACAAATATAAAATAAATTAAAAATTACGCCAAAAATATATTTGTTAAAACAAATAGTTCTTATCAATCCAAGTTCCGACAGTATACAATATACAGTAGGTATAAATTAAATTAACTATAATTATAATAGCTAAAACGTGTATTTGCCTATGCTAAACGTATAGATTTCAACTTTATAAATCAAATGTTTACCAATAAAAATCTATAGAACGGCTAAATAACTATTTTGAAATCATAATTCTTTAAAATAATTTAACCTGACCACTCATACTGTGGTTAAGATTTAAACATTACATTAGAAGTATTAAGTAATTAATTGTACAAATGAGTAAATGACAGATGGTAATTGTTACAATATTATGTGCCCATGTATAGTATTATGTATAGATATATCGTAAATCATATTAAGAAATTAATTAATATCGCATGTTATAATGAACAATGATTCATATTTTTAAAATTTAATTCAATATTATTTAGTTTTCGTCTTAAATAAATCAGATAACAATATTTATTAACATAATATACATTATTACATTCATTTTTATATTTATGTTATATGATAAAACAATTTCAAAAAGTAAAGAAAAAAAAATACAAAATAACTGTTATTTATTGCAGATGCTTATATAAGTCTCCCATAAGTCATTTAATCCTTTAGGCTTAAGGACTTTGGCACATTAATGTTTTATACCATTACTCATATGATACATTTGTCTTACATCGATTAGGTTAACTAGAGTTCAACGGCATAATTAAGTTAAATTTATAAAATATTAAAATTATTTGAGCGCGTTAAACTATTTTGAATTAAAATGATAAATAATAATTATTTATAAGCACGCAACATGACGTTTAAGTAAATATATTTTAGTTCTGTATTTTGTAAGTATTTTATACGAGTACTCGTATATTACGTAGGTATATTATTATATTGTATGCTTTAAATAAATTTGTAAAAATATCATTATTGTATATTTTATTCTACGTTTTACAATTAAATAGTGAATCTATTGTTAATATTATATTTTTATGTAAGTACAGAGAAATATATAATTTAGAACTTGGTAAATAATATAATATTTATAAATAGTATACATCATTATTCAATCAGATATTTAATTATAGTTTATTATAATTTATAAGTGTTTCAATCTTAGATAAAAGGAGTAAAGTGGCAGGTAATACTTTTTCTCAACCAAATTTTATTACAGCACATCAACAAATATGTACATTGTACTGTATAATATTAGCTAAAGTCTAATCTAATAAAAAGTATAACTAATAACGAATCTTATCGAAGCTACAAAAAAATTATTTATAATGATTCATAATTTTTATATGATATCATCATCGTGTAACAGTGCACAAAAATACTAAAGAGATAGAACGCGATCGACGTAAGTCGTCACGTCTGCATTAAGTATCAATACCGACAGACGACAACCTACAGTCATCAAGTTTATTCTTGAATCTTGATTCACCATACTTCTGTAATCTGTCATTTAATTTATAATATAATCATATTATAAAAACTTATCATCCAATTTTAGAATCAGAGCGAAACACTGAATGTATTTATTTTTCAATGATTTAGGTGTGTCTCGGTGTTTGTTTTTGTTTCTCAGCGCTTTTTGGATTAGTAAAAACATTAGATTTTCAACAATCTGTTTTTGAAGAAAAGTATATACAGCTGGTTTTTTTTTAAGGGAGTGGTACAAACACAGACTTCTATACTAACTAGATAAGGAACTCGTATATTATTTATATTATTAACATTGAAGCTCGCGTATAAATTTCCGCCATTAACTACATATAATATAATATTATATATTATAATAATATTTTATATTATTATTAACTAATCAAAAAAGGAAAGAAAAAAAAAGAATATTCAAAAAACCAGTTTTTAACAATCGACTTCAAAAAGTTATAATTCAAAAAATAAAATAAAAGCATTTAGATTTTAGATAAAAAAAATTTTCAGTCTAAAGGCTCGAAAAATTAATAAAAATTGCTCATAAATTGTTTTTACAATTAAGTATTTAAGAAAACGGAAGAAACATAGGCACGATTTTTATTTACAAATATATTAAGTTAAAAATTGGACATTATAACGAATATTTAGAAATTATTTTTTAGTTAAAAATGTAAAAAATTTCTAATTTTTTTAAAATTGTATAATAATATATATTATACAATAGTATATTACGTTATTTTTAGAAAAAATGCTATCAACCTATCGTAATACTATTAGTAAAATTAATTAGGTACTATGATAACACTTTCAAAAAACAAATGATTAAATATAGGTAGGTACTTAGATTATACACTATGCTGGTAGACTAACTGACTGAATACTCTTAGAATTGTTTTTCTTAGTATACAGTAGAGCAATAAATTATCAGCTACTTTTCACTTTTAATTTATTTTAGTCACTTTTTTGAATTTATTGTCTTAACTATCATTAATTTAATTATTTTTTTTTATATATAGGTGCTATTTTTTTCATTTTCGCAGTGCAGTAGTGTGCATTTAATGTTTATTTATATTTATAAAAAATGAAATTTAAGAGTAACAAAAATTCAAAATTAAGGAACTATATTGGTAGTAATATTATAATTATTGAAGAACAATATCCCTATCCTTATGATTGTAGTTTTTAATTTTTTATTCAGTATTAAATTGTATTTATTTATTTAGTTTAAAACTAAAATAATCGAATTAAATATCAACTAAATTTTCCAGGTTAATATTATATTATTTAAAAAAACTACTCGTATTAAATGATAGGTACATCCCATACGGTGGATTATTAATAATAAATAATAATTTATTTAGAATGTCAACTCTGAGTTTATCTATCTAATTGAAACGTATCACAGTAAAAATTTTGTGGTAATGCTCCGATGACTACCAAAAAAATTGACAAATATAGTTTCAACGACTTTTGATTTTATCGGAAGGACCGGATGCGTGCTCTTTGTTCCATTGAAAAAATAATTGTATTATCTTCTATTATAATAATTTTTAGTACCTATATAATATTATAAAATAAATATTCATTTTTAAATAACTCACATATGATTAAATGTATTTGGATATAGATTCAATAAATAAATCATAAATCTATTTAAAATATTCAAAAACGAAATCTCAAAAGAAATTTAAAATTGTGCATACTTAATGTGATGATTTAATCAAATAATTCAAATAGAATTAATTTAATATGTAAAAATGAAATACTAACAAGAGTTAAAATCCAAGTTTTAAGGTAGGTATATTCATTATAAATTATTCATAGTGTATATTTTTAAGTGATGAGTGGCAGATAGATGACAACTACAAATAAATATAGGAATCTAGAAATATCAAAATATAGAATAGTAATTTAACCTTGGCATTGATAAAATACTATAGGTATTGACAGAGAACATCGAATTAAACGTAGATATTAATATATTAATATTTATTAAGCGACTAGTATTATTATACTTCCTATATAATTTTATGATAAATTGATAACTATTGAAGATTCAACATATTATGTTTATTTAATGTACAATTAAATTAAAATTGTGTATTATTTGTAAGCTATACAATCATTTTGGAAAACTACATTACGTAGATATACTTTATAAGCTATAACTTGGGTTATAACTTACTGTTTTTTGAAAAAAAAAATCAATACTTATAATATATTAAATAAATACTATACATATTTTGTAATATATATTGTGTAATTTAAAAAAGTCTTAATATTAGGATCAATTTGTACCACAAACAGTTAAAGAAAACGTTTCAACAGCCCCAATAGTGTATTAAAGTCAGCAAAATCTTCAAGGACCCTCCGTCATATCAGGTCCTTAAGAGAACTCAGAGCAATTTTAAATTTTTCTACAAAATAAATTTAAATCCAAAATTGTAAATATTATTATTCTGTATAGGTAAGTATATTATAACATTTATTAATATATACTTTTAGCTTATAAGTTAATGTAGGCTAAAAACTATATACTGTTATTGTCTGTTGAAGACTTTTATCTTATAATATATTACTGAATACTGGATACTGGATACAATAATAGATAATTGATATTATAGTAGAAAAATGTTCACCGAATTTGAAGTTGTACCGTTGACGCAGGATTGAAGATATAGATACAAAACGAAACTTGTACAAAAAATACCTCGAAAATTACATTTTTATACGATTACATGCTTATAATTTATAAAACAAATGTTTCCTTTCCTTCCTTTATAGGAGTTAAATTATAGGTGTATATACATTTTTATGATTTTCTAGTAGTGCAAATAATATGAACTAATAATAATAATAAAAGTTTCAAATAATAACAATTATTGTATAAGAATAGGGTGTTATGTATAAAGTGATTAAATATAGTATGATACTATATTATATTATTCTATATACTTTGAATATCTTAATTCCTTACTCTTTTTTTTTAACGAGCAATTTTTTATAATGTTATAACTTATAAACGTTCTATAATTAATTAACATTATAAGCTGACAAGCCTTGTTTATAATCGTATGTCGAATACAATATAATGTATCTATTATTAATTTAAAATTTATAATGGTACCTAACAAATGAAATAACAACTCTCTAGCATCGATATTCGGTATGAGTGAAGCGAGGTGAGTGACCACACGTAATTGATATATTCTGTCGAGCTTTGTTAATAATTTATTTAATTCATTATAACTTGTAAAAAAGTATTATTTTTTTATCAGCTTTATTTTTTTTAACTGTATTTTACTATTTATATTATTCTTATAAGCTTGACCCCCATATTTTACCTTGACAATCATTTTATTTTTTATTTTGATAATCTTTTCTTCCTATGAAATATAATCTATAGTATTCTAATATCTACACATATAAATATATGATTATTTACAATTTTATTTTATTTTTATCAAACGTTTAAATTTGTTTTAAACACACACACACACACATATATATATTATAACCACCGTATTCATTAGCCAGTATTCAGTATTCATCTAATAAGTATAATTGTATACTTAATGTAATTAATAATTTTTTATTTATTATTATTATTATTTTTTTAATAGAATTAATTTAAAAACAATATTGACATTTTAAATTCTGTTTCAATAATTAGTTTTACGTATTTATTAATTTATACTTTGGGTTCTATATTCTTAGAAAATTATATTTAATATGCAATCTTATAACGGTTCTCAAAAAAATAAATATACCTATTTCATGGGTACAATACAAATATAAAATTGTTAAGTAGACAAGACATGTTGTATATATACAAACTGTATAAGTAATTAATGTAATGCATGTTATAATACTTATATTATACATTATTTCCAAACACACGTTACAATCAACATTTCTCGAAAGTTTCATTCAAAATATTTCACTTCCTCAAAATAATGATTTTTAAATATAGTTTTCGATTATATAATAAGGCACAGTCTTATTATAATATCTACTTTTAAATCTAAAAACACTAAACAATATTAATAATAATTAACACATTGATATAATAATATTGTATTATGCTCATTTGTGTGAGATCAATTTATCGCAAATTAGGTACTACTAAAACTTATTTTTAGTACAAACTGTCGATATAATTGTTTTTGTAAAAAATTGATTACTATAATAATACTAAAATAAAAATAATTCGATAAATAAAAATTATGATATAACAGGTAGGTGCATCATTTTCGATTTTCTAATAGACTGGAAGCATGTACACTGTACAGTGTATACTGTATACTGTATACATAGGTATATTGGTAGGTACCTATTGTACGAACTTAATACTACGATGAACTAATGATTTTCTACCCGTATACATGTTACCTATCGGCTATCAGTATTTTATCAAAGTACAGCCTAGTTTCGTCATTAAATATTATATTATACTTAGGTAAGTAGCGTAGAGCCGACACTAACCTTTTTTGAACTTGCTGAACGTATTTACGGTGTAGGTGAGATTTTGAAACGACAAGTCAACTTCGGCCTTTTTCGGAAACATTTGCATTCTTTTACCGGTCACGTTGTTATTGGACGCGTCATCAGTCCTATACTTAACGTCGTCCGCCATCACTTCTCCGTTTGGAGTACACGAATTGAGTATTTCAAAACAAACTTTAAGTGTGAGCTTTCAAGGAGTTGAAGAAAACAGGCAGTCGAATGGGGTTGTGTGTATGCTTATAGTGTTTGTATAAATAATTCTCAAAATACGACGACTGAGGTGTATCACGTTACGTTCGGATGCGGTAAGGATACATTTCAAAACCGTGTCCGTCGTCTATAATATAAACACGGGAATTCACCCGGCGGTTTGTCGTACGCAAAACGAGTCGTAAACAAAACAAAAAAATTATCGATCACGAAAAAACTAATTTTATTTCCGTTCGTTCGGGAGCTCGTTTTTCACGTGTTCGTTTTAATTTGTATTATAATTATTTCGATCGTTTTCGGCGGTTCCGTACAACGGCCATGCGGGAGCTACAATTTAAAAATTATAATTTTGAGAGGGAAAAATACGTGAAACACTGACGACGGACGACCGGCGGCTGTCACTACTGGTGAACAGTAGTGTACTGTCTAGTGTGTTGAGCTCGATATATTATTATTATTACTATTATTATCATCATTGCTCTGTGCCCTCCGTCGCCGCCGCCGCCCACCACTCCCCTTTTTATAGGACCGACGCCGATAACGTGTGTCGCATGCGGTAAATGCCACGGCACGCTAACTATAGGGCTACGGCCGGCGCGCATGCGCACCCTTCCGTAACGGGGTGCGCAGGGACCGTATCGGGAGCGTGTGCGTCATACAGGCTGATCTTCGTAACGCTCAAAACGTTCACGATGATAATGTTGATAATAACGTAATAATATTATTATTACTATACAGCGTGCAAGCGATTTCGTTTAAATCACGGTAGCAACATCATATCGTAGGTGTTGGATAGCGGAGCAGTAGCTGCAGTAAAAATAGCAATGGCAATATTTTGAATTTAATGATCTGGTGGTTTAACCGCAAACGCGTACACAGTTACTTTCTCAGTTCTCTCTCCATTATCCACAATGTACATAATAAGAAAGGTAATATTTTGATACTTTATCACAATAAGTAAAAACGTTTTTTTAATTATTATTCTGACATAATTTAGTAATGGTAGTGGCATCTGTTTAGTTTTTTCTAGCCACCTGCTCAAGCCAAGTCTGCAATCTGTCTGCGAGAACTCACGATCGTTGTCTCTATACGTAGATAGAAAAATATATTGCACAAGTCCTTAACACTCGTATGATGTTGTTGTAAGTTTGTATGTACTCTATCGAATTTTGATTGGTCTAAATTAACAATTAACAACAACATAACTTATATATAACTATTATAAACATACGTATTGTACTATATTGACTGTAGGTTTAAGATATAGGTACTATAATGTGTAATTAAAAAAATGATCCTATTTTCCACAAATCACATGGTATCTATGAGTTTATTTCGTTGGAATCCAATATCATATAATACTTAAAAATATTTTATCAATCTGAATACAGACAATTCTAATATTATTATGATTTATGATTCATTGAGACCTTTTTATAGGTATATCATTGCTATAAGTCAATAGCCAATAGGGCATTATGGCAAATAGAGTAATTTTATTTAGTGAATACTAAATTATTAAAATATGCATATTATATAACATAACTAGGTATGGGTATAAGTGATAGCTTAAAATAATATATTATAAATAATTGTAATTTCAAATTCATCAAAAGTCATAAATCACAATACTGATGTTCTTTTGATATAAATAGGTAGGTACTTAAAGACTATTAGTGTATGTTAGATATATTGCAATAATCAATAATATTTATGTCTTCAATAATATTTAACTACCATGCATCAACAAAATGTTTTGCTAGCTGTAGGTAAAAATCATCGATGATTATTACAATTTGATAACTAGACGTTCTTGTACCTAATAAAATTTTATCATATACATTTACTGTTGTGCAAAATATGCATAAAAGTGATTCAAAATTTAAATATTAAATTCTCTTGATTAGTTTTGTAATATATTAGTGAAAATAAATACCTAAAACTAAAGAGATGATGTGAATAAATTAAAAGTATATTTATATATAAACTTAAAGTTAATTATGATTATAATAATATTATATTACCTATACATAATTAAATTTATACAGTTTCATGGCAATCACAATTGTTATTTTCAATTATTAGATTTTTCAATGATAAAAAATTAATATTTCACTATTAAAATTAAAAAATATGTTTCACGGTTTTGACATGGTTAAATGATAATCAATTTTAAATTATAAATATTTTTGACCCATTATAATGCAAATTCATAAATCGAATAGTCAAATAATTTAATATAGGTAAATATTATATAAAAACTACTGATGACAAAAGTTATTGGTTATCTATAACTGATAGGTAGGTATACAAAATTATAAACTCCGAATTTTCCTCTTATTTATGATTTAATAATAAATAATGAATAATAAAAAAATAAAATATTTATTATTTCATTTATAGTTGATATACTATACCTTTATACCTATTGGCTCTATGTTTTTAGCAGGAACAATATATAATTATAATCAATATTTCATTTATAAATAATTAAATAAAAACTTTAAGGTGCATCATATAACTCGTAGGTATATATTACTGTTACAGTACTAGTTAGTAATCGGTATAAAGGTGTAAAGGGGAAGACACCATACAAGAACGCGTTGATTCTTGATAAACAAACATATAAAAATTAAAAAAATTAATGTAATAATTCTTTCAACCAATAATAGCAATAACCATATACTGCAATAGGTATAATATGTAGTGTGTATTACCTAATAACCCTTTATCAAATACCTTAATTTATAGTATTTATTAATACTAATTTTTAAAACCAAAATTTAAACTGAAATATCAATTGCTTTTGTTTTACGAACTCTACGATTGAAAATATTCAAATACATGTATATAGTGTATACAATACGAGTTATGACCTACGAACAATTTAATAATAGCATATTATATTATTGTATATAGATATAGAACAAATTAAAAAATTAACTTTATTTTATTTTTAAATAATATGCAGGAAAAATAATTTCGTATATTATTTTTGGTGACCCCAGACCTATCATTCGTAATCCCTGTTGGGGTTACTATCCCCAGGTTGAAAACCACTGTGGTAGTGTAGTAAAGTACAGTAGTATTTAAAACATATAATAGATACATGATTTCAAAATTGTTTATTTATACCTACACAATAAAAGTAAACGCGTAAATACGTAAAGTACGGTTCGCACTGTTGAAAACGTAGTAAAAATTAAATTAAAACTAAATAATTAATATTTTTAGTGTTTTTATATAGATTACTTAGTCTATACCTATTTTATACTTTGATCTGCGATAGATAAGTATATGATCACTAAATCGCATACATATCTGAAGATGCAATTACAGGCGTAGGTACACACTCTAAACTACTGTCTCCTGTATCCAGTCTCACTTAATTATTAATTTGTATGCGATCTAATTTTCGTATTATACTATACTTTAGTATTAAGATTTAAAATTAATAAATAATTTTATCCACGAGAAAAAATTTATAATATAGGTATCACAAATTACAATACATCACTATCCTCTTCTGACTAGTGTGTAACCAGATAGACCAGTGTCCATTGCCTAACGTTATCGTTCTATTATTCACAATATAAAATAAAATATTTTATTGAATATTAAAATATTATATTTTGTTTAAACTGTTAAAAGCTGACATAAATGATCAATGATGAGTGGTGATTTATAGTATGTTAGGTACAGTACTCTACAATAATAGATCATTGTTTATTTTATTAAGTGTCTACACGCGTAATTCCGTCCTTAGAATTGCATTAAAAATATAGAATATAAACACGAGCTAAAAAAAAAAATCACATATTTTGTTAAGAATACTTATGAAGAAAAAACTATATCTTATATCACGACCTTCTTGTATTTTATATTATATCTATATGTATCTATTACTCCTTCTAAAATTCCAAGTGTCCAAAATACATAATAAATCGTTATGATGATATGCAATTTGTTTATTTCCACAATAGTAAGAACACTACAATTATGAATTACATTATATTTATATTGAAATAAATTAATATACTATAAATTCTTAAGCAATTCTGTGAATTGCTTTTAAATAACCATGGTACAAAAATTAATTTCATAAAGCACATAAATAGCTATATTTATCTAGTACTTAAATACTAGTGATTATTGTGATTACTAAAATGATTTGCTGGATTCCGACTAAGGTGTTGTGTTCCGTCTTATTATTACATATCAGATGTAACTATACAATACTATGCCATAATATAAGCAATTGTCTGTACTCTATATTATAGGCACTAGGCAGGCCTTCAAAACAAATTTTAATCCTCTAAACTATTTTTACTCATGACCAATTATATAATCTATATATACAAATACCTATACTACAAGTAATTCAATGAACTAAAAAATCTAATAAAATAGTAAAATCATATACGTAGTATAAAATACTACAAAATATAACTTATATTAAATGAGCATTAAACAAATATTCATTAATATTTAAAAAATTACAATTTATTTTTTTCAATTCATACGTTTTTTTAAATTATTCACGTAAGAGTTTCTGTTTTTGAGTTATTGTCAAAAAAACGTTTTTATTTTTTAATTCGTTTTACATTTTTTAATCTTATGTTATTTGCATTTTTTAATTTATTTTTTGTAATTTAAGAATAATTTTGGCTAACTAGCTATTTCGTAAATTTTGCAGGTTATTTGTTAAATCTGATGTAAGATTGAATTTTAATTATTTAAAGAAATTCTATTTTTTTTTTTTTGTAGTAATATCTCATTATTGATCTCACGTTAAAATTCTATAAAGTATATTTATAAATTAACAAAAAAAATCGTATCATAAATTCAAATTTAATTTATAATTAGATAAACTTTTAAAATAGCTGGACCCCTATACTGCGGACCCAAAGGCCTCTTTTCCAATTAAGAGATCCCGACGATCCTGTCAATAGATATATCTAGCAAACGTCTGAGTAAACGTTATGGTCTATACTTTTCAAGTGTAAACTAAAAAAAGTTATTTCACTTTTTTTGGCACGTGCATAAGCAAAAAATACATACATATTCTATGAAATTATACTTCTATAGAAATTTGAATTGAAATATATAATTTTCAAAGAATTTTATTGGTGGAATTTTAGTTAGATTTTCTTTGGTTTGGAATTTTTCGAATCACAACTCACAAGGTCAGGCTAATAGGATCGTATTGATCATTCCATTTCGACGTCGTTTCATTTCGCCGCCAATTTATTTTAATTTCGCTGACTGGCGTACATCATAGATATAGGTACATATAATATTATATCGTGATGTACCTGTCTAATACCTATAATCTATATTACGACATCTTAGAATAAATACAATTATTTATAATGATAATGTTATTTGGAAAATATTTTTATACTGTATTAGACATAGGTATTTCTTTTTTATAATTAAATCATTTTCAAATTCAAAATAATTATTCATCAAATTATCAAATATTTATACATTTTATATATCATATGTAACACCGTTTATAAGTTTAATTAACATTAACATAATTATTAAAAAATTAAAATAAAATATGTTTTTATTTTTCAGTATAAAAGTGATTAGGTAGTACAAAGTTTTAATGATACTTACGTAGTTATGTGACATTATAATTTAAAATAGGTATCTAATAAGTAATTTCTAATTATTAAATTATTAATTTGTTTACCTACGTTCTACGTGTACAATTAGGTATGTTTAACTAAAAAAGTATTTGAATGGTATATGGTCGTACATACCAAGTATTTATATTTGATATTAAATGTTTTTATATAATATGTATATTATATTATAGCATTGGTATTTGTATTTAAATACAATATTAAATGTATTTTTTACATAATTGGTAGGTATTAAGTTTATGAACAAATTAAAAGCATTGATTATAAATAATAGTATTTATATTTTATACTCAATAATAAAATAATAAAACTTATATTAACAAAGAAATATTTGCTGTTTTAAATGAATTAATAAATAACTATAAAAGTATTAATACTATGGTACCTACGACCTACACTATAATATAGGTACCTACTAATAAATTTACTTGAACTCATATAGAATGTAAATTGGGCGATAGGTCAATAAATATATTTTAAAGAAGCATTACTTTAAATCCAAACTAATGCATATTTTTATCGAACATTTTATCATATTATTATTATTATTTATAATTTATCACGAATTAATTAAAACATGGACGGTGAATACATTCTTTATTAATTTATAATACGTATATACTATATGACGTATATAGTAGAATTACTATACACAATTACATTTATATGTATTATAAGTTGAATGGTTTGATAATAAACATATATCGTATTATTTATTTTTATTGGTTTAATAGTTGTGCTTAAAAATTAAAACTGTTTGGTGTTTAAATTAAATGTACTATTTTAATAGTTATATCATCAATTATTATTCAGTGACCCCCGCCCCATATCCAATTTAATACTTTACACTTGCTACATTTAATCTGGAGACGAGTTTTAATAAATGATTTTTACAGCATGCCAAATTATTAGTCAATGACTAAAAAAAATGTTATTCTTAACTGAAATTTAAAATAAAATAAAAATAGTAGTTATTATTGATAACACCGTTTGCTACATAAACGTCTTAAACCTATACTTAAAATGTTTGTAACTTTGTATAAGACACCTGTGACACGAATGTCTTAATTTGCAATATCTACTAGTATAGGTAGAGGTACTCGTATTATTATTCTAATTAATGATTACTAGAACTGTATTGACTGCAATACACTAAATTTAAATATTCATGTACAGCCATATTATAGGTCTATATAGTTTATTCCGGAGTCGGTAAATTATGTTTACGAAAAAGATTACTGTCATAATATATTACGTAAATTGCAGCCCTGGTATTTTTGAAATGTTCATAAATTGCACCTCTATAATATATTCTATTTATTTCCAGTCGGCAAAACAATTTAAAGATAAGTAATAATCTATCAAGTAATAGATAATAATATTATGTTTACCATTCACCATTATAATTTATAACTAGCATTTATAACTCACAATATGCAGTATTCAGTTAACTAATGATACCTATTGGCTATTATTAAAACTTTAACTTCATAAAATTAATTATGAAAAATGTGCATAATACTCGATCTTCTATATCCTACCAAAATTACCAGTAACTTTTTTTGGAATTACATGATATATTTGACAACATGGATTTTTAAAGAAATAAAAATAAAAATTGTTTGTTATAAAATACTTTAACAGTAACGAAACAATGAATATAATAGGTAGATTTCTCTACATATATATAATAAAAATATATCTTTAAACGTAATTTACGTATAAATAGAAAAAATTTAGGCCAAAATTAGCATATGTACATTGTATACAATATACATGGCCTGCGATTTAAACAAAAAATTAAAAATGGGACGTAATTTTCAACATATTTTTATAGCCGGGGTTAAGTGTTTATTTTCTGTATAAATATAAAATTTATGTTCCACATTTCTTAAAACTTAATAGTAAAATTTAATGCTAAATTTGTTGAGTTTTATTTGCAAGCAAAAGGAAGCTTTTAGGGAAATTATTCACTTATCATTTCGTTTATCATTTATACAATAAAATTTTATTTTGTGATTTAAGATCAATGACCAATTAATCACAAATAAAAAAAATCATACTTTTTGGATACCTGTGAATTGTGGGTATCGACTTTTTTTGAAATAATGTTGACTACAAAATCAACCAAATGTTATAATATATTTTATATAATTTTAGAGATTCTGAATAATTTATATTGAAATTCTATTATATGTAAATTGAAAACCGTTAAATTTATGTCTATTCGATTATGGCAATTGTTGTCAACAACCATTCAACTGATAAAAGTCCTTGTGTCTGTTAGCTATAATTACATATCAAAGCAACATTTCTATGGAACGATAGAACCAACTTATAATATAAAATAATAATAATTAAAATTATTTTAATTTCTTAATAGTAGAATATTGGTTCATAAATATTTATAATTATATAGGTAATTGTATTTATAAGAATATAATTAATGGTCATTAATAAATGATTACTCTATTACGGATAAATCATGTATTGTGATTTTGTACTTATAATTCTATAAGTTAAAACATATTACCTCTTTGAAATGGTTGTGTCTATTACTATACGATGATCAATGATCATTATTATGGTTTTTAGTGAGTTTATTAAAGTTATAATATTATCAAAACTTTAAACAAATATTTAAAATCTTTAAGAAATATTTTCCACGTTTATGTTCCTAATAATTCCCAATTTTTGTTTATAAATTGTTACTCAAATACTCGATTAACACTTAACAGTTTACAAATTTATATTTTTTGTGGCTACATAACTTTACCGGTAATGTTTACCAATTATAAACAAAAAAATAATTATGAGTTATGTAATATTAAATTCATAATGTTGTTGATTTAGTAAATTTTCAAATGGTCATTATTAATTAATTATAATACCAATGAGTTCTGTAATAAAAACCATTGCCTCTTTGTCACAGTTTAAATAGTATTATATACTTAGTAAAAATCATAATAATATTATAGTCAGCCTTACAAAGAAAAATTCGTTACCTACTGTTACTTCTCTGCGGTTATTTTGTTATGTTTAATGTAATATATTATGGCTAGGTGATGTTAAAATGACAACACGTCAAGTTCTCCACAGAAAATTAACAGAGCACACACCGTAACAACCATAATAAACGTCAATGCCTATGCAATAGTTGTGTTATAATATATGTAAGTAATATTTGGTAAGATCATTATCTTACTTGTACTATTATTGTGATATAATATAGTAATAGATTATAATTACCTAGTATCATAAGGTTTACAATTTTTATAAATAAAATTGGTTTTAATTTTTTTATACAATAGTGGGTGCATATTAATGTAATGAATAATGATCATTGTAATGTTTAAAGTCGACGGTTTTCTACATAATATTGTGTACTCAGTCGTTACTCGGTTATTTATATAAATATTCCAATGAGTAATGAATAAGTTTAATCAATGCTCAAAGTTCAGTCTCTCACTCTTTTCTCGCATAGGTATTATTAGGTTCCTGAAAAATATGTGTGTTTTTATTTACATAATATTATATTATAATAATAGGTAGGTAGGTATACATACGTCGTTTATAAATTATAACTTTGTACGTTATGAATCATGTATAATGTTTTCTACTAAAAAAAAATAAATGTATCAAGTTATGATATAAAACACCTATACTATTATAATTGACCAGTAAATTTGACCAATTAATAAACAGAGAAGCTATACAAAATAATTTCACATAAAAATGTTTTAAAAACACGCACTCACATTATTAACAACAAACATAAGTAGTCTTTCTATAGGGCTCCTGGACATATAGGCAAGGCCGTAGCCAGAAAAATATTTTTTTTTGGGGGGGGGGGGGGGTTAATGTATAAATATGTTATATTATGTAATAACATATGAAATTCTAACTATTCAGTCTTATTTCAAAAAAAAATTCGGGAGGGGGGGTGAACCCTAACTCCCCCCTGGCTACGGCTTTGCATACAGGTATTAACGGTAAAAAGTACGCTGACTCTTTGGCGGACTTTACCTCCAATAAGTCTCACTCAGGTCCTCAATGAGTGTCCTAATACTGATTTAGTCCCCCTCTTTCGTATAATTTATACAGAAGCTGTGGAAGCTGGAATGGAATAACCTACTAGGGTCCTACGTTTTTGGATAATAAACATCTCTATTAGACCATGGCTCCAATCTCTCGAGATAAGTCACGCCGTTATAACGAAATACACCAAATTACGTACTGGTCACAACCTACTACCACTTATTCAAATTCAGCGTTAATAACAACATATTATATATTGTCCATTATACAAAAACTGTAGTGGGGCATTCTATGACTTCCAAAATTTGCTCCTTAATTTTTCTTCTCTCCACCATCATAGAAACCAATTAAAGATAGTTTTTTCCACTCTTGGTGTATAAACTTTTCTTTCACTATTACCCTCTCAACTAGTAATTAAACCATAACTAAACATAATATTCTAAACTTTATACTACAGTGTAGTTTAAAAATTGAATAACGTGAGCTTTACTACCAATACGTCTTATTTTGTCAGATACAATGTTATACGTATTAATCTAAAAGTTGAGATATGATAATATTTATGTTCAAATCTCATTAGTAAAAACTAAAAATAAAACATATTAAGAAGATAGTCGAGTACTCTGCACTTTTGCAGTACATACATTATGTGTAGAGTGGATCACTTATATAGGTGTATTAAATTTGAATTTGATAATATTATATCATTATCTACGAAAATGATTCAGGATGGAGGCTTATATTACTAAATATATTTTGTGATATTATTTTTGATATACCAAGCTATTAGACTATTAGCCACATATTTAACTTTTAGTATTGTATATATTTACACCATGTTAATTTATATAACTCATAATGTAATTGGTATAGCTACACATTTTTGTAAATACTGTAAAACAGTAAAAATTAACTCACAAATATAGATAAAATAAAAATAGATAATATCTTAAAATAAATCAAAACATCATTGTGTATGGTAAAATTCCTAATATAATTTAATATGTAAAAGTTTTAAGTTACTACAAACAATGTTTTTAAATTAAAATAAAATAATAGTTAACATCGTAATTCATTATTTAAATAAGTTTATTCATCCAAATTTGAATTTAAAATGTCTATAAAAAAACATGTAAAATCAATATATTCATCATTCTGTTCGGTATTTAAAATAACAATATTATAATACTGTATAAATGTATAATATCTAACATAACATAATGTAAATATTAAAATAGCTATTTACATTTTGTTATTATTCATAAAACAGGTACCTAGTTAGTAAAATTGTTTACATTAATTGTACTCTTAATTACCACAATGTATTTAAAATTGTTATCTATTTAAAAACAGTTTAAAATTATTTAAAAAATCCGTACAAAATACCATACCATATATGTCAATAACAAGTATTGAGGGGTTATACTTGCCACTCCTAAAAAAACTATGCTTAACTGTCGAAAGTATAATAATGTTAATTTTATTTTCTTGTCAGTTTTTAACATGAATCACCTAAGCTAAATAAATTTTAAAGACTCGATGCTCTAGAATACTTCATCAAAAAATTACAATTTGATAACATTTTATTGTATTAATATGTATTTACAATAACTGTCTCGTAGGTAATTATAAATTAAGTAACAATAAATTAAAATTCAATGATAAGGTACCTATAAAATGATATTCTTTTTATGTAAATAAATGGTTTTAGATATTTATTTAAGGAGGCACAAAAATATACTTTCAATTCACAATATTTTTCGTCTCACGTACGATAAATGTTATCAATAATAATTATTAGTTATTAGTGTTATTCAGTTATTGTATTTTATAAAAACGTTGTTACGGTATGTACATAAAATAAGGACACTATATTATTGGTTTATCATTGATCTCATTAGATTTCAACCTTTTCGGGTTTCCCTAAATAATATATAGTATAGAAGATACTTGCACTTATTCGTTCCTCATAAAACAACAGCCCAATTTCTAGAGGAAATAACTAATGTGAAAATCGATTCGACGAATGTAAAATAAAATAATAATAAAAATATTTTATTATTTTTTTCATCTCTGCCATTCAATTGCGTAAAATACATACAATTTATACTCATCAACCAATTCGGGTCACAACTCACAAATATCATTTCACTTTTTTCATATATTGGTATAGGCACCTATGTATAATGGCATAGGTATCGTAACCTATTCTAGCTTCGTGCTATACGGAATTCAACGTTAATCTATCATTACGAGTAATATTACGAAATCGGTGATCGCTTGTACAGTATGTCGAAAATTTAATCTAGTAGAAAAATATAGCAAGCCCGGGGGCAGTTAGATGTATTTAGGACGCACGCATTCCGCAATAAAATATAATACCTAATGATTTATCTATACATGTATAGTGTTTACATTACATTCATGAGAAGCCAGTGCCGTTTTACAACGGACGTTTGACGGCCAGGAGAGTGTCGTGGCTCTAGGAAATTTATGAAAGGCCATAATCCACAAGTATCGCTTTCCAAATTCTATATATCAATCATAGTTCATACTAATTGTACAGATGCGCAACACTATATCAGACGGTACTTAATAACGTAGTCTTAATAACGTGCGCACACTTTACGTGAGTATGAACCTATATAGTTACTATTAATTCACGAGTTCATGAAATATTATTTCTATAGATAGCACCAACCAATTGAACTGGTAATCTCAAAAATTAATTTATTTGATCTCTTCTTACGAGTAACTGCATAATTTGTATTTTGTAGTAACTAGTAGATATAGTTGAACTCCCGTGGCCCGAATGGCCAAATCGTACGAATACAGTATCAGTATGGATTCATTTTTATTTATTGAAAGTATAATATGAGTTGGTGTCTGGTACCCCAATGGTTACACTGTTGCACTACGAATAATAATACCATTTATGTATAAACATAGTTTTGAAATATTAATAATCAAAATTGATGGATACTTTACAGGATAATATGTGTTATGTTACGAAGAAGAGAAAGACGGTTCTATATTGCAATATTGCAGATAATTCGCATTGAAGGGGCTCGTTAGCAGCATATTTTGTGGTAAAAACTGCGAACACAAAACTGATATTTATCAGTTATTATGTAAAGAAAAAATGGAACATCGAAATGAATGTAATGAAAGAGATAATATATGATGAAAACTGAAGAGCCTATTTTATTTGAGAGTAACTACTAACTATTGCCAAGAAAATCTAAATTTTAACCATATTTTAAATCATCGTAATGAATAGTATCTGACTGTATTGTAATAAGAAATTGTGTTTTGGCGTTGTCTATTGAAAATTTAATTAAATAAAGACAATCAATCATACATTTATGATTTATCTTAGTTTTATTATCTGTTATTACTAAAACTGGCATTTTTATGTAAAGGCATCTTTTTTTTGGTGTTTCGAAACGTTGGTTCTTATGTATAAAATGTGTTTTGGGTAGTACTGATTATTTTAAAATTATTTTTTTTGCATTTTCTTATATTTTTTGACAAAATTAACTTTAAGTGCATTTTCTTAATTTTTAGAACATTTTTCATAATTTGTTCATAAAATATACGAAAATTGATGTGATTAACAAGAGACTTTTGACAAACTGTTTACAGTACGAGTAATGAATTATATAGAACGACAAGTTATCATCGATAATAATTTTATCATAGTAATGCCTCGATAAGTAGGTAATAAGTATTACTAATTATATGCAGTGAAGACGAACTCGGGAATACCAATAGATGTAAATTTCCAAAAAGTTGTATTTAATTGGTGAGTGAAAAAAATAGTCAATAAAATATTTAACAATAATAAGTATAAACTATAAAGTATAAAATATAATATAGTAACAAGATCGGTGCCACTGGATTTAGGTGTTTTTCAGCTACATAGTTATCACTTTGTTTAACATAGATATAAAATTTGAATGTAAATTACGTAATTTATATAATAACGATTTGTAATCATTAGGTAGATAATTATATATCCTATTTTTTTTTTCATTAATTTACTGTTTTTTTAGCTTATAATTATTTTATTTTGAATTTCTAATTTTAGCTGCAACCGCGTACTTTGTCTTTTATTGTATGGTTGAAGAACCCGCAAGTCTCGGTAATCACATTTAACTATCTAAGATCGAAATATACATTGCAATCGTTAATGATTAATAAAGAGTAATTATTATGTAATAAAGACAATGTTATTATGAAATGAATATTATGAGCTCCAGTAATTTAATGGTCTCTTCGAATCTAAGAAAAGGAGGTTATAATGGTTTTACGAAAATTATTGATGACGAAATATTCAAAATCCTTGGATCTGAGCATCAATCATCTGTAAGTATTTACTATTTTACTTAGTTTTGCTTGTAAAAAAAATATAATAGCAAGTATCGTTATTCGTTAGTTAAAATTGAATCATTACATAACCCCGTAAGATGTTTATTACTTCTCCGCTCATCTAAACTTAAAATACCTATAATAGTTGCAACTACCTACTAGTTCAAACTTCGATTTTTATACGTGGTAATACTCAGCTTCGCGTAATCTGAAATAAAAAATGTATTAGATACATTACAATTCAAATTAATAATAATAAAAACTATAGTTTTTTTTGATAATGTCAATATTTTTTTAAATAATAAATGATTTGGGTAAAAGTTATCTTGTGTACGTGTATCTATGTATTTATAATATAATTAATTTTTTTTTTCAAAAAGGCACACAGTAGAATGTAATTAGATTATTAGAGGATTAGACTAATTAATAATTGGAGTTATATAAAAATAAATTAGTAACTAAAGTAAGTACTATTCATAGCATTATACTATTGTCTATTACATAATATGCTGGTATACAATTAATACACAAATATGTGTATAATATTAATATACTTATACAAAAATTTAAAGGGAAAAAATTGTTCCTGTACTCTTACCACATTTTTATTCACTAAATTTAACCTCTCCCTTAAATTAATATCCTATTTATGCCATTACTCACATTCATTAAGTTAAATACAATTTATTTATCACCCTTTTAACTTGAAATGTATTGGTCTATTTAATTTACACAATATGACATATACGACGATTAACGTAATTATAATTGATTTTGATAAATTGCCCCATATATATATATTATTTGATTACTTAAGTATTAATATCGATTATAAATACTTTTTTAACCTTGATGAAATAGTACATATTTTTAATCACTCTAATACAGAAGCGTAAATAGGTATTTCATTTAATTTAAAATGTAATACAATACCTATACCTATACATATATTGTATACATACAAAACAACCAAACTGTGTTATGGCCAATTAAATGGATACCTATTTGATTAAAGTTTTATATCGAAAAAAAATCTTAAAAAATTAATTACATACGATGATAACATTGATAACTATACAATTTATTATTGTGTACCATCATAACTATTATTGATAATGTAATGTTATAAAATAAATAAATAATTTGACCTTTTAACGATTTTGTACCTATGAGTTTTATTGTTATTTTTAATCAAGGTCAATTATTCGTATTAGATAGGATATATCGCGCGTTTTCCGAATTTTCTATGAAGTTGAAGAACCATGAAGGTGATAATCAGTTATTAAGCTATTGTATAGCTTTTATCGCGGGCCTGACATGGTGACTATACAGGTATACTATGTTAAAGAGCGTAATTTATGTTTTAAATGTTATATGTGATACCAAAAGGGAAATTGCATTGTTGGTCTTCAAATAATAAAAAAAAAAATATTCGCTCTGAAAAGTTTTTATGACAAGAAAAAAATTATGAATAAAATTTACATTATTTTTCAATTAATACGCGTGTACGAATGCATAACATATATACTATTTAGTTATATAGTTATTACGTACAATGTTAAATATTTTTAGTGGGTTGTCTCATTAGTATATATTTGCATATTGTCATCAATTATTATTTTTTCGTAACGGTATTATGCCTATGGAAACACCTCTCTCAATATAATTAATGCGTACCTACCTATCTATAATAATGGTGTAGTAATATTATATACCTAATATCCATGATGTCATGGTACCAACGGTACCATCATTTAATTGTTTTATTATTCATTTTATTAATATATTACCATAATGTACCAGGTATTTAAATTATTTCAAATGCCATTATTTACATTAAGGTGCTAAAAAAAGGAGTAATAATAATTTATGTTTGAACGCCTCGTTTGTAAAGAAATTAGTTAATATTTAGTATATTTGAATACTGGATATAATTATCTAGGAACTATATTGTTTTGTAACTCGAAATACGTACCCGCCGAATTCAATTTTTTTTTTCTTATAGTACCTAATAACTAATAAGGATAGATAAATTACATTTAATTTTATTTTAGAAATATAGTGTTCTATTCTCCCCCCATAAATTCTCAAAATTTGTATAAAACACTTGCAAATAAGTAGGTACATTTTAATTTTTAAAATAAAATAAAAAAATGATTATGATTACATTATTACAATTATTCACTTTACAACTCTTAAATTGTTTCGGTTATTTAAGTACTTATAATGCTACTACATATTTTTTTAACATCAATATTTCAACATTTATGCTGGAAATTATTGGATTTGTATCCCACTAGGTAACCATTGTCTAAATTCAATGAAACAAATATTAAAAATATGATGGTATCTATACGATCGGACGTATATATTTGAATATTAATATATTATGATATACAACTAAATATTATGTTATATGCTTATATGTATATATATATATATTATATATATATACAATAAAAGTATTTTAATCTGGATAATAAAGAAATACAAATTTCGTAGTCCCCAAATTTATATTTAGTTGCAGCATTTTTATTCCAAAATAATATAATATAAATATATATATAAATAATATTTCTTTGCGTATAAAAATATATTGTATACATACATAATATATATGTATAACATATATATATGTATACTCTTAAAACATTTAAGTTGTCTATGAAAAAAATTATAAGTTAATTACTTGAGTACTTACAAATATTGATATTTATTTTAACAGTTGATGTTTATACATTGTTTTTACGCGGTTCGATTTTAAGGAACATTGTATAGGCAAATTATTCATTAAGCCAATAATCCATATCAAAACAATACTTATGATTATCGTACTGGTTCGTACATATTTTAAGTGGATTTTAGTTTGAATCTGCGATATATTCTATACAGAATTAAGTATTATTTTCGCATTCGCCACGTCAAAATATTGTAAGAATGTACCTTAATCCTGTAAAGATTTTGCCATTTTTTATAATTCCAATATAATTATTATAGTTACTTTGTGTCTGTTGTTTTATGATTCAAACAGGGTTGATAAATATTTGTTGTTTATAAGTTGTAATTACTTGTTACGTGCATAATATTACTCACATATTTTGTTTTTATAATATTATTATGTTTACAAGGATTCTTTAGAATGTGTGTAATATCTATCATGTATGTGTTTTTTAACGTTGAACTTTAGCCTCCAGAATTTTATACTATTTGATTCAATTTTAAAAGCATTGTGTTGTTTTCTTTTATATGATAATTCATGGTTTTTTGTTATTTCTAAGTATTAATTAATAACTCTAAATACATTTTCTTTTTAAATTTGTTGTTTTTAAATAGATTATAATTTTTAAATATTTTATTGATTTGCATATAAGATAAGAATATCAACATCAATGTCAAAATATTTGAGAAAGAGAAAAAATCAATTGATTATAATTTACAGTATAATATGTTAATTAAATTATCTTAGATTGCAACATAATAAATTATAATTAGTGTATAGATCAAAATTAGTTTTTCACTAATTTATCAACTAGTAGTTATTTTATATTTCATTGTTTCGTTTTTAAAAAAATAATATTTTAGTTTGAAAAGTAATTAATGTATTAGTCATATAATTATTATCTTTTTGGTTGAATATTTATTTTTGACAAAAAGATTCTTTCAAACATTGCACGTAGCATTATTTAATAATAATTATAATATACATTTTTTTAGGGGGGGGGGGAGTAATTCATTAATTTTATTATATAAATTAGGTAAATTGTAAGAACTTGAACACAGTATGATTTCAATACAAATTGCTGAAGCAAAATAGAAAATATATTTGATTTTAAGTTAAAACAATTATATTATAGTATCAGATTCAAATTAAAAATAAGATAATACTATAATAGTTAATAGAAACATATTGTGCACAAATATACACTTAAAAATTTTTGTAGTTCTCGTGCATGGAGTAGATACATTGATCAATTATAGTTAATTAAAAAAAAAAATAAAACATGATTGTTTGGAATCATAGTGTAATAAATAAATTATAATAATAATACAATACTATCTTAACATTGAATATAGTTTTTCACCATATTACATTTCAATGTGCATTATTAACTGGATATAATCTGTAGTCATCAGTCTTATGAATGGCACTGATGGTAATGTTGAAAATCAGTGACATTTGTTCAAAATCATAATATAGAATATTGTTAATTTAGCTCATATAAATATGAAATATATCAATATAATAAGCTTTATGGTACAATGTTTTCAGCTAACTCTAACATAGATTCATTGAAGCTAATAGAATTTAAAGATGTGAAGGAAGTGTTGACGTTTAGTAAGTCATCCAAATTATTAACACTATTGGACGGAATATCAGTGTTCAAATCCTAAAACATAATTTATATTAATAGCTTATTCTAAATATAAAATAATTTTAAATTGTAATAATAAATAATTTAACATACCTTAACTTGATTAGAAATTAAAAATAAGTCTTCTGTTCTATCACATGCCTGTAGCTCATTATCATTAATTAATGT
The DNA here is from genome assembly GCF_020184175.1 of Aphis gossypii. Taxonomy (NCBI): domain Eukaryota; kingdom Metazoa; phylum Arthropoda; class Insecta; order Hemiptera; family Aphididae; genus Aphis; species Aphis gossypii. The sequence goes on from NC_065532.1 coordinate 52,527,157, forward strand.
AGCATTTATATAATCAATTTCTGAACTACTTTTTTGGAATTTTGTAGTAAGCTCCCATACTGCAGAATTTTTATCTTTCATGTGTATCTATAATAAATTATGTCAATTTAATTAGTTATAAAGTTTATACATTTACATATACGTTTTTTAATTTAATTGTATATTTATAATTTATATGCATTGCATACAAAATTTCACACAAATTAAAGTTCAAGATTTTTAATAAAACTACAAAAACAGTTTGTAAATTTTTCAATATATTTGAGCAGATTTTGAGTATTTTTAAAAGATAATTAATAAAATTAAAATGTATAATTAACTTAAATTATTCAAAAGAATTGTTTAAAATAAAAAAATGTATTGCATCACTTTTTAACTTTAATGTTGAAACTTAATTTGACTTATTAATAAAATATAAACATTATACTCTACTTTTCTATGTTTATTAAAATTTGTTACTGTTGCAAAATCCTTGTTACATAAATCACAATAATATGGTTTTTCGCCTAAAATAATAAATTACAGTGATTTTTTAATAGTAAAGTAAGAATAAAATATAATAAAAAATATTTCAAACAGTCTAAATTAATTGTCACCTGTATGTGTACGAGAATGCCTGACCAGAGCTGTACGGTCAACAAATTTTTTTGGACAATATTCACAGTTGTATTGTCGATCATTGTAATGACGCCTTAAATGAATTTTCAGAGTATTATTATGTGGGAATGATCGTTCACAAACTGAACACTTGTAAGGTTTAGCACCACTGTGACATCGAATGTGAGTTTTCAACTAAAAATATTATCTTAAAATAAACAATGAAACAAATATAACAAATAGATGATTATTTACAAACATATTCAAACCTGAGATGATGTTCTAAATGATACTGAACAATATTCACAACTAAAAGGTTTTTCTCCAGTATGTATTCGCATGTGTTCTTGTAGATTTCCATTTTGATAATAACTTTTTTTACATACTTTACATACATACTTTTTATCACCTAAATAATAAATATAAATTGAATAACTGACATTTAATAATAACTTAATATTTTATTATAGAATGGAAATTAATACCAACTATATTGATTTGATAATAATTTAACTACAGTTAAGCAGCAAAAATGAAACTATTTACCCTTATGCGTTTTTAAATGAGTATTAAGCCCATTTTTATGAGCAAAGGTTTTATTGCAATATTCACATGAAAATCTTTCGGCAACTTTAACAGTTGCAGTATCACTTGGTCTTGATTGTTCTTCTATAACCAGAAATATAATTGTCAGTTTTATATATTCAATATTATGTTATTTATATTTAATTTGCTTTTATTCACCATGATGATTTTTTAAATGAGCCTTCAAGTCATTTTTGTTAGCTAATGTTAAACCACAAGTCTCACATATATATTCCACAATATTACTTTTAGTGTTTATATTATTCTTGAAATTAGTGGTTCTTTCATCTACCAGAGGTATATATTCTGTTGAAGAAAGCTGTTTAGACTTGTACATTTTATAAACATTTTTGAGAAACATTTGACCATCTAACAAGTCATCAATAAATTTTACTAACATATCCAACTGACATTTACAGTTTGAACATATAGTTCTTGGGTATTCGTCATCATCAGAAACCTGTAACATAAGCATACATGAATGATTTAAAAAAAAAATTATTCAAATACTCTTTTTATTATTTAATTTAGATTAAGTAATCTATAAAATAATTGTTTAAGCTTGTTGAATTAAGGCTAGAAAATATCAAATTTTTAAACAAAATAATCACATAACATTATATTATAGCTTATTGATTTAACTTAAGCAAACATTGATTATAAATCATATTAATGAAAGTTATATTTTTGTAAGATTAATTTGTTAAATAATCTAAAATCTTAATCATAAAATTAAATTTATATTTCATATTTACTTGAATGGGCAAATAGCGGTTAATTAAATCTGCAATAGTTAATTCAGCAGCATCTACTTTTCTATAGATCAGGTATCTCGATGAGTTGCTTAGTCCACAGAGTCGACAAAGGTCTGATTGACTTAAAGAAAACATTTGATCTGAAATTTCTATTTCTCGTATTGACATTGTTTCTTTTCTTGTGCTTCTATAAAACAAATTCTAAATAAGAAAAAATAAGAAAATAATCAACTACATTCGTAACTCACTATATGCCTAATACCTTTTTGACTATTTAAAATATTTTCACAATATCTTCATAATCGATTCAATTAACCAGACAGTAAAAAAGGTTTATAATTTAGACCACTGGAAAATTAACAGTTTTTACTTTCTATAAATATCACTAGATTTTGAATAAAGATGAGTTCAATCTTTATAGGCTTTTCAAATTTTTAATGATTTACAACACAAATGATACATTATTGTGATATTTTGGCAATGTGAAGTATGAATCACAACACATTAACTTCAAACTACAGTTATAAATATTGAGAGCCGAGAGGTTGACTTTAAAATAAATATGTATTTAATAGTGTTATCACTGTAATCACGGTACGCGGATTACAAAATATTTTCGTTTAACTGATAATATAGTACATTGCATTGTTACCACTTAGAGAAAAATAATGTATACCATATTTTATTGTGTACTATTAAAAAATAAATATTTTTTAGTATGTATTTACATTATTTTACTATTCTATGTTTACTTGCGGGCTACAATTAGTATTAATAAAATATAAATACGTATTAATAATATGGATAATATAATAATTATAATCGCAAATGCATTTCACACATTTCACCATTTAGGCGTACCAATGTACATAACCTGGCAAATTTAGAGGGCCCTCTCCCGCCACACATTTCATAATAATATTATAACAATTTAATAATTAGGTACCTATTAAATGTGAATTGTGAATAATAATAAAAAAAAAAAAGAACGAAACATGGCATACAATACCGACGTACACGTGATTCGGTAGTTATATTGAAGTCAGATTCAAACGATGCACTGTCACATCGTCACCAAGAGACTTAACATCCGCTAGAGTATAATATATATTATATATGGTAAGTTATATATTGTTAAATTGTATGTACCTTTATGACTAACGACAAGTCGCGCACAGCTTATTGCATACCACAACAGAATAACACGACAACAATTTTATAATACTATTCTGTTTGGTATAACACTATTTTTCATAAATCTGTCATGACTAATGACTATATATGTATAAGATTACGGGTTAACCATTACCCTTTTGTGAAGTAGAGTTTTGATGTTTTTATACGTTATTACATTAGTAATTAAGTAGCATCTAAATAGTTAGTATATAATTTCCTATGTTAAGCTTCTACAAAAAAAAAAATACACTGATTAAATATGTATAGAAATATAAGATTAAACATAGGTAAGTACCTACTTACAATTACATTTATTTTTATTTAATTTTTCAAAAATAATTTGTAAATATTGACTTCTTTTTATACTATATTATTATGACTATATAGTATGACTTCAACACATCTAGGTTCCTAAAATTAACTTTAGGGCTTGAAAACGTGTGTACAGAAGTGGTTATTAACATCGCGGTTAAAACCCGAATTTTAAATCAAATACCTAAATAATTATAGGATATCTTCAATTTTTGTTTTTTGATTTTGCGCCATCCGCCTTGTTTAAAAAATTTCGGGACTACGTGGAAAACACAGAGTGCTGGAAGGACTAAACCATTACACATCTGGTTTAAATGAATACAAATTTATAAATAAAAATTTAATTCTTTTATAAATTTATAAATAATTTACAGTGAATTAAGCAACAGGTTAAGTTGAATATGAAACATAATTTTAAAAGGGGGGTAATTTGGGTAAAATTTCAACCAAAGTTTTTGTAAAAATACGTGTAAATAAACACTATGTAGGTAAATGAATAGATTATTATAATTATTTAACTGTGTTATTTGTCAGTACAATATAGAATTAGTAAAATAAATGGTTAATTATAATTATTATAGGATAAATTAATTCTACATGATATATAGGTAATAATTATAATTATAATAAGATATAAAATGAGAAATATCATAGAACAAAATTAACAAAATCGTTTGTCTTTTTGATTTTGGAAATAAAACAACCATACATGTTAGATGTTTATCGACGGTCACAGCGATCGTACGCACACCGTATCGTATCTATCTTCTTCTGGCATGTTTTCTCTTTATGAGTTAACATCGTATAATAAAATATGTATACCTACTTGGATAATAATTTCGATAAAAATGATCAAAATCTAGCTAAAATTCCCCCGTATTTAGAGGTTTTTTTATAGATTAATAGTGAAAATATTCCCGTTCCCCAAAATATGTCTTCCTTTGGATCATCTGCACCTGCAGTGAATAGTGAATTGATTTGTTATCAAACTAAAGTTAAGAAGTAAGAATGTTATCTGTTTTATGAAATTTTGATTTTTCTAAAATTTATGAGAATTACCTACATATTATGATACAGGGGTGGTCAAATTGTGGTGTCCGTTTTATTAACAAAAACCAAAATTTACTTATTATTATTATGAATTTTACTTTATTTTGTGCATATATTTAAAAAAATAAATATTTTATTGTATAGAATACAGATAAAAAAAAACACACACACACACACATATATATATATAAATATGAAAAATTAAATGAATACTTTAAGCTAAATTTATATTATATTTTATTCGATAGTTCGTGAAATTTTATCAAAATAAAATAGGTAATAGGTATTGATCTAATTCTAATACGTAATTTGATTTGTTTATTGGTTGTTGGCTTGTTGTCTGTTATTACATAGATAAAATTATAAAAATTATACAATGTATTTATAAACATTTTAGCTCTTGATATCACGTTTCATGTGGCTCGCATTGCTCGCAAAGATATTCATGTTGATCATCCCTGGGCCCTGTAATAATTTATTTAGTGTTCTGCATAATTTAAAATGTATTCAAAATATATAGGTATTATCCTCCATTAGCCATAATTTTTTTAAAAAAATGTTTGTATTAATATTTAGTTCTTGGTTATATTTGAGTTTATACTGATGGTTGTAGGTCACAAGATAAGGTAACCTTGAACCTATGTAACCTGTAGGCTGTAATATAAACTATAACATACTTTTTTATACCTTATACCTAGTTACCTTTATTAAATTAATATTTGATTTCTTAACATAATATTGTGTTCCGTTTACTTATTTTTAATAACTATTATACTAATAAGTAATAATTAATAGAGTGTTACATTATATTGTTCGTAATTTTTGTTGGACTCGTGGTTATGCTATAATTTTAAATGAATGAAAATGTTCGGTAATTTGTCATGAAAAAAATAATAATCTTACCATTAAATAAAATATATGAATAGTAGGACTTTAGTTAATATACTGGCTAATGCATAATTAGTTATTACTTATTAAATACAATTATTTTATATTATTAATTATATTGATATATTATAGTATATTATACTTATTATTTTATTAGTGATATTACAATATGTCATATTATACTTCTATCCATGCTTACAATAATTTACACTCCTAATATATTATTATAACATGTCCTCCATTGTGCTATATTTAGACTTATATTTTTCCTAGAAAAATAATATAAACATTAATATATTGGCAATAGACTATAGAGTTAACAGATAAAACAAAAATAAATTTGAAATTAATTAGTAGGTACCTATTTGAAGTTATTACTTCAATAAACTATATCTTTCTATGGACTAAAGACATTTAAATGTATTTTAAAATATAAGAAAATGTTTATCTATTTCAATTATTTATGGAGGGGATTTTTTGTAAAAAGAGAATTTATATACTTAACTTATTTATCGATTTATCCTCATCGTATAGATTTGATAACAATAAAATTCTTTACTATAAAATTATTATTAATTATTGATTAGTGATTACCAACCATTACTATATATAGTATATAGTTGCTACTATGTTTTTTCTGAAATTTAATAATTAGACAATAATCAATATTGGAATATAAACGTTTAAGGTACCTATAAGATGCACATAAATTCGTGATAAAATAAAATGTCCATAAATAATTCATAGAATAAATTTGTATACGTAAGATAATGATATAGGTACTTAGGTAGGTACTTGACACTTGTAATTTGCATTAATGATAATTTCATCTTTACTCACTAGTCAATACCGTTTTTTATGAATATTTGCTACCCTGATGCAACAAAAACAACAACAAAAAAAAAAAAATAACACCTCATACCGATTACAAATTGTATGCAATTTAAATGTAAAAAAAATAACCATCTTCTCATAATCACTCACTCTGGATAACAACACTCGGTAGCATGCCCCTAAGGCCTAAATATGATCTTGACATTACTAAATAAATGTATTTGCGGAATGTTGACAATGCCTAATGTTTTCCATTAATCTAATATTATAGAAGATAATAGATACCTTTAGGTTACATACCGATTATTATACAATATAGGTATTAATTATATTATATTATAATTGTTCTGTATGTGATTATTTTTTATATGATACGCTTGTTTTTTATTTTATTTTTTTTTTAACATTTATCAGTATACCTAATACGATATATTATATTTCATTACTATCTGCTGAACAAGCATTCTGATCATCAGCTTGTATAATCGTATATTCGTATGTATAAAATCAGTTAAATATCACAGTTAGTTGTCTCCATTTATACAGGTTCCAATATTAAATATTTTTAACCATCGCTAATTAAAATTGCTTCATTTTCTTTGTATGATTTTAAAAATATATTATATGAAGTTTTTAGAAAAACTACTAACATTGTTTTAGTCATTTTAATTTTATACGTATAATGTATGTACTATAACTATATTATAGTAAGTTAAGACTAAAAAAAATCTTATTTAAGACTTATGTTTTTAGATAAATTAAATGTCGAACCTTGAACAGTAGAGCTGTATACCTAAGACATCAGTCGTTAAGACTAGCCTGCTAACTAAAACGTTTCACGGATATGGAAGAACCAAATATCAAGTGGGTACCAAATTTACGTTCACTCTAAATCCATTTAATATAATAATTGTTAAGAAATAAAATAAAATTTAATAACTAATAGTTACATAGATTAGATAAGCCGTAGTATGTAGAAACAGTACTTAAATTTATTTCCATTTATCCAAACATAATCGTCAATTATATCATAAATACAAATTGATTATAGTATATAACATTTAAAACAGTAATTTCGATACTATCAAAAATTAGTCTAGTATAATATAACAAACCAATTAGGTACATTATGACCATTATGTTTAACATTTTATAAGTGTTCTTCATTGCATGCGTATACATTTTAATTTGCATTTGCATATACATATTGGTTATATTATAAATATATCTAATCATTTAATTAAAATGTATTGATAAAAATTTAAAGGATAGACTAGACAAATAACATACATTGTACATTTTATGTACAAATGTTGTAGTTGAAGATTCGATTTTTTGGTGTCCTATTTGAAAACATTAATATTAAAGTAAGTTATTGTTTTTACATAATTAAATATTGTATAACGTGTAAATGTAGCTTACGAGCTCAGAGCTACGTACAATGTACATAATACCTATTAGGTATACAATTATATAATTAAATTTTTATATAATCTGCAAATTATAATCGTAAACTTTTAAGATGTATATTAATATAATATTTTGGAAGAAGTTACAACAATAATTTCGAGAAGACTAGAAGTACCTTAATTTATTGCCAACGTGTTATACCTATAGATGAAGGTTTGAACGCTTTTGGTGATTATGATGGGCCTTCTATAGGTTATATTTATATGTACACATAAAATATTAATTTTTAAGTTTGAAACCTAACCTAATTTCATTATTAAACGAAATAATAGCGATAAATATGCTTACAGCGAATTTGCCTTTATGAGCAAATACACATAACATTGTAGGTATTAGGCAGAATGTTTTCATAAGAGATACTTCATCATCTCTATCAAATTACAGAATTTGTTTTGAAAAAGTTTTATGTATTATTAACATTTATAGTATTTTTATTTATATATCATATTGCACCGTACTTTAAATAAATCTATTACCTATGGTTTTAATGATATAAAAAAAGTCTTCTTCACTCAAAAATTGTATTTTTGTAGTCGGTAATTTATAATTTTTAATTTGAAGACACTTAATAGTATCGTGTTATTTTATTTCAATGCTTAGCTATTGGCTGTCATGCTGTAAAATAATATGATTTTATAATATAATATGTATACCTAATTATCACTTTTATTGTTTATGCTCTTTAATTGTATGATGTTATAATGATGTATAATCGTTGTCTGATAACTTATTTGCTCAACTGTCAATGCGGCTGTGACGCGAACCGCAAAATAATTTTCTACAATAATTGTAATATGTAATGTGCTTCTCTGTATTTGATTTTGCTATAATGCTGTAATTTACACTTATTATTATTTATACATATTATATAATAATTATTTAAACTAGCTATTAAAAATTTAAGAATAATATTATATGTTATTAATTTAAAATCGATAATTATTGTGGGTGTTGAGTTATTGATGAGAAAACTTATAATTTTATGTAGCATAATATATAAAATAATAGAGGATTTAAATGAAAAACTAAGTATCATTTTTTTCTTTTACATTATACACATAGTCATGACTCATGACTCTTGACTTTTGAGTATAAACATTATATTGGTACGCGGTACGCCTATAGACTTATATAGTATACCAGATAGCTACGTGTAACCATATTTAGGTGCTACCTATAATAAAACCTATGTATGCTATATATTGATGTATTTTTTATTTACAATAATATACATACTGCTTACATAATTAATACAATATTCGATTACTCGATAGTCCTGATTGACGTTTGACTTTAAAATTGTCTTCAATATCTACTTATTATGTTAATACTTTGTAAGTTATCATAGATAACAACCTTCGCCCAACAGGCAACTGCAAATAATTTGATTTAATAATTGAATTGTCTGATTTGCTTCTTAAATTGTATGTCTTAAATTTAAATAATTTAATATTAATATATATATATATATATATATTATATACTAGTAATTATGATTAATTAACCATATTAGATATTTGGATCACATTTCTGTAATAAGTTTAAATCAATTGATCATATAATTATTATTATTTATTACCAACATTAGTCATCAGAACTTCACAGTAGTGTTTCGAAAAACTAATAACTATACTAAAACAAAGTTATTTTTTTTTACTATATTATACTATTATGTAATATGTAATTAGTAATTACGTTGTTTGGTTGGCTATACAAATAACTATAAATCAATAAATCATGCATTACTATTAAAGTATTAATGTATAATACATTTCTTGTATATACTTTGCCATAATAATGTGTAATGTATCTAACACATAAGCAGGTATTTTAGTATAATATAGTATACTTATTACTTATATTAGTGGCGTAATTAAGAGGGATCAGAAAGTACGGATTCATCTGGGTGGCTTGGACCGTTTGTATAGGGGTCCCGAAGTAATACAATGTTTTTCTTTTGACAACTTATAGTAAACTATTGAAATATATATATATTTTTTTTAATAATAATAATTTAAAATATACAATTTTGAATTAATAAAACATGCAATAATATTTTTAAATAATAGATAAAATAATTTTAGTGAAATGAATGCATCCTCCTACCCTTCAGACCTCCCTGCCTGTATGGGGGGCTCAACATTTCGCTCCCGCAACAAAACTTTGAGATTACTCCACTGATGAACTTATATTTATACCTAACCTATACGAATTATAAATGTTTTATTTAATTTGAAAACTATGCCCTTGCAGGGATTATCTATCGACTACAAGACTGTATACTGGAGGGGTTTAGGGGTTCACCCCTCACCTCGAATATTATATTTTGTACTATATAATATTATAATTAAAATAATAATATAATTGTGTATTTTTAGTGGTTCACCGATTTTTAGTTGATTGGAGTTTTAAAAATATTATAACCCCCTCCCAAAAAAATGATCTTGAATATGTGCTTAATCGACTATCCTATATTTTCAACAATATTTTAAATTTATACATATTCTGATACTCTGACTTATTTAATAAATTTATTTGAAAAATTCAAAAATGTATTAAGAACGAAGAAAAAAACTTTCAATACCTATTTCACGAATATCTAAACATTTTTAAACGAATATTTTGGGTTTGTCCTTATGGTAACACTTATCGCTATCAATGACATAATAATAAAAATAATAAAAGTCGATCCGTTAAAAAAAATGATACGAGTAACAATAATAACATTATAATAGTATAATACGCTCCTACCTATAGTTCCTTAAATATTTTATATTTTTATTGCTATAAATTGATTTTATTATGTGTCCTTATTGATACTGTTTGCCGTTTAAATTATTCAGATGTCTATAAAAACTAAAATGTTGAAACACTTGAAATTTACTAATCGTTCTAAACGCCTTGCAGTTCATTTAATTAAACTTAAGCATAATAGATTTACTATTGATATAAGTAAGTTACCTACCTATTATTTATTATGATTTATTCCAGTAGAAATATTTTAAACATTTTTTTTTGTATGTACATTCATATTTAACTATACTATGAATTAGGTATAAAATAATTTATGTAAATTAAATCATCTGCTTTGTATAAAAATAAATTTTAGTTTTTTGTGTTTACCATAATAATATCTTACATATTTTTAAGTTAATATATATTAACTAAAAAAAATTGGTTAATTGGTCTTTAATTAAATACAACAAATATACTAAAAAAGTACTTATCCAAACAACCATACTTTTTGATTATATATGTCTACTATAATATTGATTTCATTGAAAGCTAAAATATTTATTAAGGGTGTGGCTTTAATACCAATGTATTAGTTATTTTATCGAGTGTATAAGATTATTTTTTAGCTATTCTTTATATAAGTATTTTAATAATTTTTACTCTAAATAGTAAAACTACAAGTTTTGAAAGAAAGCCAGTTGGTTTTTATACTGATATTTAAAAAAAGTTCATAATATGATAGATTTTTATATAATATGTTATTAGTAATAACTTTTTTTAAACTTTATTTTCTAGTATGAGTGACTTACGACGAATTACAAGCATGATTCAAAATTATTCAGTATCTTGTCCAGAAAAACCAGACAAGCGGTATTTATTTCAAATTAAAGTGTATTGGCTGTCAATAGTCACTTTACTTAGTGTATTGGTTACCTTTGTGTTTTGTGTTTTATGGACTATACTTTTCAAATTGGAAGATGCTACATCAACACATTGTGGCTATCGAGTTAGTTTATTATAATTTATAAGCACAATATTTTATTTATTTCTTAGTTATTATGTGTATATTATTATGTTTAATAGGTTAAAAATTACTTGCCAACAATATCAACTGCCGTGGGAAATTATCCTGTACAGCGATTTATTTGGACTTTAGTCATAATCGCTCATAGTCCAATAAGGCTTATTGTTGTTGGTATATATTACCAATACTACACTAGTATAATTAAACCATCATTACATTGGTGTGCTGTATTATTAAGATTTTTATCCACTGTTGAAGTATGCTCATTAGTTGTATTATCAATATTTACTTCATCAGATTATTACAGTAAGTAAAGTGACAAACTAGTTATTTAGGTACTTTTAAATACTAGATATTATTTTTATATAAAAAAATGAACTCCTATTTAGTGATTTTTTTTTTTTTGTTTTAGTTTTTATCAAATTTTTCCATGATGTTTTCTTGTATAATTTAAATAATTAATTTTTTTTTTTTATATATAATGCATCCTTGGCTATCTGAGATTTCAAAATATAGAGTTATAGTGATAAATTAAACAATTATTAAAATGTAAATTATACATCTTAAATTAATTTTATTTAAATTCTTATATGACAAGTCAACCTTAAACTCTCAGAAATGATTTATTTTATGAATTACTTGAATTCCATAAATTTGTCTTATCAAAATGGGTATTTTAGATGTGCATAATATTCGCAATATACTATTCTAGACAGTAATACTTTAATTAAGTACTATAGTATAGGTTTAGACTGTTTTGTTTTTATTAAATATTTATTATTTGTTTATGTTTCAATAATTTTAAAATTTTTCTTTTTTCTTTTTATTTAAATTATTACTCACCATCTTAAGGAATATAAAAAACCGCAGAAAAAACTTAACTGCCACATTTCTACATTCATTTAATCAATTAGTTTTGATTTTAATCGTTATCAACTTTTTATACATACAATGTTTATCAGAAGATTCTGACAGTTTAACATTAAAATCACATTTTTGAAGTGTCAAATAAGAGTGATAAATGCTATATAATACTTATTATTATGTGAAAAATTTCTAATAGGTTGTCTATCTTCCATATTATTGGTTGTATATTTTGATATTTTATCTACATTCTTAGTATTTCCAATTATGATTTAAATTAGTAACCTTTAAAGAGACTTAGTATCTTTTACTAATAATTTTGTTTTATTATATTATTATTATTTGAGTTAATACTTGAACATAATATAGAAGTTATTTAATCAGTATTTTTTTTTGAGTTATTTTCTGGTTTGATGTTTATGTAGATATAGTGATTTTTTGTTATTGTAAGTAAGTGCCTAAGTAAAATTAAATCTTTTCTTTAAAATATATTGGATTTAATATTTTTTTTCTGATAAGAAAATAACTAAGAATGAATATTATGATTTAATAATTGAAACATTTAAGGTATTATAATAAAGACATTTTTATAATAATAACTAATGAGTTATAACTTAAAATATTATTTATATTATTTTTTTTTTAATTTTAGTGTATATTTATGATTTAATTGTATTATTTTAAGGTATTCATGAAAAAAGTTTTGTCACATTTATTTGTGCTTCTGAACTTAATATGGTTATTTCTTCTATCTTATTGAAAAAAGGACGTATTACTAAAACAGTTATGACAAAATTAGAAGTGCGGTCATTAAAATATAAAATATATTTTACTGTTTTCAATATGACCAGCTTTGCGATTGCTGGATATTGTTTTTTACGACATAATGCTTACTGTGAATCTGGTGGTATGTACTTTAACAAAAGTACTTTTCTAATGTACATATACATATGTATATATTGTATTTACTTATTGAGTTGTATTTAATTTCAGTGTATACATTTTTTGCTCTCTTTGAGTATTTAGTTGTGTTGAGCAATATGGCATTCCATCTTACATCAGTTTGGGATCTAGCAGGTGTATCATTGGTGATTGACGATAATTTAAACCTCACCTATCGATGACTGAAGTCTAAGTATATTTAGTATAGTGCTATGAGATACAAACCAAACATCATGTCTATTGTTTGATTATGTGCCTACTAAAATGTGATATTAATACCAAATCAAATTATAGAAACACAATTAAGATATTTTAATTGTTTTAATTTTTATATTAACAAATAGGCTATAGTATATTAGTTTACATAAAATATTGGTATCTGACTTAACATAAAACATGTTTAAGATTGTTATGTTTTAATTAGTTGGTAAGTATTATTTTATGAGAATATTTTTTATTAAATGCTATAAGAAAGTAATAATTTTTTTGTTAATATACATTACATTTTTATTAAAAGAAATATTTCTAAGCTAATTAATAATTATTGATATATTTATATTTATAAAAATATTGTTAATTAAAATGAATCTCATATTTTTACACAACTTTTTTTATGAAAAAAATATATTTTAACGTTCTGTCTGCTAGTCTAATTTATTTTCTAAAATATATTGGTAGTTATAAAGCAGTAAAATTATTAGAAGAACTAACAAATTAGTTTTTTATGAAAGTTATTTGTAGGAATATTTTTATATGTTTATGATTCCTGTACGCTTTATTAATTTTAAAACTTATTTTTTTTTTTTTTTAATATTTAAGCACATACAGTATAAATACAAAATAATATATATTTGTTATATCGGTATTAGAGTACAATATATTGTTGAATAAATATTGAATGTTTTTATTTTTGTATTATGAATCTTTATTACTAGCTATACAAATTTAAAATAATACATTATATTTTTTTATACATTCAAAGAATTCTTTGATAGTTGATAGTTTTATCAATTATACATTTTTTTTTAAGTTTTTTAACTTTATGATATTGTCTTTGTAAGAAATTTTGATTTGGGAAATAATTTTCATAGTTATTATAACAAAACAAAATATAGTATTATTTACCTACTTTCTAGTTAATAATTCTTTGTTGTAACTTCTTATAAGCTAATTCATATGTTATATGGGCGACTAACTAAAAACACAATTTAGTCTCAAGCAAGAAATATTAAATTTTCAACCTAAATTTTAATTAAGTTACGTTTTTAAGTCTATTACTATGTGTAGTTTTATACAGTTATGAATACATTTTAATGATTGAACTATTATATTGGAAATTGTGATTTAATTTTAATTTGTTATACAAAACCAGTAGCTATAAGTAAGGCTACAAATTGAATTTAAAATCTTATTATTTACTGTGCTACTGTATCTTGATAATAATTTGGTTTTAATACCAGTTTAATTCATTAATTTTATATTAAAATTATTTTTAATTTTTGAGAAAATATTTAGAAATAGTGGATCAGTATTATGCTTTTGCTGTGCGTGTGTGAGTGTGTGTGTGTGTGTGTGTGTTTGGAAAGAAGAAAAAATTACTCTATAACATCATACATATCAAACATATCAAATATCCATATCAACATATGGATCACCAATTAATATTTTTGGAGAGTCACAGTAGCTCAGCCACTTAAGGGGTTTAAAAAGTTTTCAGGAACGATTAAAATGTAATGTATAATAGATATATATGTTAATCAAAAGAAAATATAATTTTACTAAGTGATGTTAAATACGTACCTATTTTGAATTCAACTTGTTCGTAATTATTTTTCCTTTATTAGTTAAATTTTTTTTTTTTTGATTTAAATATGACTTAAAGAAGTCAATTTTAAAAGCTGTTGCTACTACATTTAAAGTGTTACTGGTTATTAAATTCTTTGACAATGGATGTTCAATTATCATTTTATTAACAGATCTAAGCTGTGTTTGATATTATATTTTAATATAAAAAAATTGTCTGACATCTAGTTATTTTTATAAAATATTTATTGATTTTCTAGTTTAATCTTCATTTTTAATTCGCTTATGAGTTATGACATACATTTTATTGTTAAAATTTAAAAATATCAAATTGTGTTTGGGTGTTTATAAAATATAGTACAGATTTGATAAGTTCTTCGACATTTTTTCTATTGATTTACCTCTATAATTAATAAATAGTGATACAGACATTCAATAATTTTAGAGAATTTTGCTTATTGATATTATAATTGTTTGAACAGGTGAATCTCAACTTCATATTACTTGTCATTTTTAGGTATGAAATTTTTTTTCAAGTGCACAGTCAACACAATAAGAGTGGGTTTCCTGGTTGATCGCAATTACGTGCCTATTATATACTTCAATATATTTTATAACATTATCTTTATGCATTAATGTCTTAAAACATTTTACAAATGTTATAGGTAGGGTTGATGGCATTGAGAATATAACTGAAATTTAATTATAAACTGCGGAGATAAGACCATTATAACGAATACAAGAAACGCCCTAATCTGATGGCATATATTAATTTAGTAGCATCTTTCAATGTTAAGTACCCATCTATTACTTTAATCAATGTATAATATTTGTTCATGTGAAAATGTAGTGTGCATACTAACACAGGTACGTATTTATTGATGGCAAATATGTAATGTTAATTTAATATTTAAAATATATATCCATTAGTGGCGAATGCTGACTCCGAAGTATGGGAATGTTCATTTACAATAATGTATTATAGTCCTATTTAATTTATAATGACTAAATAATAAAATTGTTATACACTTGTACACGTAAATTATATAAATCATTGATGAAGCGCAACACAATGATCCCTGGGTACCGCGGCTGTTAGTGAAGCGGAAATAACAGCGAAATCAAAAGTTGTATAGCTTGCGTACACTGCTTTGCATGCCTAAATGTTAGCTACAATTAAGAAAAACACAGATAAGTATAACTTAAATAAATGAAAATTTTCTCATACATTATGTTTTTAAATGTATTATATTATATTATTGACGACAAAATATTTTTTTTATTTTTACTAATAATGTTTAATGTTTATATTCTTAAACATGCAATAACGCATGCTGAGTATATCCGGAGAATTTGCCACTGATATCCATTATCCATTGTACATTACATAAGTAACGAATCATTGAATTATAATAAGTATATTATATATATATATATATACAATAAACTATAATAATAAATGTACATTATAAGAAAAGCGTGTTGGGTATTATTAGAAAAATGTGTTAAGATGCATATAATCTATTCTAATGTAATCTCGATAGGTATTCTTATTTACGATTAATGTAGCTTGTCTGTGACTATATTTTGAAACGTATTCCAAAAGCAAATATTTAGTTATTGAAAAAAAGTTGTATATTTATATGTTTTATTTTAAATTTAATATTACATTGGATGACATATTATTATATTAATATTGACGTTTTGAACTCCTGAATGAAACTATTCTTTAACGATGAATGTTCATTACATTAAAATGCATGCTATTTTTCCTGGGGAAGGAATTTCCAATTACTATGCATCGAAACATATTTATAAATTTTGCATAATATAAAACAAACCTCTCGTGTTGTGTAGGTACAATGGTACATAATCTAAATATACAATAGTAAGTACGATCGTATTTTGTGTTATGAGCCATACATATTTGTGATACCATATTATATTATGATAGAGGTTGGTTCCCAACCTTTTTTGACTCGTGGCAGCTTAAAGTATTTTATTAAATTCGGAGGCACCCTATAATAGTATATCGTGTATTTATATTTATATTTTATAACTTCAGTGTTCTTTAACCAATCATATTAGAATATTATACACACGTTACACATATTAAAATATAGGTAAAAAAAAAATTGGATATTTTTAATGTAAATAATTATTTACCGAAATACTAAATAGGTAACTAAATAAGTAAATTTTGGAACTAATTAGGTTGTTAATGAGACATTTAAGCTTGTTCTTTTTTACACAAATTCTTTGTTTGTGGTGTTAAATTGTTGAAAAAAATTCTCATTTTCTCTTCAATCAACTCAAGTTTCATTCGTTTATTTGTTTTTATATTTACAAATGTGGAAAATTCTTGTTAATATTATGACGTTGAAAATAGCAATTATATTCGTAGAGCTTTTTTTCCAATATTAACGATATTTAGTGTGCATCATTTTAACACGAATCCTAAATTCATATATTTTTTTTTAATATCATTGCATTAAGTTTTACCTATAGTTTTGATTTGTATTTACATATTTTACAATAAGTAAATTATATAATATTTAAATGATGGGAAGGAGAAGTCAGCCATTAGAGGTACCCGTGAATAAATTAATTTATTGAAACATTTTTGTGTAGGTATATTTTTTCAAATTGTGAAAAATGTGTATGATTTATATTATTTGAAATAATTTCACGGCATCTTCAATTTAAGTTAGCGACACCGCCTTGGTTGAGAACTTCTGTAGTTCTGTATTATGAAACGTACGAATGTTGTATAATGCAGAATACCGATAAATAGCGATACCTATCGTTCAGATTAACTTGTTATGTTTGTCATTTCCAGAATACTCTCTTAGTCCATTCACAAACCCAGGACATGGGTGTATATGTAATTTTTACTTTTATACAGAGGCACGTAGTATGCAATGCGTATACTGCGGGGTCCACGTATAAATCCTTATTAGTAGGGATTCCAAGCCCGCTGGAATGTAATTTAATCTAAAGCTTATTTAATTCTACACGGCTAAATTCAGGATCATCATAATGTAACGAACGATCTTGCTGGAGTTTAATTCCGAATGATTATGTTTCGGTTTCTTTGTGTGTTTTTCAAAATTGCGTAGGTAGGTAGGCGACCGTCCCAAATCCGGCCACGCATCGCAAGTAAAACAAATGGTCTGCGATCTACTCAAACGCTTATCATATTGGGATAAGAATTTTTACAGAAAGGAAAAAATTATAGAGCGAGTTGTTAATGCCAGAATAAATCGTTTTAGATGTTGTGCTCTATGCTGACAATAAAATAGTTCTCAGTTATAGTAGTTATACCATACGCTGATGATATATTATGTAATATTGTAATGTTTTTAGACAGTAGATTGTAAGTTGGTAGTTATATGCACATTTCATAAAATATAAATTATAAAAGAACTCCAAGAATAATAATATTTATTTGATTTTTTTTAAAACAAAGAGTTTTTTGCTTTACCTACATGTGTATAATATAAGCTCAACAATTAAACATTAATACAATAGTTAGGGGTACCTAGCTATATTTATATATATGATATAATTTTTGAAATTGACTGATAATAAATGTTATTTTTCTGATTAATATTGTTGTTCAGTGTACCTACATGGATAGAATAAACATAATATCTAATAATATATTAGGTTTGTACGTATTATACAATATTATATCATATAGTCGGACGCAGCTTGTATATAATATAATATATATTAATGTCGATACGAAAGAAATATTATCAGTGAATGGTATGCTCACAATGTGTATGTGTATAGGCTATACCTACGAAACAGTATATAGGAAGTTGGTTTGTGCACGAGGCTTTGCAGAAAAATTGATTTCGTTTCTTTTCGCTTTCCCCGCATTTTGCTGCCATCGTCCTTTGTCCCTGCCGCCACAGCCGGTGTATGCGATATACGTAGGTATCGGTAATATAATATGGTAATATCGCCTGCTGGGTTGGTGTGAAATAGTGCTACGGGTAGTCGTTAGTAGGGGAGACGGTCGGTTTGCATAGGTAAATTTTCCGACTCTGATATTAGTCAATTTTATTGTAAAAAAAAAAACGAAATTCGTTGTTTAAAATATTAATATCGAGTACCACTCTCCCTCCACTCCTTCTGTATACACTCAGCTTACAGCAGAAGCTTAGGGTCCTTGCTCTTATGTAACTTTTGTACCTATGTATAAAAACACGTTCGATCAATCGAAAGTATTGTACTTTGTATTATATATTATGGTATTTGTTCTCAAAACCATTCTTGACTCAATTGTTTATTGAATCTAGTATGTTAAAACTTAAAATATCCCACAATCAAAATATTCACGATCAAAATATCAAAATTTAAAAATGTAGAAAAACGTTTATAAAAACACGAACATTTTAAAACGTCAATAAACCCAAATAATATAACTATATTTTACACTGCCTATATTTTTTAATAAAATTAACTCAAGTATTAAATTATTAAATTACAATCACACAATAACATTTTTTAAAAAGTAAAAAGATTTACATACATTTAGTGAGTTGATTTTGTTCATGTTAAATAAAATATGTGACACAAAAATGCAACAGATGAAACTATAAAGTCGCACATCGTGATTACTATCTACTATTGATGTGAAATGGTTATTACAATGCAATTTTTACTTATATTCATAATATGTGTTTTTATTTTATTTTTAAACGATATTTTTAAATTAAACTCAAAAATGTACATAAAAACTCTATTTTGGAATTTGTCAACTCTTTTGTGACACGTGAAGAGGTTGAGTAATCATGACTAAATTTAACATAAATAACTTACTCGTAGCAATGAGCAAAGTGGGGGTAAGATATTGAAAATGTTAATATTTTTTTTCCTTATAAATAAGGACAACCCTTATACATTATATATATATACGTGTTATACGTGTGTGTGTGTGTGTGTGTAATTGGTTTGTATAATATATTTTAATATATTTCAAGAATGGAGTACACAACATGTTACTCTACAGGTATTTGCAAGCTATATCCTGATATCTGTATTTCCCCCTACGCAATCCCCCTTACTTGTAAGTAAGTAGGTATCTACCTGCCTATGATTCCGTTATCGATATCGTATTTTTACTACGTACACATATTGTACGTATCAATAATTTCAAACATACACTTCGAAAGAAAAATATACACAAGAAATGCTTTTAAGATTCATGCGCGTGCGTGTTTACGTTTGTGTATGTGTGTGTGTGTCTTGTGTGTGTTGTGTTGTGTATATGATGAAGGGTTGTTATTATTGTTTTTGTAACTTTTGAATTATGTAACTTGTATCGATAATATAGATGAGAGCTATTAAAATAATAATAATAATAAAAGTGTAATGCGAATGAACTGTAAATAGTTTATTGTATAGTACCTAAATTTTATATGTTTGCGAACAATTGCAGATGCCCAAGACTTCGCGAATTGCAAGCACGAGTTTTCTATAAAATCACTACAGAGATTTTAAGATTACTGTTTCCCTATAGGCGTAAGAAGGTTGGTACCTACATAATTTATAAGCGTACAAAATGTTTGGTTATCCATTTAGTCCTTTTGTTGCAGAGAAGCAGCAAGCTCACACCATAATATGCAATCGTATAAAACAAATCAGTAACGGTGTATGCCGGTATGGTAAGTGTAGTCAGTAGAAAACCCGCGTTAATCTTAAGCTTTAAACCCATTTACAATATGCACATATATTGTCACAGTCAAATACATAGGTACGAGGTACCTATAATATAACCATATGTACATTAGGTTAGTACCTATGGCACTACTACACGTGTAGCTATACATTACACGCTGCATAATAAATCAGTATAGTCTGACGTTTATTCTACCGAACAATTATTGTTGTAATTATTACCGTCTACACATACGTTTATACTGCTTTATATTTGGGATCGGTTGCAGTAAAAATAAAATTGCATAATATATATATGAAATACGTACGTACGTCATACGCATAAAAAACACCATTGTATTTGTAAATATTTGACATCGGGAGTGTAAGACTGAGGACTGTGCGTCGGTTTATTAGAATACATAATATTATATGGACATAATATTGTATAGTTTCCTCTAGAGTTTTTTCCTACATATTTAAATAAAAAAAATAAATATTTTAATATAATTTATTTTATTTTCAAACGAATAAGTAATATTCTAAACACTAATAGGTACCTACACTATATGGCGCTGTTCAACATTGTTTCATAATAACTAATAAGACTTATTATTATTTTTTTTAAATTACTTATTATTATTGTTTGGTGGTTGTAGTCAAATTACTTATTTAATAAAATTTTACTTATTTTATTCTATCATTGCTGCAGAATGTGATGTATTTAATCTCCATGGTTGTCAATAGATTAAATACTTATCTAAAGTGTATCTTACATTTTTAATTAAACAAGCAAAGAGTACTAGGAACATAATGTAATGTAGAAAGTAAATTATATTTTTGTTACTATTATAAATTTAATCATAGATTTGTTAATAAAATAAATAATAATGAGAAATCATCAATTTTTGTTTTTAAACGTTCGCAAGTAACAATTATACTTAAACTAGTGTGTTGTTATGCATTAAATAATACATGCGTTTTGTCATCTGCCCAATGGTTTGTCTGCTCATCACTCTACATTAATATACAATATTATGAATTAATATATAATTTTACTTTTCGGGTATACATTTTGAATAGTGAATACAATTATAATATAAATAAATAATTATACCCAATATTTAGTATTCTTTTGTAATTATTTAAAGTTGTTTTTGTAGTCCATACTGTTATCTTGGAACATACCGGTTTAATGTGCAATCCTATACCATTTATATCAGTTATAACAGTTGCAAATTTATCACCAACTACTTGTAGAACCTACACAGTAATGTATAATATTATGTATTTTTTATTTTTTTTTTTTTTTATAGATTTTGATGGAAGTAGCTGTAGGTATTTATTATAGGCAATGTGTACGTTTTATAATGATGTTGTTTTTTAATTTTTTTCTGATGATACTTTTTCAAGTAAAAGGAGAACTCCATAAAATTTCGTGTAACCCTATCTATCAATTAGGAACCGATTTTAGTTGTTTCTATTAAAAGTCGGATTTTTAAGATTTTTAATAATAGTTTTTTTGTTTTAATTTTTAATTAATTACTATTAAGATCGTTAAGAATAATTGGTAGGTACATGTCGAAGAAATTAATCAATCTTGCTTAGATTCATCCATATCTGAATTTGTTTTAAAATGCGATTATTAGGTACTCATTAGTCATTCATCAATATATTCAAAATAAGATAATATTAATAATAATATTGGTATAACTACATTAGGAAAAATTAGTTTAATCTTCAGTATTAAAAATATAATAAAATATTCTTAGACTTATAGGCTGACATCATAATTGTTTTTCCTACAATCCTACCTATGTATTCAATAATTAAATACTTCCATAAAAATGACCTATCTACTCAATGATGTGGTACATTCAACACCTATTACACAACCGAGTGAATTAGTTTTTAAATTTATTATTAAAGTTTTGAATTAACTTAAAAATTAAAATATAATTTCTAATTTAAGAGTAGCTTAAAGTTTTTTTAGTTAAAAGTCTGAAATTTTGTTTAACTAATATTATTAATTATATTATTTAACATATTATATCCCTTTAAAATGTTAAAGTTTTATACGTACCATATTATTCCATATATTATGCAAATTGTGGTTATCTTTCAATATGATTATCCAACGCCCTGCATTTTCGTTACTTTTGTGTTCCCATGCGGGTACGCTCTTTTCATTAAACACAAATAAACATGTGTTTAAAAATTTTACTGATGGTTGAATAATATGGCCAAGAACTCTATAGACATGTTTATATTACTAGAGCTATTATTAACAGTTATTGGATAAATTCTATAAAATATTTTTAGTACAATTAAACTATTCGTGAATATTGTGATTTAAGATTATCTGTGTAAAATATTAAAATAAAAACAATAAGTGGTTGTTTTATAACATCTAAGATATCGCGGAAATGTCGAAGACATTTTATGAATTCTATGTTATATTTTTACTCAAAAATAATATTTAGACTGCCTAATACTCCGTCTATATTTATTATTATTTATATTAATTTTATTTACTTTTAACTCTTATTATACTAATAATAATACTTGTTTTAATGTATTGATGTAAGTCTTGAAATTTCGTGAATTTTATAGAAATTTCCGAGAATTTCAAAATTTACGCAAATAAAGATATGGAATGTAGCCTATTTGTTTTAATCAAATTTAATAGATTTTAAATTAACTTAAATTATAAAAACTATCAATATACAGTATTACAGTTATCTTATAAAAATGTTATTAATTACTAATTTTGATATTATTTATTCTTTGAATTTTTTTGATAAAAGTCAATCTACATAAAGTAGGTATTGGATTATTTTCATTTGTATTTTACAAAATAAGAATCAATTATTTTTTTAAAACCAGAGTAATTAAAAATGTAGCATTAATTAATAACTGTAAACTTACTTCCATAAATGAGTAATATCTTGAACAGTTTCAATTTTAGTCAATGATTCTTCCCATGGATATTTTAAATTAGATTTTAAAGGATCTCTATACCAAAATGTCCAAGAGCTTATAGGATATACCATTGCAACATCTGAATATAATGATTCAGTAGAATTAATAATATTTGCATCAATTTTTATGTTTTTTTTTAATTTTTTGTATTCATCAGATATATTTGGTGTTGGTTTTATAATATTATTCGAATCGGTAATAATTTGAGGATACTCGAACTGAAAATAGACGTTAATACGGTTTGTAATTAGTATAAAATTAGATATGCAATAAGTGTATTATTTTATCATGTTACTGTTATATTTAAGTGTCATTTAACCAATTTCTACTATGATAATTTTATTTTATAAACAAAGATTATTATTATTTTAAAACATACGGAGAGCCATACTTGTTATATTATAGAAATACAATTAATAACCCATTTCATTATTAATGGTTTTAATTTATATTTTTATTAACTACAGTTATTATGGATGAATATAGTTATAAAGTTAAAGTTATAACTTATAACCGATTAAAATTAATAAATTTGAACATTTTTTCATAATCATAGCTAATTTTATATAAAAAAAATATAGATTTTATTTTTACGCTTTTACTCATACAAATATTAATTAGTCGTTATTTATTATATACCACACTACAAATATCCGTGTAATGAACAGTTTTATATAACGCAGATTAATTTGATGAATATAAATAATTTTATTAATTCATTACACAGTACACGTTAGGTCTTAGGTGATTATTTAACTTGAGAAACTATCTTAATGCATATTATTCACAAAAAAATTACCCGATAAGTTTTATGTAAAAAAAAATAAAATCCATGTTTAAAGGATTTTTTAAATATAATTGTATAAATCAAATTAAATTGAATAATTTGTCTATATACTAACAATATAACGAGCTATTGAAGTATAGATGCTTTATATTGCTTTAATTTCTCACATGATAATTTAAAAATTGTACAACGATATTATGACATATGACTATATTCCTAATATAAATTTCCTGACTATATTATAAATAAGTTATTAATTTAAAATAATACCTGATCATTTTTTTTTAGACTATATTCCATCGTAATATATTATAAGATGTAATGTCATACACTATTTATTGTTACAAAACATAATATAACCATTAAAAATCGATTATAAAAAAATATGATTAATAAATAAATAATTTTTGATGTCAAGGAAACAAGATATTGTATAGGACTGAATAAAATATGGTATTTGAAATTGTTCAATATTCTACTTATTAATCATTAGAAATGTACGTATTTGTTTTTTTGTCACTACAGACACATTGGTATATATACGTACTCAACTATAGTGAAAAATGGTTACATGAAAAATATTTAATTTTAATTTTTTTAAAAATTTTAATTAAATTCCAAATAATGATTCATAATTTAAATTATCTATTACCTATATAGTTATTATTATTTATTATTATTATTATATATCTTATGGTTGATGCATATATATATATATATATATTATATATTATATTATAAATAATATTTTGGTTTTAATAATTTACTAGGTATAGTAAATTATACTTTATAGTGATCATAACTACCTATACATATAACACTAACTATAGGTATTTTTTAATTAAATATTTTATCACTATAGAATATTTGTTTAGATAAATTGCCATGGTTACAGTATTTTTGCTTTTGTTTTTTTGTGCTTCAAACTAGACAAAACTATATAATATTATGTGTCCTTAAAAGTATTCTAATATAAAATTAATGTACTCAGCACTATATTTTTCTTTTATTGACGTTATTTTTTTCGTAATATGAAACCTATAATTTGTCTTATCCTTAAGTTTCTACATTAAATTGAAATTATCAAGCGTTTTGTCTTGATCCGTAATTCATTATTTACAACTTGACCTTTTTTTTCGAATTCTCGTGTTTCTACGAGCTCTTTAATTTTTCAACCTCGTTCTTTTCCGATATAATTATACCTTTATGGCTATATATATGTAGGTATATATTTATAACAAGTGTGTCCTATTGGTGTATATTCACGAGTAATTTATAGCTAGACCCCTCTTTATACCGAGTAGGTATCAGGCGATCGGTGTGCCAGCACATGAAACATATCAAGAGGAAATTAAATATTTATCGTTAACAAAAATTGAAAAAAAAATACTGCGAACAAAAGAAACTATTGTTGTTGTTATATTTTTGGTTTATTCCGAAACAATGCTTTTATTATTGGATATTTACATCATAGAAGAGGAAAAGTTGTAAACAATATACCATTCACTATACCTACATTGATAATAAATAAATGTTTTTTCAAAAACCGGATCCATAAAATATGAAATTAAACGGGATATTTTAATGTTCATCTGTCTTGTCATATCGTATGAGTTTCCACTATTATACGGTTTCACCCACATTTTAGCCGTCAATTTGCCACTGCTCGTTCAAACAATTTATATTATTGTGGTTTTCCCGCGCACCTGGGAGCCCTTATACCTTTTTCTGACAGCGGGGCCCTTATGTATAATATAGAGAGGTGGGTAGCTTTTTTTAACGCTCGAAATCCAAAGCATCATTCTTCAACGTCAAATGCAAACCGATATCTTTGAAACGTGTCAATACTTGGACTTGACCTTTGTTGTAGATTTACTATTGTATATTGTATTTTACCTTTTAAAATGTTATTGGCATAATATTATTTATTTTGTCCTAATGATTATTGTATATATTTAAAATCCTTCTAAGAAAAAAATTTGTATGAATTTAAATTAATAATTATTAACATTGACGGAGAAACACATTAATTGATAATGATCAAAATATAAGCAATGGCCAATGGTTTAATTTTCGTCATAATATAATATTTTAATTTATTTTATAAATTTTGAATATCTAGACTTTATGATGCCATTAAACACAACTATATTTATAATCATATATTAATACTATTTCGTGTATCAATATAAATGTAATAATATTATTGTATTGATAAATTCATATTAATATTAGTTCGTTATATTAATCATTTTTTAACTTGGTTTTTATATCCAAAAATACGGTAGGTACCACGTTTTTAAATTAATTTGAACTTTAACTAGTGATTTCGCATATTAATTAATGTCAAATGCATATTTTAAACGTATTTTAAGTGACTTTTTACCTAACCATACATGCAAATTTTAGCATTTTCCCTTTTAGGATGTTTATTATTAAAATCATCTACATATTTTATTTTATTACTTATCAAGTATTAAAAGTAGAGTACATATAAATACGGCGTGGGTTTTGTGTGTTTTCCTGTTTCACCAAATATTTGATTCAAGAAAACCTGCAAAATATAAACATTCTATATATTATCTTACATACGTACTTTTTGTTTAAAAATAAAAACATTTATATCTAATATAAGTATCAAAACGTTTGAAGTAATAATGTTAGTCTAATAAATTATAGTACAGAGTACGAACGGCTTAATTTATTTATATGTTTGTTTTATTACTATATAACGATTTTATTATATACTTGGTCGGTTTAACTAAAGTAGTACTACATAATACATATACGAATATAAACACTATAATAAGTGCTTTGAATGCTTCAAATTATGTTTGTTTACCATAGAGAAGTAAATTAATTTTTATAGAAGTGATTTAGGAAGCCAGTGTAGGTATTATCAACACTAGGTACTTGAACATAGTTAGGTCTAAACTTCGTTTCTTAAAAAAGAACAACAACAATAATATATTTTTTAAATTTAAATTACTATTAAGCATGACTTTACTATAAATATTATTAAAGTTTTCGTTTAATATTATGAGTATATATTGTATTAGAGCCACAAAATCATTTTGTTTAAAGCACTAATCTAGCGACGAATTATTTTTATTAAATGTTGATATAAATGCAAAAAAACTGGTGGAAACAAATGTCGAAAATAAATGTCCAATGTATTGGATAAAATTGTCGGGAAAAAAGTAACGATGCAGTTGGTTGAGACTCGAGATAACTGTTCCTCGGAAAAACGCTTAGATACCCCGCGATAACTACAGGTGCAAAATGGAGAGCAACAGATTTATGACGTCATATATCTTTTCATGGCAGAACGAAGTAAGGGTTCCCCCATTTTATTGAGTGATCAATCCTTTAACCACACGCGGCTTCGGGCCCATTATTTCGTTGTGTGTGTATACCCACGTAGCTAGGAGGTAAATGTCACTTTATCATCCTTATCGGATACTAGGGAAATATGTTTTCAAAAGAGCACAAAGAGATACATGAATGAAACGTATCGCTATTGTTTGTCCGCTACTCTGCAGGAATTGTATCGACTGATTTCGATATCGATGAACGATGATGTAGGTATCATAAAGTGAAGTTTAATAATAACCTTAATGAAATAAATTATGCACACTTTTTAAGTGCTTTTTGAAATATACGTGCATATTTTTATTTTTAATTAAAATCGCGGTGTCACTATTTATTAATTTCTAATGTCCTCTTTAAAATTAAAAAAAAAGCTTAAAAATAATTTAATATACCATTACATACATAATAATTATACGCAAAAAAAAATTTAATTTTTAAATCAATTAAATGTTTTTATTATTTAATTTGTCTTAATAAAAATGCATGATTGTATGACATTTATTTCTCAAACACTAAATTTATTAAGAATATCTGTTTTTACAAAGCCTTTGAAATGAATTTATATGTTATTATATTTTCATAATTAATATTTGTTTGTTTTGATTAGTATCTATTTTTTACAAACATACTAAATACCCAATCATATTTACATTTCCTAAACAGTGATTTTAAAATAGATTAGAATTTTTATTAATATTTGATCGATTTTTTAAGAATTCTTTAATAATTTTTTTGTTTCAAATAATATGAATGTGTAAAAATATTTATCTAGTTAAGAGTGTTAAGAAATTATAGAATTTTTGTTTTCGAAACTATACAATTTAAATTTAAATGGTTTTGAGAATAACATTTTACTGGCGATGAATAACAAATCATCGTGTTCCTTATGACTTTACCTATATTCTATACGTTTTA
The DNA here is from genome assembly GCF_020184175.1 of Aphis gossypii. Taxonomy (NCBI): domain Eukaryota; kingdom Metazoa; phylum Arthropoda; class Insecta; order Hemiptera; family Aphididae; genus Aphis; species Aphis gossypii. Next base: position 52,555,919 of record NC_065532.1, read on the forward strand.
TGAGCTCAACAATTTGATGGAAATATGAATTAAAATTTTCAATATTTTTTTGTTCACATAAATAATTTAAATAGTACATGATGTTATATTTTTCTTTCATATTTGATTTTATTGAATATTAGCTTATACGTTGTTAATAAATATTAATTAAGTTGTAATCATTAATACATGAAATGTATACTTTTAGTTTACATCTATTTAATTTTGATGCTCTACAACATGTATTAAAATATAATATAAAAAAATATCAATAGTTATAGCGTTTTTATAATAATTGCTAATTTATCGAAATCACCGTAAGTCAATTAAAACAAAGTCCATTTGTATGTTTCCCGCAGGGTGTTTAAGTTTCTGAAACTTTCCTCATTTTACTGCAGTTCACATATATAGGTAGTATTACCAGAAAATTATTCACGCGTGTTCAAGCATCACCAAAGCACTAGATTTAAATTTAAATTTTTAATGAGACATATTTTTTCATCCATATTATTATGTTAAGATCCTATTCATATAGTAGAAAACTGAGACGTGTAAGACATGATGTGTTTACTCGGATGTGAACTATAATAATTGGCAGTTACTTTTTTCACTGTTTTTTTTTTTTGTATATAATAGCAAAAAATAAAGAGATGATATTGGGAATAAAAAATTTTGTTAAAATATACGTTATTTATACGTTTGATAAATTATGGTTGGTAATTTTAAGTTTTAAAAATTTGTTGAAAACTAAATTTAAGACTTCTCGGTAGTTTGGTAAAAACATTTTAGATTGTAGTGATGGGTAAAGTTAAGTGCTGATTGAAGTGGATTAGTTAGAGGAACACTCTCAGGGACAGCTGATACTTAATTTATCTCAATCATACACTCTCACTTTTCTTCTTATTATAATTTATACTTAACTAAATAAAACCTTGGATGATCTAAATATACTCATTGACTCCTCCACTCTACCCACCGTTATTGTGGACAACTATGGTTATTCGGCAGTATGCATAAATTATGCCTTTTCTACGTTTGAGGATATATTACTTCTAAATCCATGAGCACGTAACTTTATTATAGACCAAGGCCAGCAAATTACAAAAGAACCATTTTATTTGGCATAATGTGAAGATATGTTATGTCATTGTTATATCGTCCCTTGTTAAAAACGTATGGTTTTTATTGAGAATTCGGGAAAAAAATAGTATTTTCCATAACGGGTAATGGTACATAAAACGATTTTGTTTCTACATTCCAACAAATACACACGATATATACTTAAAATAAGCTAAAGGGACTTCTTTTCTACTCTCTAGGGTATATGGGATGAATGGTTTACACAAATTGAGTTATTCTGTCGAGATTTTGTACCCACATAACTGTGATCCACTAGGGATAAACCGTTAGCCGTTTGGTAACGCCATTAGATAACAGTATATATGATAAGCAAATCAACATAATAATAATAAAAATATCCGTTATCTTTAAAGAAAATTTAGTTTATTTTTGTTTAATAACCCACTTATAAGATATAATCTTATGACTAATCAAAATTATTATAGGTAGTATATTTTGAGGTTTAAGTTCTTTAAAAAGTTAATTAATTAATGATGTACCTAGTTAATTGTTAATGACATATTTTTATTTATTTTTTCACTCAACATTTTGCGCAAAATAAAATAAAAACCGCTGTTTACCTTTACTTTAATTTTTGTACCCAATTATTAAAATATATTACATTTTTTATGTGTTATTTTATAAATATAATATTATGTATTTATGTATTATATTTAATTTAGAAGTACAGCATGTGTTTTATATATTGCTTTGAGATAGTTGTATAATTTATTACATTGTAATCTTATTTTATTTTGCTAAAATTAAAAAAAAAAAATTAAGACGATGACGAGGAATTAATTAATATTACTGACTATTAAATCTTAAGCAAATTTTGTATTATTTTTTTGTTATGAGTCAATATTGGATACGCGGGAATGCGGGATTAGGGGTTGCTGATTTTCAAAAATTGTCAATTTTAAGAATTAATGGTATTTTAAGATTCTCTAATAAGAACTTTAAACTTATTTGTGTTCTCAATTTAAAAAAAATATATATTTGTTTTTCCAAGAACAGAAATATTAATAAAAATATAAATAATTAAGTTGCATATTGTAATTAATTATAGGTTTTTGATGAATATATACCTATATATATATATATGGTAATCAGATTATAATTTATAATTTTTTTTTGTTCGAATTAGCATCTTCAGTAAAGTAACAACAAAATTGTTAAAACGCCTTATCGTTAAATTATCTTAAACTAATAATAACTTCTCTAATATCTTTATGGCTTGAATCAAATTTTTTACATTTTAATTAGATAATAATATTTGTATAGTCACGTAACACATTACAATATGTATTGTTGGATTTTATTAGGATAATAGCTTAATTTATTTTATTTTTGACTTTACTTCAAGAATTTATTTATTGTATAGTAAATTTTTCAACTTAAATAAATATTCAGTATCAATGATAATATCGCAACAGATAAAATAAAATATTTCTAATTTTTTATTAAAAATCAAAATCGCCGAATCTAGAAACAAAGTATTGACTTTGTTTTAAATTTATTTTCTAAAACGTTTTACCTCGATAGTGTATATTTAGTTTGGCGAACCACGGTTAAACTCTTATTGTTTTACAAAAAGAGAGGGGCACAGTAAAGGACACCAATATTATGAGGTCTTCGTGTACAAAGCCAACAAATAGGCAAAAAGACTAGAGGGAAAATCCCACTTCTCTGAGGGCTCTCTAAGTATACAATCGTCCGATGGGATTTTTGGGTTGGTCGGCATCATACACCTCTTTGTTTGTTTAAAGGTTCCGTTAAATTACACACGCGCGCTCAGACCGTTCAATATGAACGCTCGGGAAAAGCTTTTAATTTAACCCCTTCTGTTTGTCTTCTCGGCCATTGTACAGATTCTGTTTTCAGGAACGTCGAACGGGGTGACAAAACTACAGGCTAGGTGTTTTAAATTCACCCTCTGTATATTATTATTATCATCATTATATTGATTTCACCTTGATGGAAAGCTTTACGCATAGATCAATTTGAACTCTCAGTTGGTTTGTTTAACATACGCGCTTTGGTAACTAAACTTAATAGTCTAGTCCTAGGCCTAGTCCTGGACCCCCTACTGCACATCCTTTATACGAGATAATCTGATGATGGTTAACTGTACCGGAAAATTATGGTAAATTATTCTGATGTGGGTTCATCTATATATGGACATAGTGAGTAGATTTGTTTGATTATAATGGGAGGGGCACCTTGTAATTTACTAAATGCTGAAATAAAGCTGTTAGTCGGATTACTCTTATGTCATTATAAACATTTAATCTTTGCGGAACAAACAAATTATTTGATAGTAATTTATTAGTACCAGAAATTATATTTATATTAAAAAGTTAATTTTATAATTAAATTACTTGTACAGAGAACATTAATATATATTATATTTAATATTTATATTTATTTATGAAAATTTAATTGTATATAATATGCAATATATAGGTAGGTATATATTTAAGGTTATAAACGGTTATTGTGTATTTACTTATTTGATTAATAGTAGTAAACAAATACTAAAATATATATTCTTATTAAAGAAATAAGATTTTTTTTTTATTATAGTTGGATAAAAAATCAATTAAAAACAAAGTTATGAGTGTTGTAGACAATGAGCGGTATTGAAAAAATGTAAATAAAATAACTCAAGTAATTACGTAATAAAATAATTTAACATGTTCAAATAAAATATTTTATGAAAAAAATGTATTATTTTTATACAGCATTATTGTCATTATTTTTTTCAAGTTTTTATTTACAAATACGTATAATTTATAAATAAATGACTATATTAGGTATACATAAATATTTTTGATTTACATAAATTTTATTTATCAAGAAATTTTTTTTTAGATATTGAAAACTATTCTACAAAAGTTAATAATGTATTAATATTGTAAAATAATACCTTATAATTTTAACTTTTATAATTTGAAAAATTTGTTTAAACACCTTAATTTTATTTTAATCAAATATTAATTTTAATTTATGATTTGGAATTTTAATTATTCATGTTTCAAATCTAATTTATTTATCAAAATTAGGTAGTATAGCTTATTATTTATACATGGTTATTATTTTTAAATTATGTTGGCTTATAATTTATCGTTCGTTCCAGTCTGAATGTGTCGTCCTGTTATTATGCTGAGTATGTAACCACAAAACAAAGAGTACTTTTAGATAATGTAGTTTACTCACACGAGCGAGCTATCTATTATCAAGTGATGCTGAAATATGAATGTATTGCTTCAGCTTCTCGAATGAATTAATTTGCATTTTGAGCTTTATCTTATTAATATGCAAAATGTAAATTTAAATATATTTAGATACCTACACCAATTGAATAAAAAGTTTCGAAAAATCGAACTTTGTAAAACCGAAAAATTGGATTTAATGGAAATTAAGTATTAACCTTTTAAGGTATTTGGTTTTAGTACTTAAAATAAAATCTCATAATAAATCTTCGTTTGTTCTGAAAATCTGTATAAACTATACATAGAAATCTACCGTTCAATATTATTAAACGAATCACGTCTCATATTATAATCCCACAGCGACTTCCTACAACCTTAGGCTATTCAGGTCTACATTACCTTCTATCGATTGATTTACCAATATAGTACGAGAACTATTGTCTATTACAGTACAACCCTTATTTTAAAGTTAATGCATACTGCCGAATATTATTTATTGTGTTAAAGGTTCGTTTTGATATCATTTGATGAAGTTACAGATGAAAATGATATACATATTATCAGTTACAGCTATTTTTAACCCTAGAACCTATAGGTGTGTCGGTAATTTAATTAAAAATACAAGTCTAAAATATCAGCCTTTACAAAGTTTTTAAATATATACATTATACATACATAATATAGATATTATAGTCAAAAATATAAAACTCATATTTTCATAAACATGAATAATTGTATACATTTCTTGATAAAAAAAATTCGAAATTTTATTGATTTACATACCTATATTAATTAATAGTATTTCAATTACTTTTTTTTTAATAATCTGTATAGTTCTTTATTATATTATATATAATATACTTGTGTAAATATGATATATTTATCCACTTTATACTTCATTACATATACTCGTATATTAACTATTAATATAATATTACTTTTAATAAATAATGTTTATAGTACTTATATAAAATACGTACGTTGTGACTTTTGAAGGAGATATGGAGCTTACAGTCAAAAAGTTTTAAACTAAAATTTTATTGTTATTGTTTTATGGTGTACTTTTAAAAAAAAATATAATAGTAATATAGAAATTGCAGTATGATATAAATATATTTTAAATTTAATATAAACTGTATGATATTTGGGATTTAATTTTAATTTTTGTAATTATTTGATAGATAGTTGTAGTTTTTGTCATAAATCAGGGATACCTTAAAAAGTTTTTTTATAATTTACGTAAATAAAAGAATGTGGTTAATTGATTTATTTAAATTTTTATTATTATTACAGAATTTATGAACAATTTTGAGTATCCTGACTCTTGGTCTTTCATATAAGAAGGTCTAATTCAGGTAAAGATCTTTCACATATTTAATTTATGAATATTACATTATTTTTTTATTTTATTATTTTCAATAATATTGATGATATTGAATAAGTCAACTGTACCACTGTAGGATGTGTTTAAATGAGTGCAGAGGTTTGTCATGACTCCATAAGCCCCCTTCCAATCCTACCCCAAATTCAACCCTTTTTACTTATAGATGAAATAGAGAATTCAATAAAACGCTTTGGGCACCATCCTTTTGTAACGCGTGACATCGTGTTTCCGTTTATCCTGTTCCATGTAGCATAGACTTCTGATGCTGTCGTAACTCGTGATTCCCTATTTGGTTGTTTCCAATTTCCTGCATTCTTCTGCATACATCCTGCTGGGCCAAATAACACTGTCAAAGTGAAAATAGGTACACTGTGACCGGAATTCAATCTTGTATGTCGTCGTTTGAGGACTAGTGGGCACACAAATGGACAACTAATATTAAGATAATAATCTTATTATTTATAACAATTTCACAACTTCTATATTATAATATGTTAATATTTACGAATAAAGATAAATTATACATTTATTATAATAGTGATTTCTAAGTATTTATCATTAAGTGCTGAAATTAAATTAAATAATCAGTTTTCAAATATTCTGATAAAGTACTTAGAAATGATCTATACTATGTACCTAATATATATTATAAGAACCTAATACCTAGGTAATGTATTTTATAGTGGGCGATTGTTAACTCCGCCAAAATACCGGTCAAGATAAAAAGGTATTAAAAGGTCTAATGTAAACTCCGCCAGTTTCGAAATTCGAAATCAAAAAAAAAAAAAACGACAGTGTTACAGGATGCTATATAAATAGGTACACTAATGAAGTAATACAAGACTATATTTACAAATTATATCACATCATTTTAGTTTACATATATGACATAATTAACTATATATTTTTGGATTATTTTGTATAACGATTATTGATTTGATTTTTTTACTATGTTTTTAATATTTAATATGAACGATATGATCTTACACCACTGATATGATTTTATATTATATTGTAATTTTTTTTAAATAATATATCATATTAATTATATACTACTACTTGATTTTCTTCACTAGCGGAGTTTACATGAACTCAATTTTACCTGATTTTTTCAGTGGCAGAGTTTACATGAGCCTAATTTTACCTGTTTATTTTTTCTGCCGGAGTTTACATGCGTCCTTTATAGTATTTATGACAATTTTATAAACTTTAATAATTATTTTAAAATATAATATTAATGTTAATAATACCATTGGTTATTTACAATCAATGACAACACTAATAAATCTGGGAATATCTATATTTTTTATTGATACTATATTGTCATCCAAATTAATGTGTTTTTTAAGTATGAAAAATTAATTTCACTAATTTCAATTCGAAAAATATTCAATACCTACTTTACTGCTTATAAAATCAAAAACAAATTCATGTATAATATGATAATATGCTATACAAGCAAAATATACTAGTGGCTAATATATAATATGTAATATTAATTATTTGAAAATTATAATTTAATAATAAGTCATGATTTATATAATGTATATATTTAGGTATAACATTTAAAGGTTTTATTGACATAGTAAAATAATTACTATGAAGTTAAAGATAATTTAAATATATATATATATATATAATATAATCTCAATTAAAACGCTCCTTCTTCAAGTAGTTATCACGCTCGAAGTAATTCAAAACGAGTACTTAAGTATGGCACTATCAAACGGAAATGATTAGTAGAATCACAAATGTGACTGTAGTGCATGTGTAGCAGGATAAAGTTTGACAATAAAGTTATAATAAGTTTGTATAGTCTCAGTTCTTGGTGGCTGAGATATTGGTACGCCGGGCCGTCGGAACATTTAACCACGCTGGCGAGATAAAAATAACCATAAAAACTTTTTGGAAAGTGTTGGCCGACGTAACCATTCAACTCGTGCTTAACAAATAGATGCGTAAATCGACATAACTGGAGTTCTGTGTTTGTAAAAACTTTAGTTGGTTCTACAAACACATATACAAACAAATAAAAAAAAAAAGCTATAAAAAGTGTATATCCATTATCCACACACAACGCACGGTGATATTTTGTAACTCAACTCTGTATATAGACGTAAAGTATACAAGCTATACCCCTACATTTTCGTTTTTGGTTTTTTCTAATAAAAAAAAAGTCATATTTATTGGTACACTTCTTCTGAATGCCGATTTTTCTTGTCAAAAGAACACGAATGTAACGCACAATAATTTCTATGCGACAGTCGAGTAGAATAAATTAATATATATATTACTGTATAATATTTTTTTTCATTTTATATGAAATTCCCACTTACATTGATGGTAGTAGTATATTAAGTCAAACTTACGAAAAACGTACAAAAATGTTTCGTTTGCAATTTCATTATTATGCACAATGAAATGAAATGAACAATAAAATACTGTATTGGTGAATAGGTATTATACTATTGTATCTATTAAGTTAATGTGAATAATGTGATACACAAGTATATGTTGAATCAACTGTAAGCTTTTGTATCATCCATAATAAGGTATTTTAGGTCATCTTTTTGATAGTTGTAGAAAAGTTAAAAATATAATATCACTATTATATTATAAGAAGTATAATTAATATCGTTGTGATGATAATAACTCTTGCGTTGGAATTCATTTTAAACATTTATTAATACCTAAAAAGTAAATTTAATTTAAGATAACTTACTTGAAGTATTTATCCTTTTTATGAATGTCACGAGTATTACGCCTTTTTACAATGCTAACAACGCTAATAATATCAATCAGACACACACATAATTAATATTTTTTAGATTTCGTGATAAATTGGTAAATAATAAATTAATAGTAAATAAATCACCATTACACAGATAAGTGTACATTATACGTATTTTAATAATAATATTATACATTATACATTTAAGATTAATAATTTTTTTAATTATTTAATATTTTCAGTATAGAAATGCCATTATAATGTTTTACAATAACGGTAGTTTTTCTCAGATCTAAGTACTTTTCAAAATAATTGACAGAAAACAAAAAAATAATACTGAAAGTTTTTCATAAAATCGATTTCTTTTTTTTTTCATTATTATATTCTTTAATTCTTTGTTATAATTTATACATTTTTTTGTTATTGACTTGAATCTTTTCGTCGTAGCGTACATATTATTATTATTTACTGTGTTTACTAAACATTTTAAAATACTTGGACTAATTTTAAATTGTTTATCCGACGATTCTATTTACACTATTTTACAATACATAACTAATATGTTTATTTATAAGCCAAGAAGAATATTACGTAAGTAATATAATAATTAATATTATAGAACTTTATTAAATTATAATATACTGTACTTGATAATTTTATCAAAAATTAGTTAAGTTTAACTTACCGAAAAAAATTACTCATGGCGTAATATAAACATATTATTAAATATCTCTAGGAATAGATGTTTGAATATGCATTTTATCTTCACTCAGAATCATTTTTCGTATACAATGATTTCTCATTAAATTAAAATTTAACTTATCGATAAGTGCACTCGAAATTTACTATATAATAAAGTAAATACCTTTGTTTTCTTTTTTAAATTTAATAACAATTAAAATGTTTAAACAAATTACAATAAAACGAGTGTAGTTTATAAAATAAAATTGTACACTATCTGAAATATTAAATATTGAAAATGTTATTCATCACTCAAGACTCTAAATTCAAATTACTTACTCTTCCTAATCTCTAGATTATGTTTCAGAATATTAAAAATGTAATTAAATTAATGGAATTTAGTTAAATATAAAAATTGTAAAAATATATTTTTTTAGATTATTAATCATTGTATTTTTAAATGAACAAAGCCACACACTTGTTGTTTAATTTTAATGACATTTAAGAAGAATTAAAATATTTAAATACTCATTTAAATATATTAAAAGTAGTCCCATGTCAATACCAACAATGGCTGTTGTATAATAATGAGATAATATAAAAAAAACGGTTTCGCGGGGGCCAAACTTACGAGTAGATTATTTACAGTAGATTTATCAAATTTTTATACTACATAGAAAAGAGTTTTAAATGAGTCTTGGCAATTTTTGATATCAATATATTAATAAACAAATGAAAAAAATCAATTTGTACGAATGAATGATTTTGATCAGCTTTAAGTTATTAAAAAATATAAACAGTACGACATAGATGCATTTCTTTTATATCTATAGTACCAAAATATTTGGTAAGGCTATTGTAAATACTGTTTCCGTAAGTTGGCCTCGAAAAAACCATTTTCAAGGATTAAAATAACTGGTGGTGTGGCGTACTCTTTATATTATATTTTCTTAAAGTATTTCTTTATATAGGTAGGTATAAAATTAATAAAATAAATACTTTTAAAGTTTTAACACATAGCGTTATATTGATAATACACTGTACTATAAATCATCATTATTTTTTTTTTTGATCGGAGACGGGTGTTTTTTAAGTCGTCATCATGGAGACTCGTGGTCTAATTCAAAATTAGTAAGTTTATATAATAGTTTTATTTATTCACATTCAATCACACGGAGTACTATTATTGTGCCTGTGCGTCTGACTACTGTTCGAATGCTATGGATATATGATCTGGCTGCCAAACGTTTCAATAACCATATTGATATGGTTACAATAATAATAAAAAAAAATCTACAGTTTACAAGGAGAAAATAATTAATCGTGGCACCCCGCTGAGCTTGTGTTCTTTTGAAGTGTTTAAAGTCGAGTGACTTTCGTCGTCGACATCGTCGTCAAGTTATATAGGTAGGAGGTAGTCCACGTGTACAGAAGGGTTTTATACCTCTGAATCAATTACTTCGCCAATCGGGTTAGTTTCTGTAGGTACACGACGGTTAATAATATATACATTCCGCCAATATATATAATATATATATATTTATACACACATGCACACACACACACACAAGTAAACTTATTAATTTTCTCGGCAATCCCACACGCTGTGGCTCTCCTCTGTACGTGACTGGAAACGCGTTCACCGGTAACGAGACGGGAGACGACGGTATGAGGGTCGGTATTATGAAAATATCTGTTCGACTTTTGTGCAGGGCGGTGGAAAATGCTTAACCGGCTTCGGTTTTTGGACGAAACACGCAATATAATATTGTGTACGTATACACCGTAAGTGGTATATACCACGCAAAGGAGGAGGCGCGTTTCATCTCTTCATCGACGTTGTCGTAGCAGAGGGATTTTCGGTCGAGATTATATACTCTCTCCTGTCCCGCGCTGCAGCACTGCCGTGCTTACATATTATAACGTTTGTGCACCCCCATCACTATACGAGTATACGACTCTCCGATGCAATCGATGTCGTGGCGGTGGCGGTAGTGTCCGCTCACGGGCGATTACTTTGGTTTTCAGCAGCCTACAACGTATATATAACGTTAAAATATATATGTGATTATTATTATTGTTGTTATCGCGACGATTGTCATCGCAGCACGCCGTCGACGAACGGAAAAATCTCGTTTCGTTTTGTTCGTTTCAATCCTCCGCTCGCAGTTTGTGCTATAATATAATACGGGGGATACTCCATTTAACGTAAGGCGCATTCGTTATTACAAAAAACATTAACGATTTTACATGGTTTTAAGCCGTTAGAAAACAATATTTTTTACCATTTTCTATTATCGTTTTTGATTATATACTTTTTCGAATGACGGAATGCATTTTTAATTTCATATTTTCAAGCACAGAATATTATTAGGAATATTTCGCTCTGTAAAAATTAAATTTCGAACAATTAGTCTATTATTAACTTATATAAGATAAAGGTATTAAAAGTTTTAGTGAGCGAAGTAGTAAACGAAAACATTTTACCTTATATATCACTACAATACGCTCATCAAAATTATAAATACTTAGAAGTCATAAGCTACTCGCTTAAATTTATATTTGAATACATTGAAGCACTCCAAATATTTTACTTTAGAATAAGAAATTTAATAAATTAAAAAAAAAAAGAAAAATTAAAAACAATGCTGTAGTTAAATTAATGTAAAAAAAATTGATAAAAATATGTTTTTTAGAAAAATATAATTTCTTAATAATTTAAGATTACTATTATAAATATTAATTTAAAAAATATTAATAGTCTTGAAATAATGAGTATCTTACGTATACGATTATATCATACAAGCAATGTTGTAGATGCGTGGCCGTTATAGCCGTTATAGGGCTAGACTGAAATGATCACGGTCCACTAATATCAGTAAATAACAAGTCCAAATACTCATATTAATGAATTATTAGTTATTACATTTGTCTAAATAGTATTAGTCTACTATTATTTTTATTATCTTTACAACATTTTTAATTTTTTTTTTTTAAATTTTTTTTACAGATAAAATATGAATCTATACTAAACTTATTATACCAGTCACTTGATTTACACAGACGTCGTGTCAAATTTTAAAAGTAAGCACAACACTACACAATCAGACTCTTTTCTCCTATTTTTTTTTTTTTTTACCAATTAAAGCAATATTACGATTTTCATTAAGTTAAATATTTGTGATATCAATTGATAATTAATGAGAAATATTGAAAATAAAAGTAGTTTACTATATTCGTGGACCAAAAATAAACATTAAATAATCGTAAATATGTAATTTGCACTCATTTTATTGGAACTTAATTTTCGATATTAATATTATACTATAGAGTGTTTATCATATATTTCGCATTGATTTATTTCTTGACACAATAATTATTATTTAGTATTTTTATTTTTACAAAAAGTAATTCATATTTTCAATATTGCTCATTGTGCTATAGAGTCTTTTATACTTATAATATAATTCGAAATTCCATAACAAGATTAGGAATACATTAGTTACATCTGCTATTGTACTCTTTCAATAAATATTTTCCATAATAATTTATTTCAGCGTTAACACCATCATTTGATATATTAGTCTGGTGCCTCAGTCATTGATTTTTTCTGCACTTAAATAGTAAAATTATGATCACACAGCGTTTTAGATAGGCATTTTGGTTTCAACACTATCTTAGGTCCAATTATCCGTTACAACACGTAACTTTTTTTTTTTTAAATATATCACTTATTCGAAAACTAACTACAGATTAAAATTTAAAAAAAAGATGTAGGTATAATTATTATGATGATTTTTAAATATTGTATGCCTAGTGGAACGATGATAGTATTACAATCTGCTAATGAATAATGATATAACAATTAGATCTAGTTGGTACTTTAAAGGATCAAAAGTAAAAATGCGGAGTACCTATTAAATAATATGATCAAATTAAATTAAAATAATTGGGGAAGCATATCAGTTTTTTTAAAAATTATATTTTTTTTTACCATTTGAAAAATAATAAATTTAAAGCCGGTTTTACACCTAGCGTTTTCGACGCGGCGTTCGAACGCTAATTTTCACCATGTATTAAGATAAGCATTTTTTTTAGACATGATAATATTTTCAAAACATTTTATCTTTTTTTGTACCTATAATCTATATTTATAAAAATTTGAATTTTTATAATTTTTTAGTTAATTTTTCAATTTATGCATGAAATATCTTTTTACATGAATTAGGTTGAAATTTTTTTACAGTAATTAAAAATAACGAAAATAACATACCTAGTAAAAATTTTTAAAAATTTTATCTAATGTTTAACTTAAATACCTTTAGCTTAAAAAGTGATTACAATATCCATCTTTTCCAGGAGTCAATTGTTTACCGAATATTAAAAAAAAAGTTTAGCCGTAAAGCGTAAAGTTATATACATTTTCATAAGTGTTTGAAGTTTGCATTTTAACATAATTGGATTTTCAAAATTTAAAATGTACCTATAATATTATAATTTACTTCAAACCGTTTTTGTTATTTTGGTATTATTCAATTCAAAATATATTTATATTAGAAATTTAAAAATTCCAATATCACAAAAACTTTTTCAAAATGTTTAATTTTTTTTTTTTTTAATTAATATTGATAAACATTAAATATTATTTTATTCAATTAAAAAGCTTGAAAAATAATCCAAGGCAGAATAAGGCTCCTTATTAGTTGTATAATATTAAACGTTGTAGTTTATTACTGTGAAAAATCGTTCGAAGTTACCTAATTTAATCTTCAATAAGAATGGACTCGTTTTTATTGTTTTCTGACTTTAAAAACTTAGATTGCTTTTCTTGTTTTATAATTTTAAATAATAGATAATATTATTATATTTTGTTAATCGCTGCTTTAACTCATCAGATTCTTAGTATAGATTTAAATGCTTAATATTTTGCTCTGAGAATTTTATTTCGCTCTTTTCAGAATTTAACATTATTAATGTTTGTTCCAGTTGCTGCAAAAATTTAGTACTTTAGTATTTGGTAGTTTATCATAACGAAAAATACAATATTTTTGATATGTATTTGACATTTTTAAAATAGACAGTAATTTTTAGCATTTTTTTGTTGATAAAATAAAATAAAATATGATTAATACATAATAATTAAATATTACGACTTCTATACATATATAATGTGTTTATAAGGCTATTATAATATTATGTATTATTACTTAAATTTTAAAGGTTCAATATAACGTTGAATTTAACTGTAATAAATAAAAAAAAAACAAAACAAAAGCGAGGTATCTTATTGTTAACATTATTTTACTTTTTGCAAACGTAATTCAATTATTACTAATAATACCTAGTTAAAAAATTTAATTATTGATCATTATTTTGTTTAATATATATTTTTAGATAGGTAGGTACTATTTATGAAAAAAATATGATTGAAAATAAATTACTTATTGGTTATTCGTATTTTAGTGCACTATATTAATTTCTTTAAAATATATATTATCTAACCTAAAAATAAAAATAGACACTGTTAGTTGACACTGTTGTACATTAAAAATAAAAACAAATAAAATTACATAATCTACTTTTTTTCGAGAATCTAATCACTAATTAATAAAATACATCCTTATTAGTTGGATTTTTAAAAATATGCATGTAATAATTGAAACATGATGCAAATTTTTATTTTCAAGAAAAGTACGTGATACGTGTAGCTCAGTTAGATTTTTTTTTTGGTGTTTACTGTTTATATATTTTAAAATATTGATATTATATGAATTTTAATATAACAGTATACTAGATATAGATAGAAATTTAATAAATAATAGTTTTGGAATTTCTAAAAATGGGCGCTTGTCATTACGCATCCTTACCATTCCTTATTGTTTTCTCCAACTTTTACAATTACACAATTTCAAATTACGATAAATAAATACATTACTACTTGACGTTTAATTCAAAATGGATGTAGGTGTTCTAATCTGTTTGACTCTTGTATAACAACAATTATTTTTAAACAACAAAATCATATGCATCACCTTAAAATTGTTAGCTATATTGTTTTGCAATGAATCAAATAAAAGTTAATTAAGTAAAATAAATTAAAATAGTTTATTTCCAAGTTTGTTTAAAATTATTCTTCGAGAAAAATATTATTAGTTTCTGTACGTTTTCATGAATTCTTCATCCATAATCTATGATCAAACATAGCCAGCTAGGGATTTATTTATTCATTCTCTCCAACAATTAAAAACCTGACACAGTGCAATGATATTCAATGACTTGTCATATTGAAATATTAAAAACTCCAATTTTTGGTATCACATAAATTTATTGACAATATTAATATATATAATGAAATAACTATAAAAATGGGATGATATATAATTTGTTCTAAAACCGCGGGGCTAGCTTGAGCAAGCGAGCCGCAACGGGTGATGTCAGGGCCTTTAGAGGCGCGACATATAGAGCATAACTAATATTTAAATTTACACAATATGACTTGGAAAACGGGTTATACACACTTGTCCACGGTCTTATGCAAGTCGTGTACAGTTATGCGTTTCTACAGTGAAACCTGAGTAGGCTCACTATAGTGGGATTGAACTGATGATTCTAAAAAGAACCGTTTTTCATCAGTCGCGATGGTAGATCGACTGTGCGTGCAAAACCGCGTGTAAGAGCCGCTGGTATTGCACGCCAAGTGAAAGGTTTATTATATTCGTCGACGGCCGCCTCAACACTCAAACGTAACTGGTAGACTTATCGCCGTGTTCGTCGGTTGCCGCCTCGTTTCACGAGTGTCTTCGCTGCTTAGTCCGGAACGTAACTGGTAGATTCGTTGGTTGCCGCCTCGTTTCACGAGTGTCTTCGCTGCTTAGTCCGGAACGTAACTGGTAGATTCGTTGGTTGCCGCCTCGTTTCACGAGTGTCTTCGCTGCTTAGTCCGGAACGTAACTGGTAGATTCGTTGGTTGCCGCCTCGTTTCACGAGTGTCTTCGCTGCTTATTCCGGAACGTAACTGGTAGATTCGTTGGTTGCCGCCTCGTTTCACGAGTGTCTTCGCTGCTTAGTCCGGAACGTAACTGGTAGAAATCAGTATTATGTTCGTCGTTCGTCGTTGTGTTGACTTATATGTTGACGATGGTGATAATGACTGAATACTAATTTGTCTTGAAAAGTGCCCGGTATATATACTGTGATCCGTACCGACTAGTAAACCACCAGTATGCCGCCGTGCGTGTTTGTGCTTACTGTCGGTACGGATTTCCTCATTATGGAGTCAATTTTGAACTTATAGATCTGTATGGGGTGTTGTTATTTTCTTCACTGTGTCCCCTATCCATCGCCGTACTTGGTGAGACTCTGTGATGAATCTAAAGGGTTTAAATTCACCGCTAAGTCTCTCAGATGGTATTGTTTTTATGTATGCTGTGTTGTGATTGGTGGTCCTGAAAAGGACCTTTTTATATGGTGACGGCTACACCGTTACAACTCCCCCCCCAGATGTGTCACCGGGTGAATTGAATGAACCGATGACGGATCTCATAAGCTACTAAAAATACGTCTTTGTATGGACGCCTTGTAAAGTGCGCGACGAATCGCATTTCTGGACATATACCAAATTGGCGTGTCCTTGTCTACTGCCTTAATTGTTTTTGTTGGTGGTTCGTGTTGTTTAAGTTTATCCGTCACGTAGTCCATTGCTTGTGATATATTGATATTTTTTTCAAATGGAATATATTTGTACAATGTGTTCTCTGTTACAAATCTCCAGTCAAATGGTTGATTCCACTGTTCTTGTTCATTGATGCTCCTTGCCTTATTTATGGTCATAATACTAGGAATAGTCTCCTGTTTGTTTATTTCGTTGATCTTCGGTGTTTGGATTTTCACCAACATTACTGATGATAACCCGTTTATGTTCTCCTTGTCCACTTTTAAAAACTGTTTTCTTTTCTCTGCTGCTTCTCGTTTAGCTAGTTCACGTGCTTTATTTAATGGTGCCATTTTTTTGACTGATGAGTAAAATTTTGTTGACTGTTCTTATATACGTTTTGTGTACTAAATGCTTAATGTTGATTCGTCAACGCTATCTTACACCTCATTGGCTCATTATATTTGGTATTTTATATTTAAGCCGTGTCTTGTTTGTCCATACCGTAGTATGGACGAACTTCCGATACATTAATGAGTTCTTCGCGTTGTGTGCTTGTATCTTTTATTGCCAATGTATTTTTTCCGACTATTCTGGTTATAATGAATGGTCCATTGAATATGTGAAATAATTTTTTTATTTCTTTATTGTGTGCGTTTGATAAGTCATGATTTCGTATTAGAACATATTGTCCTACCTTGTATTCGATATTCTTTTTATTTTTTTGTTTTGATTCCAGTTTTTCTGCCTTTTTTTTAATTCTAGACGCTACCATTTGTACTATTTCTTCTTTTTTGACTTCCTTCTGCATCTGTTCAGGAAATTTGATTATATCTTCCAATGGTTGTTTTGGTATTTCTCCCTTAATTATTTCCCACGGGGTCATTTCTGTTACTTCTGATCGTACTTTATTCATCCAATCTTCTATATTTTCTAAGTAATTCGGCCATTTGGTATGTTGATCGTAACAATAGGTTCTTAGCAACCTGCCTATTTCTCGGTTATATCTTTCGACCGGGTTTGATTGTGGGTGATACTTAGTAGAATGTTTTATTATAATATTTAACTCATGGAGTTTTGTTTTCCACAATTTTCCCGTAAATTGAGTACCATTGTCTGTGAGTATTGACTGTGGTTTACCCGTGTTGGGTATATAATCCTGCTCAAGTCTATTTATTATCGCTTTTGCCGACGCCTTTTTTAGTGCATACAGTCTTATATATTTTGAAAATGTATCTAATATTGCTAGAATATAATGTGTTCCTCCCCGGCCAGTTGGAAGTGGTCCCATTAAATCAATTGATACTGTTTCAAATGGTGTTTTTGGTTTGTGAGATTTTGTTGGTCCACTTGATTGATAATTAATGGGTTTACTTTTTTGACAGCTGTCGCAATTTCTTACAACTGATGCTGCAATTTTGTGCATATTTTTAAATATGCATATTCTTTTTAATGCATGATACGTTTTGTATCGACCTGGGTGTCCCATGATCTCGTGTGTTTCTTGTGTTATCATGTTTGCTATTTGACCTGGTATAACTACTCGCCAATTATTTTCTGTTTTACCTTTTACAAACACTATCTTGTCTTTTATCGTTACATGTTCGTTTTTTGTGTTAATTATTCTCTTTAACTTTATGTCCGAGCGTTGTAAATTGGCTAAATTCCCAATTAATTTTTTTAATTCTGTGCTGTATTCTGATTTTTTGATTTTATTAATTGATATTCTCACTTCTTCTCGTTCTTCATTGACCCTTGGATAACGAGTGAGTGTGTCCGCCACTATATTATCTTTCCCCGAGATATATTGTACTTCCAGATCATACTCTTGCAAAGCCAAAGTCCATCTAGTAAGTCTTCCGTTGGTTAATCTGCAACTCTTCATGAACGTTAACGCATGATGATCTGTTTGTATAATTGTTCTGTGACCTAATATATACTGTCGAAATTTGTTGCAACAGTATACTAACGCTAATGCCTCAATTTCTGTAGTGGTGTATCTTGTTTCAGGTGATTTTAATGTTCTGCTTGCATACCCTAGTGTAGCTCTCTCATTGTTGTCTAATATTTGGTATAATTCTCCACCTATAGCTACATTTGATGCATCTGTATTTATGTATAATGGTTTTGAAAAATCAGGAAATGTTATTATTACATCATTCAAAAATGCCTGTTTCGATTCTTCGAACGCTCGTTGATGTTTTTCTTCCCATTTCCAATTTACACCATTTCGTGTTAATTCTATTAATGGTTCAATTATATGTGCAAAGTTTTTTACATATTTTCTGTAAAAATTCAAAAAACCTAAATAACTTTGTATTTCTTTCTTTTTGCTCGGTGTTTTGAAGTCTTGAATAGTTTTTATTTTGTCATTGTCCATTTTTATTCCTTCCGTTGAAATTATATGACCTAAAAATGACACTTGTTTTCTGAAGAATTGACATTTGTCGATGTTGACAGTGACATTATAAGTTTTAAATTTTTCTAGAACCATCTTTATGTGTTCGTAATGACTATTTTCGTCTTCTGATGTAATTAGTATGTCATCTACATATATTGTTACAAAAGATTGTAATAATGGTCCTAATACTATGTCCATACTCTTTTGAAACTCTGAGCCACTTATATTAAGACCAAACGGCATGCGTTTGAATGAATAGTTTCTGCCATTTATAAGGAATGAACATAGATCCATACTCTTTTCTGCCAGTTTTACTTGCCAATACCCACTTCGAAGATCCAATGTGCTAATACATTTTATTTTTTCGAATTTTGAAAAAATTGATTCTATAGTCATCGGACATTCTCGGTCTGGAATAATATGTTCGTTGATTTTTCTTGCGTCAAGGCACAATCGTACGTCACCATTCTTTTTGAAGACTGGTACAATTGGTACTGAGTATGGTGATCTTGACTGTTTAATTATGTCCATATCCAACATACGCTTCACTTCTTTTTCCACTGCCTCACGTTTCGTGATCGGAATAGGATATGGCCTTTGGTTAACTGGTTTATCATTTTTTAATCTGATTACACACTCATACCCTTTTATCTCACCGGGTGTATCTCGAAATACTTCTGGGTATTGATGTATTAGCTTATCTATGTTTCTTTGAATGTGATCAGGTAATATATTGTATTGTATTTGGTCCAATGGTTCTGTGATGGATTGTGTGGATATTGCTCGTAAGTGGATTGGTTGCAATGAATTTTTTCTCGAGAATGGTATTTTATATATTTCATTGTCTATCTTTACTGTTAACTGTCTTTTTTCGTAGTCAATTGTTGAATTACTTATTTCCAGAAAGTCACTTCCTATTATACCTTTCTCATTTAAATTGTTTATTACAATAAATGGTGTCTGTATTTGTTCTTTTCCTATTTCTATTGGTAGTAAGATCTGTTTAGTTACTTTTGTAGGTTTGTTACCTGTTGCGTTATGTATACTAAGTCCCGTTAACGGTATTATTGGTATCTTTGGATTATCTTTTACTATTTTGTTATAGTATTCTTCAGATATTGCACATATCTCTGCTCCTGAATCTACTAACATTTCGTATTCTTTGTTGTTTATAAGCATTTTGGTATACGGGCATCCCATTTGTAGGGTTTTGTTTTTTGTGATGTCAAAATCTTCGTCTTTTATTAAATCTTCCGCTTTTAAAAGATTCAGTTTGTCCGGTGGACGTTTTTTCTTTTTTGTTAATCTTGTAATGTGTTTTAGATCAAGGGTATTTATGACTGTGGTCGATCTGTTTCCGCAGTCCCCTGTTCCCAGTTTTTTGTCCCATCATGGTCTTCATCTAGATCTTCTCTGCCACTGTTTATAGTGTCCTCATTGGAATCTGGTTGGTCCATGGTTAATTGTCTGATGTTTGATTTATGATTGTTTCCATAGGTCTGTGCTGGTCTTTGTGCATATGGTTTGTGCGTATCCGGTGTATTGTTATAATTTTGATTGTTTGTTTGGTATGGCATTCTATTATATGTATTATTTTGCCTAAAATTTGTTTGTTTTGTTGTGTTTTCATTTTGTTTGATTGGTTCCTCTTCGTGATTTTTATTGTTTTCCAATTCACCTAATTTTTCCCATATAGGTAAACACTTCTTTTCTTTTGTTGTTTGTATATATGCTTGGATAGCTATCGGGAAATGTTTTGTAATTAAGTTTATTGCTTGTTCTTCATTCATCTTAGGTGAGTTTAAGTGTTTTAATTCCGCCATCCAATGATGAAAATGTTCCTGAAAATCCTTTTTAATAGGTTTTTTTCCCGCTTCTGTGCATTTAATGAAAATCTCCCATTGATGATTTTCAGAGAAAAAATGCTTGAGGAACAATTCACTGAATGTTACTTCGTCTAGAGCTGCATCTTTGATCATTGTGTACCATTTTGATGCTTTTCCACGAAGATTGTTTTCTATTACTATCATTTTTTCTCTTCTGGCAGTAATTTGTTTGTGATCCAGGTAATTATACATATCCTTAAGGAATTGTTTTGGGTGTTCTGTCTTGCTCTCTCCACTAAATGTTGGGGCTGTAATATCTACTGTTGATCTGGTGATAGTGTTAATAACATTACCATCGTTTTTTGTATTCTGTAATGAAGTAACATTGGTCTGTAATGTCTGGATATCTTTTTCTTGCCGTGCTGTCGTCACTAGTAGTTTGGTATCTGTGTCATTAATGAGTTGTCGTAACGCTTCATATTGATTTTCCATCATCTCTAGTTTCTTATGTAGCTGTTGTGTGGTCTTTTCTAATGCTGCTACCTTTCCCTCTAACTGTCGTGTTTTTTCCGTCGGATCCTCCCCAGGCGTCACCTGGTTCCGTCTAGTCATGTTGTCGTTTTAATAATTAATAACAAGTATATAATTCTCCGAACCGACTAATAAGATCGACAGATGTATGATTCTACCGTACCGACTAGTAAAATTGCCGGGTATATGATTCTGCCGTACCAACTAGTAAATCCGTTTGTCAGCCGTGCCAGCTAGGCAATTTGTTTGCAATGAATAATCGTATTGGTTATACGTTTCTAACGTACCGACTAGTAAACTCGACGAGTCTATGCTTCTGCCGTACCGACTAGTAGATCCGTTTGTCAGCCGTGCCAGCTAGGCAATTTGTTTGCAAAGAATGACCGTACTGGTTATTATCGGGTATACGTTTCTGACGTACCGACTAGTAAACTCGACGAGTATATGCTTCTGCCGTACCGACTAGTAGATCCGTTTGTCAGCCGTGCCAGCTAGGCAATTTGTTTGCAAAGAATGACCGTACTGGTTATTATTGGGTATACGTTTCTAACGTACCGACTAGTAAACTCGACGAGTATTTATTTTAACAATTGATGTGTGTATGTATTTCTCCTCTCTTCTGGTTGGTCGTGTTGAGTCACGGGTTGGGCGCCAGTTGACACAGTGCAATGATATTCAATGACTTGTCATATTGAAATATTAAAAACTCCAATTTTTGGTATCACATAAATTTATTGACAATATTAATATATATAATGAAATAACTATAAAAATGGGATGATATATAATTTGTTCTAAAACCGCGGGGCTAGCTTGAGCAAGCGAGCCGCAACGGGTGATGTCAGGGCCTTTAGAGGCGCGACATATAGAGCATAACTAATATTTAAATTTACACAATATGACTTGGAAAACGGGTTATACACACTTGTCCACGGTCTTATGCAAGTCGTGTACAGTTATGCGTTATGCGTTTCTACAGTGAAACCTGAGTAGGCTCACTATAGTGGGATTGAACTGATGATTCTAAAAAGAACCGTTTTTCATCAGTCGCGATGGTAGATCGACTGTGCGTGCAAAACCGCGTGTAAGAGCCGCTGGTATTGCACGCCAAGTGAAAGGTTTATTATATTCGTCGACGGCCGCCTCAACACTCAAACGTAACTGGTAGACTTATCGCCGTGTTCGTCGGTTGCCGCCTCGTTTCACGAGTGTCTTCG
Organism: Aphis gossypii; assembly: GCF_020184175.1. Classification (NCBI taxonomy): domain Eukaryota; kingdom Metazoa; phylum Arthropoda; class Insecta; order Hemiptera; family Aphididae; genus Aphis; species Aphis gossypii. The sequence continues at coordinate 52,578,654 of NC_065532.1, forward strand.
CTGCTTAGTCCGGAACGTAACTGGTAGATTCGTTGGTTGCCGCCTCGTTTCACGAGTGTCTTCGCTGCTTAGTCCGGAACGTAACTGGTAGATTCGTTGGTTGCCGCCTCGTTTCACGAGTGTCTTCGCTGCTTAGTCCGGAACGTAACTGGTAGATTCGTTGGTTGCCGCCTCGTTTCACGAGTGTCTTCGCTGCTTATTCCGGAACGTAACTGGTAGATTCGTTGGTTGCCGCCTCGTTTCACGAGTGTCTTCGCTGCTTAGTCCGGAACGTAACTGGTAGAAATCAGTATTATGTTCGTCGTTCGTCGTTGTGTTGACTTATATGTTGACGATGGTGATAATGACTGAATACTAATTTGTCTTGAAAAGTGCCCGGTATATATACTGTGATCCGTACCGACTAGTAAACCACCAGTATGCCGCCGTGCGTGTTTGTGCTTACTGTCGGTACGGATTTCCTCATTATGGAGTCAATTTTGAACTTATAGATCTGTATGGGGTGTTGTTATTTTCTTCACTGTGTCCCCTATCCATCGCCGTACTTGGTGAGACTCTGTGATGAATCTAAAGGGTTTAAATTCACCGCTAAGTCTCTCAGATGGTATTGTTTTTATGTATGCTGTGTTGTGATTGGTGGTCCTGAAAAGGACCTTTTTATATGGTGACGGCTACACCGTTACAAACCGTTTTCTCTTCTATTACTTTTATACGAAAAACAACAATTAAACCATATTTTCCGTAACTAACGGTTGGAAAATATTATCTTTGTTGTTCACTAAAAGCTCGTACTTAGGCTAATAGAGGAGCATTTTCGATATTCTACCGCCACCACTACCGTTATAGATGCACAATCTGAAAGTTTCCTAAGCTGAGATAATGGAGTTGAGAAACATTGTTATGCGGACACGCAGTGTTATATTGTTATACTCTATATAACTGAGTTGCTTAAAAGATTTTAGTCTCAATAAAGTAATATTTTATTTAATATATTTTTAATCGAATAAAATTTAAAATCAATTCCCTTGTAAGATGGTGTAAAATGTCTGTAAATAAAATAAAAATGAACCACTCTATTTATTTGTTTTGAATAATCTTATTAACAATCTGTAGAAAAAAAAGTATTTAAAGATAATTAATTGTACGTTGGGTGATCACTGTACAAAATAAGTAAAAAAATATACATAAGTGAGTGCGGGAATAATTTTTTATCATTTGAGAAAAATAGGTACCTATATACTTATAAAATAAACAGAATTTTAAATTCTAAAAAAAATAATACTATATTAAAAAGAAATTTATAAAGAAATTTGTAAAAGAATATACCTAGTTCTTATTAATAATTTACTTACTTAATATATTAATATATTATTATATAACAAATACATATAATTTCATTAAGATGTACATACTGTACATATAGTAAATGAAAAATAAAGTTAATTAAATAGAAATTAATAATTTAACTATTAACTATTTTCCTTGTAGCTTACGGCCGTCAGAATCATTTAAAAATTATATAAAATAATAAAGAATTCATTAATTTTTTTTCAATTAAAATAATATAAATTTAATAACTAAAAGCACTTACTAAATATAACTCAAAGTACCCAATAAATACAATTAATTTGATAGAATTTTGTACAAAATGTTTTTTTCCGATAAATTCTTTATGCTAACTGTTTACTGTATATTATCAAGTATTCTATTTGATATTTTTTGGATAATTTTACTGATAATATTTTGAGTTTAATAAATCTAAATAATATAATAGTAAGCAGTTTGCAGACAAAAAAATAAAATAAAATGTGTACTTTCATATTATCGTACTAAATTGGAATCAAGTTAATAAATTATTCTGAAAAGTATTTCTCATGAAAAAAACCTTCATATTTGTTTGGATAATTGTAATCCTTATAATTATAATAAATATAAATATTTAATTTAAATATATATGTTATGTTTTTAAGAAAGTTATATTATGAAAATATGTAAATTTTAAAAAATTTTAAATAGCTTTTATTACTCAATTTGTTCAAATAAATCCAAGAATAAAGTGAATGTTGGGAGAGAAAATGGACATATTTCGCAGAATGAAGTAGCCTTCCAGTGAAGGAATTTCGAATATTATGAAAATATGGTAAATAACGAATCTATTTTAGCATTTTATTACCTATTTAATCTGATTAATAATAGGTACAGTTAAAAATTTGTATTTTAGTAATTTCCATATAATTGTATTTATCTAGTCATAATATAATGCTATTAAATTTATGTTGCTCTACGTAGAACAACACAATATTATACAATATATTATTCAATAACTTTCAGACCATTTTCAGTGATCAACTTGTTTCTATTCTTTATAAAATATAATGTCTTGAAATGATTATTTACTCATTATGTGAAAAGTAGATACGTTATGCCCTTCTATTCTAAATAATTTAAAATAAACGTATCGATATTAACAAAATGTTGCTGGGTACAAAAACGATTAAAATCGTTAAGGATAGAAATGCTAGTTAGGTACCTAAAAACTAACCGATTGTACAGTTGATCTGTTGTATAAGTAAAAAGGGTCAGGATAAAATATAGAATTTACAAATTGTGCTGACATTTGACTTCACTGTTTTATCATGCTACTGTACATTGTTTAATATTGGTACAATTCTATCATTCGGAAATTAACCAATATACATTATTTTGTATATTGAAATTTTATTATAAAAATATATTTATAACAATAAATATCTGAGATGTAGTTGAGTTTATTTTGATCAATGCAAAATTAATTTACAGATTAAAGTATTTGTCTTAAGTGAAATAATTTCTTTTTATTTTATAATCGAGTTTAAAAAACTCCTAAGGGAACTAATTTTTATAATATAATATATGTTTTTGACATTTTTGAAATTAATATTTTCACTAATAAAAGAAAACCGTGTATAAACTGTTGTCTGTTTTATATTTTTTACTCCCTAGATAATTATTTTAATAAAAAGCAAACATAAATTACTTGTTACCTACATAAATTAAACTAAACATTGTGGTTTGTCAATAATTTACTGGTGTTAAATTATTGTTTTACTGTTAATGTTAAATAAACTATATATATATATATACAATATACATATAAATACTGTACGCATTGTAAATGTTGTAATTTTTCTTCATTAGTTTGACGCGTAATTAAGTAATTGCAGTTTGTCAAAGCCTAAAGGTTATTGATCGTTAGTTGACATGACGTGAATAACAAAATAAAGAAATAATGATTATTTTCTTGAAGACAATGAACTTATTCTTTTGAAAACACATTAGATTTATTCATTCTATCATTGTATTTTAGAAAATTATTATTCATATTTCATTATAATAAAAAAGAACGATTAATAATAATAATAATAATAATAATACATTTTTCATTAGTTATAATTGAGTCCAAGGTTAATAAATAAAGTACAGTAAAAAAAAACATTTTTTCTAAAAATCAAAATTATTTCATGATGGTTAATACGAATGTAAATACAATTAGACCAATAAACACAATTTAGGTAGAAAATTAAAGAAAACGTTATAAATAATAATATAGCTAATACTGGATACTTCTATATAAAAATCAGGCGAAAGGGCTTCTCAACATCATGAGATAAATTGCCTATATTTTACTCCTTAAAAATAAATATAGCTGATATAAATATTTATTATTATAATACGATGTATAATACGTATAAATGTATAATGTTAACTTTTTATAGATTAACATGAGTTAACACTACACAGCTTTCAATTACTAACTTTACTAGCTAATTCTGTTAATTTAAAATTTTGAAAAAATTTGAAATGATTTTTAAAAAATTATGTGGTGTATAACATTGTAAAAATGGTATTCGAAGTCAACATATTAAGTTATATATTTTTTTTCATTTCCAAATACTTGAATATGTGAATAACGATTTTTCATGAAAATTATTTATAAATTATAAATTACACTAAAGTTATTGTTTTTACTATGAATTACAGTTTTTAAAGATAAGTTAAATTACTAATTAACTAAAAATAAATTAACTTAATTAATACTTTAATAACTATAAAAAATAAGTAATAAGTAATCAGATTCTGTCCGCCTAGTTCATGGTGTTATTAAATAAAATATTTAATAACAATGCATTTAAGTATTTGTTTAAGCCCTAAGTCTTTTTTTTATTTATGAAGATTTTATTGAAAGTGTAGACTAGTATTTTATTTTTACTATTTGTATTATATTGTATTACTAATAATTAAAATAAAAACTCCACAATTTAAAAAATATATAAAATATACATTATGTTCGATGACGCACTCGAGCTGTAAATCACGAGACCAAATACAAAATACAATATATAATAATTGATACCACTTACCACGTTGAAAGTTGGTTATACATATTGGCGAAAATCCCAGTATAAAATTATATCCATCATCTAATAACCCTGGTTGGTCCATATGATTTCTAACGAGTACCCATAACGAATGACTGGCCCACAACTTCCGTTTATGAGACAACAGCCGAGTGAATAATTAACTTATCGCACTACCATCGCAATAGCCATTAGACATATCTTAGTTTATTTTTTCAACTACCGTTGTATAGTATAATTTAAACTATAAATAGTTAATTATATTCGTCGTTAATTATAACCGCGTGTTTTAGTGACTAAAATATAATGAATTTAAACGGAACAAGAAAACCGCGGATAAAATGTATAATGTGCAACAAAATTATAACACGTCGTTTTTATTTTTTATTTTATGGGCGGACGGGAATAAATTTGAGTGATAATAAACATTAAATATTATACCATTAGAAAAATTTTAAACCAATATACATTTTGTTACGGGATTAGTGCTTTATCCGCGTCGTTGTTTACGATTATTTCGGCGAGCACACGAACTCCAAATAGTTGATGTTTGTTTGAATTCGTCGAATTTTCATCGGTTGTAAATATCGTTTTTCGTAGAACCACAGGTGCGTCTCTTCTATTCTTGAGCTTTGTTGTTCAAATTAAAAGACGCGGTTTCGTCGATAACGCGAAGACGTCTGACGCCGATCGTCGTTATGATTCGGAGAAAAATGACGTCGTCGCGCCAATCGGCGGTGTCCGGGAAAACCCAATGTCGCGATAGACGATCGTTTCTATGTGTTTGTTGCGCGGACTGCAGCGGAGGCGTTCGCCGAATTTATTTTGTATCTGTTGTCGTCACCTGTTATCCGGGCCGATCGTCGTCGCAACTTGTTGTTGCGTTGTCGTCGCTGTGAGCGAGCGCCGCCGCGGCCGGTGTGGTAATTATTAATTCTGCTGATGCTTCGTTGATTTGTTTGATTAGGTACTTTACAGCCCGGTTCGTTTAAGCATTATAGAAATAAAGACAGACGAGGGATTTTCGGCGACTAAAATTGTATTTTAAATGACTACCGGATAGGTAGCGTTGTATGTATTTTAAAGTTAATATTTGAGTGTCTATGACCTTTTTTTTAATCTTATTGAGTCATATGCACAATCGAATACAGCTGCGAACAAGGTAAGGTTGCACGCGCATCATATTATTTATACATATATATTAAATTATACAATTATTGAATTATTCATATTTTATTACTACGGTGTACTTGGTCATTCTCGAATTACGACCTCGAGAACCCTCCGACGACCAGGAGGAAGGTAACAGCGCAAATTTAAATAATTTAATAATTATATCTGATAGGTATTCTACAGCATTTACAAGTGTTGGGAAGAGGCCCACAGATTCCGTCATCCATTCAAGGTTTGTGTCCCTTGTGTTTGCCTAGCATCTAATTTATTAAAAGTACTTAACACATCTTTATATCTTATTAGCAGCAGACTAGGTAGTAGGTACCCCGCGGATAGGCTGGGTCTTTATTATAACGCGTTTCCGTTTAAATTCTTGAGTAATTTTTAAACTTTTTTAAATGTTAAAGTAATTATATGATTCTAAATGATAAAATATTTTTTTAAAATATATCAACAAAATAAATGTTATGTAGGTACTTTGGTAACAGTAAATAGATGAATAATATATATTATGTTACAATTAAGAGATACATAGAATAAATATGTATATTTATTTATTGTATATTTAAATCACGGACTAGGTTAGTATAAGTTGATGTACCTATAATTTTTTTAAACAGAGCAAACAATAAAATTCAAACGCTATGAAATATACATTTTTTTTTATCAATGATGAGTTTTTTGATATAATAATATCCAATATTTGTAAAATTAATAGTATATTAATTAGCTACCATGGTCCACGAGTTTGTTAAATTATGTACGTACGTGTCTCCAGCCCCCCCACTTAAAAATTTTCCAATTTTTTTTTGGCAAATAATTAGCATGAAATTAGCATGTATTTGCATGCTATTTTTTGTAATTTGCATGCGTTTTAATTAGGCATGGTATCAAAAAATAGATGGGGGGGCTGTAGACATGTGTCTTCGACCCCCCCCCACATCACAAAAACTTGGTTTCGAATTTTTTTTAACGCCAATATTTAGCATGAAATTAGCATGTATTTGCACGCCTGGCCCCGCAGCTCTACCGTCGTCCGTTGCTTCGCAATACTCATTTTTCTGATTTGCACGTGTCCCCAGCCCCCCCCCACTTTGGGAAATACTTGGAAATTCAAAATCGTTTCTATGCCAATATTTAGCATGAAATTAGCATGTATTTGCACGCCTGGCCCCGCAGCTCTACCGTCGTCCGTTGCTTCGCAATACTCATTTTTCTGATTTGCACGTGTCCCCAGCCCCCCCACTTTGGGAAATACTTGGAAATTCAAAATCGTTTCTATGCCAATATTTAGCATGAAATTAGCATGTATTTGCACGCCTGGCCCCGCAGCTCTACCGTCGTCCGTTGCTTCGCAATACTCATTTTTCTGATTTGCACGTGTCCCCAGCCCCCCCACTTTGGGAAATACTTGGAAATTCAAAATCGTTTCTATGCCAATATTTAGCATGAAATTAGCATGTATTTGCACGCCTGGCCCCGCAGCTCTACCGTCATCCGTTGCTTCGCAATATTCATTTTTCTGATTTGCACGTGTCCCCAGCCCCCCACTTTGGGAAATACTTGGAAATTCAAAAGTGCATACACGTATATTTGCATAACTATGATATAATATTCCTGAAGTGTAAATAGTACTAATTGATTTTTAAATAACACGTCTAAATGTAATTTTGTTTGATAATGTTTTTATTCATTATTAGGTACCTATTTAGTACTTATATATTTAATTTGTATTGTTACGACTTACGATGTACATGTCTATTGTCTACATTGTAAACATATTCTAACGTTTTCGGTTTTATTGTGATCAAATTTACTATGTTTATATTTAATAATCTCTTAAAGGTTCATCATTACTACGTTCTGCTCATAATATTTCCTCAATATCTCATGTTAGTAATACACTCAGTACTATCAGTGAAATGTCAGAAAACAATAATAAAATTAGTACTGATGAGGTGACTGAATTAAACACAGTACATAGAGATAACTGGAGTGACAGAAGTGATGATTCAGCCGATTCAAGTCAACTTTTTGTCGATGACGAAATGATAAGAAGAATTATGAATAAAAAAGATATCTCAATATCTCCTGTACGTAGGTAATACACTCAGTACTATCAGTGAAATGTCAGAAAACAATAATAAAATTAGTACTGATGAGGTGACTGAATTAAACGCAGTACATACAGATAACTGGAGTGACAGAAGTGATGATTCAGCCGATTCAAGTAAACTTCTTGCCGATGACGAAATTATGAATAAAAAAGATTGTCAAATTATGAAATGTACAATTTCGCCATCTACCACAGGTAAATAAAATACAAATTCAATTTTATAATGTTTATTTTTGTTAGTTTTATATTAGTTGACTTTTTTAGTATTACCCGCTCTAAAAGATATAGTTTATTAAATTGTAATTAATTCAAAGAAAATATTTTATATGAAATATAACATATCATAGAAACTATTTAAAATTGGAACTATAAAGCAATAATGCACATAAAAAGTTAATGATTGCTATAAAGCACAAATAAAATAAATTATTTTAAAACCATAAATTATAAATCGATTGATGATTAAAAGACGACCAGTATGACTACTTGTTTTGTTTTTATAATTTGTTTATATCACTTGGTATAACTAGGGATGGTAAAGAATGAATATGTTATGTTCAAATATTTAAATTAATACATTTAATCTTATTTCATAAAAAAAATTTTCTAGTGTATTATAAATTAATTATTGTTATGAATATATTATAAAAATTTAATTAATTTTAAGAAAATAATGTCTTATCGGAAGAATGCTCAGCTCGTGAAAGCTGGGATCGTAAGAACAAACAGAGAAAATCAAAATCATACCTTATACCAAACCCTCATTTGAAGTATTTGGATATAAATAACACAAGAAGTCTCAAATCTCTACCAATTTTAAAAAATGGCTCAAGGTTCAAAGAGTTGAAAAGTTGTAAAGCCCAAAATATATCTGGAAAAGTGATCTTAAGCAACACATGTGCGTTTGATACCGTAGCTTCGTTGATTATGGTAATTAAGAATTTCAAAATCAAAATATACCTTATGTATGAATAATTAGGACTGTGAATTTGTAGGAAAGTGCATTTTTTTTTTTTTTTTTGGTGATTATGTCATATTTTCTATTTTTAGTTCATTTACCGATATTTTTAATCAAATTCCGTCAATTGACATATTTCAAAAAAAAAATCAATACATAAAAAAAATTCTTAACAATGTTTCAGGTGAATAGCATTAAACAAAATTTAAAAATAATCAACATTTTAACTATTTTCTTTTTATTTAATGATGTACTAATATATAATGTTCTATATAATATCAATAGAAATATGTATTGAAATTAAATGAAAACCATTATAAGTGAATTTTATTCTATAATTTTTAGCATTTTATATTGCATTTTTTGCATTTTAAGTGCATATAATATTGCATATTTTTGACATTTTTAATGCTTTTTTTAAGGTTTTTTAGTGTATTAAATTCACAGCCCTATAAATAATTAATAGGTACTTTACTAAAATATTTATAATTATTTTAAAATATCGATCTGGTCTTATAAAATATATGTTTAATTACTTACTGAATAAATTTATTATTGCTAATGTTAATTTAATATTTTTAGGTAGCTTATTGTGATAGTAAAAGGTATGCTGAAAAAGTTGACATTCAAAATAATCAGTTTTTAAATTTTATAACTAATGTTGTCAAATATGGAATTAAATCATCGACTTATTCAGAAAGAGCTAATTTAATTATAAATTATATGGATGTCAACACACAATCGTTAGACTATGACGTTACATTAGCTGTTTGTGATACAACAGCTGGACATGTGATAAAAAAAATGTTGGATGACTTCCCTACAGCCATAGAGACTAAAACATGTTCAAACGAAAAATGTATAAGAACAAAAAATATTCAAAATAATATCATGTTTCTTACTTATCAAGTCAACAGCAGTAAACTATTTGAAGGACTTCAAACATATTTAGACAATAGAAGTGTATCAGAAAATTCAAAATGCATTGAAAACTGTAATTCAGTAATATCGACTAATCTATCGGACATGCATTTGTTCATTGACATTTTATTTTGGGAAGGTAAGAAAATTTTAATATACAAAATAATTGCATATAATTTGATATTTAAAACTGTATAGCGTGTATATCAGAAAAACCTAAAAAATAAAAAATGGAAAAATGATAAAAGTTAAACGAAATTTTTTCAAAAAAAAATAAAATTATAAAAATAATAAATAATTTAAGATTTATTTATGTCTGAAAAATATTATTACGTTTTGAAATAATTATTAATTCAAATAAATAGTGAGGAAAGTTTCAAAAAATAAACTCCATGACTTGTATATAAAGGATTAAAAATAAAAAAATGTGTACAGCACTATGCGTCTAAAAATCATATTGAAACTTTATTTTATTTTTAAAATTGATTAAAACAATTTGATTTGATTTTTCAAGTCATTCTGTTACACCTTGTATACACGTATAGATCTATAAAAATTTAATTCAATGTGCTATCTTAAAATTATATTAATTAATAACTTATTAACAATAACTTTATTTTTAGAGGACGATTTAAATATGAGTAATCAACAGAGTACAGAAGCTGCAAAGATTGTACAAATCAGACTATGTGACATTCCACAAATATTATGCAATGTAAATCGAACATTTGAGCTTAGAGGTGTCATAAGTTTTATACCTGGAAAAAGTAAATTAAGAAACTCAGTTGGACACTACAAATCATACGTGAAGAGAGGGGCATCAAATAATTGGGAAATATTTGATGATCTCAAAAAAAAACCCATTCCTGTAAAAAACACAACAAAAGTCAATTGTGAATTTTTATTTTATACAATTTAATATGTTGATTTTTTTTTTATAAGTTTGTTTTTATTTACATGTAAGAAAAAGGCCATTTCTTTGAAATAAAATTAATTTTAAAAAGTTCAAACTAAGGTATAAAAAGTTATTTAAATTTTTATATAATCATAACAACATTCAAAATATGTATACAATTTTAATAATTTAATCTAATGACTGTAGAGCTGTGGGGCCAGGCGTGCAAATACATGCTAATTTCATGCTAAATATTGGCATAGAAACGATTTTGAATTTCCAAGTATTTTCCAAAGTGGGGGGGCTGGGGACACGTGCAAATCAGAAAAATGAGTATTGCGAAGCAACGGACGACGGTAGAGCTGCGGGGCCAGGCGTGCAAATACATGCTAATTTCATGCTAAATATTGGCATAGAAACGATTTTGAATTTCTAAGTATTTCCCAAAATGGGGGGGCTGGGGACACGTGAAAATCAGAAAAATGAATATTGCGAAGCAACGGAAGACGGTAGAGCTACGGGGCCAGGCGTGCAAATACATGCTAATTTCATGCTAAATATTGGCATAGAAACGATTTTGAATTTCCAAGTATTTCCCAAAGTGGGGGGGCTGGGGACACGTGCAAATCAGAAAAATGAGTATTGCGAAGCAACGGACGACGGTAGAGCTGCGGGGCCAGGCGTGCAAATACATGCTAATTTCATGCTAAATATTGGCGTTAAAAAAAATTCGAAACCAAGTTTTTGTGATGTGTGGGGGGGTCGAAGACACATGTCTACAGCCCCCCCATCTATTTTTTGATACCATGCCTAATTAAAACGCATGCAAATTACAAAAAATAGCATGCAAATACATGCTAATTTCATGCTAATTATTTGCCAAAAAAAAATTGGAAAATTTTTAAGTGGGGGGGCTGGAGACACGTACGTAAATTATGTTTAAAATATAATTAAATGAGTTATTAGGTTAAGATAATATTAAATTGGTGTTAAAGTATGGTTTATTACAGCTTAAAGTGTTGATAAGTATATTAATACATATTATTATATTAAATATTTGAGCATAGTTCTACAGGATTTAAAATATTTAAATAAATGATGTACATAATTAATTACTAAAATGTATCCTAAATGTATGATTATACACAATTAAGTAATATTCTTTGAAATGTTGCTATAATGTATATTTTTTTATAATATTAAATTATAGAGCACAATTATTAAGGTCGTAAGTATTTTCATACATTTAAGGCATTGAAATAGTGTGTAAAATGTGAATACATGATAATAAATATAGGTATTTTTAATGCACATAATATATCTTCGGGGCAGTATATATTATTCTCATTTAGCGGCGCCTTGATCGATTCGGCAATCGAAAATTTTGAATTTTTTTTTTTTGAACTTTTTCTTTTATTAAGTACAATATATTAATTAATTAAATTTCAAATTTATTTTTTTTATTTTTTTCAGGTATATAATTATTTACCTAATGAAACACTATACATATATTATGTCAAAAGTCAAAATTCCAACCGGTCGTGCTAAAAGACTCGTCTATTATGGACATAAATATTGGTCGACGACCCTAAGGTAACACGTACCATATGATTATGTTAGTATAAGTTATTATCAAATAAAAATATTACTTATTCATCAAAAACAAAATATAGCATTTTATGCATACAAATGTAGTTCTAGTGTACCAACAATAGTCGAGAGCAGTATTTAAAATAGAATAATATTTTCTAGTTGTCTATAGCTATAAACCAATGGACCACATAATACGAAATAAATAAACGATAGAATGATTATAAGGAAGTCTTTATAAACCTGATTATAGACCTTGATTGAAGTTCAAAGGTTTTGAAAAGTTCCTCTCGAGCGCTTTTAGGCCAAAAACTAATACAAGTTATATAATAAAATATTGACGGTTAAATGCCTTTGCTTATATGATTTTTAAACTCCTTACCGTTTTTAGAACTTTAAAAAATAGACATACCAGTATATCGATCATTTTCAATTTAACATAATAGATATGTAGTATAACCAACATCAATATGCAATGAATTCTTTTTGTAATTTTAGATTCGTAATAAGGTGATAATTATATTAGTTTTACGATGATATTATAATATAAATCACATACTTTTCCATCACCACAATTCAGGTAAAAATAAGTGTTGCAAAAGTTTTAAGTGTGGTTAGATGTCAATGGATATTGGTAGTCAAGTTGGAACTGTAAGGAGGTGATTATCAAATTTTATCGGTAATATTTATAAATAATCATAAGAAAAAACTATTTGTTGAAAAATTGAAACCAACTATTATAACTTCCAAAAATATTAAATAGAAATTATGATGAATCTGAACTCAAATCAGAATATTTTTACAAAGAAAAGGGTAGTTAGATGATTGCCAATATACTAGACTATATTATTTACCATTTTTTATATTAATATTGTATTTATATTTGACCGAAAAATCGGAGAGCCAAAGAGTAAGTAGTTATTATATGACTTTTTATAAAAATTGTAATTTTGTATTCAAACAATTAAATACTTATGTGTGATAAAATGTAAATAATTTGATGTTCTATCTACATACAAATTAAAAAATTTAAAAAAAAATTTCATTTTTATCTATTTATTTTTACATTTGGATTTAACAAAAACAAATAGGATTTTAAGCAGTATTCAATATATATATATATATACAAACTAGCTATAGTTTTACTTTTATGTACTTATTTTTGATATATAGTATGTACTAGGTACCTATTTAATATATAAACCTTGTAATGTTTATTTTACGGGTTTCACTTGTTTTGCTGTGTCCGAATAAAACCCTATTATCCAATGTGCTTGGCGTAAAACTACTATATTTACGACCTCTTCAGGAAGGACGAAAATCCATTTTAAGTACGCTCTAGTACGTCTATCTTCGTTCTGCTCCCTAACCAACAGCCCTGTGTTGCTCGTAATTCTTAATTAAATATTAATTTCGGATCTGCTCTGTAATTCTTGAAATTTACCAGTTATCTAGATAAGCCTTCTCTTATTGCTTTCAACATGAAATTGTTCAGTGGTTGAAAATTAATTTCTATTAAAAAAATAAAATAAAAATAAAAAATAATTGATTGATAACGTGTACAATATTATAGTTACGAATAGTGAATGACAGTAACAACTCCAAGGGTTTTTCCTACTGAAAACAATTTTAGTTTTTTTCGTTTGTTATGGCTAAATGGTTTACTTTAATTATTTTTCGTCCAATGTACCTATTACCCTACATACAGTTATACACAATAAAATGCTTTATTATTGGTTTGACGTAATTTATACATTTTGTTGTAAAAAAGATTGAAAAGTTGTATTTGGCTTTAAATATCAAGAAGTAATTCTTAATAATTACCCAACGTGTGAAGATTATAATTTTGTTTATTATTATTAATTGAATAGATTTGTATAAAATCTAAAATAAATAACAGTTTTTGCTCAAAGAAAATTGAAGTATTATGCAATTATTTGTTTTAGTAATTTACAAAATTAAGAGCCAAAAAGGCAAGGTAAGAAATGAGAATTATTAATAAGTAATAACAGTCGAATGTAATTAATAAATCATAAATTTATTATGATTTAAGAGACAGATAGGTAGATGGTTTAATCATAATATGGACGTTATTTACGTGGGAAAGTATATGGTCAAAATTAGAGTTCTTGTAGATACACAATGTACAAACAAAGTAATTATCTTTTTATAAAATACCTGGTAATAAATGTAACAAAACTCTTTCAATTATTACAGGCCAAGTTTGTAATTCGACAAAAATTATCAATAATAATAAATCAAAACCTGTAGAATGGCATGCTCAGTTTTTTAAAAGTGGGGGCGGGGGTGAGATTATTACGTATATTGACTGTTTATTGATCCCATTTTAACGAAAAAAATTTTATTGTCGGATTTACCTGTATGTGCCATCTAGTCATTATCAAATGACTTTAAACGCTGAACAATTTTAAGACAATTTTTTGAAAATATATAATTTTATAATACCTATGTATTTATATATTATATAAAATAAAATTTTTAAAAATCTTCGTTGTTGCCCTTGAAAATTGAAGATTTTATAAATTTTTCACAACAAAATACTTATATAGTTTCTAAAATTTTTGTGGATTTGTCAAATTTTGTAAAAATGTATTAAAAAATTTGGGCCTACGTATTTTTAATATTATAATATAAATATAAGAGCAATTTGTGTTAAGTCATTAAAAAAATTTCAATGAATTTATAAAAAAAAAATTTTAAATTTTAAATGTCTGAAAGTATAGTTCAAAAAGTGTTAACAAATTTTGAAAATTATATCAAGCATATAACATGATAATATAATATTTTATATTATTTATAAAATATTATAATATTTAGTGTAAATCTTATGTTTCTACGGTTAAACTACCTCTTTGAATTACCTATAACAAAATAAATGATCTATTCAAAATATTTCAAATACTTATTTTACGTACAAATTTTTCATTTTTTTTTTCATTTTTCCAGTTTGAAAAGTAGATATTAGGAATTTTTTACTTTTAACTTCCTAAAGTACCGACTAAATCCAAATTTCTATCTAAAACTATCCTCAAAATTGAAAACCAAAGCAATTTTACACTGCTTCTAAATGTAATGACAGATACAATAACACACACACACAAATCGTTGTCAAATCAATACATTGCTCAATAGGTCAGAATCTAAAAACCAAAATTCTTTTAAATTAACTAAAAAATAAAATAATTTAATAATATCAATGGGATAGTATAAGTACAATAATTATTTGTCGATAGTACGTAAACAAATTTCGTAAAAACAAATTAATTATTCATGTAAAAATTTAATTTTACAAAAATAAATCTTGAATTCCTCATCCACACATCCATAATCGTTTTCCAAATTCTGTGATCGCTTATTAGTCACAAATAAAAATTAATAATATAATGTATCATAAATATAATAATTTTATTTAATCCATCTTTGAGATTGAAAACTTAAGCGAGACGTGTGCCCAACACTTGGCCGCCTAACGTTTTCAGTTCAACTTTTAGAAATAGGTACACTTGCTTAAAAATATTTGGTGGATCAGTGTGTATATGAGTTGTTGACGCATCGAAGGATACGCGTCGTTTGTTCTGTCATGTCCCATTGTCATTACTTTAATGTATCGCGTGTGCGTAATTTTATCTCACGGGTTTTGACGTTAAAAAAAACCGATATATTTCATTTTAAAAGTACAAATATTACATGTATTGTATATACACGACCTTCCGGTTTATTGTTGAGAGCACACAAGATCGACGTGTCCACGTGTAGGTTCGGTATCATCTAGTGCTGCCGATATGATTGATGCACACATATACGGATGCTCCCCGTTTTGTAAGCGTGTACGCGTGGAGGGTCAAAGTTTTTGGATAAGCAATTTACACTATCCGAGGGGCGCATATATGTTCGATCAATCATTTATTTATTTTGTTTTTTTTTCATTCGCTTTTCTTTTATTATTATTTTTTTTATACATATATATTAATTTTGACTTTTCACAGGTTTCGGGGCCTATCAGTGGGAGGACATCGTGGACTACGACACACGATGACAGACGTTGTCTATGTGTCGCCATCATGGCATTTCATCACTACCATCTGTATACAATATTACAATGTACAATACGAATGTTAGATAGTAGGTGACGCCTCTAAAATACTGCAGATAACAAGCAAATGGTTAATAAAACGTTTTGATACTGCAATGTAAGCAAGTGGGGTTTATTTTTATGATGTCAGAATAGAAAAATTGGACCGAGGGTAACAGAGAATGTGAGATATTTTTTGAGGAAAAAAAAGGAGAGCATGAGAGCATATGTATTGTCTTGTTATTTGTAAATTCGATTGTTTAAATTATATTATAGTTGTCGACCACTTGTTTACCGTGTTTGGTTTAGATGTATTATAGTTTGAAACACATCGAAATAAATTATAAAAAATTAAAATCTAATATTAGATAACTAAAAATAAAGAAATTAAGCTTTTTCTACCAAATGCAATATAATATATAGTAATATAATTTGACAATACAATGACAGCATAGAACAGTATTTGTACATTTGTAAAAATTAAACTAAATAATCTATGAATTAATTATTGTATTAGACCTTACATTAAAAATAATTTAGTTAGGTATCTTAAAGAATCAGATTTATAATTATTATTAAATTGAGTAAATATGGCATAGTTTTATATCTTAAGTAAGCGTTATAACTTATAGCTATTAGGATCTGTAAATTCTATTTTAATGTGAAGATGTGAAAATTGAAGAACAAAGGATATTGATACAATTTTTTGACAACGACAAGAAATGCAGAATATTAAGGATACATAATATAAATATTTCAAATAGCTAGTCAAAAAATCATTACAAAAGTATTAATGAAATAAAATATTAAGTTAAAAACTAAACAAAATACAATTTCGTGAATTTATTGTGATTGAGAAGTTTACATTGTGTTAAAATATGTGTGACGAAATTATAACTCGTTAACTGTATAAATTTAATTAATACACATTTTGTTTAATTTTTTAATTTACACAACTTTTCTAATTAGAAGTTTATTAGCATTTTTATTATTTCGCTATAACTTAAGATGTTACAGCATATTGTTATGGTAGGTAGTAACATTTTATAATACTGTTATTATTATTTATAATTCTACAAAATATTTTGAAAATTTAATTATAGTAAAAATATAAATATAAATCTGAACGTCACAAGACCATTTTGTACATAATTTATGTTCATATTTTTATTTTCTGATAATCATTCACTTCGATCTTTTAAATGATGTGTAGCTTAATATTTTTGAAATGTACTCTAATCACTATAATAAATCACAGTTCTTTTCACTGAAAAGTTTTGTAAGTATAAAATTTTTAAAATTGTATACTAATATGAATGCTCAATATAAGTAATGTAATATGAGAAAACTTTTTGTAAAGAAAAAAAATATTAAGTATATTATTGGAAATGTAAAATTATCATATCATAGTGAACAAGTTAACTTTCTCTACTATGAATGAGCTTCCTTTACTTTTCTTGACTTATTTTCCAAGTCAATTGTTTAGTTTTTTTTAAAAAAAAATTATTTTTATGCGACAATAAAAAACTATATTAATATATTATACAAATAAGTTACACATTCTTATGTAATAAAATGTGTTTATATATCTATTCATTTTTATCAAGATAATTTAATTCATTAAAGGGTCGTTATTATTGGATCTTATATGAAATCTAATTCATAATTTTATAAGAAATTACTAATATTAAAGTTATGATTTTTTATTAGTGAATTTAAATTTAGCTGTGATAGCAAAAATGTAACACACTATGTATCAGCCCGGCCCATTACGAAAACTTTAAATTTTTTGATATTAAAATTTAGCTTGCATAATTAACAACATGTGTAGAAATTCGAATTATTACCTAAATGGCATCAACACAATATGAGATGTACAAGAAAATATTTTTACTCGAAAACGATTTTTTTTCAGTCATGAACATTTTAGTCAAATTGTATTTAGATGTTTTAGTGACACAGTCGTCGACAGGATAAACCAGACAAGCGTGGAACAGGTACAAGGAAGTCTTGAAGACGATTGAGATGACACATGTATACCGTATTACTAACATTGCAATAAAACAGTTGTCTTAACAGTGTGAGTAAACGATCTGTATAAAAGGTTCGCAAATGCGTCATTAATCACCTTGGCTCTCGGCTGATTGAAAGTCTACCGATATTACGCTTCTTGATAGGCTATAAGATGTTTTCTTTATATAGTTTATAACTAGGTTAATATTATAATATTAAAATTGATTTTTTCACCAGCGTTGTTGTGTGTAGCCATTTGTTTGGCTACGTTCAAAATAAACATTTCACCAAACAAGATATCCGCTTAATAATTAAATATTCGCAATCCAATTTTCGCGTCCCGTCCACTCTTAATGTAAAGTATTCATGTAAGCGGTGGAATACTATACACAATACGGTTCACCCGTCATCCATGGTGGCAGCAAACATCGAAACTTTTCAAACGACGCTGCGACGACTAAGTTTTCAATGACAGACGTTTGTCGTCGTCAGCAGCGATGGAGATGCCAGAAATGCGATAGTTATGTGCATAATATTTGTTAACAAGTTTAACCGACGACAGCTGAAATCGAGGTGATATTGCTGTAAACAAAAAATGAAATGTTTTTGAAAAATATAACATTATATTATTATATTATTATATTCCATAATTCACTAATTTCCTAGAGATGGATCACCTACCATCCAAACTCTATTAGTAATAATATTTTAAACAGATCACTGCATAAGCTCAATTGTGGCTTGTAATGGATAACCTTTCTGCGAGCAATTATAGTATAGTTGTTTATTATATTTAGAACATCCCTTCTATACGAACACAAATTCGTTTCTAAGGATTTGTTTTAGATCTTAAGCACGTTATGCTCTAGAACGTCATTATTTGGTCAGCATTAATGCATTTCAACTACAATACCAAAACTATTGAGTGACAACATAGTACACAAGAATATTATGCGTCGTCCCGTTGTCCGCATTTTAAGAGAAATTAACCCATCCCACTGTAACATACAATTTCGTTTTAACGCATTCTTTTTATTGAAGTCAGTACACCAACCGATGATTTAAATCACTTAAATATAAGTAGGAACAACGCTTACCTATTCTACTTTTAAATTAGAAAAGGTAAATCTAATTTAAAAAATGCGTATAATAGATGTGATAAAAAACATTCTATTTTATTTTATACACAAACTTTTGAAACAAAAGAGGCATTTAAATTGTAAATAATGTATTTTGTTTTCTTAAATACTGTTTAAGCACTATTTATGTATTTTCATTATTTTATACGTATCTATAATTAAAATTCTTAAAAGTAGGTATAACATAATTGTGTTTATCCTTTAAACGTAGATAAAAAAGCTTAAGTAATAAAGAATACTAGATAAGTATTCTCTTATACTAACTAGGGAATTTTTTTTAGTAGGTTATATAAGCTTTTATGAGTACCTACTTAGAATTATGATGTATTAAAATATATTATATTTATATTTCAGCATTAACATCTTCATGCTAATCGTATGAGTGATATTATAATAATTAATAATATTATGTATAATATGGAAGTTTTCAAATTATATCAGTTGGTCAGTTGGTAAGTACAAACGATTACATCAAAAATCCACACTATCTTGACAATTTTATTACACTAGTTTTTTGTACTCATTATTTATAAATATTTCAACGATCAAAAGATTTTAAAAATGGAACAACGAAAGTTAGTATTACTATAATTATTAAATACATGGTATAACTATAAGTCTTATTAACTATTAAGTTTTTAATGCAGGAATTATTTACATTTATTATGCCATGTACGTATACTTTTTGTGTACTTTGCCCATAGTTTTTTTTAACGATGATTTATGGTTATAAGTAACACTATCCTAGTAATATGTATTCTTATAATTTTATACTATTTTTTAATGTTTAATAGCACGACTAAAATTTGTTAATTTGCTTAATAGCAGATATGGATAATGTTGTTCAAGAAACTTAAATTATGTACTTCTCCATTTCGTATTCCAAACATCGGTAGGTTTAGTGTTTTGTAAACAAACATTTTGAACACCTAATAATTCTATGTTTACATAGCCTTATTCAAAATTGTGAAAAAAACGTATTAGGTCAATAGTTAAAAGAATTTTAGTAATATATAGGTAAAGCTTTTCAGTATTTGTGTCTTCAAATACTACATTTTCTCGGTTCGTAGTCTACTAGTCCTATAGTCTGAGTAATAAATCCGATTGATTACCTGCGGCAAAGTGTATGCAGTATAGTAGTATTCCGTGGTGATTTATAACTTCAAAGCCGCTATCCGGGAAAGGGGAGGGGTTAAAACCACAAAATCCGAATAATCTACTTACAAAGTTTTTTGACCGGTCAACCATCGATTGGCCTCTGACACGACATTTTGTAACCACATCAATCCGGAATGCTAAACAAACTATATCCACGAAACTCCTGTATTTGCCAGGCATAAGGCTTAAAGAAAGTTTCTATTAAAAAAAAAAATACAATTTAAACGATAGCTTGTTTTTTATTAAAAGAAATTGTATTTATTTATTATTTTTTAATTTTTCTTGCACATAATATAATGGTGTATAAAAACCTAAGACCTGTTATTATAAAAATGATTCGTATTTAAGTAATATTTTTTAAAAAAGTGACATTTACTTGGCTTAATCATTAAATAACTATTTTGTCTAAACAAACAAATAAAAAAAAATATGATCATAATTTAGAAGGGTGAAATGTATAATATACTTGAACAATTTTTAGTTAAACCATAAACTAAATTATAATGCTAAATAACTGCTATACAGTTTACACTCCAATGATATATTTATGTTTTGTATGACTTCAAATTTATAATAAAAACTTAATTTTTAATCTTAGCTAAGGCACTAATACAATTTGTTTTTATAACATAAAATAGTATATTTATCATTTGTGTATTTGTGTATGTATAATATTTTGTAATAATTTAATGTACTAAGTAGTAACTATGTTTCGTTATTATGATTTTTGATTTAAATCATTATACACTTTAATTTGAATTGTATACGTTCTAGTTAAATTAAATATTTAAGAAAGTAATAGTTTATTAACTTATTAAATCAATGAATTTATAACTTATTCTTCTGCTTGTTACGATACTTTCTTATAATATTAAGTTTAATATTAAATCTCTAATATAATATAATATATAAAGTTAAATTGGACATAATTAGCCTGAGCTCCGAAGAAAATCGAGTGAATATTTGGTATGTAATTTAGTTTATTATTACGACAAAAACAGTTAAAGTTAATATTCTTTTTCAAAGAGTACACCATAATGCAATAGAACTATAGAAGATTGTATTGTTTATTTAATAATAAACTTAAAAAAATAAAACACGAATAAAAAAATATTATTAAAAATCTGGTTAGCGTTATTTAAATAAATGCTATTTAACGCTATTATAGTTGTGTATTCTTATTAAATATATTTTGCATGTCATGATTATTTCAACTTCTGTTGAACATCTTGGTTATATAATTTTTTTTCCACTCTATAGAATTTAGACAAATCTACATTTGTCGAAAACTATTTACACGTCGTGTATATTTAATATTTTTCCATTTTAAATCTTATGTAAGCACGCTATTCTATAATATATTTAAAACTATACATTTTCATAGTTAATGTTGGTTAGGTTGGTTTTGAATTAATTATTTTACTAATTTATAAAACCTTTAACCGACGTCAACTAATATATGTATAAACAATAAATGTATATTACTTAGTTATTTACCTACAGTTATTTAGTTTATATTTTAATTTTAATTAAATATTATTCATATGTTAGGTATATGTAAACATTTTTTTTAATTAAATAATTTTTTTTTGATATACCTAAATGATATTTACGTATTTATTAATGTTGCGTGAATATTAAATAATAACATCTAACCATTTTTATATGTTATTAAAAATGCTTTTGATTTCTTTGAATACAATATCAACATTCTTAAAATATTTCAAAGTTGTCATTTATCATTTTTGTTATATAATTATTTTATGTCGGTCTTACTATTATTTCATTTTAAGTATTCCCTATAGCTTAATGTTTTTGGATGTAAAATAAAATATCCCATACCCGAGATAATTGTGTTACTATAAACAGATAATTAAATTACTTGAATTATTATACTATATTCTTATTAAATAATTATGTATATTTATATATAATATATATAGTATATACATTATACATAAGTGATAGGTATATATTATATTTATATTATTTTTTATGAATATACTACCTTCAGTAATTGAAACATAGTAACAAATTATTGTACCTAATTATTACTTACATAAGCATTATATAATAATAATATGCTGATATTAAAAATATAACACTATGTATAATATACGATTTTATACGTTACATGAATAATCATCATTATTTTATTCAAAATATTATTAAGTGTTATTTAAATAATTACAATAATACATAAAAATTTAATTACCTATTAAAAAATATAACGTTCATTTACAAATATTGAATATTTTTCTACTTACAAGTTACCATAATTTATTGTACATTTTTAAATTTTATAAAACTATGACT
The DNA here is from genome assembly GCF_020184175.1 of Aphis gossypii. Taxonomy (NCBI): domain Eukaryota; kingdom Metazoa; phylum Arthropoda; class Insecta; order Hemiptera; family Aphididae; genus Aphis; species Aphis gossypii. The sequence goes on from NC_065532.1 coordinate 52,601,423, forward strand.
TATCTTATCAGTTTGTTTTAACCATGGATTATATTAAGAACTTAATCTTTTAGTCGCCTTAATAAAATATATGTCCTTTTACAAGTCTTATTGCAATAAAATATAGTATATTACCAATAGTGTCATAATATTAATACAATATTTTTGTTTCATTTGTCATGTCGATATAATCGTAATGGTAGCAAAAAAAAATCTAGACATATTATATTGATAAATGACAATATACCGATAATGAATGAGATTTCCTACATTTCAAACCCTAAACGCATGCATAATAATATTATCATGTTATACAATATTATAAATGAGCGCACTGCAACACAATAATGCTCACCCAACCATTTTGGTATACTGTATATTTCCACACGTGCCCAAAGTGAAAAAAAATCATTTCTGCAACCCTTCTCAAACGATCTATACCACGATGGCGTGTTTATCGAAATCACTTTGTTCAGAAAATCTACGAGGGGCTTATGTAGATGTTATTACTTATTATTATTACTTTTTTTAAACGTACAATATTGCAATATATTTAACTCGTTTGGCGCCCGAATATTCACTGGCAGACTTTGCATAATGTCTAAACTTTAACTACACGTATAATGACGACAGTTTCCGTTGTACTTAATTCGGCAAACAGTGCTTACGGAAATTAATAGCCATTTGCCATTTGCTGATCACGTTCCAGTGGCAGCGCTATAACAGTGTTAGACCATTAAAACACATAGGTACCTATCTATTGCATTTTATCAAAATCGTTATAAACCCTCATTTTCAGCTAATGTTTTGTAAATATAATATTTACATTTTCATATTTCTGTTATTCACAATAACATTATGTATAATTAAAATTTTAATTATAACAAGAATCCAAAATTGAAATTGTTTTGAAAAATACATTGAACAAGTGGGGTTGCGGATGCTTCAAACACGCCCCCAAAAATAATATTAATTATCAAGATTCGTAATTAAATCAGATTTAAATTTGGATGTACCTAAGTTCAAAGATGTTTTTATTGCGTTACAATGGGTCGTTTCGTTTTATAATAATGAAATTAAAAGTTGAATTATTGTAACTAAAAAACAAATGTTTCGAATAAAAAAAGTTTAATAATTTGATTTATATCTGATATAGGTATATTTTTAATTTATTACAATATAATAACCTTCATTTCATGTAAACAAATACTAATTTATAAACGCATGAGTACTGAATAACTTTAATGTTTTTCTTAACTAATTACCTATTTAATCACTGTATTTTTAAACATTTTTGAAGAATTGTTAGAAAACATCTGATCCATATTGTATAAGAATGTAAAGTATAGATTAATTTTGTTTTCTAAAGTTACTTATTCTGTGATATTTTAATTGTCCTTAATTGTTTTTTTATAAATTAAGATGAAAAATACACAAATACACGAATATTAATGTCTGTACCTAAATAATTTAAAATTTTAGTTTTTAGGCAATCTATAGAGTCTCAGTCTATATTTAATTTGGTGATTTAACTGCATTATTTCAATATACATATACTATATAGTCATGTTAAAATTTAATATGAAATATACAAAAAACTTGAATTATAATCATAAAGATTTTAAGAATTTTCACTCAAAGATTCTAGGAAGAACGATGAATAATTGTACAATGATGTGTGCTTTTAATTTTTTTTAAAATTTTTTTTTTATCTCGTAATCGCCTTTTGTAGAAACTTAAAATAATGATGTTTAAATTTTAAATTTTGAGTGTGATTTAAGGTTGAAAATGAAATTTAGTTAGTAAGCTGGTAAAAAAGTAAAAAAATTCCAGTGATTTTCAAAATAATAGAAGAAAGCAAAAAGTAATATAAAAAGAAATTTTTATACAAAACTAGTACTTAGCAACATTGAAACATTGATTATGATTTTAATAAACTCAAAGTCAATACCCACAGATACTTGATATTTTCACCAAAAAATAATATTTATTATCATTTTTAAATGATTTGATTTTTATGCTATTGGTGTCTTTGGTTTCTTTTGTTTCTTTCTTAAACGAAAAAACTGAATCAAAAAACTTAAAAAATAATTTAAGATTCCTTATATATTTTTACCATAGTAACTTAAAAATACTTTACATGTACATGATTTTTATTTATAAGCATTTGTAATTAGAATTTTAACGATATTCATTAATATCACGAAAATTATTTTGTATTGCAAATTTAATGTAAGATTTTTCTTAGTAATTCATAATGTAACCAAAATAGGATAAAACACAACTCATTTTTGTATTGATTATTTCAGTTCAACATTGGAAGAAATTAGATTTAAAAATAATAGTTTTAGTTATTGTGTTGTAATTTAAAAATATAATAATATCAATTTAAATACACACACATACGCTTTAAGATATTAAATATCTCACCAATTATTATATATTTAATTGATAAGAACTCACTTGGTCTACTAATCATATTAAGCTAAATAAAATAAAAACCACCATATTATCCTTCTATATAGGTAGCCAACCATTTCACTATTTATATGACAGGAAGTTATTTTAAACAGACTACGAATAGCCCACACGTGGTTAACCTACAGATAATTCATCACTAGATTGTAACCAGTCTAATACCTTGCACAGGGAAAAAAACTTATATTCACACACATAATTTTCTACTGCTGAAACTACAGGAAACTCAGAGCCAATTCGAAATGACGATCTTCAAGAGGCATTAAACCACGATCTATACATTGCATGAAAACAATTTTCAAATTATTAAAATTTAGTAAAGTATAATAATTCAATTCGGCAGCCACTGATAGAATGTGATTTGTGAACATCTATAGTTGTTTATTCCAAGTCAAAATATTTTTCTACTATTTTTTTTACCGTGCCACAACCGTGTAGTCGACAGTCGGCTTTGGGAAGCTATGGCTGCAACTGCCCTCGCATGGGAAGAATTAATTGATCATTTTTATGCACGGAATTAAGATTGTAACCATAAATAAATTCAAAAAAAAAAAAAATTATTTACACACAGAAATATTTATTAAAAAATTTTTCCTGGAAATTTGAAATAAAATTGGTTGTTGTATTTAAAAATAATCATAATGTGTATTTAACGTATACTAAAAAATTAAAACCTTTTGTGAGTAAACAGTATAAGTACTTCTTATAATATGAAAACGTTAAAGACTCAAATATTAACTGGTAACTAATTCATTATTTTTTAAAGAAGCATCTGTATAGTATGTATACTTCATTAAATGTATTAAAAGTACACAATATGATTTATGATTCAATATTATTATCTATACATACATTTTATCGAGAATAAAATGATCTTTGGTGACATGAAAACAATTATTTGCAACTGCGCTTAACATATTATTATGACAATATTGAGTATACGTCATGTCAATTGGTATTATCCTTTATTTTTATAACCATAAATTTTAAATTCGTTTAAACGAAAAAAAAATATCTCATGACATACATGGATAAGTTTATATGTATGTTTTAGAGATTAGTAATTAAATAATGAAAAATGATATTAAATGTTATAGCGACATTTATCTTTATATTTAATAAAGCTTAAATATTGTTGATTTGTGGGCCGAAACACGATGTTCATAATAAAAAACAGAATTGCATAACACAATATTATAATCTGAAATGCAATGTAATACTATAATAATATAGTTAATGTGTGTTAGTTTAGAACATCTCTTACAGAAACAATAAGTAAGGACTTTCGTTTGAAATGTATTATTTTTTTTATTTTTTTCGGGAATACATCGATTCACAAAAATCAGTAAGCGGAATACTGTAGAACGACAAGACCGTTCGCATAATAATATTGCGCGATTAACAATGGAAAAACGCATTTTAAGCGATTAAACCAAATAATAGTTTCATCCGAAAACGGACGTTATTATATCGACGCGGAGCTGAGGCGCCACCTAAAAATCGGTCGTGCGAGTTACACCAGCACCGGCGACGCGGGCGAATAATAATTATTGTGATCAGCCATTGCCACATCTGTCCACCGACGACTATAACTCTACACACGCACGACATTTTGGAAACAATTGCATTTTCAGTGGTGAGTAATAATAACACACCGGCATAATCGATAACATCTCACCACGGGACCTTTTTACTCTGTCATTGTTATTTGTATTATATTATTATTATTATTGTTGTTGTTTTTGTTGTTGCTGTTGTTATTATTATTATTTGTTCACACTTAAAAGCACACTGCGTTTGTCAAATCATGTGTAATGCACACCCACACGATCCAGTGGATTTTTCGATACAAGTGAGGAAAAAGGGGCTAGCAGGGGCAGCAAAAGGGTTTAGTTTTAACAGTGTTCTTCTACTTGTGAGCCATCCAACGAGTGTGTATGAACTTATCCATGTTAAAAAAAGGATGAGGTAAAATTTTCCTACTGCCTTTGGGGTTGGGGCTTAGAAAAAAATCTTCTCTTTTTTATCTTTAATTATTAATAATAGAAATAACGACAAAAACAACTATAGTAATATTATGTAGGTAGGTATAATTAATAAGAAGTTATCAATGATTCTGGAAGTGGAAAATTATTCTATATTGTGAAGTGATATAAATATTATTATTATTATTCAATTTTAGTTTTTAAATTAAAATAAATTATTTAGATACACTTATCGATATAATTAATACAGATTTATTTGATAATTATTTTTTGAAATACTATTTAACTTTTAATATATTGTTTTAAATCATGGGATATATAAGTTTAAACAATGATATAAATTCTATAAATTTACAACAATTAATAAATAATTAATTTCGTTGAAAGTCCTTTGGACTTAAAGATGTATCAAATCAAATATATAGACTCCGTAACACTGTTAGAATCTAAAAGTACATTCGTTTCGCTTTGATAATGAACTTTTATAGTTATATTAGTTACACTGATTTATTTCATACTTAGAAGTGATAAAATAAAATAAAAAACGTTTTTATAATTGTTACTTGAGATAGTTGACCTTAGTAAATTAACACATACTTAAACAATAATTCCTTGTAATAAATATACCAATATACTTTTTTTGGAATTAAGTTAAAATAAAATGATTAAATAATTAATAAATGAATTCGAAATATAATTGAAATTGTTAATTTTGTTAAGACTTCTATTATCACATTTAATTTTGCCAGAATGTCTTGTTATTTTTTTTTTAGTGAGAGATCTCATTTTAAATATATTACACTAGCAACGTACAAGTTTATATTTTAATTTAATTCATAAAAATTTCTTCTTTTTTTTTTAAATTTCCCATATTATTTTAACCAAAACGTTTACTTTTTATAACTATAAGAATCAAGTATTTTTTGCAGTCGGCCATAAGGTAAGATTCTTAAGTCACAATGATAAATTATTTATGGTAAGGTGTTGTAATTATTACCTCTGTCATTAAATATAATTCGTCAACGATTAATGAGTATTAAGTACGGTATTTATAATGAAAAATTGCGAAAGTTCAGTGTTGTCTTCGTAAAATAGCAAAACTGGCAAGTATTATTTTATTTTGCATTAAATAATATAGATGTTAGGTATAAGGTACAACATTAAGTATAATTATTATTTCATACATAAGATATTAACTCTAATATAATATTAATGTCTTCAAAAAACGTATTATATTTTTTATTTTTGTGAATTATTTTAAAATATTAGATATTCAATTTAAGTAAAAGTTATTTTATCCAGGTATTAAAAACATTGACAAATTGATTTTCAAAATGTTAAATAAAAATAAAAATTAAATTGTTCAAGTATATAGAGATACTTTCACAATATAATAATTAAATAAATCTAATAAATGGGTGAAAAAAAATTATTAGTAGGTAATTTATTATATAATATTAATTATTAAGTACTTATATAGTTATAAATTTAGATAATGAATTCAATTTAATATAATTATCTACTTAAAAATATAAAATAAATAGAAATTTCTGTTGTAAATGTCAAGACAGATTCAAATATCGCGTGTTATAAAAATATAAATTATTTACTTAAACTTAAATGAGAGTTTTTATGAAACAATGTTTTAAATTAAAAAAAAATGTTATTAATTAAAATATAATAAATTTGCTAATTGACAATAGGTACCTTTTATTCAGCTCATACATTACAATTTAATTCTGATAAAAAAAATTTTAGATTATTTTTAATATCAAAAATCTATTAAATAATATTCAACATTCATTTTAAATATTTTTTAGTTTACACTTCAATATTAACTTTTAAATTTAGTCATATTATAGTTCTTAATCATTTTTTAGATTTTATAATAGTTTATAAAAATATTTATAAATATACTTTTATTTATTTTAATATATTATATTTTGTATAATTTCTGTCATTTAACATAATGATTATTATTTATTGTTGTTTTATTTGTAGCTAATAGAAGATAAAACTATAAAATAAAAATATGTTATAAATAGTGTTGAAAACTTGGAATGGTCGTTTTTCCATACATATTTATTATTAAATTAGTGATTAAAAAAAATAAACTTTCCATAGAAATTTTTATTTTAAAACTATTGAAAACTCAAGTTTCTAAGTATATAAGAACCGCTTTAATAATAAATTGTGATGTACAAAAATATTATAGCTGTTCAAAGATTTTTAGAATACTTATAAATGCAGATAAAATGTTTATATTAAAATAGGTATAAAAATTATAATTTAATTTAAATAGCGGAAGAGAGACAAATGTCATATTAAGGAGCCATGGTTAGGAATAGGAAACTTGGATTATATTGTTAAAAATAGGACATATTCAATTTTTATGCTAAGTAATACTTATACCACTTCTATAGAATACGCAAGATACGATATTTAAATTAAAGTTTCTTCTAATAAATAAATTGAGTAGCGAAATGTCAGGTTAGGTTAGGATATCTTTTGACAAAAATAAAATAATAAGCTTAATGATTTTCTATAACGAACGATAGAAATGCTATTAATTAAAATAATATGCTGTCATTTCACACGAGACTTAAACATTTTAAATGTAACAAAATAATTTAACATTTAAGAATGTCGATTATTTCGTAATAATAATACACTATTATTATACATACCTATTATAACTAAGATAGTTAGATATACGTCAGATTGTTGCACCTTCACATTACTTGGAGATACTTTGACTCGGCAAAGATTTTTGGCATCACATTCTTGGCGTTCCGACATCACGTCCAATAAATTTATTACATTTTTAATACCTCATTTACACGCGGATGAAGTTGTAAAAGTGGTATAGAAGAGTTCACGCAATATGTATTATGCATATTATGAAGAAAACTGAGTCTGCTGTTGTCATCGGCGGACGGTGGTGGTGAGGACATGTGAGAATGAAAACTAGTGGGTGCGTGCCTCCCATGGCAAGTGTTTTTGACAACATTTGGACGCCAGTCAACGATTTTACTCTTATTAAACTTCATATGAATTTTCAAGTGATATCATGAGCTGGTGTAAATTATTTTAATAACGTATATATTATTTAGTTTCATTATATTGTTGTTTTTGAAATGTACACCGATTTTGAACAACTGTTTCGAATCCATGTGCTAATTATTATGTCTTTGACTTATATACAGAGTTTAGTTCAACTAGTTATGAGATTATTTGTTTCAATTTACTGAAAGTGCTTCGTAAGAAAACTGTGAATCGAATAAAAACATTTACAGTTGTTGTTTCATAATGACTGATGAGTATATTATTATTAAAAAAAGTTTTCGACAAAAATGTATTTTAAGTTTTAACTAAAAAAAATTGTAAGGAGACAGTGGGTTAATTGAACAATGTTTTTAAAAAATGAAAATAAACTACAGGCAATCAATGCGAAATAATTATTTGTATTAATTACTTACTTAACTGATTATATATTTTTTAATGTGTACATATAAATCTCAGTTATTATAATATTATTATTTATTTTATTAACATGGTACAGCTTTATCTATTACTTAATAAGAGGAATAAATAAATCGAATACGCATTACACATTTTGTAATATTTCTATTCTATAATTTTATACGTAAAATTGATTTTATTATACATAAAACAGAAACAATAAAATATACTAAATTAATTTTTAACAATAAAAATAAAACATATAGCATTATTCTGTTCATTTGCCAGGGCATTTTTATGGTTCTAAGATAAAATTTGAAAATACCTATGAAAAATTATATTTAATGTGCTATAAAAATAAAACTTAAGATGTTGAATATTTTATTATTTTTGTTTGAATTCTTATTCTTAGTTTTATTTTAATTTTATTTTTTTTGTATTAAAATTAATATTAATAGTTAATATAATTAATGTATAATAATTCTTATATAGTAAGGTTTACATTATACGTGTATATTATTTTAACCATGGTGGTTAAAATATGATGTTAAATTATTACCAAACAACTATTCCTAGAAAATTAAAATTATTTAAGCCAGCTGTAATTATTATTTTAATAATTAAATATAAAAAGTATAAATTTTCAAACATAAATAAATCGCTTATAAACTACCTATATAAAATAATTACTTTACATTAACGATGATGATTAGTGCTAGTTTTTTCTTGGTAGGTATGTGTTTTGTCAATATTTTCTCTTCTGAATTTTTATTGTAAGATATCTCACTGTCTCACTCCATTCCTCACATAGATAGTTCGAGAAAAAAACATTTAGAGGGGACGGGTGGTTTAATACACTGCACACAGTATACACTCCGTTAAATGATTAAATTAAAGACAAGATTATATCGATATATTTTCCGCAGTTGGTACCTACTGAGAATCAATCATAATTAATTAATACAGTAAATTACTGGAATACAGTCCAAACTTAATGTATTGAAAATAAAAATAAAAGGTAAAAATAAACATATTTAAACTAAATCGTTTTATCGATTCAGACTAATCAAAATAGTAATGAGTAATCACGTTTTACTATAATACTCTTTTCGGACAAATTGAATTCTATATAGGTATTGTTATTTGTTTATGTACAAATAATTAGGCAGGAAAATTTAGTTTTCACTTGAGTTATAAATACGATAATCCAAAACGTGGTTCAAAGAATCTAAATATAGATTTTTATTTGGCATATGTTTCTATACCCTAACCGTTTTGTCGCCTTATTATATTTTCGTTTGTGTGGACTTGGTAGTAGTCACTATTCGGTGAAGAAATGATCGCATACTTCAGCATATTATGAAATATATTTTGTGCAAACATAGTGTCAGTACCTTATCCACCATTAGTTAAATTTGTTTACGTATTATGAATACTATATTTTTATTTTATTTGACTATTTATGTGGAACTAATTTAAATTGAAATATTTTATCAGTAAAATTATATTCGTATAGTCCTTGTTCCAGTAATTGTTATGCTTTCAAACCTTCGTGTTTCTTTACTCAACTTATTTCATATCACGTCATTAAACACTTGTCATACCTACTGAAAACATGAAAACAAATACAATAATAATAATAAAAAAACTTAATACAATATACTTTGATAGTTACATAAAAGAAGGTTATTACATTATTACATATTAGTATATTACTTTTAACTATTGTATTTTAATTAAATTACGAACGTTTACAAACGGGAAACGGCTATCGATAATAATAATTGTATAGAAAGTTTTTTTTTATTCGTAACTATGATGAGTTTATAATTTCCATAAAATATTATTTAATTTTAATGGTATTTTTGGTCATTTTAATTAAATTATACAATAATAATAGTGCAATAAAATTAAAACATCCAATTTAAATTTATAAAACGTATCATATTAGGTGCATAATGTGTATACTAAATATATTGTACTATTAATAAAAAAAAAAGAAAAAACTATAAATTTTATCATAACATTGGTTGTATCAAACTATGATTTATTGTATGTTTTTATGTCATACCAATAACTATGTTAAAGTATAATTGTAACTAGGCAATAGGTAGTGCTTAAAAGACATTTAAAATAAAAATGTCAAATATTATTTAAATATTATTTTTTCAATTGTCCCTTATAACTGTTATTCTATGTTGTAGAGATTTGATATAACTAAAGGTAACCAGAGGTATTGGAAATTTTAAATATTTTTGGAGCTTAAAAAGATGTTAATTTCATGTACATAATTCTCAAAATTTGTTTTAGATTCTGAATGAAGTGATGAATGTATTGATTTTACAATGATGTTTTTTTTTATGTTAGTGTACAGTATAACTTCGGGGATTGTTTCAGATGGCAAAGTGAATATACTTGGTGCCTTATAGAGGTAAAAATAAGAATTCAGTTTTCGACAAAATTGATTTTTTTATATAGATGTAACTCAAAAACTAATCACTGTAAATATATGACATTTTCACCAAATGTTTAAATTAGCATTATCTATACATGGTTAAAATATTTTGACTTTTTTTTTAATTATTTATAGACAACAGAAATTTTCGATTTTTCGATGTATTGTTTTTTTAAAAGTGCCAATAAAAAAGCATTGAGTGTCCTAAAACTTGAAAACTTGATACGATATTTTTCATAAGTCGTTCTTATTGTAGTTAAAAAAAATCAAAAATCGTATGTCACAATTTTTTTATAAGAGTTCAAAGTTCAAATTTTTACAAAATATGTCGAAATCGCGAAAATTTACAATTAATTTTCTAGTTAAAAGTTCATAAAATTTTTGGTATTTTTTATATCTAAGGTTAAAAAATTCAACACTAAGTTTTTCATAAGTTTTCCTTTAAATAGAGTTATAGAGAAAACTCGAAGCGTCATTATAGGAAAAATGTTATAGAGTTTTTGAATCTTAAATTTGTATGAAATTGCGTAACTCTAAAAATTTATCCTCAAACGATTTTAAGTATTTGTTATTATTCAAAAAATATAAGTCGAAGATACTTGAAAATTTCACCAGTTATTTATGTTGGGATTTTATTTACATGTTTAAATTTTCAAAATATTTCATTTATTTGAATGCTATTCATAGACATTTGAAGTATTCGTATTTGTTTAGTTTTTTTTTTTTATATAAATATCGATTAAATTTTTTTGGCTGAGTCAAAATACTTTTTAATTTATAATTTCCTTGTAAGTTAGTCTTATAGGGATTCAAAAATTATAAGAATACATAGGCACAATTTTGTTTTATTAGCGTTTGAATTTCAGATATTGACAAAAATTCGTCAAAATTATGCAAAATATTTGCAAATGATTTTGTAGTTGAAATTTATAAAATATTTTGTATACGTAGGTAAAGTTAAAAATTTAATACAAAATTTTCCATAAATTAGGCTTACAATAATTATAAAAAAACCTTAAATTTTGGGTTATTCAGGTTATTAAAACATAAACCACCATTTTCACCGCCCACTGAAAAATATATCCTAAGCTGACAAATCATCTCCGTTTAGAATCGTTTTTTGTATACAAGATACTTATCATTGGATTCAAATTTAATACATAAATAATAGTAACCAACTGTACAACAGAGCGTTACTCACTTGACTACTTTTTTTTTAAATTGTTTTTTGTCATGTGTTAGCTTTGGAAGTCTGGAACCACTTATTAGTTATCTGTGTCTGTACTATATCAGGTATTCTCTCTATCTAATAGTGTATCACTACTTTGATAGTCTAGTCTGTCTCAACAGTTGAATCCATATCCATTAACCAAAACGTATACTTGGCGTTTCGGGTCAACTTAGGAATTTTTCCGGTAGTTTATTGTCAGAGAACGATACCATGATTATGAATCGTAATGTACGATTGCAACGCTCAATAATTAGAAATAAGAATTCGATATATTAATATGATGATATACACGACACAACATCGGCGGCAGTAACTGGAAACTAGGTTGATACTTAATACTACGGTAATGAAGAACCATGGTTGTTGTTTAATCAACAGCAATAGATTTTTGGTACCCCTGCATTTTCTAATCAAATATTGCTTGCGGAACGTATATTCTATCGGTCTCATACTAACTCCCGTCACTCATATAATAATAATAATAATAATAATAAATTGTAGCTTAAGTTGGTAGTCTATTTGAACTGTGACTTCAAATTTTAAAGAAGATGTCCGTTAGTGTCTTGCGCGATGATATCAATAAGTAATAAATGGTTCGATGTCATAAGTTTATATGTACCACGTTAAGATGTACTCAATATTCCTGCCGATAAAGTTATAATAATATTATAAGTATTTTTATTATTAAGTGCTAATTGCTGGTAGTAAAACACCGGGTCGAATATTTAATCAAGGCATCGTAAACGTAAGTAACTTGTTTTTTTTTTGTAATAGTTTAGGGATAAGTGCTGATTTTGGTCCGAACGAAGTGTAATATTCAACACTATACTAGTCTATCTTCGAATGTAAAGTTATTATTTTTTTTTTAGCCTAGTGTTTACTTTTTATGTCATAATTAACATTTTCGTGATTAATAGTTAGTATTGGCCGTTTAATGTTATATATTATAAATATATATGTGTCATATAGGTACTGTTTTAGTTTCATTTATATATAGTTTTAAAGACAATTAAAAGAAATAAAATATCAAAGTATCAAGTATTATAATATTATTACAATTATTATTTTACTGGGTTAATATAATATATATATATAGATATAGATAGAGTAGGTAATATAGATATTATAGTAGTATACTAGTATATTATACATTATTTTAAAAACGTCTTTTTTATTTTTTGTTCTTAAAAGGACTTTCCACTTAATAAATTCTAATAAAACTATCAAGTTAAATTGTCATTTTCAAGCTGAATCATAAAATATTTCTATATTCTATGTTCTATTTTTAATTAAGTACTGGTTACTGCAAACATTTTACTATTTTATTATGTCTTTTAATTACTACAGGAAAATTATGAATATTAATAATTATTTTATATGACTAATAAGAAATGATATAATATTATAATTTGTATTCGATATAATAAATTATTTTATTAATAATATATGTAGTTAATATATTTTATTTTAAATAGGGTTTGCTTACTTAAGAATATAATTTAATTCAAAATATAAAAATTATCTTTTTTTTTGCTTACATTAATAAATGTTGTTATTATAAAAACGTTGGCGCAGGCTGAAATACCATAGAGTAGGGGAAGACCCTGTAGGCTATGGAACCCTCTCCCTAAAAACCCATAATAATTGCATAATATTTTGAATTTTTTTCCTATATTCTTTCATGTAAAGTTTATACATAGTATTGGATGTATAAGTATAATAGACCCTCCAAATGGACCCCTTCAATTTAAATTGTTGATAACATCTGTGCTGGTCTGTATTAAGTTCATAATTTAATTTAATTTTTAATATATTAATATTTAATTCCCTCTAATAGAAAACATAGCATTTGTGTGGTATACACATATAAATAATAAATAATTACAAACTACTCAAATAATTAAATAGAATAAGAATAATCATAAATATTAATGATGAATGTTTTAGTTAATTTTCAATTGTTAAGTGGAATATAATTTAAGAAAAAATAACAAACAATTCACTTCTAAAAAAACTTAATTCAAAATGTAATTAGTATAACATACAATTATTGCATACCATATTGTAATACCTACATACAAAAATAAAATAAATCTAAAATAAATTTATTTTTCACATGTTATGTTATGTGCCTAACACATTGTTGTAAGCAACATTATAAAAATTATTAAACTCTCATATAATAGGTTACAAGTTCCTTTTAACTTAATTTAAATGGAAATATAGTTGAACTACTTAAAGGAGATTCGTAATGGTAATATTCTTAAATTTTATTGCCCATGCTAACTGTAAAATAATAAGTTTATGATTTATAAACTAGTCATAAAAAAATAAAGTAAATAATGCACAATTATTTATAAAGTGACTAAAAATAACCTATCCGTCATTTAAAATTAAGTTATTTATTCATATGGCAGCAAAAACCGTCATTTGTCGACTCTTTTGATATTTGTACATGAATTTTATTATTATTTATTTTAATAGAATGTGCTTTTAAAATATGAACATAAATAATATATCATGTTCTCGTGCATGTCACGTTTAAAAGTATTTTTGTAAATAACGTAATTTTATTTATAAATAATTAAAATAAGAAGTAGTGTTTTATTAAATCTATAGTTCCGTTTTTGTTCAAATATTATATACTAATAAAAGTACAATAATTTTTAAATATTAAATCAATAAAATACGTCTTAATGAATAATAGAAAATTACTAAGCAAAGTTGCTCTTGTTTAGTTTCACTATAATATAAAATACAATAAAAACGTATAGAAATAATATATTTTTATTTAGTTCACCCTACTTTAGTAACATCTCTAGACCGATCCTTAGAAGGACAGCTATTCAACATATACCTAATGATATAAGCATGCTTATAGGTATAATATATAACGTATTAGGCACACATAATATATTATTATTGTGGGATAAAAAATGTAATTAAATGAGTTGAACAGATGAGTATGATGAAGTATCATTCCCTATTGTAAATCTAACAGTATGATTGTGGTTAAGATGCTAACCAATTTGTTTATCGAAAATTCCCTCAATATACCTACACTATTATATAATAAAATGTAATGATCAATGCTGATGTGGTGATTTAAAACGACGTGTTATTATACAATTTTCACTTCCAAAGTTAGAATTTAATGTATATCGAGTCTCGTAGCGATAATAATAATATAATATTGGCGAGTCTCCATTTGAATCGACAACCTATTGACTATTGAGTAAATGTTGATGGGACGTGCAAAATTTGGGCCGATATTAGAATAAAAGTTTTTTTTTTTAAATTTTAATTTAGGTGAATAATAATTGCGTAACATAATACTTAATGTCATTATATTAATATATACAAGCTCCTAAATTTACGGATCGCATTCATACATATTGTTATCAAAGTATATAAAATAAGATTTCCTACTAAAATCTTTTATGGCGGTGGTTGTCATTTCTTCTTAAAATTAGTTGGTTTTTTATACTGCTGGGTCTTAAACATTTTTTTCGTTTTGTATCTTAATCTAAAATGTATTACTGTAAATTATTATTCGTCGCAAACCGACATGTCACACGTGAATAGGTATTTATAGGTTTGTAAAATCCAAGTATAAGCTTGGTAACATAGTCGTGCGCGTTAATGCATTATGCACCGTCCGACGATTTAAAAAAAAGTGCCTTACCGCGTGTATCCGCTGTATGCTACGATTTTGCGTTTTTACCGCATTAGTTTGGCGCACTAACCTAACCTATGGAGTGCGTTCTCATCTAGCGTTTTTTCATCGTGTGGTTCTCATGAAGTACCTATTACAGTGCTATTATAATAGTCAACATTATATATTCATATTCTTATTAGTGAATGAAATGAATATTTTCAATCGGACAAAATCGTAGGTTTCTCATACGAGTAGTAAGCTGTGTAAATCAGTAAGTCGTTACAATATAATGATCGTGATAAAAAATTATACTTAATACCTAATAATAAAATGCTTATCTTGGCCTATCCTCGTTTTCATCATGACCATGGTCGCACTTTTAACGTTTTGTTTTCGACGATTATCACCACCATCGTCGGTTTTCTCATATGGTTTCGCATTCAAAACGACGATTTAGTGTTTTTTGTCTCCACCGTTTTTGATAAAACAAAATATAACCAAAAAGGGTCTTTAGTCTCTACCATTATTACCGTGTCCCTCTACCGGCCGTGTGTCCATTCCGCGGCCGTCCCTATAGACGTTTTGAGTTGGCGTAAAACAGTGGCGTTGTTATCAGTTATTATAATGATATTATAATATTATATTATACACTGCTGCTACGGGTAAAGAATAATAATATTATATATTACTATTATTATTGTTGTTGTTATCGTTTTTATCTGTAGTGAACCGATGGCAGTCGGTTCGGTGACCTAGGTCCTAAAACGAATGAATAAAAATAAAATAATAAATAATGTAACTGAATAAAATAAACCGCCAAGCCGCCGCTGCCGCAGCCGCCGTCGTCAGGACTGATAACGTTGCGATCGTGACCGAGCCATACGACGGCACCCGAACGCACGAGGGTAGCACGTCTACAACAAGTCGCCGACCGCTCGTACTCGTGGGGGGCCGGGCCAGTCGTACGCCGGGTCGCGCCGTTAGATTGCCGTCGTTTTCGCCGCCCCCGTCAGTGCTCGATTTTATATAAGATAATTTCGTCGTGTTTTTCGTGTGCGTATCGTGTCTAAAAAAAATTAAAAATAATTCCGATACATTTATATATTATTTACTATTGTTTTTTAATACTCACGGGATACACGTTGCCAAAAAAAAAAAAAAAAAATGAGTTAGGATAAATTTTTTTGGTTTTTCTTTTTTTTCTTATTACTCTTATTACAACGTTTTTTCTTATTTTGTGTAACCCTTGTATATTATTTTTATACTTTTAAATCGGTTTCTTAATTTATTATTATTATTATTATTTTTTTTTTATTTGTGGTGTCTGTGTCTGTCCGTCCTTCCGTCACTGTTTTATTTATTTATTTATTTATTTTATTTACTGTCATCTAATTGTGTCGCTGACGAGTTGGGATTTTTATTTTATCCATTGGTTTGTGCATCACATTTAATTTTTATGTACATTAAAATATTATGATATCCTGTGGGCTGCGGGGTGCGTTCAAAGAAAATGTTTTAGAAAATAACAACAGGTTATAAAGTACTTGTAATGGTGATTACTCATTTGAATATATACAATTTTTATTGTTGGTTTGATGCTAATGTTTGGTACAAGCACCCCGAAGCTCACTTTGTAGACTAATAATGCCTCTGATGTAGCGTTTTGTCCAAAAATAAAATATGTATTCAAAATTCGAGAAAAACGCCGGAAAATAATATTAAGTAAAAATATAATTTAAGTGCAGTTATATAACATAATATTATAACATTATTAGTGCGATTTTTCAAGAATCTCAAGTGGAAAATTAAACCCATTTTATTATCCGGCGGTGTTCGAGAATATTATTTTTTAGCAATGTAATCCCATGGGGTACAACAGGAATTTGTATATTTCCCTACCTTTTCTGAGCCCTTTTCACCCCTACAGTTTATCTCGGTGTAAAGCTAAGGAATTCATACACCAGAGATAACAAGGTTGAGGGTGCATGCGATAGTGTTCTCTGTAATATGAAAAAAAGGTAAATTATGGGGTTAGCAGTAGTAATAGTGAATGTAAGAGGGTAAAAGAGGTCAAAGGTCAGGAAATATGTTAACTGTGCCTTGAGGACTGCTACGTGCCCAACTCAACATTTTACCAATTGATTTTAATATTCAATTTTTTTTATCTTCTGGATCATTGCATTTTAATTAAAATCATATTGAAAAAATAAATAAAAACTGTCTATTGTTATGGTATTTAAAGTTTCGGCTATTGGAAATCGAAAGAATAAATATCCGTTTAAATTAATAAAAACACGGTCCCTCGTCGCTGATGTAGTCTTCATTTAGTATTCATCACTCGTCCTACCCACCTCCCCGGAAACCATTGCGTTTACCCATCCCTAACTTTCAAATACTGATTAATTTTGCTTCAACAGTAAAAAGAAAAAATGCCAATTTGCGTTCAGTTTAATATTATATTCTTTCTCTGGACAGTTTATTTTTTTAGTTTGTTTTTTTGTCGACTTTGTTATGCTAGCAAAACCCTACAAATCCCTAGTGTTATGTGCCTTCATCATTGTCGTCGTACGGTTTCTATAACACTTGTTGAGGCTTCCACCACTGTTTGTTCCACAAGCGAATTTAATATTTGCCAGAAACAATTGGATTGCTATTTGTTCCAATAATCATCTTCTCTTTTTATTTTTACTTTATTGAAAATGTCAAGAAAGAAATGATTGCCTCTTCAAACGAAGCGTATATAATGTGTCCTCGTATCTTATTTTATAAATTCAACATTATATTATTGTTACACCATATTATTACATTTTCATTTTATAATATCTTTTATTTAACTTTTTAATAAATAGTTTATTTATTAAAAAAATGCCATTGTATTTCATAAATAATTTTTAATTTGAAAATGTTATTCTTAAAATATTGTTTACACCTCACAGTTTTGTTTTGGTACTACTTGGAAAACTTACTTTCATTGAAAAAAATAATATAGTATTTTAGGATTAAACATTTCATTTTTTTAATGTCATTGAAATATTCTGATTTATTTTTACATACATTTATTTTTCTATAATATTCTTTGCATCGTTCTAATTTACAAAGTACTCGTTTTAATCTGAAAACATGGCCTACTTAAAACGGTTTTTGTTGAACTGATATATAAAAAATATAATTTCACTTATACTTTAAAGAATGATTTTCAACCCCTCTTTGGTTAATTGTTTCGAGACAAAGTTCCAAACTTGTATTACACTCAAATACTTGTTTGTCTGTACTTGAGAGTAAAACCTATTTCAATAGTTCAACGTCAGTGAATGTTTTCAACCTCCAATACACATTTGAATTTTAAACAGACTGTGGATAAACACTGCATTTTAACATTTTTTTAATTATTTTTTTTCTAAATACTTGTTATTTGAGCAACGATATTTTTCCAAAAATGTTTATCGCGGCGTTTCCGGCATAAATTTAACTAGCGGTGGACTTTAATGTACGATAACGTGTATATTGTGCATTTCATTGTTTTTTAAATATTACACTTGAAATTACAAAATCTTGAGATCCGTGAGCATTGTATGATTCCGTGTGACTGTTTACACATACGTGCGATATGCACATACACACAGCCACTTATACATACAATCGATTACTATTGTCTTTGTAACGAACAAAGTGCCGTATTTGTGATTAGGTATTACGTTGTCCCATAAGAAATTTCGTATTTTTTACTTGACTATATTTCCCTCTTGGCCGTACCATTTATTTTGTTTGCTCAGTATTAATCACTAGGTTCAACCAGCCGACACACCCAAGATAAAGAGAACCAAATCAAATAAACCGTCGAAACGCTGACAGTATTACAGTATTCAGTGTAACAACGGCACTTGAACGTTAAATATAATACTATTATGGCATTACCATACGCGAGTATCCAAGACTTATGTTTGGCCACCGACTATATCCCGCAACCGGGTTAACATGTTAGCTGATTCTAACAAGTGTACACAATTTCAAACTAAAAATAAGTGCCTACATATTTTTTTCATTTGTTACAATTGTTAATATTATAATACCGTTTTCGCTGTTGGTTTGATTATTATAATGCCTATCTAAATAATGAATATCTATGGTGGACATATTATAGAGATACGGTGGGTGTAGTCGTTTACTTTATCACTCGAAAACGATCATTTACATAATTTACGCTCGTTTCTTAACCTTATATATTCTGTTGTTATTCTTTAGGATCGTAAACATTTAAAGTTTACGTAAGTAAAAAATAATAGCAGCAATAAAGCGATTTTGGTGGAGGATAAAAACGGCCGTCCGCTTTATTACTGTTTGCGAAGCTATACATGTATATTATAAGTGTATAAGTTATACATAATATTATGTACAACTGTAATTTTATAATTTATATATATTTATTGTTCAATAAAAGTATATTTCGAACGCGTCAAAATAATATTTATTATTGAAAGTTGAAACGCACAAGTCACTTGATAAAATGATAATCATATATTTAATATTTATATTATTATTATTTAATATAATATACTGTATTTATGTCTATTTTATAATATTATACGGAACAAAATTTCGATTTCGCGAATAATAATAAATCGGTGAAATGATATTATTGAAGCAGCCGTCGTAATAAAACGGTTATATTATATTATTATGTTCACATAAGTATGCAGCATGTACATATTTTTTATTTTTTTTTTATTCCTAACCGCAAAATATTAAGTAAGTGAAGGTTATTGTTTTTCTCTAAGAAAAATAATCAGCGTAGTTTTTTATATTCATAACAGTTATTATATCTATCGAAACGGGAAAGTTTTGTATGTATGAGAATTTCATACGGGCCTCGTTTTAAGGATCTTGCTCTGTTACCCTGCAAAGTAACACGATTTTTATGTTTATGCTGAGTTGTGTAGGAATGTTTTAAATGTATTTTTTTTAATATCATAAAAAATTTATGTATTTTACAACAATACATAACATGAGATACTTATCATGATATTGGAATTGATATTTATATCTGTACTATAATAATTTTATTCTAACAACCCATAGTCGTTGAATTAATAGAGTGTACTTACGGTATTTTTTACTGCCTGCTATATATATTAAAACCTAACGTTTTAAGCACCATGACTTGTCCAACGACCTTTGAATCTTCATATGAGCGTACTTCATTACCGGTACGTGTGTGTAAAGTCATAAGTAGGCGGGATACAAAGAGTAGCTAAGATTGTATACATATTTTTTTAGTTTTTACCATATTCTTCGATCGTCAAAGTCGAAGGGTTGGTAGTGGGATGGATAACTTAGGGGGGGGCGGGTTCGACGACCTGACTTTTACGAAAATTTGCTTGCAGCCTATCGAAGTGTTTTCTGTCTGGTATACGTTTTTGTCGAATGTGGATGAGGTGGGGTGCGCGTGTATACGTATACAATACAGTGATGTTTGCTCGTCATCAATCATTAGTGCGGATAACTGGGCGGGGTGTTCACCGTCGCCGTTGTTGTCGTCAAATTACATTGACTCCTAATCCCTCTTTACCGCTACGCTACTACCACCGCTACCCACTGTGACTACCGACACTACTAATACCGCTACCACTGTATACCGTAGCATAGTGTACTTCCTATCTATAGTTTTCCAGGCACTTTCATTTGGCACGTCAATCATGCACAAAACAAAAGTTCCCCGAACAAAGTTAACCCTCCCCGGCCGATCGACGCACCCTCATCTCCTCATCATAAACCCGACGAGTCTTTTGACTTGTGATGTGTATTATATTCCGCCTTACGTGTTCATTCAATTCCGATATTAACCATCGACGGATATTATTCGGGCGTGTACGATAAGCCGGTTTTGACATGTTACTCGAACTTGAGCGTGCGCATACACCGCGTGTAAACACATAGCGTTGGTACCTACTGATAATGGTATAGAGTGATAGTGGTATACGGTTTATTAGTCATTTCGATACCAGTTGTAATATATTATAATATAGGAGATAAGTGTGGTTATCGCCTATTGCGTGTTTCTCTCTTCACCGTAAATAATACTCATTTTTTTTTGTGTTAAAATATGCACATGTGTTTGCTTTCAAAACCAATGGAATCGATATAGCCATACAATTATTATCATAAAACACTATAAACAATTATATCGTACCTACAACACCCGTCGTCAGCTGGTGCCACCCTGTATCCACGTTTGTGGTATCGTTATGTTGTTTGTGTCCAAAGTTTTCGCATAGGATGCACGTGATGTTCGCTAAGCAACACACACATGGTTTCATGGTATCACAATAATAAATATTAATATGTATCTGTTTGTGTATTTCCTAATTAGGTATCGTTCTAAACTCTAGTGTCGTTGACAATCCTGTGGGGTTCACTGTATTAGATTTATGGTGATTCAGTGTACCTAATAAAGAAACAAAACAAAAAAAGTTTTAATTGTACAAAGTATTGTGTAATTTACACCACAAAGACGAACTGATTTTTTCATAAATTGATAATACGCTGACGTTATATGTATAAGTTAATAATTCTTGAATTTCAAAAGGAAAAAATGTTCTCAAAGGTTCAGAAACTTTTTCATAATCAAGAATTTTAAAAGTTTTATATAGAAAATATATGTATATAATATTTTAAATATAAAAATGCATCGAAATATGTAACTTCGTGTACTTCGTTTGGTGTTCATGAGCAACTGATGTAATTTTAAAATGTTATATCTGTGTTAACAATTTTATAGGTAGGTTACCTACTTTGATATTAGAATAAGTGTTTATTCGTTTTCATTTAAAAAATTATTCATTTCGACTGCGATTAAACCGGTATGAATTCTTATGGATTTCAGATAACGATTTGAAAAGAATTTTGTCTACTTGTGTGTAATTATAATTTTTTTTAATCATTTATGCGTTATCGCGTTGGTCTCAATTTGCTATATTGATTTTTTTAGTTAATTCAAATATTATCTATAATGTGAATTAAAAATAAAAATGTTAAACATATTATATACCTACAGTACTAGAAACAAAATAATAATTGTATAACAAAATTCGTCAAATGAACTCGTATATCGACAAAATTAATTTTTGTTATTTTAATAGGTATATTATTTAAGTGAAATAATTTTTTGTTTTTAACTATTCTTTATGATGTAGGTACCTACTTATTTAAAATATTTTAAGACCATTACAAGTATTAATATTAATATTTTAGTATTTTACAAAATATTAATACGATGCTGCAGGAAACAGAATGTAGCTCAGAATCGTACAACTTCGAATATGATGATTTATCTATGTGTATCCTGTCCGGCTGTAAAAAAATAAATAAAACAAAAAAAATTAAATACTTTACTATTTAGATTTGCTCTTGTGTCATTATTATTATATTATATTTCCGGTGCCAGACGGAGCTATATTATGTAAGTAATTTATTTGAGTGATGAAAACGATGACGTGCTTATATAGAATGCGCGTGCGCGTGTATTTGTATTGGTGGGGTAAGGGGTATATGTTCAAGAGCAGTGAGTTTGTACTTGTACTTGGAAACGGATAAATAAAAAACGCAAAGAAATTAGCTTGCTAAAATTCCACACGTCCGTGAATGGAGCACGGCGGAAGAGGATTATCAAGCGCGCAACAGCACGTCGGCTAGCTCTCACCACAACACAATATAATAAAATGATAATGCTCGCAACGTTTATCGCTGTAACAAAGGTCGTCCCTAAAAGGTAACAACAATAATAATCGACACCCACGTTTCGTTATAGAGTATTCTATGTGTAATAGGAAGAATCGCGATTATATTTTACTACTGTTTTATATTTTAATGGATTATTAATATTATTAATATCATTTTTATTTATTTTTTGGTTCAAACGTTGATTTCTACTAATTATATATGTATGGAAAATATACAGCAAACAATTAATAATATTGGTATTACGTATAGTTACGTATAGATAGACTTCAATGGAAAATAATCAAAACATTTATAGCCACATACATATAGGTACGAAGTACCGTAGAATTTAGGTTTTTTTTTTTTTTAATTATAATCAATCATTTTATAACTTTTATCACTTTTATCTACATACATGCCTCGTCGTCGTACTTTGAATTTGTTTTCTGCGTACTACGCGAATTACACTCACTGCTGTATGCAAAAGTACCTAGTACTAGAAAAATAATTTACCGACACAGAATTATATGCTTTATAGTTTGTACTCCATTTTTATTGTTTTCATATTAGTTTTTAGTTATGCGAAGATTTTGTTACGTTTTGTTGCTTTCCAATTTAAATTTTAAATATTACATACTATTTTAGTGATATTATTTTGTTTTTTAACAATTATTTGTGTCGGCTTTACCTATATTTTTATCGTTATTATTTATATATAAAAAAAAAAAAATAATAATAATAATTACCTTTTAATAGTTTTTGGTTTGTTCTTGTTGTTCTTTTTTTAAAGAAAAAAAAAATATTTTCTTTACAACTGGTCACTTTTCAAAATTTAACCAGCTGTCACGAAATTATTAATATTTAATACTTGACATATACTTGCCCTATTATTAACAATTCAACCATCAGAAAGTTTATTTTCTTTGTGCTTCGAATCAATAATACATCTATATTATGTGGCCTGGACACACATATCCACTTAGATAAATGTATTTTTCAAATAGACTAAATAACTGTTTAAATATTTATATTTGATAACAAAATGAGATATTTACATTAATATACGAAGTCTTAAATAATAAAAGCTATATTATACAATTTTTTTTCTTTATATTCAGTATTGCGATATTTGTTATTTGCGTCACTCCTAATACTTAAGTGTTTGTTGTTATATTTTTATTGTGTTATCTACTTTAATAATCAATACAATTAAAAGTAGATAGGTACATTTACCTACCTACATTTAATAAATTAATATTAAAGTAATTTTATCAAACATCGAAATTTAATTTAATGATATCATTGTCTTAGTGATTAATTATAGAAGAAGAAAAACGATATGAGTTTAAATTTCAAAAGTTTCTTTACATAGATAAAAGCAATAGTATTTTCGTTGGATTAAAATGTTTTTATTTTTTGTATGTTAGCATTTATTTTCTATTGTACACTATATTCTCTTAAAAAAAAAACGAAAAAGTATTCAGTCATGAAAATATTGGTTTAATTTCTCTATTATAAGAATTATATTATATTAATTCTATATAATATAAATCAATACATATTGAATGATTTAATTTATTTATTTATAAAATAGTTTTATCTAGATCTATTAACTATTTTTAACGATTTGTATAATAATAAAAAAACCTGAATATTCGTATTGGTGATAATAATAATATATTATTATGTATAATAGGTAGTGATATAAAATCATAAAACCTGATCTTATTAACAACAATTAATAATAAATTATAATTAGTAAATAAATAATATCATTTATATATTTAATGGTCAGTACCTATTTAGTAATCATTATGATTGTGTGTGTCGACATTTTTATTTAAATAAATTACTAACTCGACAGTCGTGAAAATAATTTATTAATTTATATATATTTTTTATTTGAGAACAAATAAAAGGTTTATTGTGAATTTTATGTTAGGAATGTTGTAATGGTGGGAGAGGGTCTGGATTATCACCCTATAATCTCGACAGTGGAGCGTAATAAACAACCTCCAGGAGCTATATGACACAATGAAAAATAAAACAGCAAAACAAACGACACTATTCAATGTATTTTTTCTTTTTTATTATAATCATTGTGGTTTGTTATAATTTGAGTATAATAATATGTTAATTATGCTTGTTAAACATTTATCGTTCGCCACACTTTTACACATGCACGCTTTCAGACGTAAGATGTTGTCCGTTTATCCACCATAGGCCATAATAGTGATGTTTTATTCGATGTCGTTTCATAAACTTTATAGTTCATGTACATAATTTCTTCTCATTCATAGGAAACTGTTAACAGCATTTATCGAGGCATTTATCTATAGAATGTGATATAGAATACAACTGCATGCATTAATCCTCTCAATCGTTAATTTATAATTATTTTTGTGTAAGTTAATTATATTTATCAGTATGATCGAGTGTGGGGAAAAATTTATCAAAAAAACATCATAATGTAGTTCCTCTTAGCAAATCGATCGGAAAAACAAGGGTCCATTTTTTTTAAGGGTGGAACGGCACCGCAAAAATGGTGAATAATCTAGTGTGTAATTCACCGTGTGCGAGTGTGTATTATATTCCTGAAGGGCCCGAACGCAAAATCCCTCTTTTGTTCCGCGCCCGCGACTCTCGAGAAGCGTCCAGACGAGTAACAAAAGCGCACACGTCGTCGTTGTTGTTGTCGTCATAGTCGTTGTCGTCGTCGTCGTCAGGCTCGTTGGTATAAATAACAATCAACGCGTAAGTCCTACGCTGTCGATGGGTATTTCTTGAATATTATACAGACAACGCAACCCTCTTAGGATTACTGGAATTTACAGGCGAACAAAAAACAAAAGGGTCCTCGGGGCCCAAAGACGTTTCCGTACTGTACATAATATAGGTACGTTGTAGCGTTTTGCCGTTCCTGGTTATTTTATAGGCTTGTGAAATGCAGACGACTCGCGCAGGTAGGATTTACCTACGCGTTTTATTTTACAATGCTCCACGTTAAAATATCGCATTACGGCGTTTGTCTACACACTTGCATAATATAATATAATATAATGTACCAGGTCATGTCTTAAGCATTGATTTGTACTTACACTATAGTACGTGCCATGCCAGTGGTTCTCAACCTTTTTATATCTACGTACTATCTACTTACATGGTTTAAAAATTTTCACATACTATTATCGTAACCTAATAAGCTTACCTTTTTTTCGTATCCTAACCTAACCTGGTAACACAGATTGAGAAACGCTGTGCTATGCTTCCCGATGGCATTTAACGGTTTACTTTCTTTCCACTCGAACGTCTGCGTATACATTGTTATTGAATTTCTATAAGTTGTGTCTTGTCGAGTCACTGAAAACAACTACCATCTCATCGTTAAAAATGCACAAACTGAGTGGCGCAAAAATTGAAAGTTTAAACTTCAAAGTACCTGTTTGCGCTTGATTCGGCCCGTGAAATTGTTTACCTTTTCCACAATTTGACAGTACCGCTGTAATTTATAATTCGCTGGATTCCGACACTGTTGATAATGGAGTTGAGGAAAAGTTTTTGACTCTCAACTTCTTTTACCGGCGGATGCTGTTAACCATCAGTATTTCATATATTATATATTCCATTGTACATTTTACGGAACATCAGAATAAGCGTTAAAGTTTATCAATTGTTAAATATACACTCAGCACTAAGTTATAATATATTATCATGCACCATGCGTGTATAATAATTAGCAATTAATGTTTTAAATAATAATTATTGTACATTTTTACCCGAATAAATACTAATATATACAGAACAGAGAATTAAAATGTTAGTGAATGGTTTTTTACACTGTTAATATTGAATAATACACGTATGCATAAAATAGGTTTACGGTATTCACTGTTATTAATTTAACTTGGTATAATTTTAGCACTCAAGCTATTTTTTTTTTTAAAGATTAAATTTGAAAAAAATAAATAACAGTCGATTGAAATTTGTTAAAATTATAAACTAAGAATAATTTTATTTTAATAATGACTATAGTATTATATAATGATTGAAGTAACTTTTTAGTTTTTATAGAATTACAAAGTTGGCAACCAATCAATTTAGTGATATAGAATCATTAGTTTAGTCACTTATAGTTTGTTGAGATATGTCAATATTATTAACGAAATGGGTTTAGATCCAAAACCAACTTTATACTATATACTATACAGTGTAATTGATTTAATTTTTTTATAGATCAAAAATATAAATTGTATAAGTTATATTAATAGTGTGCTATTTTAATTTATCTATTAAAATATTATAAATACATATAATTATACCAAGAATTCAATTTTGAATATTCTATTAGAGATACCATGAATAGTAAGTGTAACTAGTTGAAATAAACGAATATCAAATAACAGATACACATATTACTATAAATTAATGTTTTTTAAAATAGAATATTCAAAGAATTTATGCTCCATAAATATAGTTTTTATCGTGGAAATGAGCCAATTTAAATGAAATTTAATTCCTAAAATTACAACTATTCTAATTTACACATCGATTGAAATAGGTAAAACATTGTTTTTTTCCGTTTGAAATTTATTCATCTACAATATTTTGCTATTAAACTTTATACATTATACAAGGTGTATACTTATAGTAGTCAATTTAGTACATTATTTATATGAAAAATTATAAATGCCAATTTTCTAATTTACCTATATATTTTATTTTACTTGTGACAAAATGAATTGCCTTATCATTGTAGCGTCATAATTATTATTAAAAAGCATGTCAGACATGATAAAGCATTTTATGCATAATTCGTGTTAGTCTGATGGGCACTTGTAGTTAAGGGCTTGTACGAGACGCCTCCGTTTCTAATAACGGAAAGCGAAACATACATAATATGTATATAAAAATAAATATTAATAACAATATTAATATAATGAATCCTATCCCGTTGCCCATGTTTGGATGTCCACGGCTACGCGGTGTGTCGCCGTCGTGTATCATTTCCTGCGAGATTTCTTAAATTAGACGCCGGAGGCAATAAAATTAAATGACCGCGGTAGAGAGTCGTGTGGAGGAGAATATATTCTACGAGTGACAGAGTGAGAGAGAGACAGAGACAGACAGACAGAGAAAGGCAGATACAGTGAGAGAGTAAAGGGACTCGAAGCGAAAACGAATATAAATACGTTCTTTTGGTGTTGCGTATTCGTGTAAAAAAAAAAAAAAAGATGGAAAAAAGAAAACAAGAGTCGAAAAAATAAACCGATGAGAAAACGGGAAACAACACGTCGCAGATCTATTTATAAAGGTCATTCGACTGAAGAGGGTCGTGGGGAGGGGGGTCATAATATGTGTTGAGTGTGTGCGCCGAGTGTGTTTGGCGAGGGACGGGCGACGATCGAGAATGCAACGAAGTATTTACTATTTGATAAATAATACATGACCGTACGGGGTGAACTTGTTTAATTTGCGTACGGCGCGTGCCATTATAATAATTGAAGAACGATATAGTATCCCGTAGATTATACACATTATTGAGTAATGATTAGTTTAAAGAGAATGGGTCTTTTTTTTCTGAGTTATGTGTTAAAGATTCTCTCGACAGAAATCATATAATCCGTTATTTTGACTCGCGGAGAAACGTATTGCGCATGACTGCCGCCGAATTCCTCAGACATAGTTTCGAACCCACCTACACACACCAAGTACATTTTGATTTGTTCGGGTACAACACAACGATCGATTGCAAGATATAATATATTGTATAATACTTATTACACATGTCCCGTCAGTAGCAGTAAAAGTTCGTGTTTGGCGGGCTGACCGCGGCTGCAGTTATAAGCGTGTACAGCTTGTAACTCGTTAGTTTTAATCAATGTGCAAAAATTTGTCTTATGTTTTAATATTATGACGTATTCATCATACGACGATTATCTATTATAATACTAGTATTAATTAGAATAACATTTATTGAAAATTAAATTTGTCGGTTGTTTCTATAATATACTGTAGTTCACATGTAATATACTGTAGTTCACATGTAATATGTATATATATATTAAACTCGCGTGCGCGCGCACGCGTAGTACAAATATTCTGTTGAATTTTGTTTTCGCGTATGCTAGAGAAAAATAACAACAACTTCAGGGCGAAAAGAGTGAAAATTCAAAATACATTTCGAATAAGGTCTGACGGGCTTGTAACGCGTGTTGTATTGACCTTTAAAATTTGTATAATAAGTGTTTTTCGTTTAACAGCACGCGCGGCCGAACCGGGCTACGTGAAACGTTTTTCGACACTAGACGAGACGTGTCGGCGTTTTCTGTGTTTACTTTCACTCTCATATAACACGCTGTCGGTCTCGAGTCCCAAAGGTGCTTATACGTATTACGTGTGGCATTTGTGTATGCGCTTTTAAGTCCGTCCAAATTACGAGGGATCATTGGTAGAATTGCCCACAAATCGAGAGTTCGTTGAACGGGCTCGTTGTGTTCAAGGAAATGCATCAGAATAACAAGTATACAATAATAATGCAATATAATACTGCGGAATGGCCAAATATTCGATGTACATATTTTCAGTTATATTGTTTTGCTCTATTCATTTGAAAATTATTTAAATTCCCCTATAGGTCAAAAGTTTGATAGTAAAATTTTTTATTTTTTATTTTTATTTTTTGTAAATAATAATAAACTTAAATCAGATATCCATAACGTGATATATCATTTTCACTTGGGTAACTCTAGAAATTTTATAAGAAAATATATATAAATAAAATAAAATGCTCTCGAGTACGGAATATGAAACAAACTTAGGTGTCCTGACAGTCTTACATAATAATATTTAGTTTAATATGTGGAATTCGACCGTCTTAAAAAAAGTTAATTCTCCGTTCCAGTATATACGAATGTCAAACTTTCATATATTTTATTTACGAAAGTTTTTTTAGTGAATTAATTATTATATAATATATAATAATATAATATATTATATATTTAATATCTTTAATGGTCGGAAATTATAAATTTTAGCTAATAATTTGACTGAAAAAAGCAATGATCAATACTCGGCTATAAATTTTAGTTGTTATTAATTATTTAATTATTGTATAGAAATATTTTAATTTTATAACTATCAATGGTTATATTATCATCACATTGTCTTGAGTTACAACATCGTAATATTGTTTTCCATTATATTAACTGAGATTTAATTGTGAACTATAATAACGAAGCGACCTAACTTATATTCCCTGGGGTTCATCTGAAATTGGGGTAGAATGGAAAGGGGTGAAAAACATGTGCGTACGGATAATGAACACAGTTTGTTTTGATCAACCAATCAGTTTTTTTTTAAACATAGATGGCCATTATTATTTATTTTTTTTAAGTTCAAAACATAAAGCATGTGTGTTTTTAATCTGACAGAATACATTTTTTTTACGTAAAAATATAGATTGTTTTTAATTAACTGAATCATTCATTTTCGAAATAACACTGGGTAAGTTTCTATATAGTCGTGTTTTGATGAATGGCGGGTTTTCAATATTTTTATACGTTATACATAAATCAATGTAAATAATAATTATCGTAATAAAGTATAAAATGTGATGTTTGTATACCGAATTTAAAAGTATACTATAACGAACGCTATTAATTGTTACAATTTATTTCAAATTTGAACTATATATCTGTATTATAAAAATATTGTTATAAAGTTAAATACTTATATTATTTCTATTATTAATATTCTTAAATATTACGAAATGTTTTAAAACAAAATAATACAGAGGGTTTACAAATAAAAGTAATAACTACATTATATATATAATATGGACTACTCGGCCATTTGAACGATTCGTACTTAAACCACATTAAACAATGAAAAGATTTTCCTAGTGATTCAAATTTAAAATATAATTATATAAACGTACATGCCGTTTTTGAAATGTCAAAAGTTTCTAAGTGAAAGTTTGTATGGCCAATGTTTTTTTGCCCTATATGATATAAATTGACACGGCGATAACGGGATTTCATAAATTTTATTCAATTAATTCTAGCGAATTGTCTGTCAGTGAATTTAAAAGTTTTGAAAATACGAGTTCGTATGATAAGACTCTCTTGTGCGAAGTGCCAATACGATAATTTTGATTTGAAGAGTTAGTGGAGTAAATGTAACTGTCGCAGTCTGTCTGTGGGGATTGGAATCGTAAATATGTTTGTTGTACAATAATTCCGCATACGTTTATAGTGGCGTAAACGGGTTAGCAGAAAACATAATAATATTATTAAAACGTCACTATTGTTTAACCCGACGCGTGTTGTATAATAATCGTTTATAGAACGATTTTAGGATCTGAACGTTTAGGGCTTGTTTTTCCTCTGCAGACGACACGTAATCATTGAACCGATGCGGATTTCCACTATTCAGCGGGTTCGTTTCGCCGATCAAACAAAAACACGTTTGTTGACCACCCGAGTACACGCTCTAATAGTCGTCAAGGCACGACCAAAGACCAAATTACGTACAAAGAATGGCGTTTTGTTGTGTGATGTTGATTTTATGGTTAGGTGTCGTATTCTCAACTGTTTCGCCATCGGACGAAAAAACGACTGATACAAATGTTAATTTTTTAACCCAACCTTTTCAGTGGGGAGGGGAAAGAAACGTTGCGACATAGAGACAGCGATGATGTTATGTGGCTTTTAAATAATTAAATTTGGACAGGATTTCCGAAACGGACTTCACGGGACCGTTTATAAAAAAACAAAATTGTGTTCTTGCCACATATAAAATATCGGTTTTACTGATTAATGATTATAGTATGATTATCACCTTCGCGCTGGTGGTGCTGGTGGTTATCAAGGAAGTGGAAGTGGTGTCGTAATTGTGCCCGAATATTCCTCGCGTCGTATCAATAATTTTGGCTTTTAATAATTCACATGAATCGAAGGAAACGACGGAGTTTGTGGCGTTTCTGTTGTATATACCCGAAATTGTTGAATTACACAGTATCGTTGGTTTGTAATATGTACGCGCAGTCACGTATTGTTTTTGTTGTTCTCATCGAAAGTTAATACTGAAAGTGAAAACGTCAGAAAACTGTGTGCACGGAATCGATTGGAATCAATTTACGCGGACTATAATACGGTTCTAGAATTATACGTTTTCTGAACGTATTATACAAAATATAATGTTTAAAACGAATAGGTCATGGCGACAGTGACTAATCCTTATGCGATTTTGACACTTGGGTTTGTTTGAAAACAATTATTCGAATTCCATTCGTTCAAACCACGCTTCGATATTTGCATATTATTATTTAGGAAATAAAACGTCAAGTATAAAGACGACAAATACTGGGAAAATATCGTTTTCCCTGCTGTATTCAGGTTTCTAATTTTGGAATTCTCGAAATGTCTTACAAACCGTGTGGTAGCGTTCGGTAAAAACTAAACGGAAATTCCACTGTGCTTTCCATGTATTTAAAACGAAAGTCCGAGTGCGACGCCATATCACTGTACCTACACAAGTCCTGCTTACCCGCCACAATATGTGGTTTGACGAAGAGAGGAATATTATTGATGTAAGAGTAACAGCGTGTTGCTTGTAGTGCGTCAAAGGAATGAGAATAATATAATACACTTTTTGTAGCTGTCGTATTTTTCCCCAACGGTGTATAAATATATACACTTTGAATTCTTTAAGATATTTGTATATATAATATTGAAATACGACACGTCTCTGAAGCGCACATAAATATCCCAGCCGTGAAAATCGCGATCCTACAATATATTATATATACGTATAAATTGCAGTATATAATATAGTTTATACGTGTATATGTATATTATATATAATATATATATTTATTATATTATATGCCCGCAACACACATTCGCGCTTGAAGACTTATAAGGACGCATGGCATCGGTTACGGTGGCGGTGAAGAAATATTATTAGGTCCTTCAGGACTTGTATTTATTCGTCATTATTTCATTTTTATTGTCGTAGAAACGAAGAGGAAAAATGCGCGACTACGGTGCGGCGGTGACGATAAAAATTGGGCGCACACAAATAAATAAATAAATAAGCAAACAAACAAATAATAAAGTCCCCGTGTTCTCCGCTGCAGGAAAAGTGGAAAAAATATAAAAAATAAAAATAAATACCTCGAGTGTGTGCACCTCCATCCGGCCCGCTGTAAATTCTCGAGGGATCTCGCGTATGCGATAAAATCAAAAGCAATAAAACTTTACTATTGGGACATAATTTTTTTTTTTA
Source organism: Aphis gossypii (assembly GCF_020184175.1). Lineage (NCBI taxonomy): Eukaryota > Metazoa > Arthropoda > Insecta > Hemiptera > Aphididae > Aphis > Aphis gossypii. The sequence continues at coordinate 52,634,674 of NC_065532.1, forward strand.
ACTTTGACCGCGTTTACAGTTATCAGACTCTAAATCTGATGATTTTAACCCTGTTCTTACCACGTGTGTCCCGGGGCCCTTTCTTTCCGTCGTCACAATGAAAAAGGCATACGTTGGTAGTAGACAGTCCTCTATGGTCGTACAGTATTGTTACTGTTATCGTGTACTTAATAATATCATAATATAGTTTTGGTGGCGCGCACTTTGGTATTTTATAACATATGCAACGCATCACAGGCTCTCTATAATAAATGTAATATTGTTTTATTTTATTATTATGGTTTTTTTTATTCGTCGGTCGCTAAATTAGCTATCTGTTTGACAGTTATTGGCAAAAACGTTTTTGTACATATCATGCAAACACAGTCCTCGTATAATAATGTTATAGCTGTTAACGTCAATGTTTAGTTTATAGTATAATATGGGAAAAATTTGCGTCAGCTTTTGGTTCACGTGATATAAACATAATAAAATAATGATAACGATATTATAATAGGATTTCGAATGGGACTTTTTATGGATTAGTTTTAAAATATATTTTTTTGTTTTCTCAACAGGACGCTTTAAGTGCGAGAGCATAACACCTTTGTCATCGCCTTCTTCTTTTACATCTTCTTCTTCGCCGCCTACTCTGCCGTCTAGCCTTCGACGGCTATGGTGTTCGGAATCTAAACGTATATTGTGCTATAATTTAAATATTTTCCTTCGTCGTGGTCGTCATCGTTTTAAAAATCTACCTATGCGCCTTGTCGATCTTGGCTAATCTAACTTTCAGTGTTCGACTCGTGTAAAGTGTACCGCGAATTTACCGTTCGCCAGTCGTCTAAATCGTGTCCGTCCGTCCGCCCGTCCATCCGCCACGAGTCCGTAAAACCGGCGCCGGAACTTCGAGTCCGTACACTCGCGACGTCGAGCTCATGCGACCCGATTGGCCAGCGTCCCGGAACCCGATCGACATGCTACATACGCTGAACGCGTTGGCCGCCAAACTATCACCCACGCAAGTCCAGAACGTCGACGGCAACGCTAACAGGATAGCCGCCGCAGCTGCCGCAGCCGCCACAGCTCTTACCACTTTGAACGGCAACAGGTACTTATACGAATATTATAAATGGCAGATGCACGATTTTGTTAATTTCTTTTTTACATTATTTGATTTTTATATTTGAAATCCACCTGGGATAGGCAAGTTAAGTTGACGTGATATTACTATATCGTATAATATGTCTTATATGGTTTTATTTTTATTTCCGTTCCTGGACTCGGGCACGAACGCCTACAATGGTGGTCGCTTCTTAACGAAGCACGTTTTATTTGATTTTTTTTTATAATCAGGCAGATGAAAATACCACAATCTATAATACATTACAATAACAGTCGCTAGACAGTCATAATTCCGTGTCATTCTTGTATATTTTAAAGCTTTCTGTAAAACAATGGTCGCTTTTATTTCTTTATGCGTTTAATTAAGTCTTTCTTTTATTATCAATAATACCTTTATAGTGCTTTTTGTTGAATCACTGTTAGTTATTTTTTTCTATCTTTGTTAAAATGTAATGCCAATTAAGTGTTTTTTAAAAAATAAAATAAACGTTTCTAATAAACTAGATCATATAATGTAGATAGCGCCATGGACAAAAATGTTATTACACACCTCTTTGTACTCTAAAGCTTTGTTTTAAGTTTTAAAAGTAAACTTAAGTTATAATCATTGAAATAGTACGATCACAAGAGAAGGGATAATTTATGAGCTAGGAAATAATTTCTAAACTGAAGGCAGTCATTGTTTATGGTAGAGAGAGGGAAACCTAGTAAAATTATATTTACGTAATAGGTGTTAAGAAGAAACAATATTTTATATACGAATACAAACCTTTATACTACTTATAAAATTAGTTAATAATCTACGTTAGTTTGCATCAGGTCAAACAGTTGACTAGAAATTAAATATTGATAAGAACTATACCAAATATGTGAAATGAAATACGAATACGAGTAATTTAAAAATACTTTTAACCATTTTTATATAATATTTTTAAACTAAATGGATGTAAAACTTGTGATAGTTCTATAGGGATGATTCTTTAAAGGCAGAAAAAATCCAATATTTATATTTTTACTCTGATGCATATTACCTATATAGTTGTTTATTGATATATTATAGTACCATTCTTCGAAAGAGAGACTAATGCATTTTCTAAAATTCCTCGTACACCCCCCGGATATTTCGTATTCGTGACGACGACGACAACGAATAGTATACGTCTGACCATTTTTGGACGTGGGTTATTTGTGGTCGGTGATGACCAAGGAGGGACTGTAGGGAAGGTTAGCTGAAAGGAAAGGAAGAATATGGAAGTAGGGAGTAGGGTCAGGTTGTGGGATGGCTGAACAAGTACACGTGTGTGTGTGTGTGTGTGTGTGTGTGTGTGTGTGTGTGTGTGTGTGTTGTGTTGCTTTTCGAGAATTCAGACGCAGAATATGAATATATCATGAGTTTGACCAATGGTTGGCAGGAAATAGGGACGACGCAAATGAAAGCATTGAAAGCCACCTTTAAACCACTGTCGACCTCAATACAATATATATATATATATATATATAATATGTATTATGTATGTATAAACGTCCCAGCTTATTATTATTTAGAAGAATAACTGAGTAGTTTAGGTATAGAACAGCACTCCGTCGCAACTGGCAGCACCCCTACTATATCATAATACGATAGCATGGCCTTACCTCACTGAAGTTATTAGTTTTATTTAGATCAATACTCCTCTTCGCCGTCGTCGTCGTAGGGGATATTTATTTATGTTTTATTAAATGGTAACGATGTATTCGCGTGACGTTCAGACGACCCTTATTCGACCATCGATGGTCACGTTCTAGACCCACATATTATTATAAAGAGGCACATGGCCTGGTCGCTCGTCCGTGAGACTGTGTGAAATTATGTGCTGCACTATAGCAGCGCAGCGAACCACATTAAAATATTTAGATTTTCCCTGCGAAGACGCGGACGGAACACGTAAAACGATTGATTAAGCCCTCTGTGCGACGGGTTGCAAATAAATCGTACGCAACAGTCCACACCCCATAGTACACGTGCATAACGGGGTAAGTATCTGTGAAATTTCGACGAATTTACGTCTAATTGGCTCCTTCCGTTCATCAATTATTAGCTGCAATCCTAAGAGATTAATTCAAATTATTCCCCTCATGAACGTGCGCAGGCGCGAGCCACTGATGGAGTTTGTGGTTTACGTTTGTGTTCCTTGTGAGGATTTATGTGGTACGCACTTGTGAACGCTCTTATACGTTTCCACTCACTTGCCTTATTACTCCCTCCGCGGTTCACACCTTGCACCTATGCCGTATAGTCGGTTGGTCGTGATGCATTATAACAATGCTCCGTGTCCATCTGTCCCTTCGTTTTAATTTTTAAACGCACTCGACGTGTATGCATTAATGTGGTGCACCGTATTATAACTATTACTAACACTGTGCACCAATAATGCAATGTAATACTATTTAAAAAGGCAATGAGAACAAAACATTTTAATGACAGAAAATACCTCACATCATCTAGAGAAAAAAGAAAGTTTAAAATCACATGTCGCACATCGATGAAAACAGTTTCCTTATTACTTCGAATTTATTACCATATTTCAATGTGCTATTATTATTATTATTTTTATTTATGTATTTATTTTGTTAGTCAACTTCATTTTTTTACCGTCCCGTCTTTGTTTTTCTTTTGATATCATTATAAACAAACAATATCGTTTATTGTTTTGTCATCAATATAATTTTTGCGTTTTTAAGAATAAATTGTTCACAACAATCAAACAACTAGTATAATAAATTACACATACAGACTATGTTGATTTATACTCAAATAAAAATCAAAAATAATTTCTTGTTAATTTGTAATTTGTATTATTATCGTTTAATTAAGGCGTATTTGAAAATGTACTCAGTGGTTATTTATTTGTTCATACTATTCTATTCCTTTACTATAGAAACAGTCTAATATGTGGTTTCAGCACTTTGGATCAGTGAGGTTAATTGATTTTGACTTTCGTTTTTCTCCTTTACCAATAACTGACTGCATTTTATTATGTTCCCGTCAATTCAAACATTTTATCGGGGATTTTGCTGTCAACTCAATTACTCTCCTGTCGTCGTAGAAGTCGTTGGTGAATACTGAATCCGAAGGATTCATTGGTACGTTTACACATGAAATGAAAAGTTTTTGCGGGGATTTCATGAAAACCCAAAACCGATCGTTTTCAATCTGACGAACACGACGTAGTAGGATAGGGGTGATAGTGAGCCGTGCAAAATAAAATATACCGTCGGAGGCCATTGAATACAAATTAATTTACTACCAGTACCTTTAGATTAGTAAATATTGGATTCTCTTGTCAAAGGATATAACTATATAAGAAATAAAATTACCGTAATATAACATTCCGTATTGCTCGTCCTTATATAATGATAAGGCTATACGAAAATCTTGACGATCGATTTTCAGCGATGTTGTCTTAAACTCATACCCACACTCACTCTCATACTCATACTATATACACGTCACACGAACATTTTGGACTTAATATATGATATAAATTATATGCATACAATTATGTACGTTGTGCGATCAATAATTATCATCATTATCTTTAAACATTTTACTAACAAAACCACGTAATGTCCTTTCTACTCATTATTCCAACCGGAAACTTTGAAATATAATTCACTCATTGGACAACACTGTTATTTTAAGGCTGCAGTAGGTTTCCTTCGTGTACAGTGTGTACACCCAATGCTCCCTTTGCAAATAAAACCATCCAAAAGTTTAATATTCTGAGTACAACCAACCTTTGTTTAACCATACGTATACGTTCGCACCTCTTTGATTACACACAGCTCAAATTTAATGTAAATATGCCTGTTATTATATGTGCAAACACACGGAAAGAGAACTCGATTATGTTCGTTTGGTGTGCATTTGTTTTCGGAAAGTTTGTAAGATAATTTCGAGATTAGATGTGGTTATATATAGTATATACACTGTAAACACATTCCGTAAGCACGATTATTAATACCGTGCTATTTGTCGATTTCAAAATCAGAGTTTGTTCAGATCAATTATTAAACAATATAGGTATTGGATTTCATTTACAACCATTATCCATTATGATTATGAATTATCATTATTACTATTATTAAATTAAATTAATTTTGTTTATCACGATACTTTACTGTTGTATTATAGGTGCAATGGTTAAAATTAAACTACGGGTTAAATGATTATTTCAATGCGTTATTTCATTAGACACGAATAAAAGCAAATGATAATTACTGTTTTAGTGGTATAATATCATATCAGTTAAATGTTATTAAATTTTTGATTAAACATGGAATCGCTATTAAGTTCAAAGTTATTTAGGTTATAAGACAATACGACACCTTTTTATACCTTTTAGTTATATTATTATTTTTTTTACCTAGTGTAATTCTTCAAAAGTAACTTCCTTTATTGTATTATATTATAGCCTAGTCGTTTAAAGCTTTTGCGTGTGTTATATCTATTTTGTATGTATTGATTGATATCAGACGAATATCATATAATTAAATTGTAATAATAACATCACACTTGGAATGTGCATAAATGAATAAATCCTATGCGTTATAGATATTGTTATACTCATTAAATATTACCATTTAAAGCCACCTCTCGGAAGAATTTCTCCCCGTTTAGAAACTTTGTTGATGGTTAAGAGTATAATTAATAATAATACATGTTGTTATTGTTCATTTTTGGATGACGACGTGCAATGATTGGTTAACAGTGAATTATTAAAAATACACACGCGCACATACAGTGTTATGTATAATAACACGAATTTGCATATTTTCCCCAGCACGGTCCTCGGAAATCACTAAAACGTATATCGCCGTAGAATGCTAGATAGGAGAGCCTTTGGCGGAATGAGCTGTATCAACCGCACAATTTATAGTACCTATTAATATGACAGCTGGGAGAAAACATAATGAATTATACTCCAGTCGCGTATTTTTGCTGTCGTTTTGAAGTCTTATAGAATAGCGCTAACAGGACGCATATGTTATGTTTAATGGAAACTTCTCCTACTTCACCCTTGCTGCATATCCCTCTCACTTTCTTATCTCAGTGTCCTTCTGTAGATTGAAAGTCTCCCGGGGCTCCGATGAAAATTATTGTGTACGGCACCGCGGACCCCGCGTGCGTTTGAAACCCAGGCTTTGAACTCAAAGGAGATAAAAACTACTGATTTTTTCAGTCTCCTTTGTGGTTTGTTATTCTCACAAATTCATCAAATTATGTCATATACCTAAATAAATACTTGATATAATATTACAGATTGGTTTCTTAGCAAGTTTACTTTTTTCCAAGAATAAAACATTTTAATAATCTACTAAATGTAATATCTTGTGCTTGGGTTTGTACGTATCTAATTTATTTACTAAAATACGTACAATGACTACAATGCACATATGTAGAAAATAAGGTTAGATTACTGTTGAAATATTAAGATTACATTTTTTTACTATTAATCTCACGGTACGTAATTTGTTTATAAACAAAAAAAGTATACGGCCATCTTAAGTTATTAATTCTCTCTAACTAATTTCACTTTACGTTATTCTCATTTGAATATGGTTTTTATTTTGTTTTTGTTTGTTTTTTATATATTTAAATTTCAATACTGTTGACAGATATACCATGATTAAATTTTATTATTTTTAGTTTTAGATTCGTATACTGTTTACAGTTTACTGGTTCTTTTGATGCAAATACGTTTCTATCCAAGAACCTAGACTTTTGAAGCTATTGAAACATTTATGAAAAACATGTTTTGTCGTATGCGTTTTTCGTTGCATTTAAATAATATGATCCTATTTCCATTAAGTATCCCATCCCTTGCCATTGTAACGTGTATATAGAAACTCCCACGTATTATATAAACATAATTAAATGAGTGATTAATAATGCTTTATACGGTGAAAACCCGTAAGGGCTGAGTGAGTTTTAATAGAAAGCCCGAGTACGGGGACAGCGATGACGACGGGTTATGACGGACATTGCCGCGCGCGACTATCCCTTTTATTCGATTTTCTTTATGGTGTTTATGTCCCTAAATCATTCAAAAGCATTCCAAGCCACTTCACTTGTATTATGCGGCAATGGCATTAGCTATATAGGTATTGTATTCTCGTGCGCCTCGTCTTGCTTATTTCCTATTTGTCCATGCAAATGTAATAAGTAAAAACATCAGATAATAAGCCACATTGACGTTGGAGCAAAGAAGATATAACTGATACAGAGATAGAGATGAGAGTATTTTTCAAAAAGTTCTAACTGAAAACGTAACGTTCGTTATTAAAATATTATTCCCGATTATTCTCCACGACCTTTGCACATTATTGATTTGTTCGATTCTATACATTATTTTTGTTATAATATAAATTCGCGTGTTCGTCAAACTTGACGTAGTTGCAACGTATAATAATATTATGGTAATGTAACGGTCGCTGTAACAGAAGCAGGATCAGCAGTATATAGCAACGTGTTGGTTAATTTGTTGATTTTGGACACAGTTGTACAGTTGTTGGAACTTTGCCGGTGTATACACTCACACATACGCGGGGATCCATAGTTTATAAGTTTTGTATTGGTAGTATTAGTAGTAGTAGTAGTAATACACATTACACACGATGTGTGCGGTCGTTATAGTTAGGATTTTCGAGTAGCAGAAACGGAAAACGATAAGGAAATATTACGATAATAAAATTGATAACGTGGCGTATAGTACATGACGTATATATATATATACATATAATATACTACAATAATTATAATATATATTATATTATATATACCACTTTATAGTTGTATACGAAAATCTATATCAGCTATAGTACGGCTACCTACGATTTATCCTATCTGTTATTATATTATTATGTATACCACCGACGTTGCCGCGTCGTGTATACATCGTGCTCGAAATAAAAAATATCGAATATCCAATTACGCGATCCCGTGGTACCGTATTAATAATGATAATAATAATAATGGTTCAGGAAAATGGTTTTAATTGGGACGAGTAACGCAATACTATACATATAGGTATATGTATGTATATAATGCATATTATATAAACGAAAATCTGCGCGCAATGGTTTAATGTAATGTAGCCCGATGTAGGCGCCACCGCCTAACCGGCACACATATTAAATAATATATATTTTTTTAATATTAATATTATATTATGACATCGAGTAGGTACAAATTATTTAATAATGTAAATGTGTGCGCTAACGAAGAAAATGTAATAACATGTTGCCGCGTTAGAAACCAAAAACAATATTGTTTTGGTAATCGCAAACGACCATTTTTACATTATTAAGCATTTTTGTGCACATTATATAATAATATAATATAATAAAATTAAATTAAAATTATTTATATTAATTAAATACAAGTACTTAACAGACTAAAATACTAGTGCTATTAATTTGCTAAATATATGTTTTATATTTTATTTTTAAATAACCAAGTTTTTTGTTTTAAGAAATTTTAAATAATTACTAAATATTTTGTATATTATGTCTAATGGTAGGTAAAATAAAATTATAGATTTTTGAGCCTATATATATTTTATACATATAAGTAGTGATTTGTGTTAGATTTCTATGCACGGTTGGTACATTGATAATAGATAATGGTCTAGTATTATAATACCCATGTTCAATTTAAAAAATGAGATTATTATTTTTGATAATATTTAAAGTAAAAAAGTTTTGTCGAATATTTCTTTCACCGGTAGACATTCATTTCGTTGTATGTATATTTTATCATAATATCATAATATCATATTATCTTGAGTTGTTTTTTATTTAACCTGGTTTTTAATGTTACAGTTTTCATTTTCTTTAATGGGTTATCGCTGTTTTATAAGTAAGAACCTCTTCATATAGAAATATCATAACTAATTATAGGTTATATTAATGCTTGATACACTACAATAATTTACTTACATTCTTAGGTTTTATGGAATCGTTCATTGTTTTTACTAATTTATTCGTTACGATATTTATGTGGTCATTCTATTAAGATTATATTCCTATACTTAAAAATGTACTTGTCTTAAATATTTTATGAAAGTTTAGTTCTACATCACTATACATTTTGTTATACAATAGTTATATTATCATAATATCACGCATGAATACTATATAGGCTTGTTAGTTGTTATATTTTAATGGATTAGAATAATCTTAACTCAGGACTAAGCTCCAACAAAAAATTTCATATCATCAACTAAACTATAACTACTATTAACCTCGTGTATTAAAATAATTTATTCAGTTCATAATATTATGTATACGTATGGAAAAACGTGGTTGATAGGGTGGTTCTTTATTCGAGATACATCACATAATATTGAAGTTTCTTGATTTAATTCATTTAATTCGATATTTAATAAAATTATATTCGTTGATATCATAAAATGATAATATAATGTTGTTACTATACGTTTATACTAATTACATACACACTAATAAATCTTCTGACCTTTGGTATGCCGTACCAAAGATACGTCGTGACATAGCGGTGGTGGTGTTGGTCCACGCGCGTATATTATTTTCGTTTATGAACGCTAATTAATATTCCAATAAAAAATGTTTATTATTGTGATAGGTACATTTCTAAATTTATACTACGGACAATCATGTACACATCGATACGACCAGCTATGTATTGCGATTAGACGTTGTATCGTTTATCAGAAAAATATATCGGGAATAATATTATTGCTTGTCGTCGATGTAAGGTACACGATAGTAATAATATGGCTGCAGGTCGAGTGATAATAATAATGATCGTGTCGGATGACTGCCGCTGCCTGTATACTTGTATTACGCACATAGCTATAGTCCAAATCGGATTCGTCCACACGCGCGCGCGCCAAACGTTTTGCAAGCTCATCAGACGCCAGTCGGTGCGTCGTACATCATCATCATGTATGATATTTCAATTTATACTTGATATAATATGCATAGGTTATTTTATATTTTGATACGAATGCGTTTCCCAATAAAATATAAATACGTTTTTGATTGTTATATTTCCATTGATTGGTAGAAGGTACTAATATTCTTGTTTGGATGTTGTTTTTATTTTATTTGTTTGTTATTGAACGAAAATACTACATAATATGGCAGACCGTCGTGTTAGATAAATTAATTCAATAAAAAACACGGTACGCGCCCGTTGCAAAACCATAAAAATAATTAGTGTCTATAAAATGAATATCGCGTTAAACGACTGCAATCGCTGTAGTAGAATTACAATATTATTATATCAGTCAACGTTTAAAAAATGGTATTTTATGCGTACCGATGATGATGGCGGAAACGTGATGTCTTAATACTATTGTTTTCATAACGGTTTATGATTTGCTCGTGGATTTTCATTGACACGGTTTTTCAAACAATATTCGTTTCACTCGGTCGTCTGCGCCACCTAGCTTAATCTATGGTGTGTGTGACCTCGGCCATTAAAACGTTCTAAGCTATGACGCAATTATCTAATCTGTAGTAAGTAGGTACTACCATAATATATGCACGCGGTACGTGTTTATTACATATTTCTGTGATAAATTAATATATTTTTGTTTTCAAAGTAGACGTTCGTATCTAATTTTTAGTACAATTTCTGTAGTGGTACTACTGATGCATAGTGTTTCGTTTTTCTGAAATTTTGATTTCAATCGTACCTACGTATATGTATGAAGACATCAAAAAGTTTTTGCATAGCCAGTTTGACGGCCCACATAAATATTGCACAGACGATCGCATAAGCTCGCAATATCCACACATATATAGTTTTATGCCTTGAAAGAAGCGCCATTACAGGTATGTATATCGATTATCGACACAAAATATCGCAAGCGCTGTGTAGTTTTTTCTTTCGTCAGGACGAAGAAATTATGTGAAAACTCCCGCTCCGCCAAATCACCATAATATAATATATAACTTATATTTTTATCGATAACACGACACAAATTTTATATTACGGATGGATATCAAAGCGACTATACGTTCGTGGCAAATTCGTCATTGAAATATACAATGCATGATGGAAACGTCTTTTGCGCGAGCTTTCCCTACAATATAAAATGTACGGTGGCGTGACACGATTCGACTTCGTCTGTTATTATGTTATTTCACTCTAACGTGTATAATATTATTGTCCAACGTTTCAAAGCGAAACAGCGGTTCCACGCGAAGTTCCTGAAATATATATTATTTAAGCGGCATATATTATGCGTTATAATAATGTGTTCGGCTAGACGGCAAGAAATTTCGTCCCCTCTTTCTCTAAATAAAATATACGAACCGAAGGAGGAGTGTATTATAATAATATATAGTTGTGTATAGTCGCATAACGGAAAGTGTATATATTATACAATGCATTTTATGTGGAAAACTGAGTCGTTTCCTTTTTATTATTATACGGTTTTCCAAAATCAATTTTTACCCGAAATGCTGGCCGCGAGTTGTGTTGAACGTATATTTTTTATATTGTTATCATGTCGCTGACAAGTCAATTCGCGGCTGTAGACTTTTTTATATAAGAACTTTCTGGTTGAATCCAATGACGGGTTTTCTAGTTTCTCAGTACACGCACACACGCGTATAAAACTATATATTATTATATTCAGGTACACTGGTGTAAGGGCTTAAAGTCCCATTTAGAACGGCGTAAACGACACGAGATGAAAAATAGAGTCGTATATTTCGACCGGCCGCGGTGACGCTCCAATATATTGTACAAAATAATATTATGATGTCGATACAAAAATGGTTTATTTTAATTAATTAATTATTTATTGTAATCATTGTGTTCGTCGACATTGTGGTTTCCCCGCACACTAGCCCGTTGAATATTTTACGTTTAGCACCGGAACGAATAACATTGCACGTCGATCGATAATGACTAATGACCGCTATTCCGCGTATAAAATTTATATTACCGGTCAATTAAAACGCACATTGTGTATCAGCCGTAAAATACATATTACAACAGTAATAACAATATTTAAGTGCACCGTCAATCACGATCCGCACTGATAGGTCGCCGGGAGGTGGAGGGGGTCATCTGCTAGTGACTACTGACTAGCAAACGGTTTGGCTTCGGTTCGACTCGCAACAGTATATATGTACTATCTACGATATTATAATATTACTTTTGACGATGCAATATGAGCTATACGAATAATTATCATTAGCACCTGCCTATTTAAGCTTTTGTTTTATAATAATGTTCTAACATCATAACATCATTGTATTGAAATCAATTCTTCTTTTGTATTTAATAAACTCCTTTCAATAATCGTGAAGTGTTGCATTAATGTAATTATTTTGTTATCGCGGTTGCAGTTTAATCGTAAATAATAATATGCATAATTCATCATAATCACGTGATGGTTTTGTAAAATATTTGTTTTTACTTTGGTCTTATTCAAAAATTATTTAAATTTATTTTAATTAGCATAACGTTTTTTTCAATTCTTAATTTAATTTTTTTTTCTCGAAAACTTTTTGTGGTTAGTATCTAACTCCTCAACATGATAAGTATATCTCCTTTTTATAATTTCTAACCATTCGCATTCGCTTACAATTAATATGCATATTAAAATAAATGTAGGTATTATAATTTTTGTGATATAAGTTGTAATCAAGATTCGCATAAAAATATTTATCTTATGAAAAAATGACTGACGTTTATTTAGTTAAAACACATTTATACATTTACGCGTCTGTGTTTTATAGACTCTCGTCGTATAATATATAGTGTAATTAATAATATAGTGCTATTAAACTAACTCATTACCTAGTTTTAATTTTGTTTTTGTAGCATTATAGTAGTTATGATTTTAGGACGATACTTCAAACTCAACACAACGTATAGATATAACTTTTAATACGACATTATGATGTTAGATAGTCCTAAAGTATTTATGTCACGTAGTCAAAAGGGGGAAAAAACCATCCGTTATAGCTAAACATATCCTTTACTCGATTTTTGAACTCTGTAACGTAGGGTTTGGGTGATTTTTAAAATCTAATTTTAGTGGTCATCTTTATGCGATCGTTCAATAAATCTTCAGTTGTCGATATAAAAAAAAAACTTGTATAGCTATAAATAATTTTGCACCAAAAACTCCAAGTTTTTCGAATAACAATTAAGTATTCGTTTAAATAAACACCGACAAAGAAATGAGTTTTTGAATCATACTTTATTTAGGTTGTGAAACAATATTGTTATTTAAAATTAGCTCGAATTTTTAACTCAAAAAATTATTATGAAAAATACCGAGTTTTTAGTCTTATTATTACATTAATAAACTGTAGTTTTTGTTTTAACACGTTGTTTGTCATTTTATATATTCGTTCTTTATTTTTTAAAATTAATTTCAAATTTACACGAAATGTATGTTTTAAAATTATTTTTATTATCATTAACACTATTTTATATTTAATAATAGTTATTTCCCCTAGTACGATGAGGTATAGTGAGAGTTGTCTGAACTCTGATGTATATTATTAATTTTTTTTCTAAGTCTTTGTATGTCACCATTCGGTTATGAATATTCACGTGGAGAGATGTTTTCTCTACAAAAAGACTTTTCGTCAGCCCTGTAATTAAAAATATCACGTGACACCGTTGGAGTCTCAATCAAAAATGTCGCTTGTAAATTAATTCGCACAAACAACACGCCGGGGGAAAAAAATAATAACAATAGTGTCTCTTCAAACAGAAATTAGCATTTGTTTTAATTTTTACAAATTTATTTTATTTAGTGAATTGTCTATATCAATATATATATATAATATATATAGTTTTTGTTTTAAGACACCAATTGAACCTATCGTTTTTATTTTAACATATCAACATATGGACGTAATGTATATCCAGTGAGTAATATTATATTTTGCTAACGGTCTTGTGGTTATGATACAACCCTACTCATTTTTAGATGAGAAATGTATACAATGAAAATGTGGTTGATGTACTTCCATCTACATATATTAATATTATTTAGCTTATTTTAACTAAAAAATGTTTACCAATGTCTAAAAGAATGAAATGATGACATTTTTTTAATACAAAAAAGAAAGTTTACATAATATCGAAGATGTATGGGGTGATGTTTGTCCAATGGTATACTTGACACGTTGACCGGATAAGCCTAAAAGTTTAGTTTATCTCGTTTTTAGTACCAAAAAAAGTTTATTTTCTATTTTGCTTTCATCCTTTATAATACAGGTTGATACTGTATTTTATAGTTTATTGACTAACTTCACCCCCCTTTTTTTAGTATGTCTCTGAGATTTTAAAACTTAGTATTTTATCGTTTTCATTATGATCAGTCACGTAGAATTTGTTTTTTTTTTCAATGATAGAATTAAAAATAGCTGACGTGTCTGTTTTGTTATTTTTCTAATTAATTTTAAACCCTTTATTTAAAATTATTGTTTACCTTCTTTAATAAAGCTGATCGATTGTCGAACAATAAATTATGTTTTCCATTGGTTGGATTTTCATTGATCTAATAGCTCATATATATTAGGAATGAAACGTAAAACCTTAAAATGAACAAACAATATCCATTAAAACTATGTAAATGTAATTTATTTTTAACAAACTGTTTCAAATATTCGTATTTTTAACACAATCTTCCTCATTATTAATTCATAATATGTGGATTTTAACAAGTTAGTTTATTTTAATGTTTCAACGAAAAACTGAAATGCGATGTCTTATTAGTCGAAATAAATTTCATTTTTTTCATATATTTCCAACATCAATCTAAGCTCGATAACGGAACAACAGATATAATATGAATAATATTTAAAAAGTATAGGGTGTTTTTATAAAAAAACCAAATCAAAAAACCCTATTAACCAAATTTAACACAAACATTTATTATAATATCTTAAAACCATATTCTATTAAACACTTTAAAAAAAAAAGTATCTTGGCTTCGTTTTAACAGATTACATAAGCATTTTGTGCACTTGCCATTGAGTTCTGTATAATAGGCATTCGTTGAATACAAATCATATGCCTTGCCGCGGGGTTTCTGTTTAAATACATTATTATATAAACAAACATTTTTTTTTAGTTGCATTTTGTACTTTAAAATATTCTCCGTGTTTATGTTTAAGTAATCACGTGATGAATCGTTTGATGTAAACAGCTGAACGTCGAACGCATTTTTACTCATAGCGAAACTGTATATACAGTGCAAGGAGTAATGTTTTGAGTGGGTACTGGGTACCTACCTCCTATATTATATTATATTTGGAATTTTTGTTTTCAACACGTTTCCACGTCAATGGAACAAGAGCGACACGCAAATTTTGAAATGCCATACCGCACGAATTATATTACATCAGAACTATAAAAACTACAAGATATCAATTTAAAAACAGTGTGAACACGATTCTTGTTTGTTGACCATGAATGCAATTTATAGGATGTCAAAAACCACTAAAACCATGCCCAAAAAAATCTTAACCTCGTCGGAACTCATACTTGTTTCATATTTTAGAAATCGGAACAAATGTTATGAGAATACTTAATGCATTTTCTCGTGTCAATAGCGCTGATCGATTTGAGTCCTTATTTATTTGTTTTATATACTTTTTTTTTGCATAATCTGCAGACATTTTTAACAAAAAAATCTCGTAAAAGTTCCATTTTCTGTACGTCAAAAATAATATTCGTCTATGCGGAGTACATGACAACATTATTCCAATGTTGTGAAACAATAATAATAATATACTTTATAGATCGGTGTGATTCATCGACCCATAAACACAGTAATCGCAAGCGATTCCGAAGGAAAGTTTCTTTTGCTTTTCGATTGTAAACAGAAGACTGGCAACTATATACACACACTGAATAGTCAGTGTTAGTATATAGCCATATAGGGACTCCGAAGAAAACTTTATGTCGCACCCATTTGTCGTTCCCGAGACCGACGGCACATATATACGAGTTCGATTTTTCAAACTGCTTCTTCTCCTAGTTTTTCACCACGACTACCGGGGGGTCGTTGAACAATTTGGTGTACGTACCGAGTAGGGGAGATGTTGCATAGCCCACTCGTTGCCGCCCTTCCTCGCCGGCATATATATATATCACTGTGGCGTCTTCAGCCTCGACACGCACAGCCACCCCGCTGTCGCACCCTATGCCACAGTATAAGCGGTAACGCGACTGTACATACCGGAGATTTGATTTAACGTTATCGCACGACACACTACACGAGTTCATCAATCCATGAACACTCTAAACCCGTACCGACGGTCGACCCCGAAATCACATTCATTGATTAGAGTAACAACCCTATAAGTGTATATTATAAGCATGTACATGACCTTTATAACATGTATTGCGATTGTACGATATTAGGGGAAAAAGTTCCGATAAAAAAAAAAAAATACTACTGAATATAATTATAAAAGTTGATAATACTCTAAAAAGTAAAATCCTCAAAGTTTATCTTAAATAATTAAGTATTACAAGTATCGAATTTATTCAAAAATCAAAGATCTTTATGATAACGAATTTACATGCAGGTTCTGATGAATCTGATGAACGATTATTTTTGCTTTGGACAATGATTTGCGTTATGTTGCTTATGCGTGTTTGGTTTTGTTATAAAAATGTTTCAACTGCTAAAAAAATAGTTGTACTCGTATAATATACATTATTGATCTACATTAATAAAGATATAAAATCTCGTGGATTGTGGCAGTTGAAAAGTCCAGCATAGCTTGCGTAATGATCTTATACTGTGACTACATATTTTTATTTGTTTTTTTTTTTTTATTATTATTCTCAGCGAGAGAGTCAAGACTTACTTTTTTGATTTAAACACAAGGAAACCATCGTCCTTCAAAGTTTTGACGTCGAAAATCGAAATCTGTATATTATTAAAAAGTACTACTAGTTTGGCGTTTTTTCTTTTTTTACGAATTTGATTCTCTGGTAGAATAAACTTTATAAATTCGATTTTTTCTTTACGCAAACACATTGTAGTATAGCACACCTATTACTATTATCACAATAACAGTAGGTAATGCTATTTGGTAGTTGGATTATCAATTCATTTCGAATCGTCCGAAACGTGCAATTGTTTTTTTATTTGTACCTTCTTACTGTTTAAAAGTTGCACACGAAAAACTGGCTAACCTAGTTGTTTAATTAGTGTACGAAGGGCGTTTTATTATTTATTTTTTCAATATTTATTTATTATTATTATTATTTTTTTCGTTGCCTCCGTGTTCCGTGGAGAATTTGGGAAACTAACCAAACGTTTTCACAATTTGGCACATCTGTAGGTACGTATCAGAAATTGTTTTGTTTTACTCGGCGTTGTTTGATTTCTATTCGCTCCAATAAACACCTGTACCCCGAAAACAACTATTAGTGTTGGAAAGCAGCCTGATTTTTTCATTTTTTTTTTTTTTTTGAACATAGTGAGGGACAAGATAAAGTGTACTATAATATCATAAATAAATAACGGTTGCAAGATCTATTATAAACTAATATCATTATTTTAAATTAAATTTTTCAGTTACTTAAAAATAAAAAGTTAAAGCAAATAAAAATCAAGTTTTTAAATTGCCTAAACCCCATAGGTACTATAAGTTCTTTATTATTATTATTAAGTAAGATAAATTACATAATATGTTAAATTATAAATTTATTCAATTTTTATAATTTTTATAACTTTATAGAAATATATTTTGACATTTAAAATCTACATTATTTTAAAACAAGAATATTAAATAACGTTGGTACTAAACTTACAATAGTATAATATTATACATAGGCCTAGTAAATCAGAAGCTTTATTAATGTTTCAACATTTTAAGTCCATATTATATAAATAAATAATAACCATTATTTTATTTAAATAACGCGGTGAACTAAACATAAATATTTCAATTTATTTTTACATTATGTATTTAAAGTAATAAATTAAATTTTAAAGTTTACGTTTAATACAAAGTTACATTAGCTAAATCTGTAATTAAATTTGTTCTTATCAATTTACGTATGGGATATTACTAAATAGACGTTAAAAAAAACTATAAACTTTAGATGACTTTATAATTCAATTCAAGCTTTAGGTAACATTATGTTTAATATTTTTATTAAGATATTTTTTTTATATATTGTCTATCACTATAATTATTGTTAAAAAAGTTTCAGACTGTCATTATGTTCCAGTAGCGTCTATTTCATAGTACTTGAAATTTATCAACTTTGTTATTTAATTTTCAAAAAAAAAATGTGTAAAATGACACATTAGATCGTGTAAAAAACAGAATGACAAAGAAAGATTACATACTGTATTTTTTTATTGTAGGCATGTGATCTGTCCAATGTTAGTGTGTTTTACAAATAACCAACTAATAATAAAATATTATATGATAGTTTTTGTGACATAATATATTGTATTATTGTTTCAATGGGTATAATGCACTCAGTAGTGAATAAGGATCCATTTTCCTAATTCAATCCTACTTAGGACATTTTTATTTCAAACTATTATGCCAATTGTATAAACACAGCAATTTTAGGATTTATACTTAAATCAAATTATAGAGATATGTTTACTTCTCCAACTTTGGATTTCCATAATATGTTTGACATATTACAATAATATATAATAGTGAATTTTTGCTGAATAGATATACACACATGCCAAGGAAAACGGTGTTTAATACTATAAAAATTAAAAATAATGACGCTATTGATAGTAAAGCTGATAGTTATGTTCATTTATTTTATCATCAACTATAAAGTAAAATAGGCGCATACACATTTGATAAGTAGTAAAAAAGCCTAGGGCATTTTTGTAACAACTTACAGTCTTACTATTTCTGTTACGTGTTAGTGAATAACTGAAATAATATAATTTATAACTCGTAAACCTATTGGATTACATTTATAAGTTAATACTATATACCTAGTAACTTTATATGGTAGGTATCAGCTACTACACAAAAATGTTTAAAAGAAAATATTATAGAAGTATAAAAGTCGTCTGTGTTGTCAGTGAGTTGGTTGATTAAATAAAATAATTATTTTATTTTTATTAGTAATTATTATGTATATTGTAAAAGAGTAGTTTGTTTAAAAAGAGAAACACAATGGACGTTGTGTACGTTTGATACACGTACCTATAGGTACAATGGTATAAACGAGAGTGAACCGTTTTTCGTTTTGTGTTTATTGTTTATTATATCCATTTAATAATGATAATAGTTTATACACTCGATGTCCAATATACGACAAAGTCCGAAATAAAAATTCTCTGTAAAACTATGATAGGTGGGCGGAATTGAGGCGAGAGTATTGTGGAAATGAACTCCACTCGAGAAAGTCATACCACATATAACATAATTTATTGTGTATTTGTATCCTACGCAAAATTAATATCCGTATAGTATTATTTATAATACGAAAATGTCGTCATCGACATATCAACTATTATTTACTCAGCCGATCATTTAGTGTTCTGTTTATTATCTAAGAGTTGAATTTTAGCGGGAGATAATTATTTAGAATAAATGGTAAAAATTAAAAACCGAAATTCAGTCACATCAATTAAAATGTTGAATAAAAAGTAAACTAACATTAATTTTTAACAATATTCATGTATGTGAGTATGTGGTATTATATATATTTTTTAAAGCAATCAAGTTGTTAATTTGTTTGATGGACTTTTAGTTTGAAATTAAGAATTAAGTCGTTTTAAATTGAATAAATTAGAAATTATTCATTTTTTTCGGAGAAATACATGAAATATATCGGCAAACCGTTGAACGTGCATTATTTACTCTTAATACTGCGCCGCACTCGAAATAATCTCATAATATCCAATATAGAAACACTGTATACTGTATACATAAAAAAATCGAGACCGTGGAAGTCGAGTGAATACAAACTATACGATAATATATTATTACAGTTTTCACTGGGTCCGTTGGTCGTTTTTAAGTTTTCAACTCCGTCCGTCTCACTAGGGTCATTAAATAATTAACGATTATCATTCAATATCATCGCAATAACCATAAACGTGTATATTACTTTATACGCGTTCGGATTTCAACGGTTTTTGGCTCAACGTCTCATTTTTAATCGCGTGCGGACGCGCGTCTAAACGATCGAGAATGATACGTGTGCGTCGGGGAACGGGGGTTTATAATTAGCGGTATAACCGAATGAATGTCGCGGCTGAGGAGTCATCGTCGTCATTGTCACACACGCAAGTAGAAAAGTAATAATAATAATAATAATGATGATGATGACGACGACGACGATGATGATGATGACGATGACGATGACGATGATGATATAATAGTGGCCTGAACAAACTACGACGACGACGACGACGAAGAAGACGCCGCCACCGCCAGTCGCGCAAGTCGCAATCGCGCCCTTCGTCGCCGCACTCCCATTCGAGTTTATTTCTGTTTTCCGTTTTGGCAATGACCCAAATCTCTTTCTCTCTTGTCATCACCACTACCGTGGATATTTCTCCTCTCCGTTATTATTATTACATTTTTTTTCGTCGTCGACTCCTCCCCCCGCCGTCCAAACGATATATGCTTAATGTGAATATATGCGTGTGCGTGAAACGGTCGACGCCGCCGACTGCACTCGGAAAAATATATATACTTTGTATCATTACGCGCGTGTCGTAAACAAATATCTTTCGACGACGAAGACGACGATCCCGGCGAGCGTATATAACATGTACACGCGGTCGACGTGCATGCATCATCATAAGCTCAGTTCATATAAATTATAATATAATGTTGCTTACGCGTTCGCTCTGCCGAGAGTGTGGTACCCATTTAAGTTCTGCGTTCTCCTGCTGCCAACACGCGTTTGACTTTGTTTTTAAACGTATTTGTATTATATACGGGCGTGTGTGTATTTGTTTATAAGCAGTGGATTTTGTTGGTTGTGAGAGATTGTGGGTGATCCATACCGCGGTTATTTAAACTGGTGGCGGCTAACGTCCTTTGGTCCGTGGTGTCCGTCATTCAGTAACACATAATAATATACAATTTGATCGATTGGTTGGATGTTTTGGTGATGTACAAATATGTGCATTGATGATGACGAGTCGTTTTATAATAAATAATTAATATACCTATAAATAGCACAAAAGAGCCAAAATATTTTAAACATTTTTCGTGTCTAGTAATTATAGTAATATGAATATTCGGTAGAAATTTTCAAGTCTCTATAGTTGGATATTAATTTTTGTGTTAAGTATTAAAAACATAAAAATCGAATTTTCCGAACACTGGTTTTGTATAGAAATTTCTTTTATTTTCCCCGTTCCATTGGTTTATTGTTGTTTTTTAAAGTATTGGAATATAATATTTACTTTTGTCCCCAAAATACTAACTATAGATTCATTTTTTTTTAATTTTCACACAAATTATAATTTGAAATTATACAAAAAGTGTAAATGTAAGTGATTCTCTGATGTTGGTGATATGCTAATGTATTTTGTGATACCTAGTGGATATAACATTGAAATGATTTGTATCTAGTTTTTTTTTTTATTTTCTACTACCTAATTACGTTAATTTTCTATAGATAGGCTGGTTTTCAAAAATATCTCGAGCAACAGGTATTATTTTGTTGATAGCTTCTACTGATTGAAAAGTTATTGTTTTCAAGTCTTATCTGAAAGTATTCATAAAAACAGTGTTGAAGTTTATGTGACGCTAATATTGCTTCCTAATTCGTTTAACTACTACAGTATAATAACGAAAAAACGACATTTATTCAAATTCCCAAACAATTTTCTCGTCAAAAAATACTATGTTTGAGTTGTATGACGTACACGTACTGTGTTGTTAATTGACAGGGATCCTTTAGATCAGTATTTATTTTATTAGTTACTACACAATCAATCAATAATATTATCATTTCTTTTAATTTTCAATTTTATGTTTGTATTAAAACCATATTATATTGTATTTGTTGCAAATGGATTTAATTATTTCAACTTTAACTTTTCTTCATCGATTTAATAATTGATTTTCATCATTTATACTTATGAGTACAACTTATAAGTGTACATAAGTTTACATCTCTTAATTTACAACATATACAAGTAAGATTAATGTGTATAAATTCGCACGTACTGGCGAATACTGTGGACTTTATTTTGTATTCCTTCACAATGTACATTCTTTGCAGTGTCGGGGGTACAACATATATGTAGGTAGTCCAAAGCTGATGCCCAAAGGCTCGTTTGCATTCGATTCGTTACAATAATAACGTCAAAAACATAATAATATATTAATATGTGCTCATGTCGTGTTGACATTTTTGATAAATTATTATTATTATTATCATACATATGTTTGGTCTCAGCTTCCAACACATTTATTACACACATACATATTATTATGTATAATGTATATAATATCATATATTATATGCATGTTTCATCCTCCATCGTCTTACTTACATAAGAGCGATACATATGACTATTTACCTGGTCGAAATCAATTCATTTTCGTCTGGATTTGTAGTCGATAACGCCAAAAATCACTTAAGTCTAAAACTTTATCCCCCAATTGCCACGATTTCGATTAAATTCGTGTCATCCGTTTTTTTCTTTTCTTAAGTAGGTATATAGTGATTTAATCTTTCACATATATATATATTTTATTTGAGGTAATTAATTTTCAATTTATCGAAACAAAATAAATAAAAGCTTTATACTCTATATACTTTCTAGTTGATACTAATAAAACCGAATTGAATTTAAAAACTAAATCAATATAAATATAATATTCATACATATACGAGTCAACTTATACTAATATTATCATGCTACAAATTACTTTAATAAGAAACTAGAACATTTATTTTAATCGTAATTGTTATGTACCAATATTCTTGTCATTATTATTTTTATTTTTAAACTAATATGACAAAATAGATTAGTGTACGTATATGGATAAAAAAATTCTATAGTAGTTAATTGAAAACATCGATTGGTTTTTTAAATTTATATTTAAACTCGAAAATAAAATAAATAAAAACAATATAAACTATGATGATACACATTTTTCAAAGTAAACCTAAACCCACATTTATGTCAACTTTTAAATAATCTATCAACTTGTTTGTTTCTTGGAGTATCCACTTAAAATTCACTCACAAAAGGTATTATAAAAGTAATTTACTTATTTCCATGTGAAAATAATATATTTTCCAATTTATAGACTATCAAAACTTATAACAATATAATAAAAAATATATAATTAATTTCAATCAATATTGGTTAATATTTTCCCAACAAAATAGAAAATAAAAAACAACATTTAAAAAAGTCGGCAAATAGGTACCGCTCTGCTGTACATTAGGGGGTGGGATGGACCTCGGACTAGGGTAGGTTAAATTTGAATGCAATGATAGGTATCATTGATTTGTCAGTCTAGAATATTTAACGTTAGATATAAATACAAACAATTTTATGAATTTTGAACTACAAAATAATTTGCAAATATTCATGATTTTGACCAATTTTTGTCAAAATTTGAACTTCAAATGCTAATAAAAAAAAATTGTGCCTATGTATTCTTATAATTTTCTAATCACTATAAGAATAACATATGAGGAACTTTGTATAAAATTTTCAAGTATTTTAATTCGGCCAGAAAAATTTTATCGATACTTCAAAAAAATTGAAAATTTCAGTTGTCTATAAATAGCTCAAAAAAACTCAAAATATTTTAAAAATTAAATCATGTAAAGAAAATATCAATCTAAATAACTGGTAAAATTTTCAAGTATCTACGATTTATACTTTTTGAATAATAACAAATATTTAAAATCGTTTGAGGATAAATCGTTATCGTTACGCGATTTCGTAAAAATTTAAAATTCAAACGCACTTAAAATTTTTCCTATAATGATGCTTCGAGTTTTCTCTAAAGCTACTTGAAGAAAAACCTATGGAAAACTTAGTGTTGTATTTTTAATCCTTAGTTATAAACACAAAATATTTTATGATTTTTCAACTTCAAAATTACCTGCAAATTTTCGCGTTTTCGACAGATTTCGTAAAAATTTGAACTATATAAACGCTTATAAAAAAAATTGTGACTAACGATTTTTAAATTTTTTTTAGCTACAATAAGAACAACTCATTAGGAACCTTGTATTAAATTTTCAAGTTTTTTTGGTCATCCAAAATTTTTTTACCGACACTTCAAAAAATAATTCGCTTAAAATGAAAATTTCAGTGGTCTATAAATAACTCAAAAAAAAGACAAAAGTTGTTTTAAAATTTAACTGTATATAGGTAACACTAACATAAACATTTAGTGAAAATTTCAAGTATTTACAGTGATTAGTTTTTGAATTACAACCATATAAAAAAATTGATTCTGTCGAAAACTGGTTTTGCGTAAAAATTCCCGTTTTTCCTTCATTTTTTTTTGTTTTTCTCGATTTTTTTGAAAACTGTTGGAAAATGTTTACTTTTTTTCTCTATAATGCACCAAGGATATTCACTTTTCCATCGGAAATCACCCCCGAAGTTTGAAATTGAAGAATTATTTCGACTAGTTATATGCTGTTCACAGACACAAAAAAAAAATACATACATCATTGTAAAATCAATACATTCATCACTCCGTTCAGAATCTAAAATAGATAATATTATAGTAATAGTATAAAATTATTATAAGATTATTATGTTAATATTATATAACCTATAGTTTCTGTCTAGAATTTAAAGTATTAAAAAAACTAAAAATAGTCGGTTTACCAATAATACTTCTAACATCGCGAAAAAAAATTATATTTAAATTTAATAGTTCTTAAAAAAAATCCTGATTTAGTTAAAAATTGAAAATATTTTATTTTGAAGCTATATATATACCTATGTTATTTGTGTATATTTCCAAATAATCTAATAAAGCCGCTTTGAAGTACCTGTGTATTAATGTACATTCTTTAATAGGTTTACGAATGTATAGAACTGGTCGGAGGAAAAATGTAATTATCGTTTATCCAAATTAAAGCTAGCTATTACTTTTATTTCACTCAGGGGGGCAATTCAGATTTTAATTTTTAATTTTAATTTGGAACATTGTGGATGGAGAATTGACACGTTAAAAATATAATTTATTGTTTGTATAAGATAATCGCAAACCGAAAAAATCGTTTGATTCAAAACAATGCAATTTTTATTAGTATAATCATTTTATTTTAATCGCACAGTTTTACAAAAATACTGTTAATTGGTGCTTAAATATTGTTCTATTTTACGAGTAAACAAAACTACTTATAATATATAATAACAAACGTAATATATTGTGGTTTGTTAGTAATAAATCAATATGAAGTGTCGGAGTATAATTTTTTTCCAAGAATAGGCATTTACACGTCAACATAAACAATTTGGCAGCATTTTCACATAAAGCAACTCTTTCTGACCCATCACTTTGAATAATGGTTTTTTACGATTTTAATTTTTCGATGAAGTATGTTAGATAGCTTAAAGTATGCATGTTTTTCACTGTCATCATTTTTTCTGGTTACTAATGGATTAGTTCAAATAGTAAAAGAAAATATATATATAAATCGGAAAATGGATTCACTCATTCTAATTATTCTTCTTGTTTCGCTCAGTTCATTTGGGAATTGAGATACACAATGATAACTATTGGATTATGTAATTTTATTCAGTTTAAAATCGATATTATGTTGTAGCTTATAATCGCTTAATACAAAATAATGTACACCCACAGGACTTAACCTATCTAATAGTATTATTCGTTAAAAATAAACCTTCAACATTAAATTGTAAAACTTTAATAACGATATCGAGTTTTTAATTTTTTGATAATTATTAATGTACAATATCCATAATTTATTTTTTCAATATTAAAGTGTTTTATCATATAATATACACAACTGTTAATTTAATAAAATAAAAATATATCTAATTTATACAGTTTCATTAAAAGCAAAATGAACCAAAAAACGTTGAAATAAACGTAATGATAAATGTAATTTTTTGCATACAAACAGTTCATTAGGTCATTGCAAATTGAATTACCCGCTACACGTATAATAATTCAATTGGACATTTTTAATCAGGAGTTAGGACAGCCAATAATAATGTCTCGTTAAGTTTATAAAAAAAAGTAAAAATAAAACTCGGGTTGAATATTTTTGGTATGGTTAAGAAATTCATTTGTGAATAATTTACGTCATGTATTTGTATATTTTAACACTAAAATCAATTCGACGCGAATGTCGGAATTAACGGTAACATATTAGAATACTATTTAGCAAACATTGTTGTATAATTATTTCCAGCAATTCTTCATTTTCACATAATGTATTAAATTTAATAACCTTAAATAATTTGAAAATAACTCCATCGGATAATCGGTATATAATACCTTTTCAAAAATGTACAATACTTGAAATTCTTTATATTTTCCATTATGTGATAATATTAATAAATATATAGTTATTATAAATATTATGAAACATAAAATAATCAAGTATATATTATATAAAATACTATGGTTAGGGTTAATGTACTTATAAATTATATACCATATTGTAGTACTGGTATATTAATATTGGTCTCAGTATTCTTTTTTCAGAATAAATTAATATACATATTTATGCAAATCTTTTATTAAGTCGATTTAGGATTTTTTATATCGTCAAATTTTTTTCTTTTTCATCAAAAATTAAACATTCACTATTACTTTCTTGTTATAATTTTGCAGAGGGATGCTTTTGACATACGAAATATGAATACAGTTAGCATCGTGACACGGCACAGGCATATTGTGTAGAAATTAGATGAGTAGTTCTGTCAGGTTTTTTTATACTCAAATAATTTTTTTTCAAGCTCTTTTAATGCTTCCAATCGTTTACGTCGAGAAGTGTATAATTTCTTCGTCTGGTGTCCAACGTTCGCACATTATAGTCGATCTGTCGGTTTTTTTTTTTATTTTTGTCTAAAACACACGTTATATTATCATAATTCTGCAGTCGACCATAAAATATTATGTATACGAATTCGGAAACAGCTATAGGTACTATATAATAATATCTGCGTTACACGCAACACCGCGTACAACTCACTTAGCGGATTTAAAATTATCTACGAGCACACGTGGCCCGCAGGTAAACATAATATAACGATAATTCGAGCAACGCGTACACTAATATACAAAATAATATTATAAGCTCGAGATAAAAACAATAAGCCCACTGCTGTACAATATTATAATACGAACACACTTTACGGTCACCATAAATTATAGCAATAAAAACATAAAATATTATATGTTGTGATATTATTGTGCGTATTATAGTGGGTAATATACAGTGGGTAATGTAAATGTGGTGAAGAAAAAACAAATACTGGGACAGTCGCAAAATTGATTGTGTGCTAGTCCAAGTCCTATTTCAGAAACTGATATAGAAATATTATACACAATAAAATATATCATTCTAATGTTATTTTTACAGCTTAAGTTTATAACATTATGTATATTACGATATATGGTGCTGTTTTCGTTTCCAACGTGTGAAAATTTAATTAGAAAAGACCACTTATTGCTTTTACGACCCGATGGCAGTGTATGAGAGGGTTGCGGAGACGTAAAAGGTCCGCCGAAACGACACTACGGTGTTCGACGTATCGACTGTGCACTGCGAAACGTTTTCAGAAGAATTTGAGACTACATGCGCACTAAATCGAGGACGGGTCGAAAAACACGATCGGCGTATATCGGAATGATGAAAACAAACGGCGCGAGAGAGAACACCATCAAAGGTTTCCTATTATTTTTTTTTCCGTTTCGAATGAAAAACAAAATCCAAACTAATCACGATTGTGGATTAAAAGGGGAGACGCGACGTCGTGTACTATATATACATCGTATATACGTCTCGGTCGGAACTCCGTTAATGTACCCGCCACAAGTGTATATATAACGTGGTTGTGCATACCACCATCGGAAAGTCTGTGGTATATTATTCTCAATGTCTCCAGACCAACAGCGAACACTTGTTTTCCGAATAATTGACATTTTACGCTGGACGGGAGTACGTGACCTCCGTTTTCGTCAGCAATCCGTACCAGTGGCAACAGCAAGAAGTCACCTGTAGCGAAAACTAGACATTGCAGCCGTATTTAACGGTATGGTTTTCGCGCATGTTCGTCTTCATCGTCGTTGTCGATTTGCGCTTCGTGCCGCCGGCCGAAAGCGCGTTTCCGTCGCGGGTACGGCATCGCTTTTCCACAGCTCTCTGGAGCCGCAATACATAAACTCGCCAAATACGCTTCCGACAAACGATATGATCTAATCGGCCGCCGCTGAAATATTGGTGAGGGCCTTTCTTAAATTTCGATGTTTCACTTGATGACGATTTAATTTGAACACGTGTTATGCAACAATCGCGTACAAATGTTTATCGGCTAGTGTTTTTTTTTGTTTGTTTTAGAATTAAAAATTGTACTCTACACATTGCGCCTACATTCCTGTCAAACTTGTGATAGTTACAGGAAGAAGGGAAGTGCAAAACACTTTTATCGGAAATCATACACACCAATTACGAATTCGTAATGCACGATAAAATAAAGGGTACGACCATTTCCTCGGTATGAGCGTTATTTTAATCGATGTTGTTTTTCACGGTGCTAACGTAATTTTTGAAATGCTTACGCACACTTATATTATTATTGGCGTCGACCACCGGTGTGAACAAAGGTTTGTGCCGCTGGCCGTCCTCCAAGTCACCGAGCACTTTTATATAAATGTAGACAGAAGTGCGATTAAGATTTCTACGCATTTATATAGAGACGCTCAACCCGAAGAATTTAGGCACTTCAATAGTTTTCGTTATCTTCTGCACCACAAGCATTACACGTGATCAGCCTTACGACAGGTTTTAGTTTATTTCACTGTGTTCAGTGTGTGTGTGTTTGTTGCGAAGAACGTAGAAACGCTATCGAAAGGTGACTGACAAAGACCCGCAATTATTATTGAGTGCTTGCTTTTACTCTTTGTTTATATCGATTTTTCACGTTCGTTCTCGAGTTTTACAAACGATACAAATATACAATTTAATCCCAAACCTCAAAGCAAATCGAAACTCGCCTTAAATTACATTTCATATAATATAATGGGTACCTACGTAATGTACGTTACACGGGAAAAAATATATTAACAATTTCTCTTATTTACAATAAATAGTATATATATATACAAACTATAATATTTGACAAACAAATGTTTACAATACATTCAACGTAAAATACCGCTTTTAAAAATGCGCATAAGTATTTTTTAAATTATTTAATAAATGCAGGTACTTATATACGTATGTTTATAATATGCTAAAAGACTGAGGTCAACTGGTGGTTATATTTTTTTGTACATACCTTACACGATTACACTAAACATAATAATATATACAGATAATAGAGGTGACGTGCATATGCACTATTTGTATGCGGGAAATTTAATTTTTAATTAATTTGACACCTAACGGAGTACGCAGTTCAACTTCTCTCGTAGAAATATTTTACAGCGCGCTAAACTTGCGCACTTTTTACATAGGTTTCGTAATTTATTAGAATAGAGCTTTTTTGGTCTCTAGATATCGGTTTGTATTATATGACATAAAAATATTATAACGGTCACTAGACGAAACACTCTTGTTTCGGTGAAGATAGAGAGAGAGAGAAGACGATCGTCTGTAACCTAGTGGTTATCATAAACGACAAGTCGTTACACTCGCTACAGCCTACGTTCACTAGTCATGTGCAGAAATGGAAAGATTTGTTTCATATTTACGACCGCATTGATCAGAACACGCGGTCTTGTGGTTACGGTGGAAATCTCAGTAACCAACAGTGACGGTTTTTGATGTCCAGTTAGAGCTAAGGGATGTTTAACAAATAAAAATATTTTGTTAGCGTACCAAAAAAACATGATTAATAATATATCTACTTATGAGTGTATATTAATTATTTGTATAATATGCAATAAATAAAAATCGACTATTAACTAGTATGACCTGAGAACAATTTTCAAATCCAACAAAAACACTAAACACTGTTTAATTTTGAACAAAAATTAACGAAATATCAATTTGAAGCCGATAATTATATTAATACGTTTACTGAAACCAAAGCCAAAATAATTGTTTAGATACAGATATATAGTTACACATTATTAGTCTATTTTATTTAAATAATAATTTAGTCGTAAGCTTTGTATAATTTTAGCATCCCCAAAATTTAAGGTCTAGTTGTGCTTTAATATAAGCGTCGGTGGCGGTGACCAACTATTTTCGTTCGCGTGCAGCGGCGATTCCGGACGTATAGGTCTCGCGCGTAAATTGATTTGGCAGAACGAGTAAAAAAAAAAAAAAAAAACTAATTGTCGTGGTGGCGGTAGCGGCGAGTAACGGTGGACCGGCACGCGATCTGGCCAAAAGCCGTGATGGAGGTGGCGACGGCAGTGGTCGAGGCTGCGGCGCGATGACATTTCCAAACCCTTTAACCCCTAGCTCGCACCTCCCCTAAACGCAGACCTCATCCCCTGTCACTGCGTAGTAGGATTCGGATAAAACAGCATGTGTGTGTGTGTGTGCGTGTGTGTTTGTGTGTGTGCACGTGTGTGTTTGTGTATGTGTGTGTACAAGTATAAGTTTCACCAAAGCGTAGGTTTTAATGACGTTTAAACCTCCGACACTGCTGCCAGTGCTGTTGCATGCTATAAGTCCTCGTCGGTCCCTTTCAAACGTGGAACCTTGCGCGTTCGCCCATGCCCCGCCATCCGCATCCGTATTATTATTACACTGTGCTCCGCACCGACACAAATGAGAACGCTTTTCACAGAACTATACTCTTTGCACCCGCGACCCTTCCCACGGCTCATCACTCGGAAATCGTATTGTCCTCGCCGCACCATTCCGTAGTCGACATCACCTGTAGTGCGGCCGACTATCATCCTAACCCCATCCCCTCTTCGTATATTTCTTCCTCGTTTTCGTCCCCGTATAATAACGAGCTCTAAATATAAGGTCATATCGTAGAATTGCACTGCACATACGTACTATAAACGTGTACGGTAGTCTGTGTGTGCGCGGTCGTATACACTCCGAAGGGACAATAAACGACGACCCGTTCACCGCGGGTACGTTTGAGGTGGAGGGGTTTGTTTCCAAAGTTCTGTCTCCGTCTTCGTATTCAAACTCTTCTCATTCTCTCGCACCAACCTCTCTCTCTCTCTCTCTCTCTCTCTCACACACACACACAGGCGCGTGTAGCGTATTATAATATTATAACGGTCGGTCGTCGTACTCGGTTCCCCGTAACTGCGATCGTCGGCGAAAATGTTCGATTTACTTAACTGTGCTCTTAATACGCATTCAAGACGATCGCAATTAGTCCGGCCGTTATCGTATGCTGCAGATTGTCGTGAAATCCGTTTACGACGACGACGTTTTCAGTATAATTGTCAGGCTACTAATATTATAATATAAACGAGACAACGGATAATAAACGCATCCGGACGTATTTTTCTTATTGTCCACCTTCTGTATCAAACATTTTTTCTCAGGTGATCGTAGTATTTAACGAACACGAATCCTTTGTACAAGCCAACCGCTCAATCATGGCCCACAACCATAGTCAAAAATTGAGCACTATTATTATTGGAAGGAAGGGGGGTTGAAAACTTAAAAAATAAGATGCAATAAAAAAATGTTCTCATTTTGCTTGAACTACCTAACGTTATCAAGATTGCATTATAGATAACGTTACAAAATGATTTAGTTTTTTTTTCAGTAGATTATCCCAAAGTTTCTCAAATTATTTTGTACTTTAAACTTGATTCCATTTATAATTTAAATACCTAAGATTTGAAAATGTGATACAGTGTCTCTCTGAAATTGTTATTATAGTAATTTTAAAATATTGAAAAGACATGTTCAATTTTATTTGATAAACTTTTTATATTCAAATTGTTTGTCTCTTATATTCAGAAATGTTTATTGTACCTATCTACAATGGTTTATTGAATTTATTGAATTCGTACTGACTATGCAGCAGAAACAAACTCCCTGGTTTATAATTTATTTTTTAAATAATAATAGCTAGTTGTCGTTTACAAAGCACTTCAAGGAAAATTAGAATATTTTTTTTCATTCAAAAAATTAATAAACAAATAAATATACATAAATATTTTGAATAATATTTACGAAGGAAAATAATATTATGATTATTTTTTTATTCATTTTTATACATCCACCAATGCACACAAAACGGTCATGTATACCTAAGTTATTATGGTTTTAAAAAATTATATGCTATTTTTTTTATATATATATGTATAATTTTTCGAATGACCACTGCAGTCACTCTGCATCACAATAATAGTCGAGTTGTAGTCATAATGGTATAACTGGAAGTAGTAAAGTTGAAAGCAGTATAATATAGTATTAACTAATAGCAGTAGCAACGTGGTCAGAGTAATAGTAATAGGTACGGATGGTTTTATGTCGAGTATGATCGTGTACTCACCTTTGGAAGGTAATAATTTTGAAATACGTGACAACAACAAACAAAATAAAAACAAATAAACATGACGTCGTTACTACAATACGACCAAGAAGAAACGGCAACTAATATTATTACGTGCCTACCTAATTTATAATATACTGTGTACTAATTATAATTTTATAATAAGGAAGTAGGTACCTATCTATAAATAATAGTGTGATTTGTAATTTTTCTAATTAAAATATCGATAACCAATCGTTGTTATGTAAATCAACTGATGAGATAAACGGCACTAATGCTTTATGATAAAACATTATTTATTAATTTATACGCATACATAGTTACACAAAACAAAACAAAATTACGGCTGTTAACGACGTTGTATAAAACAAATTAGAATGATTATAGCATTTAAAGTATGCTATTATGAAATTTTCACCAAGAAAATAATTGAATTCTTATTCAAAAATTACGGAAAGATGAAAATATTACAATAATATAAAATCGTTTGTCGTTAATAATGTTCTTGAAGAGCAAACGTTTAATTGATTTAATTTCAAACGTTTTATTTATGTTTTTGTCGTGCACGATATCCATATATTTAAATATAATATCGAAATCGTTTGAAAACTGCCACTGGCAGAGTTATTTTTATAAATACTGAATGCAAACTGAGGACGGAATATTATTTTAATTTTTCATTAAGAAAAACAACAGTGCATGTACTAGCATACAACATAAAAAATATGTTAAATATACTTATATTTATATCTTACAACGGACAAAACTTCACATGGAATCAAATGACATTCTCTCGACGATTTTTTAAATTTTTTTTTTTTTTTAATTGACGTTACTCAAAGCTGAATCCGTACATTTAAATATATGTTTGTTGTCACGAGACTGCATTGTAATTATGTTACAGCGATGTGTCAATAACCATATAGTTAACACGATTCAAGCCAGTGCTTGTATTTAAAAAAAAAATCAGTCTCAACAAAATCGTGATGGTAGATTTGTAGTATACTCTCATATATATATACATTATACAATATATGCTTTAATTTTCGTTGTGTTTTTACCTATTTTTGTATCGCGTATTCGTGTGTCATTCCGTTGACGAAATTGCGTGTTGTATCCTGCGTAAAACAATGCGCGTTCTTATAGTATGGCCCGTCCAAAGGCGAGTATTGGTGCCCTCGACGGTAGAAAGTAGTAAATTTCGTTTATCTCGTTTCTCTATACCCCTCTGCATACCTATATAAATTGAAATTAACACTTTTTTTATTGATTTAATTAAACATTTTCTCCCCGACACAGCTGTCGGCGTTTAATTTGTCTCCGGAACAAGGAGAAGGAATAGCAGTAAACGAGCAATAGTGAAACGGGGCGGTACGAGATAAAAAAAAACCGTTTCAATTAAAATTCATCGCCAGATCGGAAAATGGGGACTGAACAAAATAAGTCTGAAAAAAGAAATATATATATATTAACAAATAAGCGCTATGAATACAAACGAGCTTAAAAAGAAAAAACTTTTTGTGTCCCATAATCCTATGACAGTACGACCTTATGTGTAGGTAATTTTAGTTTTTCAACAACAAACAACAACAACAGCAGCAGCAGCAAGAAAACTGATAATTTTTATCGAGAACATGCCTGAATTTTGGAGTTTTTTCCCGAATTATACAATGATATATATATATAAATAAAAAACTTTTGCCCCTTTTTTCTACGACTAGTACGTGACCGATTCATGTTTTCAACCGTCCACGGAGTGCAATGAAAGGGAACAAATACATCGATCATGCGTTGTTGTAGAGGACACGTCATTTCATATTATATTGTAGGTGGTATTACAATTGTATCGTGAAAACATAAACAACTGCTTGTGGATTTGTTTTTTCAATAAAATACCTATGTATATAAATGTATGAGCGATCCTCATTCGAACGAGTATAGTACCTACCAATATACAATGTTTTAAACTTCCTACAGAAAATCCGTAGGTATACATATCTAATATAAACGTTCAGTATATCAATGCGAATCTTTTTCTGATGTACAACTGGTAAATACTTACTCTACAATGTCGAATATTGATGTGTAGGCAATATTGGCGGAAATTTCATTGAACCTCAATTTTTTCAAAGACACCAAAATATTATCATCTTAACATCAGTAGAATACATATAACGTGTATATTTCATGTGTTTTTTTTTTATATATTTAATTCCATAATTATTATTACTAGCTAGTTCTAGTTAATTTAAACTGCTGTGTCATATTATCATGTAGTATTTCGATTGGGTGGTCACTGAGGCTTGATCAATATGTGTAATACAAGTATTAAGTATACACGTTTTAAAAAAAAGGAATGTCGTGGGATATAATTTGAGAATCGGTGTGCAGATAAAATAATTGTCTTTAGGCGCATTCTCTCTGAACGCCGTAATATATGAAAAACATCCGCATAAATAATATTATAATGTATACATCGGAAAAGCCTGCACTTGGGTTGTAACGGTACAACATAACGTTGAATTATTTTCCGTTTTGATTGTTATAACTGACAAAATTCCGATCCTACGTATAATGATATAACGTCATGATATGACATATACAATTTACGTACGGATATTATATAATATGATTTTAGTCAAAACTGCGTAAAAATATTTGTGTAAAATTTCATTTTTTCGACGTAAATTAAACGTCTGTCGCAAAATATATTTAATGGGTTTGCAGCGCGTGGTGACGGCGTTGTACAGTGTAATAACATAATATTATGGATTTCACGCGAACCTCTCGTAAAGCGATATATATATATATATATACACGCGCTAATGGTGATATTTGGATATAATATAAATACGATTCCATTATTGTACAATGTTTGCTATCGAACTCCAATGGAACAATGCCACACGGCGGAGTATTGAAGTAATTATTAGCGGGAATCGTTATTGTTTTCATCATAAATCAATGTTGTAAAATTAGGTTTGGGTTTGTGTGTCGGACGGAATAAAGACTGCACCGCGCAACCCTTTAAATTACAGTTGCGAGGCCACCGCGTGGTCTAGGTAAATATATTGTTATGACCCGCACACAGGGTGTGGAAAAATGGGAATTTCACCGGACAAGGCTTTGTGTAGGCATACAATTAATATACGATCGAGTCAGTGCAGTACATCATTACTCTTTACCTATCTCGACGAAATTAAGTAACGTAAAAATCACGCCATCACAAAAGTATTTTGTTGCACACTAATGTAAAAGATTAATAAAAAGTAATTCGTATAACGTAAAATAAAACGAATTTGAAAATGTGGGTTTTTTTTAGATATCTCATCACTTCCTAATAAACTTGAAAAAAGCACGAACACCTTTAATGTTTTTCATTGTATAGAAGCGCTTAGCACGTGATATTGGATACAGTGTGCAGCGTAAATCACATGTATGATTTATAAAAAAACAAAATAAAAAAAAAACAATCATCATGCATTTCTGTTGTGTTGCTATTCAGAAAGTGGTCAATGGTAATTTCTACGAGCCTCAAAATATAAAATAGTATACGTTTTCAAACAGTCGTCTTATCAGAGTACGCTACCGTATTTGAACATATATAGGGGAGAGTATACTCTTTAAGTTATTTACGATGATACATTCAGAGTACGGCGATATTGATATGCACGTTTCGACCGGCTCCGATCTATTAGTAAAAGGGTTCGTCCCAGTCGACTTTGATTAATATTCCTTAGCAATGGTAAACAGCGGACCGGCGCGACGATAGTGGTTTGTATATTTATATACAATATACAATATACATATATATTGTAACGGTGTATAATAGGCAATTGGTCTTTTTGTTTGCCTGGTCGCCTCTTTGGTAACGATTTTTACCTCCCCTCTCACAGCCATCCGCTCCCGCAAGAGGAGATCGCGCGTTGTTATCGTTTCCGAAATATGTTGAACACAAATCTCCGAACGACCCCGTTCGGGCGTCGCGAAATCCAACGTCGACGTCGCGTTCGGGTATTCAGCAGTAAACAACAACTACTAAACTGCAGGTCTTATAACCTCGGTACCGATACAAAGACATCGCATATGGTATATTGTATTATGTTATTATAATAACTCCCAAAGCACGGAAGTCGAGTGTGTTGAACTGTAGTGTATAATAATATAATATTACGTACGTATTATTATACAGGCACTACGTACAAGTTTGTTCGAACAATATCCGTTTGTGCGGCGGTTAAACGCCGAGTTCCGCCGCAGACTCCCGCGCGAAGAAGCTCCTTTCCGAGTTTAATGTTCAAAGTTGTTGTACATCACGTATAATTATTATATACCTGCAGCGCGTGTGTCGGATTTCCCGATCGAAATCTGACAACGTTCGTCGCGTTTTCCTTTTAACAACGACAGGACATGTTTTTTACTTTTCGCGCTACATAATATATATATATATTATACACATATGGTGGCGTTGTACGAGTACTCATACTAGTGTATACAACGTATTATAGTATGCCGTATGCTTACAGTGCGCGATAAGATCGATATAGAGTGGTGTACACTTTCGTTTTGAAAAAAACCCCTATATACGATTTAATATTTATTTTGTCGTTATAAAACAATTTGGATACATTCGTGAAATAACATTTATTTTGTTTACTCTTTGAATTGGGGTGTCGCGGTTTTTTTTCGGAATACGTGACACGACAATTTGCTGTTTCCCCGTTGCACGTGGTGTTGAATAAAACTTACTATAATATATTAATATAAATATATATATATATATATGCCTACGCTTATACGAAACGAATTTCAAATACAATGTTTAAAAATAATATCATCGGCTGGGGGCGGTGTGCTCGGAGAACAAACGCTTTTACCTGTATCATATTATTATGTATATAAAAGCATACTTACTTTGTATAAAATCAAAATAAATTCGAATCTTATTAGTTTTTTTTTCCGAGTTTTCCGCCTGCAGCAATAGCGATATTACATTATATTGTATTATTTTGAACACATGTTAAGTACTCGTAAGCCGCTCACATTGACGGTTCCCTTCAGCCGCGACGAGTGCTCAAACGATGTCAACTTTATAGTGATTATCAGTAGCGTTCACAAGTTTTCATCATTATTAGGTTTTGCCTTTTCGTCATGTTTGAAATAATAATTATGATACGTTTACATAACGACAGTGTTGCGCCTGGTGGACGTGTGATGCACAATGCTAACAATGGGCTGAGCGATCGATTGTTACCTATATTAAAAACAACATTAGAGTAATCGAATAGATTTTTACTTTTTTTAATCATTGGAAGCTGGATGGATTTAATTGTTCTGAATTTCTGTCCATCGTCTTCTCGTATAATAATATAGGTGTCGGTAACGAACCGTAATTTATCCACCCATCATTTCGTAACTCTAAAAATAAAATTGAATTACTAATAAATATATTGCAAGTATATGATATATTTGGTTTATTCGATCTGGCACTCGATTCAAAGTTAGGAAAAAATGTATCGTTGGAAACAGATCTGAAGAAAAAAGATATTATTTTATTTTATTGCAAATAAAAACACAAAAGATAGCCTCGATGACGAAATGTGGCAAAGGGTATAGTTGGGTATGGTAGAGATTAAATATTTAAATCGGTATCAAATGAAAACTTGAGATAATATCTATAAACATCTCAGAGCCTTAAATGCTTTTGCGACCTATAAACAAATATTATTATAAATGTCAATAAGATTAAGATGTACCACGTAAAGCGATGTTAAATTGACAACATTATGTAAATATGATTTGCAAAATACTAAAACTCACATCCTCACTCCTAGGTCCGGAGAAAATCACGTGTGAAAATCGGGATGGTTCCAAACAATGACTTGTTAATTATTTAATTAATTATATTTTATTACCAGTAGAACATTAAATATAAAATTTGCATAATGTAATAAAATCTTTAACTATACTAGAAATACAATATTTTATTCAATTCAATATGTTCATATTTTAAATTACTTTTTTTAAATGCCACGTTTAATTAATCTATTATTTCATTGCTTCCTATTCATATAATTTTTTTAAATAATTTCCATTATTTAGTTTTATATTTCTTGCGCTGTTTATAAAATTAATTTCAATTTTGGTTTAGATTAACGTTCTTTTAACCTATAATATTCTGGTTCTAAAAATAATGTATACAAAATTAAATTGTGGTCTTTATTTCTATACTTTTTTTTTTAACTCAAATACATAGTAATTACGTTCTAAATATTTAATTATCGTACCAAAAATATTAATTTATATGAGTAGTGATTTTTCTCTCTCTTCCACTCGCCCTTGTAATTTATATACTTGTCGATTGTTCTTAGTATTATCACAAGTCGACTGGGTTTTTAAACTTTACCTTCTAGGACATACACTTAGCGCTCGATACTATAGTTTATAACGTTTGTTAGACAAACACGAGGTAAATTCAGAATAATATTTTTCATCAACTACAATATAATAATAATAATTATTATTATAATTTCAGACAAACTTCTTCAAAAGCTTCGTATTACTTGTTTTCCAAGGCTTACGCTAATTAACGTCCGAGAATTATTCCTCTCACTATTAAATTTTTACCTTAATTATCACTGTGCTGCCAAAGCTAACAAATTTCATAAATAATTAAAACTCTCCGAGGAATATTATTTTCTTTTATGTATTCGTTCAACCCGCGCACAAACATCTTAATATCTCAGCAGTCAAATTAAGAATGTTTAAATAGGTTTTGTAAAAAAATAAAGTGAGAAAACAAATCAAAGAACGGTTACTCGATGAAATAACATTGTTGTTTCGAAAAAAAAAATTCGAGGGTCAAAGCTCTTAGCTATTAGTTTAATTATTTCACGCAAACCACAACTGTCTGATTGCGAGTATATTGCATATTGTATATGCACGTTAAATATATTGTATATATTTATAAAATTATCTTACTTAGTATTAAAATGATTCTTCTGATTGCAAGGCGGTTTTTAATTAGCATTGAAATTAAATCAATATCACTCCCCTTTTCTTTTAGATTAAATTAAATTAACTGACAATTAATATAATTTGGACTTTATTTTTGTACGCATTGAGTTTTTTTTTGTCATGAAAATACGAAGTACAGTGATTTCAGTTTTTCGATTACAGGTTTAAGGGTTTTGGTGAATTTCAATATAAAATACTTAAAATTTATTTTAAGTCTTACAAGTAAATAATCATATATTTATAACTGTATATAATATAAGAATATATATATATATATATATGTATAATATATATTTATAGGTACGGATATTATATAGATATTGTGAGAAAGAATTGGCTTTCATATCCAATGCTATCTAAAATCAATAATCGTGGACCTTACCCTTCGTCTGTTTGAATGCAACTTCATAATAATGAGACCCTTCAATTATTTTTTGGATGTTGTTATGTAGTAAAAAAAAGTATAATAATAATAATACACCCGTAATAATTTGATATTTTTACTTTCTACTTGCTCTGTTTTAAAATAAGTTTTATTTGATTATGTAGAACATTCAGCGGAAAAATATTAGATAAAATACATAAGTATTATTTTGTGTTATTCTTTTATATTGCTTTTCCATAATTTAAAAAATAATTAAAATGGTGAAAATTTAAATCGATGGCAGCCGTTATCAAAGAGTCACCACTTATCCACTGATTTCAGTTTTGTCAATCGTTTTACAATGTTCACCCCAAACAAATTTAACCATTACGGAAATATGTCCACCATTTTCTTAATTGTCTGTGCTTGATTTTTTTAGTACTTCTGATGCATATTAATAAATCGAGTTTAAAGTGTACGAAAAAGTTTCCAATAAAAAACAACGACCTCGTTAATGTTTCTCAACAAATATCGTATTATTCGTACTCGGCCAGTTATTGCTGTCGGAAAAAATATATGCGTGTATAAAAAAAAAAAAATCGAGTATTCAATATAAAAATAAGGATCGATGCTAACGATAGCTTTGTATGAAAAGGGTAATGGGTAGTATTTACTTTACACCAATCGCAAGTGTGCATATATATATATATTGGTATAAGTTACATGTATAGGAAAGTGTCGCGAGTCGCAGGTGTCGGTGACGTACGAAAATGAACTTAAAACTTTCAAAAGATGGTATGTGTATATACTATTTTACTTCTGCCACTACACATTCACACACATACACATAGTTTTAATGCCATTTCTACTGTTACTACTGTTATACAGTATGCTATATATAGTTGGTATAGTTATACCATAGGTACACTGCGCTATATATTGTAACGCTTGGCGCCTGCAGTATAGGTGCTCCGACATCGGTGGTGGTACTAAACGAAAACGAGCGGAAGGGTTTCGTGCGGAATGACGAATCTCTCTGCTGCGGTAAAACAATAGTAGGTATACACATCATAGTATGTCCCTTATTCGAAAAATAAACTTGTATATGTTCCGACCGTTTATACCCGTGCACTTTTTACAATATAACCAAAAGACGCCACACGTGTAATATTATTATACTCACCCTTATCGTGGCTGTTATGGCCGCCATATAAATCCCGATTTCCCGTCGTGCACGTACACACTACCGGCGAACACACTATATACACACTTACGGGTAAATGCGTTTTAGACGGCGTCGCGTCGCCGTTCACGCGTACACCTCATCTATATTATATAATGTACCGCGTGGGCGTATATATATAATGTACGGTATAACGTACCTATATACATATACATGTGTGTCAGGAGTGCTCGGAGTGTATATTATTATATTATGCGACGTATACAGCAGAGCAGGAGCATAATGTCACAAATCAATCGACGAGAGTCGGCGGCGGGGGTGTCAAATCGCGGGGAGTGTGCAAATTGACATAGCGACGCGCGTCTAATAATATATATAATCCGCATAAATTAACCAGCGATGGCGCTGTCAGCTCGGCAATGGGAGCGGGAACGTGGTCGGATCCATCGGTCGTTGTACAGGAGAGGGCGCGACGGACGGACAGACTGACAGATGGACGGACGGACGAACGGACACGTATGTGCGCCGCACTCCTCATCCCCCTCGCCAACACCCCCGTACACCTTCCCTACATTCCGTTATCCGCTTCCGGACGTCCCTGTGGTGTGCCGTTCATCCTCCCGCCCGACACATCCGGATTATAAAATGAAGGACTGGTTCATCTTGACGATAAGCGCCGGCGAGTTTAACCACTATATATTATTATGTATTATATATTATATAATATACATACATCATAATACCTATACGTATTATATATTCGCGTACCCGTCACCTTTTCAGAGTATATATATATTATTATGATGGCAATATAATATTATTACGAGTATATCGTATAAGCCTCGCGGACGGCACTATGTCATTAAACTAAATTCGTAAAGGACGGTCAGAGTGCGGGCGGGTGCAGGATGACGAGACGATGATGGCTGTACGGAAGTCGTGCGGCTTGCAGTAGTGGCGGATGGGTGGACGAGGGTCGAACTACCAACAACTTCCGGTAACGTCGGACAATTGACAGGAATAATGCATGTGCATTTGGTGTGCGCATATATATGTGAAGAGAGTGTGGTAATGACGAAGGCTGTGGTGGCGCGACAGCGGTGGTGGGTATGAGCCCGTCAGGCATATATTTAATGGGCAAAAATCAACGGACGTGAGCTTTTGTGTTAATGGTACACGAAAACCGCATTTGCCCCAGATGGCACGTGACCAAATTCCGTATTAAGATTATTATTGAGAAATTGACGACGCATATTGTCCGTTCTATAACCTATATGGTTTATTATTCTTTTTAACGATATCTTCTGCGCACCTATAATATATTCTCCGCTTTATCGCGTTATTAGATAGTAATACTACGCACCGTAGGACCGTGATATATATGTCATCGCTTTATAATATATGCTATTTATAGTAGTTTTGACCTGCCATCGTATCGATTTATTTATCCCGCACATAAATATTATATTGCGCCGAATTTGTCGTTGGTTGATGCGTGACGTTTTTTTTTGGTTTAACGTAAATACGATTATTTTTATTAATTCTCATTATAGAGTTGTTGTTCAAACTATAGCGCATAGTCACTTTTACGGCTACAAAGTAATTTGCATATAGTTATTTTTTTTATTAATATGTACATTCTAGTGTACATTGACAAATTAATTTGAATTTTGAGACATTTATTCGTCCGTGTAACTATAATTATATATAGGTACGTGTTACATACTCACGTTCAGTAGGTATACTGCCGTCATTTGAGTTGAACGTTAAACTTTTATCGTGTTGATGTTTTTTTTTTTTTTATGAAACATAGACAATAACTATAATAACAATGTGAACATGACCCATTAGCATGTTTGATGTTAAACAGCGTTGAAAAATTATTTCGGTGTTTTTATTTAAAATGCTTAGAAAGTTCCCATTATTGTAACAAAAATAATCTTGTTGGTAATTTTTTTTTTATCCCGTTTATTAT
Organism: Aphis gossypii; assembly: GCF_020184175.1. NCBI lineage: Eukaryota > Metazoa > Arthropoda > Insecta > Hemiptera > Aphididae > Aphis > Aphis gossypii. The sequence continues at coordinate 52,677,969 of NC_065532.1, forward strand.
TTAGACAAATTAGCCAATATACGAGAATAATGTTTCAATAATTTGATAGTTACTCCAGTCCGAAGTTATTATTTAAGAATAAGAGCTAATGTATCACGCTATATGGCTGCGAAATTGATTGTTTATTAACCTCATTTAAATATTCGAGTTAAATATTTAATCACGGTTTAATTATGACAGTCACGAAAACTCTTATCTATGTTTTACGGGGAGAATAATATCCATTTAAATAATTTAATATCTCTATTAAAAAACTTTTATGAGAAAAAAAATTTACCTCGTATAATTAATCAAACCATATTTTTTTAAATTATGGTAATAACTAATAAATATACCACATCTCGTAAAAAATGTACCCCCTAGCCATATGTTTCATTGGTTCCGTCCCATCAATCAATTTTACAAGAAGACAGAAATGTCGATAACAATGGTTAGTAATAATAATATATGATAATAATAATAATAGAACTGTATCAAATAAATAAATAAATATAAAACACCACTAGGAACATGAGTACAGTGAGTTAAAAACAAAATTATAGTTAAATTACATTTTGAGATAATAACAGAATACATATCAATTACAAATAATACATAAAATATTTGAATTATAAATACAAATGTTTAGCTTAGAACAGGAATCGAGAAGAAGATAAAAATTATGAATTCTATTATGTGTTGTTGATAGGCGACACGACGAACTATTTGTAAAATAATTATTTTTAAAATGAGACATAGCAAAAAATGAATTATTAATAATAATATATTAAAAAATTTAAAATCAAATTCGCTTGTATTTTCTTTTCAAACAATAACCTTACGAAATGCAAAAATATTTTATGAGTATATTTATTTCGAAAACGCCTAGCGAAATATTCAACGCGAGAATAATAATAACAATAATCGGATTAAAATATTTATTTTATCCTTAAAATAAAATCATCAATCGGTAAAATTTTGTTTCGATTATTAATCCTTTTTCCATAGTTTTTGGACAATGGATAAAATAATATGGATAATGTTGTAACATAAAAAATAAGGTAAAATAAAAAAATAAAAGCATAGGATCCAAAACCCATTTTATACAGGTTGATTACATGGTAATTAATTACATTATAACGTATTTGTCGTGTGTGTGAGTGTTTGCCCGAATAACGAACAATGAAGATGCATCATCGTGTTTAACGTTATGAATATATATAATAGCGTAATATAATATAGTGTAATATGGCAGAGGACCTTTTATACGGTCGAGTATTAATTGCGTCGATGTACATTTTAATATTACTATAAATTCGCGGTGTATAGGTACGCGTTCGTCTGCGCCGCGATCGATTGGACATCGGTGGTAGATCGGCAGGTATTGATTTAATCATCCGCAGCGTAAAAAGGCACTTGACTTTGTATCTCAAAGGCAACCGCAGATTTCAAAGTCGACCGTTCGTTTGGTCGTGACAATTTCTACGATGCTTTTCGGATCCGTTAATGGAAAAAAATGATAAAACAATATAATAATCGCATAATAGATAATAACAGTGAACCGGGCAAATACACAATCCTAACCGTTGTGCGATCGAAAGCATACATAATAAATTTACGAATAGGCTAACCTATAGAATACGGCACCACAACAATAGATATAAATGTACAGGGACGCATTATTGACAACAGAAGTGATAGAGAGGTAGCTCTCTCTCTTTCTCTCTTTGTATACGTCTGTCCGGCGACGGTATATGCATTTTTAATAGTCTCCGCGGGAGTAAAGTGGAAAAATGTGTTTCGTCCATATTATTTATTTATCGAACTTCTGTCACGAGAAAACCCGCATCGCCGAGTATTATTATTATAGTAGTAGTAGTGATAATAATAATAATAATAATAATAATAATAACAACAACAGTATAATATAGTGTTCATATCGGTACGATATCGTACTATGTATACACAACGCACCATCATTGCCCGTGGCGATATCGATTTATTTACAAGGGTGAGATGTGGTATATACTACGGTATCGAATGTGCTTGCGTGATTTATAGATTATTAGGATTATCTGCGTGGATACGCGGGATAGGTACTTTCCAACAGTGGATTCGTTAAAGTTAAAAATAAAAAAAACCTCAATTATTAAATAAAAGCACGCACTAATATCGTACGGCACAACAATAATCTTATTTCAAACGTCAAAGAATCACAAGCACTTATATTATTAAAACACTGAGAATTGTGACTTTTGAAAAACAACAGGCAATATTTGAGATTAATGACAATTGGCAACAGACTTATATTATTTACACGTTTTATTGGATTCGCAGATGGCGATATTATATTATGGAATATATGGAGTTCTGATTGTATTAAAGATATAGGTACGTTAATATTATTGTATAATAAATCATGTCACTCGCAATCGCCGAACATCTGAAATACCCGAATAATGGAATAATATTCTCGTTTTTGATGAAAAAAGCTTACAATAATAGTGTAACAGTACGGCGGAGAAACTTTTTAAGAAAAAAATACCGACGCACGCCCACGTGCCTATATACTGTATATAGGACCGCGGCAAGTTTCTATGCCATATGCGCATCGTGCGCGGTGGGTGAATACATATCAGTTGCGCTATGTTCAAACGAATAAAATAATAGGAAAAGGGGATGAAAAAAACCGACTCGAGTAAACGTCGGTGGCGAGGAACAAAAGGACATGTACGCGCGTCTTTGTTACCCGAACGAATAGTACAACAATGACGTCGACGACGATAATCCCAAACTAATTCGTAAGGCGAACGCACATATAATTCGAGGTCTCTGCTCTCCGTACATTATAATATGTAGTTATAACACAGATTATATTAATAAAGTGTGCGCCGAGTTCGCTCGTATCTCGTGCACATAATGCGATGCGTATATTATATAGTGATGTAGGTATGATATTATAATATATATAGTACCTATTTTATATTATCAAATCATCTACGCGCGCGCACGTGTATGTGTGTGTGTGTGTGTATGTTTTTGGGGTGGTAGGGTTTTTTTTTACTTGTATTAGCCAGTCTAATTTACTAGCTCGCACCACAAACTTAGCAACGATACGTCTTATTATTTATTATATTCATCGACATCCCGTGACCCACATATTATGTACTTTTTAATCTACCGTTACTGGCTCCGCAGTCATCTGCTGTAATAAATTCGAATTACCGGTTAGGTTTAGGTTTGGTGAAAAATCGTAAGGGCATAGTTCTGAAATTTTTTTCAATATTATGGTATATACGGTATCTGGATACATACCCACGGGCTGAGATCTGTTGGAATCAAATGCTATAGGCTTACTATATGCAAAAGGATTGCTGCGCAATGATGGTAAAGAAAAAGTAACCATTTTTCGCTTTCAAACTTTCAAGGTAATCGGTTGGTTTTTCCAGTACCATTTCGCATAAAAGGTTCTCAAAGTAAACATGTATATAACCTACGTATTCGTCATCATTAACACTTAGCGTTTATAAATACAGAGAGAAATACAAACCTAAATCATAGACTTCATATTATCAGAGCTCCCGAAAAATGTCTACAGATGGTATAAATGGAATTGTTGTCATTTTTGGCAAGTAGTTTCATTTTCAATAGAAAATCGCATCAGGATTTTTAGCGCCTAGACCGTGAATTCACTGACAACGGTCGTCACGTCGATCGGTATTTTAATCGTACGTCGGCACAGCCGCCGCCTATCTTTACGCGTCGTTAAAACTGTCGTGGCGATGGCGTAGAGATGACCCCTACAATTCGTTGGCGATCCACCCCACATTGTATTGTGATTTCGATGTCATTATCCGTACACGAAACTATAAAGTGGAAGACCCAGTGCTCCTCGTCGACGTGACAACAATACGCTTTTGATTAGTTGCTTTAATTTCGAAGTGTATTTTTTTGCTGCCGTCTTCAACGACCGAAAAAATATAAATACTTATTCGTTCCGCCGTGTATAATATGAAACACGCGCGCGGTTAGCGTGAACTCGAATTCCGACAATGTGCTGTAAATCATTTAAATTTGAATAAATCTAAAACTTTGCGGCGCGCCGGGCGAAAACATTGAACCCACCGCGGTCGCTGCTGCCGCCGACGACGGTAATTGTCGGTGTACGACCTCAATTTATAAAAATTATTTTCGTTTTAGCGAGCGTTAAAAACGATGTCGTCGTAAAACTTATTCGTCATTCTAAATCTGACCGGATTACGTTTTAATTTGTATGTTAATAGTTGAGCAATTATGAAAATTCGTTTGTACTTAATCTCGCGACGTCACATTGATAATACACATAATCCTTGTGTCTAAAAAATATAATAATATAATAATATTATTGTACGAAAAAAAGATTGCAAACGAAAAAAGGGTTTGTCAATTAATACGTGTTCAAATGTAAATCCTGATAAAAAAAAAGCATAATAAAGTTTTCTTTTTTTCGTCCTTATATTAAAATCGCTCGTAAATCATAACCAGATGGTTTCATTTTTTTACCGATAACAAATACACGTTTACGATGACGTACAAGAAACTGCATCGAGCGTGCGCCTATTTCTGTGCTAATGCGTAGGTATATATTATTATACTATACACCGTGGTCAGATTAACTCGTATCGACGTCGTTCGGTGCTCGTAACAATTTTGGACGGTATCCATTTCCATACAGTACCTCACCTATCCGTACCTATCAGCTGAAATCGATAATAGTCCGCCCCGTCCAGATTTTTATATATCTTTTTATACGATTTTGTATAATATTTATTGTGATGTTACCAACAGATGGTTAACATTCTTTTTACTCGGATGACGGTTTTTTTGTAATGCTCGATAATTAATACACAATATAAACGTCGCTTATATATAATTATTTTAATTAGTATGCTACGCTGTTTTAATTGATTATTTTGGTGATACTCGGCCACACGTAACGGGCAAGTTTACGGTCTAGTCGGTCAAGATCATAGGGACTGCCGATTGACGGTAATCGAACATATATATCTGCCTATCATATTACGTATTTTAAACGCTGCTCGAATTTACATTGTGATTTATAATATATTTTAATTTAATGAGGTTTTTGTTCTCCGGGTGTGCAATAGTCTATATAATTCGTGTTAAACGTCGTATCATCGTTTTGTTTATTATTCATATTTCAATAAAAGCCGAAATTGAAGTAAAACTATCTTAAAAGAAAAAATAGATGCATATGTTTAGAGGAAAAGAATGTTCCTTACTTTTGACCAATGAGAAAATTACAGTGAATAAAAAAAATATAATTTCACAGTCGTTATATTATGTAAAATACGATTTAACAATATTATCAATGAACGATAATTAAACAATAGATGAATCGTTAAAAACACTCTCCGGGTCTTTGGATCCAATTAATCATCTTATTGTTGTAGAATACTAAATAATATTATATCATTATCAGTTCGTCGAAAAATCTATAAAAAGTGGTTTTTTACATGCGAACAAAAAATCCGCCGGCAAAACAACAATAATGCAATCCATTGCACTCGCGATCACATATTTTGTATCATTGTGTATATGTACTGGGAACAGTGGGAACATATTCAATACAATTGTCATGGGCTCATGACCAACATTAGCAGAACTTTGTATGCGTTACATTGTACGTATCTACAATTATAAATTACCACGTTTTTATAAAAATATTCCTAAAAATCAGCGTAACAATTTGCACCGGAACCGGGAACATACAAGATAAATTCTATCGTGGCAGAAACATTTTTAAAAATACGTACTCATTAAAAACTAAAGTACGAGTACAAATTCGTGACTGTCGACTTGCCGGGGTGTGTGGGACGCGTGTACCACGGTACTTATATCTATAAGCACAATGCCTATGCAAAAAGGCTATTGAATGGTTTTAGATTTTAAAAGTCAATTGGCCTTTATTCATGTGCAAATGACGTGAGTATATATCGCCAAGATCTATTTAACAAGATTCCAAAAATAAAAAAAATAAGTGATCTGTAGTGCCGTTATATTCCAGCCAACGTTATATTTTTTTTATAACTATTATTATTGTGCACATTATTTTATGTTATTATTATTATACAGACAGCGCAGCAGGTACTATATCCGTCGCGTATAATATTTCGTTTCATTTGTCCGCTCATTATGAGGCGTTCATGCATATGCAATTTCGGTACTCGAGTGTGTACTGGCAGATAAGGACCCGGCGCGACGCATAACACTCACACATTCACCCGCGTGCACACACACGAGTGAGGGGAACGGAGATAACTACTATTATAAGTCTTTTCACTCCCCTACCGTGTGTAGTGATGGTGGTAGCCCATTGTGGTTTTAAGTTTCGGTATATGGTTAGTTTGTATTTTGTGTCTACATTATTATAATGTCCATAATGCTTATTGCCTATATTTAAAAAAAAAATGCCAGTTTTTTGTCAGTGTATACAAAGTAATATTTACTACTCTACAAGTGTAAAATAGACAAGGAATTCGCTTCTATATCAACTATTTATATTGAATATAAATGCGTGTATTTAAAATGAAAATGAAAAATTTGTTTAAAAATTTATCTTTTTATTTGTATAAAATATGTTTAATTTCTATTTATAATTGCTCGTGGTAGGTAAATGTATTTTTATTTTTAATAGATTAGTTAAAGATATTTTTCTATGTACAATTTAGTGTAGGTGAATTTGAGGTGTATTATGACTTGTAAGTTGACGTCACTATAATATTCTATTGACTGTAAGTCAATTGTAATCTTTTGTTTCTCTGAATACATCTATTTTCTTAATGTATACACGTTGCAGACTCCAATATATTTTTATTTACCTGTGTGGTTTAAACTTGTTTACTGTTCTGGCAATGTAAGTTTATATTGCACTAGTTGGTTAATTTTTATGGCATCCGCATTGTATTAATTATTGATTATATTTCATTTTAGATTCATAAATTACATCAATAGAAACGAAAAAGTTAGCGTATTCATAAAGCTTGCTTTTTCTCAACTCTTGTTTATTATTATTTTTATTTTTACTTTTTTTGTTTGCGATTCGTTTTATCCGTCGTGCTATCCTTCCAATCTCGATCTCATTATAGTGTACGATGAGTATATTATTCAACCCGAAACACACTTTTTTATTTTAATCGAAAAAAGAAAAAAAGAGTATAAAATAAATACGAACCCTGTCTTTTGCACGCGACGGCTCGCGAGATCGCAATTGTTTTTTTCTCTATGAGAAAAAAATGCATCCAAACACAAAGGGTAACCTTAAAAGTATGACAGTCTTCGGTTTCGCGTCAAAAAGCTACGAAAATAATAACCAGTCATGATTATGTCACAAAATGATGACGATGACAATAATACGCATTGACTTGATCAGTTTTCATTCATTTCGTGCCTCTTTCTAACAAAAAATATGTTTCACTTTGTAGTTTTTATTAAGCTATATAGTCCTACTACATTGAAAAATATCGAAATAACACTAACACAACAATACGTTGTCGATAACGGGATTTGACCGGATCAGGTGACATTCGATAGTAATGCTCGCCGATTGATTAGCTACGCGCCCCTTTTAATAATAATAAACTATATAATATATTATAAACCTTCCCATGCAACAATCACCGCAATGTCCTTAGCTGTCGACGAAATCTGATCTTAAGCCTCTTTGAGGAAAATGCGAAATGGTCGGAGCTGCTATGTCTACTCTGTCGGTCCGACAAATCTCCCTAGGGGAGTGATCTTCTCGGAATAAGAATTTTTTTGGATAAATCTCCTTATACACACATACACACGTATATATAAAGAAGCAAATGTCGTAGGAGTTATGACGATGGGCCTAGTTTCGATGACACGATTGATTAAAAATAATATATATAGTTAAATATTATCATAATATAACATTGTATGTAGGTACATATAGGTACTTCGATGGTTAGAACCGTTGTACGTAAAATAATAATAGTGTCTCTAAATAAAGTATATCGTATTACAATAATTCTTTAGCGATCGATCCTCTATAGTATACAAAATAACATGTAATTGAGACATATATTTTTTTTTTACTTTCAGTGATATTGAAATGGCCATCCCTACCCCTTGTGCGTCTACAGCCGATGGCAGTAACGATGCCGAACAACCGGAAACCGACTACATAAAAATGTTTGTGGGCCAAATACCTAGAGCGATGAATGAGCAAGACCTAATGGACATGTTCGGCGAATTTGGTCGAGTGTACCAACTAAACTTACTCAGGGACAAGTTCTCTGGAGTCAGTAAAGGTAAGATTTTACGAATTTAATAAGTGTAAATTTATTTTTACAAAAAAATTGTTTTTATATTTTCCCACCTTAATTTTCACGGACGGTACGATATTTTCTGAAATGTACACATTTCACTAGCCCTCATTTCCGTTCATCGTACCAAGTGATTTGTTGCGTGTTTCAGCAATTATACCTACTATTATATTATTACTATGTATGGCAATAGTCGTGAACGCAAAAACACAAGTTTCAATCTGCTATATAGTTGTTTTTGTCACTCTCCCCTTCTTCTTTCTTTCTCTGTTCACTCGCCTGTTATGTAACTATGTATAATTAATATATATATAAAAAAAATGAACATTTTATGAAAAGTTTTTTGATTTAATTGCGGCCAAAACGGTAGAAGTTTTCAAATTACACACGACGGTGCAATGTGTACAAAACAGTACCAGGGACATAATTATTACGAACGACACGACATTGTCTCCAAATTCCTTACCGATCCTTTGCGCGTGTATATATATAGTTATTAATGGGTATTATATAAGTAAGGAGTGCACTCTGCAGCCACTGCTGACGGCGCGGAAGATGCGCATAATGACAACCCTAAAATATATACCTGAAAACAGAAAAAGTAATAAATAATAACTACGTCACGAGACACGATATTGTTGATATTCTTAACTATGATTAGGAAAGGGGGGGCCTCGCCCGTTTTGTTCGATATTTTTTAACGTTATGACATTTTCATCAAAATATTAATAAACGGATTATGGCCGTAGGGTTGTTATGTTTTAAAACCGTTCTATATGCGCCCGAGACATCAAACGTTTTTGTTACGTAATAAAGTGGTCACGATGTCAATATTAAGTAGAACAGAAGATTTAATATGTTTAGTACGACTTAGGATTAAAAGCTTTGATTCATCACATGTATTGTAATTTAAGAGTATCTGATTATACCGATGGCATTGTTGATATGCAAGTATATCACGTATAGACGCTATCAATTCCTGGTAAAATCCTGCTCATTGATCGAGTTCATTAAACTATGAATGTTATAATATTAGTATTTATACTGTATAGTTTATATGTAAGAGCAGAGAACTAAACTATACAAATTGCAAATGAGTTACACGTTTTTGCATATAACAGATATTAAAACCAAAAATATCATTATATCATTTTAAAATTATGATTTAATATTAATGCCTCTTGAGATACCGCCATCACGGTGAATGCGCATCATTTAACTTACTGCCGTTCTGCAAGCACTTTTCACAGGCACAAGGTTTATATATTTTTTACTATTCAGTACGGTGGTGGCCGTCATCGTCATGTCGCGAGTGCTATGTTTACTGCCAATTATAACATACATTATATACCATCGTACGCGTTTCTCAACACCTAAATCCCCATCGTTAAACCGTCGACCGACCAGCCGGCCAGTCGGTATTTTAATCGCCTTTATCACCCCACGTGTGGGCGTCGCAGGCGCATTTGAAACGAAAACGACGAGAGCATATAATTAATGTACGTTTTATTTCTATTTTTCCCATTTCCCTGTGTTATTTTGATGCGACCTGAGTTCTTGATTCTTATTCGAGGTTACTTTTATAATATATTATGCGAGTATTCTACATACGACGAGGCTATATTTTTATATAATAAATTTCATTATTAGTTTATTACCGAATAACAACGTTAAACACATTTAAACCGCAAACGGAGTACGAGTCAGTACAACAGTGCGTGAGCAAAATTCTTTGGCAATTAATTTTTAAGTACGAGAAAGACGATGGTATCAATCTCTAAAACTCGTAATTAAAAAAAAAAAAACAAAAACAAAAACTCTTCACGCAGCTTTTTGAGTTTCAATCGATTCGCAAAAGGTATGAAGGTACTCCAACTTCAGTCTACAGTATAGTAATAGGGATCGGTCCAAAAGTTTTCGTATATACTGCTATGATACTGCAGCTGTCGTGGATTTAATGACTTCTCCGTTCGACCTACACCGGATTTTTCTTCTTTAATTATTACGCCAAAGGTCAGATAAAAGCCCACCGCGGCGTATAACTATCACGACGACAATAATTATATCGTTTCAACAGTACCGGTCATTTTTTGACGATGTTTGTAGTACACTGTTTTCGTAGGCATATATCCGTTATGCTAGTACGCGTTTCTGCTCTTAAATTGTTTTTTTTTTCCACGATACGATCATTTCGTGCACTGTTCGCGTAATTCTTATGTGCGTACGATCGGGAAAAAGATTAGTCGCTGGCCGCATCGTATGTGTACCCCCGGAGCCAGCGCATCTATTTGTTTTGTTCGTACAACGATAATCCCGACATCGTTTTATACATTTGTCTAGATTAAACCACGCTCGTATTATTGAAATCCTCGATATACACACATAATGTTTACGTGTTTATACAAAACTTTGGAGACGGAGCGACGAGCGTATATACAGTATTATTCCGCCCGACAAAGTGTCGGGGGGGGGGGGGGTAGTAGAGGAGATTGTGCCGGCACCTCAGTACAAACCTGTTCGACATAATATACGTACGTGCCATCGTAGCGAGCGAAAAGCGGTGTGAGGGGATAAAAAACTTTGATCGGGTATATACTATATTTATACGTACACTCGGTGATTTATATCTGTCGTACTCGCGCACACTTCCTGGCCGCGATCCGACGGCTGTATTATAATATGTGAACCCACGCTCATTCTTATAATATACCGTCGCCGTCCGTATTATTATTATTATTGTTGTTGTTGTTGTTATAAAATATTGATGACTATCAGGGAATCCGACGGCCGAATATCGTCGCCGTGTACAACCCTGTGAATCCGCGCGTACACATTAAATCGTTTATTGGGGCTTGGCGAGGACGGGGCAGCTGATCCTCGGCCGATGACGAGGAGGCACTAAAACGGCAGTTGTTGTTTTCGTGCGTACGATCCGTTTCTCCTTCAAGACGGTCGCGACCTGCGTGTCTAGCAAGACAACGCTAAGCCCGGGGATTACGTGCCCGTAAAATATGGCCTATTCGGATTTTAATTTGCAAAAGTGAACTCCCCCGGACGCGTTTAAAACGCGCGTTTGCGATAATAAATTGCGCTTGCTTCCCTGCCATCCGCCACCCACCTAAATACCTACTGCCATATTATCAATAAATTCTGCGCCGTATAGTTTTTGACGGGAGAACTGATAATATTATCGTCGATCGTAGTCGTCACGCATTCTTTCACCTTCGTACATTCCTCGCAGCTAAATAATAAACCTCGTACGGGCGGACTACTTTTTTTTTGTCGTATAGAGGTACAAATTATTTATTACGCGTATCAGCAAATTCGTTTGATTTCGCTCACTTTCCGCTGAATGGCATTGGAACAAAACGTATTGTCATAATTTAATGGTCGTTTTATAACTGGAGAAGAGGGAAATAGAGATAGAGCGAGAGCGCGGAAGTACCTATACAAGCTGAAAATGTATCCGTGAGTCAATCCTCTCACGTATAATATTTTGGATTGTCGAGAACTCAATAATATATTTTCATACTAGTGATTGTAATACAATTTATGAAATGTCATACTTTATAAAATATTATTGACTTCGATGTATGGAACCGTATAAATGTCACTTGATGAATTACTCGAACATTATATTTAAGTGACAGTTATATATTCTATTACTTTCCTCCGGTTAAATATCTTTCAAAAAACGGTTACATGGGATCATTACAATTCGTGATACAAAAATATCATGTTGGTTTCATATTAAAAATGTTCTGACATATTTTTCATACTTTTCAGAGTTTTAGACTTTTGTGTTAAATTTATTTTACTAAAATATGTTCGTTATTTTTGCATACCATCATACTTAAAATGAAAATAAAAATAAATAAAATTATCATCTTTATTGTATTATAGTAGCATAATTGAAATTATTGTTTGATGAACAAAAACTAGTAATACTAAAAACTGTATTTTTATAATTTTTTTTTCAAATGTAAATTATAAATATTGATTCAGTAAACTATTATGAAATAATAATATTCAGCGTTTTTATGAAAATATTTATTTATAACGTAACTAAAAAATTGAGTGGTATTAATTATTTACCCTAATTATACCTGTCCACTAAATTCTATTATGGAACCGTATTGTAATTTTTTTTTTTTTTTTTAATTAACAAAAATTAACTTAACACGAGACAAGAGTATTTAATGGTGTTCATGATAGTACAAAAATTTAGTTTTTTTAACATTTTTTTCTTAAAATTGAATTTAACTAGTACAAATAATATTTTATACTAAATACTTTTAAAATAAAATAAAATTGATGAATGTACGTTTGTATTGGATTTAAACTGCAGGAATTATTTTTATTTTCATTTTTCCACCTTACCATGGGGTGACGCACACATGAACTTTATTTTGTCTCATGAAAATCAAATAATTATATTTGTTTATATAATATAATCTATATATAGTTACCATTGATTAAACAAATAATAGAGTCTTTTATAAAAATTAATTTACAATTATAGCTTTTTTATACACTAGATCAATTTTTTCGAAAATTTCTAATCATTTTTTTATAATATCAGGAAAGTTAATAGAAGAGTAGTTTGAATCACGTTTGAAAATTTACCAAGTGATGTATCGAATCCACACTAACAAATTAGTTCACAAATTGAGTCAAAACATTTGCGTTGATTTCCCCGTTAACTGTCAATTAATGTACACTAAACTCAGATATACCCATATTTCACAGTATTTTGTATTTGTTTATTTTTTTATTGTGCGAGGACGGGTTATACAGTTTATATTATATAAAATGACAAAATATTGGCACTATATAGATCATCAGTGAATACGCATTTGTGTGTTTACTGTTTAATTATACGATTATTATATGGTTACTGTTTGTATGCGTTTCTCAATGTGCTTACTTTATGGTTAGTTATGTTATGTATGTGATACCATATTCACTATTTTTGGAAATCGCGAATGCCACGACTAAATTAGATTATAAATCACGAAAATTGAAATCTTACATATTAATATTACGCCTGTATAATAGAAACGTAGGGCTACGAAGATTGTGGCGAATAGGATGGGAGACATAATAATATAAAAGAGCTACCCCTCGCGTAATTTTCACGCTTTCGCCGTTATATTCTGTGGCAGTGCGATCTGAAAGCGGGAACGCGTTTGGTCCGACATGAATAATAAACGCGAAACGATGGCGGAAACGGTCTTTTTCGACAAACGTTCGTACAATACGCGTGCACAATAATAACAATAATGAAAAAAATTCTAATTTTCTTCAAATATTTACATTTTTCGTTATACAACTTGAAGTAGTTATTCGATGGGAGGCGGCGCTTGAAAGGTTGGGCTCTATACAAATATTCAATAGGTAATCAAACTTAAGACGTATTGTACATGATACAAATATAATATATTTAAATAAATACTATTATTATCTCAAATGTAAGCTTATAGATATATTAGCTTAAATTGTATTAAGGACATTTTAAACATGATATTTAAAATTAATATTAACTTTCAAATTGAATAAAGAATAAGTATTAACAATATACTGAAAAAACCTAATTAAAACAAGAATACTATTTTTTATACCACGCATTATACTATAAAGAAAATTAATGTTATTATTAAATATATGTATATGCATATATTTATAAACTAAAATATAACACAATACAATGAAATTAAACAGAACATTTTATATTTAATTATTTTTACTACATCCCTAATTTATAAAATATATATATATATCTACGTGAATCGATAGTGACAGTTGAATTCTTACCATATGTGCACACAGTTTGACAATAAGTATAATACATAAGTTATATTAAAAAATAATAATAATAATAATAATATACGTCAATATTATATTCTATTTGAAAGAAATTGAAAACAAATATACGCATGCATATTTGGTCTTCGGGTACCAGCTGTTTTTGTCGTCAATAGTACATAGCTATTGTTTATTAAAATTAGGTTATACAGGGACCTTAGAAAAATTAATCATTGTTTTATTGATGTGTTAACGTTGTAATGGTAAGGTAAAATAAAGGTGAAGTTGGGCGGGGGATAACACGAAAAATTCTTAAATCTGTGTGTGTGTATGTGCGCTTTTGAGCGTAAACGTTGACACGCACGCGATCCGATTGAATGAATTCTGACAATGTCCTGCGCCGCCACGACCCGATAAACAAAAATTCCTAGAAAAGCATGATCGATGGAAATATCAAAAATTGGGTTTTCCCAAAGGAGAAACGAGTGAGATAAGAATGGAAAAGCAAAGACCCCGCAATCAACCCACGAGAAAACCGACAATAATGGCACGCGATATAAAATCCAATGGCTAATGAAAATCGAAGCTTCTTCTTTTAATTAATTTAAAAAAAAATTCAACAGACATTATCCCTATTCATTTGGATAGCGTTTTCTCGAAACATCAATATCGGGCAACAGATGTCACGTCAAACGTCCCACGTGCTTAAATTCAACCCTGTCGGTTTGCGTAATGCCTGTTTCGAAATTACAATAAAAAATAATTATATTTTTTTCGATTAACGTTAAAAGTATGCACTTGACTATCTCGTATAGACATATAGTTTCATCAAAGAAGCACGATCAAAATACACAGTTTTCATAAAGTTGCATATTGATTGTGTAATTATCAAAAAAAAAAAAAAATGATAAATTAGGTAAAACTCAATAACTAGTTTGCGTAATGTCACGCGCTCTTTTTGTAGTCGTCGTCGTTGATTATTATTATCATTCGAAGCGGCATTAATGCGTACGCTAAACCAATAGTTTCGTACCTAGTACCGTAATGTAAGAAAATTAATTCTAATTCTCTATATTTCAAGTTTGTGAACATTAAAAATGATGTATTTGAAAACCATAGTCGCGTGTTCGAATCGGTAGTATTATTATACATACAAATATATAGCTTGTAGTATAGTTGTGACGACCGATGAGTGATATTATTATTCTTTATGTTCCTCCCTTATTTCCCTATTTAATTAAATACATCTAAACTCTAATAAAACTGAATTAACGATGGACAATAGAATTAACGTACTTTATTATAAATACATACAATTCAGTAAACTATCATAGTGCGGAACTAAAAATGTTGATAGTTGTTGATGTGTAAGAAGTCTCGAGGTAAATTCGTCGATTAAGCTGTCGACTTGTATCTATCGCCGACGATGTACTCCGTTAAAAGACTATTCAGGAGGAGTTAACTTTTTTTTGAAACTAGCTATGTTTGGTTTTCCGACGAAAAACCAAAAGCGTTCACTTAATTGACGCTTTAAATGCTTTAATACATTTTTATCACATAAAACTACTTCGAAGCAGTACAGTTAAAATAACACCAGAATACGGAAAACACATTAGCTCGACCGCCTAAACTAGCGAAGGGAAAGACAAGAATAAGGGCAAAAAAATTTTGAAAAAAAAGTCAAGGCGTGGTATTACAACAGTATAAGTTATGGCGACAAATACGCGAGATAAGTTTATCGAGAAGACGACTTTACAAGATTTAGAGCGCCGCGGGCTGCAGACTCGTGTCGTAAGTTTGACGTAGATGGGCGGCGACCACTTGGGGGTCTTCGATCGTAAAAACTTACACTATGTTTCATTTTCATGTATATATAATAGTATATAGTGTTAACACTTTATTTGTGTAGCACAGTTTTTTTTATTATTATTATTTCCTCTTAGATCTTAAATTTTGTTTGATCTAATGTACTGTGAACATTATCTCTTGTTTGTGACGATTATTATATATATATATACACATATATAATTAAGTATATTTACATTATTTTTTTTAAATCACTCAACTGTTACCGTTTGTCTAATCTCTACGCTCTGACCGCGTAAGAATTCTTGTTACTAAAAGTTATGAATTAATGAACCGATAAACAGCGTTTATTATTCCTTTGAAAACACACTTGTACAAATTCAATTTATTTATATCATATCCGTTACAGTTAATTAAAAACTCCATTGAAAAGTGTACATCATTTTTTTCACATTGTTCCCATCTCATTTATTTGTGTTTTTTATGTTTCTTCTGAATATTGTTTACTAAGATTTCCATGATAAACTCAACAAAACAGTTATTGCAGTCGAACGTTTAAATTTAATATTGAGATATTCAATTACTTTATTTTAATAAATTTAGTATAATACTCAAAGTATCATTAATTGATTTAATAATATTAAACCCTTTAGAATACCCAGCAAAAGTCAAATTCAATCATAAATCTTAAACTCATTTAAAACTTAAACCTTTTCATCAATAAATTGCATATTATACACCAGAAGACATGATAGATGATTAAAAAAAACAATTGTTTACATAACGATTTAAATTTAAAAAAAGTTTAAGTTCATTTATTTATAGTATTGATAATCCATTTATGTGTACACTAGTACACTGTGTACAGTCAATAAATTAAAATATTATTATAATATATAACTTAAAGTTGTATACATTTTTTTACGTTGTTTTTTTTATTTTTAAAGTCTTTAGAATTTTATAAATTATTAGCAGTCAAAAAATATATGCGTCTATAATATAATAATAAATATACAACCAAGTCATTAAGACAAAACGATTTATAGTTATTTCACGATAAAAGCGAACGTATTATTTTTTTTCAGTATTTTTTAAAATATTTAAATTTTTATAAGAGTTTTATACAACTTTTCATATTGTGTATTGTTACCATACATCGCATTCAGATGAGAATACTATGGAAATAGTAACGAAATGATCATTATCCGGTGAAATAACACAGAACACAATATTTTATTTTCTTACGCATCTCCATAATTTAAATAACAACTACTGCAACACGGCGTCTTGGTTAGATAATTTGACTACACCACTGTCGTTTTTCGTTAGGTAATCAAGCCCGTGCATTCGACTATCCTCGTATAATACCTAGTATACTTTCCATAATACACTTAAATTCAACTATATCCAAATTGATACGTATCGGATCAATAACAATAAAAATTTAATATTATTATAATAACTCGTTTGATGCTGTTTTTGTACTTGTTTGAGAATTTTTATCGTATACATTTACATTAACACAAGTTACTAAATGTATAATTAGTTACTAATAATTATACATAATAATATATTATACTAAGTAAATTATAGATTGTATTTATGGTTTCCGAAAAATATCTAAGTATAGTGTCTCCACGATTTCGACATGTTTCAGTCCCATGGTGTAATTAATTACAATAATTCAAAATAAATCTCAAAACCAGTTATAGAGATCTATCAAAATAGATCCAAAAACATCATGTAAACCACGATATCGCACAAAAACTCATTATAATAAAATCGAGTCAGATGTAATGTTGTTATTGTTATTATTATTACATGTTGGAAAAGCAAAAATATAATATTCGGTATAAACAGCAACAGCTCAATGCGGATACCTATGCGGAAGACGGATTACATGACACGTGCGCGTACTAAACGACGTTTGTGAATTATTCCGTGACACAAGGCACTTGTGTGTGTAACCACACGCGCGAGATGCCATCCGGCTGACGTTAAAACAGTCGCGCGCGTATAGGCAGGTATAGGTCGACGTCGTGTGTTGCGTTATCGAATGAACTCGCCGTACGACCTCTTACTCCTCTCCACCGTGCCGCTTACGACGCAGCTTCGACGATCGATGGTAAAATATATATTATTATGTTATTATTTACCTTTACTGACTACACAAAAGCATTGTCGTCACCGTTGAACATGCATAAACTCTAATACGAGAATGATTTATTTTCGGTAACAGAGCCGTTTCCACCGATCACCGATGATCGATACGTCCCGCTGCGGTGGAACGTATATAAGGCGTTACGTATTTAAGTGTATTACATAATTTTATACAATAGATTATATTATGCAAATATTATATTCTTTTTTAGTCAAACTGTAATCTATTAGGTTTTCAAAGTATTGCAATGACAAGTTGTGATCTAGTGACACCACTTCGGAAACATTATTTTATGTGTAATAATACCTATATATTATTGTAAACTTATTATTATATTTCGATAAATATATATCCCAGCAGTAAACACTGAAATTTCACAGACATCGATTTTTTTTATCCGTGTCAGTTACACAAATTTATAATATTATATCTCCTTCTCCTCTACAGAAAAAATAAATATTTTATCATCTAAATATTATTTTTGTCGAAAAACTGAAATGGAAGCTACATCGCAGACCACACCGCATATTTGTTGTTTTGTCACGATATTATTTTAATTAACATAATAAACATTTCAGTTGATATAATGTATATACTAATTCATTAGGTACATACTTTATCCAATGCGAAACTGTAGGCGTAAAATATATTTTGTACCATGTGAATATTAATTATTATATATGAATAACAATCATGAAGCGGTCACAACTATGATTTCCTGGTTATTTTTGTTTATGTATATTATTATACAGTCCAATAAATGTATACTGTACATTTTTAATCATTATATATTTCATTTATCCACGCACCGTTGACTTTTACTACCTGAATCGTTTTAGTTAAATATATAATTATCATACTTAATTGATAAACAATTTTTTATAATCTAAGTACACATTTTGACATTTTGTTGTTCATAATAAATTTAATTAAGTCGCTAGTGTTACATTTTAAATGAAACCTTTTTATACCCTTCTTCATGTACCAATTTGTATAACCCTTATTCGATCTTTTTGGTGATTAAAGAGAAACCTTTTTATTTTTATAATGGTACTCCACAATATTTAATAAAATATAATTAAATGTCATTAATTAAAAAACTACACAAGTAATATTTTTAATATCTATTTAAGATATTTTAATCTTAAGAGATAGTTTATATTTATGATGGGAATGGTGAAAATCTTAAAAATGCGAAATTTTTCATTAACTTTTACATTAACCCATATTCACAGATAATTATTTAAAAAGTATTTATGTACTAGAAACATAATCGATTACACCTATTTTGTTGTCAAAAAATATAAAAAACCATTTATTTTATAGCAGTGTAAATATTTTAAGCATTCATAACAATTACATTATTAATAAAAAACTATGATTTTTTTCTAAAGCTTCTCAATTGTGTGTAACACGATCCCTATACATATTTTTAAAATTATTATAAAACAACTAAACCTTTATCTAGTTTTACTTTTTTAAGCATCTCGTGGACATCAGAAAGCTATCATTATTAAGCACAATAACCAATACGCGTGAATTATTATTACTTCGTTAATTTATTTTTCTCAACTTCTGCCACTTATTACAAAAATTTTAATTTTGTAATAATATTATGTTAATAAGTGAATAAACGTAATTGAGTAGAATTTTTTTCCTGAATGTTAATATGACTATGAGTGGCGATGGTAAAATATTAAGGGGAAGATGGTAAATAACACATGGCGCATAATTGCGATGGACACTCGTTTAACGAGTTCGGTATATCCCTTTTATCGCATCGACGAAGGCTAAGTATAATGTGCACATTATTATTTTCTCACTTAAAATACGGTCTATGCCACGAAGCGTGCTATAACATCATTTCACACATATTGCAGAGTAAGCACTGTCTTACGCGTAGTAATCTCGTATGTCGTCACCCGAAATAAAAATATTATTTTGTTTAACAGAAGCGCATCATCACCCCTCTCCGCTCCACCACTATTTTATCTTGTTACCGAAATCTAATCTTCGCAGCAGCAGCTAAAAGCTGTCAGTCGCGCTATATCGTATCGTTTTGTATCAGCTGTCATTTAGTGGGTCTAAATGTGTATAAATTGTTAACGTCAATAACCGAACGTCTTAGTATCTGTCTGACTAAATTGATATATCTATTAAAAGTTTAGTGCAATTATTAAGAATTTTCATCAAAAACTAAGTCACTTGATGCGTTTTATGATTTTATTTTTAAAAATATATTTCCATTCCAATTGTATTTGGTTATTTGCAATAATAATAAAATTACTCTTCATAAATTATTGTTAAAAATAAATAATAATGACAAAATTATTGTTCCTGAAAACCCACAGTTCTCCTGTGATTATTTTCGACAGAATAAACAAATAATTAAAACTATTGTTTTGTTTTTAATGCATAAATCAAATAAAAATTTGAATAGGATCCTTTCTTTTATAAAACCCTTTTTAATGTTTCTTAAAATAACGGAAAAATGTCCGTAACATAAAAATATCGAACAGTTATCTTGTATACCTTAATAATTTTGTTTTAAACAATAGTATTATATAATATTATTGCTTACCACAATATAATATTATGAATTTTTACTTGAACTATTCACATGTTAAATGCACATTATAATTTATAACCTTTGCTAAACGTTCCTACGCAGTACTCAAATATATATAAAAAAAAAAGCAAGCATAACAATCGTAAAATATAAATTGAAAACAATAAGAACGCACTAAAGTTAAAGCTGTTTATTTAAAAATAAATGCACGCATATAAAAATATTCGTCTTCATCTTCTTATAGTTTCTTTTAAAAATCAAATATATTTATAACATATTCATCCCTTCTTCTTTCTCCTCTAAGGTATTATTTAACCAGAATATAATATATTTTACAATTGTGTTTATAATTCATATAAATACATACACTAACTACGTCACCATACAACTATTACAATATTATTATTTTGTCGATTTTTATAATTTTGAATGTTTTTGTGTTCTTGACAAATCGCGTAAAATATACTTGGGTATGTGGTATACACAGTAAACACACTCGCAATTATATTACTGTACACACAGTTTACAGCTATTGCACATAAAGTGCACCGTAACATAATACTCGTATAAAATATATAATATATGTACATGTGGGCGGGAGGAAGAAGCGATTTTAAAAGTATGGCTTTGAGATTTATATGTTTAATGCACGCGTGTTGGCTTTAGTGTTAAGATTTGTTGTCGGCGAATGTACTGACAACGCCACACAATAATAATTTATTCCACGGTCTCATCCAGATAAATATACATCTCTATGTGCGTGTTCATGTGTGTGTGTGTGTGTAAGCGTATCGACATTATTCAACCACCACGAAGT
Source organism: Aphis gossypii (assembly GCF_020184175.1). Classification (NCBI taxonomy): domain Eukaryota; kingdom Metazoa; phylum Arthropoda; class Insecta; order Hemiptera; family Aphididae; genus Aphis; species Aphis gossypii. The sequence goes on from NC_065532.1 coordinate 52,699,457, forward strand.
ATTTACAGTGTGTAGAAACGATTTTGGAAAAAGGAAAAAAATAATAATAATAATAAGTGGAAGAAGTTACCGTTCACCCAATCACCCAACACCGCTACAATCGATTTATTCGTCGTCATCGTCGTCGCCGTCGTTGTTCGTATCCCTGCTTTCTGCCATCAGTTTGAACGGAGCAGTTAGGGATCGGCCAACGAAAAGGACGGCGGAGACGGTAGGGAGTTTGCTGCGACACGTCATGTCACGTATTCCGCGTTTATCCCCCGGCCGAGTGGTTTTAGGCGATTGTTTTTACACAGAATTTTCAAAAATACACAACGTACACAAATTCCACTTGATCCCTATGCTTTTCTACGCGGTATTCACGTCTCGCGTGCCCAAAGATTGTATGTCTATACATAGGTATATATATTTATAGATAGTGACGTTTGTAACCAGCGGCATAGCTGCTAATACGATTGTTTAGTACTGTTATATATGTATTTGTGTATGTGTGGAAGTGGGGATAGAATTTCCATCCACATTGATCCCATAGAAACTACATCACATACATATATTTTATTGAAATCCTCTAAAGACGAGCGAACGAGTGTGGAGGAAATCGTATTATTTTATTATTATTTTACGAGTCTGCGATGGCTCTTAGTCAATTACACGAAGCCAGAGACGCGCGTAAAAATCTAAACGTATATAATAATAATTATCACTGGTACGCAGTTCTAATACAACTCCGCAGCGGCGTTTCGCGTCCAATCATTAAGAATTGCAGTAGTGTCCAGTCATCGTCCCTTCCGGTCGACCGAGCCAAACAGCAGCACCCACCTTCGCCTACGCTGTCGACGTCACACGAGTTGTTCCAGATTAATAAATCGATGAGGTCACCGCCGCCGCTACCGTCGTCGTCGCGTACGATCACCAAGCAGAGAATTGACCTCCGACCCGCGCGTCAGCGTGTCTTATTGGAGTCGGTCCAACGCTAATGAGACTTTAGATCGGCTCATCGATTACAATTCAAACGCTGTTTCACTATTTATATCATTATCGTGTTCTACCACAGTACTACCTCCGCCGCTAAAGTGAAAACAATTATAAAAAACATTATTATTATTCTAGTGTAATAATATAATTATGTAGATTTCTGATATAACGAAGTTTTCCCATCAGTCGACCGAGTTCCACTTCCAGATTTCAGGTGGGAATTCCATAAAAATCAGACTTTTATCTTAATATAAATAATGTTATATATTTATATGCATAAATACGTCAGCTTTAATTATCCAATCTAATGCGATTTTTACCACCGAAGCTAATTTGTCCAGTCTGAGTTCACCCTGCATGATCGTATTTTATAACAATATTATACCTCATATCCGGTGTAATGTTTTAGTAAAAATATAGATGTATATTTTTATTGGGTTGAAGGCTGGAGCGCAACTAATTTGTTCGCTAAAAACTTTCATAATGTCATACGTATAACGAATAAATATGACTATATACATTTAAAAATACGCTCGTTTATTGCTTTATACAATGGTCGTGGGTACTCAGCATTTTAAAAACCAATTATTTTTCTATAGGTAATTGATTTTACTCTGAATGCATGTATTATTATACACAGACAAAAGCACAGTGGATTAGCGTAAAAACGATCTTTGTGAAAAAACGTTTTGAATAATTATAGAAAATCTAATCGAAAACTTACAAACCATTCTGAACAATAACTATTATAATTTTTTTATTATTATAATTTGGAAAATTATAATTTTTATAAAACTATTAAAATGATAGTTTATAATTTTTATTTTTTATATTTTTAATCCTTATCCACATCAAATTTTATTTTATTTTTCACGCTGTGTAAGGGTATCAAAACTATATAAATCGTGTCAAACTTGCCTTTTGAACTATCAAATTCACATACTAACACAATCAAACCATTGTCAAGTATAACAATATAATATCGTTTCAGATCAATTTTACGTGTGATCGTAATACGAAATTACGATAATACACAATTATAGTTAAATCACAACGCTAATAATGGTGTGTTGTTTTCTACCAAAAATCTGTTAATGATATAAATATAAAAATAAATACATTACACGTAAGATATATTTATACTCTTGAATATCTTAATAATATAAACACTATTATACTATCAAAATAAAATATAAACTTATGTACAATTTAAATGTATGTATATTCTATTTTATTTGATATTATAGTTTTTTGCAAAACATATTTTGGAATCACAATTTTTTTTTTTTATGTAACACATCACTTACACTTTAATATATTTTTATGTTGACCATATACCTATTAATTTAATTGAGTAACATTGATATTTTAATTAACCATAAAATATGTTGCCTGTGAGTAATATTATACATTACTGAATATTCTCATATACGTACTGTGTAATAATTTTAGAAATTAAAAAAAAAAAATTAATTAATTTTTTTTCAAATGTTCGTATAGGTACTCGTTTGTGTACAGACGTTAATAAAAATAATTAATAAGAAGAATCGCAGGTTTAAGTTAAATTTTAACGATTTCATTTATACTTGGTTCTCATAAATCTTTAAAATATAATATATGTACAAACATTATTCGTAAATTTAATACATCTTTTAAATAATTATGTCACATAGAGGTTAATGGGATGTCACTATTTATACTAGACACTTGTAAATATAATATTAATGAATAATGACGATGTGTTTCATTGAGCTAAAGATCCATATTCGCTCGTATCATCGAAAATTCGTTGCACTTCATATAACACCATATCTAATATATTAATATCATACGCAGTAGCAGACGAATAATTGAACGGTGGCAATAAAAAACGAAACAAACCAAACCAAACATAAAATCGTCTGATATTGTAAAACCAATTACCAATAGAAAATATCGATGTTACAACGGTCGAATACATATTATCGATAATGATCACCTCGGTCACGATTACCGCGGTTGCCCGCAAGATTATATCTATAACGTCACTGTGGAATTTTCGTTCGAAGAGTGGTCACCAAAAATTTAACACCAAAATCCGGGGAGATTCTAAACCCGCGCGCGTTCCGTTCGCGGTTCACATGACAAACGCAACCGCTGACCATACATTTGTGCGGTATACTCGTTGAGAGTAACCAAAGAATTTTCTGTCGGCTAGTCTTGTACAACGATCATTGTTGACGTTATATTCGTGTCCGTATGTACTGTCCGATTTTTGATTACTCGGTTTTAGCTTCTTTTTGTTTTCGTTTTTCGGGTCCACAAATGCGTATAAATCAATGTACTACATAATATACTGTTGTGCGGAGTGGTAAATATTCAAAAGTCGATCACTTGTAGGTCGACGAATCAAGCTAAAAATTTTCGAAGGATTACGCTTCGAACCTCAAGGTAATATAATATGTATATTTTATTAACAGGTCCTTTACGACCTATATTTAGAAATAAGAATTCATCTATGTAAATTATCATCATTCGACTTACTCGAAACATAACATAATATTTTTATAAGCATTTCATTTTGTAACTGAAATATGTAAGCATGACTATACCGTATTATTTTGTATACGGTACAGCCGATCTGAATGTTCTTGGTTTTTATTTTGACGAAAGCCCAACTATTTTCGAATATTATGCTTTTTGGCTTTTTGTGTAATTGTATTCGTGACACAGACACGTGGTCCGAATAATCCCACAATACACTACGTCGAATATATTATTAATCAATAATTAATAAAATAAATATTTGTATTCATTAAATAATGTACACATATTATGCCTATACGTCCTACCGACTGGCTACCAATATCAATTATTAATATTATACATATAAGTATAATTCATTATAATATATTATTATTTACTTATTATTTATTTTCAAACAATTAAAAATAATATAAAATATAATTTGGTATCATAAATTCCGAATAAAATAAAATAATGTCAATAAAATATTTCCAAAAAAAATGACAATAAAATGTTTGTATCGTCAATTGAAGTTTAAAAAAAAATTTCATTTTCATGGTTCAATTATAACGATTAAAATATTCTAACATAATATTATTCTATCGTAATTTATAATGTTGTATTTTCTTTTTAATTTGTCATATGCAAATCATGTAGATAAATTTCTCAGGACAATGTATTTCACAAATTCAAGGTAAACGACATAATATAATGTCGTACATCATAATACGCCAGTAGCAACGTATAGATATAACTTAATTAATTTATGATTTTGACGATAAAATTAATTTCAACGTGCCCGCATATATTATAATATATTAGTATTATTATTAGCGTTCGATAGCTTTTTCTGTTTCCATGTCTCTTGATGCATTAGTAACTCAACTATAAGGTGTCGGCCATATATTATAACATTGTGATAATAATCATCACAAAACTTCTCAATTGTGAAATATTAGTAAAAATGTATACTATTTCGGAAGTTATTCTATTTGTTAACGATCTTAAATTACTCCCAGACACGTTTGAAGGATTATACACAAAGGTGTAACGGTTAGAGCTGTGTAAAATTAAACAAATGATAGTGAACAACCACTGTCGCTAACGTCGTGCTAAAATTGGAGTTTGGTGATCGCGAAAATGTCGTTGGGTTTTTGACGTATGTATCGAATTATTAACAACAAATCACACTTGGACTGATGGAAATACCATCGCGTTTTGGATAACGGACTAAGCAAACTATGTATTATAATAATAACATCAAAACATGTTATATAGATGGAGGTTATATCGAAGGGTTATATTATTATTATTATTATTATTATTGTGTAAACAGCGGTTGTCGCCACATGTGTCGACAAAACGGCGACGGCGCCATCGCATGCGATGTGCTGTAGTCTCCCCACAAAAAAACATATAGTAATGGATTCTGCGCCATCGATGACTTTGGTGTAATGGTGTTTTTCCAATGTTTTATTTCCCTACCCGTGGTTCAAATAAACGAACTCACCCTACACGTACATCAAACAAAAGCACACACATATTGTTTGGAAAAATTAACTTTTGACGTGCATATAAATGACGCCGTTAGGTTTTTACGGCTGAAAATTGTAATGAACATGCCAAATTATATACTTGTTTCGGAACAAACATGTGTGTGACAAAGTGAATATGAAAAATATAATATTTTCTATGTGCGTACAATTAAACAGAGTTTATGTTTCAATATAAACTTATTTACTAAGATAACCAGAGATAAACTAAAGCTAAACTACATAATGTATGATATGATATTGTGCAACAATTTTGTTGAACTTCAAATATAGAACCTATCACTTTTATATAAAGTTTGAGTTTTATTTTTTTGTCAGTTTAATATTTTCTGCAACTCTTAAAGGACATTTTTTGTTGGTTTTGGCTGAAAAAAAAATATTTTTTTTTTTTTGTAATTAATGTTTATTAATATTAAATACATGTTAAAATTTTAAGCAACAATTAGGTTAAAAGTGTATTTATTTTTCTTTATACGTGCTTACGTTGAAAATAAAAAAATAGAAAATTATAGACTGAATACAATATACTATAATATTAAATAAAATATTAATATAAATAATACAATATTAAACTAATGTCATGTCCCCAGCATAAAAAACAAAAAATATGTAAGCATATAATAAAGTCATAAATATTAATGGATAATTAAACAATAAAATTGTTCCTCTACCAGATGGTTTTTAAAAATTCTATTGAGATTAATCAACGTTGTTTTATATTAGTAGGCAGTGAATTAAAAAACAAAAAACTTAAACAGTCAATTATTTATCCAATAGTTTTCTATACTTAATATACTTTAATATCATAATTACCATTATAACGCTTTACTGTAAAATCAAAATATTAAAATGGTTAGCATTTTAACTCAAATATAATTATTGCGTAATTTTATACAGCAGGTTTGAATACAGTACTTAATTTTTAGTACCTAGTGATTAAAAATATAAAAAAACAAATCATAAAATCAATTAATTATCTATTATGTTTCAAAACAACCAAAGTAGTCTATTTGATATACGTACCAAAGTATATCAAATAATTTTTAAAAATATATTTTTTCTGATTTTTTACGGTACAGAAATGTAAAAGCATGGGATACCAGATAACAAAAGCTCATAATATTTTAGCGGTAAATACAATTAATTTGTGCTCTTTTGTGTGTTTTAAAAAAAAAAAACTTAAATAAAGAGAGAGAATGAAAGAGAGAAAGGTTTGTGAGAGTTGTATACATATTATACTACCCTATATTGTAATGTTCGTTAATTTTTTCTTCTCTTTACATTTTCTTATATATATATATATATTATACATGCGAACGCGTGCGAGGTTTCGACGCAATGCGATATATAGTGTCTTTTGTTCGCTACGAAAACATTTTTTTATTTATTAACAAATAAACGAAAAGCATTTATATATTAATATAGATACATGGTTTTATATTAAATTTTCTAGCTATGTACTTGTAATTTTATTTTGTTATTTCAAAAGCAGGTACCTAGAACGTTTAAATATTGTAAAAAATAATACTGTATTTATATTTTATTTAGTAACTGTTACGAGTAGCATCTTGATTTTGATATGACTTGATTCGTATTCAATTAAAGTCTTATGAGATTTTTAACTTGTTAAGAAAATTATAATTTGATTTGTGATCCGAAGAAAAGTTTGTGAGTAAAATCTATATTAGTCGGCTTTATACTTTATATTTTTTTGTTATTAATTTTATTCAGTGAAGTTTTTTTACGAATTCTAATTTATGTTGGCTTATGTTATATATACTTATCAAACTATAGGCTCGTCTATAATATTCAATTTTAAACAGAAATATTTTTCTTTACGACTCGACAACTAAGGTTAATAATATGATACTACGTAATGTACATTAAGGATGCTCATAAACTTTTTTAAATTAATGATAAATTTATTCAAATTCTATTTTTGCAAATTTGAAACACACTTAAGACCATATTTTGAAATTCTTGAGATTTATTATTTTACAAATATATTTATAGGAAGGAAAATTAATAGTCCTTAAAAATGATAATAGATATTATAATAAGTATTCGATTTAATGTATTGGTATACTTGACCATTTTTATATTAAATTACTTCTATTCTCATATCATCTAAATCCATTATTATAATATGTACCTATTATCCTTCTTAGTAAACAAAGTTAAATAACTTAAAAACTATTTATTAGAATTTTAAATTTGATAAGTAAAAAATGTTAAAATAATTAAATAATTTACTGTGGTAAGAGTAGTCAAAACAAAAGTGGAAAACAAAATTTTGAACTTTTTAAACATTTAAAAATATCATTTTTATCTATTTAAAAAAATTCCAAAAATCAAATTTTTAATAATTTTGTTTTTAAAGAAGAAAAAATAGATAATCACACTTGGTGAATCACTCTATTTATTTTATAATATATGTATTTGATAAGTAGAAGTAGATATTATACATATAATTATAACTCGGTAAATAATTTGGTTTGCTTACTTAATAATTTAAAAGCACAAAACGTATGTGCACTGTGTGGTATAAGTAAAGTGTCTTTATACTTAATAATATATCAATATATACTAGGTAATCCTTTTACCGAACATCATTCATTATTTCAAAAGCTATAAGAGTGTTTGAAAATATTTTTTTTACTTAATTTCTAGTCGAAATAAACAATATTTTTATCATTATAATTTATGTTATTTTTTTTTTTAATGACAACATATATTTTTAAACTGATATTCTTAAGCAGAATATTTTTTTAAATATTCTGATATCTAAATTTGTGACTAATGAGTTATACATATTTAAAGTAAAAAATAAGTGAAGAAGTAGAGCATAATTCTGTGAAGTATCTCTGAATCCCCTCCGCTAACCTAAATATTAAAAAGTATAACTGATAAACTACTCGTCTGAATTTAAATTTCGAAAATGTGTCGAAATATAATATAAATATTTATTTTTTTAAGTTTTTAAATATTTTGCTTTAGAATATGAATTTAAAAAATGTATATTTCCATTCAAAAATTAAATAACTTAAAAATTACAATAAAAATTATAGCAACAAAAATATCAAAAAAAAATTTTCAAAAACGTTAATAAATTTTAAAATAATGAATGGTGTTTGATCAAAGAATAAACCTGTATTTAATTTAATATACATTATGTCTTAATACTAGTTCTGGCTAGTTATGGCACCAATAAATATTATAATTATTATTATTTGTCACACTTAAATTTTCCGAATAAATTTGTTTTAACTTTAATACGTGTAATAATAATTTGTGGTCATTTATAAGTGTACTAAATATAGGCAGATAACTTACATGAGAATGTGCATAAAATTAAATTTTGTTTCTTCAAGCTTTTTAACAGAATGATCAAGATATATAATCGGATTTGTACACTAAATAATACTCGGATGTATGTTATCTTTAGAACTTTAGAATTATATAACGATACTTACACAAGAAGGGTAAAATAATTTAATAAACCGTTTTCTCATTATTTACGTACTGTCTACAAAATTCATTTAATTTCTCGGACCACCAAGAGTTCTAATAATAATTTCAACAACATTATACAATGCTCTCTTATCTATTAAATAGTTTTATTCATGATAATCATAAACATTACTTATGTGCTATATCGAAAAATAATCTTTTCATTATAATTAAATGTTAAATGACATGGTAGGTTCTCTAAACACTCATGTCTTATTTAGATGTCTCTTAATTTAGAGCGTTAATTCCATTTTAATGAGCGTACGGATAATAACATTACTCGTGAGAATTTATACGAACATCGTAATACATAAATATAAACACTCGAAAACACTCGATGGATATGTTTAAAGCACACTTAGATTGATATGCGCTTGCACCATATATTATATTATAATATAATATAGTTAAATGGGTCGATGCCATACCTATGTATGTATTTATATTATATATATTGTAGTCTACTTGGAGATTATAATTCAAAATCGAATTTAAGGAGCTTAAATAATTCATTATATTACTAAACGAATATAGGGTTAATCTTGCAATAGACTCGTCATATTGTAAATACGCATTAGTCATAGTAACTATACCTTCGCGTTACTGGGACGGAGTGCGTTATTGTCTTATTATTGATTTGTACTAGATCGACTTTGTCTTTACAACAAAAATTGTATTTAAATTTAAAACACATCTTAATTTTTACAAACAATAAAACTAATTCGAAGATCGATATTAATTTATATTAAAGATTTACCTATCTATGTAAGACAATGTATTAAATATTTTTCGTCTAACCACTCCAACGACAATAAATATTTAATCTAAAAGATTCTGAAGAATTTATTTATATCATTATTGACTAAACTCATCAGCTGTCAAGCATATTATGTAATTTCCTACTTAATTCATATTTGTGTCAGCGAAAATCCTATGATTTTGATTGTCAAAATTATAACTTGACTTTGATTGTCTTATTCGTGTTCTCTACGCTGAACGAATATTATGATTATTAGTGAAATATTTTCTATTTATTTTATAATGTTTTTCGTTTTAGCGTAATCGGATCATGTCGATCCTCTCTCACATGAACAGAGCAAAACCCCAGATTATAGTGAAGTTCAAAGCAGCTTTGAAACTTTTATATCTCGCTGTTTGCCGTTAGCTTCTTTATTTTTTCTCTTCTCTCCGTGTCGTTGCTCGTTTCTGATTTATTTATGGGCTTCAGCATGTTCTCCGTATACACTCTTTAGTAAATAAAACACCTTTAAACGCAAGTGTTTCCGGTTGATCGACTTTTTCTCGTGTATAACGGCCGAGGACCCGCTAACCGACCACACATCACGACCGAATAATTTGAAACAAACCTCCAATACAACCCTCATCCGCCATTCTGTCGAGACGCCCTGGAATTATAATCAACGACGTTTACACCGAATAGCAATCGTTGTTTTCCTTTCCCTTTAAATTCGAAATACGATTTTTGACTCAAAATAATGAAATCGAATAGTCTTTGTAAACATCGACTGTATAATATAAAATTAGGTCTGTTGTTTACCAGCAGCACATATAATAGTTGTACTTTTGCTTTATACTACAACCATGATACATAATACATATTATAATATAGTGTATACTGTATATATATAGTATAGTACTATAATGTTGATTATTATAACAACCTAACTTAACGGACTTAAGCTTATAAACATAATATATTATTTGTATGTATATACGCACAAAACAAATAATACGATATAAACTATATATTAGTACATACCTACCTATCTACAAATCATTATAATATACGTGTATATGGGTTATGTTACGGGAAAATTTAATTGACTTATTATCTAAATGACGTTTAAATCTGTCTGCACTAGTATGACTTCGGTTTGCGTTCAGATATACGTAATCGAATTCCAAACTTGTACGCAATGATATGCGGAACCCCCTCCTCCCGGCTTAACCGAAAAGCTTTATAGTTACGCGTTTCCACTCCGCTTAAACACGAGATAACACACTGCGCAGATGTATGTAATAATATTATATAGCGTCATTGCGTCAATACCACCACTACACGATATTTCGGTGTTCACTAACCTGTGCAAAATGCTCTCACTGTTCGACCATCAGTCCTGCGGGACTAGTGCTATTCGATTAAAGACCGGACATTTCTAATGAAGTGCAGATGATTTTCGGCTATTTGAGCAGAATTCACGGAATTCTCCTCAATATGCAATATATATTATATCTAAAAATACGCGTTTGCGTGAAAATAATATTTTGTAAGTTTGGTAGGAGGAACTTTTCGTATATTATATAGTCCCATCGGAATGTCCTCACTTAAAGTTCACTAACCACCCTCACAGCCAACTGCAATGTAATCCAACGTCTATTCGGAAACGGATGACGAATCACACATCGATGGTGGCAGCGGCAGCGGTAACACGGATTAGGTTATATGGTCGGAATAGAATTTCGATGAGACAGTGTATATATATATATATATGTATGTACATTGTACGTATTTATTATATATATAATATATAGTAACCGGAAAATTACGGGAGGACTGTCATCTTATTGACGGTGCGCAATAAAAACGATTCCGGAAACCGGAACAAATCGCTCCGGTGGACTTAAGCTGATTGTTGTGTATGTGTGTGTGTGTGCTAGACATTTAGTTTTTGATGGCTGACAGGTTCAATTTTTCATCGCTTAAGGGTGTCTTTTAAGGACCACCGGAAAGATCCGTTTCCCTGTTTCAGTCACTCCTCCTTGTCACTATCGCTAACCTCACCACTATCTCCACCCAATCATAGATAATATCCTAAAATGTAACAATCTTCTCCTTCCATTCATTATGATGAAATTCATTAACAACACAACTCCATCATGATATCGTATTATAAACCCTGTACCATCGATACGTGATTTGTAAATTACATATTTATATATTAATTATTACATAGTTAAATGTAATTATACTCGAAGAAAAATTAAATAAATCTTTTGTTCCAACTTTTTAACATCGTATCCAAAAATACTTTATTAGCAAGCGCTGTTGACTACTCTTATTATAAACATACATTCAAGTACATACATGTTACTACAAAACATATAGCATGACACTAATGTTTAATAACATACAATTTAATGAGACATATTCTATTTATTTCGAATTTATTTATGTTCCTACCTATTATACACAACTTAAAAGGTTTTATAATAGTATAATATTTTGGAAGACTGTATGTATTCAATTGTTGCAAATAGTTAAATGTTATATCTAACATCGTGTGCTCAATCGGTTGGTATTATTAACGTTTATGGTAAAATTATGTAACTTTTGCTGAGTAATTTACCTAAAAACGTGTTTCCAAATAATTTAAATCTCAAACGAGTGTTAAAATACATGCTTTTCATACGAACTAAATGGCCTACATAACGAGCAAAATGAGTTATCGCAGTGACGTCAGCAAACTATCATGTAATATATACTAATTAGATTATGTTTTTGAAAATAAGTAAAAAGCTCCCTCCCGTTATGAAAAATAAAATACAATTTAATTAATATTGCAAACATTTATAAGACATCGGGAATATTTTCAAAAAAAAAAATATTTAAGAAATATACTAATGTATACAATATAGCTGTAGTATGGGATAATACTATAGTATATTACATAAGCCGTTTCAGCATTATTCTTAAAATATACTACATTCAAATTAGTAATAATAATAGACATTATGGTTGTGTAATAAGAGTTAAAGTTCTACTATTTTTCAAGTTTTGGAAAAAAATACTCAACTATACTTCGACACATAATCATAAAATATGAAACGTGTATTTAACTCAATTTACCATACAAGACTAACGATATACGAAAATGTCCGATTGCAATAGCAGTACATCTTAATATAATATGTTAATACGATAAGCATGTCACGTTGGTAAAACATGTATAATATGTTTGTGTATAGATCTCCCTAGTTTTTCTCCCCAATGCGAATGGTACGAATGCACCAGTACTACTATGAAATTCAATTAAACATTAATTATTACAGTCATCGCGTGTTTAATAACGTAAAAAATGTTATGTGTTCTTTTTTTTATCGTCGAGGACCCTAAAACTTTGAAAACAATGGTGCACTGGTGTTTCAAGTTGAGGCATAATGTTTCTTCTTTTTTTGTGTTCTCCCTTGTGAAATAACGATATTATACGCGACAGGGAGCTTCCGATTACCGCAATAGCGACAAAGTTTTTTAGGAAAAAGAGAAGTGCACGAGGAAAAAAGTAAAAAAAAAAATACGACTTTCATTAGGGTCTGGGATATATTCTGTAATATAATAAATCGTTCTTGTGGTTAGCCTTTCAGTAATACAACTCTCAACAATACAGCTTTGCTCTTCAGGAGTAGAAAAATAGAAATAAGGTAAAATATTACGTTCTCCACTTCTTTGTTCGAACTTATAGGTCCTGAAAAAGAAATGAAAATACGTTTCAAATAGGTGGTGTGGTGCCCTTGGTATTAACCCAGCAATATCGCTCAATATTATTAAACTTTGTTTTTTTTATATGAAATAATATAGTATACACTATTTAAGGTCTGTGTTGTTCAATTGTATACCATTTAAATTTTTTCAAAAAATATTCACGTTTCTAAAAGTAATGTAAAAAATAGTTTATGACTGGTTTTTTCGCAACTAGTTTAAGTCATTAATATTAATATTTATTTTAATTTTTTAGTATATTTTTTGTTTATTTGTATTATGTTTCTTTTTTCTCTTTTTTCAGTCCTTTCTTTTTTAAATTTCAATCACGTAATTTATTAATTATTAATTTTACTCTATATACCTTACACAAGCTTCTAGCTTAAAAGAGATATAAAATCATGTTAACTATAATATTTTAATTTTATATTTTGTAATTTATGATGATTTTATAAAATAAAAAAAAATAATAATGAATATTGGATTTGTACGCGCAGGTATTTTAATCCAGCATTGTTTCGATTAAATCCAGCTATTAACATAAAATATTCTATAATATATATGCATATTTAATTTATGTAGTTATAAAAAATATTCAAGTGTTGTGTTTTATATGAGTTATTAAATTCCTCGAGATAAAAATGTGATGTTCAAAGAAATTGAGTAGCTTATTCACTTTTCAAATTAATACCCATATAAATATTTATGTTAAAAATAATAAATATTATTTTATATTTTAATTCAACATACTAAAATAATGTTGCTTATTAATAGGTATTTAAATATAAATTATGATTTATCTGAACTATTTTTTTTATCTCTTAATATAGGTTAAAAAACAATAATTATCAAAATTATGATCAATATATTATTTTTAATGTTTTTTATGAATTTATTTTCATAATTGGCTTCTTTTATAATCACTTAAAATATTACACGGAAGAATTAATTAAAATTAAATGTCACGGATTAAAATCCACAACATATATCCAATTCATTTAATACACTTGATGGAGTCGAAGGAAAAATAATACACGAAAACTTAAACAGGAAATTACATTTCAAATTACTTGAACGTATACTCGAGGCAGTAAAATAGCCGGCAACGCATATAAGCGTGGATTTTTCTAACTATAATATTGTAAGTCCAAGGTAAAATAATCAGATCAAAACGATTATTATATATAGTGAAACGAAAAAAATCGGTAATTTTTCATTACATTGGACTTGTAGGGTGATTGTACTAGGGCGATGGGTTGTTATCTTGTTTCCTTCGAGGTACAAACGAATTAAATATGAAACTACGTATAGGTACATTTGATTCGGTGTTACCGCCATCAAATTTCCGTTTATACGGCAGACGTGATTTTCCAACGCGATTGTTAAAATCTGATTGGTCACGTTCGTCGAAGTCAAGTTTTAAAGTTGTTGTATTACATCTATTTAGTGACTAGTATAATATGTTCTTTCACGAAGTTCTCTCAGACTTCCGAAATGAAATCAAAACGACGTTTTCAGGTGGATATAATATCGTATTGTAATCGTAGTGTATAATATTATACGAATATTATACACACTGCCGCGGACAATAAATGTCAATGTTGGAAACTTACGAATTCGACTCGATACTTCCGACAGCCGATGTCGTACGTTCTTATCGACGAAAGCACGCTGTATATTACGCTATTATTGTTATTATTATGTATATCATTATCTTGATTCTCCAATCGAACGTCGTCCTGTACATTATATAATGTAAACCGTGTTATCGTCGTCGCTGTATTAGATATATTAAAGTGGTGGCGGTGGTGGCGGCGGCTATGGTGATGTGACAGATTCTAGTGTTTTCGGTATTGGATAACAGGATAGGACATGGCAGAGTGTATCAGAGAGCCGCTAAGGGGTAGAGGGTGAAGGACGGTTCGTTGATGTCGGAAGGAACGGGTTTATATATGTATGTATTTTATATATGCGCGCGGTGGTCGACTAGGGGATGACGAAGGGTCGATGTTGGTACGCGCTGTTTATTGGCGCTGGGGGGCTCATTTCGACGGAAACTTTCATTGTCCAACTTCGACGAACATTTGTCTCGTTACACGGTTTTAGTTTCTGTACAATAATCTTTGTCGACTATATACTTTATATTATATATATATATATGTATATTTATACACGAGCACCGGTTCGCGGGTGGTATATAATATAGCTTTTATGGTCTGTCAGTCTCCGGAAAGTCTCTTAATCGCGTCACGTAAGATCCAATTACGTTTTGCCAGAATCCGTGCTGCTTACACGCACAACGAACGGTACCTATACAGTCTAAGAAAGATAGAGCAACGATAATATAATAAGGATAATAATAATTACAATTTACGTTACAGAAAGTATAGTAAATTCTGCATGTAGTTCGTTGACTAGCTCGACCCTGGTCATAGTCGTCACATAACTACACTATCAATCAGTTCAAACATGTGTTAATTGCGTATTATATTATAATAAAATACGTTTTATGGGTAACTGACCATTGTACATCAAATTTTCACTGTCGAGGCCTATTCGTTCTCTACAGTTGAATAAACCGCACTGAAATAAATGATAATAACAAAAACGTCGGCATTTCTTCCATTTCTGGGGGTATATAGGAAACGAATATAATAATAATAACGACGATAAAATTTAATCTAAGATTTAATCCATCTCTCTTTCCAGTCGCGTAATCTTTTTTCCTGATGTTATTGGTGATGAATCGGCGAAAGGACCATGGTAGCATGCAGTGGGATGTTAAAAGAAGACCGAAATTCCTCTTTTGAATTATCAGACATAATCTCTATGTCCCCATTTGAATGAGGCCCGGGTACTCGAAAAACAATTTAATACAACAATAATAATAATAATATTCTCTATGCGTTTCGTTTAAAAAGCACCAACAAAATAATCTCAGCGTAATCCGTAGATTTATTCTCTGTGAGTTTTAAATCACTGATAACAATTTTAAATCATTACAAACGCATATATATATAGTCGAATCTGCAGTTGAACGATTTTTCGAGACGAAATAATGAAATCGGATTTGTCAAACGATAAACAAAATTAAGCGCGTGGTTCTGCATCGCAGAATAATAAATTAAGCGTGTATATACATGCGCAGTATACCTAAATTATATTAATATTGTGTTGTATTTTATTGATTGCGTCCACGGAAACCGATCGATCACATAAGTTTAGGTTACTAAGTACGACAAACTATTGTTGTACATTATCACATTATCCGATATGAATTTTTTTTTCTAGATTTATTTTACTTGCGGCATATTGTATATACAGTAAGAAAAAAATTATATTCATCAACCGAATAATGTCTAATTTATCGCGAACTTTTACGGGATCGAAAGCGTAACGACGTATGTACCCCTACCCCAATCCCTTAGCTGTACATCAGAACGTAATTCCATCGGAATGTGCGTGGGTTGATTAATTCAAAGACTTTCGACGGTATTTTACCGTTAGTGAAACACGTATATATAATAATAATATGGAAATGCGCTGAATTCTTTTTACTCCCCCTCCACACTTACACACACACAATTTGATTATCCTTATCCCTTCCTCTGTGTCGACCCTTACCCTTCCATCGATTCACCACCAACGTCATCCTATTCTGGCCATAGTGACTTTTTTCCCTCCACTTCCACATCTCCACCACCTTGCGTGTAAAACAACCATGTATGAGTATATCCGGAAAATACTGCCGAACCTTGACTCCATAAATCACCGTACCGGTTGCCCGGGTAACTGCAGCCGCCACGTGTTTTGTCTGGGACGTATGTAGGGTACGTAAACGTAGTCGTATAATGTAGTAAAGGTGTAATATGTGTGTGTGTGTGTGTGTGTACGCGCGCGTGTGAAAGTTATACGATTTTTCAAAAGGTTTCTTTTTTTTCTTTTGGTAATAACAGAATTATTCAGAAGTTTCGATTTAACTTTGTCACGCGTGATACCCCATCAATCTTAGCACCTTTGAACCCGTCTGGATATCAAAATAGACCACCACCGTCGAAAAACACACGTCCTGCCCAGTGTATATACGATTTGACCTAGACGTCTCATAGAATTTCCGAATCAATTTTCACTGAAGCGCGACAGGGGAATAATGTTTTTAAAAAAAATCTTGGTGATAAATCTAAAAAAATCTGAAACTTCAAAGGAAAAATAAAATAATAAAATATATAATATTATACGTGAACTATGTTGCAGATATTCATTTCTTCTGTTAATACAAGTTGATTCTCATTATTTCACTATAAACATTGTACGATGCTAATTTATTTTATAAAATTATTTAAAATGAACATTTTATCTCTCTACCACCATACATTTTTTTTTCATTTCATGAATATGTTTACAAAACAAATTTTATCGACTACAAAATTGGTGGTAAATATTTTGTCATTTTATCATTTTTTACGCTTATATTACGATAACCTAAAGAACCTTTACAAGAATTAGAGCTATTCGAGTTACATTGACTTTTAGAGAACATGAATTAAATTGATACAATCTAAATAATAATATTTTTTATATTCTATTAAACATTTTTTACATAAAAAATTAGGTTATTTATCTTATTTTCTTAATTTTTGAATGTTTTTGTTTTTTGTAAATGTTTAAATTATCAGGTTTGCTTTCAGACTCAATAACGAGTAAACAATATCTTTGTACATCCCAATAAATGTGATTTAATAAATAATATAAATATATAATATTTATATTATATATTTATGTATATTTATGTTAGATACAGCTAGATACTATTTATCTTAAAAATTATGGTTAGGCATATTAAGTTATGATAGGACGTGTGTGTTTCTTACTAGGTTTCCTAGGTAGTCACTCATTCAAAAACTAGCAATGGAAACACTCGCTTAACGCCATGTCTTACGTAAATCCGTACAGTGAGTGTTAATTCTATTCTGACCATGCTGTTCCGCCGCAGTGCGGTGCATCCGATGCAGCGAAGTACAAACTGTTTAGTTTTTTGCTGCACTTGCTGGTGTTACATAAGTAGGAAACGGACTTACACTTACACTGTCAGTCAATTAATGCGCCAACTGTGCCATACCATGCCCTTACTCAACAATTTAATAACAATATATTTTTCAGTATAACTACCAGTAGTCTACTTATAGTAAACTACCTCTAGTCTACCCATTAACATTTGTTATTAAAGTGTTATCAGATATTATACAAATAGGTAGTTTATCATAGTTTATTATAATGAGGATCTGAAATTTAATTTTTATCCATTCTAATATTTCTGAATATCGAGTATACGTAATTTCAAGTCTATTCAGGGTTAATTTTAAGTTCTCATTCTGTACGTTCTAATTAAGATGTATCTTGTTTTAAATATGAATTATCACTCGAGCTAATATAAAGTTATTATAGTATAACCTAACCTTTTAGCTAGGTGGAAATATCACAAGTGATAACGAAAGAACTATTTATCTGTTTGTAAAATTATTAATGGTATACTTTTTATATTTATATAAATAGCAGCATCATAACTGTTTAACTGTATATTTCCCCAGAGACACTATACTGACATATCTTATATTATAAAATAAATATAATATTCATGTAATAATACTAATAATGATTTAAAAATAAATTCCAACAAAAAGCATGGCACATACTTGAGGTATGAACTAAATTATACTCGCGAGTCGCGTATTCAAAAGCAACAACCAACATTTTGATCGAATTTCCTTTTAATCATTTTTTTTTGTGTTAATGGTTAATTACATAATATGTTTGTATATCTGCATCATATTATCACGTATTTTTCCTTTATTTATACTTAATATACAATATAATTATACGTATAATTATAATAAGTATTACTATAAAATTGTGTACTATTTATACGTAAAAAAAAACATCTTACTTCACTTAAAAATTTTAAATAGGATTTTAATTTTTCATTATTACTTGAAAATTATATAGAAGGGGGATAATATCAAATATATTACATTTTTTAGATCATGACTCATGAGTTAAGAAGGGTATACCAATCTGCGTATGGTTAAAAAAATATCAGTGTACACTGTACAGTGAGTACGTATATAACCTACACACATCCATTTTTTCTCTAAAGTAATACAAAATGAGTCAAAATAGCTTTGACGATAATTCATTCTGATTTATTCCTAACGGACTTCCCTGTGGACAAAAGTAATAATAATAATAAGAAAAGTCAGCTGACCACGTAAAGGAAACGACACAGTTCGCTGATTTGCAGTTAAAGAGAGGGTACCGTACACGATGGGGCCAAACGAAGCGAAACAGGGATATGAATGCATTCAGCGCATAGTATATATGTATACATTATTATTATTATAGTACCTATATAATATATATAGAAGAGAAGGAAATTTGAAAGAAGTTTGTCCTGACGGAATGGGAGACGGTTTAGAAAACGATTCAAAGATTTATAATATATATAGCAAATATACAAAGAAACTCGTACAAAATCGCACAAAATCGCTCGTCCTTATAAAATGCGATTTTTACAATCGTTTCTCGAATGTAAACAAATTTAATATATTATTATATATACTGAGATTTAGCTATTGCAGTATTTACTAGAAATTATATGCTCGTTTAAACCAATCGTTTGAGTCGTTTGACAATTTAACTAGAATTTAAATTTTAACATACTGTACTATTTCTCTCAGTATAGCTAACTAACTGCCTAAAAAAAAAAAATCAGTAAAAAAAACTTAAAAAAAAAACCAAGATATTTATTTTCACATTTTGATCATATTGATTTCATTTATTCGATTTGCATAAAAATGTAACGATACTGGAAATGATAACAAAATTACATCGTTACGTTTATACTACAATAAATTGTATAGTTTTTACATAACATACATTGGTAGTATATTCTGGTTAGCGAGTAAACCAATAAATATAAAATAAACGTCCTTCATTTTTCAACGAAATTCCCTCGATTTTTTAACAATTAACTAATTGTATCGTTTTGTTTGTTTACAGGATGTTGCTTCGTAACGTATTATACGAGAAAAGCCGCTCTCGATGCTCAAAACGCTTTACACAATATCAAGACGCTACCAGGGGTAAGAATCACTATCTCTATACCTATATAATATATAATTGTATTTATTTACTTTTAATTTAATTGTTTGTACAAGGTATAATAGTTGTAGACTATACCGTATACACTGTGTCACTATTGTTGTCTGTCACTATATAATATTATCTCCCTATAACCTCGCTTTCTCTTTTTCCTCCTTGTTCACCATAAATTGCATTATTTGCTTATCAAATGGTTCTGGGTTGGTTTTTTATATTATTAAATCGTGATGCTCCCGCGATAGTCGAACAAAAACGATTTAATTTTTCTCTATATAATATTATTATAGCTTCCACAGCTAATTCCACCGTTTTAAATCAATTAGAGCAAGATTAATCGCCACGCCGCCGATAGCGCGCGCGCACCCCCGGTTCGGTGACATTGTTTTTACAAAGCTGGTACAAGGCGTCCCGCGGAAACCGGCGGACCGAAACACGCAAAAACTGTCACTAAAAAGGGGCAAAAGAGACAAGATAAAAAAAAAAACGTTCTCAACACAAAGGAATTTTTCACCGCAGAGCATTTTATAATGATCTCTCCTCGCATATCCTCACCACCATCCCGCTCCATAACCACTATACCGACTAACCTAAAGCAATATATATATATATATATATTATATACACACCACCCCATCCGTCCGTCCATCCTGCCATTGCGGACTTTGGTGCACACCTAAATGCGCGAGTAAATCGTTCAAAAAGGGGAAAAATTTAATTTGCATATTATCGTATTATCACGCCGCGGCATACCTATAATATAGTCAAGAATTTTTGAAAATATAAAAATATATCTAAACATATTCTAATACTGGTATACCTACAAGAGATACAATACCTGGAATATTTTACAATTGTGAGCTGAAATTACGTTTAAATACGAATATGGACTACACAGTCCAGAATGTATCTGAATGACCTTATGCATTCACCGTTTAATGATCATGATCACCGTCGCCGTAAATAAAACTTTCATATTATTATACTATTATGAAAACTGGCATGTTCGCGTTTTCTTTACGACTGCTGTCTAATACAACGCATCAATACATATTGATAAATCAAAATTACAGTTTTTTATTTTCTTGTCCAACGAGTTGATCGTTTGAGGTTAATACATTCTCCTAATTTTTTGTATAATAATATGCGTTTACTTAAATATTCTAAATGTAATAATGATATATTTACTTCCACCTAAGACAAATTAAACCATGATAATTTATCAAGTCAAATAAAATAAACATATTCAAAATGTAAGGTTAAATCAGTTAGACGTAGATATGGTAAAAAATAATTGGTCACGAAATTGTACGTATATTTGTATACCTATTGATTTTATTATGACATTTTTAAATTATGTCCGATAACAACGGTATATAAATTATATACATGACGATTCACCAAGCATACTGATCACCATTGTTCATTTAATAATGAATTAATTGAAATTTTTATTTTAAAAAATTTTAAATATAGGTACTTCAAATTTTAAAAGCACATTTTCAAACTCTTGAGTTTTTATAATTTTATGGACTATTTAAGGAAGTCCTGTAAAGAAACAAACTTCTGTTTTTAAAATAGAACCCTTTTTATACTGTAAATTATTTCGCGTATATTTTTTGTAATCGATTTTATGTAACCACTTTAAAATATTCAAGTCAGTGTTTTTTAGTTATTAAATTCTTTATATTAAGAATAAAAGTCATAATAGTTTTTGAAAAATATAAAATGTATATAACAAATATAGTATTTATTATACTTAGATCATTTTTTTAAAGTTATACATATCTATATTATATAGATAGATTAACATAAATTACTAAAATATTCAAATTACCATAGCCTTAATATCTTCCAAATTTTTTTCACGGTCTTATTATTTATATTAAATAAAGTTTAGTAACTTATAAGCTACTCGTTTGAATTTTGATTTTGATACGTCAAAAATATCTAGAAAAATTATCCGCTAAATAATTTTCTGCGCATGAAATGAATATTGTCATTAAAAAACAAAAAACAAAAACACAATTTTGTATCTCCACTGGATACTCCTTAGTCCTTCTGCAGTAGTACAAAAATCTCAAAAATGTTTGTTTAAAAATTTTAAAAATATTATATTTTAAATAACTGCATTATTGAAAAAGAAAAAAAAGATAAACACTGAGTATGATTAGTAAGTCACTTTATATATTATGTAATATAATCCTTTTTTTTATTATTATTATATTATCAGGTATTTAGGTACATTATTATACTTTCCAACTATGATTTTGGATAATGTATATTTATTTAATGGATGAATAACACAACAATAAAACATTTTAACTTTAAATTGCCAATTAAAAAGTATATACTTATAGTGTTGTTATCTCGAATGAAAAATTTGTTTAATTTATTATATTTAACTGAATTGCATATTATTATTTATTTCCGTTTGATGTTATATCAATCGATAAGCACATGAATTTGAATTCAATGCGTTCCACGTCCTTTGAGTGAAAAAAAAAATAAGTCATTAGTCTTGCTCCTACACGACTAAAGTATGTATAGCGAGAAGAATGATCACTAGGCTTTCAGAGGAAAAGTTCACGCCTTAAAAGCACGATGGCTGACATATTATATAGTGCCATTGAAATCTGAATAAGCCAATGTATAAAAATAAAAATACAACGAGAGTATGTTTGACTTTAAAACACTGAATTAAGTGAAATAGCATATAATTTACGTTCAATAACAAATCAGTTCCGACGAGAAAATGTCTTATGTATTTGTATATAGGTACTACTTTTATTTTTATTTTTACCTCTATACTTTATACATTGATAATAATAATCGTTTGAAATTTAAAAAATCCCTTTTTATAACCTTTTTAATTTACTGAAAGTCCTCTAGGGCAGTTAATCGATAAAGTACAACGTAAATTATGTATATATACTTTTTTTTATCTCGTGTGTGTGTGAGAGAAAGTGCTTGACCACCATCATATATCTATATACTTGAGACAGTTTCTTTGTACAATAGCGAGCTATACTTTTATAATCAATTTTATACTTCATTAAATAATGTCAATCAAGCTGTAAAGTACACGCGTAAATGTCTAAATGAACAGCTTAATGTGATTAAAGCGCTTTCTGAATTTATTTGCACATAGCCATATAGGTAAACGAAACTAAAGAGCTTAGCTCAATTTATGGAGACAAACTATAACACCAAATGAATTAATATTATTATTTCTAGTGAAACATATTAATGTTATGCTTATTTACCGTTATGTCTTTTGTGTATGTTCTATGTTATAATTATTCATTTTAGTTCAAAGACCTCTCGGATATGTTTAATATAAACATATAGAGAACTGAAATCCTTTGATAGGACGCATTAAAGCGAATTACTATGATTATCATTAGTATTTAAGAGTCTAGATTTAATGCCGCTGAAGAAAACGATTAATATAATACTATTTAGTTTGTTTAGGAAAATGATTCCAAGATAAATCGTTTACTAGTTATTATTTATTGTATTATTATTATTATCATTATTATTATCGTTGTTGTCACTGAAGTTAGCATACAATCAATATTTTATAATTTTGATTTGTATAAATTCCATACGCGTATTATGATGATGCCACTAGTAGCGCGTATCATGAAAAGTGTTTGTTCAGCAAATCTCCTCTATACTTTGTCCAAAAACACGCCGCGCCGTGGACGCATAGTTTAACCAGTCTCGATGGCAGGGCATCGTGAGAGGATGTGTTGAATCGGGTGTTCTCTCGC
The DNA here is from genome assembly GCF_020184175.1 of Aphis gossypii. Lineage (NCBI taxonomy): Eukaryota > Metazoa > Arthropoda > Insecta > Hemiptera > Aphididae > Aphis > Aphis gossypii. The sequence continues at coordinate 52,723,429 of NC_065532.1, forward strand.
TGGATCGAGTAATATAGCTTAGTTAGTTTTAATATATAGAGTACTTACCTAAAATTGAACTTACTACTAAATTACTACAAATTAAAAATGACCATAACTCGCTTCAAAATTAAAACATTGAAAGAAACCTCCAATAAAGCACAGAAAATGTTGTTACCTTTAAGTTTAATAATAGGTAAATTCAAATCAGGTTTTTAATATACCGTGCCTAATATTATATTAAGATTGTAGGTAATGTGTTACCAACCTTTTGTTGCGCCCACATATTAAATATACATAACGCGATACGGTGTAGACATGTAGTGGAAACCTGACTTTACTTAAATATTAAAATTAACAAAGCTAAAATTTCTACTACTGAATGTAAATTTACCATATTACAAACTTGGAAAACAGTGACAACACGTTTGAGTGAAACGAACTTATAATTATTTGTTTGTTAGGAATTTGATCACATGACATTATGACAAAACTATATATATAATATGTATATAATACCTATACAATATACAATAAAAACGAAAAAAAATAAAATACAATATTCTAAAGCTTTTTAACTTTTCAAAAATTTTCGAGAATTGATAAGATTTTTTGTGAAATATATAGTTAATATGTAAATTATTTTAGTTAACGGTATGTACACTACATCGTGATTTAACATTTCATTTATAATATGCAATCCCTAACTGTATAATATATAAAATAAAATAATTATTCATTTAAAAAATCTGTCAGTAAACTTCCGAATCTGTTTTGCTACGCCACGGCTATGTCACGCGTAGAGCCTTTCATATTATCCAATTTCCATCTAAATCTTATCCGAAAACCTTCAACGGTATTATTACAATTCTCGTCGTTATAAAACTTTTTAACTACAAAATTACTCAAGTAGGTATATAATACATAAATATATATATATATATTATATAGGTACTAGGTACAATTATAGTTATATATTGTATATGTATATTATATTTATAGTATTTATGTATGTAAATAAACATTCCGGTCTTAGATAACCTTCAGTTTTTTTTCCTGAATAATAAGTAGCAAAATCCAAACCGAAAGTTTAGCCACAAATTTCATCTTCTATCCTTTTTTTATTTTTATTATTATTTCTTTATCCGTTTTCTTGCGTTCTTATTATCCTGTCGCAATTCAATTATTATACCGTCAGTTAGAGTTTCTTCCTTTCTTTTTCTATACATTTCTCGTCCACGTGTGTATACGTTGTATTCCCCCGAGAATCTCAGTTCTCTAGTCCAGACACACATGCACATGTTACCTAGGTGTATTTTTTTTCTACGTAAAAGTAGAACATATAAATTCCCCGGAGAAATGTCTGGTGGTTTTTTTTCTGAAACAGATACCATAAGTAGATTGCGAAAAAGTATAATAATAATAAAATCAATATTTTAATTTATGCGTAATTTTATATATTATTGGTATATAATGTGCCGATGTATTGATACCATAATTATTGTTTAAATCACAATATAATTCCCACTGCTCAAATACGAAAATATGTTGGCGAAATGTCTTAATTCATGTTAAGAAATTAAAGTTTTATCGTTGTATTGATGTATTGATGTTTTACAGAACAACTGATTAATTAGGCGCACTTTATTCTATATACGAAAAATAATTCTTCATATTTTTCTTTTTTATCTTTGTACACAATGAGTAGCGACTAATGTAAAATGTTCGTATATTATAACTATACTATAGATTATAGATAATAAATTCGAGGTTTATTTGTATAAAAACATATCTAAAGTGAATAAATAACACTTAACAGTATTTTATACAATGTATATCAATGTTATTCTATCTGTAAAAAGTACAAACAAACTTACGCTTAAATTATTTGCAATAACAGTTTCAAATGCTTAATATTATCTGCAATAGATAATTCATTAAAAACTAAAGTACACATAACCAGCTATACCAGCTACTTATTATAGTTTATTTCTCATACCAACATTTTTTTAATAACAAATTATATTTTAAGATTTACAAGTTACATACTATAATTTTTCAAAGCAATTTTTTATTATAATTCAATATTATTTTTCGATGTAACAGCGTATTATAGTTTTCTAAAATTATTATCGATTAGTATAGGTATAATATATTTAAATCATTTGTCTATCAAAATTCATTTCAAAATTATTGTTACCTACATACATGATACATAATCATATATTCTCGTGAATAAATAGTGAACTCTGAGCTTAGAATAAAATCTGTCTGTATAAAATTTTTAAAGGGGTTATTTTTTTTTAACACAAGCTCGGAAACAATTTATAATTCCAACTGAAAGTGAATCTGATAAAATGAAGCGTTTGTATAGTACCTATAGTACATCATATAATAGCGTTAGTAAATTAAAAAATCTTAAATTATATAGATTTATATGAACGCTGAAAACACAAATTGTTAATTAGCTATAATAATATTTGAATAGCATTTTATCATGTAAAAACGGATAAGTTAAACATAAAACATACAATGCAAGTAGATATATAGATACATATAATTTAATATATATACTATATAGTTAACCACTAACACAGTTCTAGAGCTATTTCAAACATTCTAAAAAAAGTAATGCACGTGTACGGTTGGCCAAGTTAAATATTGTAATACTATAACAATAATACAATATAACTAAATAAATGTAATATATTATTATAGTTAGATAACATTCATACGTTAATCAATCGTATTATGCAGTACTGTTTGCAATTAACCTACGCAATCGTTTATACTTTTAAAACATTAATAGGTGATATAGGTACTAACGTAGTCCGATATTGAATCACGATTTTTCATTAATATTAAAGATATACTTAAATATAATTTACTGTACTTGGCCTTTACAAGTGTTCATATTAATAAATAATAATTAAATTATCTATGTTAATATAATACACTATAGATTTGTAATATTTGTATACTTCAGCAGTGCAATCTTCCTCGAATCGTACCACTTATTAACTCTAATGAGTTTAATATATATTTTTCAATTATCCCAAAGTTATATGCATATTATCCCTGGTTGTGATATAACAATATGGCATATATTATATTTAGTAAGCAAATTTTCAACACTCGAAAAAAACTAATACCTTAGTATTAAAATTATAAAACAGTTTATCTAATCATTCATGCGTATATCTTTAACACAAGCTAAGATCAATGTAAATTAAATAGATCAATGAGAACATAATTTAAATACAGTATAACAATCACAAGTTATTACCGCTCAAATATAAATCGTTAGAAAAGGAGAGGACAAGAATTGAACTAATGTCATTTTTTTCATTCAACAATATCTCACTCGTCAATTAAAATATCTGAAATCCTACCAAACAAAAAAATATATTATGTTTAATTTAGATTAACGAGTTTTATCCTCTAGTCATTTTTTTATATTATTAAACTTAGGCGTCAATGAACAGAAGTATAATGATGATTAGTGTTAATGCATTTGAGTATTGGTCTACAACAAAATATAAATAAATAAAAATATCATTATATCTCACAGCTTTTATATAATATGTATACATAGGTACCTATATATCTATTATGAAAATGTATATTGATAGAAAGAGAAAAATATAATTTAGAGCGACAAATATTTATCCAAGAATCATGCAAACGCGTTCATTATTTTGATTCCGGTTAAATAAATTATGATAAATCAGAATTACACTAGTACAGTCTCACATAATAAATACAATTTCATCATTAATGCAATTGTTGATTACAAATGATATAACCTATTTTTCTACCATTAACCTATTCATATATCTTATAACTATATAAGAGTGTATAACATTATTATAATAATATTATGATCTATATTCTACATAATATTTATCAATATATTGACCAAATGTTTTTCTCTTATCAAAATTTGCGAAATAATAGATACCTAGCCAATAGCTCTATAAATCCATAAGGGATCCACACAAGCATACACGAGTACCTACAATATTTTAATACACCCTTTGATTAATCATCAAAACAATGTGAAAACAATTCGATTAAGGTCATCGATTTAGAATTGCAAAAAAAAAACAGGCCCTTTTACCACCCTGTATTTCCACGTAAAGTTGCTTATAGTCTATATACCTTTACATAATCGAGAACATCGATTTTATTATTATTATTATTAATAGGTAGGTATAGTATAGATACCTCACGCGTCATTTGTTTTCACTGTCCTATGACAGACTGCATATTAGAATATAATTTATTCACTTTTATCATTTTTAATATACAAATCCTTTGATACTATTCGACAGTTAAAGTAACTCGGAGCATGTTACGACAGTTATACAAAACAATCGACTATTTATGCAATTTGATTATTATCAATTTGACAAAGTTCTATAAACCCTATAAAATAATATATTATTATACTTTGTATAGTATTGCACATTATGTACATATACGATAACTTACCTAGAAAAACTTCCCAAATAATAAACTACATATTATAATAATAAACGTGGCGTCGTGACACCGCGACTCGTAATCGCATTACAAAAATAAAGGCTTTCCCCACACGGAGAATTCTCCCTAAATTATATAACAATATTAAATTACATATTACGAACATATCACCAAAATAATATAGGTAATGAATGTATAAATAATTTATATATATATATATATATATATATAACACAATACATGCACTTATTATATAATTATTATACAAAAGTACATATTATTATTGAGTATAGCTGCTGTCAAAGCTTATTTTCTGTTCATGTTTTATACAAATCACTAAAAAATGTGACACAAGTCGTTATACATAAATGAAATTTAAATCCTATAATTTACCTATACCAATGTTACTGGCTCGAATTTTTACTAGTTATTGAATTGAATGTTTAAAACTTGACTAATTATAGTTAAAATTAAAATTAATAAAAATTATTTTTACAGATGCACCATCCGATACAAATGAAGCCCGCTGACAGTGAAAATCGAAGCGGTGAGTACCTTTATATACATTAAAAATCATTTAAAAATGACGGTTATTTGTTAGATTTTTTTTTTTTGTTAACTTTTTTCTGTATTATCACCTCTAATATAACATCAATTTTCCTTCATTACTTAATATGGATATATTAACATAAATTTAATTACTGAATCTGTAAAAACGTTACCGGATTTATTATATCCATAATAATGGTGTGTCGGAGAAATATTGCCTATATTGACATGGCGGTCAAGTGTCCAATGTCTAAACTTCCTGCTGTTTGTATCGGTAAATATATAGTACCTATATGGTTCGCAAACGTTATTAAATGCGAGACGCAAATATTAAGCGTAAAATAACAACAAAAACCAACATATATAATGTACGTATAAAACTCGGTTGGTGTAATAATAATAAATGAATAACGAGCGTTGCTACGACCAGGGAGTATAAAATACGATGGACTCCAAGAATAATTATTTCAACACGGTTTTGAAATCGAAATACAATTATAGTCCTTCTTCCTCTTAATCTTTAGGACGCGCATAATTCCCAAGCCCGCGAAAACGACTTTATTTCTAAACGATAATTAATGTATCACACCATGAATCCGAGGGGCCGTCGCCGTCTCATCGGAGTCCGTTTACCGAGATTTATGTTCTATCTGCTATGCTAACACGTACCAGTATAGCCGTCTTCAATGACACATCAACTGTTTTATTGTTCAAATGGAATAATGGAGGCATTTGCTTCGAATCTCAAAACGTTTCAAAAAAAAAAAAAAACCATTTCCGATCGCACAACAAATAGAGACTATTTCACACAATTTTTAACGCAATTTTGATTCACTGTTACTGATATGATTTTTGCATTGAAAGGACAAAATCCTCAAAATATCAAATGTAACATTACCCGTATGTATGTTTATATGCAGAGTTGAAAATGTTATGTGGGCCACAAATAAATTAGCAGGACGTGCATTTTGTTAGGTACTGTTAGATATTTTATGTCGTCTTTATAGAATGCATAACCAATAGTTTCAGTAAACTATAAATTATAATTTTCTCGCCTTCCCTAAAACTATCTAATCTCTATTTTGTATTTAAAATATAATATATCCTAAATCATAATATACGAATATATTTCTGTAGTTGCGACTTTCTCTAAGGAACACGAAATTAGTAACTTTTTTTGTCTCGTAGAAATTATTAAAATGCATCAATCGTGTGGTAGCAGTTGTCATCAATTCGGATTCTGTTGTAGAGCATTAACATTATATTCGGTTGGTTAAACGCTTTAATAACCAAATCACTAAAACATCTAAAATCAAATCGTTAATCTAATCGAGTGTATTATTTATTTTTACCTTATATTTGCGTCCTTATCCCAATCAGATCAAACTGCATTATACAATACTATATTATACTAAATATTGAAGTGTGAATACAATTATTAGTACTACATACATGCACTATAATATAGTACTATTACTCTCTAGAACTACTTAATATTATAATATTTACCAAACTACCAAAGCTGTATACATTATCTCAAGAATCGATATATTATACGAATTTATTAAACAATTTTTAAAAAAAGTACTACTTTTTACGTACAAAATATAAATATAATATAATATAGTATAAAGTATAAACTTAACTTTTAGTTTAGATATATCATAATAACAAACAAAAATAGCGTGTTATTTATATTTCCAAATAATATCTGAATACGATCTTATTAGTTTTATTATATTTATCTTAATATTAAATATCACAAACGACAGTAAATTATTTAATTTTTAAATTGACTATAGAAATTATAATAATAGAAAAATTGCAAAAAAATATATGTAACACAATGAACACAATGAAGTTTTTTCGAAATTAATTATTTATTATCATCATTATTAACAATAATTAAATCAACCTTAACTTTCATCATTTTTCTCTTTTCTCTAAATGCATAATATATTATATTCAATAGTTAATACTCGCTGACTCATTATACAAGATAGTAAATACACATAATAATTATAATTATAATTTTTTTTTAAATGATAATACTTTCAAATATTTTATTAACCATATTACTTCGATTTTTATTAAAAATTACTTTTATGCATTTTATCGATTTTCGATAACAATAAACTATTTAATACAATTAAAACCCATAATTACGTGACATCGTTTTACAACTTGGCATATTCTGTGTAAATACAAAGCTAATATCTAGATTTTAGAGGTTTGTATAAAAACCTTTGGTAAAATAGAACTTTTACAATATTACGTGTAATATATACATATTTAAATATTTTTAATAAGAACACTATAATATCAAACGTAACATTCGCAAATATTTTTCATGTATCACCTATAATACAATTTAATATAAAAATTATGTAATTGATGTGAAATGTTTACTCCTTTTAATAGGAGGCAAATAATTAATTATTGTGAGTGGTATAATGGTAGAATCATATGATTATTGTTGTTTTATACTTTTAGTTCGTTTTACTGTTAATATACTCTTAGATCATAGGATGCATAGGATGTTATGTTATCATAACGCTGCTTGCACTGTCAAAGGGTTTAATTAGTTCAATATTACAAATCTTTTTTTAAGCAATCTCATAACTTTATTATTACTGTTTTTTTTTTTCAGTAAAAATCAACAAGCAATCATGGGAGTCTATATTTGATAAGCATCCATTCTTGTATATTCAGTAAAATCATATAATCTATAGTTTTCAAAACAAAAAAAAATATTTGTTTATTTTTCTGGAAAGTTTTTGATTCCCCTACTTGTTAATTTGTTTGTAATTTGATTAGTTGTTTTGTTTTACTCGCTAACGTCTATCTTCTCATTCAATTAAAAGTGTATATCGTCAACAAATAATACTTAGAAGCACCTCGAATCAAATTTTTTGAATTAACTATTACTGACTATACCGTACAACTGATTTTATATACTCAAGTCAATTTAGGAATTATATTTGGTTAATTTTTTCAATAATTAATGATAAAAATTCAAAAATTATTTTACAATAAATGATTAATATACAACTGAATATAATTTTGAAGGTATTTAAGTATTTTAAAACATAATTTATCTTTTTATTATTTCATACTGGCTTTATAAAATAATATAAATTTGAATCGAATAAACCTAAAATTATGGTATCAATAATATAAAATATTTTAATTTATGATTAAACTTATCAAAAACATTTCTATTAAATTGAGTACCAGCATATTATATTATGTCTTCACGTATTTCTTTTTTAAGTGATAGCCAAAAGAGTTTTTTTGTTATACAAAATTTATTTTGAAATAAGTGTTTATGAAATAAAATATAAATAAATATCGGATAAATGAACCGTTTCAACTTTTTCGTTATAATACAGTAGAATAAATTAACACAAACATTTGAAAAAAAATGTGAAAGTGATATTAAAAATAGTGACACTTCCTGTATTCCGATGTGTATAATTATTTCGTCGTTGAGCATAATAATAGATAAGTATAGGTATGATGATGATGAATGATGATGATAATAATAATAATAATACTAAAGCTGCATCTTTTTTTCTACGTATAAAATATCGACCTAAAAATGGTTGTTTGTGACTCCCGAAAGGTCGTTACACGGTTCGTTTGAACGTTATCGGATCCAATAATATATTATAATGTATGTATAATATAATATAAGTCTGTCGTACCATTATACTTCGTGTGTGTCGCTGGAATTATGGATCATAATATCCGAAGCTAAATTTAATTCTCCTGGTAATGGGGTTCTAAACTGTGGAAAAACGGGGCCAGCCCTACGGGACACACGCACCCGTTGTGAATTTATTATCCGAGTATTATGGTTATAATGGTTTCGTATATTATACAAATATACGCAAGTGCGCACACACTCGCAAGCAGACGTGCGATCACTAGTTTAATATAATATACGTATAATATATACTACATACCTGATACCTACGTAATGTATAATAATAATAATAATGTAGATACCACGATATTATGTTGATGACTCAATGTAAGGGATTCGGCAAAGAGTACGTTTTTATAACACGTAATAATAATATGTTACGATCAATTATCATCTTAATACGTCTCGCGTCACATGATGGCGTTTCCGTCGTCCAAATTAAATATTAACCCCGCCGAACCGGAGAACACACGCGTTTTCGGAGACACTACACAAAAGAATATTATACTGTACGTTTTCACATTCACATTTGAGCTGAAACTTCCTCCAATGGTGTGCTCCAACGTATGTTTATAATACCGACACACAGTCCTCTTTGACCCCTATCCCCATTGCCACAGCTCACGACAATAATAGTAGAGTTTTACTCTTGCAGCCCGTGTTCCTATGACATTAGTAATATTTCCGTTTTCTGTTGTTTTTGTAGTCATTTAATCTACCAGCCAAAGCAAAGGTTAATATGTCTCTTTTTCCTTTAAAAGCCAGTGTATGCATGTATGTGTATTATAAGTAGGAAATGTGTTTTTCCATTACTATTATTATTATTATTATCATCATTTAGAAGTAGTACTGAGTTGTATAGTAGTGTATAGCTGTAGTGGTAGTAATAGCAGGATTTGTAGTTATAGGAAGAAACAAAACCTTTGTAGACAGTTATATTTCTTTTTTGTCTAAGAACGATTCGAACGAAAAGCAAAAACGCATTACTTACCCTCCTCTCTTCATCGAAGTCGTGTCCGTTGACTTTTTCTCTATGATAAATGACGTACGATTTCATTATTATTCCTTATACCTACATTTATTTTACTTTCCTTTATCGCGATATTAAAGACTCGTCATCTGCATATACACAACAAAGGATTATAAATTATAATATATTATATATAATATAATATGGTATATGCACACACAAAAAAAAAAAACATTCTGTTTTTATTGACATTACTCATTTATCTTTCCTGTCATCCCAAAAATGTTCGTATTAAATTATTCTCTATACTGATATTAAATCTTTAGTTAAAATATTTGTATTTTAAATCTCATTTTAGACACTCTTAACTACTATTTTATACGATATGCAAACTATAATAACTTATGTAGATATTTAAAATGTTTTTTTATATAACTCGTATGTAACTTTATATATTTAGTAAAATACATTGATTATATAAATCATTTTTTAAATACTAAAAATTTCAAATTAATAAAATAATCTGATGAGTTTGTGCATTTATTTTTTAGTCAAAATTATATTAGTTAATCATCTTTTTATAATTTTTTTATGATTTCTCATGATAAAGTAACATAGTATAATGACATTTTTACTTTTTTTGTTAAGCTTTGCACACAAATTGCATCTTTTTTAATTAGTCAATAAATATATACCTATTATTTATAAGTTTAGAACAATGGTAGTTATAATAATTCTATAGAACGGCGGGATTTCGAAACAGCTGAATATCAAATAAATGTAATAATACATAAATACATTCATACCGTGATATTTTTTTATTATCCCTGCTACCACACATTTATCATTAACTTGATTGACATAGTTAACATTAAAAACAAAACACACCGGTAAAATTAACATTTAAAAATTTAACATAAAAACTATTTCATTCGTGTTTTAATCTTATTTGTGAATTGTATATTAAATATTAATTCAATGTAAATAATTTATTCAAATGGTATTATAATATTTATATGAACTATTTTCTATGACAGTATCGTATTTCTGTTTATAAAAAAATAATTTATTGCAACTTCTCATAAATACGACATAATATATGCCAAGTCCCTACGGTATTCTTACGGTCAATTTTAAAATGATATAAATTCGAAAGCACTCTAGTACTCTTTTTAGTTCTTACAGTTAGTTTGAGTAAATGTCAGCATACGAAAATTCATATAAATGTATATGTGTATTGTACTATTGTTTATTTTTTATATTATTATAAACTATTGTGTAGGTTGTAATTCTGTAATTAAATACAAAAAAGTTTTTAAATCCTTAAAAAAAAATGTTGTGTGGCTAGTTTCACATCTAGGTATATTATCAAGCAGCATAAGGTTAAAATATATATACTTATTAGATTAACTACTAATTACCAAAGACTAATTATAAACAGTAAGCAACGTATATGTATATTTTAAACGTTATGCAGCGATTTTAATTTTTACATTGAAAGTTAAAGATTTGTTAAGTCGAGATTAATCGGTCAACGGGCTAACTATATAGTATAATTTATAATATGATATCGGATACCAATACTAAATGAAACGAGTACGGTTCCAACGGTAGGTATATAAAAATTAAAAGGACATATTATATATATATATATATAAGGATATTGATGTACACTGCATCAGAGTAAACACCACCTACATAAAAACCACCTTGGATCATTATCATTTGAATAAAAGCCAATATTATTATCATTATTATTATTCACCGAGAATCCTACAGACACACCTGCTGCCTTTCTCGATTTTTTTTTACCACCATATTTTTTTTTTAAAAAAATATTTGTTTATTTTAACTAACATTCAATAAAAAACCATATAGCATTCAATACTAAGACTTCCGGTGTTTACCAATACTTTTTTTCGTCATTTACTCAACACATGTGTATCAATTGAAAATTCGACAGATATAATCTTGGGTAATATATATGTATAAATAACAGTATAATGTAAACTGGTAGGTTAAACTAAACTTCCAAAACATTAATAATAACAAGCAAAATCAGATATAACATTTGAACTTAGTGCGCGCACATTCCAATACTATATAGTATATACGTATAACTGTATAAGTGATTTTAAGTACGTAGGTATCATATATATTATATTCATAATATATACAATATTAATAATCAAAAAATGTGTTGAATTTCCCATGTTGTGTACTAATTTTTCATTAAATTTTGCTTATAAAATGGTATATATAAAAATCCTTGTTGAAAAAAAAAGAATAAATAAATGTATAATTTAGCTTTCTTTGAAAATCTCGGATCATGGAGAAGGGTAGTGGAATATAGAAACTAGAACCCCCTATACTTCTACCACGCTACTTTACATAGGTACGCCTTTTATTTTATGGTTACGCTTACGCATATAATATGTATATGCTGAATTGCTGAATGTAACATACCTACATAATATTGACTTTGGTTGTCATTTCAAAAATTCTTGTTTTATTGCGTATTTCTGACTTCTGTCGATTCCATGTGGCGTTTGTACAAAAACTTACCTAGGTTATAGCCTTATAGGTATAAGTCAATGGAGTTAATTTTAAAATGTAAGATTAAATAAGCTGTTATTAATTATAAATTTTAAGTATTATCACGAAATTTCTGATTATAATATATTAGAATAATTGTATTATAAATACATACACCATAGGTACATAATATAATCCTACTCGAGTAATGATAATGTTATTATTTTACTTTATATACAAATACAGATCTTTTCATACATTTAAAATAATTTCTTTAAAGAGTGTAATGATGTTTTAATGCATGCAACAATATATTGTATATTGGATCAAAATAATTGTTTTCGTTTATCTTGTTATAAAAAATTAATGATCGTAATATCATTATACTCATTGCTTCTTTAAAATCTCTCAGCTACTTTGTGCGGTGTTTATAGTAATAATTAATCTTTATAATGTAATGATTGATTATTAGTATATTATAAAAGTTTATATCGATAGTACTTAACGCGTTCAATTATTATCTGGTTAATGTATGCGTATAATGTAACGATGACATTGTATATTTATTGCAAAATATGTTAATTATTGTGGTTCTTGATATGGCCTTTATATCGAGAATAAGATGCATATTGCATATAATATATTTTATTGTTTGTGTGTACGAACTGTGAGTAGTCATTCTTGCCGAATGCGCCTTGTGTTTTAATAATAATAGTTTCTTTGTGGCGATTGCTATAGTTAAAATCCAGTGGTCCCTTTTATAATTGTTGGTCTGTTTAGTAAAGTATAGTTTAACAGTATACTGTTTCATTTATTTTGCCATATAATTTTGAATAAACTTTTTTTTAAATTTTTTAACTCAAATCGTTGCAACTTGGCTATTATATTTGTAATGCTGTTGAAATTAGTTATAAAAAATAAAAACAAAAATTACTGAGATAAAAATGACATGATAAATAATGAAAATTACTTAAATTAAAATATGTGTAAAAGTTAGCTTTTAGTAAAACTTATTTAATTTATAAGTTATAACTGAAGTGAACTAAAAAAGTAATACTTAATAACAGAAAAAAAGTGTTGAAATATTATAGGATAATTTACATGTTGTGTAGGAAATTTAAACGTATATGATAATTATCACCAGCAATAGCGTTGTACTTAAATAATTGTAACATTTGTTGTAGATTAAATGTTTTCGATAGTTTTTTTATTGATAATTATCTGATTGAATTACCATTAACTAAACGTAATGTATGTATTTCATTGAAACGAAATTTGAAATAACCGTACTCAACTTAATGCAACGCAATACTTTAACGATTTATCAAACTTAATAATACATACTTACTATAAATTGAAGAATATGAAACAACGTCGTTAATGTAATAGCAAAAGAAAACTAATAGAAACATACCTAGAGCACAAAAAAGGTTTTATAATACAACTATACAAGTTACCTACTTTATTTTATTTTCATTTGTTAGATATAGCGTCGTGAAATATTTTGAAAATCCCAGACTTCAATAACATCTTTCCGTTGTGACAATAGTGAATAGACATTTTTCGACAACTCTTTTTTTCCAATACACTGCATCACAATAACTACACATCGTATACCTTTGTCATCTTTGCTACAAATTCTCTTTCGAGACTTTTATATTTGTAATATTTTACTTTCTGGATATATTTATCATGTTCCCCGTATTACCACAATGTATGAATTCGATTGTTATTTACTCTCACGCCGATCGTTGGTTTCGGTTTATTATGTTTATAAATAGAAAATAATACTTAAATTACATTTTCAACATTTACTATGAAAAATACCCAATATTCTAATTAAAAACAATATGATATACAGAGTGCCTCATGGTGATTTACAAACTCAGTGGTGGTTATGGGATAGGTAACGTTTATCGTATACAGTACGACCGCTTTAATGGTAATATTTTATAGTCGTGATGATGAGCACCCGGTGGCCAGTATTATACACTAAAATGTCTGTAACAGACTTCTGAAATTTATTTTAAAAATAAACGTCATACTTTTTTTTTCTCATTCTATATTTTATGTATACCTACATAAATAGGGAGTGTATTTTTATATTTTTTCAGTGAGTAAAATACGTGTACAAGGATGAGCGCTCGGTACAATAAATTGCATCCGTGACCCATGTCGGTCGGATGGCCCGTATTTATGTACTGTTCTGTTCCTCGAATCTCGTCTTGCGGCGATGGCGTGGTCATGGGGATGGGTTTGCGGTAATGGCTTACGACCGACGGTCTAAATGACGTCCCCGCGTTGACAAGTGCATTTAGACTTTAAAGGCATTTGACGCGCTTCTATTCGCGCCGGCTGGCTATACGACGGACTAATAGCTTTCGTCTCGTGACAAAATTTTAACAATCCAATTTAGAAATCGGTCATAACCCTGTGTCGAGAAAAATTGTTTGCCTTTGTGAATACAAGCAGCGATTTTATAGTTATTAAAAACTAAAAAATGTTACATTTGTTTACCGTCATCTAAAAAAAATGTAAAGAACAATATTATTAATATTATTATGTACTAATAGTGTCAATCGTGGTTTATTAAGGTATTGAACACGTCTTATTTTTATCTAAATTTTATAGTCAAAAAAAATGAAAATTAACACAGCATTGCAGCAGTATTAATAGATTTTTTATGTGTGACCAATAATTATTGATTAGATAATATTCTAATATTTATTATTAACATATGTAGTTTATATCTATAACCCGTTTGAAAATTTCGCATAAAATTGTATGGACATAAAAAAAATAATAAAATTAATATTGACATATTTTGTTAGCAATAATATAATATTATACAATTTCCTTGTATGCTATTTTTAATATATTAAGTTCTAGCTGACCCTTGCAAATATTTTATAATATCTGTGCGAATTTTAAAAAATCCTTGGTACCTACCGTTATTATCGTCAAATCCTCACTATACTCATTGCAGTTGACGACACAGCATTCGGCAAGACGTTTTATAAAAACCTTTTCGACGACGCAGTAGTAGTGATGGAGATTATGGACGTGTGTGGGTGTGTGTGAATGTCACTTTGTCACTAAATACAAATACGCCGACCACTATTTATTAATTGGTTTTTTGAATTTTTCTATTTAAATGATTCGTCTTCACACCACAGATACTTTTGAAAAAAAAAATTATGAAAATCGGTTACTGTATAAAAAAATCGCCTCACATTTTAATAGTACAATATTATAAAATATAAGATTAATAGTATTAATGTAACTTTATTTAATTTATTGATGTAAATATAACGTCATAAAATAGAAATCGTCAGGGAATAGAGATTGCGATTTATGAATGCAGAAAACCAGATTTTAAGAATAAAAAACATTTATCTGATGTTTTTTGATATTAAACGCTCACGTCTCACAATGCGTTTATCGCATGATAATAATTTTCCAATTAGTAATTAATTACTATATACTAGCAGGCTAGCTCCACACTCTCGCGAGCTTGCCTCGTTAGTCGTCACGAGACACGAGGCAGCACGAGAATGTAATTGGTAACACTCGCGAGTCGCGACTGGCCTCGTGTAGTCGTGTCTCGTGACCTTTGACTCGCGACCAAAAAACTAACACCGAACGGAGCGAGGCGAGTGAACCGGCTATACTCTCGTACTCGCGCTGCCTCGGCAAGAGTGTGGAGCGTTATGGTAGGTAATAAGTAAAAATTTATTTGGTAATTTAACATACATGTTTTACTTTAGTTACCAAAATAATTATATTATTAATAATATTAATCATTAATATGTGATTATTTTTTTTTATTATATTATATTATGTGGAATCTGGATTGATTTCATAGATTATTAGTGCGCATACTATATTATAATATTATATTATTAAAAAGAATAATAATATAAAATATATTAATATTATTATTATTATTCCTAATTGTGAACACGATCAAAATGTCACTACTCACTGATTACGACACTGCTGTTATGTACCTACTAAGTATACAATTAAAAATCAAAACACGATTATAAAATAATATTTATATATTATTTATATTTTTATTTTTAAATACTTGAAAATTATAATGCTGAAATGTAGCCCAATTGTGGACTTTTGATGAACATTATTTAAGATTTCTTCTCTACATCGATGTGCTACTAGACATTTTAATAAATATACGATACACAATTTTATAATCTTAGTCATCGATGGAAGTTGTTAAGAAAATATTAATCTCTGGAAATAATAAATTTTTAAAACTAAAAAATATATTACCTTCATCAATCAATTCTAACATAATCGAGACTACTTTATACTACACTATACAAGTTATGCAATTTTTGGAAAGCGCTAGTTTTGGGGAGACTGATTTTTACCACTTGTAAATTAACGTTAGCTACCATTTATGAGTATTTGTTAATCATATGTATCAACGGCATGCACACCATCAGACATATCGGGTTAGTGGTTAGCAGTTTTTCCCAAACACGCCCGACCGATCGAATTTCGTTGAAAATAATTTCAAACATTTATAATAAATAATAATCATTATCATCGCTTCATTTCCGCTCGTCCATCGTGTGGTATGTATAACACAGTTATTATTATAATAATATTATATCGGTCTCCCGTGGTGTGCGGGCGGGTAGACTTTGCTGAGAGTTCAAAACATGGAAAACTATTGTCGCGTCGCGCTTTTGTGATACTCGGGGTCGACACGCATTATTTTTTCAATCCAATACTAAAACCATCGTTTTTCTCCCTATTTCGGTTTACCACAATTTAATCAAATAACAATATCACCTAGATGTAGACGTGTGTGATACTAATCGATTTAATACAGACGTAAAGATCTCTGCGGGACAAATGGGATATTATTTTGTACGGAACACCATAGTTTCGTAACATAAAAAAACACACGAATTGCGTTCCACCATTATAATGGTCAGGTAATACAATTCTTGCTAGCTAATGTATTATATAACTTTAAAGCCAGCAAAATCAGAATACAAAAATTGAATGAAAATAAAATTATAATACGGTTAGAATTTGTAAAAAGCTTATCAAAAAAGTACAAACCTAAAAATGTTTGACCGACATATTTAATTAATTTACAATAATAAATCTTTGGATCTTCTGGAACGCAATATTCGTGTATATCATTAAACTTTATTAACGGGACTCGTGTAGCTCCTATATTATGTATTGCTGCTCGTCGCGCATCACCGAAATACCCATGTTATACTATTATGTTGTGCAATTTACATATTATTAAATATCAATATTATACTCAGCCCTCGAACCAGGTTCAGAAAGCAATAGGAAACGTATTAATTTTTATTTTATACAAATTTGTTTAATGTTGTACAATAAAAACCAAACTGTTGGTATACTAAGAAACTATAATAGCCAAGTGAGTATAACTTAATTTAACATAATATCATAGCGATAGCTTATACATCATGCCGATTAATAAAATAAATATAGTTAATACCTTATCGTCTTTATCGGTTTCATTCAATTGTCCATGTTAATAACAATTTAAGACCGTTCAAATCCATTTGGCTATTATTGAATATTGACTATTGTTATAATAGTAATATTTTATGTCTTATGTGTGTTTTTACAATAATAATAATTTGGTGGAAGCAATGCAAACTCAGTCCTCGCCACATTTTCAATATCACAAGAACAAAAATGTGTATATAATAAGTAGGTGTACTGTATAATTGATACAACTCGTAAATTATAATTTTTTCATTTATTTTACTCTTCATGACCTTCTACTCGAGAATACTGTAATAGCGTATCGTTAATGGTCACTAACGAGTGTAGATAAAAATTAACACTCGTTACAATGAATAAGTAAAGTGTCGTAAAGGTATACAAACGTAGTCCTAATGGGTTCATAAAATATTTCGTGTCCGTCACTTTGGGGTTAGTGTGTAGTGTGTACACTGTACACTCCCTATGAGACGACGTTCGAAACCCCAAAGTCAAGTCATTAAAAAGTGCATTTAATTATTATAATTAAATACTTATACTTTATTGAATGATAATAATTCAACACTCAAACACACAATGCAAAATCATTATGAATTATAGTCACAATTTAATATTAGTCCATTATTTAAAAAAAAATATTGATTTTAAGTTTTGTGCAGGATCCTTCCTCCTATGTTATTAATTTTTCAATAATGTCCTATCGGTTGAAAATATTTTTATTTATTTAAATTAATTTTTTCTAATATCTAAAACAATAATGGGATGTTCCGAACGGTAATTATTATTATTATTACTATTGTTATAATTATCACAACGGTGACGGCGAATGGCGATTACTTACTACGTAGCCCGAAGCCGTTAGTAGTAGTAGTGTAGTACTTTGGCGATACTGTAGTCTGCGATCGCTCATCAGCAATTTATTAAATTATTTTCTTTTTTTAATTATTATACATTTAGGCTGATGTCACGCTTGAGGATATCCTCGGCGGAATTTTCGCAATATCGAAATTCATATATTTAAATATATGTCATTTACATGTCACGAATATTCCACCGCGGAACGTCCGCTGAGGATATTCCGCAAGTGACACCAGCCTTATACTTATGTATTAGGTGTTGCTGAGAGTGTCAGGATACTGGTTGCAGTGTTATGACTTAAAAAAGTCATAACACTGTAAAAACACACACACATACACATGTATAATAATTATATATGTACCTATATGAATATTTGTATTTTGTGTCTATTTTATACATCAATACCTACACTAATTAAACCATACGTTAATCGGACTTATTAATTTGAGTACCATTTGTCCTACAATATATTTATTAATATTTTTATTTGTCACAGTAATTATTGAGAGTATAAATTGTCAAATTATATCTGTAGGAAAATTGGTGAAATGTCTCATATTAATTGTTAATAACATTTGACCGATGTAGTAATTTCGAAATTGGTTTTATACTTCACTAGTATAGGTACTTACAAATGTATAAATTAGTCACAAGTTCGAAAATTATATTGATTATGAATTATTAAAATGAGATTAGGCTTGCTTGGAAACCAAAATTAAAAATGTATAACTATAATACATTTTTTGACAGAAGTCAGACTGGTGTCTGGCAATAATTTTAGTTCAGAAAACAGAGATAACTAATATATATTATATAGTGTACTTAAACTTTAAATTCTGGTTCGTGATGTCAGATTAAGTTTCAACGTTCTCAGCCGTATTTTATATGTACCGACTATCGACTAGCGACTACTTGTCATTTCTAATTTCTATACATGCATAAAACATAATATAATATACTTTGTGCGTTCAAGCTGGACTAATTTTACATTATAAAAAATTTCAATAACATGTCAACATTTAATTATAAATTGTAACACTTTCTTGCTAAAATAACACAATTGTTAAAAAATATAATTTGATGTTTCGTTACATCTAATCGAAACTAGTTATTATTTTTAGACATATTACGTATATTATGCTGACGAATGACGACTGTCTACGCTCAAATCATTTTTCATCGTATATAATGATTAATCATAGGATTCGGTGATTCAAAATTAACACACTCATTACAGTTGCCTACCCAATGCCAGTGCCACACTCGATACTTGCTACATAGTACATAGTGACTTCCCCAGTTTTTAACTTTTTAAGTATATATTATATTCCGTTATGAGTTATTATGTATAATTATAATGTTATAATGTATAATATAATATATTTATATAGATATATTATATTTTATATTATTATCATAGACATTACAAGAATATTGATTATTATAATTATCATACAGTGTTTAAACAAGAAACTAGTTATGGAATCTAAATTGATTAACGAGTAAAAATGTGAAGTATTATTAAATTAAATAATTTCTCAAATGAATTTAACATTTTAATTAAACTAACCATTAAAAAGTAATAACAATATATTAAAAATAAAATTTATTTAGATAAACTTGTACTTTTATTATTTTTTAAATGTTTCATATTAATTAAATATTTTACGTTTCAACTTTTGAGTACAAATAAATAATAAATAATCATTAATTCATTATAATTATGATATTTTTTGCTGGTAATTAAACCGGGACATTATAATAATATATTCATACAATAACCGTTTTCGTCTGATTTTCAATTTCCATAATGATAAAATTAACATAATTTTTACATAGGTACCTACTAATATTGTTATTACTTATTACAGTTGTGAGTTGTCTATTTAAATACAAATTAAACGTTTTAAATACTATATGACATAAACAGAAAATCAATATACATTTTGGCGTTTGTGTCAAATACAAAATATATAACAATGTACAACATAGGAGTAATTTAAGGTAGATAACATAATGCCCATAGTATGGCTACATACAATAAGAAAGTTAATTTTACATTTTATTTAAAATACAATTAATTTTGGGTGGGATTTAATAATAATAATACAAATATTAAAATTTAAAATATCTTTGTAATCTTAATTAAAAACTCATTGTGATATGCATAAATCATATTAATATTTTTTTTTTTTACGTGTATACTTATAATTATAGAATTTGTAATAGAACAGTAAACGTGTGTCGTGTATTGTACAGACTATAAAAAATAAATACAGTATACACATCTGGATCATTCAAAGTTACGTAAATCATTGAAATTACAATATAATATGATAAAATAATGATTCTGATATCTTAAAATTTCAACAACCATTGTAGATAAAAAATTGGATTTGAATTGAAATTAATCGTCTCATCGTACGTAAAATTGATACACTACGTGTTCAACTCATGTGGTCATGTCGCAACGAATCATAAATAGCGATCGTAATGTTATCAATTATTATAACAATAATATCCGAAAATATAATCACGGTTGTTTGTCGTTTTTGATATAAATACTCGTAATTATTGATATATGTATTAATATTTTTGCATGTTCTATCAAATAATCCGTACGTTCTAGATCTGTAGTTTTAGTCTAGAAAAAAATACAAACACATTTCGACAAAAACAATGACTTATTTTGCACACAATAATTTTCTTCTCGTCGTCTCGCGACGGTTCGAGTTTTTGGAGAATACACACGAAAATACAAAATTCCGGGAACGTCCCAATCGTCGTACATCGGTCGACGAAACCTAATATATAATATACTATTTCCGTCGATATACACTATGATTTCGTGCCCGGCTAACGGCAGCGTCGACGACGTGCACCCCACCACCCATCCGTCTATCGACGACCCATTAGCAACAAATCGGCTAATCGAACGGCGGCTACGTATGCTATATTATCATCATACGTCGGGCGGCGTCCGTCCGTGCGTGCGCGTTTGCTGCGAGCGCGCGTCTGTGTGTGTGTGTGTACGTGCGGGCGCGACCCATTCGTGCTGGCTGGCGCGCGCTTGTGTGTGCGTGCCGCCGCCGGTCGGTATTATTGTTATTATTATCGTCGTCGACGTCGACGTCCACACATAATATTATACTTCATTTACAGTCGTCAGTCCCGTGTGTCGTGTTACGTGTCCGTGTGTGTTCCGTGTCCGTTCGCTTCTTTTTTTTTTTTTATACTTTTCTTCCTATCCCGTTTATCCCCCCGTTGTGATCGTAACGTCAATTTTTTTTTGTCTAACAAAAAATTATGTCATAATCGTTGAATATTAATAATTTAATATATTACACGTTCATTATAATATTGTCAATACGTCGAGTATATATACCTACGTAATAATATTAAGTTATGATAGTTTAATACTACAATATAACAAATTATTGTAAATTTTGTTCTCGCCCCCCTTTTTTTCGTTCCGTCTTTCGCTCTCTCTCTCTCTCGGTTACCCTGTGGCCCCTGTTAGTTTTACAAGCTGTGCGTGTTTCCGTTGTAGGTATACCTATATCATTATCATAACCTTAGGTAACCACGTTGATTCCGCCGGTTACCTCTGCTGACACAATCATTACACGGCACACCTTTTCCGAAATCGCTATTTCGGAAGATCCAAAGACGCGCGCACCAGCAAGCACGTTTACCCCAATCAACGTTCGCCGCCGTCGCCGCACGCCGCTGTCGTACACGATGCCGTACGCCTCGCCGGGTGAGTTCATTATTTTTCCGAACACTTGTGTTCCGGTTCATTTCGTTTCTCGTTATGTATTGATAGTTGATACTCGTATACCATTAACCTTGGTTAAGTATGGCCGTTTTTAACTGTCAAACATAATATTATAATTATTCGACTTCTTATTACTGTCTATTTTAATAACTGAAAATGGCGTAGGTAACCTTTTGTCGGGGTTTCTCTCGTTGGCGGGCGAAACGCGTTACCTGGAACTCTCGGGTTGTTTTATTAATACATCGGGAGAAACCCGGACACGACGATGTGCGATAATACTCGGCGGTCAACAAAAACTAGTCTCTCTAATAATATCGTCATCGTTATCCCGCAATTAAATTTTCAATCGTTAAACCCCTGCCTTCCCTAAGCTATTAATGATTCACCTTTCCACCAGCAACCAGTCCGGTCGATGTTGGTTTTTATTTTGTGTTATTTTTGCGCTAGGCCGCCTGAGGTTTCTGAATGATGCCGATGATTGTTGAAGTATGCTGGTGGTTCTCGACTGAGTGTAGCGATACCGTATGGGCAAGATTTATCAGTAATAAATTTTAAAGTTTTAAGCCCAAAAGCCCCATAGTCCACGGGTCGTTGCAAGAATCTCCTTTGAATGCGTGTGACAACGCATTGTGTTTTCGGAAACATCCTGTCAAAACGATATTTTACGATCGAAACGAATAGTTGGGTAAATACTAAATAGTTTTCGCGATTTCCGAGACGTTTACAAAGCGGTTGATTTGTGAATAACATTTTATCAAGTTTGGGTAAAATAATAATTTTTTTTTACTTGTCTTCATTTCAAATGTGTAGTTACGATGTACAGTAATAAAATAATATTTAAAATATTAGCGATATCTTCTATTTGAAATTTTTTGAAGTGGGAATTTTTTAAAAATATTGGAAATGTACATTACATACATTATATTATAACCTGGTTTCCGAAAATATGATGACTAATGAGTGGTTACTGATTACAATTCATAAATTATCCATCTGATAGCGATTTTATACCTCTGTATATAAGTCTATGTTTTTTATAATTATAAATATCTGTTGTAACTTAAACTACCCAAATGTAGTTTTATTATTAATTTGTTACATTAATAATAAATTATTTAAATTTTCGGTTGTTTTCAATCAAAATTTTAATTAAAAAAAAACTGATTTATGTATTATTAACAGCAATAGCACTTATAATATAAAATTTAGGTTGATCACATTTATAGGCTTTGTTATAATTTCTAATCTTGATTTAAAACTTTTTTTTATTTAGGTAAACCATTTTTTAATAAATGTAATTTTATTTTGTACTTCTTAAATAACTAAAGTAGTGGAAAATTAACAAAATAATACCATCGAACGTGTACAAATGTGTTTTAAATGCTCCTAGGAATTTAACAAATCTCAAAAAATTAAAAAAAAACTATCCTAAAAACACTTGTGTAAGCAACAGTTGGCGTGCCTTTATTATCATTATTTTTATTTAATAAATAGATAATGGGTTTTCCGTCATTTATGAGATGTACCCGACGACACAATTTATTTTAAATATTTCTTTTGCCGTGTAGCTAATATTATATAAATTGCATATTGAGCCATGTGATTTTAGTAACTTTTATTCATTATTGCATTTAAATCAATCGATCATGACTTTCATAAATCATTAAGTACTTCTTAATTAAATTTTTAATTTTAGATGTTTCTGTATCAACGATATATTTCAAGTACAAAATAATAATTTGGTATTCGTTTGTAAACAATTTCATAGGGACTAAATTGTTTTTGTAAATATCCCTATAATTATACGGTTTCAGAATACATTTATGTTTTTTGTTTGTTCTATTGCTGTTTACTGTGACACTGTAATATATTTGGGGTAATGTGTTTAACAAATAGAACACAAACTTTATAGTATACAGGTAGAAAATAATGTCAAATAATAAAACAATGCTCGGAAATTGCTCGGTACAATTTAGTATAATTATTGTGTGTAGTGAAATATCTTCGGACAATATTACTTATAAATAAATTGGTTTTAAGTGTTTTAAGTTATAACTAATAAACTACAATTTGTGTTTGATTTTAATATTTTCATGTTTAATTGCTTTTATTTAAACGGTATCGTTTACTTAGAATATTCGTACGCATATATTGTTATATCATATAAAAATATAACAGATAATATTACGTACCTGATTCGTTCAAGTCATTAATTGGTATGCTCTATACTGGATTGTAGCGATTTGATGTTTATAATGTGTCAACAATGGACATTTTAAGTTTGTCGATTCCTTTTATTTGTGTTAATATATATAATATATTAAACCCGTATATATTTATGAAACAATATTTAACTTAGCATTTAAGAATTAATTTAGATGATCAAAGGTTAATTAAATTGTATTGAGTAGAATAAGTAGAATAACTAATGTCGTTACCTAGGGTCGTTGGAAAAAAAACCAAACATTATCTTAACCTTGAAATTCTTATTGAAGATTTGAATATAATATAGTATGATACCTACAAAACTACTGATTTTCTTCCCCTAAAAGATTTTTACTTAAATATACTAAAATATTAGTAAGTTATATTTTATAAACTATAGCACCGTGTTATTACTTATTATTCATTTATTGATTATGATAATATAATATATCGATTAAAACTATTCCCTAATTATTATTGTTGTATTTGTATTCTTTATCATATTGTGCGTTTTGCTGTTATACATATGAATAATGAATTGGTATATGTCTTACACATACATTCATTGTATTGCTTTATTTATTCAAATTATTATCCCATACTCCCATATCGGCATGTGTGACACATTTGTATTAACACTATATAGACTGTAATAGTAATCTTATAAACTATAAAGTATAAACACATTGTTTTGTTGTATATAAATATTTAAATAATGTACAAATAATAACTATTTTACAACTTTGTCTTGAATAAAATAAAATAATATTGACTGATATCTATTATTATATCTACTAGGTTCGAAGTACTCGGTCTCGGGAACTAAACGGAAACATAAGATATGACTATAATATTAAATATGAATTGATTAAAATTAAAATACGAGGAAATCATTAGTAAAAAAACTCTTTTGGAAAATCTTGGGGAATGATTATAATAGTTAAAATATAAAATAGTTTACAATTATAATGTACAGATGTTGACCAAGTACATTGTAAAAATTAACTTAGATTTTATCTGATGTGATGAATATTTTAATGATAATATTTAATATAAAAAAAATAAGTAGTAATGATCTATACAATATATTCATATCTTTATTAGGTGTAGGTGTACTTTTACAGTTTTACAGTTAAAATATAAATACCTATATTTTGACACAAATGTGTTTCGTTTATCGTTGTGATAATATATTGTTTTCACGATGAACATGAACGATAAATAATTGTTAAAAAATATCATGCCGTACATTTGAAAACAAAATATAATAATCACTTTATCCATATATATACTATATATGTTTAAAACCGATTTTCCTTAAATATTGATGCCGTGGTTGTTTATAGATTTGCCTCAAGTGTTTTATACATGTATAGTTTTAAAAAAGGAAGTTTATACTTTTAATTAATACTTAAATTATTATTTTTTCAAATTATTTGAATGAAAGTATTTAAAATCTCATATTACGTACTTAGTTATATAATATTGGTGCTATATGAGACAATTTCTTGAAACATCGGGGAAAAAAATACATACTTTTCATTTTGATGATATATAAATATAAAAATATATTGTTTGTTGACTAGCTTGTAATTTTCTTGTTTTTAAAATTATTTCACAAAGACAAAAATCGAATGGTTTTCAAACAATAGCTACGTTTATAATGACTTGTTCTTGCCCTTTCCCCTTGTTTTGCATAAATCAATAGATAAATCATTTTTCTTTTAAGATATCTTCTCTATTTACTGACAAAAATTATTCAAGCTGTTCTACTTTTTTTTTGTTATTCATTTCCACTTGTAAAAATGTTGGATTTAAAAATATCTTTATTGAATTTTCTCAAACTACGAAATGTTATTTACCTACTAGTCATTACCTATAACTTAATATTAGGGTAGGTTACAATAGGTTGACAGTTTTTATAATTTAATGTTAAACGTTTGTAACATTTTGAATAAGTAGTAAACACAAAAAAATAAATAAATAAATAATATAACTTAACTTTTTGGATATTTTTGAAATATTATTATATAATTTATTTATTTTTGTACTAGATAATTAGAAAGTTGGATTTATACAATCATGAAGGTAGTTATAAACAATGACTTTGTATTAAATTAATTTGCTTGATAAGTATTTATAAAATTAAAACATAAATCAATCTTGTTTTATTTTAACATGTAAATATTACCAAATAGATTTTGCGATAACTGACATTGGGATTTACAATTAATCAAAAATTATATTTTTATGCATTATGTTAAAATATAAAATTAAAGTAAAATGTCCTAAAACGATAAGAAAATTGATTTCATAATTTTAGCCGTTACTTATACTAATCTATACTTCATTTCTAGATTCGCCAAATTAATTTTTTTGATAACATCCATGTTTAACCTACATTTGTTTAGCTATATCAGTAGATTGTAGATAATTTGTAAGTTGTAACATTATTTACTTTGGTACGTAACGTCAACTACGTTTAGTCATATCTTTTAAAAAATAACCCATTAAAGTATTTACAAATACGCAGCAAAATGTTATGCTTGTCTGTAACTTTTAATTTAGCTATCAGGAGTAGCTCCAATTTCATTTTAGCATGCAAAAAACGGAAAATGTGGGCTTGTTGAACAGTTTGAAAATGGGAAAACTGTTTTTGACATCCCCTTCTATTTTTACCCCCATAATTTATGTTATCTTTTTTAGACGAATAACTTCGAATAGTCAGTTTTAACGAGTTAGATGAATATAATTAAATATATATTTATATATATGTATACTATTTGCCTAAGTTCACTTCAAACTTTTAACTTAGAATTTTGCGATTATTTGTGAACACGAACCGCATGTAGACAGACTCCTAACAAAAGAGCTACTCTCAAAATATTTATAGTGTGCCGTTAACTGAATGATTTTATAATATTAATTATATTAATAAAAAAATAAATATAAATTCATTATATTATTTTTATAATATAAAGTAATATGTAATATTAAAGTCCATATAATGTATTTAATAGAAAATAGAACTTAATATTCATTGGTTTTGATGGAATTTCTCGTTTGTTCCATGTTTTCAAACAATACTATTAATGATTTGGCTATGGAAATATTTCTATCTCCGTTATACGACAAAAAGAAAGAAGATTTTTTCTATCCTATGATTTATGTTTTCATTTCTTTTTCCTACATTATCATACCTATATAACAACAAATAATTAACCATTGTAATAGTCACCAAGGTATTTATTTTCTTTTATTTCTGTATATTGGTACCAATTTCGATGAGTAGAAAATGTCTTCCATTCTTTTTATTATGCTAACTGTCTGTGCGACGTACGCAAACAGGTCGTCGCCCAGACTTACGAGAAAAATTTCACCATGGAAAACCGCAGTCCTCCTTTCCTGTTCATCCCGTTCGGTTCAGTTCTTTCCTCTCTCTCTCTCTCTCTCTCTCGACCATTGCGTTTGGTACTACTAAACGTCGACCGTGCGAAATTCGTTTCGACGGGCACCGAAACAATGTGTCGCTTAATGACTGCAGCGCGCCTCGACGTCAGTTTTGTCGCCGTCGCATTGATGTGGTGTGTTACACGTCATACGTTATAATGTAATATACTCTTGCCCTCGCGCGTGCGTGTGTAACACCGGTAGTGATATTCACCCATAACGATAATAATAATAATAATAAACGCTTGTGACGTACGCACGCGTTGATAATAATTATTATTGTCTTCTTCTATTGTGTGGCCGCCACCAATAGCGCGTGTACCGTATTATTATTACTATTATACTCTGCGCCGACCGTTTTATTTTACACTCGCTACGTATGCAGGTGACACATATCCTGGCCGCCGCCGACGCCGCCCGTTCATGAATACTAATAAACATCCGCCGCGCTCCCGTCTCCGTTGTTCCCGGTAGTGTTTCGCGAGAGTACGTTCCACCTCTCATTTTCTCGCAGAGGAACCCTTTCCTCTCTCACGCCTTTACCTCGTGTCTGCCCTTACCACTCGCCATCAGTGTACCTCCAGACTCTGTACCGACGTCTTTCTTTCTGTTTCTAATAATGACCTATGATCTAAAATTATATAACACCCAATGTGATTTACTATATTTTTGTCGATTCCGAACTGAACGCCCGTTTCATTATATGCGGATTTTTTTCCCCGTCGATCGTGTGGTGTTCGTCATCACTTCATATAATATATATAAATCATAGGTTATTTGTCGTCTACGAGCTATTTGATTTTTGCAACTCGAGTGGTGGAGAACTAAATCGCACGGAAAACGCAAATGCAAACTTTGTCCCCCACCCCATCTCCCACGTGTGAATATGGAGTTTACGGATATTTTTTCTCGGAAGATATTTTATATTTTTTCCGGATTACATATTCGACATCTTTTGAAGAAAATGTCAGTCATTTGTAATATACGTTCAGCGGTGAGGATTTTTTTTTGTCATTTTTAAACAAGCATGACCGCGACGCTGTGTTTTACGATAAAAATCAAATTTTTAGTCTCGATCAAAATGTCCACAGAATCATTTACTCGCGCTGCACGGAATTACAAAATACGATAATCCCATCATTCCTGAATTGATAGTACGGTAGTCCTCTCGGAGAGTTATTTACAATACTCTACCGCACATTCACTATTTACAAAATGTATTCAGCCTATTTACTGGTTTTCAATTAATTTAAAATGTACCATTAATGTAGAAACAATGTTTTCGTGAAATGCCATACATATATTCATCACAATTACAATAACATCATATCGCTCAGAACATATATTATATACACATCGCACACACGCGTAAACACTGGGTCGCGCGTATCTTCATATTATTATCTTCAGAATATTATACAATATACGTTACTATGTCATAAGACTATATAGAGTGTTTAAACCCCTGTTTAAACCGTGAGTATTTAGATCTCCCGAGAATTGTGTACATGGTTATTTGCATGTGTTTTTAACTTTTAATATAAGATCATCTGACCTATTTTTTTTTTTAACTTGCGTATCGCTCTAACATTTAAAAAAACATGTTAAATATTTTATAATTTTTAGTGTTGTAGTTGATATGATTTTGTTTCAATCATTTATTTTTGTCTGAATGACTATTAATAAACTTTTTTTTTTGTTTACTTTGAGGTTGTATAAAGTTTAGCCTGTATTATTATTAGTTTAAAAAATAATAGAAACATTAAGTAAGTAAAAATCACAACTACATAATACATACATAATAATATTATGTATTATACGATTATATTATAATTGTCAAAATGTATTAATGCAATCAATATTACCGTTGTGAGTCCTGATAAACAGATTTAATTCGGTTATAGATGGGTATTAGACGATGTATTTACAGCTCAACATCATACAATACTAAACTCACAATTATCAAATTTTTTATCTTAAGAAATTATAAGGTTTTACACTAATAATACTAACCTTAAAAAAATACTGTGAATGACTATCAGTTTGTAAAAACACTAAGCAGACACAGAATGTTGTTCATTATTCAACAATACATCCAAATTTAAATTCGATTATTATTTATTACAATCTACATTACGTATTTACATTTTATGTTATCTATTTAAATATAGGAGATATATTTTGTATAACAGTTTTGAAGATTAGATTTTCAACAAGTTCAACCCGTGGGTTTTTGTGATATAATTAGATTTATACCATACATTTTTGTACGTATGTTTTATAGCAAAATAAATAAATACAATATTTCAAACGTGTCTTCTCGTTTTTGTTTTGTATAAATTGTTTTACACTCGTGCTTCTTACAACACTTTGTATTCAAATTTCATAGTATCCATATATGTATATTTGCTTTATGTAGATATATAATATATCACGAGTGCAGGAGACTAATGAGAGAAGTAGTTTCCTCTATTTTTGTAATAGTTTTACTTTGAAAAACAACATACAACATGGATGGAAGATGTTTCAAATATTCATATTCATATTTGCATTCCAATTTAGATTATAAATGTGTACACAAATGCCGTTTTCGCTCTTGTCGTTTCCTGTAAAACAATAGGGTTATGAGGTGTATTCAAATTTTGCCTCTGCACTATTCAAATTAAATTTTTGGAATTTTCTATTGGAAATCCGCTCATTGGAATCCGAAACGTCCAAACACTACGTTTGCCGTCGTGCATTCAAATATCATGTTGTAAAAATAGATTGTAAAACGTTTGAATATTCATTGTTGTACCACAAGGTGTCCGAAATAACAAAAATTAATGCAATAATAAATTCCACCAATTGAATCACCGGACTTTTATCTCCCTCTGGCCGTGTACGTGCCCTCTGTCGGGTTTGTTTATTTCCAATCCAGTAAAATAAAAACAAAAATACATGAATGTACGGGGAATCTCGTGATGTCGATCTATTTCTGAAAACGCATTACCAAATTATGTATACGAGTTTTGAAGTGATTCAAACCAGTGATCGAAAGTAGTGGCTAAATTTAACGGACCGCATTGATTTTTTACTATCGAGCTAATGTGTGCACGTTCGTGAGCCAAATTAAACATGAAAATAATTTAGTACTCTCCAACCAACTGCATATTATTTTTATGTATATGTGATTTAACTGAACTGTTGTGCTGCATGACGTACATATATTCTTTCGATTTACGGTTTTCAAAATTATAATTGTGTATAATAATATTATGTACGTCGTACTCCAATAACATTTCAATTATTTACGCAATCAAATTCATATTGTGTTCCACATTTTGTTGATATATAAACAATCATGAATTGTAAAATACACTTTTTTATTTGCATTTTTTTGTGAACTATACTACATACATATTATAATCGATTGGGAGTTTTCTATATGAATGTTAACAAAACGTGTTCTCTGAGAATACGATAAATAAAAAACTATTTTAAAACATAGACAATATAATAATATATTATATTATGCTAAAGAAAGTTACAGCTATTTGAAGAAAAAAAAACAAATTTTAGACGTGGTTTGAATATAAATTTGCAATAGATATACAAACATTACAAACTAATATTCTTTTGGGATGGTCATCTTTTGTAACTTGTACAGTTTTTGTTTTTAACATACATAATTGTGTACTATATGTATTGTTATATTGTGATTTGTTGTCACCATCACCGTGATTGCACGTACTCACTATGCAAATTGCTTATAAAATGTCTGGAATAAAACTATGTAGTTTTCGTATAAAGAATCTTTTGCAGAATCCGGTACTGGTCTTATTGTACTTTTTTGTGTACTTAAATAAAATATTTTATCTTTTGGTTGTATCAAGTTTTTTTTATTTATAAGTTTATTTTCTTCAAATAATAAAATACAGCTAATAGTAAAATTATGTATTTTTTATCTCTTAATTTGTATTCCTGGAATAAATATAAACTAATGTTTTCATATATTGATGTCTATTAGATTTATAGATCATATTAATATGTAAATTTGTGTAAAAATGTTTTATACTTCAATAATACCTAACTAATAGGTAAGTAAACAATTTTAATTACATTCATTGAAAAAAATTCATCTTAGCAATCTGCAAACTATAAAAAGAATTAATTTTTTTTGTTATCATTTTGTTAGTCAAACTTATCATTGGCATAAACTTGGTTTTGTTATGGGGCAATATGGGTGTTATCTTAAAACCTTTAATTAATGATGAAAAGTATGCGCTCTAGTCTAAATTTTATACATGATCTCTTAAAATAATATGTAAATTCGAAGATAATATTTTAATAGATATTACGAAATAAATACTTTTTTTTACATACTTATTAATTTTTATGAAAATTTATTAATTATTTCTTGTATATACTTACACGTAAATTTATTTTAAATGTCTTAATTTTTTCATCAGGTTTATACTATCCATAGTATCTGCTCATACTCTAATTGTAAAAAAAAATAAAAATGACATCAATAACTTAGTATATTGATTATTAATATTTTAAAATGTTCACTGATCGGTTAATTTTGTGAAATCGGGTGTAATTTGTATAATGCACTATTGTTTTATATAAAATAAAGCTATTTGTAAGAGTAAATAAAAGGTGATGTTTCAAATGGAAAATATTTAGAGCTTCTCTCGATGCGTTCTGTCAATTCGTGAATATACTTCTACAGAGTGCAAACTACACTACTTCTTCTTACTGTGATTCAAATATATTATGTATGTGTATCAAAATGTGTGTGTTTCAAGCGAACTCGATTCGTGTATCAGCGATAAACGCGCGTACGATCAGTAATCTTGTTTGGATATTTTGTGTGTCACTTAGGTTTCGCATATATTTAGAACATAGTCATTTGCATATTTAGAACGCTGGATATTTTGATTTTAAACTGAATTCCCAGACGAGTAAATACATTTACTGAAAAATGCATAAAAAAACCTAAATTTCGCTGTGTTGTTGAAATGCTTATAATATGAACCTTGCGCACGTAATACAATATCGACCGAATATCCATAGTAGTTAAAAAAATTATAATTAATAAACTATTAATAGTAATTGATAATATTCTGGTAATTTTAGTATTTTACAGCCTTTCTCAATCTACTAGTCCTACAGTAAAGGTACACTAAAGAATAAAATAAAATAATGGTTTTTTAAATTCTTTTTTTTTTTTTTTGGTTTAGTTAGGTAATATATTTAAGTATTTATACTTCTTTGACAATTCATGAAGCAAATAACATTTTTTTACCGTTTGTTTTTACCGCAGTGTTCCAAACAATATAATGATTTATTAATAAGTACCTACAATACATATTATTATTATATATTCGTTTAATATTTTATTACTTGATATTATAGATAACAATATGTGTTCAATGTTTTTCAAAAAGCAATTAAGTAAACTTAAGGTTTTATTATTGCTCGTTTGTTATAGGCAGTAGACGTAGATTAGTATTTATATTAACCCTTCGCAGAGTGACGGGATACTATTGGTCGTATACATTTAACTGAACAATATTTTATTATTGTTAAAACAACTAAGTACTATATTATGAAATTTAATTATAATATGATACTAAAAAAATGGCGTTCTATAATGTTGTGTGTAATCTGGTAACAAGTTTTTTTGGTACTTACTCATTAATTCCTCTTGCGCAAATATAAAATATAAGCTTCCAAATACTTATTAATATTTAGATAACGTCAAAATGTCTAATTTTGAAGTACTAAAAAAGATTTAAATATTAATTATAAATCTCATTTTTGAATATTTAATACAACGAAGTGATAAATACCGATAGCGTACATTTTTTCTCGTTATAATTGATAATTTATTAAGGAAGTGCCTACTTCACTAATAAATTTGACATACGTATAATTTTCTTTTGAGATTCATCGCGCATTCCTTTTAATCTAGCAACTTGACTCAGTGTAAACGTTGGTATTGTGTATTTTACGAACTCGTTTCGCATCAAATTAATATTTGAACTTTTCTCTGAAGATGTAAGTTTCTTAGTTAGCATCATTTTCGCTGATGTGTGTTTCTGGAAACTTTTTGGGACAGTGAGAATGCTAAAGCTTTTTATCAAGTTGATTTCATGTAGCATCTTTCTAGTATAAAAATATAACACAATATATATTTTGATGAGGTAATTATCATAATTTTTTGGTAGTTTCTGCGAAATTGAGGATTTTTAAGTCGTTATACATTAATAAGCTGTTTTAAAAAACTATTATCTTTTTATTTTAGGAATGTTAAGTACCTATTACGATATTAATTATAGACCATTGTAGTTATATTCAAACTTTGATTTTATTCTATATAGTAATATAATTATTGATTTTGTTTTTATACCTAAATTCAGATTAATATAATGTAAGCTAATTACATTTTTTTTTACTTAAAATTTACGTATTAAGTTTATATATTTTTATTTTATGTGCCAAACTTGGCTGGTAACTTTTTTTAATTTAACTACACTTTTGAACGAAAGCCAACTCAAAGAAAGAGAATTGATTATTTAACTACCTAATTTATTTCTATTTACTTATATCGTAATGGCATTTTTTATTTATATTATTGATAATGTCAATATAATGATTATTATACCTAGTAGGTATAATACCTACGCAATGTCAGAATTTTTTAGTATTTGAATATAATTTTATAATTGTATTTATTTATACTTATAGGTAATTCACTTTTATTTTTTATTTTGATATTTAAATTTCAATATTCGTGTTATAATACTTAGATTAAACTACACTTAGGCGTATTTTTTTTTAAACTCATTTTTATTTAAACTTAAATATGTTCATGTTCCATAGCATCAAAAATAGATTTTAAATTGTTTTAATCAAAATATTTTATTTTTTATTTTTTAAGTGCATATTTTGTTATTTTTCAGAACTGTTCTATATATTATAGGTATCTAAACGAATAACTGTTTATAACATTCTATACAAAAATCAATAAAAATTATGTTTTACATTTATGTTTAAGTCTTAGTTTTATACAATACCAATTATTATTGGTTTTACTATTACTGTTTCTTAAAAATGTATGTAATTTTGTTTCCAAAAGGATTAAAATTAACTATTATTATCCATAGTAATTTTTGTTTATGGCTCGAGCGTTGTAAGTTGTAAATTGTTAAGTATATATGTTCTGGATATATTAGCTTTTACATATATATATATACATATATATATTTTAAATAGTTTAATTTCGTATTTTTTATTTCTAAAATCTTGGTATTGGTGTTTTTTTTGTTTTAACTTTATTTGTAAACAGTCAAAGTCTAAGTATTCTGTAGACACTAATGTATGTATAGAAGTTATTTAGGATCTTAAGTCTAGATATGTTCAATTGATAATTCAAGGCATTGGTATCTATAGAACCGCGATGAATAATCTACTTTAATTTGATAGGGCCCTATGATAAGGGCTATAGAGCCGTAAGTAATGTTTCAGGTATCATTGAACAGGATTCCGTGGATCTGAGAATAAAGATTAATAATATGAGCTTATAAAAGTAATTCAATTTAGTTAATCATAATTGAGTATAGGTAATTTAAATGAGATAAAAATAAAATACTCTCAGATTTTAAAGATAACTGTTATAAATTATAATAATTTCTATTCGGTAGTCGTACAACATTGGCTAATATTTGTTATGTGTATTAGAATATGTTTGTTTATTGAATTCGTGGAAATGTAATTACAAAGTAGAGTTATTTGAACAGGTGGTGGATATACTGTTGTATTACGGTTTAGAGGACAATTTATAGGTAATAAGTGCACGTGTCTTTTTTGAACTATTGTCTGTTTCTATTTTTTAATTTAATATTGCTCTAAATATTGTAGTATTTCAAATCTTATATTTGAATAATGTGGAACGTTGTTAAAAATATTTAATCATCCTATATGACGTAACGTGTTCTAGTAATTCGTGAGTATTATGACTTGAGTTAATTTTTAGAATTGGCTGTTATATCAATTTTAAATGTTTTAATTGAGCTAATGTCATATTTTTGTAATGGCTATTTTCCGAGTCTTACTCCACCCTCGTTTACTGGGAGGGATAGAAAAAAATGTCCCCAACATTAATATGCGGATCAGAACATGATGCAGATGGTCTGTTCCCTGTTTTTACATATTGTTTTTTAATCTTTTTTTTTTTAATAATAATTTATTTTGCAATGCCATGTTACACTTTTGTAAAATAATGCCATTACTCATTAGACCTACGTAACATGACTCATTAAAAATAGATAAAGAAACATGCTTGTTTTTAGTTTTTCCGCGTCAGTGTAACGTTTACAATTACAGATTTTTTTTATACATTTTTTTTTTTTTTTTTTTTTAAATCGACAATGTGTGTAACAACTATCAAAAATCAAGTATTTATGTATAAGTATAGGAACTAGAAAGAAACTGTATAAATACCTGTAATAGTTACTTTATGGCTTATTATTATCTATTTCTATATTCAATAGGTACATTTCAAGAATCTTAAATAAACACCAACAATCTAATTATTATGTATTTTGTATAAATTTGACTAGATTTTCAAAATATATTGAATGTTGTTATTTCAATTCATTACTTCTATTGAAAATTATTTGTTTTTAAATTAAATATAATTTTAGTTCATCTAGGGGCACCTTAGGCAATTTATTTCGAAATGTTTTTTTGTTATCAAATCGTTGAAACTCTGTTATAATAATACAGTAAACGATGAACAAATGCATGAGTTAAAAAACTCGTTCAAAAAATCGATTAAAAATTACTATTAAAAACTATATTTATCATATCGAAAAAAAAATGATTATTGTTTTAAATGTGGCGTATTCAATATTCATAATATATTTATAACACGTGCGCATTTTATTGGCACTATGTTCATAAATTAACGATAACTCAGCTTAATACTGTTTAAAGTAGTACAGCAATTTAATGACTAGCTATATTTGTATCTATAGACTATAGAGTACTAAATTTCGTCATAGAATATATGTATATATATTTTTAGCATGTATTATTATTTTTATGATCACATACATCATAAATAGTTTTTAATATCAATATCGCCATGAAAACAATCGTTGAATATTAGTTATATTATTTTCATTTTATAAGAAT
The DNA here is from genome assembly GCF_020184175.1 of Aphis gossypii. Lineage (NCBI taxonomy): Eukaryota > Metazoa > Arthropoda > Insecta > Hemiptera > Aphididae > Aphis > Aphis gossypii. The sequence goes on from NC_065532.1 coordinate 52,760,659, forward strand.
TAACGTAACATTTATTATGCCCAAAAGAACCATAACTAAATTATAAAAATGATTTAAACTAAGATTTTTAAATGAACACCTCATATATATTGTAAATATGTTTTTTTATATAAGTAATGATTTTTGTTACATATTTATCATAGTTATACCTTCTGGTTATTACTTTATTAGCTATTTAATATTGATTACATTATTTAACCTAGTTTTTATAATTTTTATACAAATTAATGAAAAATTGTTATTTTATAGCAATACCTATCATATTATTATTATTATTATTATTTTTTTTTAATTGTTTTTCACTTGTAAAAATCGTGGTATGGTAAACATTGATTATACCTATGTAAATCACAGGATATATCTTAAGTATGCTTAGAAATTTAATATATAATGATGTACCTATGTGTCTTTAACTTTTAACACGTCGAACACGAGATCGGGGAGTGTAGGCCATATGACGTGTGTGGGTATCATAGAAATATTATTTACAATAACAATAATAATAACGGTTATTCTTATGAAAGATAATCTATGAACAATATAATTAAGGCAGAATTAAGCTTATAATTTTTGTTAACTACAGTGGTGCTCCGGCTTAATTTTACATTATGGAAAAAACGGGTTAGCAAGTTTTAACTCATAAACCGATTTTTTTCTATGAACGATTAGTGGTTTTGTCTAAATTTAATCTTTATGTTCCTTATATTCATATTCAAGTTTTAATATTTTGATTTAATATATTTTTTTAGCATTTTATAATACTAGCTTTTTTTAAAACTGCAGGAATATATAATATTATTATTAAAATTTGAATGTACAAAATGTCTAGATTAATTTTAAATGAACTCAACAATCTTTACTTGAAAATAATCAGTTGATGATTAGTACGTTTTCTTTGATAACGTATAAATTAGAAGAAGCGCGCGTGTGTGTGGGGTAGACAAATATGTCGAATAGCCTTCCTCCTTATAAGCTAAATTAATTATAACTATTTATGTTTAATAACGTTATTATTATTATTGTTTTAGTGTAGGGTTAATGTTAATATTATAATGTTTAAGATTTATAGAATAATAATAAAAACATAGGTAGTAAAAATTTGAATGTTTTGTTGTTTCATTATTTTTAAACACTAATTTTATAAATTCATTCATAAGTATACATAATGGTACTAATGGGCAATGGCTAACATTAGTTATGAATATTATAATATTATTAATTATTATATATTTTCCTTGTATTCAGAATTAACTCAATTCTAAAATTGTCCTATCTGTCACGCTCGTTGTCAATTAAATCTGTAATCTGTGTTTAATAATGTTTGAAGATGACTAAAATGATAGTACCTATAGCTTTATGAATTGCGTCTCATAATAATATCTACGGTTATGTTATAAGTGGATTAAAACAGATAATTTTGATTACTTACACTAATTGTGTTATAATATGCAATATGCTATATGCTTACAAGCATGAAAATGTTTTATTCTTTTTATCTTTCAAAAGAACATTCATTAATATAATTATTAAATGATTGTATAACTAATTTAGGTAAAAATTAGAAGTAATTAAAAAGTAAACAGTTTTAATAGTTTCGTCGATAAAAATATACTTTGATTTGTATTACAATTTATAGGTATTTATTTTATTTTTTTACATCTTTTATTGTAATATGTAGTTGAATATATATATATATATATTAATATATTTTGAAGTTCGTGAATTTGTGTATCGTTATTATTTTATGATGTACCCTTTAGAGTTATTTAACTGACGAATGAATTTGGTAGCTTTGTTATTGAGTGCTCTACATTTATATTGTTACATAGCCGATCCATCATGATAATATCAGTGATAGTCAAATTATTATTGCCTATTTCATCGAACTTTATTTAAAATAATTTTTATGTGATCTATTTCGAACATCATTAATTGCTTTCATTTTTAAAAGTCTATGTATCGTCAGCTGTTGAACACGGTTCATTAATTTATATGAATTTAAGCGAGATAAGTTTTTATATGTTAACACCATTATTATACATTCGTTTTTACAAATTTGTATGCAAAATTAATTAATTAATCTATTTAACCCAAATTATTTTATTACATTTACAGTTACAGTTTCCAGGTTTTTAAATTAAAAAATATTTAAACAAGAACTCATTATAATACAATCAACGTAAATCGATCGATAATCATATTACGTAGTCGTAATGATATCTGCTGTACATGTATTGTGTGATTTGTTTGAAATACATCAATTACTTAATTTATTATTTTATTACTCATGAAATCATAGTTATATCTACACAGTTATAACTGACAGTTATCCTACGTTAAATAATTTAAAACTGATCGATATTAAATAAGTTTATAGCCGAGGTACAATATTAGTTTTGGGTGCAATTGAAAACTAACCTTTTTTTAATTTGACAGAAATGAGATGGGAACAAAATTGGTTTTTTTTTTTATTTAACTGAAATGAATAGGCCCCATATGTATTATACAAAAGAACGAACAATAGGAATCAAATATATATAAAAGTTGTTGCCGTTGCCAATTTGCTATCATCCATTTTGTTAAAAACGAGGTTTTGTAAGTACTCAGCGCGCGGTAAACACTTGCATTATTTTTCACCCACTACCGAAAAATCTATCCATCGGTAAAGGAAAGTATATATATTTTATTGACATCCCAACGCTGTTCTTCCATATACCTACCAATCACATATTATATGTATAATGTATATATATATATATATATATATATATATTATAGCGTGTTTTTCTAGAAAAATAACTTATCGTGCAAATAAGGAAAGGTATTTCGCGTCGTCGTTCTGCGCGTGTGTAATGTACGGGATATTGGTCGATGAGGTAGGCTTGGTGAGTGGGTTTGAATGACGGAGAGGAAGCCTTTACAACAATAACCACTTAGCTAGATGCGTTTATGCCAATAGCTGGTTTTTGTTTATTGAAAAGCTCCCGAGAAAAAGGGGTCGAGATACACATAAGCAATGTATATTGTTAACGGCTCGCGTGGTTTTGGGGCCTCACACCAGAGAATAAAACCGTACGGAGAGAAAAAAGAGTGAGAGGAGAGAGAGAGAGCTCGCACCGCGGTGACCGAAAATATTTATCGCCGAGCTCGTTTAATCACGATGCCGCTACAGCTCGAGGTTATCCAAATAATTGGTTTTCGGTTATGAAAACAACAGATGCGAAGAGAATAATATGTGATGGGACGTGATGCGTCTCTGGGGAGGACACACAGTGTACATTCGCGCCATGGTGTTTGCCCTTTTCGGTCCGAGTTCGTCCGTTCACGTATACAATATATTATATAATATAATATATATACATATATATATGCGTGTGTGTGTTTACGTATTGAGAGAATTTAAAAGTAATTTATGTGGTTTACGTTTCCGTTTCCGACTTGTGAAATCAAATACGTTCGTCGAACAACGCTAGAGAAATCGTTTGTATATTATCACCGTTAATATTGTACGTCTATAACATTATTGCTGTTGTCGTCGTCATCGTGGTTCATATGCATTTGATTATCGTCTGTGGCGCGTTTTCGGTACTACTCGCCAAGCCTCTTCTACCCCAACTGCACTGTTCCGCATCATTCGAAAAACTGCTAGCATTTATATTTCTACGTGCTCTTTTAACATGTTACATGTCGTAAGCTTGTTTATTCTACGAGGTTATATCCCTAAAGCTCTGCCCTGACTTAATCTCATACCCCAACGAGTATAAACTATAAATAATTACGGTCAATTTTGCAAGTATCAAACAACTAAGAGATTGGTAGGGGTGACGGTAAAATAGTAAAATATGATAATAAGGCTTAATTCCAATGTACAAACCGGGTGTCGAACGGTATATGATCGGAGGTACTTTCGTTCATCCACGTATCTACCCGCACCGCTGTGGTGTCTCGTGCTGTACTTGTAAAAATGATGATAATTATCACAAATATTAATAATGATTACGGCACAACGACAGTACAACGCGTAATTACAGTAGTAATAATGAGAGAACCGTCGACGACGGTCGTCTCCTCCGAAATAATATATTGTATAAGTACGAGTTCTAGAATATAATATATAATGATATATCTTACGGTTACGTATACTATATTATTACAGTAATGGGGCAGAGCCGCGATCATTCGCCCGTGTTTAATATAAATCATTTGGCAGCCATTATTCCTCGGTATCTTTTCGGATTCGCGAATTGTAGACGCGATATACGTGCGCATTTATATATATATGTATAGTACACGCATAATATATTATATGTACCTAAGTATACAATGATAAATCATACGCTTGCGTATCTAACGCGATAAAATTGCATAGTGTTGTTTTTCATGGTCTCTTTCGACGATCCCGAATGATCGTTTGTCGGTTATGCGTTTCGGCTGAAAGTTTTTAATAATTTAGTGTTTGAACGTCTATGACTATAATATGGTTCATTTAAAATTGGCTTTTCAGTAGATGTGATTTTGTGTGTGGGGAGGGTGTTTTCCAACACGCCGATGGGCATTGTCTAGGGTACGCGTTTTTTTTTTTTTACCACAATAACTAACTATTAATTACCTAATTGAGTAGTTTTATAAGAGAAGCGATTTATATTAATTTTTTTTTATTTTCTTTGTTGCAGAAAGAAAACTGTTCATTGGTATGCTATCGAAAAAAATATCCGAACCTGACATCAGGTTGATGTTTGAACCTTTCGGAGCTATCGAAGAGTGTTCAGTGCTCCGGGACCCTAATGGCGTTAGTAAAGGTAAAAAATTTTGTTTGAAAAAAAATGTGCCTCTTTATACATGTTTAAAATATATGTATATGCATGTATATATGTGACCGTGGCAATTTAGCAAAACTGTGTAAGGCTGCTGCTGGTTGTACAACGTTTACATTATATTAATTTGAATTTATAAAAAACACGTGTTGTTTGTTTGCGTACATTATATATATTCGTTTGACACTTTTAAGTTATTATAATTAGTCTAGTGTATGCACAAATTATACTACTTTGATAGTAGTTTACAGCTATTGAACTTTTTTTTTTTTTGTTGTACATCTTTATTTTCCGATTTCAGCGTTCGGGATAATATGACTTTTTTCATTTTATGAATATCTATTAGTCTCGCGCGGATGATAATATTACTTTATATAATATAATCATTGTGTAGTAAAATGCCCATGAAATATGGTTGGTTTCTGTATGTAGAGTGATACTCGTTTTTTCATCATAACATCGTGTAATGTAACTAATGTAAGTGTATGATCAAGTCGTCGTCGCGTTAAACGCGACGTTTGTGTTCGTTGTAATAAAATGAATTAATATCTTTTTAGATTACGCCAAGGACAGATTTTTGGCTTCCAAATCGCTATATTTATAAGATTTCCTCCAATGCACTTATTCTTAAAGTGTTCCACCGAAATTGTTAGCTAACTGTTATGAAAAGTATTATTCATATTATACCATTATTGATACAGTAATAATTTATGTTCAAATCATACTTCTTTCGTAAACATAATTTATTGTGTTAAAGTATAAGTACTTCTTTATTTATAATTAAATACACATTATTATATTTTACTTATCTAATCCTACCATTTTGATTAGACTCAACACTACTTTTTTTTTTTTTTTTGGTTTTTAATTCTTATTTTAGATTTAAAAAAATAGGGTGAAAATTCTTTTAGATTTTCAATGATAGTGACTTTTGTTTTTGTTTTCACTTTCGTATAAAATGAATGTGCCAAAAGTTTCAATATAGATAGGGAATTGGACACATATGCTACCACTAGTATAATGTTATTTTAGAAATTTTCCACTAGTTTTTTTTAGAAATTGACAAAAACTATTGAAAACGAAGTCCTCAGTATAGAAAATCCAGTGGGAGATTCCCTTTAATTAAATTCTTACAGAGGAACTAAACTTTTTGTATAATTTACAACTTTTTAAACATCATAGGCAGTTGAAATTTTCATTTAAGTGTCTTATATCAATGTTTTATAATATTATTAAACAATTTCGAAATCTTGAATTCATAATTTATTTTAAAGTTATTCTAGTTATAAATAAGATTGAGGCCCCCTAGTTATTTATTTTATCTATAATATAATAATTCTACACATAATCAATAATTTAATAAATTCAAATAATTAAAAATTGTCTATAAAACGAAGAGGAAAACTGAATAAATCATTTATTATTGCTTATAACAGCGGTTTTCAAATTGCTCCGCGGAGCCCTAGGGCTCGCGAGACTAATAATCCAAGGACCCCGTGGGCACACCTGAGTTAAATACCTTTATATATTATTTTTAGTTGAATTGTTACAAGTTACATTTATATTTGTATACAATTTTTATATTAGCAATTTATTGATCCATAATTGTTTGAGTTGTAAAATTGATATTTCAAATTTTTGGGGCTCCGTGAATTTTTTTTAGTATATCAAGGGCTCCGCGAAAATAAAAGTTTGAGAATCGCAGGCTTATAATAAGTAATAAGTAATAACTTATTAATATACTTTATTATTCTCAATAATTACCTTAATAAGTTAGTACCTATTAACAGTGTATATTACATAGTATTAATAAACTAAGATGTTTTTATAGCGTTGCTTTTAATAATTTTGTCGAAAATTAATGTTTTTCCGTACAATTTAAAATTATGATTTTATTCAACATACAGACCACGAATATTGCTTCAGTTTAGAATGAACCATTCGATATTCAGTTCAGGTATTTTAGCGAAAGAAACTTTTAAATATTGTTGGATTTTTCAAATGTTTCTATGTGGGTTTATCGTTCAAAAGCTATGTGAGTTAATACGATGAGGTATAAAATATTTTGTTAGAAATAATCTTGCATAAAAAAAAAACTTGTAATATTTTCTCGATTTCTTTCATGTGTATACTGAGTATTACTGTAAATTAAAATGGGTTACGTTCAAGGTTTAAAAATGAAATAAACTTATAAATAAAACGGTATTTTTTCATAGCGGCCGAGAATTATACATATAGTAACATATAGTTATACTATATAGTTAGTTACGAATCGATAACTATGTTTCTATGTACATATATATTATATATGTATTAAAAAAAATCCTTCAACGTCATATTATTAAATAATATAACAAGCTCGTTCACTATATATCTACCATGTATATTGTATATAATAGTCAGTCAGCCAAGGCGATACCTGTCGCGGCATACGATGGTGAATGAGTTTTTATTTATAATCGATCGACAGTTAACTTTGGTGTGTGTTTGCAGGTTGTGCATTCGTCACGTACACGACCAAACAAAACGCTATAGCGGCCATCAAGGGTATGCATCATTCGCAAACCATGGAGGGCTGTACGTGTCCGCTAGTAGTCAAGTTCGCCGACACCCAAAAGGAAAAGGACCAGAAACGCATGCAGCAGATGCAAGCAAACCTATGGGGTCTGGCGGCGACCGGAGGCAACAGCGTGCCCACCGCCCAGTACTTGGCGCTCGGTGTACTAGCCAATCAGCAGATGAACGTAATTATTATTTGATACTATTATTCACGACCGTTTTTCGTCCATGGAACTTACACTACCCTCTTTGTATGTGAATATGAAGTGTGTAGAGTGGCTAAAAGTCGAAAGTCTCGTTTTTCAAAACGGGCTTTTCCCTACCGTCGTTAAATTTCTGTCCTCTTAGACGCTCATTATCATCGTGTACACCGTACACCTTCACAGACATGTATAGTATCCCTTTTAGTGACTGTTAACTTTATTTAGTGTCGCATACGTACCGTATGTTTCTGGAGATTTTATTGTTTTATTCTAGAATAACTTTTAAATAAGCCATAATATTGTCTTCATAATTCTACACCCTCTATAAAATTACATGAAATTGTGTCGTTATGGTGAATGTTATTGTGCGACGTGATGTTTAAACTTAATATAATATATCAAATCATAAGATTTTCTGATTTTGACTAAATTCCTTTTGCAAATCTTGACTACGATGTAATCTCCGTCTATAATCACGGACACTTAAAAACTTATTCATGGCATTCGCACGTCAGTGTTAACTGTAGGCATTTCACGATTTCCCTCTCGCGTATTAACAGGATAATAATGTTTTCACGTGACACTTAATATTGATTAGAAGTGCACTAAAACGGTTTGCAAATAATAACACCTTTAGCCCGTTCCTAATATTAATAATAATGTATGTTTATTGTATATAAACGCAGCAAATATCGTTATATCGTGCAGAAATCTCGTTACTTCATATACACTAATATATGATGCACTTTGCCTGCGTTGATTGCAAAATCCGTTCACAGCACGGCGTTCGACCAAATCCACCTCACCGTACCTAATCGTTTTCTAATTAAACTTATAAACTGTTCTGCATCGCGCCGTGTTTATGCGCGTTTTATGAAGTTAGTATTGAAACTAACCCCTTGCAGAATGCTCCCGTGGGTGTAAATGGCAATGTAATAAACTTGGTGATTCAGAGCGATTCCGCGAAAACTTTGACCGTAAAAGTATTTTGCCTGTTTGGTTAATTCGCCAAAATAATTTTGTCCATTTTATAAACACTCCGGATTGTCATATCTACCACATAGGTGTTTGTCGTTCCACGACTGAGCAAAAGTCATCAGTGCGTGTAGATAATTTACCATGTTAACAACGAAAAAAAAAATCTTAACCCATTATCCGGGAGACAGCGAAAGTAGAACTTCCTTACTTCTCATTTTTGTGTAAAAAGTTAATATACACCGTAATATTTGATACATTGATGTATAAACATTTCAATATATTGTTTAAGTATATAATATACAAGTTGTAGGTACCTAGTATTATGGTACCTTTAATATGTCAAATGCATGCAATTTATTTTATCTATAATCATTATAATCATTGTATATTTAACATATACAACTTTACGAATAGAGCTACTTAAATTTTAAATTAGAAATGCATTTGGTAGGCAGTATTAGTATTATATTTATGTGGCTCGTGAGGAGAGGGTGGATGACGGTGATTCGTAGAATTCGTAATCGAGGAAAACCTATAGGCGACAAAAGGTTCGGTGCAAAACGTTTTTACGATGTTAATCGTTTAACATATTTTCTGTCTCCGGGTAAAACGATTTGATTAATATTTTTTTTATATATATATATATTACAATATGATACGAATATATTATATATATAGCGTTTACTTTCGAAACTCGAATTTTATTGATTTTTACCACAGACGCGTTTTCCACTAAATTACACTTTCGCGCTTCTCCCTTTACGTTTCAGCCGAATCGATCTTACCCGAAGACGACCTACAAATGTATGGATCCTGAAACACTTCTTAGTTACATCAGTCATAATTATATATTATGTATAATATCTTTTTATCATTGGTCTTAATATGATAGTATATTGTATCGCTTATTAATATTGTCGTCTTCTGACGTAAGTACACCAATCATATTATGTAGGAACAATTTTATTATCATAAATATATGGTGTTAGACAGTTTAAATCTAAACTTAATGACTGGCTTTTACTTTACTTTGCATTGCCTTACTTAACATAGATGGGTAGGTAACCTACTCAATTATTGAACTCTTAAAATAAAACTTGAAAAAAAAAAAAACCATTTTCTATTTAATAGATAACACATAATAGATCCAATTAACAATAATATTATATCATTGTGTAATATTTTTAAAATCACGTTGTTACTCGGGGGAGATACTTGCGGATTGTTCGTTTACAAACTGCAAAACTCAATTTGTATGCAATTTTGATTTTTTAACCGACATTTGTTTTGCTATTAAACAAATGTATGATATGTAAACAAACACTTCTTAAATTAATATGTAATGTGAGTGATGTAAGAGAGACGGGGGACTCTAATTCACAATTGTGAATTAACTCTTAAGCGTACTGCAGTGGTGGAAGTTTCACCGACGATGATGAATTCTGTACAATTCGATGTCTAACGATACCATTTTATGATTTTGCAGAATGACACGAATTCGCTATCGTCACAAGTATTGCAGCAGATCCAACTGAATGCTGCCGCTGCTGCCGTGGCGGCCAACAACAATAATAACCATCAGTTGAACAATCTGCTTTTGACCAACAACACAGGTGCGTTTTCTTTATGTAATTTTCCATGTTCATAAACGTCTCGATAAAGCCGAATTACTGGTGAATTGTGACGCTTAAGGGTGTTGGTAATAATATATTATTAACCATAATATGCATAAGTCACGCATTCTTTCGGAAAACTCTGTTATTAGGGGAAAAATTGAGATTTGTGTATCGTATTTTATATTTTATATTTTTATGAGTCTTTACTGTTTTATTTAAATGATGTTTCTAAAATTTTATTAGTGCGTTCCGATTTTCGATTCCGGTACCTAGGTACAATTGTTCTTTCTTATCAGTCGGAACGTAGACGACGATTGAAAATATCAGCGTATGTAAATACGAACGTGATATTTTGTCATCGTGTTCGCGCATACAAATTTAAAACATAATATAACTCGGTCTGTAACTCGTATATATCGGCAACAATCTCATTAAACACGCCCAAAGTACATCATTTAAACATTTATTGCCGTTATTCATTACCGGCGGTCAATGCCGTTGCGATAATACTTGAATGGCAATCATCGTCCTGCAGCTGTCAAAATACAATTCAATGTAACGACAACTATGTATTATGCTTTTGAGCATTACAAATATATACATTTTTTGAAATATCTCTGTTTATTTTAACCGTTGACAATTTTGCTGTAAATATATCCGTTACACAAGTGGGTTTTATGAGGTCGTCGAGTGTATGTCAATTTTTTGAAACAATATAAAGTATATATTAGTATATTGCACTGAGTTTTTTTAAATGTTACATTCAAAACGCTACTCTAAACCACGGTCCTGTAAACCTGTAATGCATAACGGTATGTTGCCGCGACGATAATTTTTTATCCTTACAACATGTTGCGAAGTAAATGTTACTCATACTTATTCATTATCACTATTATAATATTATACATTATTGTTACTCAATAAACGGTTGGTGGCCGGTATTATACTATTCGCCTATTTAATATCTATAGAATAATAGTTGTACTGTGCGACGGGCGGTTTTTTTTGTTGTTTTTAAATATCATTAATTTCATGTGACCCAATATTCAGGTGCGCTCAAATCCCCGTATCATGTCCAGACGTCCCATTACCATCCCACACATGTAGATACCGTCTCACCTCGGCGTTTAGATTACACCGATCCTTTCTATACAGGCTACCAGAATTTGTCTGCGTCGCCGCCGAGCCTTGGAGACCTGAACCCCGGCAACTTACAGAACTTGTCGACGCTCGCCAATTTGTCCGTCGGAAACCCTAGTAAGTAGTTCTACGAGTAATATTATTGTAAGCGTGTAATGTTCTTATATTGTAGTTTAGTGAAACGTTTGTTTATCTGTCGTTATTATCATATAATATGGGTACATCATATCCTCCTTGTTAAAATAATCGTTTTGGCCAAAATAATAAAAATAAGAATAACTGTTATTGTAGTTGAATAATTTCTTTTTTACGATTAAATTAGGTATTAAAATGCTGTTTTCAGCCTGAGAACGAAATGAAAATTTATATTTCATGTTAATGATTGTTATTTCAACATTCCTTATTAATTACCATTAAAATGTCTATTTAGACGTCACAAGTAAATAAATGATTGTTAAATTATCGTAGTATACATGTTCTTGTCCAATTACATATTTTGGATTAAATTTAATTTAATAGTCCAAGTGATTTTGTTACAATGATCTAGCTCAAGAGTCGCCAACCAGTCGATCTTTCTATAAGATTGTAGGACATAGGTCGATCGTTATAAAAATTAATTTATCAATATCAGTTGATCGCGTAATAAATTATTACGATTATTATTATGAAGAAATAATAAATAATTATTCTTTGTAGCTTAGACCTTTTTTTTTCGTTCATCAATTTCTCCCTAAAGACCTAAATTATCCTCGATGTCAGTCACTAGGGACTTAAAATTTCAAATGTAGCTCTTCATTGAAAAAGTTGGCTACCCCTGATCTATAGTTAATAACACTGCATTGACTATCGTCGGATTCATGTTTCAAATTGTACTTATTTTTATTATACTCGTATAACACACAGTTGAAATCATTTTAGTGTAGTATTGTACATCAGGATTAAAAATATAAGTTTTATTTGAGTAAACTAAAAATGGAATACCGCGATGAATGATGTACTTAGTATTATAATAGGTATCGAGCAACGTTAAATGTACACAAAGTTAAATAAATTATATACAATTAGTGAAATAATTTTAATTTTATTTGTGTGCGAAGTTTAAATTTATTTTAATTTCGAATGACATGGCGTTAAAACTTTTTGTACCTACTTTTTTTTATATATGTATTTTATTTGCCTCGTTTACCTGCAAGGCAACATATAGTTAGAATTTTATTTTCCTTTCTCTTCTCTCTAACATTTTTTTTTTAACGAACCGACTTAAACATTTCACATTTTTCATTCGATCGACCGGTGCTGTGTTTCTTCTAAATGCACATCGTTGCAGTGATGCGCTTCTAATAATAATGTACGCCCGAATTCCAAGTGCGACTGCCACGTGATGACCGTATAGCTATTATAATAATATGTGCCGATTGTATTTAAGCCGTTGCCTTTACTATTTTTGAACAAGAGCCAATAGTTAAAAGTTAAAAAACAGTCGTTTTTTCATGCACTAGCTTTTTAAGGCGTTTGAAGGCAGTTAATCTAAAACAAAAATCTATAATTCCAAAAAAATCAATATTTAACAATTTAAATATTTGTTTGAATACACTTATCGAGTTTGTTTAGCACCTTAAATGATCAAAAGTATTCTATTATTTGCCTTTCCGTGATATGGTATTAAATAGTAAAACTATTGGATTTCAAGGAATTGATCTATGTATTATTATTATTTTCCGATACGATTTTATAGACAACCTTTTCTGTGCTCAACATCTGAACCATTATTTCGCTAACACTTTTATACCTACTTGTAACATCATTAATAATGTAAACATGATTCTGGCCTTAAAGAATTAATGAGTATTCGTCAGTCAAAGATACAGACTTAGTCTTGATAAAAAGCTTTATTGGCAAGGTTCAATTACAACAAAATAACACAAGATAAATAAAATAATAACTACTTAAAATTAAGATCTAGAAATTTGGAGAGTGAATTGTACTAAACAGATTAAAAACAATAGTTACTCAATGTAAAACTATATTAATTTAATGGAAATATATAAGGATAAGAGGAACCACTAACTGTAAATGCAGTGAAACACAATAAATCTTCTACTCCAATGTCTTCTAATGATAAAGGGTGATATTTTGTAATGAAATGGACTTAACCTGGTAAAAAACAAAGCGACAGCTGTCAATAATTTTTTAGATGTTGTTGATAGTTACTATCTAACTTATTTGTAGATATGAACTACACAAATGGAAAAAAAAGTTAAATATGCAAAAAACCCGCCCAAATAAAGTTGTCATTTATTTTAGGTAAAAATTAGGTGGTGACTGTGAATGTATGTCCTCGGAATGGTCACTGACGAAACGATTATTTTTTTTTTTAAAACAACCGAACGTGTCTGTGGTTTTTATCAAATAGTTTATTTAACTATATTGTAGTTTTTTGTGTCATCGTACAACCGCGATCGTGTATATCGTTCAATTAATATTATTATGTCGGAAACTACGGCTGTGAATTTAATGAATAAAAAAAAATTTGAAAATATTCGAATATTTTGTTAAATTAATTTTTCTATATTGATAAAATTATGTGTATAAATCGTATAATATTCATAAAACAACGACATACTATTTTAAAAAATACTGTCACCTTTCCGCACGAAAATAGTATTATCTAGTAAATCAAAATCAATCAATCACAGTCTCAAAATATTATAATTTAAAAATAAATAATCTTAAAAATAAAATAAAAATATTGTATAAAACTTAAAATATAAACACAAATATTAATTGAAATAATATTAATAATATAATAATAATATTATTTAATATTAATATTAGTTTTTAATAAAACTTTTATATTGATATGAAATGTATACATTCTACTGTAGGTACTTGAATTTTCCATAATGATGTCCGTAAGCACATTTAAAGATATTATACTAGTAAAACGCTTTCGAATTGATTTACGAAACTAACATATAAAATAGCAGTGAACCATGCCAAAATGTAGAACTAACTTTTTACAATGTCATATCAATTATATTATCGTTCATTATGATTTGTGATGTTATATGCTAGGAGTGCTATACTCTCTTCTGCTCGTCGTTTCTTATAAACTTATCAGAAGCCTACGTATTAATCACTATATATTATATTAATATCTTAAAGCACACGTAGGCATTCTCTTTATTCTTAAAAGTAAGAAGTTCACTATAATGTTTTTTTGATAAAATTTAAAAGTTAAATAAATAGAATAATCAATTTTATCCTAAATTTCTCAGTTACAACAGTATAAGTAATTTATGCTGATCATTACAAACCTTTAAAATCTTGTTTTTGAAATTATGTGATGGCTGTATAAAAGTATCGAAATATGCAATAAGAACATATAAAAATAACACAGTTAATTCATAATTGCACTAACGTCCGAAATGTGCAAAATACACTTCTGAATTTAGAAATACTGCAAATAGTGATTAGAATTATCTCACTTACTTAGAATTCTGAGTTCAATTCATCGATATGTAAAATAATTAAATTCACAGTCCCGGTGAGTGCTGTTTTTACGTGTCTCCAGCAATAACCGGAGACGCGCACCGTCGTTTATACTAGCAGCAAAATTTTAATACAAACGATAATAATCATAATAATAATACTTGAACCGGAAGTCGTTTTCCTTGTATAGCGCGTTGCCGATTGGCAGTCTCTTTGTGTCGTCGTCAACCGAATCATATTTATTATTTAAATATGACATAACGGCGCCCTTTTTTTTACCCCTTGGCTTCCGTTAATTATAATTATTATTCATGATCGGTAGTAAATAACGGACACGTTGATATCACTGGGCGTATATTTTTCATACAATTACGTTCTCATTTTCAAATTTTATGTTATGTAGTGTTTTAATAATATTTTTTTATTTTTATTTTTTAGTAGTCAACTCTGTGAACATGCAGAATCTAGTCACATTGGCCGCGATGGGAGCAAATTCCGTCTCGCCTACAGGTAAATCACTAATAATAAATCGTCATAAGTTCATAACGATCGTATACATTTATTTTTTTGGGGCTTTCTCGATCATATATTCTTTGTACAATTTAATTTGATGAATGATTTGTTGAAGAGCCAAACGGACACAGTCCGATTGACTGTATTTGCCTTTATTATGATTAGGTTTTTATTGTAATCAGTAATATTGAGTTCACGTATTTTAGATAGAGAATGAACTCCGAAGATATTATTCATACTACTTATTTCGAATTAGGAAAGTAGTTGGTGAAATATTTTAAATACAATTCTGTCAATCATTATTAACCATTAATCAATATTAAAAAATCAGATCGTCTTAAGTTCCGAGATTTTTTAACATTTTATTTATTAGATATTTAATACAACTTACTGTCAAACAGATAGTATTCTGATGCATGAATATATAATAAAATTATATTGACTTGTATTATTCAATATTTATTTTACAATAATATTGAGTCAAAATTATGTCATGCAAAAACTATGAAAAAATGAAAAAAATACATTTTAAAGTATTATTTTAGGTACGATATTGACTTAAACAACAATAAATTTTCGAAATTGTTTTAAATATAGTAAGCAAAAAATACAAATAAAAATCAGTAAGACATGCCAACTCGACTAAACGTTGTTCAAAAAAATAAATGACGTGTATTTGTAGTTGCATTTTTAACTAAATTTGTTATCGCATAAAATAATATGTACTTCATTACTATGGACGAAAATTAGTTACAAATTACAATAGATGTATGTGTTAAGTGTCAGTCAATCAAAATAATATTCCATTTTAATTAATTAGAAATACGATTTTGCATTGGAGTCTTTCCTCAAAAGTTTTGAATGTCGTCTGCAAGTTTATGCAAGTACAAAGTTAATAGAAGAAAATGGAATAATAACTGGTACCCATAATGCGTACAATGTTCAAAAATGTTTTTCAATGTGCCATCACCTTTTATATTTTATTATCGCTGTTTTAGTTTTTAAAACAATTTTTATACATACGCATTTTGCGCCTTAACTTGTATTACATGTTACAGCATAGTTCTATAATATAGTGATGAATATTTTTGAAACTCATCTTTTTTTATACAACGTATGATATACTACTCAAATTACTGATATCCTAAACATTTTACTTTAACCGGTCGAGAAAGCTGTGTAGTTATAATGGAGTTTATTGTATGATTGTATACATATACATACCAATTAATTTTAAAATAACAAATCTCAAAAAACAATAATTAAATCAAATCGTGTTTATTATTTTAGGGTCCAGTTCATCTAGTCTAAGTAGTTCAGGTTGGTTTATTTTACAGGATTTAATGTCGATTCATTACTATTTTATTATTTTTATTGAAATTATCTTCGATCACTTTGTTTTTATGTGTCTGTATTTGTTTTTTATCCTGATTATTTCTAAGTTACATTTGCTTAATGTAATGCAATTGCATGAATTTTCTTTTTATTTGGTGTAAACAATAATTAATACGTTTGTCTTAAATATTCGATTATTATTATTTTTTGGAATTTTTCATAGAAATACTGCTTTTACAACCGTCCAATTATTATTTTTTATTTTTTTTTATTTAAATTGAACAAGGTACATTTAAAAAGTTAATAAAAGAAGATAAATATATTTCTTTCTATATTATATAATATTTAATAACACTATTAATTTAATTGTTTTAGCAAAATATTAAGAAGAAATTTTATTTTTTTTTTTATAAATCTGTTTAACACTTGAATTTCAAATCTTGGTGTAATTTTTTAACATGTACCATGGTGGCTGATTATATTTTATTACCAATTTAAAATAATAATAAAAGATGACTTTTTCTTATTTAAAACTTTATTGCAAAATGTTATAATTTTATTTAAAAAAATAGTAATAACAATTTGACCTATAATGACCTAATTTTGAGAAGATTTTGTTAGTTAGTGTAAATTTGTTGACTTAGGTTATAGAAATATATATATATTTTTATTAAAAATTATTTTTTTATTTTATATGAGCTTTGTTTGAAATTAATCAATGTTAAATGGTTTCAACAAATATTCAGTATATCCTTAATAATATTAAATTTGAAATAAAATATGATTCTTCTTAATAACAGCAAAATATTTATTATTATTTTCATATAGGTATGTTATTTAAATACATCTAACACAATAATATATTCATATTATTAATCAATACTTGGATTCATAATTTTTAATAAGTTAAAAAAATGCATGTTTTTTTAACTAATTAATATTGGTGAGATCATAATATAGTGGAAGTAAAAATAAAATAATCTACGTCCGTTGAATATTCATTTGTATTGCACATTAATTCTAAGTTCAAGAAATGTCATGTTTAAAAAATATTAATTACACATTTTTTCAAATATTATACTCGTAAAAAAAATAATATTACCATCATTAATATATTATGATGTATTGTGTTACAATATTAGAAATTTGTTTTTATCAATAGTTTGTATTTGTAATATATTTTTTATGTAAATGCTTGAAATTCATTTACAACTTTAAATGTTTTTGTTTTGTTTTGTTTTGTTTTTTTTTTTTTTTTTTTGTAAATATTTTAACTGGGATAAATATTTGAATATAATATTTTAAAGCGCGCTTACAATTACATAATCCAGAAAAGTGTATATTTTATATAATATTTTTGTTATGTGTTTGGAACTTTAGCACGTAACCTATATACGTATATAGTATTGCATATTAACGCTTTGTTACACAATAACGTGTAATTCTGAGATGCATTTTTAAAACGAAGTTTTTGTGTTTCAGCTCTGTCAAGTTTGTCGCCAACGTCTGCAGCCGCTGCAGGTTCGTAAAATTTATTATTTCTGTATTTTGTTTCCATGTTCGGTTATTATTATTATTATTTTGAATTTTAATACTCCTCGCGTTTCCTTTTTAGTTTTTTTTTTATTGTTTCGTTGTATGTTTGTTTTTTTCTTATTTGACTCCATACTTTTCTTTTCTAGTTTTATTTGGGAAAAATTCCGGTAAGTGGTTTTGGAATATGTGTGTGTATGCGTGATCGTATTTATAACCAAATTATTATTGTTTTTGTTTTGTTTTCCTTTTCCTTTACGAAAAATATCACATATTTATATTTAAATATTAAATAATATGTTTAATAGTGTAATATATTTGCAAGCGAGATAATAATATGTGTGTATCGTGTCTTGTGTATGTCTGGCTACTAAATAAAGTGTAAAATAATGCTGTTTGCCTCCACGTGTCTATTTTCCCTACACTTGATATGTAAAATTTCATCACAAACAGTACAAATCTGATAATTTTTAGAGTGAATTCTTATTAACATACAGCAAGAAACTGAAATCACTAGTTTATCCTTTGAGTTTGGTTTTGTTTATTTTTTGTAGGTCTATTGGCAGGCACTAACGGCACGAGTGGTGGAACATATGGTTCGTCACTGAATGCACTTGGTCTCACGCTGGCCGACCTTAACTCTAACCAGTTCGCCATGCCGCAATCACCACCGGCCAGTTCGCCGCTATACTTTTTAAACAACAATAACAACAACAACAGCCGTGAGTACTAAAATTAATAGAAACATTTAAGAAAACAAAAAAACAAAATTTACCGCACTCCGCCGTCGTTTAAAAACCCCATTCCGCCGAACGACAATTCGAAGAACTTCGGAGAAGTAATAAAATATAAACTATCCACCGTATTTCGTCTGAAAAAGAAATCAAATAACACAACAATGGGGTATCGCGTTGAGGAAGCATTTTTTTTTTGTAAACGTGACAACTAGAAGTAATGCGTTTATATTTCACCAGCCGTGTTCAAAAACGTCGAATTTCATGATGCAGGGTTTCTTATTCTTCTCAAAAACTGAACAATTATTTTATTATCTGATGTTTTGAACGAGTTATTATAAACTTTTTTTTATTAATAAATTATTGACTTTCTTGAGTATCGTGGGGTTGTCTATTGTTCATATAGTAGACAACAGAACAATGCGATGTCGATGAAGTGGTGAACACGACGT
This sequence comes from Aphis gossypii, assembly GCF_020184175.1. Lineage (NCBI taxonomy): Eukaryota > Metazoa > Arthropoda > Insecta > Hemiptera > Aphididae > Aphis > Aphis gossypii. The sequence goes on from NC_065532.1 coordinate 52,780,028, forward strand.
AGAAAAATCAATTTCCAATGTCCAATAATACAAAAACGGACTTTATTCGTTTGAGGTACATTTTTTCGTTAAGGAACTCCTATTTCACTTTTTAGAAACTTGAAATATATTAAATTGTTATGATACATAATATATGTATTTATAATATGAATTAATATTTGTTTACAATCCTGCATATGGATTGTATATATAATGTATAATAAGCAGATTCTGGCCGTCTGAAAATTTTTTTACAATAACAATTTCTTTAGCAGGAATTAGTAGGAATTCATTGAGAAACTAAATCACTCTTATAATATATTTTTGTTTTATATTTTTTTGTGACAATTAATGTTCCTTTTATATTTTTATACGCTCGCCTAAAATACTTTAAACATGATCGTATAAACTGAATTACGAAATATTATAGTTACGTGATTACGACACAATCATGGACAAAATCCAACTGATGAAAAATTGAAATTCAAGTACGCATTCATGTTTCCCGACTACGTAAAATGTGTTATCTACGCTTGACTTGTTGTGCCTCGTGGTAGTCATTATTTTTTATCACCCCCCTGAAGTAAATCTCTTCAGATCCGCGCCTGTGATACCAAATTATCGATATTTCCAATAAAGTTTACAAATATTACCTATTTAATATATATTTTATATAGGCATAAATGTTAAACAATTTAAAAGATTCTACTGTTCAATGTCTACAATAAAACTTTTATTAACATTAAATATTAAACATATAGGTATATTGTTCATAATGCTCTTAATAACATAAAATTTATTTACTATTCTTTGGAACGTTTTGAATTATGATACTATACAGAGTAAGATTTAACTAAGGAATAATAAATTATAAATTATTGGGTTAACGGTTAAAGTATTTACTCTGATTAATACATCCCCAAGTGATTTCATAAATTAAACTTTCTAAGTATAACCTATATTCAATAGATGAAATCGTAATCAAACATATTTATTTCTTGAATTCATTTTCATTTGATGTTACAACAGATTCATATTAAAAATTAAAAATAGTGATTACAAATTTAATTTTGAGAAATTGTTTCTTCGAAAGCATTTTACTATAACTTTTTGTTATGTTCACAAAATATTAAATAATTTAACGCTGCACAATTATCTCGATTATATTACATTACAAATTATATGATATTGCGAGTTATAAATGATAATAATCATAATAATATGTTCGTGTTTACGGTTTATAATAATTTCATAGCGCGCGTGTTCCAAATATTTAAAATGAATAATATATTTGTATTGGTTATTTCTATTTGACATATAATATTTACGAAGTTCGTTTCAGCTGACCACAATGTATCTATAAGAATTTATATTACTAAGCAGTATAATATAATAAAATATTGTTTAAAAAACATTAATTTAACATAAGTTATGCAATATACATAGCTTAAAACAAAAAATTACGTTTTTTATTTAAATATATAATACGTTTCAATAAAATCAGTTTTTTTCTGTTTCGTATAATATTATTAAGATAAATAATCTGCTTGACCTGTATTTTACGTGGTTAAAAATGTAAATAAAATAATATTTTATATAATAAAAAAATAATTAAATTATGTCCAGTAGTGTTTATCCTATTTTAACTGAATTAAACTATAGGTTCGTAAAATTCATACCAGACATCAGTTACAATTCGCTGTGCCGAACAATAGGTGTTGTCGTATTCGTGATGGCAATTGTTGTCAGTCTTAATGTTGAGTTTCGCTTAAATGTTTGACAGGAATAGAATTCTAAAACAAAACATTTAGATTCACTTGAACACTTTTTGTTTATCTTTACTGATTTATTTAAATTGGTTATGCGATAATTATACTCAACACTAGTATAGTCATAATGATTTGAACGGAAAATAAAATAAAACTTTAACTGAAAAGGCTTGTGCTTTCTGAGCGTGTCACGTTTACAAAACAAAACTTCATATAGTATAATGGGTAGTAATAAGTATTCACTTAAAAAGTAAAATAATTCAATACATTCCATAAAACAAGAAGGTCTCACGAAAATCATTTTCAAAGTTCCAATGTACCTATATATAAAATGTATAGTATAAATCCATAAGTTTTGTTCTACTAGCTTTTGGATTCGTTTTGTACATTCATTATGCATGTTTTTAAAATGTATAGGTATATTGTGACATTAGTTGTCAGTCACTCAGTTGTCACTGGTAAATTATAAACGTCATGTCTCTCTCTCACACCGCCCACGCAAACTTTCATACATATTAAATAGTTGGCTGCTGAATTTTCGCTTTGCTTTATTTATTTATATTAATGAATTATATTTTAACGAACTTTTGTGATCGTCTTGATTTAAACCGGCTTCGTTTTAAAATTGATAATGCGCTTTTTTTTTTTTTTAATTTTTAAAAATTTATTTTATCACGTTCACATTTAGACGGGTTGATTGTCTCCCTTGCATTATTATTTTTAAATAAACATATTGTTATGCTATTATAATGTTGTGTTTGTTGTATCGTTTGTTATGTACTATGTTGTTGCGTAATTATTTTGTTTAGCTACAAAAGTGTCCAGCAAGCAGCTTGAAGGTCCGGAAGGTGCCAATCTGTTTATATACCATCTCCCCCAGGATTTCGCTGATTCTGATCTCGTGACCATGTTTTTACCATTTGGTAATGTTATATCGGCAAAAGTTTACATTGATAAAGAGACAAAATTGTCGAAGTGCTTCGGTAAGTTGCGCAAGTGCGCATATACGCGCAGAAAACGGTGAAAAATTATCCGTTGAGTTTTACTTATCTATATCCCCTTTTTTCAATATTTTTTTTTTAATTCAAAGCGTACGTACGCAGTATTTTATTCTATACTGATACTATATAATTTTGTATTCGTGAAATAGAAACTATAACACGAATAAATCACGGTTATTGAATAATTGTTGATTTTTCCGATACTTTCGTGCGTGCGCTAATTCGGTTACCGATAGCTTTGGTTATCAAAAGCTTTAACGAGAAACATTTTCAACACAAGTAATGAACCAACATATATATGGTTCTTAATTATATTTTTTAACTATTTAATTGTAACATTTTGGATTGATAAGGGAGAGGGTAATATACCGATTTTAAATCAAGTTTCCTGTTCACTACAGTGCACTTATATTGCCCTAATTAAAATATCTACTATGTGTTGTCATGTTATGATGTATTGTCCTGCTTTTGCCTGTAGTGCAGTTTTATCTAATCATAATAAGTACCTAATAACAGTATTATGCTGTATAGTATGCTAATAGATATGCCTTAAAAATACTATCAACTATATACTATTTTCAGTATATTTTGACAAACAATATTCGATTATTTTTGTTGAGAAGACCCAACGACTGGGAAATAAACTTATTTTTTTTTTGTCTTTCAAGCTCATGGACCCCGATAAATTAATATCATTGCGTGAAGTGCATAGCGTGTTTCAATTTTATATTTACTAGAGACAAAAACAAATGAATTAAAATCGAAATTAAACTTTTATCTGGGAACTTGTGTATAGTTAAGACAAAAGAGACAAATAAATGAGTCGTTGCGTCTTCTTAAATTAATATATCAATGCATGCTTCAAAAAGACCCGTGGATTACAATATTCTATAATATAATTATTTTGTGCTTTTAGCGGTATTGATATAATTACCGTATCTGGTAACAACAATAAATAATAATATTAATAATAGTAAAAATAATATATTATATTATGTGCTTTGTCTTACAAACAGATACGTTTGTGGGACAATGCTCAGTAATTTGGTACGTCTCGTCATAGCGAGTGTACATGGTACAATGAATTATATGCAATCAATATCTTGTATTCGTATTGAGAGAATGACAAATAAGTACTTATTATTACCTACTATGCCAAAAAAGCTACAATATTAATTGACTATCAACATTTTCTTATTTTAAAACAATATCAGCATTCTAATTAATGTATTTTGCCTACTAAAACGCAAACATTTTGTTGATTTTTATATTAAGCACATTTAATTACATAATTTGTTTTTCATTGTAAACTCGAAAAAAATGTTTTTGTATTTAAAGACTTGAAACGTTCATCTTTAATGTCTAAACTTTTCCTTTAAAATGGTCCAAAGAGTAATGTATTATTCTTTCGTTGGATATTTACAATATCAATAATTAAGAACACAGGTATCCTCATTACTCATTAGTAATATTTTTGGTCAATAAAAATGAATTAAATATTTTTATTCAACCATTCCAACATTTTAACTGTACGGTAGGGTGTTGGTGAGTTACACCAGTAATTTTTGGAAATGTTGATTTTCAATCATTCATTGATATTTTACCCTCGGATAATCCCAATCGGTGACTGCGGTTATCATCGCGGGTGGTCTGCTGATTCCGATGCAAATAATGAATTTCGTATTGATTTTCGTTGCAATATTCGAGCCTCCTTTTTACAACCACAACTGTTGGGTTAAAGTGAAAATACATATATGTATCAAATATTTCATTGAACAATGTAATATTTTTTTTCCGAGTATAGTATTGTCCCGCGGGGGTGGTTTTTATCTCGTAGATGCGATAATAATTCACGGGGTAGACCTGTGCGAGACGTGTTTGTTGTGTCGCGTTGGGTCCGCCTAAAACACAACGGCTAGTGTGCATAACAATATACTGTTGTAGTGTGGTATCTATTTGTATTTTCTACTGTGAACCGTGTACAGTCGAACATGGATTATAACTCGATTTTTTTGTCTGATCCTCGGACTTCCTATAAAATAGTTATAAAAAAATATATATTTTTTGATTAATTCAATGTTTTTTTAATGCTACAAACATAGTTTGAAATGATTTATTTTTGGAATAATATATAACAAAAACCAATTTTTTTCTCAATTTTTATTTTTAGTCTATTTAATTTATTATTTTTTGAAACATATAATATATTATATTCAATTTAACAATTATACTTTATTTTATGGATATTGAAATAGTTAAGCACGCGATTGTGATACTTATAAATTAAAATGAATAAAAACTACTAGATTCTTCTAAATTATTCAATTATAAAATATCATGTTTTGTTTGTATTCTCAGATAATTAAAAACCAATACTTGAGAATTAAGATTTTATTATTATTAAATTTAAAATGAAAATAACTAGGTATAGTTAGTAAAATTACTCAATAGTTAATTTTGGTAAACTTAATTACAAAATATATTTTAAATGTTAGTACTATGTACTGATTATCCTACAGGAATTGTAAATAGGTTTAATAAATGTATTAATATTCAATTGATGTTTATAAATTAACTTTAAATCGAATTCATATTCATTTGTCAAATTTTAATCATTAACTTTTCCTTGTCTAAATCGGGTTTATGGTATTCTACCATCACGCAACTCAATACGGAACACAGACGTGTTGGTAATTTCGATTTTTACTTTTTTCCATTCGTGTTATCCCCATACTCGACGATACCGTTCCTTAGTTAACAATTTAATCAGGTATCTATCATTCGCGATGTAGAGATATAGATAATCTCTATAGTAGTGATATGTCTATGATTAATACATATTATTTTAGTTTATAAATAAATAATATATTTTTTTATATTTAATATATCGTTATAAAATACTAACCGTTTTTTGTTGTCTCCCGTCTATGTGTAGGGTTCGTATCGTACGACAATGCGTACAGTGCTCAGGCGGCCATACAGACGATGAACTCGTACCAAGTGGGCAACAAGAGGCTGAAAGTGCAACTCAAGAGACCTAAAGAGGCGTCCAGGCCTTACTAATCGCACCACCGACCGACTAACAAACCGACCGACCGATCGTGTGTCTCGTTCCTGGCAAGAGCGGTCGTACGCCGTATTGTTTTTATTTAAGAAGACATGAAATATAATAATTGTTATGTGTGTACATAATAATACTTGGTTTCTTTTACTTTTGTTTCGTTTTTTGTTTTTGTTTTTGTTTTTGTTTTTTTTTTTTTATATATATAATATATTAATTTGTATATCTACATGACACAGAGTAGTAGGAATATTTTTAACGCAGTGTTGTTTGAGGTAAAACAATCAAAGAAAGATATATGAAGAATCACTGAATTACGAAAAATTGAAACATAACTTAATAACATACTGATATTTTCGTTTGAACTAATTTATTATACATATTATATAATGTGTATATATAAGGAGAAAATGTCAGATTATTAATTTTGTTTTGTTTTCATGTTTTTCTTCTTCATTATTTATTTTTTTGTTATAGGTACTCTAATATGTTTTTATTTCTTTACAAAAAGGACCAATTTTCGTTATTATTTTCTGGGACGCCGTTTCTCGTCTCTATGTATGTATGGTTTTACACTTAACACTGAACAGTAGTCTTAAATTAATTAATTTTTGATCGTTAAATGACATCTCTAGACTGCTCTTTTATTATTAATGTGTAACGTTTTTCATTACCATTTTCGAACTAATCGTGTATACCCTTAAAATTATTTGTTCGGCAATCAGGGTATTAAGAGAGAGAGTATACCCATAAAGAAATGTAATTTATTTGATAAATAATAATAATGTACTAAAAAACTTTTGAATTAAGCCCTGTAATGGTTCCTGTAGTTAAATTAAAAAAATAAAATATAAAAAAAACATGTTTAGCGTACAGTTTTGTAAAAATAAGTGGTCAAATTATATAGTATACTCTTATAGTCATTTGTAATAACTACCTAATAATAATATTTGTTTTGTTTTTTCTTTTTAATTGCAACGACTTATAAAATTAAATTTTGTTCAGTATTAATTTTAATTTATTGTTTTTGCATGTGTTAATAATTTTATAGACTTTTTACAATTGATGCCATTTTCAATAACTACAAAGACTTACATTTTTGTTTAGGTGATATTATTATGTTCTTTGTGCTTAAAAAAAAAAAAAACTAAAAAAATCACGTGTTCTTGATTGTGAAAATTTGTCTTTTTTTTGTCTTGTGTCCCGTTTGCATTTATATTATATAAAGTAATATTGTTGAATAAATGTTTATATGATATCAATCATCACGATCGTTAACAGGCATTATTGTGATAAGAATAGCCTAATTTTGTTTTGTTTTATTATTATTAAAATGTTTTTTTTTCCATTAAAAAGCATCGAAACTTAATTATATTATATATTTATTTGTGTACAATATATATTATTATAGCACTGCTACTCGTGAGCTATAGTAACTTAGTCAAAACTTATTGAATATTTTTTAAAATTAGTGTTTTGGTGCTAAAGCGATTTTTAACATGTTTTGTTTATTTTTTTTTTTTTTTGCATTAGGCCATATTATGTTATGTAATATTAGGTTAAGGTATCTAGCCCAAGTGAAATGGTTTTTTTTTTTTTTTTAATTTTGTTTTAATAATTCCCCTCTCCAATTTTTGAAGACTCTTACTATATATATTTAGATAAAACACGTTGTAATATTATGTTTATTGATGTTCACTTATTGTTTGTGAAAGAAAAGTTTTTTGTGTTTAAACATTTTTTTTCGTTCATTTTTATGAAGTTATATACATACATATATAATATATATATGATTATATGAATACTTAATACAAATACATTTGCATGTAATAATGCCGTACAATTAAGTCTTGTGTTCTTGTTTGCCAGTTATAAGTTCGTTTGTCTTCTGTAATACTTTTATGTATACCTATAAGACAATGCGTGGCTATTGTTTTATATCGAATCTACATGTCATTTGATTCGTTATGTGTTCCATCAAGATTAAAATATAAAATTCTGTTTTAATTTAGATGGTTCATTAAATTGGTGTTAATGATGTGTAAAAAAAAAAAGTAGGTAGATTAATTAAAAATTCCTACATTTTTAGCAATTATTAGCGGACGGTGGTAATCAATTGGGATTTTCAAAAATATTGGTTTTAGTGCTAAAATGAAAAACCTAAAGGGCTTTTTCAAAATTTAAAGGACGGATGAGTTTTTCGTGTTATTTTTTTAACAAAAATAAAATCCACACGAAAAAACTCATTTATGTGTTCTTTTTTTACTGCTAGTTATGATGCACAGTACTGCAATGCGTCGTAACTCGCTGTCAGCATTTTAACAGTAGAGAAGATTATACGTCTTTCGTTTATAAAGTTGGAGATATAATATAAAATCAAAAATAATCTATAATGCGGATCAATAGTTTTATATTGTTTTCAGACGCAGTTAGAACTCAAGCTGTTCTGTAAAAAATAAAATTAGATTATTCGTATCCAGTGTATCAATCAGTTGTAGGTATGTTTTTTACTATATTATTTTTAAAATATTAAGTTCATATAAGAAATTTGACTTTGAGTAAAAAAAAAAAATGATTTGGTTAATTAATTGGTGAATCCGGGAAAGGTGGCCCGGGAACTTGGTTTAAAGACATTCACTTCAAAATATATTGCACAAGAGTATCACAATATTGAATGTATGTATAGATAGGTACCGGAGACATGAGTACTGAAGTCATAAAACGTTGAAAACATTTTTTTGTGTAAACATCAACGCTTTTCAGACGTAACCTACAATATATTGTAAAAAAAAAGTAATATTCATGTTTATTTATTTATTTTTTTTTTTACAATAATCTTAACTATTTGTGTATTTTTTAGTTGCCATGGTTATTTATTTGACAAAACTCCGTAGTTCGTTTTTGTTCATTTACGCGAAATTATTAGTGTTATGAATTTTAAGGGAGTGGCTATGTACATCAGATAGATGTTTACACGTCATCAAAAATAAACCAGGTACTATGACAATATTATTGATACTCATACTTAAACGATTTTACCCAGAATTAAACAAACCGTAAATTATAAATAAATCGCGATAATGAGTTCGGCGCAACGATGACTCCACGTCGATAACAATTGAACAACGATTGTTTAAACACGAAATAAAATGAAAATATGAAAGACGGGACGTTTATCAAAATGTAACGATAGCTCACCGCATCCGTTTTCCAATTTTCCCTGCTGCGTCGCACATCAGAACTGGCAGAATAAGATAAATTCGACGTCTTATATCATATTTCTTTTTAAGCTGTAGGTACCTGTTTGTAGATAAATAATAAAAATTTTCACTTATTGATTATTGAAATGTATATTATATCAAATTATTATTTTTAAAAGAAAAAAGATATTAGTATTATAAAGTTCAATTTTTTGTTCGTATCCTGTGAGGGTAGACGAGACGACGTCTCATTGTTTCTACAACTCTTCGACATCTGGTAAGTAGTAAGTAATGTAGTATACTGAACTATTGAATACAGTCGTGTGCACTTGATTCAATGTTAGTATGTATTCTTATTGATAATGTACTTGTTCGATTCGACGAGTTTTTTTTTTTAATTATTTGTTGTAGGTATTAGGCTTTTATATCTAAGGTTATTAGCCTTCTGCGCATTACATAAAAATGAAAAAACTAAAATGTTGAGGTTTTTACATTCAGGTCAATAGTTATTTACAGTATAAATTTTGACTAGGAAAACCAGGATTTATGTTCCGTATATGGTCTTCAGCTTCTTCCGGGTTGTTTGGTATCAATAATGTATTTCGTATATGTTCTGAAATTCCGGGCATTCTCGAACGTTAAGTCAACAATAGACATTTATTGCATATTATGGATGCTGGGTCTTTCTCACAAGGAGTGCGTGGGTTTAAAAGATATGTCCGATTCTTGGTCTTGTAAAAATGACTTTTTGTCGTTTCTCGAAATGAGAGATGTGTCCATTTTTCTTTTATTTTTGACGAGTTTTATATTACCTTTATCGACGTTTGCGCGGGCGATTATTTCATCGATCTACAATCACAGCGACAGGTGTCAACAGTGCAAGTTACATTGTAAGAGTGTATCTAATCGGTCATCTATCGTGTGTCGTTATAGATACTTGCCCACGTATAGACAAAATGCTCATTTCTCACCGATTCCGTAAACGTGTTAAGTCACTGTCTTGAAAATGCGTACAATTGTTTCAAATTGATACCTATATTTTTTTTTTCCAATCTTAGTGGTGAAAAGGTTTTTTCAGGGTATTTTCGGTATATTTATACATGAAAACCAAAATTCGAACGAATGGTTTATGAGTTAAAAGTGTTGATTATAGAATAATATTGTCTATTTTATAATCAATGGTTATAAGTACCATTACGTATTTATTTTAAAGTTGATAAACGGAGTGCTGTGGTTCAGCCGTACAGGGATAGCCGAAACATTTTGTAGGACTTTTACTCCACTTGCTTATACTTTAAATACTTATAAGTTTAAAAATTATTCGTAAAAATTTTAATTTTGTGAATCGAAATATTCTGAATTTTTTTTCACATTATGATTGCAAAAAAAAAATATAGGTTCTCATTTGTATTTTCAAAGTTGACTGCTAAAATCCACTTTAGAATATCATAAAAAAAAAAAAAATAAAAACGACTAGTCGTAAGTTTAAATATTTCTATACAAAACAAACTTCCGTATTAAAACATCGAAGAACAAATAGTAATGGGCTTTACAAACTCGAAACAACCTGTTAAATGTCGGTAATTGAAGTGTTTCGCTCTCGAACGTTGAAAGTGATGATCCTATACCTATACCTGCCGCTAATAAAAAAAAACAGCAATCACGTACGAAAACAATAACGAGGGATTCGATCAAATTATAGGACCTCTAGTTAAAGAAAAAAAAAGGTAAACGAGGACACCATTTATAAGGGCATTCGTAGTAAGCATATTCAGATGTACCATAGTCATAATGACCCAGGCACCTTTTTTTCGCTACATGTCTCTGAAGTATTATATTTTAAACTCTGCTGTTTTATTATAACTTATTGAAATAAATTGTCATAAATCATTAAAATTCATTTACAACGTAATCTCTGGATCACTAACAGAACCGCACTCAACGACAGAACTAATCTTGTAATGTTTACTTTAATGTTAGATTAAATTTATGTGTTATGATAGAACTTATGTAAGACTTATTCAAGCCCTAAAACGCTTCAAGGGTTTATTTTGATATTATTTTAATTTCAAGGCAATTTATAAGATTTTTAAGATTTTAATATTTTAGGTACATAGTTATTACACCTTAAAATGATCAATAATGTGAAGTAATTGTTTTGGCACTAAAAAACACACGTCATCACAATAGATACAAATAGAAAAAAAACATTGATAATCACATATCCTATTATTAACCTTTAAATAATATAATATATTAGTAAATATCATTGTATTATCTTCGACTACAGAAGATATACCCGTTTTGTAATTGGTATCTACCCATTTCAGATAAAAATTATGATAACTTATCATTTTTTTATCAATCCTGTCCTGCGAGCTTATTTAGAGTTTTGCGAAACTTGAAGTTACATAATATATATTTTAATATATCGAGTGGCCGCATTTTTACAACTTGTGACACGCCATTTTAGGTCTTGTATCTAGTAATCCAATCCTACAGGTCATCGCAATATGAAAAGCTCTTCAAAATCGCATATCATAAATTCCAATCATATTTTTATCATAGAATATACCTATGAATATAATATTATGATATTCTATTACCTGCTGGTCCTATTTACCTGCTGTAATATCCGGTATCGGATCGGGGTCGCAATTCGTGGGAAATCCTAATAGGGGAAATCTATTTTAGATCAGTCTATGACTATATTGTGTATATAATCTACCGGAAAAAAAATGCATGATCGGCATTTCGCGAGTGCACACACCGTAGAGTATAAACGTGCAGTAACATTATTGACTGGAAAGTTTTGGATAATATAAGTATTCATGTTTATACTTTAGTAGTTTATTTAAACTTTTATGTGCTGTACTGTTAACTTTTCGGAGGGATAGGGTAATGAGCACGAAGAACTAACATTTTTCACTGACTTAATTTTATACAATAAGTAGAATAATCACTGATATATATCAAATATAAAATTAAATTGTAATTAAAAATAATAACAATTATTATGAATTATGATAAAGTATGTACAACATAATAATACCCTTGTAATATAAGACGTTACTATAATCTATAGAATTCAGTATTAACGCTTTCATACAATAAACATACATATTATTATGTATTATATACTATGAAAGGATATGAAAGGCAAATAATAGTATAAAGTATGAACATTATTGTTTAAAACTCGTTTGTTTATTTTCAAACCAAACATAATCAGTTAAATCAGTGTATGGAATACACATCAATACATATAGTACCTATCATGTACAATTATAATTGAGTAGGTACCTTACTTAAAAAAAAAATACTTATTTCCGTAAATGTCTTCAAAAATTATTATTTGTAACTTGAAAACCATAAAAATCTATCGGCGAATGACTAGGACGACTATGACAACTATTCATTGAGTTAGAAAAATCGAGTAATTTTTTTCTATTTATTTAGTTATTTAGTGTTTAACATTAGATGTGACTTTGTAATGTAAATGCTTCGGCCTCCTATTATAATTTATTATAATACTATAGTCCGAAATATCGTAAACAATAGTAATGTTATTGGTTACGTTCTACTCAGAAGCCATTCAAATGCAATCTTCACGTCGATGTATCGAAATTGCCTATACACCGCGCCGACTAATACAATTGTACTAAGTACTTTATCATAATACACGGAGAACTACTATTAAACAAAGAAAATTGTTATAAAAATAATTTCAATTATTTTTTTCAAAATATTTTAAATACTTACTGAAAACGTAAACAAATAGTAATAATATGACAGTTGAATTTTTCACAGTGAGAAAAAATGATAACGATTTGGCGAAACCATGAAAACGAATTTGTTTATACATATCTATTTATGCTAATACTTTGTATGTTTAAAATGCTAATTTGTAATTAGATTTTGTCAGACATATTTTTGAGTTATCCATCGTACACGTGACTTTGCACACAGACAACTTTCGATATAATATACTTATTATATAAATATATATAATTTTTAAATACGTAAATATAAAACATTAATAATTCACTAACATGTTTCCAATGGACAGCGACAATCCCAACTACAATCAAAATCGCTGTGGTTCTGGCCGACTGATATTCCGAACTGAGAATAGGCGCAGTTGTCGTGGATGCCGAGACAATAGTTGGGATATGAATAGGCACGATTCAAACTGCACAGTGTAACATAACTATAATATGATTAGTAATGTTGAACTAAAAGCATTTAATTTTTGAGAATTTTTTTATATTTAGTAATAATAATAATAATTAAAAAATGAAATACATACGCCTAAAAATTTGAAAAATACTTTGTACAAATTTCCCGAATTTGAAAATCTATCCTACACAGTGTTGTACTATAAACTCTATATTGTAAACAAGAACTAAAAATATGCATTTCAGCAGAGCTATTTTTTTAGGAATTCGTAACGAGAACGTTTTTTTTTACAGGCAAGATTAGGCGTGGATGCGTTTTATGCTCAAAAATGCTGCATAATAATATTATATATACTGTTGATGTCATGCCAAAGATATTATTTGAAGGGTGATTCACTCGAGAATAATCGCTTCGCCGGAATGCGACTATGTAGGGTCCGGGGTGTGACAAAGCCTTTCGTCTTTCACCCAGAACCGTGCTATCCTGGTTCTTTAATTACGCCGAGTTGAAAATAATCAAATGTTTTATTAATATCATAATATACCCGGTGCTTGAATTGTAAAAAATTAGAAGGGCGATGTTAAAGTGTAAAAAAAAAACGAGCGTACCTTAATATTTAAATGTCTTTTTTATTAAGATATATAACCAGACGGGGTATATGCATAATTACTTTTATTTTTTTAAAAGAAGATTAAACAGACTCCGACCTTCTCCCCTTCGATTTTCTTAATTGGAACATTGAATATACCGCGCATTGCTTTGTTCACCATCTGCTTTCTTGCGATCCGGACTTTTCGCATAAACAAAATAACAATTTTCCTACAGATTTGTTGACCACACGAACACTGGAACATCGACTCTTTTAGACACGAACACCAGAGAGTCGACTCTTAACACCGAAGGATCGACTCGCTTAGACACGAATACCGGAGGTTCGACAAGCTTAGACACGAATAACGAGCATCCCCGCAGAGTCGGTGCTAGTGGTGACTCGTATCCGACGCCTGATTTGCGTCCCTCGCCGTCAATACCAAACAAAGTGCTGCTCGTGCACGGGCTGGATCGCGAGCTCGTCAACTGCGATCGGGTGTTTAACTTATTTTGCCTGTACGGGAACGTGACTACGGTAAAGATCCTAAAGGACGACAAGGTTCTCGTCGAGATGGAGGACGTGGAAGCCGCCAGACGGTGCGTGTCCAACTTGCACATGCTTCAGCTGGACGACATGGTCAACATGAAAGTGAAGTGAGTTATGATAAATGTCCTGCAAATGGTTCCACGTCATAATATCTTTGGTCGAAATATCTTTTGTAAAAATATCTTATGACAAAAACGTCTTTGGCCTGCAACATATCATTTATACCAATTTTTATTCTTTATCCTTGTTATTAATTTAATAAATTGTTTTAAATCAGGAACAAAGTAATATTTCTTCGAAAACCAAAGGCTTTAACTAAATGATACATAAATCTATTAAAACGTTAGAAAAAAGTTAAAGTTCAGTTAAAGTTGTTACGAAAATCCTATCTAATATACCGATAAAGCCTTTACAATGTCATTTTAAAAGTATAATATGTACAGGTTGTAAATATCTAGAAATTATTAGACAAGAAATTATTTTTAAATATTATTTATTAACAATATTTTATTACAATAAAATATAAAATGTAGAACAAATCGTAGACCTAAATTGATAAAATTCAGTATACAAGATATTTTGTACAGAGACATTTTTATTTAAATTTATTTTGACCAAAGATATTATTTCGAAGATATTTTGACCGGTCACCCTGCAAATAGAGTCTCGGCGTGCGGCCAACGACAACCACGCTCGTGAAAATACTGGGTCGAGAT
Organism: Aphis gossypii; assembly: GCF_020184175.1. Taxonomy (NCBI): domain Eukaryota; kingdom Metazoa; phylum Arthropoda; class Insecta; order Hemiptera; family Aphididae; genus Aphis; species Aphis gossypii. Next base: position 52,795,071 of record NC_065532.1, read on the forward strand.
AATAAATAATTTTGATGGATTATAGTGTATGGAAAAAAAAACCCGAGACGACTCAATTGTTATGCATTTATTATTATTCATAAATCATATTATTATTATGGTAGCAAAACACGATCACGTCGTATAATGTATACAATATACATATTATACGATCGTAGTTGAACGGGTTGTAAATTCAAAGTAAAATTGTAATAGTGTTATATGGTCATAGTTATATTTCAGTACAAGGTCATATGATGAATCATCATTAGTAATGATGTAACAATTATTATTTTTTTCTAAACTATTCTTATTTGAATTTTTTTAATTTTTATTGTACCTATACTAAATTTAATATTGTTTTATATTCATAGTTTCTATAATATTGTGTAAATAAAGTGTAAGCAATTAATAATTTATTTTGTTTAGTTTTAACCCGAAAATAGGTGTACTGATATAATAATAATACGCTTCCATTAAGTTCATCTTGCAGCTCACACTTTTTCGTGCCAAGCTGCCAATAAAAATATATTATTATTATCACCTAACCAAAACGATATACCTAACCAGTATCACTTATATCGATTGTATTTAGCTAGAAGACGGCCGCGGCGGCGTGCGTGACGGACGACAATCCATTGAATCACCTCGTCGCCGTGATTGCCAAGTCATTGAAAACTTCACTGAATTTACCTTTACGAACTGCTATACTAAAATAACATTATTTCGCGTCTCTTATTGTAGCTATAGGTTCGACATCGATCGATAGTTTTCTGATTTACTTTTTTGAACGCTTTAGGTATTCCAAACATAATTTTATTCATGATCAAGTAAATTTTAACAAACTGGCTGACGGCACGCCTGCTCAAAAAGTTTACTTATCGAGCACATTGAATAGATTCGTCTCGAACGTATTATGCCTGGACAAACGTCGTATCGCAGCCCCATCCAAAGTAAGCGCACATTAATTTAATTAAATTTGAAATATGTAAGGATTTATATATGGCGTAATTGTAAAGTTGATACTACTCATACCAACATATTATGAATAAGTTACGATTTTAACATCAAATTACTAATTATTTAAAAAAATTCAATATTTTAATTATTTGCTATTTTAATAAAATTCTATGTATACAAAATATAATAGCTTTTTTATTAGACATTTAATTATTTAAATACATTTCTGAATAATTATATAATGTTGGTTATTGTATAACGTTTTTTGTTTTTAGATTTTACATTTTTTCAACGCGCCGACCGACGTATGCGGCATAGCTATCCATAGAGCAATATCGGATGCTTTGTGTCGTTCGGACGCAATACGTTCCATAACTATCCGTATGCATTACCGTTGGTTTCGAATGTTTTGCACAAATGATTTATTGTTTTTTTTTTTAATATTATTTTTAGTTCCCAAAAAACCAAAAGCCAAGTGTTCGACGGGTTTAATCGAATTAAAGAGTATGGCGTTGGCAGCGAAGACCGTTCTATTGTCAAACCACATGACGATTGAATCGACAGGTTATTATATTTAATAGAAAGATATTATACATGTATGTTACAGTTAAAGTGTTGAATCAGATAGCTTGTGAAATACTTTGGTAATTTATGAAACAACTTAACCGTGTAGATAATGTATACAATTTATACTAGTTATTTTATACATTATCTGAAATCAATTCATTTGTGTATCAAATATTGTGCAACATATGATCACTGTGTAGTAAACAGTATTTACTGATAATGCTGAGTCGCTTGAACGACGTCTTATCTTTCGTCTCAGTGTGGTCTGTTCGTATCCAGTATAAATATTAAAGCTCGGCTCTAATAGTCAATGTTCATGTACGTTTATCGTGTTATTAAAAGACTATTGTTTAGTACAGTGGTTCTCAACCTGGTTGCACCCTCCTCCCTATGAAGGAATTAAAATTAAAAAAAAAACATTTATTCATAATATTCATTATAAAATAACAGAATTCAACTCTTTAACTGTAACATATATATAATATATTAAATATATATATATTATATTAATTATATATATATAAAATATCAGTATACGACTGAAAAAATGTTATCGGTATCGTATTGCCATTTGTCAATACATAGTAAAATAAATAAATGATCAAACGACATCCATCGGACGTATATCGTATATTTGCACTGTTTACGCCTTAAACGGTATAAAAACAGTAATCGAAGGTTGAGTGATTAGTGGGGTACAAATTTTAATATTAGAACAGAGTAGGATTGAATGGGTACCTCCTATTATTTGTTTAATAGAATGTACTAATTTTAACTTGTGATTCCGTATAAGTGTCACGCCTATTATAGAAAGTTCGGTTATCTCGCTGCCGCTTCCGTTAAATTTTCCATTTGTCATCTGCCGTAGAAATAGATACTACATATTATCCATATTGACAATGGTAGTCGCAGGGCGTCCATGTCTGCAGGCAACGTCCGATGGGTCTTATCCGTGTACACCTCACACTTGAACTTAATATAAATATTAATTTTGTTTTTCCACAAATACCGTTTTTAGTGTCCAGATTTCCGTTTTTGACGAAGCTGTGTTTTTCTAAGTGGTCCGAGATCGAACAGAAACCCAGTGACTTGACTACGTTGAGGTTCTGTTCGGTGCCACGCACGCCGTGGCTACTGCACAAGTCCGAACACGGTGTGCCCACGACGGAGTTTCCGTTATCTTGCACGACCGTAATGAACGGTGGCGGCGACTGTATGTGGACCTTGTGGGTGATAAGTGACACTCAGAAGCATTCCAAGCAACATCAACAACAGACGCCACTGGCAGTGCAGGAATCGGTGGTTGAGGAATCGGCGGTCTCGATGACGGATGCCGCGACCGACTGCGACTCGACGTGTCCGTCAAACCGGATCGTCCGTCGCAATCTGATTGCCGCCAACGACTCCGATTCGGTGATCGATATCATCGATATGTTGAGGAACCGTCTGTGCGACATCAGAAACGACCGGGGCGACGCAGCCACCTCCGCCGATAGTCAGTTGGGTGACGCGTGACCCGCTGAGACGTCCCAATACATTTTTTGTTATTACCTATCGTATTTTTTTACTCTTTTCTTTTTTATTTGGAGAACGACGTGACTGTTCTATAGAACCACAACTCAGCAGGCATGCCCGAAAAAAAATCAAGCTGCAACAGATCGATGTGAAAATATAAAATAATATATATAACGACGTGTAGTTGCACTTTATTCGTAGAAAATCTATTTTCGCCGGTCTTTTCACTGTGACCGGCAAAATATCGCGTACACATATAGTTTACGACTGACTGTCGGTGTGTGAGCACTGATCGTGGGCATGTTTTCGGACTGTTTAGTGGTAATACGTCTCAGTAAATTGTAACCACATAACGGCCCGTTTTAAAAATACGATTTACTCGCATACAAACGGAAAATCGGAAAGTGCTAATTGATTTGTTTAAATTTTTAACGATGATATGGTACCCACACGTGAAAAAAAACAGCAAGCTCCATTGTAGGCCAGACGCGTACGCCGTCAGGTCAGTCTCTCGTTCCAAACCCGTTTGTCGTCATTTTTTTGTCATCGAATTAAAGCATTTCTTTCAATAATTAATTTATAACGAATAATGGTATGTATACACTATACATCTATTGAAATATCTGAGTAATTTTGATAAAGGACGAATACAAATCACAATCATTGGAAAAAATCTCAGGTTAATGTCATTATCAGGTCACGAAAGTTCTCGTAAATGTTTGTATATATATTTTTTTTTTGGCAAGTCGAATGTATATGATATAAATTATATGTGTTATGACTTCCGAGCTTCGGTTATTGATTTGTTATACTGTCTGTGTAGGAAAATGATGATTAGAGGAGACTTCTTTTGATATCTGTATCTGTTCAAAATGCAAACGAATATTCGAATTATAATAATATTATTAGTAGAAATAATATTGTACGACTGTGTAAGCTATTAACAGTTTGGACGGTATTTGTGGCGCTATCGAACGGTTTCATGTCCGACGTTTGTTTTGGCCTTTGTTGCATTTTTTCCCGCTAGAATTCGCTCTGTGAATGAAAAAATAGTTTTAATTATAAATTGTTGGTAATATATTACTATAATAAATTGAGAAGATAAACAGATGTATTTTATATTAGCAAATGTACGTAATAATTCATAATATAATAGTTATTTTTATTATAGTATAATTATATACGGTAATTTACAGAAAAAGAAAAAAAGTAAGGAGCTTCATTAAAATAATTCACATTGTCATTTAAAAAAAAAAACATAAGTTAAGCAAAAAATTAAATATTAATCAACATAATAAATTATTGAATAAGATAAAACGTTTAAGAATGTTCTTATATAATATTTAGAATTGTAAGCTCAATTATTATAAAAACTTATTAAAAATGTTAATTATCAGAACTTTTTTTTATATTTATTTGCATTTTATTTTAGGTTTATACTATTTTTTATGTAATAAAAATATTCCTATATTAGTGTATGAAATTAAATGTAAGTATAAATCTACAAATTTTTTAAAAAAAAATTCAAAGCGTTTTGAACGTGCATATAGAAATAATGAAAAATGTTTGCAAAACTTTGAACCGAAGAAGAAAAAGTTAAACAAAACAAATAACCATAATATGTATTATTTTGTCAATGAAAACGAATGTGCATATGAAAGTACGACAGTGAATACCATTTAAAGTTTGTTAATAAGTTTTTCCTTTTACGGATGAAGGAATTTGCAGGAAAAATGCTGTTATTATTATATTTTAGGTATTACATTCAAACTCATATTATGCAGAGTAAAGTAAAATTGGACCAAAGAGAATTTTCTTCAAAGACAGATTTCCCGGTTATCGAGTAAAAAGAAATATTTATTTGAAATATTAATCATACCTACATGTTTCTGAATTTTAATTTACGCTAAATATAGTTTAAGATCGATATAAAAAATAAAAAAATCTATTAATAAACATTATCATTTTTAAAATCGTCTATAATAGGCTAGAAAAAATTAATTTATCTATAGTTTTTATCTATTTTTTGATTTGTTTTATGGTTTTCGTCGTTTACACTTACTTATTACACCTCATGATATATTAAATTATTGATTAAATTACATTTTAATATTTTTTGTTTACTGTTTTAGACACCAGTTTAACATCATTACAATTCAATCGTTCAATTATTAATCTTAAAGAACATTTAAATTGTATCGTTAAAAACGGGAAACAAATTTTACGGTTACGAAATCTGTTCAAATAAACTGTGACTGTAGATTAACCTAAAATCAACTATTTCTTACACCCTTTTGTCACACAACTGACAAGTATTCAAAGTCTCTATTTCAATAAAGTCAATGGAATAATATTCTACTCAAACTTAGTTTTGTAAATGCAATATTAAATGATTATCATCAAATAAAGTCGTTTGATAATACCTGAAAGCTGAAATAACGTGACGCCGGAAACGCGTTTCTGAGACTATATTTATGCCTCTGTAACCCTTTATGAGATTCTTTGAAATTTCATAAAACCTATTATAGTCTCACTACGGCATATTATATATTTAATACCATACAAGTATTCAGTAAAACGAATCAGTCAAATCGACATAATGATTTAAACATAAAAGGTATTTACTTCCAAGTTTGATTGCTTACACTGTTATATTGAACAGATTTATTATTATTAACGTGCCATATTGAATCGTGCTGAAAATTGGAACTACCGATTTTTATTGATTTCTAAAATTCATAAATATTTTAAGTATTGCTTCACATAAAAACTCTTCATCGAATTTATTCAGTGAAAATGATTAATAATTAATCTTAATTAGTGGGTATTTTAGTCTCGGAAACATAGTAATAAAAATTTAATTAAAACCGCATACAAATGCGAAACCGTGTGTTTTTTTATTTACATATTTTTTCCATCAACGACGAGGATAATATTAGATATAGACTGTATAACGATTATATTATTTACATAATTAGAGATCATAATATTAAAATAGTCGACGGAGATCGGTTTCATATGTACGATTGAAAAGTATATTAACCGCTTTTGTCGAAAGGTCATTAGAACATGACATTTGTGCTCTGGGCAGGATTATGATGGTTGATCTTTTTTGGACATCGCGTGATTTAAATGCGATCGGTTATAAAAACGTAATTTTTGGAACTTTGAATTGTTTTAACGTTTCTAAAGTCGCGTGAAAAAATAATAAAAGTATATCTATACTGTGTTTTCGTGTACGTTATAAGACTTAATATATACATAAAATTCCACGAATCTAGCTTTGATTTAATAGGTTACCAGTGAATCTCGTATGTGTTAAATTAGTACTCAATAGTATGAATCTAAGTATATTATTGTATCCGAAAAAAAATTCTAAGCGGATGAGACGAATTTATCTCATATAATGATAACTTTTTTTAATTCGGTTAGGTTTTTTTTTAGTTAGCTGACTCAATTTTCGCTAAGAACGTATTATAATATAACTTACAAGTCAATACCCGCATATCAATTCATTTGAATATTAGACATGCGCAAGTATACGGGTTTTCCACTAGAGAGCTCTGTAAGTATTGTAAATTTCCTTATTTTGGTCAACCATTTGAAACGACGAATTGAAAAACGAAATTAGAAATTTTGTAAAAATGATAAGTTTTTTGTTGTAGCGCAAGTATAATAACAACAAGAGTAAAAATGTATATTTAAAGTTTTTATTAATAGTTTGAAGTTTTTACTAATTTTCTCAATTTTTTCGCTATCAAACACACTAACGCGTTCGGAAAAATTGTATAATAAAATCATATTAAAAAACTAATATCCACTACCATACCGATTATAAACCGTTGTTAACTGTACACTGTGCTTGGATTGGATATAATATGCTTAAACAGTCGTTCATAAGTTAAATAATTATCAAACGGTCTGTTGTGTAACAGACAAAGTGATACATAAAGGTATAACAGTGTAAATACATATCGACGTTGTGATCACTTAAATTAACGCAAACGTCGTATTTTAATCGCGTAGGTATTAAACAAATTCGTAATTGATAACACGATAATATTTTGTTATTGATTAATAACTTTTTTTTTAATTTCACAGATTTGGAAATGTACCTATTGACGAAGATACGTTGCGTATTATGTGTGCATCATTCGGTGACATTTTGTTTTTATCTTAAAAAAAAAAAAATAATCAATTTTTAGATATTTTTATCAGTTTAATTATTTAATTTTAGGATAATTCTTCTTCGGAAGAATTTTCATAGCAGTCAGTGACATCGGACAGAAATGGATAGAAATCGTAGCGTTCACTGAACAGCACTGCCATATAAGCCCACTTTTGTAACAGATCTAATGGCATCACTTCTCAGTGTCAAAAGTTCATACAACTCATTTATGGGTATATTAATAGTTAAACATCGGGTGGATACCATACTGGATGTATGCATAATATAGGTAGATAACATATCGAACGACAGCCGTAGCATGCTAAAATGTATTTTGTAGTGTTGTTCGTGTATAAATAAAGACGTATAAATTACATTTTTGAATAAATAACACGGCAATCGTGTGTGTTTTTAAAGAAATATTGAAATATTAAAAAAATAATGAAATTCGTATTGGTAATTCGTTCTACGAGGTGTGACAGAAAAATAACAAAATAATAAAAGTGATTTATTTTTAAAGTTTTATAATTTAATGATTATCACCATCAAAATACGTTCCCTCGGCAACGACACACTGTTACTTACGTATATTTTTTAGTACCGATTTGTATTAATTGTACCTAATGTTCATTGCGTTTATTAAATATTTATCGAATTTTTTTTTCTCTTCTGAAAATCTAACGTGTCAATACGTGATAAATAAATGTAGTCTTAAGGGAATTCTAAACCCATATATAATACAAAAACGAAACTACGATGTCGACCAATACATTAGTAATACGACCAGTGACAGGCTTCGTGCAGATTTGAATAGTATTTTAACATAATATCGTGTAAGAAATATATACCCACTCAAAGTTGTCTGTTCTATTTTAAATGAAGTGAATATTATAACACGAGAAACTGCCAGTATGATATTGAATTAAGAATATATTATAATTCTGATGATATTATCGTAAAGCACACATGAGTACACATATTTGCAAATCAGCTATATTATAATATTAGATTAGAGTCACAAAAATACCACTTTTTAAATTTTATGATGGTTGTTAAATTATATTAATTATCTAAGAAAACATTTTTAATCAGATGATTGTATTTCTATTTTTCAATAAACATTACGCTAGTAAAAAGTTTATAAAAAACATAAAGAACGTGAATTTTATGAAACTAGACATGGTGTTAAAGTTGAAAATTTAAATCAACATATATCACACGTAGAGTCTAATGTATATAATATTTAATGCAAAATATCTACATATAGAGGTACTGACCTCGGTTATCTACTCAGATTAAAGGATGATTCTTATCACTATTAACTTCCGTCAAGAGTCATGTACATTAGAACTAATTATAGTACTCGTCGGTCGCGGCCAGACTATTTCCATTGATCTTAGAATAAATTATATCATCAATCAATGTCATTAAAAAGTTTAGGTAAAGTAATTACAATTTTCAATCAGGCTTCATTAGTTTTAAAAATCATTTCAGCTATTCAGCTATAAATGATGTTGCGGAACGAGCTAAAACTAATACAGACTCTTAACAAGATTACAAGTTGTTAGTGATTAACTGATTATACGGTTAACATTATTCTAATCATTAAAAAAAAAAAAAAAAAAATATTGAAATTTATAATATTATTAGTGACCTTCATTAGTTTCAAGATTTTGGTGACATGAGTTAAAATTTATACATTTTCGATATTATTTTTGTGTTACATTTTTAGTAATAAAACCTTTTTTGTAGTAATTATTTTGAAAACTGCATTTCTCATAAAATATTACTATATAAATTTTAAGTTATGGTAGAAACTATCAAGTCTCTATAGTAAATATTTTTAAATTGTGCTAAAGTAATTTAAACAAATTGATAAAACATTTTTTTTTTCATTTTAATATTTAATTTTTTCATAAACATTTAATTTCAAAACGATGATACAAACTGTAGAGTACAATAGACGGTCATCTATATCAGTTATTCTCGACCTTTAAATTACAGTGACACGTTATTATAATATTTCATGCTTTGTGAGTTGTGACACCGTATAAAAAATTAAAAAGGTCTTAAAAAAACTATTACCTAAGTTAATTTTACTTCATTGAGTTTTTTACGACCTATGTAGATTATACATTTTATTTTAATTAGAAATGTATAAATTTAAATAAATATGTTATTATAATGAACTCTTAAGGATTAAAATATTTAACATTTTTTATTATTTTTATTTTTTTAAAAGTCTAAAAACTTTTTATAAGAAACTTAAAACTGATGTTAAAATACATAATCTATTTTTATGTGTTGTGAAATCGTCGTCAGAACAACGTGTAACTCATCTTTGGCAATAAGTAATTTTTTTTTTTAATTTCGTATAATGCTAAAAAGCTACCCTTCGTATAAAGTAAGATCTTTAAAAGAACAATAATCCTTTAATAGCTAATTTGAATATTCTTTTATACTGAATGTCCAAAATGTTCTTAGCTATTGAGCTCGTGTTACACGCAATTTGAAAGCAGCGATCGTATTTTTAATTTCACGAGTCCTCGTTGCTCTTTTAACGAAAGCTGTGTATTTTCATACAAGAGGAAAATATATTTATAATCCAATCAAATTATATGAAGCTACAAAATAATAATTTTTCCTCATTTAACATATAATATTATCTACGATGCGACACAGTGGTTTAGAAATATTTTGTGTACCTATAGCATCTATGGGTAATAAAAATAATCAAAATGATTGTGAATAGTCCTGCCATTTTGTTCATAAAAATATATCCTTATCGAATTAATTTTAAGTGTTTTAGTAAAACAATTTATGGTTTGCTTCGGTAGTTCAACGTTGCGCAATTCTCACCAATTTTTCGTTCAAATACAAGCGTCTACACTTAGCTAGGGGAAGCTGTTCAACGTGGAGCTTATACCCTAAATTATGTACTTAACGTAATATGTGTGTTTAATTATTCCAGTAGAATGCAATACAGTATTTCGTTTAACATTAACCAAATGTGAAGGAATATAACTGAACTTAATATGAAGGTGTAAATAGAAATGAAAATTCGAAAGCACTTTAGCGGGTTATTAGACGCTTCGCAATACGATTATTTTACCATCATTTGAAATACATTTAAGTATATACCATAAGGTAAAATGTATACCATTTGTTTAAAACACTGACACTGAAGCAGATTGTGTCTATTAGTCTTTACGAAATGCATATAAAAACGAACAATAATGCTCGAGCAATAAACAAAGATTTCATGAATCCATTTAAATGAATTGTAGTTTTTTTTTGTTAAATATCTAACTCTCAGCTTATTTTATCGCCAGCTATTTAGAGAAATGAGAAATATTATTAGTTGTTTTCGGTTAGTATTTCAGTGACATGGTTTCCAATTTTGAAAATATCAATTTATACATCTTTTCGGGGTTTTTCTTTAAGATTTTAACCACTATGTCATGATTGATGCTGGTAAAACCAGGTAGGTACTAATTCAAGTATCGATATATTACTTTCATAAAATTTGTTTTTAAAGTAGATTTTGAGCAGAGTGAAAATTTTATTGATTTTACAAAGATGTGTATTTTAATTTTTGTATCTAAAAATACTTTTTCTAGTAGAAAAATGATCTGATAATCCAATTTAAGAAGGTTTCTGGTTGAAAATTGGATATAGTTTGAAGTTTTGAAAGTAAAAAGTAAATATTTCTAAGTAACTTTTAAAATACGAATATATTTTGAAACTATGATCTATCACCGGTTTTATTCAAAATCGTTTTTGTATACCACGATAGATATTATACGATTAAATTCAAATTTAACATATCCATTAAAGTAGGTAACACAGTGTTGCGAAAGTACAATCGACGTCTACCGTTTAGCAAAGTAGTTACCTATCTATCCAATTTTTTTTGAAAAACAAATTCATATTTTAACTACTACTAGTTAATTTGATATAAGATTTGTTTTAGCATTTAGTTAATTTTTTTAGAAATCTAAAAGTAAACGGATAAATAGTGTGTAATACATGTATATTATTGTTTTATTTTTTCATTATTATTATACGTTTTTTAATTACATACGATTATTTTTATTTAATTTAAAAATTATGCAAATAGAATAATAATTAATAATTGTACTTTTGTTTTTCTTTGTACAGTATCACTAAGACTCTTAATGTCCTTAATGGTAGCTTTTGCTTCCTTAAACTAACTATTATTAATCTGCCCGTGATAATCGTTGGTTTCTAAAATTGGTATAATAAGAAAATAAATTATGGATTCATACGGTATATACTTAAGATTTTGATAATTTTCTGAATTTATTGTAAAAAAAAAAATCCGGGAGGGTAATAACTACCGTTTAAATATGTCAAACGTAAGATTATAATAAGCATTACTTGAAATAATATAAGTTAGAAAGAATTTTATTATTAGAATTTTTAACTGTCACTGTCATCTATAATTTGCACTTTTAATTTTTATATACATCAACAAATATATAATATGGTCTAACGACATTATCTGAAAATTTACACATTTCAAAGTTTGAATATATATGAGTTATAAAATAACTTTTAAAACTATGGTTGGTTCTATTTTCCAATTTTATAAACTTTAAATGTTTATTTTTTTAATTTAAATATCAACAGTTGATATTTTTTTAATAAAATACGATAAAAGGACCGTTAATTTAAGTTTTTTTTTTTGTTTTTCATTACTACATATTTAATAAAGTGAAACAGGTAAATAAAACATCGAGTCAAACTATGGTTGAAAATGAAATAAATATATTTTTATTCATAGAATTTTATAATTTGTACTTTCACGTGGATGTAGCTATGATTTTAGAATGAATAATACAAAACTCTCCAGTTTATCAAACATTTTACAATACTCTCGTAATAAAATGGATCATAATATTTATTTTTATTTTTTATCTAATAATTTAGCAACTACCGTTCGAACAAATTGTTATTGCGATATCATTCTGTCAAATGTTAATCGAGTAATATATATTTATTTGCAAGTCAGCATTTTGGACCAGGGTATATAACTACAACATACAGCACAGACTCGAACGACAGATGATTTATGACGACCGTGCAATATACTATGCTTAGATATATTGTGGCAGTGTGGCGTGATACAGTTCGTCGCAACATATTAAATTAAAACGTTAAAAAAATCTCGAACGATGCTTTGACACCGTTATTATTATTATGTATTTTGAGTAATTGCTAATTATTGCCGTCTCAAAAAAAAAAAAAAAAGACTTCATTTCACAGTTTGGCCGCATGCTTCATTTTCCACATTATTTGTTTCGAAGTTTGTCTTGTTGCCGATCAACTACCGAAAACTAATTATACTACTCCAATTTCTTGAAATGTACCGAGTACAACAAATGCGCTTACAATTTATTGATGATTACGTCACGTTTAGTGTGCCAAAAACATTTACAATACAAATGTCGAACAATTTATTACATAGCTAAAGATGAATTCAATTAAGTTTAAACTAATCAACAATGAGAAATATCAAACAATAGAACGATATTGAATATAAAATCAAAATTGAATTCGTTGCCGAGGAAACTTAATTATAGTGTCATAAAGGAATATTCGTAATTTATATTCATACATTTATCATGTTATGTTTTATAACTCTATCATTCAAAGGAAATACATTATAATAATATGGTATTTTATAATTCGTTACTGCGAATTATTAGTCGTATATATATATATAACTTGTAAAAAGTATATAAAGCGAAAGCATTAACGTTTGATACGCCAGGTGTGTGTGATGCCGGATTAAGTACCTTAGAAAAATCAGCATTGTGCTGAAACGTTATATGGCTTTTGCCAGAATTTTAAAAACAATTAGCGTGCGGCACAGCACCCTTTAAATGTTAAAAGGGAAGTACGCGTAACGCTAAGTAATTATTTGCTAGTTGGATTAGGTAGGCAGGTCGAGTAATAAAGGTTTTATTATTCACTTTTGTTTTACAATAAAAACCCGTCTCCGATGTATTATACTTAGGTATATATGTGTGTTACTAGTTACTCTACATTTCACTACATGTAAAATATGAATCTTTGCACACTAATTATAATTTACATTATACGCACAAAATGTATTCATGTTATAGGGGCACTTTTATACACGAAATATTTTATCCGACAATAGTCGTAATCCGGGTCGACAGTATATGACACAAAAATGTTTGCCTTTATATTTATATACTTATAATAACGTCGTATTTTATTTTGTTATCGGGGTACGTAATAATGTGAGTAGATAAAAAGAACTACTTATTTCACTTGAAAATTAATTGAATTTGAAATTTCCCAACGTCTAATTGTTTGTGAATTAAAAATAAAAAGGAAATCAGAATGTTTACTAATAAAATATAACCGCTGATTGTTTTAATGTTTCAATTTATTATTTTAGAGCAGCGGATTAAATAGGTATATATATATACAATATCTTGTAAAAAGACCAAGGTTAGGGTACGTACACAATATTCTGTAAAATCCGATAATTATATATACAGTGCATTAGTTTTTGTCGCGCATAAACTACTGTTATGGCCGACGGAGTGTGATATTATATTGATATTAAATTTCTTCAAAAGTGTTTTACAGGCACTTAAGAGAATACAGCTAGATTCCATCGTGAGTTTATAAAAAGTTTCGTATTTTATCGAAAAATGATTTTGTCGTCTTTCCGAACGAAACGCAGATGTTTTGTTTGTACGTCATTAAATAGTTTTTAACACCAGACAAATTAAAGAAGCTGTTCGCTTGAGCTATACATTTTTAATAAACCATAATCTGTTTGTCATCAATTTAATGAGTCCTTTTTTTTTAAATTTACGTTGAAAGTTTGCCGTAAAAGAAATACATTGATGTAATTTCGGTTAAATTTTAAAATGGAAGTATTTAAATGTTTATATAAGTATAATGTATATACATAACAAGTATTAACATGTTGCATTTTTTTTTTTTTTTTTTTTTTTAATAAATAAAATATTTTATGATCGGTTTTTACATTATTCGATAACCTTTTTTCCGAGAATTATTTTTATACCGGTACAGCCGCATAGGCAACTTTTGTTATTTTAAGTCTCATCAAAAGGTTTTTGTTTTAAACTTAACTTAGGATTAATTATAATATTTTTTTAATTTAACGTTCTCCTTACCAATGTTAAAACAGTTTATTAACAAGTTTTTTTAAATTTTATTTAACTCATAGCTGGATTTTATATTTAATAATATTCTACAAATCAATCATTCTATTGGATCGATAATGATGAACATTGAAGTTAGACCTACCTATATAATATATTATGTAAACTTGCTCATAAAATGTATTGAAGTAAAAGTAGTTAAAAATTTATTAATTTATAAACTATAAAAATATGAATATTACATTAACTTTGAGATTCGAGGTATTGAAAATAATTGAAATATGATTTAATGTAGAAAACTGAAAATTCTTCGTAAAACAAACGCTGAAAACTCGGACTAAAAAATGCATCCGTCTGCAACACAACTGAATCATTAAATACATAAATAGCCAGTGCCCCGGTTTGACTTTTTTTATGAAAAACAAACCATTTTAATAACTCTAAAAAACTTTGAATGACTAATTTCGTGTTATTAAAATATAGTATAAATGTATAGACATCATATTATTATTATTATTATTAATTAATACATTTCTCAAAACCTAAAAAAAAATAATATAATATTTCTTTTATCAAATCATTGTGAATAAAATTGTCGGAGAATAAAGATTTTTCACGAATAAGTGGCACTTTAATATTACCAAACAATTAAAATTATATTATCATATTTCAACAAAATATACACTGAATGCACATCAAATATAAATAAATATCATTGGTTATTGTTTTTTTTATATTTTCATCTCACATCAACCGTCTCAGTTCGTAGTCAAAACCTAATACGGCTGTCCGCTTATATACACTATATCCCTATAATACAATAGTAAATATAAATTCATATCGAACACGTATAGTGTATCACAATAATTTATCGTTATTGGTACATGTTACATAATAATATTATGCACTCGCGTTGTCGGCAAGCACTTCAAACCAATTCTGTTATCTACGTCGTCTGCGCGTAAAAACTAACGAACCAGTCACCTTGGCTTCAACGTATTGAATAATATTATTATTGAATCGATGACGCAAACCGTACACACGTCCGTCACTGCGCTCGAACGGTTTAAACCACACACGACCGTGATGTCGAGAGTTTGTCGTCAAATATTGGACTCGGCGGAAGTTTCGTCGCACGAAACGTCCGGAAGGAGAATTCGTTCCCGTCGCCGCAGAGATTGCTGGTGTTCGGTTAATTCATTATAATATTCTGTCGGGTTCATTATTATGAAGAAAAAGGTGAAAAGAAGGAGAAAAAAAACGAAGAATAATCGTCGTCGGCCGACGGCGACATTAAACCTCTACAGCACACCAATATTATATTATTATCTACGGTGCAAAAGAATGTAGCGAATTTTAACCATCGATATCCTCAGAGAGGCACATCAATCAATATCTCAAGAGAAGTTAAAAGTCGTTTTAAAATTAGCCAATAATGTAATCTGGTCTTTTGATTTTCGTGAAAAAAAAATACGTTCTCGAATTGCGCGTCGTAAAAGAGATTATTTGTGACGAGCGACAAAAAAGAGAAAAAAAAAGAAAACGTTTGGGAAAACTTTTTGCAATCAGTCAACACAAAACATTCTCGGAAACTATAATCCGAGATGCAAACGAGGTCGGTGGATTTATACGAAAATATGATTAGAGGCGATAAGACCCCATCGGAGATATCTCCGTCGATAAATCTCACTTGAAAAATTATAACAATATATTATAATAATTCGCGACCACAAAACCATGTATAAAGTGTAATCCTCGTCTAATTTTCCGCAGCACTAAAGCTTAAGCGTTCGTGTTATAGGGAATGTCGTCGTGGGTCACATGCAACGACGGCAGAGAAAACTTCGGCCATCGGCGCTCGGCGGTATCCGTCGGTGTTTCGATAATATCGTTTATTGAATTTAATCACCGACTGTAACCGATCTATAGAATTTCTCGTCTGGACAAATAATGTCTGCAACAGTTGTTAAAAATCATAGTTTTTACTCACGCACGCACCATCTATAGTGATTTTGACAACAATTATTCTTCGAGACTGGTCCAAGTGTAGTAATAGGTATATATGTACGTTTTATTCGTTTTGTATTAAAAGTTTTATGATACGATATGTTTCCTATTGATAATAATTCGATTGCAATAAATTATTATTATTATTTTGAAATATTTACATATGAATAGAAATTATCCGAGTAAACCCGGAGGAGGCGATTACCTTTATCGCCATCCTAAAAATCACCACTGTAACGATATTTCAAAATCGTTAATGAATAATATATATATATATATTATAATCCAGTTTAAATTATGATTTATATACCATAAAACATATACGTAATGCATAGTCAACCTGTTTCAACGGAATAGAATATAGCAATTATTTTGTTTTTATTGCAGTTATACCTAACAATTATAATATTCTGATCTTATTCGAATATTCTTTACACACTTAAATAATGTTATTGCTAACACATTTGTCGTTTGCCATTCGCGAACCATTCATCAAATGTTTTAGCCATTTTACGATAACGAAGTAATTAAAATATGATAATGATAAAAACGCATTTTTACTTTTTTTTATTATTATTATTAAGTCCTTATAGTGCTTTGCGAAATTAAATTGACAAACTTTAACTGTAAATAACCATTTTAATACACCGTGTTGTTCGCATTGTCGTCAATTTGATATAAAAAAAAACTTTTATGACGCTGTCTACATTCGCGTTTGGAGAATTTTTTCAGGTTATTTGAATATAAGCATTAAGCAGATCAAAAAACGGAAGACGCCGGTGGCTGTGCAATGAAAAGTTGAAAGAACGACATTTATACGTACCTAGCTTATCGTTTATATACGTTCGAGTACGCGTCTAAGCGATCAGATATAAACGTTAACACTGAACTCACCGGGGCTATATTGCGAAGAACGATGAACGTAAATGTTTTTTAAAAGCTTTTTTCGAACCAATGTCATCTGGTTTTTTTGTTATCCTATTATAATATTATGTCGGCCGGTAGGCATTATAATATTTTGTTATGATATATATAAATATCAGACAAATTAAGAGTTTATTAATTAGGTGTACCTTTGTAGTGATGGCGTTAGTATTATAATATTCGATTTGCTATAGGTTGTGCGTAAGTCCTCACATCTTGTGTATTTCGGCGATAAATTATGTTTCCGATCGGATAGCTGTCATTTTTTAATAAATTAATAGTCTTGTGAGCCGTAAGAAGAACCCTTGCCAATAGTGATGACGGCGGCGACGCACAACGTGTTTTACCCGTTCCATTATTACCAGCACCGTTCGTTACTCCTGTCGGCTGATAGTTTGGTGTATTCACTTTTATTCTTAAACGAAACCATAAAAAACTTAAATTAAAAACTCGTCTTTCTTTATTAAAAGAAAAAAATACAAGGCGTATATTTATTTATTCTGACCGACCGAAGATAGTAGTGACGAAGGATTAAGTAAAATAATTAGAATTCTGCAGTTAATTAAAGTTTTTTGGCTCCTGGACCGACAAAAAACCAGTCAGTGTTTTGCGCCGATGGTTTTAGAACGAAAAACTTCGGCAAATATTGTTTTATCAAGAACCTGGAGTTTCGTCGTCAGGCGGTCGTAGGGCCCATTGTCTACATGGGGAAAAAATTGATTTGCATCGGGCGAGGAGAAATAATATAATGAGAGACCTAGTTGTGAAAAATTCGAGTAATTAAGTGCCAAGTTCATTGGTTTACTTTGTTTCCCGGGAATTTTAAATAAATCCGAGCACTATCTTTGACATTTCAATTAAATTAATTTAAGTTAAGACACGGATTAAAATTCATCCGAGGCTATACTATGGTAAAACTATACAATTATGGTAAAATAATATTTTATTAAGATGATAATTATATAATTTATATTCAGAGTATAGTTCGTACAAACGTGGAACTTTATTGGAAGAGAAACGTTTGGAAATATTATAATAATACAGCGATATTATTAATGCTAATTATTTATGTAGTACAATTATTTTAAGCGCATTGTAGTAAGATATTTTTATAATCGATGATTTCTAATACATATATTTAATTATAAACTATAATTTAAGATATAAGAACCAAGCGAGTAGTCTTTGAAATAGTTTCATTCTTCTAGATTAAATAAAATACTTATATCTATATTTATTCTTCTATAACCTTATGCTCAATAAGCAATAATATTATAGCTCAACAAATTGTTATCTTCAAAAAATGAAAAAAAATAAATGTCAGTCATGAATTATTTATTCGTGTAGTATAGATAGTTAAAAAGTTAACAATGTTGACTTAAGAATGCTTAAACATTGTTTTTATTGTTTTTTTCAATACAGATATAGCATATGCTCCTCATTATAGGTACCCACTAAGTTTGCTTAGTGTACGACTACCCAAAAGCAGTTAATCTATGCTTATTAAAAACTATTTCATTTTTAATGTCTATCGAATAATACACAAATATAATTATTATTCAGCAAAGCGCATAAAATATTATGTATACTATTATATAATATTAAAGTTACTCGATTCCGACAGGTAACATTTATGATAAAAACCCGTACTCAATATTAAAAAATATTTCTCCCTGTACAGAGATATTATATTATTCAATACGAGTGTAATTTAAAATCGCTATTATTCCGACCGCCTTTACTGAATTTTCATTTGTTATACAATATTTCCATAGCAGAAATTTTCCTGTAGAACGTTATTCATTTTTGCAATCATTCAGTTGGTAATTGAATTAAATAAATAAAAATGTAATCGATGGTACAAAATGTAATATTTTAATATGCAACGAAAGGGAAAACGAGTGCGTATAATGGTGTTCTACACGCGCAGCAATTAATACAGCAGTGGGGTATGTTTCGAGTAGGTTTAGGTATAATAAAAGTACGGTCCGGGCGTGGTCGAATGGTTTATACGCCGTGTAACCGATATGTTAATCGGCCGAGTACCTTTACTCACCACCATTTCTACTACGTAGGTACATAGCGTATACATTACACAGTATCCATCTTGTCCGACTGTGGACAAAGGACTATTTGGATTACGAAAATAAGTCGTATAATCGTTTGAAATCTCTTCTACGTCTACCTCTAATTCAATTAGATTTTCGATATTTGGCGGTGAATTAGTAGTACGTTGCAGTAAATTGTAGCGTCAATATTATACAGCGATGGGACCGATGTCGAAACGGAAATGCAACTATAAAATACCAATATATTATCACGTTCATGTTGTAATAAGATTTTCTAAGTCTCCGTAGCATGCAACTTTGTGTCTATAAATATAAATTTCTGTATAAAAAGATCGAAACGGGTCTTTTTGAAGAATAAAAATTATTATTATTAACATTTGGTTGTTAATTATCATTTCAAAGATTTTAAATTTGAATGATTAAACAATAATATTCTGCTGTACGTCATTTGGCACCGCTTATTAAATTTTAACACGGATTTAATTTAATATTTAAATTTTAAAAATGATGGTTAATGATTGACCGGTATAGTTTAGATTCGTGACTAATTACTATATAACATCGGATGGAAGAAATATTATATTTTTTTGTACCAGAGCCGGTCAATCAGTCTGAAAAATATTTAATCATGTTTGTCTATTCGTCTATTTACGTATAGACACCACATCAATCTCAATTGCAATTGTCTAATATCATCACTACTGCGAGCACAGCGTCGATATTAGAGTTTCTAAAAACACAATCACGTAATTCATTTTCAACTGCAGCAGATTGTGATTAAGTACTTTATTCTATCTGACTTTCTGTTTGAAAACTAAATGTTACTTATATGCATTGTAAAAATAATCACCCACTCAATTGGTCGAACGTATAAAATTATCTATAACAATAATTGTTCGATTAGTATATAGGTAGGTCAGTTATGTGTGTTTGGTCGTGATTTTTATTTTATTTTTTATATGTAATTACGATTGATTAGTACAACAAATGTTAGTAAATATTATAATTTAATCGTATCATTAAATCATTAAATGGTATAGCTGTAGCTGTAATAAACGACAAAAACTGCAGGGTAGGCCGATACCTTGCTTATCCGACGACGACGCGCTTAGAGTGGGTGGCTCGTAATTGATTTAGTGTGTGGCTAGAAAGTATCTATACAAATAATATTGTGTGTATAGGTATATCCAAACAACTGAACATACGTGGACTACCGTCCGACCGACACCTCCGGTCGGAATCGTAAAAACTTTAAGTGCGTCCCTGCAGCTCAATGAAGATATTGCCTCTCGGATCGAAAACCTTTTCCCGAACTCCATGAAATATTTATGTTACTCCGAGGAAATAAAAGGCAACGGCAAACATACACAACACGCGCACCACGCCAATATCGCTATCTGTATCGCGCTCGCGAAATCGTGAAGTTTTTATGAAGGCGGCTTTACCTCGCAAAACACATAAATGGCGGTGGTGACCAGCGCCAAACACATTTTCGCTCCGAACTTCCACTGCGGGCTATAAACATATATATTTATATGTACACTGGACACGAACCGGAAAACAATAAAAACACAACGCGGAAACACGTCCGACGACACCACCGCGCGCATATACGCACATTGTCCGTAATAGCGTTCGGAGAATTTCCGCCGTGCAAATTACATCGATCCGTGACGATTATATTATAGATATAGAAACCTTTACCTTTATAATACACTACGCAGCCCCTTAATGGTGAAAGAATAACCGAAATTGTTCCTTTGTGCGAAGTTTGCCTAAACGTAGGTATATTATAATTTAATTTAATGCCAAAATGAAAAAAAAATCAAAAGAAGTTTTGGAAAAAAAAATGTCAACATAACTCTGCAATTATTACCTAGAAATTATTCTGCTTTAGAAGAAGGAAATAAAAATGTCATTGAAAAATATAAAAAACTATAAGATAA
The DNA here is from genome assembly GCF_020184175.1 of Aphis gossypii. Classification (NCBI taxonomy): domain Eukaryota; kingdom Metazoa; phylum Arthropoda; class Insecta; order Hemiptera; family Aphididae; genus Aphis; species Aphis gossypii. The sequence continues at coordinate 52,816,399 of NC_065532.1, forward strand.
AAAATATCGTTTTCTCTAACGACATAAAATTATGTAAAAAAAACGTTTTCAAAAAGGTTAATATTTTTTGAAATAATGAGTGTCTTAGGTTCAATGGATCACCCGATATATATATATATATTATACTCGTATTAGATATCGATTACAGTAGCATTTCGTTCGAAAACTATTTTTTATTTGCTTTATTAACAGTAAACGGATGTCGATTTCTTCTTTGTGACAATGTCTACGACACGCGTTCGACGTCTGTGCGCCTGACAAAACTGACGTTCACCGAATTCGACTCCGAATTTAATACCTCGTATAGTTGCAGTGGTAAAGTAGAACAATCTGTAAAGCGGAACAGTCATCATTAAAAAGCCTCAAAAAAAAAATATATATATATTATATCATTGTTGTTAATCGCGATAAATATTAAGTTATTGTATTATAAAGCAAAAAAAAAATGTCGGTACAGACAGCTATAAGACTATCATAATAATTGATGATTATAAAACTAGCAATATTTTCAGCGATTCTTATTTAACTGTGAAATCAAACTCCGTATTCACCATTCAGTTCATCAGTATCTCAATAGCAGCTTACGTTACAAATTGTTATATAAACTAACATAATGATGTGAAAAAAATGTAACCATTTCTGTCAAGGTAATAATATTATATAAATTACGAATGTCATGGTAATTGGATCACAATTTCAAGTTACTGAATTGCAATATTTATCATAAGTCGGTATGTTTAACATTTTTGATTGACATTTGTACTATAATAATATATTAAATATATTTCATAGTCATGTAAAATATTTAAATGTAAACGCCAGCTGAATAATTAATATTTCAAGAGCTACAGAAATGATTATGTAAAATGTTGTTTTCTAACACGCGTATTATGGTTGTAACATATACTATATTTATATTATCATATTATGGAAATGCATTTATTTACTGCAGTTTTATTTTCAAATTGAAAATGAATATTTATGCCGTAATGTGTTTATTAATTTCATATAAAGTATCGTTATTTCTACAAAGACTCGTTCCGTTATAAAAATTAAACTGTCTGCGTTTTTGGGATGACTCGTTTAGCATATTGTTGTATACAGTTCGATGGAATGTCTGGAATGTATAATAAAAACACTAATAAAAAACTATTTTTTCTTGATTTATGTACTTAGATCAAACGGCTTAGAAGGAAAAATGATTTTCTGGGTTTAATCGTCTTTAGATAAAAGTTTATCGTTAACATCAATGTATCGAATGTAAATCGAAATGGACAAAAAATAAATATAAAGAATAATAACGACAACAACAACGTCCCAACCAATAATACACCATATATGGATATTTCTCTATACCTATTGTTTTATTACCTGCCTCGAAACAATATTTTTTCGTAATTCCAAAAAAAATCCAACACCACTTTAGCCGTGCGGATATCTTGTATAAGCATTCAGCAATGTCTTATGCGAAACTATTACGAGCAACGTATATTGAATTCGTTCATCTCTTAGTATTGTATGTTCCTTCTATAAACATATTTCGAACCGCCTACGGGCGAGTCTGTGAAGTTTTTTTTTTTTTACTATATATACAATGTATATTTGTGTAGACCGGTGAACTAAGTATAAAAACACGGACGACTACGAACGGCGCTGTAGCAATAGCAATGCACTGCGTAAGTACGCCAGAAGTTGTGGTCGGGAAAAGCGGAAGAGAATTGAATTTCCACGTTTATAATGAAGTCTAGGAAGAAAGTCTTTTTGGCGGTAAACTCGATTGCACCTCACTAAAAGTCGTTTTCGATTTATATTACATTTCTTCAACGGTCTAAAAAAAAAAACACATATTTTTTCTGCTGCTGTTAACACAATATACTGGTCGTAATGAATATTTTTATTACTGTACCAAATGATTTCATGTCTGAACCGTCAGTATTTCACAACAATAATATTATTGTTGTATCGAAAAAAAATTACATAAAACACAACGCACGTACAACAGTATAAAGTTATCGAAAGACTATCGGGAAGTCTGCAAAAGAGGATTTGAGTTTGATATTCATTATTGGGCGATGTCATATTCAATTCAAAAACGATCGTTTCATAAATTCAAACCGTTTTGTGTGGTCTAAGCGGGCAATTGATGATATTATTCTTCTCGGATTATAATTTAAATGGATTTTGAATAAGCCGTACATCACTAACAGTGAATTCGCAGTAAATGTGTTAACCTGCTGTTGAAGGAGTTTCAATGCGGTTACCGCGCGAAGTGTCAAAATTCGTTTCGATGTATTTTATGAACTATAATAATAATATGACGTGTTCAATCGGACTTAGAAATAATAATTTTATGAACGATTTGATACGACTCCCGACCAAAATGTCAAGACGGTGGCGGTTGTGGTAGAAGCCGCGAGAAGCGGAGAGAAAATGTGAATTTGTTTCACAGTAATTGGTGTTTTCTATTCCCTCCGTGCAGTGTGGCCTCTCGTGCAACTTACAGTAAGCGCTTTTACAGACGTAAAATTCCACGGGGAATTGTTGTCTGAGAGAGGGGAAAGAATATGAACATTATTAACCGTCATAACGAAATCCCTCTCACACAACGCCGGGGAAACTGGAAAAGAAAAAAAAACAACAACTACCTCTATACAGCGACAACCTTAATCTTTTGTGGGGGCCGATCATAAAAACCGTTTAAAGACATGCCGCGTTAGCACACGGGCACAACGTGTAATTTTTATTACTTTCTATATATATATTCTCAATGGTGTGTGTTGGTCTTACACTGCGGCTGGCAGCAAAGAAGAAAAAAACGAACACGAGCGAGCGCAACGGACGTGGTACGGAAAAATCCAATAAACCTAATAGCTCTGCGGCGCGGGAAGCAATCGCACATTTTTCCTTTTTTTTTTCTTCCAGCTTGCCGGTGCAATTATCCGGATCCACAAACACAAATACACATTACGCACTGTACTATTTGTCTTATTCAAAAGGTCGTTTGCTTGTTTGTTTTTGTAACCGTTTAACTCGAACGCCCCGCGGTAAACGCTCTTAGCGGCCATACTGACCAATGAGCGCAGGATTTTTTCGCTGGTTGTACAGAATGATTTCCCCGTAAAGAGACAACACTTCGTGGAATTTTTTCTTTTTTAAAATGAATGTTAAAATTTTTTTAATCAATATTCGTAGAAAAAAAATCGTATTCGTGTGATTTAATATTATTTTAATTTATCGGTATTAATATATTGGACCATATACTATACGTCTTTTAGTTTGAAACTTTCCATTACATAATAATATGTATCATTTTTGCCTATATAACGCGCCGTCGCGTCATAGATATGACGTGTATATTTTATGATAATACATAATATTATATTAACATAATAATAAGCTGTAAAATTATTTTTAATCTGTTTCGTTAACGATATGATAATTATTTTTGTATACGCTAAGTATATTTTATAGTAGCGTCCGGTATAAACGGTGTACGTAATAAAAACCAGATAGTCGTCCATTCAACGACTATATTTTGGTCGTTTCGTTCAACATATTTTTCATAACGTTTGATATTATTATAAAAAATGTACCCTTTATTTTTCGATTAATATATTTTAAAACAATTAAAGATATAGTGAACGCTCATAACCGACAATGTGACTATGGCAATCGATCACCTGTATGCATAAATTATATTTATCCATACGTATGATTTGTCTGGTTCATAATATAATACAATTTAATTGAATTCTTTATTTCACTGAATATTACCTGTAGTCATTGGCAGTAGGTGGTGATGATGGTGGTAGACGGTAACAGCGTCAAAGTCTACAATATTATATCAATACGTGTCATCCGTCGGCATCGTTTTCGTTTTCAAAGACTGATAAAAATGAAAAAAATAACAATAATAACTTTAAAATCTAAACTGCAATAATATGCTTACAACATCGTAAATAATATTATTAAATAATATTATTATATAGTAGACGATAAAATTATATCGAAGAGCATTTGTTATTCGTGACTGTAAAACATATTTTGTACTAACATACGTTAGGTAATCCTAATATAGTTATATCATTATAATATAAATCAACTCATTTTACGTTTATATAACAATTTAAAAATAACATTTTATCGTTTACTATTTATTATCATTATCAGTTTTTTTTATATATATATATATATATATGTGTGTGTTTAGTTTTATAATATTTTGTTTCATCATTTATTTCGATTTATATTTTATATAGGTATAAATAGTACCTACTTACAATTTGTCATAAGTATATTTGTACAAATTATAAAATTTTCTGACATTTGTTTGCTACACGAATTGGCACGAAGGTGAACACCGTTCGATAAATAGAACTCTCGGGAATTAATTTTTGTATTTAGTCGTTGAGAAGATTACGTTTTAGACGACGAGGTGGATTGCCAGTGATTGTTTCTTTACCTAGAGTTGTGTTCAATGGTTTGATATATAAATGCTTCTAGCCATAATTATCACAGCAATTACAAAGTATATAAAAGTCGAAACGTTTTTTTATTCCTCAAACGAGTCGTCACGCTGCGCAAGCAGTAATTGCCACAGGCACTTCGTTGCACCTACGCTATACAGTATACACATATGTCTACGACGAACATTCTGGTACACATTTTCTCAATACTACCGATTCGATTAGATTAAATTGAATAAAAAAAAAAAAAAATTATATATAACATAAATGTCTCTATTATTTTATTTTTCAAACCGATTCGCGTAGTAGTACCGTTTTAAAGGGCTTTTACTCGACGTACCGCAATCGCGTGATTTAGCAATATAAGTAAACGTGTTTCCATTAAACGGAAATCCCAACTTCATAATCTTATTTACCGCGCTGTGTATATATTTACTTATTATTTTCAAAACACTTCATTTTTATATTATTGCTCGTTGTCCCGCATCGATGACGCTGGAAGTGCGCTGAAGTCCGATATCCCTCTTTCTTTCCGTTTGTATTTATTTTTATTTCCATTAGCAGTTTCAAATAATTTCGCAATGCCCGTGTAGAAATTTCCGTTATTTTTGTTTTATTTTTTTTACTCGAGTTCGTTACACACTTCATTGATTGCGCGTATTATTATTATTCGTACATAAGTATATATGATGATTGTTATAGATATTACTGTAACAATAACAATTATAACCGATTAGAGTGTAAACATAATTTCTTTCTTTAAATTCAGCAACTGTTTTTGTTTCAGTGAAGTGCTTGTTTTTTTTTTCGTCGTTACCAAAAAATACGTTCAATCTGACAATATTATATAAAATACTGCTTCTCTAAAAATATAAATTCCCATGGTCAGTTTTTAGTGATTTTTTTTTTTTATGACATTTGTGTTTCACTGATTGAAAAAGTACATTATATTTTTTATTACGTTTGCACTTTATTTTTATATATGATATATTATACTATTAAGTGTAAATATTGGTAGAACGCAAAACTCCTTTTTTTCTTTATGAAAAACAACAGATGCTGGTCATACATTTTATCTTTACAATATTATAGTTTGTATTCATTGGTTGTCAACCTAAGTAGAACTTATTTGTCTAACATATATTTTAATATAATACCGTACACGGCGATGTTTGAGCAAAACATTGGCCTACCGAGTTTTAATATTTATGACGTTTGATTACATTACTACACTGTACGGTTTAATAATTCGATTCAATTATACTAATTTATCATTTTTTTAAAAATATAAAATTATGATCAAACACTCACATAACTGACGCATATTATAAGCTGCCCGCTGAGATTTTCTCAGTAACTTGTCGACTTAACCGTGCCTGAACATACAGACTTAGGTGCAGTATATAATTAAAGGCTACAGAACGTAAGCTTAATCTATACAATCTATATTTCATAGGATAGTGTAAATAATATGCCGATAGTTTTCAGTATTTGTTATGTCATTTATGGCTGGAATCAGCAATTGACGCTTAGGTAGACAATTATTGAAATCATCATTTGAATTGTTTTGCTGTTATACAGAGTGATTCTTTTATCACAAACTACTCATTATTTCAAGAACTAATATCATTGGGGATATCATGCAAAATGTTGACCTACTATTCCGCCCACCATAACTTTAAATACTTATAACTCAAAAACAACTCTTTAAAATTTTGATTCTTGTGTATAGAAATATTCCGAAAAAAATATTCTATTTCGAAATTTGAAGTTAAAAATATATGTTTTTATTAAAAAAAAGTAACATACCTTGTAAATAGATGGTTCTATGGTTTCTTCGATCACTATATTATATTAGGCCAGCTTTCGAGTTTTCACTACATCGTATAGTGTGATATCGTGTTCTATATATTTAATTTTAAAATAACGAAATATTAGTAACACGTTACCTATATTTTGAATATTATATTTATACAACATATAACACGATATACTATAATCTAAATGATTAGTTAAATACATTTCAAATCGATATTGTTCCCTGTGATGGTCAAATTATGATGATTATATTAACCGCTGAAAAATAATTAATCGTATGTCAAGATTTAAAAACAGATCAAATAAAACTTTTAATAGTTTTTATAGTTTCAAAACTTTAATTTAATCTGTGGCACAATGGTATCATATTATCATTATTATTTTAAAACCAGTGAATAATCGGGTCGTGGTAATGCAACCCACATTCACCCACTCACAATGATTTTTTTAAATTTACATTATTATAATAATTTATAACCTATTTTTATTTTTAAAGTGCGTTTGAGTTATAATAGGAACACGATTTTTATAAGTATAAAAAAGTAAGCATAGACCCAAAAACGTAACATTATTATATTAGTAGATACTAGCTGCTGGTAAACTCATGTGTTATTGTGTGCCGTTGTCGTGTATGGTAAGCAAAACCTTGGTATTATATACCAAGATATGTATTTAAAATCCGAATTCAAAATATTTGACTAATCGATTACAGTTTTTTGAAAATCGAGCGTGAGATAGAACAAAAACGACTGGCATCAGTCCGTGACTACGATAATTTGATACAATTATTAAGAGAGGGGCAAACTGTTAGCTCAATCGAATCTGGCTTTAAGCTAAATGTGAAGAGATAGAGGGTACATAGTCAAAAATTTCGACTCAAAATCCTGAATATCTTAGACACTTATGAAGTTACACTTCAAAAGATTCCAAATTCAAAATGTTGGACTATCATAAAAATATGACAAAACCTATAATATACATAAATATATATACCACATGTAGTTAAATTGATGTTTGTTTTTAAAGGATAAAAAAAAAAAATTAACAATTATATTATACCTTGTAGAATTTAGTACAGGGATGCGGCTTGCTTCTTGTTTATAAAATCAACATTTTCTTCTTATTATTGTGAATATATAATGTTTTTCGTATACGTTTTTAAAAATTATCAATTATTACATAAAATGTATTTACAAATATATTTTGGCTCTTGGTATTTATCAATAAAGCTCCTGAACATATTCAATATTCATGTTGAACAACCTTAATACAATATATAAAATATTACGCATTACTTTTTTTTCAATTTCGATCATTTGTATCACTGTACTGAACTTACTTTAAAGTTTCTTACACGTGGCTTCCATTAGTCATGAACTCATAAATCACAAAATATATTGTTAAATCAACAATTTTATGAAAATAAACAAAAATGTATCTTTATATTAACTTATTTGGAACTGCAATTTGACAAAAATAATAATTTAAAAAAGAGAATATTGACAGTTTTCGCAGTCGTATAATAAAAAATGAATTAATTATTTATAAACAAAATAAAATTACAATTATTGTCTATATCCCTATAATGAAATCATAATGATTCAATTAAATAGCATAATAAAAAATAATAACTTTCATGTTGAAAAAAAATAATACACAAATATCTACAGTATACATAATTAATCATTATTGATTATGTTTTTAAAAATATATAGTATTTTACTCATATTTTATATTTTAATATTAAGTAAAATTTATTTAGTAAGTAATATTCTAATTATTTTATAAATAAATCATCCCATGTCAAATCTTACCAATATAGGACAAATATATTGATTAACGTTGTCTAACTTATTCATCGATAGAATTATGATTTAAAATTCATATAAATGTTAAAGATATATTGTTTCCTATTTTTAGATATAAGCTAGAAATTTATCAAAAATCAATTTTTATTGTTTGATATGATTTTTCAAAAATTGTTGATCATTGTTATTATTATTACCTATAGCATTTAAATATTATTTCAATATAATAAAATAAAGAAATTTAATTTAATTTAAAAATATATTTATTTTTAAAGTCTTCTTCAAAAATCTCTATAATTGTTCAATGATCGCGAAGAATTATTGACCTAACATACTATACGAATATTTTGAAAATAAATATTACAATATCAATTATGATTACATTTTATGTAACTCATTGTATTCTCAATTGAATTCAGGAAAACGTAAGATAAATAAATACTTGTTTCAAATGTTAGATAGTTAAAATATAATTATTTAAGTATTATATTTAAGTAGGTACATAATTTTATTAGCAAATACACATAGATAAAAGTTCAGCTGATAGTACAAATCATAAACTTAAATTTTATCATAGACAAACGAATGGATTTTTAAATTATTATAGATAAATACAAATAGTATACTTTAAAAGAGAATGGCATACATTATTGATTTTGTCTAAATGGAATTATTATCATAAAATATGATATTTTGATTTAATGCCTTAACGGCGGTACCTGATTCCAATTATAAATGTTTATTTTAAAACTGTAGTATTCTTGAAAATAAATATACGTTTTTAATTTACGTACTAGTGAATTCTAACGTATCTACTCGAATAATATAAAATATAATTAAAATCGAGACTTACATAAATGGACATACTGTTATACATATATTAACAAACTGCTTTGAATGATAATTTAAATGTTTTTAGAACTGTAATAAATTATGTACCTACCGTTAGTAATACCCATGATGTTAAAAAAAGAAATATGTAATTTATTAAAACTATAACCGTTACGAGTATAAGCTGATTGTAGCAAATTATACTTTTATTTTTGATATTTGTATATCAAGTAGTTTGGAGTATAAAAAATGATGAAATATTAAAAAAAAAAAATACATTTTACGTTATCAGTTAGTTGTATAATATATTATTATTATAATTGTATTTTTTCATTTCCACTGCGAGTACTCATAATTTCTGAAATTTAAAATAATTATTTTCTTATAATTATAATTCTACGGATGAATAAAATATTAAGATTTATTTTAATACACCTCGTTTAATTTTTTCATTAACCAAACTTTAAAGGAATTATATTTTCTAAAATTTAGTTTTAAGTTTGTAATACATTATTTTTTAAAGTTTCGTTAATTTGAGAATATATCTTAATGAGTTTCATTTTTTTTTTTTTTTTTTATGAATAGTCGCAGAAGAAAAATTACAATATTATCATGAAACCTATATACATTTCTATTCCTGAATTTCAAACATCTAAATATGTTATTGCATGTACAACAAATACCAACGATGAATAAAAAGAAAAGTTTTTTCAAAGGGATAAAAGTTTTATTGAAAAAAAAATTACTAGAGGCTTGTTATCTTAGAAATTGAATAGTGAATTTGGCAGGAACTTCTTTTGTTGCTGTTATAAATAAAATTCTGGAGGGAAAATATTGGGTGTATTAAAGTTTCATTATAACTTATAGTTGACACTATTATATTCTTAAAGTAAAGTTATTATACTCACATTACTGTAAGAATTTGAAGTATATGGACTAAGGAGACATGGAGTATACAATTATAAATAGATAAAGTACTACAACATAGAACATAAAACACAATACAATTTTCTTTTTCAATAATTATGTCTATTATGTTATCCAGTTCCTATTTTTTTAAATGTTAAATAAAAAATTTACTTATTGTTTTTAATTAACCAATTTGTAATTTCTCGAATTATATTGTTTAAATCAGTGGCGTGCGGTCAGGGCAAGCGAGGTAAGCGTCGCGCCGCATACCCGCTCAAGAAAAAAGAAAAATAAATTTAGTTAATTCATTATATCAATGAGCAATACAATAAAAGTTTTTTATTGTAGATATAATAGGTATATTTATCAGTAATTATACTTTATTATCTATTTTATAATTTTATAGTAATTTGTAAGAAAAATAATAAATTAAGTTTATGTAGGTAAACAATATATTGACAGAATCGCTTCGGATTTTGATTACCAGGCTCATATTATTATAGTATAGTACGTATAGAGTGCGGTAAAGCAAAGCGGGGTGTCCACAATTGTATGCAACAGTCGGAAGCGCAATATTGAGAGCTTTTAAATACTTTTTCGGGTTTTCTGGTACCAAACTTTCGATAATTGATTTTTTTTTTTTTTTTGGTTAATCATAATACAATAATTTTAATATTGTTTTATAATATTTTATTAATAAAAACAAAACACAATTTAGATTTTTATGATAAAGTTACCAATGAATTTATAAAAAAAGATAGACAAATAGATTTTATTTTATAAAAATGTAAATACTATACATTATAAAAAAAGTATTTTTTTATTTACATAAATAATTAATAATTTACCTTAAAAAGTAACGGTTTTTTGCGCTTACCCAGCATTCAATACTACCGCACGTCGCTGGTTTGAATAATATATAATAGTAGTTAATGATTGAAGTGTTGTAATTAAGTATTGATGTTAAATAACGCAATATGTTGAATATGAATAATAATAAAAAAGATAAGAAAAATCTTAAAATTCTTATATTTATACATTTACTTAATATATTGATATAGGTGTAATTAAACAAGTTTTAAGTTGTTGTAAACGATGACAGGTTAATAGGTTAATTATAGTAATATTATTTTATGACTTTAATTATAGATTTATATTATAAAGTATGATCATGTGCGTATAATTTAAATATTTGTTTGATGGCAATCAATATCTCATCACCAAAAATATTATATCTGCATTGTGTATAAGAGCGCATTCGTTATTATTAATTATCTGTTTAAGAAATGGCTATTTTGTGGGTTGCCGAGAGTTAAACTACCGCATGCATTAAATATATACGAATAAGTACATAATTCACGTCATTGTGACTTTATGGTAGCTCTTTTAGTTTCACTTGATAGCTCCTAGTCGGTTTTTTCATCAGATAAAACCGTGAAATTTATGCTCATTGCTCGCAGCACTAACAAGAGACACCAAATGTTGGTCGTGAAGATGGTTTACGAGGTGTTTTAAGGTTCCACTCACGTCCGCAGCATTTATATTGACGCCGAATTAACTAGATACCTATCTAATAAGTTGAGACATCAAATGAGAGTACGTTTACTGCATTATTTAGGTTATTATCATATACACGCAGGTGAAGTCGGAGGCAACATAATATTAACATCGAAATAACATGTTCAATATTAACTTTTTATCACACAACACACAGCACGTGAATGATTAATTATCATACTAGTGTTATAATTTTCTGACACGTACTATGTATGTATATATTATATATTATGTGTGTGTGCGTGTGCGGGAGTTTATATAAAATATAAATAACTGTTTAATTTTTACGCGTGTAAAACATTTTTATAGATAGATGCTTTAAAAAAAAATACTGTGAATGGAACCCAACGAAGATTTTTAGAGCATTTAAGTAGTACCAATATAGCTATGTAAAAGCATACTAATAATATTAATAATAAAATAAAATAAGCTTGTTGAATAATTTTAATTCGTTATAACGGTGTAGTATTGGGTAAAAAAAATTAAATTAAATATAGTCGCATCAACCTAATTGTAATGCTTTTATTGAGTTATCCACAATGATAGGCTCGTTATGCGCATACAATTGAATTTCGTTCTAGCCATAGTATCGTATTTCAGTATACATCGCAATAAATATTTCGTATACTTCGGTCCGGTGTTATTTCAGCATATTAGAAAATGACCGTATACGGTCGGCGACGCGGCGGTGGCATATGTGTACTATGTTTTGGCTTTAAATTGATCGGTTTTATCTTAATTGGTGCCCCGGACGACCCGGACGTTCACTTATTCTAAAGCCCAGTCGTAAATTGCATGTATGGGTTTGTAGTTAATGGAATTTCACGGAATCTCCCGGCGGCCCGCTGGAAATTACTTTCAAAGAGAGGGGATTTAGGAGGGGAAAAAATGGTTTAAAAAAAATATATCCAATGATTCGGCAACTGAAATAGTATTTTGTGTACGTGGATTATACTGGGAACAAAATCGCCGAGGTTAATTGGTAAACTTTCCAGTGCACGTAGAGAATGGGCATGTATAATATGGTATATATAGGGTGAGTGAAACCATTCACAAAGTTGGAATGCAAGGAAAAATTGTATCCCGTCAATATAATAATGTGTCCGTACCAACTCGAGTGAAAATAGCTGGTAATTCTGACCCTCCTGCACCGACACGCCAACGATGTTCAGTAACAATGTTATTTATTATTATTTTTTTTTCAATAATTAAATTTAACGGGTAAAAAGAAAAATTGTCAATAAAATATTATCAAAGTTTATATATTTTTTTCGATAAAAATCAATCGGAATGCGATTCCGACGAGTAATCTAGTACCTATACGTTTTTCATTTGTAGTTGTCCTGTAGCAGACAGGTGTAGGTGTATAAAGTGTTCGAAGAATAACGTCAAAAGTCGTGCAATATTACCGTTTTTGAACAAGTCGTGGAAGACAGTAACAAATTTAACTATAGTTTTAGGACTCCAATTATATGTAAGATTAACCGTTGTTTGAAAATTAATAAGAAATGCAACATCTGTATACAAACGGTATTGACGTGCCTAAGGCACACAGGTCACGTTTTAACAAAACTAAGCGATTACGATCTAAATTCAGTGTTTTAAGAATCATGTATGTGATTAAGTGTACGATTGTTAACAAAGTTAATAATAGCATTATAAAATTAATAATGTTAGCTTAGGTATGAGTTACCAATTTAATAATTAAAATAAAATAATTGAAATAATTTTTATTTTTGAAGTTAACATACTGTCAAATTAGAACGAATAACGATGATAAAATGATTTAAATGGTTTCAGTTTAGTTTAGATAAATTAAGATTAGTTAGCATTGGTGATGATATTATCATGTTATGTCAATACAATTAATTTAACTGTTTATTATTTTTTTAAATTAAACCTTTGCAACAATGTACTTATATATTAGTCACTCAAATAGTCAAATGTGTAGTCTTGTATAAGTGATTATTATTGTTTTTTTTAATACAGAGTTTTAACTTTTAAAAAGATAAATTACTATTTTTTCAAACAGTTATATCGTTCTAATAGATTTATCCCTATAAATATCGACCCATTCATAAAATATTTATTTATATTTGACGCATCAGTGCGTTGTGTATTATTCACTACTAGTTTTTATTCTGTTATTTCCTGCATAAGATAAACCGGATTCACGTTACACATTAATTTATATTATTATCTTACGCTAGTTCGTGTACATGTTGGTATTTACCCCTGGACCGTATTTGAATTACTACGGTGTAGGTTTAATCATGGATCCTTTGCCGCCGTCTAGTCACGTCGTTCGGCTGTTCTCGTTTTAGAGAACGACATCTCCAGGGACTCGAGGTGTATCAACCTCGTTGCTCTGTTAATTTCGTATTTCGGCATTTTAGTATCGGTGTAGATTCAACTCTTTACACCGAGCCTTTTTCGAAGCGACAATATTCTATTTTTTCTAAATTTCTTATGATATTCATATGATTCAAACTGGCATATTTTTTTATTGGATTCATGTAAACTATGCCATGTTGAACAACTGATCTAAAAAAAAAAAAAAAAATTATTCAACAACATCAAATGCATATCCACGTCTCACAACAATGTTCAATGAAAATATTTGTGATAGTTTATTGATAAAATTTGAATATCCGGTGGTTTTGAACAATATTAATTTCTCAGAATATGTATAAACTAGTTTCGTAAGCTTATAAAGTTATAACACAACATTTGATTCAACGAAACTAAATCATAGCATTAAATAATGTTTTATTGGATTAAATGTTTTACATTTTCATAATAATCAATAATTGTTTATTTTAATGCGCCAAAAAAGTTATAAGCTTTAACATGCCATCTCATATTATATAGATAATTATTACGTCATGAAAGTATTAGAGAAAAAAACATTTTTATAACTTTTAAAAAATGTATAAATTTAATTTGTAGTTTTGTTTAACCAATCATTTTTTATAATCCAAATACATTTTTATTGGTTTTCATTCAAATAGAAATGTTTTAAACATTGACTTTATAAATTTTCAATTTAAATAAATTAACATTTTTCGTCTTTCTAAATACAATGTTATCACTTGGTATTTACAACAACAACAAAATAAATTCAATAATTATCTATAAATGAATTAACAATTTAAACTCTAAATATTATCGTTGTTTTACGTCATGTTTTATTGAAATTAAAATCTTGTAAAGTTAGTTTCTTAAAAAAATATTTTTTGAAATTATGCCAAAAAAGTTGATATTTTTATTAGATACACAAATTTAAGAGTACAGTACGATAAAATATTCGCACACATTAGATGTTCTTTATACGCATACTGATAAGTTATACTGCTGTTATATAAATTGTGTTGGTTATATTAATAAATACGTTTGAAATAATTATATACTATAGCAATAATTTATTATTCATATAGTTAACGAAATTAACATAATTTTTTATGAAGAAACTAGAAACCGAAAGTGTGTAGATACACTTAGCAAAACTAATATGCCTAGTATAGGTACTAGATACCTATTCTAAATAAGACACTAAGCTTGTTATTAAGTGTGGATCTATGGTGACTCACTGTGCGTATCGATATAAGCTGCCTACGTAATTTTTCGTGATTTTGTGGTATATGAATATTGTACCATAAAATAGTTGAATGCACAACCTCGCAATTGATCAATGTTAGATGGACAATTTCCACCTAGTTTATTATAATATAAAGTAGTTATAATATAAGTAGTTTACTTTATACACTGGGTATAATAACTAAAAAGGTTATGCCACACTGAATATAAGTAAACTTTTGGTCTAACGTATATATATGAGATACGAAGCTCATCAATCATGGTTTAAGTAAATTTAATGTCATATATTGAATTGCGTTTGCATTGCTCGTATATGCCGAAAAATAATTCGAGTATTTGAGATTTAATTCAGCCTTTATGTGAATTATACGATAGTGTTTTACTAGTATATTTAGTTGTTTATGGAATATAATACATAATAATATTATTTTCAAAATTAAGTTTGTAGCAACATTTTAGTAAAATATTTCAATCAGAAATTCAAATTATAGTTTTTATTAATACTGTTTAAGTACTATTATTTTAATACAGAGCCATATATTACTATACCACTGCCGTAATGATCTAGAAAACTAACGCCGAGACGATAACCGCTTTTCCCAACTTTACACAGTGACCTTCATATTACATTACCACTGAATTACATTTAAACGAACCATCATGACGTAAATATTATTATTAACAACGTTTTCTTTACCTCTAGAGTATAATATTTAATGTATTAATTCCAAATATTTATATGGTTAAATAAATCATATTAGTATGCTGATATGGGTCGTGAAAATTTTGAACTATTTATTTTAAATAAAACCTCTCTATTTTTCACGGCATATTTTACTTATTTTTATATTGTACTCATTCCTAATATATATACCTAAATATATGGTCAAGCAGAGATTTATTATTATTATATTTCGATTATTTTATCATGTTTACAACATAAATATGATAAAATAATAAAACTATATTATAGTTTTATTATGTGGTTTGGATTTATTTATTTTTCTCCTCTTTCCATTTTCTAGTATTTGTTATTTAATTTTATCGTTCAGTTTATGCTTTAAATTATATTTCTCCCATCAATCATATTAATTTATATAGAAAATATAAAAAAAAATCCACCATGCTCAGGAAATAAAGCACGATCAACCATTAGGCTATTTTATAATAACAGCATATTAAGCGAAGCGTCTTTCAACGTGTTTATTAAAAGACAAAAAAGGTTCTAATCGTTTATCGTATAATTATGTTTCGAGTAATGATACGTGAAAACAAAATGGAAAATTTTAATGAGAACCAAAATGTGGTCAGTGCACGAAACTCGGGTTTATCATGCATGCATCGCGTGCGCCACGTAACAATATACCACGCATAGGTAGGCAGAAGGAGCCTCCCACATGTAAATACAAAAAAGTGGTGATAATTATTACCCTTGTCTAGTAAATCTACATAAAGCCAATTTAAAGTTATTAACATTAAAAATGTAGGCTTCCGGAAACTTTAAAGTCGTGTAAAATATACGAAACGTTTGTTTGCGGTAGTCTCGTTTCGTGGTGTTAATCGGTACGCGGATACACATCGTTAGAGTCTTTCACGTGCCCCCTCCCCCCGCACTGAGTGTAGTTTTAAATGAAAAACAAACGAACCGTCGGTATACGTGTAGTTTAAATAAATAGTCGCTAGTGAAAAAAAATTACAAAAATAAAATACCGAGTAAATTACCGCCGTCCTTCACCTCGCGCCACTGCTGCTTCTACGTCGGTAGGAATGAAGATATTGTGATGAGACACAACACGATCGTGGCAGGCGAATTGTCACCGTCATCATACTATATACAGGTATACAGCTGAGGTTCTCAGGAATACGATAAATCTGAAAATTCAGCTACACGAAATAACGTCTTCTACTTTAATGTTATTTTAGTCTCGAACATGAATACAATGTAATATTCCGAATTTTGAGAACTCCAATTTTTACTGCAACGAATTTACGACGAAATAAAAGGGATGAATTTTGTCGGTTTTCTATTTGTAAATTGTCTTTCTGAATTGAAAAGCAGCAAATACCACACATTTTTACCGCCCAAAACTTCTTCGAAACTTCAGCCACTTGATCAAGTCACCATTCATAACTTAAATGATTTCTATAGAAAAAAAAGTCGTACATAAAATTACATCACGTATTGATTTATCGACTAGAAACACCAATTTAAAAACATTATTATTATTATTATTATTATTTTATCAATAATTATCACGCAAATAGTATGATGCATTTTACAATAAATTCGTCTGACATTGGTTTCATCGGAATCGTAAAAGCGACGCTTCACCAGCACCGTCCAACTGCAAACAAAAGATTTTTAAAATGTTTACATAACCATCATTAAGCATGAATTTACACAACAGTCATTGAAATTTACATGATTTTTACAGTCGTTTAAAATCGTTTTATTGAATTATTATAATTACTGTGATGCTCAAGGACCTCTCAGAAATATTCCCGTTTCTGGGAATTTCCGGGAGTGACAACCATAATCGACACGTTGCGTTGATTGGCTTTAGTTGAACAATCGGTGATTGGGTTTTAATATTTTATTTTTTATTAATTTATTCGTATTATTCGTAAAGATGTTTTATTGTTATAATATGATGTTTAGACTTTACAGTTTTGCCATATTAATCATCAATCATAATATATATATATAATATACATATATATATATATATATATATATATGTATAGGTAGGCGGAGATTTTTGAATTTAATTTTATACGTTACTAATGAGTAATGAGTAATAAGTTGTACTATACAAACTTGCAAAATTATTTGAAATAATAATCGTTTTGTTGTCTTGATAATTTGGATGACCAATTTCGAAATTGCACGCCTTCCCTTATAGATATTTT
Source organism: Aphis gossypii (assembly GCF_020184175.1). Classification (NCBI taxonomy): domain Eukaryota; kingdom Metazoa; phylum Arthropoda; class Insecta; order Hemiptera; family Aphididae; genus Aphis; species Aphis gossypii. The sequence goes on from NC_065532.1 coordinate 52,834,295, forward strand.
TATAATTTAATTATTCTTATGCCGGGTTTATAGTGGCTGTTTGTACCCACTAAACACTTAATGAATAAATAGTGAGCAAACGGTTCCTTAAATATGATTATGTAACCCATTATTGATGATTAAATTTTAGTTAATCATGAAATGAATAATATTTTTTTTATGCAACTCAATTTTAGTGTATTAATATTTGATGTATTTAAAACGATTTAATCTCATCATGAAAGTAGGTGTTTTATGGATAAAATTATAAAAAATATTAATATTAATTTAATTATTATATCATTATAATTTATAATAATGTGATATATTATGTAATATAATTATTCCTTAAATAACTATAGACACTTATATAATTTAGGAAATACTCGTATGAATCGACTATCGGTAGTAGACATATTATTAAGACATTTGTATAAAACGATATAGCTTACTATAATTGAATGTTATTTAATGCTTATATTATGTTTTACAACATTTTTAAGGAAAATCATAATATTTGTTTTGTTCTATTCTGTGATCATACTAATGATATTCGTATAATTGTAATTTTTTAGTTTATATTAGTTTTATAATTTATTAAGTCTTTTTGGATGTCTTTAGTTTTAACATAATTTTATGGATAAATAATATGAAAGACTACATCTTTGCTTTAATCTTCAGACCAATTGAAACAGTACATTAGCTCTAAAATACGTTATAACTGTTGTAGATGGGTTGAAAAGTAATTAAATTTTTTTATAGTATTTTTAGTTACGTATGATCTTCCGTAAAAATATAAAATCAGAGTATTATATAACACGTCATAATATTATATAAAATGAGCAGACATAGCGACCATTTTTTTTTTTTTTTTTTAATGTCTGTTCAATAACTATCCATGTACAGCGTTATAGCATGTAAGAAACATACATAAATACTCATTTTTTTTTGATATAGGATTGCTCGCGTCTCCATACAATTTATGATGGGCTATTGGAGTGATGTTCTAATTAATTTGTAATTATTGTGACCAAACTGCCAAAGCATAATATTGTCGTAACATCAACACAATAGTGTTAGTACATATTATTATACTGTTTATACAATAATTATATACACAACGCAATAATTAATTAATATGTTCTATGCTTGCACCATTTACGAATTTTAAACATTACCAATCCTTTCTCTGCTAGGAAAATTGACAACACTTCTTACGTGAGTCAGCTATAATTTATAAACCATATATTGTTGTAGTTATTAATTGTTATTTTATTCACCACCTAATTTGGTATTATTATTAATTCTCAGCACAGTTTTATCATACTACTAATCTTGGTATTATAGAAGGCGTTATATCGATTTATCTATATATTAATCAAATATTTTTTATAACCAACAAAATGTTGTTTTGTATCAATCTTGTTTGTTTTATAAATGTTATTACTTTTGTTTCATTATCACAATGGTTGCTGAGCCGATGAATTTATTCTTATGTATCCAAAAACCCAATTAGATTTTGCCGAGATTTTGATATACGGAACAGTATAGGTATTATATATTAATTAAAGATAACTATAATTATATTGTAAAAAATTATACTCAACAATCTTAATTCTTATGAAAATTGGAATAGCAAAACAATTAAGCGCAGAGAATGATGAAAAATAAAAAAAGGTTATTTGGTTTTATGAGAATTTATAAAAATAATTATTATTTAGGTTTCAGTTAGATAAATAATTCATAAATTTGAAAAATTCTGTTTACACGTTATAGGTAGTGCTTATTGTCCGATACGAAACTAAAAGAAACCGCATAATAACTTCAGTAAGTGTATGATGCCACCTTATCTATAGTAAAAACAGAAAAAATAACAGATCACCAAACGAATGAAGTGCATTTAGCGTGGTTTTCTGTTAGAAGATAATGATATGTATTACACTATATAATAATTTTCTCGATATTTTGACGGTTTTTTCTGCAAGTAGCGATTTACCGGTTGTGACCTCCTTACCGCCACTTTACCCGCATTATTGTGCGCGTTCTCGAAAACAATATCGATTCCGACGCGAATCGCAATATATCGCGTTTCCGGAATTTTGCCCCAATAAATACCCGTCAGCATCCACAAACACTTGGTTTTTGCGCCGTTCGGTCGGTCGTCATCGACATGTGAACGGCATAAATGTTTTGTTGGTTCGTCGTCCCTCTAAAATCTGAATACCTACCACGTTTCTTATACCATAAATACGTCCGTAGTAGTCTGAAAATGCCGTCAGCGAACTGACTCCGGCCCTGTAGTCATTATTGCGTATCCATGATCAAACTCGAACTGTGAATCAGACGATGGACGTGTGCAATATTATTTATGTATAAATGCTTATGATTACGCGATACACAAACATTTCGTCAGATTCTTCCCCCATCCCCACACACACACACACACAAGCAGTTCACAATCACCGTTAACGATGAAAACAATTATTAATTATTATATATTATAATACGCTGTGTTATGTGTCAAAAAAAGATAAACATTTTTTCAATGACCCGTTCCACCCCTCCCCATAATCATCTTTGTCGGCCGAAAACGTCTTATTTCCCTTTCTAGATCTCCATGTCGAGACTATGGGAGCGACTACCGAACTGCAAAATGAAATTCCTTCGTCTTGCGGTGTAAATTCTTCGCCTCCAACAAATTATATACTTCAATATATTATTATTTATTATATTCTAACGTACGTTGAATATAAATAGTCAAAATGTTTTTTTTTTTTTTTTTATTATTTTTTAATTGTTTAAAATAAGGAATTTTGACAAACTTCATAAGATCCCAAAAATTTCAAATAATTTTTGAAAAAATTATTTATCTCAAAAATCTGAACTGACCAAAATAAGTTGTAAAAGATATTAACACATCAATATTGAGCGTCAGATACAAATTCTGAAACACACAGTTTTTAATCATATTTTTCTTCTTATTTATATATAAATCTATTCTCGCCATAAAAAAAAATAGAAATGTCGTCTTCAAGGAATAATTTTCCAGTGTTAAAATATATATCTATTCATTTTTGCCAAACAAACATTTCGTCATTCTCAACATTCTACTATATATTTCATCGATATATAGTAAATAGAATATGTCTCAAGCCGTAGCTGTTAATAGTTAAACACACTTGGACAAAATGTACAGCTCGTGATCGAATATCACATTATTGCAGCATGAGTTCACTATCGAAAAACCAAGCTCCATCAGGAAGACCCAATCGTTGCCCAACGTGACATTCGAAAATAAAGAATTCGCAACAAAGTCGCCACATTCTTCCGTGACAGTGACCGGAGAAGCATGTGTGCAAGAAGAACTCGGAGTTAAAAGTGATAGTTTAGCCATTTTAAAGGTAACAACCGAAGAAGCGTGTGTACAAGAAGAACTCGGAGTTAAAAACGATAATTTAGCCGTTGGAAAAGAAAAACCGAAACATCACTGTGTAAGCGCATAAGAAGATTTTTCAGGCGCATATTTTGTAACGTCGCATAGTTTAAGCTTTTCGCGTTGTTAAATATAACAAATTTTTTTTTTTTAATTTTTTTGCAATTTTTCTTTTTAATTGTTTGCTTGTTATATTATAATAAATTTTACACCTCTGATGCACAAAACAAAAATATATTAATTATATTAGCTGATTACCTATTGTTAAAATAATGTATTCTATGCACATGGTCGCCAAAGTATTTCATTAGTTCGTTTATTAAATATTATTAATATTATAAGTTAATAATTATTAATTATAATAATAATTTTATTAATTTAATTAGTTTTTATTTGATACAGGTATAATAGTATAAAATTTCAAAACACTATGGTAAAATTAATTTATGGTGTGTGAAAATCGTGACTTCATGTACTTTCGGTTGTTTTTTTGCATTTAATGCATCCATCATTTAAAATTAACGATTGCATTAAAAAACATTTACGAGTAGAGCTACAAATATAGCTCAAGACTTGGTTCAATTTTGTTGTATACTTGCACAATAATTTTTATTTTTTTATACGTATTATGTTGGGTCGCATAAAAAATCAATTACCATTCAATTACTCAATAGTGAGCTAATGGTCTCATATATATTATTTAGTGACTCATGATTGGTCCATTATTTTTTAGTAATGAACCCCTAGGTATATTATCTACATTATTCTATATGTTTATTTACGTAATGATTAATTTTGTTATTTTTCTCATAAAAATCTAATTTAGTGTGACTAGTCCGTTATTTATTTGAAACACGTTTTGATAGAACATCCAATTTAAATATATCGACCGATCAAAAGGTTTGTTGGAAGGAGATTGAAACCGTTCTCCAATTTTACGTCTATACCATTGGCTTTATGTGATTAACGACTCGGCCCTTCGGATCTTCAATACGTCTCATCGTGATAAATGTTTAGACTTTGATCTGACCATACAACTAAAATATTTAAATTTCAGGGAAACAAAAAAACTAAGAACGTGAAAATAATAATAATATATTTCAAAAATGATGAATTATTCTTATTGACAATTCTTTTTAGTTGATATTCTGAAATTTTACCTTAATAAATATTCTCAAGAACTTTCTTTTTATATTTATATTTGTTTATACAGAACAATTGATATTCAAATCATTTATTTATTTGTGGTTTGTTTGTTTTCGTATTTTATTTTATATTTTATTTAAAACCATTGGACTGTGATTTAAAATCGCATGGAAAACGTGCACGTTAATTTAAATTTTATAATTAAGTTTTTTTTAGAGGATCTAAATAATAAATTTAAAATTCTAGCTAAATGACTGATAAATCATTAATTATTTTTAAGGGATCTTTTACATTATAAACAAATTTTAACAATGTATATTATTAATACTTTTATCTTTACGACACGTCATTATAATATTATTACTATCGTTATTCGTTAGGCTGGTAACACACGGCAGTTATTTTACCGTGCGGTAAAATTTTAACTTACAGGCGACTGTTTTCGAAATATCGCGCGATATTGTTTTTATTTAGTGAACATAATTTGTTTACTAGGTATTCAATTACGATATTATTCATACTGTCAGTATTAAAATCAGTACTAAAATTGCTTAAAAATAAGTAAAACCGATGATTATCATATTAAGTAAATGTTTTACCGATTTTATCAATTGAATTCAAGAAATTATAGAAAAATCACCGACATTATGAAATCAGCAATTCAGTATTTTACATAAAATTTACAAGGTCTTTCTTAAGAAAAAAAAAGTCTATGAAAAATTCAACTGATTATTACGTGATGTTTATCGATCTTACAGAATATATTAAGATAAAATAACCATACAATAGGTATATAAACTATATTATAAACAATATAATCTTTTAAGTTAATGTATCACGTTGTAGAATCGTATGAAAAGGTTGGTATTCTGACATTAAAATAGTTTTAAGTTAGTCTAAATGACTAAATATATTTTAAAAATTGAAACGTAATCTATGAAATGGCATAATATACGTATGTGTAATATATATATTATAATATATATAGATAGTAATGATAGTATTTTGGTGAAAACTTGAACTCTAAATTCTTATAGAATTCTAACCTAACCTATCTAAGAATTCTTATATGATATCTTCTTTATAAAATTATTGTGATAAATGTAAATAATAATAATATATTTTCAATATTTTTTTCATCAATATAAGAAAAAGTATGAGGGTCTTTTAAGCGTTCGATGTTTTGACATCAAAAACATGTTATTAACATAAAAAAAGACCGATCTCTATAATCATTACATATGAATATTATATTATAATTATATATATTAAAATATAATAATTTCGGTTTGAAACATTTGTCGGCTGATATATTTTTTGTTATTTTCAATTTTAAACTTGTATCTATCATGATATACGTAACTAGAACAGTCGTCGAATAATAATGCGTTGAGGAATGCATACATTTGTATGAAAAAAGTCTCCCTGATTCCACGAAATCAGTTTACAAATTTAGCCAATTCGGTGTAATTGTTATCAAAATAGCCAATTTCACGTAAATAACAATGGCTATGCTGATTTCCCAAAATCAAAAATGTTTTCTTCAAAATGCATGAAATTAGCAATTTCATGAATTTGACGTTACATAGATACCACGCCATTAACAATTCAAAATATGAATAGCTCTTTTGATGAATTTCTTAGTAAAATAATTATTTAATTAGTTATAATTAGTTCAACAAATTAATTCTATTCAAATGGTTAGTCAGAAATATAGTAGTTGTGATTAAAAATATGAGTGATTCTCGAAATGTTAATTTTTGTAAAAGGGCTAAGCTCGTAAAATAAAATAAATAAAATAATATTTACTACAATAACCTAACCTGGGTATATCTCTTTCTGTGAAAAAGATCCGAATTCAAATAATGGATAAATTGGAAATTTTATAAAAATCAAAAATGCATAGGTATATAATATGATGTTATTGTCAATTTTGGTAATTCTGTATATTATTTAGTTTACTTAGTCTGATGGTCAGCGTGATCACTGATCAGTATACGTTATGTATATTATAGTATACAGAAAACAAATTTCCATTGCACAGATACCGTGATTAAATCGGTAATTTACACAACGGCCGTCAGTTATTAAATTTAAATTTTACAGGAACACCAAAAACACTTAATTACTTCTGAAGTTCAACATGTTTTGCTATTAACCTATTAACTAATTTATTTATGAGGTTTCTGATATTTCTAATCCATAATTTTAAAATAGTCTATGTTGACCAAAATGCATTAAATTGAGATAAAACATATTTGACTTGCGTTGTTTTTGCAGAGAATAAAAATGTATAATGTAAAAATCGAAGTTAAGAAATAAAATAAAATAGATAAACACAGAAACGTTAATAATACTATTAAACAAACTGAAATAACTGTTTAAAATATAATAACTTAACTTGTTTTAACTTGACAAAAAGTAACAAAACTTAAAAACAACTGATTGAAACTTAATAAAAAACAATTTAAAATAAACCATTGCACCTTTCATAATACTGTTTACACAAAAAAAACTTAACTTGGCAAAATGTTATGATACAGGAATATTTTTGAATGAAACTTAATAAAAATCAATATAATATAATAAAAAAAAAAAAAAACCTGTAACAAAATTTTAACTTGTCTTAACTTACTAATTGATACTGAACACTTAACAAAGAATAAATACATTAATACATTATATTTTGAAAATGTCATAGTACATAATCGTACTTTTCATCAAATTCTACATTTTTTGCTTCCATATTTCGTTCATCAGAAATAGGCCATTTATATATTTCTCCATAAAATAGCCTATGTTCTTCGATTACGCTATCTTCAATTTTCATTTTTGGAGAGGGGCTTATATTATTGGCACTTCATTGGTATAAAACTTGGCTGTTGGTAATGTTATATTATTATTTATTGCTAAATTTGATAGTTTAATAGTTTAAATGTGTTTTTGATAAATCATCGATACAGTAATGTGTAACTAAAATACCTTTATATTTTGTATTATACTCAAAACATGTATGTAGATTAAATGGATTAAAGGATTTCTTTCGATTCTTGGGATCTTTTTTTCAAATGTCTCAACAGATAAACATGTCTTTTTCATTTTTGTCATATAGGATAGCCACCATTTTTAAAGTCGTACACTTAATTCGTCAGAAACTTGATAACTTTGAAATATTTTTGAAATTTTCACTGCATTCATTCACTATTTTATTATATTTTACGTCTTTACGATCATGTTTTCATAACTACAAAATTCCGATCGTTCGGTAAAAATGTATGACCTTTTATAAAGAAAAAGTGGTATATCCTATCTGACAATGACTCGTGTAGTTTTTACACAGAATATACGTAACCAGGTTTATCAAATTTGACCAAACGTCATAATTGAAAAATCGGTGACTTTTGTCGTTTATGAAATGACTGATTAAATTTCACCAATGATGTGTGTAATTCGACTAAATTATCAATATCATTTCTTTAGATTTCAATTATGTAAGGGAATAATATTTTAACAGTGAACTATGTTGAAATAAAAATAATGAGTTGAAACTTACTTATAGTTTATAATTTATTGTAAGTTATGTGCAATATATTTGGTTAAATGTAAACAAGATAGATATTGATATTTGTACTTAACACTAATAAGTAAGAAACTAATTATTAACTATACGGAAAATTCACAGTATTATATAAACATTAAAAAGAACATTTAACTGTTATGATATCATGCCCAAACTTTAAATAATATTATGGAATAGAATTAATATTATTCAATAAATATTTGTAAAACTATATTTATTTTACAATGTGATTATTATTGTTTTAAGATAATATATGGTAAATAATTATTATAATATTAATAATATTTTATTTATCGTTTATAATTGCTCGATTATGTAGTATGTACAATGTACATACATGTTTATAATACATAAAAATTATTTTTACTAAAAAATGATGACCTAAGAAAGTCTCATTTTTTACCTCGAAATTAGTAATATAAATAAAAATGTGTTTCAACAATATTCTGTACCTATGTCTAAATTTTTATCATTAAAAACTTTTTCTGCTCTTTATAGGTACGCAAAAATTCAAAAGAATAACAAGTTATCCAATTTAAAATATGAAATAAAGTTTGAATTTTGTTTAAAGTTCAAAGTATTTAGTAATTGAATTACTTTTTAGGCTTTAATTTATGGTCATTTAAAAAGGTATTATAGAACAATGTAACGTGAATAAATAATTATATTCGTACTTCCATATAATATTTTATTGCCGTTTTAAATTTAACTATGAATTATATGACAACATCGAATAGTACGTGGTAATGATTAAAAAATTATTCGATGTTATTATATTGTGTGTTGGAGAGATGGTGATTTTAAAACTATATTATTTTTGCGTAAATAAAACAATAGTTTAAAGTGCTTGTACGATATAAATACTATAATATTGATATGTTGTTTGTAGGTCATATTATAATTTTTGAATCAACAATATGTTTTATTTATTTTGAAGTGTACGAAATATCGTCTTATATAGGTACTCTTTTATAATATATGTATTCTTACGTACTTTTAAAAATTTTATCATGTTCTTTTATAACCTCAAAAATGTTTAATAATATCGTTATAAACTATTGTGGTTTTACATTATAAAATATGAATACCTACTGTTTTTTAGATAAGTGTATTATAAATAATAGTATGCTATAATAATGATAATAGTGTTACATAGGCGGCCAAAATCTACCTATATAGCGAAACGGGAAATTTTGTAGATAATCATTAAAACAACTTACTTTTATAAGCATCACTGCCCATATATAGTGCCGACGACGACGCAAAGTGTTGTTCGATATACGCGCGTCTGCTCGACCTACCTACTCCTGAAAGTTTTGCTAGTATTAAACATTTCATTAGCCAGCGTAACATTGGCGAATTAAGTGTGGTTTGGTGAACTTGAGGAAAAGAAAAAGATCCTACGTAGGTCTTGTCGTTACCAGCAGACACGAAAAACCCATTATAGATAAAATAATGCGTTTGACATGGACCCCCCTCTCGGGCCATTACGATGTATCTTTGTACACACTGGAAAGATAGGAAGTGTAACAGATTATTTTGATACGATAATAAAGGCATGCCATTCACATGCACGCGTGATCGTTGCAAAGGCATATTGTGTACTTATATATATATATATAAGCGTGTCTGTGTGTACAATACTGATTTTGCATATTATTAGTAGTTATCGACGAAGCAAGCAGAATAACCGCAAGGAGATAATAATAATAATGTCAATGACACCTTTGATATCACTTTTGTGTCCTTTGCGACTTGCGGTCATATGAATGCCTAAATGTGTGTGTCATGAAAAATAATACTATAGTTAAGAATTTATAACACTTTTATACATTACATAAATATGATATAGTCACTAAAAAAATCTCAAAAATAACTTTTACTGTTTTCGTTATGATATTATAATATATAATAATATTTTATACCATATTTATTTCGATTTTAAAGTTCTAAGTAATCTCCTGAGTTATTCATGATGTATAATAATTATAAATATTATAGCGATTAATAACAAGTCTTAAAATATTATGATTTGAGATAAGAATATTTTTTCAGAATTTTGTTATATTACTCATAGATGATTGATATTTTATCAGGTAGATTCATTTAAAAAAAGTATCTATTGAACTCTATTATGTTTAATTAAAGGCTAGATGTTAATAAAAGCGTGGTCAAGTAGAGGTACCGCTCTACTGTACATTATGTACATTAGGTAGGCGCCGTGTGGATCATTATTATATTATATAGGAGTGTTAAATTTTAATCCAATGATGAGTATCATTGTATATGAAAAACAATTCTGAACGGAGATGATTTATCAGCCTACGGTATATTTTTCAGAAGATGGTGAAGAAGGTGGTTCGTGTTTTATTGGCATGAATACCAGAAAATTAAATCATCTACAAAAAATGCCAATTTAAACAACTGGTGTGGTTCAAGTTTCTACAACTAGCAATTTTAACTATAAAAAAAAATCTAAAGTTATTTCAAAGTACATCGTTATTTTAAAAGAAAATGTTAGTATTTCGTAAAAATCTAAACTAAGGATAATTTTTTTTTAACTATCCAACTTTCAAGTTCTTTTATAATTATTGTAAACCAAACTTATGGAAAATCTTGTACCGACTCAATTTTAGATACATAGCTACTTATACATAATTTTTTATACATTTTTAACTACAAAATAATTTGCAAATAATCATGATTTTGAAAAATATTGTCAATATTTGAAGTTCAAACGCTAATAAAAAAAATAACTCTTATAATTTTTGGTCACTATAAGATTAACTTATGAGGCACTTTGTATTCAATTTTCAAGTGTTTTGAAATAGCCAAAAAAATTTATCGACATTTATAAAAATCAGTACTTCAAATATCTATAAATAGCCTTAAAATAAATGAAAGAAAATAAAATTATATAGAAAATGCCAATCTAAATAACTGGTGAAATTTTCAAGTATCTACGACTTATACTTTTTGAATAATAAAATAACATTTAATATTGAAAATCTTATGAAAATAAATTGTTATTGAACGCGATTTCGTAAAAATTTGAAACTCTGACACATAATATTTTCTCCTATAATGACCATTCGAGTTTTCTCTAACAATTTTATGAATTTTCAACTACAAAATGACTTGTATATTTTCGCAATTTGGACATATTTCATAAAAATTTGAATCTCAAACGATTATAAAAAAAAATTGTGACTATTGATTTGTAATTTTTTTTAACTACAATAAGAACAACTTATAAGAAACTTTTTATTAAATTTTCAAGTATTTTTGGGCACCCAAATTTTTTTTATCAACATTTCAAAAAAAAATGTATAGAAAAATCAAAAATTTCACTTGTATAAATAGCTCTAAAAAAAGCTATAATATTTTGATGTATAGATAACACCAATAAAAACATTGGGTGAAAATTTCAAGTATTTACTGTTATTCGTTAATCGTTTTTGAGTTACAAGTTTACAACTATATAAAATAATCGATTTTATCGAAAGCTAGATTTTTTTGAAAGCTAATGGAAAATTCTTATTTTAAATCTCTATAATGCATCAAGGATACACACTTTTCCATCAGAAACCACCCCTGAATAAATTGAAGCATTATTTCTATAAGTTATGGTGTAAGCAAAACAAACAAAAAAAAAACACGTATCATTGTAAAATCAATACATTTATTACTTCGTTCATAATCTAAAATACTTAGTACTTTGAAAGCAAGGCGATAAATATATATATATATATAATTGACTTTATTATTGTGTATGGATACATATTTTGTAGTAAAATAATGTTTCAATTTCCAACATTGAAGGTGGTTTTGATAAAAAAAAAAATAGAAACTAATTGGTCCTTTGGAATTTCAAAATTGAAAATCCATAGTATTTTAAAAATAATCAGGAAAAACAAATACAAACTTTTTCGTAGAACCTAGTTTTTCTTTTTGGTAAATCAATTTTCTTATTTTGTTGATATTTGAAAACAAATAACCTTAGATACTTGAAGTTTTCATCAATAACAAGCGATAATTTTTTTATATTTTGGACTATTTTTGAGCTATTATAATTACATTTACAATTTATGAACATCCAGTGCTCGAATTGGAAATATAAAAGAAAGGGGACTGCCAGACGTATTAAAAATTAGCGTTCCACTCAATGATTAAAATCGAGCTAACCCATGGGGGGCTTTGCCACCCACCCCCCCCCCCCCCAAATAGTATTATCGACAACAATAAAAAAAAAGCGGGCAAGTGAGTACCGCTCTGCTGTACATTAGGTGCCGTATGGATCATTATTATATATTATAGGAGTGTTAAATTTGAATCCAATGATAGTTATCATTGTATACGAAAAACGATTCTGAACGAAGATGATTTGTCAGCCTAGGATATAATTTCTAGTGGTTGGTGAAAAAGGTGGTTTATGTTTTAATGGCCTGAATACAACAAAATTTAAGTTCTTTTATAATAATTGTAAGCTTAACTTATGAAAAATCTTGTATTAAATGTTCAACTCTTAGTTACCTATACAAACATTTTTATGAATTATACCTACAAAATAATTTGCAAATATTCATGATTTTGACGAATTTTTGTCAAAATTTGAACTTCAAATGCTAATAAAAAAAATTGTGCCTATGTATTCTTATAATTTTTTAATCACTATAAGAATAACATATGAGGAACTTTGTATAAAATTTTCAAGTATTTTGATAGGGCCAAAAAAATTTTATTGACACTTCAAAAAAAAATTCGCATAAAAATCGAATATTTCAGTGGTCTATAAATAACTCAAAAAAAGTCAAAATTTTTTTTAAAATTTAACTGTATATAGATAACACTAACATATACATTTGGTAAAAATTTCAAGTATTTACAGTGATTAGTTTTTGAATTACAACCATATACAAAAAATCGATTCGGTCGAAAACTGGTTTTGCGTAAAAATTCCCGTTTTTCCGTCATTTTTTTTTTGTTTTTCTCGATTTTTTTGAAAACTGTTGGAAAATGTTTACTTGATTCTGTTATGCTAACCATGTGTTCGATATTAGTTATTAGCATGTACTAAAAACGCGTCTTAAAGTGCGCATTATTATATATATATGCAGTGTCCGGCGACGAGGCCGAAAAGTTAGTTTTATGTGGATCACGCCTCACCATTTTTTTTTTTTTTTATAATATTTTATTTTATTAGGAATTAAGGAAATGCCTATTTGTGTTTTTTAATTTTTACTGAAGATTAAATTTAAAATTACAATTTAATTAAATGTTATATACATTTATTAACTATCCGATATCACATGATACCTAGTAATTATTGTCCCAATGCACATTTGAATGAATGTCCATTTGCATTTCTCATTTTAAGCCTGATGGAAATCGTATTATGCACAAATATTCTACCTGACTGTTCACTCAATGCACATCATAATCTGTACTGCAATATTTCTAGTCTAGATTTCAGAATCATAAATAAATTGGTAAACATGGTTTTTGAACAGAATTATAATAAATGATAATTTTTAGATAAAAAAAATATTCACTAAATTTAATTTGGAACCGAAAAAGTTTTAAAAGCTTTCTAGATATATAATGATAATAATAATACTGTAGGTGGTTTTTTTTATCACGATCAGCAATACCAAGTTAATTTATTTATTTTTACTTTGAAGCCTTTATAATATGAACATTGCTCAATGCTTTAGGAAGTATTCGACTCGGACGTATTCATGGAAAAGTTAATATATTTTACAAACAGTTTTTGGCCCATAGTGATACAAAGTGCTGTCAAAAAAACTATCTGGTCTATTTAATTTTTACATAAGATTTCCGGTATAAATTCGTAGACATTTTAAACCCGTGTTATGGGCCAATCTTATACCATGGTAGACGCCTAATCTGACCTTAGTAGACACGAATAAATTTAAACCAATGCTTAACTTGCTAGATGTATATTCACTGTGTGTGACGAAATATATAGGTATATATAAATTTGTGTTTGGACTTAACAGTGGAGAGAAATCTCGCAAACATAAATCATGATATCATACCGTGATGACGGTCGAACGCGATGTTATATAGCTTCAAATAAAGATACGACGATTGAAAAGAATAGGTAGCGTCGTGCAGTCTAACTTTTGTGCGTCGTAAATTACACGAAACAGCGGAAAAATAGAGAAATGCGTGACCGTAACCTGTAGTATTAGAGTATAATACTCGGCCAAAAACGAATTATTATAAAATTAATCGACATTGGTTGTGTAAAAAGTTCAGAATTCCGTATCGAAATAGATAATATTATGGCGAATTAATTTAGATTTAGGATAATCGATAAACAAATAATATTATAATGTAGTGTATCGATATATTTATATTAATATTATATTTTTCAATTAAATATACATTTTTAAGTGGTAGATAGGCTAGAAAAATTATCTCAAAATGTTCAAAACACTTACGATACACGCATATAGGAAAAAAATTGTAATCGTCAGTAATTTTTCAAAATTAAAAAACCTTATTGATGAAAAAAATAATACCTAACAACTTATTTGGAATGACTGAATCGTATACTAATGACTTTTTAAAAGGTTAATTTAATTTGAAAGATTCAGTGCTTCTGCTGCCATATTGTACCTATATAATCGATATAATTTATAGATTTTACAATATACTATACCTACATACATATTACACAATATATACATCTATAATAGATGTCAAATTTCATTATTGATATTTTCATTTTGTAATAATACTTTAATTATTAATTTTATTATTAATAGGAGTCGAAAAAACTATAAGATTATAAGAAAAAAAAAGTCGGCAAGTGGGTACCGCTCTGCTGTACATTAGGAGGTGGGGTGGACCTCGCACTAGGGTAGGTTAAATTAAAATGCAATGATAGGTATCATTGTATACGAAAAACGATTCTGAACGGAGATGATTTGTCAAACTAGAATATTTAACGTTAGATATAAATACAAACAATTTTATGAATTTTGAACTACAAATTATTTTGCAAATATTCATGATTTTGACGAATTTTTGTCAAAATTTGAACTTCAAATGCTAATAAAAAAAAATTGTGCCTATGTATTCTTATAATTTTTTAATCACTATAAGAACAACATATGAGGAACTTTGTGAAAAATTTTCAAGTATTTTGATTGGGCCAAAAACATTTTATCGACACTTCAAAAAAAAATTTTCAGAAAAATTGAAAATTTCAGTTGTCTATAAATAGCTCAAAAAAACTCAAAATGTTTTGAAAATTAAATAATGTGAAGAAAATGCCAATCTAAATAACTGGTAAAAAATTTCAAGTATCTACGACTTATACTTTTTGAATAATAACAAATATTTAAAATCGTTTGAGGATAAATTGTTATCGTTACGCGATTTCGTAAAAATTTAAAATTCAAACGCACTTAAAATTTTTCCTATAATGATGCTTCGAGTTTTCTCTATAGCTACTTGAAGAAAAACCTATGAAAAACTTAATGTTGTGTTTTTAATCCTTAGTTATAAACACAAAACATTTTATAATTTTTCAACTTAAAAATTACTTGCAAATTTTCGCGTTTTTGACAGATTTCGTAAAAATTTGAACTATATAAACGCTTATAAAAAAAAAATGTGACTAACGATTTTTAAATTTATTTAGCTACAATAAGAACAACTCATAAGGAACCTTGTATTAAATTTTCAAGTTTTTTTGGTCCTCCAAAATTTTTTTATCGACACTTCAAAAAAAAAAAATTCGCATAAAAATCGAATATTTCAGTGGTCTATAAATAACTCAAAAAAAGTCAAAATTTTTTTTAAAATTTAACTGTATATAGATAACATTAACATCAAAATTTGGTACAAATTTAAAGTATTTACAGTGATTAGTTTTTGAATTACAATCATATAAAAAAATCGATTCGGTCGAAAACTGGTTTTGCGTAAAAATTCCCGTTTTACCGTATTTTTTTTTTTTGTTTTTCTCGATTTTTTTGAAAACTGTTGGAAAATGTTTACTTTTTCCTCTATAATGCATCAAGGATATTCACTTTTCCACCGGAAACCACCCCCGAAGTTTGAAATTGAAGCATTATTTTGACTAGTTATGCTGTACACAGACACAAAAAAAAAAAAAAAAACAAAAAAAAAAATCATACATCATTGTAAAATCAATACATTCATCACTCCGTTCTGAATCTAAAAAAACGGAAATTCTAAAATCTAATCTAAAGTCGTGATGATAAGTATTTAAATATCAATAATAAATATCACAATTCCTGAACTATTCCAAGTTCCAACAGCAGTTATAGATAAATGATACTCTGTAGAAAAAAATAATAGTTTTGTTTATAAAAACAAAAATAATTTTGTTCATCACTTATCGACCAGGAAATATTAAAATGTCTTCAATAAGACACAAAAAGCGTATATAAAATTAAAGTTATATTTTACAATTTTAAATTAAATATTACATTTTCATAAATAATACTTATGTTTATAAATCTTGTAATCAATTTTCAAATTTTTTTAACCGAGCAGAAATTAATTAATTGGTAAAATCGAAAATTTAAAATGTAAATAGTAAAAAAGATCCTAAATATTAAGAATTAAGAATATTATATGTAATATAATATAATATAGAAAATATTAAAATAAACATTTATTAAAATTTTCAAATGATTATTCGTTTTTGAATTACATTAAAATAAGAAAATCGAATTTGTACAAAACTAGATCTTATGTAATAAATAATTAAATAAATAATTCCCAATTTCTCCGATTTTTTTTATTGTTTAGTATTTACCTGATTTTTTAAATAAGTTCTGGACGTTTTCAAGTTTGACCATTTAAAAGTACCAACTTTACCAATTTTTCTATCAAAAACCACTTTAAAGTTGATGTTATAATGGATGAAAATTACCTAATTCCAACTAAGGGTCAAGAAGTAATGAACAGTTTTGGGGATATGGTTAATTGGCTTGATTTGAAATCAACTCTTGAAGCATACGTTACACCACACCGATTTTCCACGACGTAAAGGGGGTGTCAAACGCGTAGTTTGGTGTTGCTCTCAGGGGGAATAGCGTTCGTGGCTCTGGAAATCTTCGTTCTTAACCGAAAGCGTTGGAAAGGACGACAGTGATGCAATAGGACCGAGGATACGAGAAAGAGCATAAACAATTGGAGTGTACGGCAGTAAGTCACCCACACAAGTCCTTCAGTCAGTTTTGATTACACAGAACGATGGACGACAACGAACCTATCCTTTCCTAACTCACGCATCTTGTTCGATGTTTATATTTTTATCATCATTTTATAAAACTATTATTTTGGTTTTTAAATTTTGAACCTCTTTGAGTAACGTTTAATAACGATTATTTTTTTCTCTTATTCAGAGATCTAACATTTTCTTTCTGAGTTACGCTGAGTTACATTTAAAAATGATACAAGAATGTTTGAGCTACTTTGGACAGTGTTTGTTATAATCATAAAATTAATTTTTATGTACAAAATCACATAGTGATTTTTTTTTTATTAATTTTTTTTATCTAATTTTGTTACATATGATATTATTGTGTATCATTATTGTTCGTAGTTATGATATTCAATTTATGGTCAACAATTGACCACGCGTTTTTACGATAATATGTCTTTAAATATTTAAAATCTATAAAATGTTTGTATTCTACTCTTTTCAGCACAGTTGTAGTGATTTTATTTAAATACTAACCATGTTATTTTTCGATTAAAAATATGAGAGCTTCGTTTAAATGGAAATAATTTGTAGATGTTTGCTTATTTTTAGTAAGAAGGTACTAATTACATTTTGAATTATAACTTATTTTTTTTAATTATAGGAAATTTAAATATTCCTACAGCAGAGGTATACTTACTAAATAAGTATTCATTAAGTGATAATATAATTAATAGTATATTGAATATATTAATAATATTGTATTATAAATATAATTTCAATATATTGCACGCAGTTATATGTGATTATTCAGTTAAAATGAATTTCCAACCTCCTGATGTCTAACAGTCTAGCAACACCACTGACTTCTGATATATATAAAATTTTTCAGTGACTGCTGATGGAGTAAAGTTAAATATGGCATACATATATATGTACATTTATATGCATGTATATGCTGTATATGTATATATACAGCGGATACATAAGACACAATATAGTAGTCAGTGAAAAGGAAGTGTGAAAATGAACATAAGAAATTGTCTCTATCGTTGAAGGCACGTACCTAAATAGTAAGTACCTAACACATCTTAATAAAAAAGTAAGGATTTTCTCAAAATTCATAAGTGAACCATGATATGAATAAAAAATATTTACTAGATCATCGTAGTTAAAATTATATTTTTTATTAGCATATTTTATTTATTACCTATTTGTTTCATATCGACGATAATCATAATTTAAAAATAAAAATAAGAAAAAAAATTACTCAATTTTACTCAACAAATATTTATTAAATTAAATTGAGGATAATACTTAATTCATAGTCAACTAAAACATAATGATTGTAATTCAAAAAATATTTATTTTAGAAACTGGAAAATTCCATAATTTAATTTTTTATACTCGATTTAAATTTCAGAATATTCAAGTATTTTAAACTTAACTAAGTTATTCATAGCCTATAAGCATATTATTAATAAACATTTTTGAAATTTTTATTTGTGTTTTTATGCTCAGTCTAATAAAAGCTTTAACATTTAATATAAGATCCTACATTTCCATTTATTTTAGCAGTTTAAAAATAATAAAAATAGGTACATACAGTTTTTGTTCATATGCGTTTAAAGATCAAATGTTGATAAAATTAATCAAATTAGTTAAATTGTTATTGCCAATGCTTGGACATTTAATAAAAGGTTAGTCATAACATTCATAATTTATAAATTAATTAATTTATTAATTAAATATTAGTTATTACTGAAACCCAAAAATCCAATATAAATTTAAACAAAAACCTTTTTATTGACATTTTATGTTCAAATTTGATGGAATTAGATTTTACACTTATTTATAAATGTAAATTTACTTATCATAAAGTATACATAGCAGTATAGACTGAAAGACTGTATACGCTTAGAATTGTTTTTTGTATACAATGATGTTACTCATACGTTCTTAAGCTCTAATTCAACATACACATGGCGCATTACAGCGAAAAATCGATTACTAATAAATATCTACAGGAAAAAGGAACGGTACCTATAACTTTCCACCTTTTTTATTTAGTTTTCTTTTAATGTAACTCAATTCACAATCAAAACTATCAACGCTTATACATTTTAATTAATATTCGTATAATAGTTGTAATATTTTATAATTAATGTATAGATAATTTATTTGATTCCTTATTTACATCTTATAAACGTAAATGCATTAAAGTATATAATAAAATAACCAAAATAAAATGAAATTACATTGCACAGTAGAGCTTAAAAATATGACTAACGGTTAATCTTCATAATAATAATATTAACATGTAAAAATGTAATATTTCATTATATTCGGGAAAACCTAAATATAATGAATACGCTCTATTTTTTAAAAAATATAATTTATTATGGTTGGGTATACAGATAAGATCAAAGTATAAATTGTAGATGACCAAGAGGGATCCTCAGACTTTAAACAAGGTAGCATTCAGAAGGATTTGTGTATTTAATGCGGAGGACAATGGTCATTTTGTATAAGTACTCTTAGTTGTTAAATCCTCGCAGAACATCTGTAAGCTTAGGTTTAATGCAGGGTTGATTAAGGGTTAAATGTAAATTGACGTATTCACTTAATTTTGTTTATTAATATATTACATTAAATCAAGATTTGAAGATATTACAATTTACAATGATAATAGATGTTCATTTAACATTAAAAATATATCGTTATAGGTACCTATTGTTTGCTATAAGATTAAGTTCTAAAGGGGATTAAAAAGTGTAACTGATTGAATGAAGAATAATCAAATTTTGATATTAAGTGAAATACTTTATTACAGTCTTATCAACAATTTATAGTTTTATTTTAAGTTTAAATTTTAAATCTATTACATTATAATCATTATATTGTTTTTAATCAATACAGCACAGTTTTTTGTCGTCTATAATCTATAATATATTATATACTCGTATATATATAAGCACAGCATGTTAACATGCGATCACAGATGTCATTACTGACAAACTCTTTTAGATGGATCAAATTAATTTGTAATAATAAATTAATCAGGAAAACACGGTTATTTACTACTATAGATATAAACCTTATGCATCCTCCACTATAATATTGTATTACATTATTATCGTATTGTTATAATACACAACAGTACCTGTATTGTTGATGTCATATGGACGTCTATTTTTGCAGCGTATAGCCTTTAAACTGGAGTTGAAACCTATACTAATCGTATGTATTCATCAGATAGTAATGTACTATCTTAAATCGTGGTACTCATGCAATGAAAATATTTGAGGTATTACTGACAACTATCTATGGATCTGCATTTTTAACTCTGTGCACAAAAAATCTATCACAACTACAAGAGTTGCTTCTAATTCAGTGTGTCTCCCAGTTACTATACTAGTCTTAAAATAGAGCTAGCGAAGGAAGATTTTTTATTAAGGAGAGCAGATCAAAAATTAAGGCATTTTATAATTAAAGTTTAATGGTAAAAACGATGGTACTTGAGGTACTATTAAGTAGAAAATATATTGATAAGGGCTTCTATTCAAAATTTAAAAGTGGGTGCTTGAGAAATGAACCTGTCATATGGAATTTCTATGAAATAATTTACCTTTTTTCACCAAAAACACGGTAATACATTTTTTCTGATAACATAATATAAATGCGTAACAATACGATAGCGCCTATACTAGATTTGGCGGTCGATTTACATTAAAAACCCGAAATCAACGCTAATGATGCAACTATTCGAATAAAAATAATATAATATTCTGGTTTTAAAGTGGACTTACATCATAAAAAATTATAAAATAATAGCAGTATAAGTAACTGCATTGACTAGAGTAGTAAACCTATTATATTCATGTTTTTTTTTTCTAGTAGTCCAGCGATTTACTACTTAATATAATATTTACTAGAGCACTACAATATTAATTTTATCGTTTTATTTTCATATGATAAATAAACAAAAAAAAAAAAAAAAAAAGGTGTTTATTGATATATCACAATATCACAATGCATATGTAGCGTATAAACTAATAATTTATTTTACTTAGTAAATAAAAAAAATTCTTCTATTTAAAATATTATTTTAATATTTATTATGTCGATACAGAGCACTTACAAGCCTCACACTTTTACATAATATACTTATTATGATCGAGTTAAATTAAATAATAAACAAACTATTTTAAATTTAAATTAACTTACTTGAATAACCATAACGAATCCATGAGTTGGAGAGACGGAAAGTAGACTCGGAAATATGAAAACAAGAAAACAGTTTTTTTTGTGCTTACAATTTGTTATAAAAAAAAAATGTATTTATGCACTAATTAGCTAGCTGTTATAAACGAAAACAACTATATTATAATATTTGAACATTCAAGAATAAAACACGACACTGGACAGACAAAACACAAGAGTAGTACGCGATGTCGCTGTGATGATGAGTGTATAAAACGGCCACTGCAAATCATTTGTCCGCGTTTTCGTACGGAGGACGACTGTTTACTCTGCGACGATCCGTACGATGACCGCGAGGATGGCGATGAAAATACGAATAAAGGCGAGTTTCCACTACATACGTATACGTGCATAGAAGATTATTTTCTGTGATATTGGTTGGTATACATGGTAAGTTTTTGGTATACCGGAAAGTTTATACGTTCCAACCAATCACAGAAAAGTAATTTTATGCACGTACACGTATCTAATGGAAACCCACCTTAAGAGTTAATTTCTACTATACCCGATAATAATACCTAAATGCACGTTCGCACTATTGCTACTTTTTGTATTGGTCGACATTGGTAATGCTGGTTTGGTATCGGTCAAATGGTTATGAACTATGTACGATAACCATAAACCATTATGTTCACATATTCACGTAACAAATACCGCGGTACACCAAACGTCTACCAACGGACGAACTGACCAATCACGGCACACGGATTTGTTTGCACGCGCGTACATAGTGGAATAACCCACTTTAAGCTCAGCAGAATCGGTGTTTGATCAGCGACGAATAATCGTCCGGACGAACCGATTTGCCTCGGAAACGCCGCCTCGATCAAATCTACGCCAGCAGTACCGTTTGTGGATGAAAATATCGAGGAAGTTTCTACGGTTAACTCTGTGGGAAACGTGAGGTCGACGTGCGGTCGATGTCCGTATCCGTGTGGCATTTCTGCTGTAAAAATCGGTCGGGGTTGATATAGAATTGTGGCTACCGCGCCGGCGACTCGATCGGCTATTCCAGTGATTGCCGTCACTGACCGGTTTTATCTCGATTGTTTGTTTTCTGTTTTCGCTACGAAATTGTAAAGTCATTTCTCCGAATTTAATCGTAAACAACATATTATTATTAACGCATTCGGCGAATAAGCATTAAATATAATATGTAGTCGGGTGTTCGTTTTGATTCGTCTTGTGCGATTTATATAGATATAAACTGAGTGTAATTTATCGGCTTGATGTACATTTTTTCAAGAAGTCTGTAATAATAATATAATGATAATATTATGCAGTTGTCCAAGGGCCAAGTATAGATCAACACTTTGAATTCCAAAATATCGACTACGACTTCTTTAGAAATTTAGTATGCAATAATAGGAATAACATTAGTAACAGCAGTATGTATTCATATTATATCGTAGCCTGGACATCGGTCTTTTCCAACTAAAACTAGTTTTATTTATTTTTATTTGAGCTGCAAGCCTGACCAATCAAAAATATATTTTTTAACGCCCGTGGTGCCGTTGACGTTAGATGTCACTCGTTCGCTCGCAAGATGACAGCCAGAACAACCTTTATACACAGTTCAGTAAACTTAATTTGGATATTTGTACAAGTTTAAATCACATACCGCACGAATTCAAAATCTTATTTTAATGTAAAGCCAATAATTATTCATTAATAGGAATGTGCTCATTAGATTTTGCAGTACGGATTCAATGGAAATGCTTTGGATTAAAGTCCTACAAAACGGAATATTGATTCAATAATGGAACGTCTGATCAATAATAACATGTGAGTTCGTTATTACTTATGCTTATTATCCTAAAATGTATCTATCAAAATTTTTAATCATAATGAAAAAACAAAAAATATGGTCCTATAAGTCTTAAAAATTCGACAAAAAAGTCCAAATAATCGCTACTTTTTAATTGTATTTTAATTGTAACTGTTTAAACTAATTGTATTTACAAAGTTTAAATAAAAAAAAAAAAAAAAAATCGCTACTTTTTTTTTTTTTGAGTTTTGAACCTACGATGCCGTGAAAACTGCTTTCGTATTACTTCCATGGCGCCGCCATTGTTTATTTGAATCAAATAATATAAGTTATATACAATGGGGGTAGTCGGAATAGTCCCCGCGACTTGCACCCTTACAAATTACAGATAAATAAAAATTACAATTAAATAATTATTATATGTTGGCCGCCGGCAAAGAGTCTTAGCGGGACGACCGGAGCAAATAGTCGCTACCTAAATAGTAAATATCTAATCTAACCTAATTTACTTTGCTACTTAATAATCACGAATTTCGCTAATTAAAGATTTCGAAGAAAATTTCTGTATAAATAGTTTAACTAATAACATATTGTATTTACATAACTTGGACTGATTTGATTTGTGAATTCCTAATAACAATTTTGAACGATTGGACGAGCATTTGGTAGTTATAGATCTAATTATTAAATTAACTATTTTGACGTAATGTCTGAACTGAATGTCGAATTTTGTCAATTGTCCATCTTCTCAATTAGTAAAATCATGTAACAATTATTATTATTGACGTTGGGTTAGAATTGATTTGTAATGTCTGTCACAACGAGCATATATATTTATATTATTTGTAGGGACATAAATAATTGATAATAGCAATATGGTGAATATCATAAGGCAATTGAACATATTTTCCATCATCGTTTATGGATAAATAAAAATTAATAATCACAGACGAAACGAATTGCATTTTTTAGATTCTGACGGAGAACTTAATAAAATAAAAATAAAATCTATTGAGTTCTTCGGAGTGGATATTAGCTATTAATTATTGCATCAATGGTTTTAGAACTTTTTTCTTATTACTTAAAATAATAGTATTTTTTAATGATACATAATAAGTAAAGTATCTGAAGACGATGGTTTTTAAAAATAATACTTATGCTACATGATAAAACGGTAAAAAACCTACTTAGGTAGTTCTGGATACTAATATAATATATACATTTTAAAACAACTTATAAGACTGTGTTTACATTTTTATGTTCGTTTAATAGTAATTTTTTTTTTTTTTTTACTGTAAAACGATAAATAAACTTTATTTACAGCAATTTTTTTTTCTAGGGTATGAATAGCCTTATTTACTTTTATAAAAATATATGGTTTTCTTAATATATATATATGTGTGTTTTTTTATAAAAATGTATTTTAAGTGAAAAACATAAACACATTTTTTGTTAAAATAATATTCACAATTTGTTTACATTTAGTATTTTTCTTTGACTTGTTTTGAATAAAATGCATTAATTTTATATTAGTATTGAATTAAATTGGATTTAATTGGCCAATACTAAAAAATAAATTAAACATTAATTGTATTTTATTATTAGTTACCTATCTATTACCTACATTCGATATTATTTACATCGCACTTTTTCGTCGTTCCGATTTATTACTTTTTTTTAAACTATTATAAAGTTTCTAAGATATTATACTCCCTTGTAGTAAAAAACTAACGTACTTACAATAACTCAAAACTGCTATTGACGTCGAAAAGCTAACGTGAAAAATCTTATTATTTAATTAATTTAATTCAACGAACCTATACAAGTATACTTAATATGCCAATCAAAAATGTTGCGTTTAACATGAACTTATAGTATTTATATCAATATACTAAGTGCATTAATGCAAAGAGTGATATTCCCTGAAATTCGATTATAGTATTTTATTAGACATTAAATTATTATTATATTCATATAATTATGTTGGACGGACATCATTAGCACCATTCACCGGTAACAACACGACAGACCGATTAATTATTACTTTTTTATCATAATTTTATCCTATCTGCAATAAAATATTGCAGAAGTATTATGAAATATTTTATAAGTAACATATCAAAGTATTTATGAAAACTGTTATGGTAAACAATAAACATGGAAAATATATTCTAGCAGGCAACGCAGGTTGAGGTAAAAAGTAAGTACCATACAATTAGAATAATATTATAAATTATAACATAATACCTTAACTAGAGATATCCAAATATATTTATATATCGTATGTATTTTATAAATTAATGATATTTTACACATTTTTAGATTCAAGTCCGGAATATAGCGCGTAAAAATAAAAATTAACTACACTATAATTAGGTAAATAAATGTTATTTTTAAATTTGATGGTTTTATCGGAATATTTTAAGTTGATAAATTGCAAATTTTTCGCACTAGAAGTTTTGTATCATTCTTATTGATTAAATCAATAAAGAAATTTTCTTTGTGTTCTTTAAAAACGTCAATATTTACTTTCATCATCTAAACTAGATTATGATTTAACGGTTATGTATAATACATTGATGTGGAGCACCTTTAATACTATAATTAGCGTGTACAACTGTTAAGAAACAAGTATGTCCTCCGCTTACGTTTCAAGTCCTCGCTTTTGCAAAAAGCTTCCACTTTTATCGTATCACCGCTATCGTGTCTTTTTTATACGTACTCGATTTACTATATTATCCTTTGCTGTTACCTATTGTTTGCAGAAAATCAGTTCATTCGACAAGCATTCGATCATTCGAAAATGCATACGCACCGACATCGGTCGTTTAAGCCATTGTTTGTTTATTTGGTTTTTGTTTGGTAAACGTTTCGTGTTGTATAATATATTATAATATAGCACTCAATATATATTTACGCATTGCCGCATGATCACGTTCCAAAGATGCAAAACGTCTTTTTAAGTTCTCGATTATCTTATTATACCACGCTACCACGCAATCATCTTGCGACAATTACTTACTTTTTATTACAAAAAAGAATTATATATTATACGTATATATATATCATAATCTGCTTTTTTGTGATCGATTCTTTTAATCGTACAAATTAACGGTTTTATAGCATGTGTGCAAAGATACAAGTTTTGTTAAATCACATTGACGTGTGTAACTGTACCAAGTACTTGTTTATACTTGCAGTGATATTGGTTCGAACGGTTTAGAAACAGTGTAAAAAGCAGTGTAATAGTGTTTAACTTACCAAAAATCTATTATTTTATTATTATTATTAGGTATTCTTTATATTTGAGATGTAACATTTCTTACGATATGTTTTAAAATTCGATTCAAACCAAACGTTTTTTTTTCAAATCATTAAACATAAATACAGTTACATCACTTCAAGAGTGGTCTAAACGACAGTTGATATGCGATTTCAAATAAATTGTTATGGTTGTGCTTTGGATAGACACACTTTTCAGACCGATATTCGATGAAATGGAATAACTTACTTAATACATGTCTTGTAGGTAGTTATATTATGTAGTATATAGTAACGAAACTGTATATGTTATCCCCCTGGTGATATTTCGTCTACATTATTATTAGTGACGAAGACGACGTGAACACAAATTGGAGTCCTAAGAAAAAAAAATTGTAAACGACGGCCAAGACACAAGAGTGAATGAAATATAAATTGATGTGATATACAAGAACCGACGATAAATAATATAATGAAATGAATGTGCCAGCACTGAAAAATATTTAAAATATATTGTTGAAAAATTCAAATGGTTAATCTTAAATAATATAATTACTAGGCTGGTAAATTCTCTTTTGTACCTAAATATATTATGTAAATAAATATAAAAAAACAAATGGCTATAATTAATGAAGGCATTAAAATTATTTGTCGATTAGTATCGTAAAAGTTTACTTACAGTACTTTTCATCTGAAAAGTAAAATTATCATACTATGTACAGTACGAACGAAAACGGAAAATAATTAGATTTCTTAAATATGATTTAGAACGTTTTTAGTGGAAACAAGATTTATTTAGCCTTTTATAACATTATTATTTTTTTTCTCATTATTTTGATAAATAAATGTATAATTATGGAATTAAAACTTGGAGTTTCTATCAGAAGTTATCTAAGTTATATTCAAACTTTTATAGGAAAATAAGAGTATAATTTGGTTAATCTCTTTTTAAAATTTAAGTTTTAATTTATAACGGAAGCTATTATGAAAAAAATATAATTTTTACTGTGTTAAACATTATTAATTATACTATATTATATTTCGTCTCAAAACGATAGAATTCACATACTATTAATATTTTATGATAATATTTCTATGATATTGTTTTTGGTGTTGGTGCATCAGAGTATAAGAAAAATATTATCATTATTGTAAATATGTATTGAATGACGTTAACTCCAGTTAGAGTTGCATACGTCTTGCATTATAATAAAGCCTTGTCTCTTTTTTAACTTATGTGACAACTAGTGGAATGTTTTGAACATATCAAAACTAGTGAATACGATGAATATTAGATTCTTTTTAATTTAACTTACTTTTGAAACATAATTTTAAATAAGGAATAAATAAATAAATTGCTTGTGCAAAAAACGTAACATAATTAAATTTAATAATTCTATAATAATTTTTTTTAATTGTTTAAATCAAGAATTATTATAAATACGTCAACGATTATTAAATTATAGTTATAAAGCTTGTGGGATGAAAATATGCCATCACATATCCTGTGAAAATTAATTAAATTTATAACTAGTAATTTCTTTAGAGGTTACCTATATAAAATGCATTGAAACTTTGTCTGGAATGAATAAACTATTACAAGTCTATAGCAATTATTAATTATTTAGGCACACTTAATAAAATATTAACAAATAACGACTGTAGAATATTAATAATAATAATAAAAAATTAATTTATATTTTACTCAAGATTAAATTCGGAGGCGAGCCACCACGTGATATATCGAGTTTTCTTGAGTCTCACAATTTCCACAACGCATTTATACTTGGTATAAACCTACATGAGTCGTGATTCAATCTCCACACTGTGAGTAACCGTCTTTACTTTTTATTAACGAAATTTTTTGAGAAACAAATTGTTTTAAATAGGTATATACTATAATTTTGACATGATAATATTTTTAAGGTCGACATATATATTGATATATTGTGTTCATATTTGAACAATTTAAAATTATATTAAATATATTGTAAAATACATTACGTGATCACCCTAAGTTCTGATTTTTTGTACAAAACTTTCACAAAATGTTGTAACCATTTTATAACGAAATGTAGCTATGTTATTTTTTTGCATAACTTACAGGGAACTTCAAAATACCCGCCAAAACATCGGATTATCGAGAGTCGTCAGTATATTTAAATTGCTATTTAATAATTTATTTTACTATTATTAAATAATAATATGATAGATTAAATTTTTTTTCCCTAAAAGATTCCATTTTTTTGAATATTAATTATTAAAATAATATATTATGTGTATTCACTTTATAAATTTATACCTAATACATTATTATTAACTATTATTATCATTTTTTTGAGGCTCTAGTAAAACGGCTAAAGTATAGGTTCGTAGAATAATTAATAGATAATAAATTAAAATTTATTTAAATACTTTTAAAATATAATAAAATAAAATAATATACTAATAAATGTCGAATGACGTTTTTAAAAGATTTTAAGTTAGGAAGTAGTTAGGTAAGTAAATCTAGAATTTAGGATTAAAATAAATTGTATAATAGTAACACAATGGTATAAAAATTTGAAATAAAAAAAAATCATTTTGAAGGGTGGGTGAAGTCATCTGGTGTTAACAATTGAACTTCCTTGTACCTAACAGAAAAATATTTATCATGAATATGTTACCGGAAAAGATGATAATTCAGGAATTGTCGTGATATCCTAGTCATTGTTGACTATGACTGGAAAGGATAGGCAATGTTTCAAAACGAAAATATCCCTTGATTTGCTATGCAACACCACCATCCAAAATAGTTAATAACTAATAAGTATTACACTACAGTATTCGTTTTTTAACTTAGTGTTTAATGTTATCACTTATCATCAATGCCTTATTGCATTCTTTTATTAGGAATTAAATAAATAAATAATTAATAATAATTAATTAATTTAATATTTTAATATTATTACAATATTTAGCATCATTGCCTTCTTTGTTTAGAAACTAACGTCAATTACTAGTCATTTATGACAATTCCTTGCTAAATCAGGCATTGTCAGTGTTGACTAATCATTGTCGACATTAATTGATTATAATATTTTCCGGTAACAAATACATTTCGTTACAAAATGGTTACAACATCTTGTGAAAAATTTAAAATTTGGGATGCTGGTGTGATAATGTGATATATCACGTACAGATCACACAAGAAACTCATTTAGAGTTTTCAAAAAATTAAGCACAAAAATAAAAGTAATAATTATTATAACCGGTAATATATTCAATAACAAAGCTTGCATTAAATAGTAATATTATACTATGTTGTCAATATAATATTTTATACAAATATATCATACATAATATATCATCAAAGACTTAAGGTACTCATATATTATAATATAATGTTTTAAAAAAATTTGTTGAATATAATATAATATAAAATATTTTATAAACATTCTAAAAGTATAATAATACATTTTATTTTAGAAAGTGTAATACAAACTTACACAAACTTTAATACGTAGAGATAGGATTTTTATTATGAGTCAATATGAAATTATATTTTTACAGCTCAATCTCACTATCTGAAAAGAGGAAATGTATGAAAATTCTCAGAACGACCTTTAGATATCTTTGAAATAAGAAAATGGATTGGCGTACTGGCATTCATAGGTGTGAATTGACTTTTTTCACTGGGGATGCCCGTTGTAGGTATATATTTTTAAAAATAGATGAATTTTTAACTCCCTTCATAGACTTAAATCTGAATTTTTTTTTAAATTTTCTTCTTTTATTTAGGTTGCTATTCATATTTGTATGCTAATATTATGATTTAAAATACAATAAAATATAAATAATTAATATTATTGTAATAATGTAAGCAGTATTATATTAAAATTTAAAAATTTAAATCAACGGTAATGACCGTTTATAAGACATTAAACAACTTGTGAGATCAATCTAAACGTTTTGTGATGACAAATATGATACTTATTACTTATATTGATAACTTTCACGCTAATAATGTTATCTTGCTACTTTATTGTTATTAGTTATCTGCAACTTTGCTACTCTGTAAGGTAACGTATATACTCGTATTTATGTTACTGGTATCGATGTAATAGCCCAATTCCAAATTCTCAACTCTCATTATCACTAAAATGTACTCGGTGAAAATCACGATTAAAGATCTTATCTATATAGTCATAATGAAAATTTAAAAAGCTTAACTAGTTAGTGATTTCTATTAAAACTACTTATGGTATAGGTTTAGAAAATGTTTCACTACAAATTAAAGAACAAAAAAACTACTCCACGGATTGCAAGCCATGGCCATGGCTTCCCGGGCATCCTCCCTGTGTACGCCAATGCCGGAATTATTAACCATGGTAACGGTAATTAAAATTTATTAAATTATGAAATAACTAATATCTATAATGGTTTTAAATACTTATAAATTACAATCTATTATTTAAAATTGAAGGTCTGAAAGTAAAAAATAATGAAATAAATTGAATTCTCCGCTTTCGTGACCTGGCGTTGTTATTGAAATGTATAAAATGTTCTCGAGAAATAAATAGTATATCCAAATGCATTAATAGTTTTTGTATTTGCATTTCACTTGAATCTTGACGGTTTCTAAAACGAAAAACCCTCAGAATACCGTGGTTATTAAAAAGAAAAGAAAAATATATTATCATTTTTAAATTATCCTGTGCAGCTGGCTTATATCTATCTATGAAATATCCGGTATTCACCGGTATATTATTATTATTATTTGTTTAAACCATTTTTTTGTTTGTTATGGAAATTGTTCTACTCTCCCCGCTTCAACTAAACCTTTCAACACACATACCGTTCCAACCCGAAGTCAGCCATACATAATTATTTAATAATAGCTAACGATAATATATTATATTGTTATTACCATAAAAAGTGCTGGACTATATTATTACAGGGACACATGCGTCACTAAAGCGCTCCGTTAGGTATACGTATAATATAATATTATGCATTATTCATTTGTAGGCTTATATTGTATATATACTGTCTTCAATAATCGCAGTATAAATTGCCGATCAATAAGAGTGTAAATCTTCTTTTGTGATATTATTATTATTATTATCATCATCATCACACGACGGAATATAATGAATATATACAGTGCGATTAATAGTTATACAGTGCATTTTTATAGGAGAGCTCTATACGTCCGAAACTCGACTTTAAAGAAGAAAAAAATACGGGTAAAATATTCAGCCATAAAGGATTCTATTTTAATTTTGTTCGTTCACATTCATTACAGATACAATAATTTATTATTATTATGTGAACTATACGGCTAAAGCCGTATCGATGTTGAAATAATGTTGAAATATAACTCATCGCTATGTTAAATATATAGATACATTTCGTGAAGTTTGAAATTGATATTCTAGGACAGAATCACTATTCAGTCATCAGTTGAAATGTAAATGTAATGGTTATATAGTATTATATTATATAACTATTATTGATAATATATTTAAGTTAAATTGCTGTTAATAAATGTATTCAATAGAACTTGATTTAGCATACTATTTTAGCATATTATTTCTTTTGTTTTCGGAAAATATCAAAAAAAAATCTTTAAGATAATCCTTATATAATGCAATCTCTTTTCATAACGAAAAAATCAAGACAAAACAGAACTTGCTTAAAAAAACGTTTTGGACCGCGATAAATCTTATGCTTTAGAGTGTACGTGACGATCAGCCACGTTAAACGTGTACAATAATTATATATATATATGATGTTACACAGAAATCGTTTTATGTACTCTGGTCGTGTTTTTCGAATCCAATATTTTCTTTTATCGAACTAACGAATCGTATGACCCGAAATCGTAAGTAGAAATTGTCTATTTTGTTTTACAAAACGTAAATTCGCAAAACAACCAATAACCATACGTTAATACCGGCATAATAATGTTACAACGAAAGAAAAACATAGCAGTCCGCTTACACAAACAAATAAATACTGCCATGCTGTACCTACGTTATGTGCATTTTACATATTACTTTTAAGCTATTTTCGCTTGGGTGAATATTTGACCTGCTGGATATTAAATACGATTTGTTTTCGATGTTAGGCCTACACATTGACATTCTTTTCTGTATAATATGCTGCGTATGTAGAGCAAACTATTCGAATATAACCACGAATACCGATCATAGAGATGCAGTGGTCAGTAATAAAACAAGATACAAAGAAAAGCCATCTGTTTATTTTTTTCAACAAATTGTTTACAAAATTATCTTTGAAAATAAATCGTTTTAAAATTATTGAAATAGAAAACTAACTATTTCAATTGTGCTCTCAAGAGAATAACGCGCAGTCTGATGAAATAAAAGACATAACCACATAACGTTATCTCACAATACAGTGTAGACTAAAAATTAAATGTAACACCTATTTTTTAACATAATAAATATTATTTATCTCTTTATGTTTATTTAAATGAAAAATAGTACATTTTATTATTATAAGTTAAAAAGTGCCGAACTTGTTTAATGATGAGTGTAAAACCTATTTTCAGGTCCTGTGTAGAATGGTGCGAATATAGTATAAAACAGTTTTATACCTACCTAATATCTTTATGTTTTTAATCATTTAATCTTTTTGTAGTTTTTTATGTTTTTCACGAAAACTTCTAGAAATTTGTAAAATGTACTTTTTTGGTATCATATGCATTACATTTTCAATAAAAAAAAGTTGTTGCAGAAAACTTCTAAAAATATGTTATTTGAAAAAATAAACAAGTATAAAAACTCAGAACTGCATCATCGTATAACCAATTTAACTTCAGAAAAATACTTAAAAAGTGATTGAATTGAATTTAATATCGAAATTTTATTATGATGATTCCAGGTAAGGTCAATTTTTCTACTAAGATTATTATTTATTTATTGTTATTATTTTTTATAAAAACGAAAAAGTTACGTAAAATAAAAAATATTTATTAAAAATAAAAAACAAAACAAAACAACGTATTATGAGTTGTGTATCAACTATTAATAGTGGTTTTCAAATGTTTTCATTTTTCATTTTCAATGTTTTCGTTACGAAAAAAAATAATTCCACAAGTATTGCTCGGATATTATTTGTGGGTACTGATTGATATAAATTACAGTTATTTATTTGGTTGAACGATTACAACGGCAGTGGCATATTTAGGGGTACCAATAGGGGCAATTATTACCCCAAACAACACTTTTTTAGGTGGCAGTAAATTTAACTGAAAGGTTTTGATTGAAACGTACGAAAAATAAAACCCATATATTGCAGTTATCTAAGATTTTCATCAGCAAATATATTTTTTAAAGCGATAACACTATTCTATTGTAGACCCCAATAAACAATAACTTATAAGTTTTGCAAAGTTATATCTTATATCTTATACGCATTGGCGAGATTATTATTGAGTATAAAATACAGCATTGAAAATGGATTTAATATTACATATAAGGCGAAAAGAATATTTTTATAATATTAGTGTTAAATTTTTAAGATAAACTAGGTATTTGAACAAACTATAAGAAGTATAATTAAAGTATAGGATAGATTCATCTGACAAGTAATATTGGGATTGTGAAGATGATTAGAACAATTATTTTATTAGAATTTTTTGAATGTGTTTAAACACTTTCAACATTTAGTCTTATTATTATGATTCACGGTGGATAATTGGACATCAAATATTACGCGATCATAATATTAATTCTTGAGTATATTAGTGACGGTTTAAATATCACATTCACGCATGAAGGCAACGACATGGTAAAGAATAATGATTAGTGAAAAATACACGTATATACCTAACTAATGGATTTATATGTCTAATATGTACGACACAGTGGCGTATTCAGAATGACTTTATGGAGGTGGTTACAGGAATAAAAATTAATCTACAACATAATATTATTAATAAATATAAATTTAAATGGTTAAAAATAACATTTAAAAAAAAGCCCAAGGGGGTGATTACGCCACTGGTACGTTCAAAACAATCAAAACCATATGCAAAGTGAACACATAACTCAGTGATATGAGATTATTATTATAATATTGAATGTATTTACTTAAATTGTTATAATAATATATTGTCAACTGTAAAGATCCATTCATGAAAATGTATCATAAATTATTAAAAAGTGGGTTTTAAATATTATTAAATTATGAAAAATAAACTAATATTTTAAACTTAAGGAAAAAAGTAGAGATACTGAATACTGATAAATTATTTTATTAGAATCATTCGAAAAATGTTAAAGTGAAATAAAATTAAGCATTGTGCTTTATTTTTCTAGTAAGTTTTTTAAAAAGACTTTTAAGTATTATTTTATAAAATATTTATTAATTTTCGAAAATATCACTCGGCATTTAAAATCTGTAAAAACAAAATAATAGTAAAATAAATTAAATACTAATACATATTATACTAGAATAAATTTCCATTTATCTTTTGAATTAGGTGATGAATGTTCAAGTTAATATGAAAATGTACAGTTCAATATTTATTTTATTACAAAGTTTCATACAATATTATAAAATAATCGTTTATTCATAATTCAGTGCAATATGTAGCCTCACACACATAGACGATGTTTAAATGATCAAACTAGTAAAACATATATATTTTTTTTTAATATAGCTTTTGTTCAAAAAGTAAGTTTCATTATTATTCATATCTTACACTCAGAACGGATGAAGACGTCATGTATCGATTGTATAATATTGTATTTTAGTGTGTTATTCGTTAACACTTTTTGCGGCAGTTGGAGTCCTCCGAAAGTTTCATATGCGACCCCTTATTTATTGATTGGAAATTGGTTACAGTCTACAGATGGTACTGTTTTCCTGAAACTTGAGAAAAACAACGGTCTAACGATACTTAAAGTGAAGTGTGGGTGATAGCTTCGGAATCATATTTACCTTCCATGGAACTTTTTAACATTTTAAATTTTTTCTAACGATTTGGGTTGAATTTTTTTAAGTTAATTTTTAGTTTTCTCAATAATTAACAGTTGCTATCTGTTAATTTAGACAATTATATGTGTCATTATAATTTAGAATATAATACTATAGATTAAATATTATACTATACCAATAAAATATTTCAATAATATTTTACTTCATAAATAATTGTATTCGAAATGTATTTATATTATTATTTTGAATTAATTATGCTTTTTCTGAGTTAAAAAAAATACATGTATATTCATTTATATTTATATTGAAAAATTGTTGTACATAACTTTATTGAACAATAAATGTAAAAGTTGTACATTTTTCGAACATAGAATAATTTTTCAATTAATAGTATTAATTTATACGTAGGTATGATAAGTAATAGTCTTTGTATTTGCACATACGTTTATGTTATCACTTATCTTTATGTTTTTCTTTATGTTTATGTTTAATTATCATACTGTTTTTTATTTTATTAATTGTCTACGATGTAAATTATGTATTTAAATTAATTGTTATAAACTGCATTAAGTTTTCTGTAATTGCAAATTTAAACATAACCTATAGCGAATATAACAGTTATGATTCTAATATTATTATTAATAATATTAAACAATATATGTAATACTATATGAGTATAATGCAAAAATGATTTTAGCATACATTTCTTGTATTTGGTATAACTATAAGTTTAATACATGTATGTATCTATAGAATTTAATAAATTGTTATCTTTGGTCACGCCACAAACAAATCTTGCAAAAATGTGTACAAAATAAGGGTTTGTGAATAAAATATCATTCAGGTAGAAATGTAGAATACAATTTATTGATTTTGGTCTTAGCATTTTCTACATTATATAAAGCCCAAAGTGAACTTGGATTAAGTCTTAATCAGTTATTTCTTTTGTGTAATCAATCTTTAAATACATTTTAATAGTTTATAATACAATTTTCTTTAGAAATATTTCCAATTTTGTGCATTCGAAATTTGGATCAATTATTATTACAGCACAACGTTATAACTTAATACGTTTAATTAAATTTGATGAGAAAAATATTAAATTATGTTTTAATAATACCTTATACACTTACAAGAGTTTATAAAATGAAAACTTTTAAAAATACATTTTAACAAAATAATCAATTGCATTTTTCATCAGTAAACTCTTCTAGAAAAATCAATACTTAAGATTGATTATTATAGAATCTATTATTACCAAATAATAAGCTTTCATTTTCCAAAACATTTGTTTTAAATAGTTTTTGAACCTAATACATTATTTCTGCTCCAGTAATAGCAATAAGCCTATACACAATATATTATCTTGGAAACTGGAAAGTATGTTCTTTCAATCATCGTATAATAGATGAAAAATACTTAATTAAAATAAGTTTTATAAAATAAATACTTTAATGATTCAATGTCTATTTGTACTTGGAAATAAATTTTTGTCGAGGACCACTATTCAACAAGTACATAAATTTCCTTTTCTTTTTCGGCAGAAACTTTATCCGATAAATTTCGGCCATGCCATTATGAAATGTCACAGTATGCGTTTCAAACACAAATGAATTACTTATATTATAGAGTTAAAGAAAATGCATACCTAGTAATACTAATTTATAAAACGCCGAGAATTAAAAGAAATAGTAATACAATTGTGCATTGGTATATTTTGTTGCAGGTTCGTTTTGAATTGTTTGTGTAATTGTACCATCCACAATCACGGTGTAGACAATAACGTGAAATTTAACGCCGCGTCAATGGAAGTATATCATCTATACATACGCATTACTGCATTAGTGCTGAGTACAGTGTGTATGATATACATTATCGAGGTAACAATAATAACCCACCTGGATGTGCGCATGTCCGTATATTATTATAAAGGCGCCCGGAGTGAAAATGCGTGGCTACTACGCAGCTATAATAAATTAATATTTAAATGAGCCACGAGATCCGTTTCCGAAATTCGTCCAAAAAACAAGGTGAGTCATAGATACTTAGGAACGTATTTTAATGATATTATTATAAAACGTCATGTTCAATATGACGCACAGTCTCCCACAGTAACAGCGATCCCGGTCGGTGTCCCGTTACGCAGTGTCGAGGACTCGTAGCTCAACGGACATCGTAGAGGACACGCTTAGAGACACGCGTGGCAAATTAATAAGCAAAAAAGATTACATACGATATTATTATCGTTTATAATGCATATTATATACGATGTGTGTGCTGGCGAAATCGCGAGGAAAATGGTTCAGAGTGACTATTTTGCTGTAGAAATCTAGTCTGTTTTTATGCAGTGATTATTAATAAATCCTAGGCGGTTCAGGGCAACGACAACAAATTTTGGAAATTTTTTAAGTTTAGTTATTTTAAAATGATATTATAGTTTACAAATAAAATATAAGCATTTATATTCTATAGAATATTAATAAATTTAATTATTTTACCAAGGAAATAAAGTAAGTTTTATATAAATGGTATATAATATTTTTAACTGTCAATATATCGGCAAATTTATGGGAAAATAATTACTATTTTTATGTTATGAAAAATAAAATTGTAAAATTATATTATAATCACACATTTTATTGCCGCCCTGCGGTAAATCAATCACAATATAGGAAAATATATCGTTTTCAATTCGATAAGCTATATTATCATTCATTCGGTTGTACCTACTCCAACGTGATGAACCGGAATCGACGAACACGGCGTTTAGGTTTTTTGTTTTTTAATCAGTCACAATAAAATAATATTATACATCTACATCGCAATGGTCATAATATTCTCGGTGTAACGTGGATGATGGTGAACTCGTCATCAGGACACCGTCTAAAGGGTCCGCGTAGATTCGTGTACTAACGCGAAATTCGCACGTGCACATAATAATATAAATAATTAGTCCGACTTCAGAAGATTCAATAATGTACTTTCGCGAAACGGCACAATAATAATTATTATCATTAGGACACGTCTCGCTGATGTATAAAATCCATTTGCGTTCATTAACCTTATTGATATATTTATTGCGTTGTGTGTACGGCGAATCCGCCTATTGAGTGCAAGCGGACCGGCTACAGTTATTATTGTCATTCCGCTAACGCATTTTATTAGCATTATTATTATGTCCCGTGATAATAATAATAATAATAATATAGAGGCGTTGTTGTAGGTCGTGCGTAATGGTGTGTACCTATGCGGCTTGCGTATACAACACAATGTTTGCATATATCGAACATAATGCACCTGGCTGCAGATTGCAGCGCAGTCGTGTCGTTATTAGAACAAAAACTTATTATATTAAATAACCCGAAGATCGCCCCGCCGACTACAAAGAAATGTGTTTTTAATTGATAGTTACGGTTGTGCACGCGTCAGAGCGTCACGTTAAATATACGAACCTCTCTGTATCTGCGGCGTATTATTAAACTTTTCGCCGAGTCTGCAGCATAATATTATTCCACGACGGAAAAATAGATGTTCTACGTTCTACGTATTACGCATTTAATTCATTAAATTCGGTATACCTACTTAAGGTGTTCGTCGTCGTTATAATTGTCGTTAAGAGTAATTCCACTCATTACTTATAGTATAATAATATTATGCAGCATAATAATTCGTAGAACGGTTGTCGCACCCTTCCCGCTTCAGACGACAGTCCGCGCACACAACTCGACGCGTCATCGGCTTGTTTTTACGAATTTGAATCGACAGATTTGGCGTACTCGCATAAATATTATGATATTTAATACATATCTATCTTGTGTTCGCCACTCAGCTCCTAGTATTACCTCTCTTAATAACAATATTATTATCTCGTCGTAATCCCTCTCGTCGACGCCTATTCTGTTATATTATTATAACTTGTACATTATTAATATTCGCCACGTTTCCGTCTTACTTGCAATATTAATAATCATTATGTGTTAAACCGATAAATCGTGTCACATATACAATTCGTGGCGCAAGATTCTCGGAATTTCATATTCCACTCGAGACGAGTTACCGAAATGTGTTACCCCCGACACCTCAAAGTCTTTCAACTTGGAAATTGTTGCGTATTATGTTATTAATTATTATATAATAATTTGTAACTAAAATAAAAAAAAGCCAACCACATCAGTGCTCTGGAAAACGCCGTTTCAAGTTCTGGGTTCCAGGGAAACCTGCTGTTGTCTGTTACTCTAACACCTCAAACATTAAATAGGTAATTAAAATTTCGAATTCAAAATTGTTTGGTATTATGACATTTATTAGGTAACAATTTGTATCAACAAAAAAAAATTCTCCGAGAGAGGAGGTACCAAGGTGTAACCCAGTGTAAAATGAAATATTATTTCGTTTGGATCGATAAGGTACGATAATAAAAAAAATTATAATATTTGTTTGATTCAAAATACCTGTTGGATTTTCGGACGACACAACATTATTATTATGTTAAAATAGAACATTATTTCACTTTTTATGTTTGAAATTCATATAAGATATCAAACAATTTAACAATATTATAACAGTACGTCCTAAAAATAATTGTATATTGTATCTTAATGCATGGTATAATATCATTATAAATGCTCCGGAACGTCTGCGGATTATATTTGGATAACATTATATTATTGTTAACACGGTTCGCAATGAAAACAAAATCACTGTGTACTCAATGCGTAAATACTGTTATTACGATGAACTTCTCTTATGTTTTTACGTTAGGTACCATTTAATTTAAGATTTTATAATATTAGTTTTCAATAAGTGCGACCATGTTAGTCGTCAAATCAAAGCTCCGTTGATGAAATAAGGTCGCGATTGAGACAACTGTGAGTATTGTCATTAATATATTATATTTATTTATTTATAGAATATTACGGGCGAAGTTAAATTACGTATTGCATATAAGACCGAGGCTATACACGACGTTTTCCGCCGCGTTTCGAACGCTGCGTATTCCGCTTCGTTTTCCGCGGCGTTTTCCGTCAAATTGAAAATGCGTTGGTTTATATCAGAGTAGCTATACACAACCTAATACGCCGCGTTTTTATTACTTCGGCGTTCGCTCGCCAAAACGCAACCCAACTGGCGTCTTCCGCTGCAGATTAAAACGCGGCGTATTACGTCTGTCGTGTATCAAAAGATGAATAAAGCAGAATAGTGTAATTATTTTGACAGTAGTTTGTGAAACGATTCGGCACTGAGAAGGAATATGGAAATTAAAGGATACTGTGGCACTCTAAATCTTATACTGGAAAGGAGAGTGGAGTCATCTATTGAACTGCCTAAGAGCTTATGTAGAAATGATAGATTTTTAGCTGCTCTTTTATCAGTCAATGAAGTGAGTTGGTTTGCTGAGCAGAGAGTGTGAAAGTATAGGCAATCTTTTGGATGTAAGAAGCGAATGATAAGAAATTTCTTTGAACGCGTTCTAGTTGGAAAGAGTTCTAAGCGGTGTTTACTATTTTTTTTATGTCATCTGGATTAATAATTGTTGTTAATCATTAATCACTATACTTATTACTTAATTGTATTTTCGTAATTTATGAATATTTGTGTATTTTCTCAAACATTTTAGAATTACTCATTGAATAAAAGTTATAGTTTAAAAGAGATAGGTAGATATATGTATAAAAATACTGTTTTTTTTCAGTAAATGTATATTACATCGAAAACGGTCGATGTTACATTGTTAATGTTTTGATGGTAATTATTGTTGATGCGATCGGTTTCGAACGATTGCCAGATGTTTAAATGTTCAAATTAAATTTTTTTTCCGAGGTTGAAAATCCAGCCATAAAGCATTCTAATAAACTTCAATGAACTGATTTCTGAAACAATTAAATGAAAGAGTAGCCAAATTGGTTCCTGTTCAAATTTATGATGATTTCATTACTGTCGAGTTGATTCTCAGTTTTAATTACGCACATTTCTCTTCCCATCTGTTCAGGTTTGGTAATGTCAACTTTAATGTAGGAATGATTAAAAATGTGTGTTAGCGATTGTTGAGTAGAATTTAAACAGTTATTACTTGGATATAAAAAATAAAAATTATAAAATATAATAATTAATAAGTTATTTATCTTTTCACTAAACATAAACTCCATAATATAACGAAAACAAATTCATGTATAAACGCAATGTGTTATTCGAAACTGATTAGTGATCACTAAGATTATTATTACACGTGAATTGAAAAATTATAATACACCCACATAATAGTTATATTTGGTGTCACCTGCGTGTTACAGTTGTTTGCAAATTGTGGGGCTGTTTCTTTGTCTTATAGTTATTTCGATCATAAAATGTTATAAAGTGTATATATACCTTATACCTACTCAAAATAATAAGAATTTAAGGTGTTTATAAATTCTCACAAATATATTTATTAAATTTCAAATGTCCATCTCATTAAGATCATTTATTTTAATTTTTATTATTCGAGGGGTTTTATGGTATTTACACAAAAAAACCAATTTTTTTTTTTTTAATTCAATATTTTTACTTAAAAAATCACTTTATAACGTGCTAATGACTAGGTTTTTATCTCATCAATTATTACTAATCGTATTTTTTTCGAGCGGATCCATACGATGTATCCATATAACGGGTAGCGACAAAGGATTATAAGAGAATAATTGGAATATTTACTTTACAAGAATCGATATTATTTAGGTTCAAGCTTTACCTCTGGTAAAATAAAACCTGATAGATAATTGTTATGTATGATTTTTACCATATTCGGTTGAAAATTTACCTTTACGTGCTTATTCTTTATCGTGGCCAACATCAGTGATGCGACATCGTTGATTCTTCCTTGTATTCTATTGTAAAGCCTGTGGTAAAATTGTGTAGCGTTGAATCAACGCTTTTCGTGTATTATTTCTAGAAACAACAAGGGAAGAATTACCGTGGTAAACGATGGTAAAATAACACTTTATTATGGGAAATATAATGACTTTGAAGTTAAATCAACACTATTTTGGTCTTGTGTGTATTTACAGTAAAAGATTAAAAAAACGTGGTTATCCATTTTTACATTTTACTATTCGAATAAGTTTTAAAAGTTGCTTTATATCATTATAT
Source organism: Aphis gossypii (assembly GCF_020184175.1). Lineage (NCBI taxonomy): Eukaryota > Metazoa > Arthropoda > Insecta > Hemiptera > Aphididae > Aphis > Aphis gossypii. The sequence goes on from NC_065532.1 coordinate 52,877,013, forward strand.
AAAAATTATCTAAGAAATCAAATCTAACAATAACGGTATATAGTTACAATGAAATTTTTTTAATATTATAAATTTACTAATTATAATATTCTAATACATTAATTTATTGTTAAAAAGTTGACGTTTTATTTATTTAACATTAAAATTTTTGTGTGTGCGTACACAGTTGGACACATCTACATTTTATTGTCTTTTATACGAGTTACCCATCCGGATATTGTAGATGTAGACGATGACATTGAAAATTGGCAGCCGAAAACTGATCGACTTCCGGACTTTCGAACACTCGTTCGTAAGGGTGGAATAACAAGGTGGCAGCGGCGGTGTTGTTCCAGACAAGCACCCGCGTGAATTTTATGTTGGCTTCAAGTCACGGACGCCTCTGTTGAGCGCACTGCACTGGAATAACGCGATGACCAAGCTGTTGGTGTAGGCGTGAGCGAGCGTTAACCGCAAACCCTGATCGTCTCGGGCGCCTTTGCACATATTATCTATACATATACAGAATCACATAATGGCGAGTAGTACTTAATCAGTTATGACTTATGATGTAGGTATAACGTAAATCACGATAATAATTTTGCTACGAAAATATAATCTCGGGAAGAATAATATTATCTTATTAGTCGAATACCTGAGATAGCCCAAGTCAGGGCACGCGCTCGTATAAATACAACAATATATTATACGATTATGTTTTTCGCACAAGAGTACAAGACGTTTACGTTTTGGAGTTCTTGCTAGCGTACTATGTAGAACCGGCGGCCGCTTGTGATGGACGCGCTACTGGCGTAGACGTAAACGCGCGCCGCCAAGACGATATTGTAGCGGGACCAGCGGCGCTTACGGGCTAGACCGCTGCCGCCGCAAATCGTCTGGCATAATGGACGCTGCAGAAAAAAGAAACGCGACGCAAGTCCGGTCTATAGTCCGACTCCGACACTGAACGATTCGGCACGACAAGCGATGACCGCCTTTCTGTTGTTGACGTCGATGATAACAACGTGGACGTTATGTTTGTTGTTTTTATATTTTTCACTGTCTTAATATCCATAAGATAAACCAACGATTTTGCTACCTTTTTTATTGTTATTTCATCGTTTTAACTAGCCACTACCTCCTCCACACAAACTTAAACCAGAACGTTTTTATGAGAATGTATTATTTTATCTTCTAAACGTACTTTTTTATTGTACAAAGTGTGTGTTAAATGTAACATGTTGTTAAATATACATAAAAATGTAATGTAAGACTCATAAACAAATATTTATTGGCTTACTTATGAATCTAATATAAATTTCCAGGTACCGCGAAGCATCATTTGTTACATCTACTTGCATGCGCAGTGCACACGGTTATGAAAATAAATTATTATAATACTCGTTCAAAAATGATGTGCACTACAAATCCCACGAATTACGACACTTCGATGAATAACCGTAGGGTTGGTAATCTCAGCCCAACCTTCCATGAAGGACTGTACTTGATTCCAAAATTACTCATTTGGTTTCTCGTTTTCATCACTAAAACCAAATAAGTACCTACTTCTAAATAAAATCAATTTTTGTTTTTGGTATAACTAAAAAAATAACCACAGATACATGACATTTTCATCATAATATGTTTATTATTTGGATTTTTATTTTGAGAATTAAAACTGCACTAACAATTAATAGTAAATTTGTCGAACCACGGACTTTATTATTATGCTGCAAAAATGTTTTCGTAGTTACAAATTGTTACATAATAACTAAAATAACATAATACCAAAGTCATCCAAAGAGTTTTAAAGTCAACATTTGACCCAGGGGCGCCAGGACAACACACCTGAGAAATCGAGTGGCGGTGTTAAAGTAATTCGGGTAGTATATTTCATTTTCCTTCAAAAAATTTATATCGTTTTTATTGTGCAAAATTTATCGAGATCCGCTATTTGTCGTGACTCGTGACCCATTTTCGTTATTATCGGAACCGGGTTAAACAAATTGTATGACAAGCACGCAATACTCGAGAAGCAGATAAAATATATTAAACATTGGATGTTATTGTATTCATCTTTCCACGAGGTGAGATTTATCCGAACAGAAACCGAGCCGTATAAGCGCGTACACATTGTATTATTTTGTTAGCGGTAAAAGCCTAGGAGTTTCGACTCGTTACAAATTATCGTATTTATCTGCTAACAGCCCGTAGTGTTGCGCCTGTGGTTAATATAATTTGTTCAGTAAAGCGATATGAAAATGACCGTAGTGTACACTGTACACCTCTGTATTAATAATGCTGTAATATTATACGCGAGAAGCTCTGTAGACATCTCTGCGGCAAATACTGCACCGAACGTAACATTTGATTACGATTGTACGTCGCCGCCGCCGCAGTTGGTAAACATTAAGAGGACGTCGTATCCACATGTGTTGTCTCCGTCTTACTAACGTACAATATGGCAATTTTTCGTTCAGCAGAATCCGTTTTATGCTGTCAGCTAGAGTAAATTGACCTATCATCAAACTTAAAGGTAAAAATAATATTATCTAAGATATCACGTAGGATTTTATTGATTTTTTAATTTTAAACTGAATTATAGCTATATATGATATTAAATTGCTCATAAAAGTCATAACTCACTTCAATATACGTAAAGTATATTTAAATATTCCAAAAATCAGATTTTGAATAACTAAATTACTGTAAAAGGAGGTAGTCATCTTTGCCGAATTATCTAATATACGTATATAATAATATAAAATATGTATTGTATTCTGTTACGAATTAAGTTGTTAAATGTTATGATTTTCATTAGTCGTTTTCTAACGGAAAATTGTTCGAGTTTATTTTAGAATTTTAAACCATAGATGAAAGCGCTTGATAGGTGATATATTTATGAAAAATGTATTAGTTATTAAGTAGCTATTCGATATGAGACGCAAAACATGCATTTAATTGTTTGATATGTCGACTATCCAATTATAGGTATTCACTCTCACAAATTTCAGATAAACCCATTCCTCGGAGTAGGTGGTAGTTCCCCCGGATGTTTGTGTGGTTTATTAATTTAATGTTAAACCTATTTGTAATTGTAGTGGTCTCGTTCATTCCATAGTGACCTCTGCTGAGTTACAAGACTATATGAGTGTGAGACTTGAGTAATGACTTTGGTGAATATTGAAGAGGTTCTTTGAAGCCTTTGTTAATTTATTTCGAATGAAATGCATATTTTTAGACCTTTTTAATATTATGCCGTTGACAAACTATGATTTTAACGGGGTAATTGCCCGTATTTTAGTCGGATCCAGTTGTATTTGGACTTTTTATACAGTATATATATATATTACCTTTCATCTATTATGTTTTAACAATCCCGTTACTTCCAATACCTATTATATGATTCAATACTGTATTATTTGCACAAGATTGCCGAAAACCGGTAACTCGGGGTTCAAACGATTGTCGTTTAAACGTATCGGTCGATCGTTGACAATATATTATTATAATAATGTCCAATATATATGTAATATATTATTTTTGTTCCATGGTATGGCAGTGGCCCGACCGACCGTGATATTGGAAAAATAAAACGTCGTCTGTAACTCTATAATAAATATATTATATAGATTAGGTAGTGTATGGTGTGGCTAGAGAATTTATCATATTATACTAAACAGAACGATAAATGTATATTATATTATTATAACAAAAAGTAAATCCCGTACCCAATATATTTGATCAATATGTCTACAGCGCAAAATATTTCTACCGTTTTATTTCATCGCTATCGCCTAGACATTATTTTTGTTTTCAACTGAATATTAAGAATTACTGCTACGGCTCGATAAAAAACAATTTTTCCGTTGCAGATGTCTCGATTACCTATTGTTTGTCTTAAAAGTTTGATAAACTTGTTATTAATATCGTGTATATTATTATGTTACACTAAAATACACAAAATATCACCTCGAAAAGGAGCTTAGTTAAATAAAATAACTGGGAACACCTACTAAAGACCCTTACAATTTGATCTTAAGTTAAAGTGTAGTTATTACACAATGAGACAATTTACTCCTCTGCCCACTTTTATAATAGTGGTATTTTAATAATGGCGTTGTATTGTAAATATTAATTTATCATCATAGTTTTAAGTACAATTTGTATAATATAAGTAATTGTGTGTCCAACGCTCCACGAATGCGAGATGAGATAGTTAAAATTAGTTGATACCTAATAATAACCTAACCTAACCTCAAAATATAGTATTTTAAATACCAAGTTCAAATTTCCGAGAGGGAAAGGGTTGAGTGATCTTACTTTTCAAAATAATAAGTCTCTGAAAGTTAACTAATTACATAAAATGTATATAATATTATTCTTCCGACGAATAAAGGTTAGGGTCATACAATCGCAGATATCAGTTATTATTTTTATTTCGATATTTCATATTATTGTTTTGTCATACCGACTACTGTATATTATACACTATGGCTATATATACATATATATTGTATTCTGTTGAAATGGCAGTGGCAGTGGCGTCGTATTTAATTTGTTTTCGTACGCGCCCCGAATAAAATGTTATTATTGTAGCTGACGTTTATAAAAATAATAAATGTCACCCTTGTTTTTAAGAATTCTTTCATTTTATTATTAATTACCCGTTTCGTTTAAAGAAAAAATTCATCGTTATTTTTGTCACATTTTCGAATGGATTTAAACTATGAATAGCTATCGACTTTGAGTATTTTTATTTTTCTAAATTATTTATTTATACAATATTATGTATATTATTTAAATTTTTTTCTAATCAAAGAATGATATTCAAACCAGGCATTTACTTGCTATACAGAAGTGCCACTTTTTAACAGAACTGTTCACCATGAAAATAATAAAAATAATATCTATACAAAAAAGTGAAATGTTTTTATAAACGTTTGGAATCTTATACCGAATATTTTTATTAAAAAACTGTCAACTCCATTTATATTTGGCGAAATTCACTCAGACGACTAAAACATAACTATGTCATGATCTTTTACTTTAGATATCGCGTAATAATAATATTAAAAAAAAATGAGTAGAACATGTATCATTAGGTCGGCATAATTTACCCACCGACAATGTGTGTCATTTTAACTCTTATCATCGTGGAATACTCGTTAAAATAATACCATCACATTTTTTCCGGAAAACAATAACAACACATATTTATTTATTTGTTCATCAATTTTAAAATTATAAAATTTCATTTTCCGATTGAAGTGTAGGTTAGGTTACTAAATTAATCATATAATTGAAATATTGTGCTGTAGGTCTATAATAAAATTATTAAATTTCAAAAATTAAAATTATCTTATTTGCAAAATGTGAAAAATGTGAAGAAATACACCGAGAAAAATCAATAGAATACTTTTTTTTTTATTAAACAATGAGTTAGATGAATATCAATAATAATAATAAAAAAAAATTGTATATGTATGAAAATATTAAATATGGATTATTTTTAGATAAATCATATTTAATAAAATAAAATAAACGATAATTTTTATCTTTCTACATTAAAAATTATAATATTATTTTAACAAGATAATGAAAAGTAATTTGTTTAAAAAAAAAATCCTACGAATATCATAACTGTTAGTATTTATATAATATAATTTTTAGAGTATCGATTTGAATCACTACTGATTGGAGCAATCATACACCTAGTCTAGCATGTACTGCTCATCGAAAGAAGTTTACTATAAAATTGGATTCGATAGATATTTCCGCAAACGTATAATCCTTTTTTTCAGATTTTTTCTACATACATGCATAGGTTTAATTGAAATTACTAAACCACTAAATCACATTAAATGAATTTAAAAGTTTAAAATAAAATTAACATTTATATGTTACCTATACAAATATTTTTCAGAGGGATATCGTAAACTTTTTTCACTAGTTTCTTAAACGTGATAAACATGACGTAGTAGGAATATACCTAGTTATATTATTGATCGTTGAACATACATCTATTAGGATTTATAGAGAAAAAAAACTCTGTAATAAAGACAAGATAATACAAGACAAGACCATCATTCGGGGTTTTGTTTGGGTATCGATATAAGTGTGGACACGTAAAGTATGTTTGGGACGGTAAGTGGTGTTACTGGAGGTAAAGTGCACTTGACTGATATAAATTTGGTCGACATACGATAGAACTATATTATGTTGCGAGATTATTGTCTCATAGGCGTAAGTAGAACTTCAAAATAATTGAATGGATCAATATTCTACCAAAACACGATAAAACTACTTTAATACAATGTAATAATATAGTATATAGGTCATCTTAAGTTTCAAAAAGACCATTGTGTGCATAAGCATTTATCATAATTTTTAATTGTTTTTTTTTATTATATATAAATAAAAACTTGAACGGGTAAAACTATTGGTTAAAAATTAGAAAAAATTTCAACTATAATAATTGTGCTTATGTGTTTCGATGTTCGATATCAATTCGTTATTTAAACAAATTATGAGAAACCTTGTATAATAATATATTCATAATATTTAACCTATAGAAAATATTTGTAACAAAAAACTAAAAAATGTCCTAATTTTAAGAAACCTATTATTAACCTAGAAATAATTTAAATACTTTTATAATACCACTGTTTAATTTAAACTGTGATTTTACTGAAATGTGTATACGGTAATTTTGGTTAATTTTAACGGAGAATATTGTGATTTGTGTTCAAACACTATGTAATTTCCGTGGTAGGATATTTAATTGACTCAGTAAGAACAAATATACATATATAATAAAGTCAAATATAAGAGAAATTTATTATGAAGTTATTCTTAGAATTTATACTGGTATGAATACCATTATTATAATATTCTTATTATGATATTTTTTTTATAAAACTTAAATATATTGAATGAAATTAATAAAATCTCTTCCGTCGTTTAATTGAATTATAAATTCCTTATGGAGCACATTTTTTTATACAGTAAAATATGTTTATAATTTGTATGCCAATCATATTTCTTTGGGAAAATTTAAAAAAAAATAATATTATTTATTAAAAATCAACATTTTTTGCATTAAAATAAATAATAGTGTAGAAAATAATATACATTATGATATTTGAACATACAAATAACTGAGACAATATACTGTCCTTAAAAACTCTAAAGACATAGAATTAAAAATATCAATTTCATTTCAATTTAATTTAATTTATTTATTAAAATTTTCAACTGCTTTTTTATTTTCAATTAAAGCTCCGATATAAATCCTGAAGTGTCTACGTTATCGTCATCATATTATTATGTGTCACGTCGTCCCTCGTAATTTATATTGTAATTGATGTTTTCCATTAAGTTAAGCGGACATTTAGCCAGTTGCCAGTGTAATTATATATCCTTTAACTTATTTTATACTATCACGAGTAGGCTTTTACATTTTGTAATAATTTACTAACCTGTGAGACGCTGATTAAATCTTTGTTTCACTAGAAAAGGGAGGAGGCTTTTATTTCAAATAGTTAACAATTACTGCAGTGTATACATCAAACACGGGACAGATCTAAGTTATTCTAACGAGTGCCTCATATTGTTTATTTAAAAGCTTTTACACAAAATCAAACTGAACATAATATTACCTCGGACACGGCTTCACTTATTTGACTTATGTTGTACCGTGTTAAGGTTGACGTTTTTGCTATAAAATGTTTTCCCTTCAGAAGTTAGATACAATTATTTATTTATTTTTCATTGGAGCTATAGAGGATTCAACTTTTGGTCATATACTAGATCGAAATTATATTAAACTATATTAAATTTCATAATCACATTAATTATGAATACGCGATAACAATATAAGACAATGATGTAGGTCAAATATTCATCTTGCATAGTATATACACGTTGGTAAAATAATAATAATTTTGATTGAAATTAATAATTTAAAAATACTCCAATGAAAAATGTTATCAGATTATTTTTAACATTGTTAGCTTTGAATTTTAATAATCAACAGTAAAAATAATATAAAATGAGAACAATTTTGATGAAAATTAAAAAAAAAAAAAGAAAATTACATGTGAACATTTTATAGTTTTTACTAAAAATATTTAATTTAATATAAAATATTACTAAATTAAAACTGGATAGATAATGTAGTTTTGTACCTATATAACATTATATTATCACATGATATCTATCTAGTAAATATTTTTAAAATATATCATAATAATTGTTTAAATAAACTTAGGTACCGGAGTAGTTAAATAAAAAAAAGACAAGATCTCTATTACAATTAAATTCTTAATAAATCTATAAATGTAATAATATCTTAAGTATTTTTTTTTTTTTGAGTAGATTTGTATAAACATCAAATATTGTATAACCTAACTTATATTGGATTTGTTTTTACTGAAATAAATAAAATTCTATGAACTACAGATAAAAATAAGTTACACATTAAATAGATATATTTTATAAGTCATAAAAATACATGTTAAATATTCAAAGATTCATTAATCATCTAGAATTTTTATTTATATACCTATAATTACGAATTGGTAAATTAAAATGTATTATTTTATGAATAAATGAAACGTTTATTAAAATTCAAAATGTCTGAATATTTTAGTGGAGGAAATAATTATTTTATAAATTCACCAATAATGACCAAATTAAGTATTTAATAAAGTATTCTATTTTAATATTTAAAAATTTAAATATGAGCTACTGACGAAGCGCTTAACTTATATTAATTTGCATTATATACATATAATATTAAATAAAAAATTGGTTAAATGATATAATATCTAAGTAAGTTTGACTAGACTTCATGACAATGTGTATCGAACGCTTAAAGCAGCATTACATATAATTTAAAGCAATGATTTTCAAGAAAGTTTAAGGTATACATTATGATAGGGTTTTTAAGATTTCTCTTTGATGTAAAAAAGAATTTAATACCACTTTTCGCCCTGTCTTGTGTGTTGTGCGTTATGTAACATACAAGTACCTGTTCATTTACATTCTGAAAAATTGTCCAAATAACACAGAGTCACAGACATCGATGTGTGTATCAAATCTTTAGATAATTATTGTGCACTATAATAATATGTTTGCTCACGATTGTTGATAAAGACATTCTGTCTTTTTGTTAGTATACCGTGTTCTATCATTTCGATCACACAACCTCGTACTCTGTTTATAAATCAAACCATACACAGCGAATGCATACTTACCCACGGTAATATTATAATACTGTCCTATATCACTCGTATAATATTAATATTATGTTTGTTCGCGTTAAAAGTTGTAACCAACTGTTGAATTCAATTTATTATCATTTATCAACTTTAAAACCATTAGACAATTTACTTAAAGGGTTGGTTGCTCGATACGAAGAAAACTAGCGAATTAAGGTTGTTGAAATATTCTACCGATAATGAATTTGAATCCCAACCAAGGTCAAAGACAATGTGTGTTTATAGAATATTAGTCCAATTTATTCTGCATGATCTATTAGCACTCTATGTGTATGGTATAATAACAAACATTAACAATCAATTTTATAAATTAAGTAAAACATACAGTGTATACATAATATCTACAATAGAATCTAAGTAAATAATAATTTGTAAAACTTATATACTTTTAAATTATATTACTATACAATATAGATATATAAATATTAGCAGGCCCAGATTTAGGGAAGGGAAAGCGGGGCGACAGCCTCTGGGTCTCCACAGTAGTGACTTCGGAAAAAAAATCTTTCAAATTACAAATGCACTGTCACCCCGCCGTCCCGTCGAAAGTTGCCATGTTTGCATATAACCTTGAATATACTTTGAACAAAAATTGTTCATTTTATTTGGAAAATAACTTAGGGTTAGGGGGTCCCCACTTCTTTGATGCCCCGAGGCCTCCACTCTTCGAAATCCGGTCATGCGTATTGTAATATGTGCTAAAATTATGAGTAAATTTTATTGTATCGACTGAATAAAATATTTAACCACGACGGCTGTAATGATTATATTGGATATTTTAAATAAAAATATAATACAAATACGCATTGCAATATTATACGTTGTATACTGATTATACTGATATACGTCTTATATAATATTTTGTTTGTATGTTCTAGTGCAGTCATGGTGGAGACTAAAAGGAGAAAATACATCATGTAGGTATACGTCACGAACGAATACGATGAGACAGTTGTAATGAACGATGACTGTATGGAATGATTATGTGTAGCCGTGAAGAAAGTGAAATGGTATTAAGTCTTTGTGAAGTGCGGCCTTTGCTCAGAAAGAAATTGAGCACCATGCACATTATACAGCCATGTCAAAATTAAATTTGATCAATAATACAATTTAAGGTCACGTTATAGGGAGCATTATAACTTTTATTTGGCCGATACCTACAAATTAATTTGTATGCGTTTTAATCGCTTACAAAATTTATCATGGCTTTTTATTATATGTAATTTGTAGTTTACAAAAAGTTAAAAAATTAATTAAAAAAAATGATCGATAATAAGTAAAATTGTTAAAAATTAAATTTATGTTAGTTATATTAAAAAAAAAAAAAAGAAAATGAAGAGATACTAAGCTGTATAGTTAGTTATTATAATATTACGTCATAAATCATAATGTATACATGTATTATTATTATTTATCTATAAATCATGTCATGTAGAATTGAGTAAATAAGTTTGTGGTATTAACAGATCATTTCTGAGCAGCAACTTCGGACAGCATATCATACAAAGGAAAACAAGTATATCAATTCTGAATAATAATAATAATAATAGTAATCGTGTGATTTTTTGAATCATTTTGACAATCTATTTAATGATAAAAATAAAACGGAAGCGTATTTCCCAAAAAGGTAAAACATACGGATTCGTGCTTTAGGGGGTGAGATACTCTCGGTAAATCATATCATCTGCTTTTGTCATAAATACAGCGACATATTAGAACTGACCTCAAGATACTCGACTGTCACCATGAAACACTTGGCCCCGATCCAGAAAACATCGATAAAATATTCAACTTCTTAGAACTAACTAAATCATACAACTTAATTGAATTACCTTTTATTTATTTTATTTTTTGTAATTTCACATTGTAAAACTGTCTCCCTTGTCTTTTCACAGTTAAAACTGTAAAACATACTTACATACTAAACTTGTTCGCCATATAAATATATTTTAACTATCATAAGCCAATAATCTATGTTGTTGTGGCTTCTATAACAATAATAAGAAGAAAAAGAATAACAATAGCAACCACGAGGGAAGTTGTTATTCATATTATAGAGCATTATTTTTAAGTCTACATTAGTAGTTCAACAAACACCCAACATACATGAAGTGCGATGTAAATAACAAAACAAATGCACAACTGATGCAACCAAAATAACCTGAAAAAAAAAATAAGATACACGTAATAACAATATAATCGTAAGTTCAAAATAAAAAATTCTATATACTTTTTATTTTTTGATAACGCTTTTGTTACATTATTTAAGTCTTCTTTTAGAATATGTTTCCTAATCCCAAAAACGAAACCTTGTACATAAGATTTCCAATCAAATTGTTCGAAACTGAACCAAAACGTCTTGCGATCATCTTGACTTAGTAACGTCCATAGTTCTCGAGTATTACTATTATCAAATTTCCATTCGACGGTTGAAAACGGTTTAAACAATACCGTCATTTTTTCTCTTTTTGCATACATTTTCAACATTCTGAAAGTATTAATATAACCATAGTTATAAAGTTAAAAAGTTTTAAATTTTTTTGTAATGAGAAATTACTCGAAATAATAAGTACTAATAAGTCTGATCTAAACAAAATCGCCAGAATTAAAAATTATTTAAAATATTAATCAATTAAAAATCACTATTATATTATAAATTATAATAGAATTAGATTACAATCATTATAGAATATACACCATTGTTAACGAAAATCCTAACTTCAGACGCTAATATTATTATTTATTAGACACATTACTTACTTTGGATTTTTACCACAAATCAATAATGACAAATCTAAAAGCGCAGCAGGTATTTTGTGTAATAAAAATCCCATAATAGCAACGATCCAACGATTATCAGAAAATACACAACATATATACCACATTGTATTTAACGGAGGCACTTGATAATAAATTTCATAAATATAATCGAAGAACTTTCCCCAATATATTGGTTTGTCAACACTAAACACGAAATTGTAAATTTTTGGTTGCTTATTTCTTTCGTTACTATTTTTATATCTACAGCAAATATAATAAAATAAAAATGATTTCGATGTATATGTATAAATGTAAAATATAATATTTAAATATTGTACCTGTTTACCGTATCCCACATTACACTAATTAGTGCATTAACTGTGTAATCAACTGGGACAATATCTGTTTTTTTATTCATGGACATTGGCAGTGATCTTAAAAATCCAACGATGACTGAAGTAACTACAGCAGATAATCCTTGTAAATTATCCAACCAATATGGTTCTGGTTCAGATGTTGTGCAACCTACTATATTATATCGTAGTTTTAATGTCTTTGATTACTCATTTGGAACAAAATATATAAATTATTAACAAATAAAATAAACTATTAACTAGTTCAAAATATTAATAACAATTAAAATTAAACAAAACATTTTTATAAGTCTAATATTTTCAAACTATAAATATGAAATGCTTACTAATTGAAGGACGAAATATTGAAATCGGTAATTGGTTTTCGTTTGTTAGTATCATATTTTCGGTGATAGCTTTAGATAAAGTGTATGTATTAGGCCAATCTACTAAAAGCCTATTTATCACGGAATATTATGTAAATTAAAAACTAGGAAAATAAAAATAGTAAAAAATAATAAGTACAATTATATATTTACCTGTCAACTTTTCCATCTAATATAATTAATTGTTTTAATTCTTTAGCTGTTATCGAAAGGGGATATAATTCTTCTTTAATTTCATTTCTCGGATAGTGTGAATAAGCTGAAGATACGTACACAAAACCCTAAAAAAAAAAATGGTATATTAAGAATCAAAATTACGTTCCATAATAATAGTATGAATAATGAAAATGTGAGCTAGTGCAGCACTTCTCAACTTGTGGTACGCATAGAAAATCACAAAATCTAAAATCTTTTTTTTTTATAAAAAAAAACATAAACGTATACATTATCAATAAACAAAAAAATTGTCAGGTGGTACGTAAAATTTTCAAACTGTGCAGGTAGTGTGCGAATATAAAAAGGTTGAGAACCGCTGGGCTAATGGATAACGCTCTACTGTACTGTACCTCTACTGTAGGCAATTGGGTACCACTTTGTTGTAAATTAAGGGTCGAGTAGGTCACTCGGTGTAATGTGTGGTTTAATTTTAATTCAATATTATATAACTTGATACAAAAGACAATTCTGATTATTATTAAAGCTTCTCAAAAAATTTAAGTGTCTACGGCTTAGAAATTTGATGAAATTACAGGGGAGGGGGGCTGAGCATATATGCTCATTACACCTATATGCACTACTGTACTAGAGCAGCCGTACCTATAATTTCTGGGGGGGGTTAGTCCCCGCAAAAACACTCTCCACGATTTCCACCAATAGTTATTTGTTTTCGAGTTACTTTATAAAAAAGGTGTTTTTATCTAAAATTGGATATGCATAAAAATTCCTGTTTTTTTAAATTTTTTTCCGGATTACTAAAAAAAATTTGTTTTAATTTTGACTCTAAAAAGTATCAATTTGATTCAAATTACTACCAGATACTTCTACTATTGTTGAAAACTATTTTTAACGCATCAAAATGCAATGGGAGAAGAAAAAGAAAAAAAATGTTTTGTAAAATGCAATTTTAATATTATTTTTCTTTTTTTTTCGTCCCTTTTTCTAATGCCTATACTAGGTATTCATTTATTATATTAATTAGTTTGAATTGAATATTTCTTAAATTAACAAAAAACCATTTTGAAAATATTTTACCTATAATTCAACTTTTTTATAATAATTATAATTAATGATCTATTAATATTTTCTATTACCTTGAGGTTAATTATATTTGTTGCTAGTGTTACTACATTTTCTGTTCCTTGAATGTTTATTCGTGTTGCCACTTTAAGAGGTTCATTTAATTTGACTGTAGCAGCACAATGAAAAACAAAATTCACATTTTTGATCAACCAATCACGATTGTCTGTTGAAATTTTCAATGATTGTTCTTCTAAATTTCCATCAATTATTTTTATTTTTGTCATAAATTCGGGTTTTTCACTTCTAAGGCGATCAAATAACTTAAAACACATACACAAATCAATGATAAAATACAAAGCTGTAATGTTAGTCATTTTAAAAATGCTTTTGTTAGAAAATATGTTAATAAAAATAAAATGTGTGCAATAAATTATTTACTGTTATTACTTGTTACTGTTATTTTTATAAAATGAGCTTAAATTTTACTGGAAAACAAGAAACAAATACGATTATCGTATTTAGTAATTGAAAATATTTTTGAACGAAATAAATTTAGTTTATCTTTTGTAACCGGGATACACACCGATAATAAATCTGATAATAATAAAATATTCAATTTATCAACTATAATCATAATTATTATTAAGAACAAAAATCTACTCACAGATTGCTTAAAGATATCTCCAGCTCTTTGACTGGCGTCCAATCCATTTTTACCTCTAACAAGAACTGCAATGTTCTTCACATCACATGACCTAAGCAATTTTTCCGTTAGTACTTTTCCCATAAACCCTGTACAACCAGTAACAAAAATTGTCCCGTTCTTAAACGTTTCAGGTATACTCATTTCAGCTTTTTTTTCTAGTTTAATCAAATACCACAACAATAAAAATGTTATACTACAGTCACGCCTTAGAGTATACACTGTACACTCAGTAGATAAATTAATTCTTATGTGGTTGTTAATTTATGCGAAATTTGACTCTAATGAATCCCCACCACAAAACATGTCATACCGACAAGTTTGATTGGAGGACAACAAAGATCATAAACATTAGGTTGTGATGTGCTTTTTCATAGCACTTTATATAGATAATCACATAATTTATGTAAAATAACATTAAAAATAAAATCTTACGTAATTGAGTAACGATATAAATAGTTGTAAGTGTACAACTATTTAACACACATTATGGTTACTAGAAAATATAATATTAGACTTAAGACTGTTACATTACTGTTATAATATTGGTATTGTTAAAAATATCGATATTTAAATCTTTTTACATTTTATATTAACTATTTATTAGTATTGTAATTAATTAATTAATTAATTAGTTATTCATATTATGTTATAATTTATAATTTACAACTTATTAGAACTTTATTGAAAAAAGTAAAAATTTGAATGATAATTGTCTCACAAACTCAATTCAATCAATTTTTTTTAGAATTCTTCCACAGTTGTTGAATTTTTCTGTAGGTACCAACTTTGTCCTAGGTAAAATCTTTAACCTATACTTAAATAGGAATCTATACAATACTTGCAGCAGCATGTATAGCTTATTCAAAATCAATATACATTCGAATATGGTTGAATTGCATCTGTATAACAATTGGTGGAATTTGATAGCATTAAAAAATAAACAATAATTATACATAATTATTAAAGCCACCCGGATTTATATGCATAAGAACCTCAAAAACATGTACTAAAAAATATGCATTTATGCTCTTATTTTGTAGAAATATGCCCCATAAAAAAAAAATTATACAGAAAAAATCCATTAAAAAAAATTCTTTTATTTACGGTTCACGAAAACTTACTCAATAACACATTACTACATTACTACTTATCCTAGTAGGTGTCAAATAAGATAACGACTTAATAAAACGACTTCATCAAATTACATGGACTAAAAATATAACTATAAATACCTAGGTTATTTTAATTAAAATAAGCAAAATATTATATATTATATATTATGTATTAAAAATCGTATATAGGTATGCAATAAAAAATCGTAAATATGTAATAAAAAATGATAAAATACAGAAATATATAGTACATGTCGAAAAATTACAAAATATGCAAAAATACGCAAAATAAAACTTTATATTTTGAATTTACTGACTTTGATTCAAATTTGTAGCTTACCTAGCAATTTTTCGAATTGTTAAAAAAAACACGTAAATGCATAAAAATCCGTGCTCTAAATTAATTATTATTTATCACCACACTTATAATTGAAATAGCAATAGGTAATATGTAAAATATTATGTAATTAAATATCATAAAATAATGGACATTTATATTAAAATAAATAATTGAATAGGTTACTAATAGGTCATACTTAATAGGGTCAAATAGGTTAAATGGTAAGATAATGTAGGTAAATGCCGACTCTGGAGTATGGATATGCTCATTTATCATAATGTATTATAATTTATAGTTCTATTTAATTATTAATATTAATTAAAAATATAATTGATAATTGATAAACAATGTAGAAATTTGTATTTATATGTATGCTAAGCATACCCGGAAAATTCACCTCTGGTAAAACTGTATAATATTATAATAGACGTATTTGTAGTAGACACACCCAATCTGTTTATTTTTCAAAATCTTAGCTGAGATTAAAGTAAATATTACTAAATAATAGTGCTGGTATCTATAATATTTTAACAATGATACTTCACTGATACCTACTAAAAATTAGGAACAGTCACTAAAAATAGTGATACCACTACTTTTTTTTTTTTTTGTTTATAAATTATCTGAATATTTTGAAAATTTCATTTTGTGTATATAAAACATAGTATTATACCTAAACGTTTTAAATCTTTATAAAAAATAATTAAAATTGATAAACTTCGTTTAAACATCGAATTTCATCCAAATTTAAACTTCAAATATTTAAAAAAAATTCAAGTTTATAAATTTTTAGATATTTGGTTTAACTATTAGCTACTCATAAGGAACCTTGCTTTTAATTTTAATGTTATAGCCATATAAATTGAACTCTAAAATATATCTATTTTTTTATTACTGTCAATATTTGATCTTTAATATTTCTTAAAAAAAAAAAAGTTGTGTCTATGTATGTTTGTTTAATATTTTTAAATGATAACTATAATAAGAATTTATACGAAACTTTGTATTACATTTTTTGAGTGGAAATTTCAAATAAGTAAATTTAGATTTTACTGAAATTATGATATATATTTTTTTTATTATTAATACGTAAAAACATATTTTTATATGAATATTTTGTAATTTAACCTCCGTTTTTTTCTGAATAAATTGATTTAAGTGAAATTTTACTATATCCCCAAAAAATATAAGTTACAAATATATTCTATGTGGCATAGGCTTTTTTAGGAATTTGCATGGGCTATAGCATCAAAATCAAAAACTTCTAAAGAAGATTAAAAAGCAACGTGAAAAATACTACTTAAACCCTCACTAAAACTATTATAGCTTGAAAATAGAAAATAATTTTATAATAGAATATTCGTTACATTGAAAAAAAGTATAAATAGTAACACAAATATTCGACATATAGCACCGTGAAAGAGTGTAAGTATTTTAGAATGTTTCAGCTGTATGCGTTGAAATAAATATATGTACAGAGTTTACTGCACGAGGCTCTCATGATTGGATTTCCATTTTACCTTCATTGATAATGAGTACTATAATACACAATATAAAATAATAGATGTGTTACCTGTGCAAGCTGAAGCAGTTCCAACGTCCATAAAAATAAAAACACGTACAATTATTAACAGAAAAAATAAATTAAACATTGTTGATTGCATTCGCACATAGTACGTTGTACATATAAAGGTGTATTTAAAAATTGGATAGTTCCCAAGTTGGTTTACAGAAATATTCAAAATTATTAAAATTAATCAAACTTTATCTATTACATATCAATCACCAAGGCTGCATCCGAATTCCGTCTTAAATATAAAAATTGAATTTAAAGATATACTTGTTCCGTCCCGGATTTTTTAATGGATATACTAATTCCATCCCATGCTAAGTCTTTTTATATTATATTATAAGTATTTAAATGTACAACTTAATAACGTCGATTATCGAATTTAATAGTTATTTATTATTTAGAAATAAAGATACATGATTTAAGTTAAAGCACCAAATAATACAATTTAACAATATCAAAATGTTTTTTATTTTTATTTTTGACTATTAAATATTAGTATGCCAGTTTGACTTAAACTATTTAATATTTATTGAATTTCGAATTTCGTTTTATTATATATATTAATACGATTAATTACGATTAAATTAAGAAGATCTATTTGAATTTTTTTTACGAAAATTACCTAGTTTTTATATGCCCTCCCCCAATGGAAATTCCTGTCTACACCACTGACTAATATTATTAATACCTATATTTTTTGTATGCATTTTATAACAACAATATTTATACTTATTATTTATTATTATTTTAATTATACTTTTTTAACCGAGACGGAATTTGTATAAAAAAAAAAAGGTTCTCGGGACGAAACTCGGATGTAGCCAATCACAAGAACCGATTGCTGTCTACCGGTTGTTTTTACTAGGAAGGAAATATGTAAAACAAATTATCCAAACGAATATTTAATCGAAAAAAATATTCATAAGAAGGGAGAGAAAATATTTTTTTAAAATGGTATAGGTTCGACAATACAATATACAATAGTTTGATAAATAAATGTGATGTTAAAAAATAACTTCAGTCACGCAACAACCATGAAAGTATTTGGTAGTTCTCAGTCTGGTGAACCAAAAAAAAAAAAAAAAAAATTATTTCGAATCTTGAACAGGCGATCAAATCATAATAGAATAAATTGGATAAAATTGAACATTTAGTCGAAGAAAATCACAAATCTATTCAATTAAAAGAAGAACAAACGGAAAAGTTAAAATAAATATTTATAGAAAAATAGAGCATATGATAAAAGCTGTAATATCATTACAATATAATATCCAAAAAAATTAAATTCAACTCAATACTTTTGAAACTTATTTTAAAGACAAACCATAATGTCCTCAGCCGTCATTGACATTCAATGTGTTCTTGGAATGAACAATACGTACATGATTATAAAGATTTCTATTGTAGACACAGAAACAAGCGCTACTCAACCCAGGATAACAAAAGCCAAAAAACTTATAAGTGACTGAAACGTAATTATCATTAACTATCTATTGATTACGGCGATATTGAGTGTGAAGAACTTGATAGAATATTAAATTTGTTAAATTTTATTACATTTACATCAAAGCTAAACAGAAAAAAAAAACTTCTTATCGAATTTATACAACAGTTCCACACATTACTATCATCAACATAGATAGCTTATTTTTTTAAATTAATATCTTACCAAAAATATAAGCCAATATTTACAAGGTCTAATCGTTAGGAACATTTATAAAAATAATCTAATATCTATAAAAAAAAAAAAATTTCTACAAAAACAAATAATTATACAACAATAATTAATATGTAAAAAAAAACTAAATAGGTTCATATCTACTAAAAATTAAATATGTACAAAAATGTAATATCTACAAAATTAAGAAGTTTCTATTCAATACAGCCTCCAAAAGTCTCATTAATATTGGTCTTTGGCTTGTTTGAGTGTCTAGGTTTCACTATAAAATAATTATTTAAAATTATATCAAATACTCACTCAAGAGTAGTGTTCGTAAGTTAGGGTATGTACATTGCCTTTGAGTAGTTGTATTGATCGATTGGTTGATTTTTATCCACAGTGTATAAATCCGTGTTACAATATACATTAAATTTATTGCTATTGTTACTCTAAAATGGTTAGGAGGATTACGTATAACAATGATGGCACAATAATACAACAATATTATGACAAGTAATGAAACGAGAGTTATTCACAACAATGATAAGTATGGTGTCGTAGTGAATAAAGTTAATTCTTAAACTGAATGTATTTATTTTATTACTGTTTTTTTTTTTCACAAACAGTGAAATATTATTAATACTAATAAATATTAAGATAAAGGTAAGCTATAACGCATACATTCATCAAATTAAAACATTTATAGCCGTATAAGTTAAAAAGTATTATTACCTAATTTAATGTTACTGATTGAAAATTATAAGTATCTCAAAATAGAGAAACAATCTAAGAAAATAATATATAAAATATTTAATATTTTTTCTTTAATATTAATTAAATATGTCAACAAAGATATAAATCAAGAAATTTTATTTGCAAACATCTATATGCTTATTAATTGTAGTCTTTAGGTGTACCTATGGTTTTATATTTTTTCACCTAAAAACTCTAGGTAGTGTAACAAAATTATAATATTTTAAATATAATATAGTCCATCCTAAGTATCAGTAAATCGATAAATTAAACTTATAAAAGTCTATTGTTTTGCTATCAAATTATTTAGTATATAGCTAAAGGTATATTATACGACCTATAAGATAATATATCTACTTCAAAATATGCTTATTTTTTTTTATTTTATTGTTACTATAGTACATAGAAATTAATGATAATATTAAACTTAAACATTTACGATCGATGACCTATTTAAGTATTCATAAACATGCAAATCAATTTTCTGAAATTCATGAATTGAAAATTAATAGAATTAATATGGTGTCTGTCATATTATAATCGGTACCTAAAGATAATATTGAACAAATTAAATTAATATTTTTTAAAAGGGTTTTAACATTAAAATACCAAATGAGTGAAAGAGTAATGCGAATGAATTCGGTTAGGAACTGCCTTAAGAATACAATTGTTTGTCGCTTTCTAAATTAAAATGACAACTAACGTTCAACATAATAGAATAACATGCAAGGAAATCCAACCCAAAATTATCTTGCGTATTTCTCCGGAAAAGGGTTGTTCGTATACACTCAAAGTATAGTAGATGCTGTTTACAGTTTGAAGGTTTTTGATGCTAGTTTTATTAAGTACTTTCAATTACGTATATGTTTGCAATAATTTTAATCGTATTATTAATTTAAGCCATTTCGCACATTTTGTTAAAACAACAATATTCAACTACTAATCCGATGCATAAAATAAAAAAATAGAAACCGACGGAATGAAAACAAGCATAATTACTTGCATAATACAATATTAAATATTAAAATAATAAAGATGTTTTCATATTATAAACATATTTACTATGCGTGATGTGTTAATCGGGTCAGGATTCATAAATGGTAGATATTATTTGTAAACGTTTTCACGATTTAAAATTAAATTCCTAACACGATTACTTCGTTTGTTTTAAATTTTCCTCTTTTTATATTGTATGATATTGTTCATAAATATATTTTTTTCTAAAAGATATTTTTTTTCACCATCAATTATTTGAAAGTAGAACAATAATTTAAAAATATAATTTATATTTTATGAATATTATATATTCTACAGTGTGGGTTGATTATGAACATACTAATAACTATATTTTACCCATTCAGTATAATATAATACAATTTATATTTATTTTGTCTACTTTGACCAAAAATAAACGAGAAATGTAAACATTACCTTAGTATAATATTTACTTGTACACTATATCTGGATCTTTTAAGCCAATTTTTATTTTGACCAATTGTGTAGGACATTTTGCACATTGTTAGATCATTTATTAAAATAACAATTTTTTCTATTTGACCAGTATACGTAATATATTGAATTTCATAGGTTGTATGTGAAGGATTTGACAATCGCTCAAACTGTTACTTTAATATTATTCAATTTTTCTGTACATACAACCTGTTTCATATGACTAAATTTAAATTAACATCATAAGTTTAAAAGCATTGTTATAATTAATATTAATATTAGATAATGTTTTTAAAAAATTAATTTATCAATTCAGGTTAGGTTAGTAAGTACACTCTTAGAAATAATTATTGACCAATACTTAAAATGGGACTCATACATACGCAACATAATTATTAAATTACGAAAATTACAGTACCTAATGACATATAAATACAAGAAAATTATTAAATATACAAAAACTGTGTACATGACGTCAACTTAATTGAATTGAATTGATTTTTACTTAAACTTTAATAACAACCTATTTGATATTATTTTATTTTATTTTTTTATCTCTTATTTTTATTATTCTTTTTATGTTTATATTATCTTAATTATTGATTATTATTATTATTAGTACTCCAATTCTACCAATAAGAGGTTAGCCTCATTGGTGAGTTGGGTCATTTTACTCACTATTTTTATATTGTATTTATACTTAAATGTATCTATAAATGACTAATAATAATAATAATAATCACTATTATTAATTTTTTATATAAACATTTGAATTATTATTTTGACAAAATGTATTAAAATCACAAAAGTTTACAAATCATTTTGTATAGTCTAAACTTATATTAAAATTATTAAATTCACGATATTTCCTCCAAATACATTAGTTGAGTTGATGTAGTTCAACAATATAAACCATAAGAACATTAAACTTTTCAAAATTACGTATATTATATTGTTCTATGCACAATTACATTTTCAAAATATTTAGTATAATGTTAAGCTTAAGCAGTAAAGTTAATCCATTAAATATCATAATTTTATTTTGTGTATATTTTAATAATATATATTAAGCATAAATACTTTTCGCTACCAATACTATTCTTAATAAAATCTACATGCTTGAATTTCAACATTTGGGAACACCTCTTTACACGCTTCATGGTATAAATGTTACGAATAATTAAGTCAAATAGTCAAATATATATTTAACCTTATAAAAGCTGGCAACATTGCACTAAAATCTTAGGTACAAAATGCACGTAATTTCGTTCACCGATAAGGTTCGTACGGAATCGTATTCTACTCATTTCATCACATGAGTGACATAGTTCAGCAGGGTTCGTTCTGGTCATACGATATTTATGGGCCAACCATGTGTATCCAATTCTAATTCTTTTAAGAATAATTACTTTTTGACGTCTGGATCGTGAAATGGCAGGCCATGGAAATTTGCTAAATTTGATTGAATTAAGCTTAGTGTGTAGTGTTGATCACATGTATTATAATATTATATTTTCAACAAATATTCTTACATAATTTATTTCAATACCTATTCAACTATACAGAACAGTAAACATATACAATTTATAAATCATTGCTATTGTTATTTGTTATTAATGTTATAGGCACATTAGGCACCCATATATTATCTATATTATATCTAAAATTTATGTTTAATAAAAAATTTGTGTTATAAATATATAATTATCCTGATTGTCTAAACGAATTGTATAACAAAATTTAAATAGTTTATATACATTATTTTAAGGAGGCTACAAAATATAAATTTTTGTGATGTAATAAAAATAAATTATTTATGTAGAAGATTTTTTTTTTTGTTCTAAACCTTTTCTATATTCTGTTAACAACCAGTACTCCATACGTAGATTATTTTTCTATGTTAGAATTTTTTTTTTTTTTTTGCTTTAATTATTTTAGTATTTTTCGTGTTAATAATTTATAAGTAAATCGTACAGCACATTTTGTAAGGCGAAGGGATAAAATGATTAATATAACTTAATAGTTTTTATATTATAAACAGTAAAAAACCTATCAATTGCTTCTTTTAAGTTGAAAATTAACATAGTTCGGTTTTGACTAACTTTAAAATGCAGAAGTGAGTACTTTTGCGTGAAGTTAACATAATATAATATGTTAAGCTTTTTATTTCTTCCTTTTTGTCCGAGCATGCGCCACTTACCTAGCTTGCCCTGACCATACACCATTGATATATATATATATATGTATATAAAATTAGATATAAAAATGAAAAAACTTACATTTGCTATAAAACTTCGCCATGTATAGCAATGAGGTCAGCGAGTGTGAGTAAGCGATCGTTATCTGTATCTCGTTTCTATATTGATTGAATGATATAATAAAATACATTATATGAACAGTTCATTAACTATCTATTAATGTTAAAAAAAAAAAAAAAATAACTTTAACAAAAAAGTGAATAATTATTGGTCTTAAAAATACTCTTATAAAAATTAGATCATCATAGAATAATAAAACATAACGTACAGAATACCAATAATTCCAAAAATCAGATTTATACCTTTTTAATGAGAATCATTTTATTTATTTTTTTTTTTTTGAAACTATGACAGATGGAAACTTAATAATTTTATTTATTTTTCAGGGATTCTTTAAGCTATATCTATATTGATAGTTGATTTTCCACTTATTTGTCAAGGATTCTAAGAAATCATGGCATTAATTGCGGTGACTGCAAACGTTTTCACTTGTGTATTGTTCGTTTTACATAAAATTATGTAAATAAGACTTAAATAGTAGAGGAATTTATTCATCAAACATAAGAGGTAATATTTTATCATCAAAAGTATATTATCTGATAACAAAAATAAGTGAGATAACATGCGGTAACAAGTTATAGAAAAAGATCACTGTTGTCATTGGTGGGAGGGTGGATTCATCGTCTATAACAGCGGTTCTCAACCTTTTTGTAATTGCATACCACCTACACAGTTTGAAAATGTGTACGTACTACCTGACCATTTTTTCACTTTTTTTTTTTTTGGTTTATTTATAATGTATACTTATATGTTTTTTATAAAGGAAGATTTTTTTCGCGTACTACCTATATGAGCTTGTCACGTACCACTAGTGGTACGCGTACCACAGGTTGAGAACCGCTGTAATAACTCTACAATGATGGGTGCGGGGTACCAGGTGGAAGCGTTATTTGAGTGGAGTGTCAGAAGATGGATGGAGGGGTAGGAGGATCTTAAACTTTTCAAATATTCCTACTAATGTAATTTCATTGTTTTTAATCCATTACATTATATTATTACTATTTGAAAAAATTATCAGTTACTAATTTTATATTATTTATAGAGGCTCTTTAATAGCTTTCACTATCATTTATCAAATATCACTATCTGAAAGCAGTCTAAACACAAAGTATATTGGATTCATTTAAAAAAAAGTTTAGTAATTTTTTATATAATAAATTATTATATTATTGAAAATAATTATTATTTATTAACAATAATTATGTACAATAAAAATTAGTTATTTATATTCACTTACTACTGAAACTAATTTCAGCTAAAAATTATTGTCTACGAAGTTTCAAAAAAAAAAAAAAAAAGGAAAATGCATCAATTTCCGAGCTCTAGTAATAATATAATAGTAATATTGTTGTTTTTTCATGTATCTGCGGCGTCAAGTATGGACGAAGGGGTTAGTGAACATTGTATAATATGCATACCGAGTATGTTCATTGTTCACCACTCACCAATATATTATGTCCTTTATTTTAACGTTTGTTGAATTTTGGATTTTTTAAATACATTCAAATACATTATTTTCAAAAAATCAGATTTTAATACTTTGAAGTGTTCTTTTGTTGTACAATTTCATTGGGTCAAATAAGAATCATACTTTTCTACTTAAATCGTTAAGCAGATGGTGTTTTTAAAAATTTAGATGCATTTAAATCGAAATATGAACAGCGATTTCTTATTTATTACATTTTATTTACCACTAGACATAATAACTCTTAGTCATGGGTATGCATAAAATAATAATTATAATTTTCAGATCATTATTATTATAGCTCTCATAATTATATACCTAAATCAATTGTCATAGGCTAACATATTTAGTAGGTATTTAGAGTACATAGATACTTCAATATTTTTAAAATAATTTATCTTCTTAATAATTTTAAAATATATAAAAAGTAAGTTCTCATCAAAATAAAATAAGTTGATATTGCCATAACTCATAAGACACCTCTTAGTGGTATATAAATTGAAGTGCTTGAAAACAAATTATAAGAGTTCTAAAAATCAAAATTTGAATAAATTAATCATTATTTATAGGAAAAGAATAATGGTACAAAGTATAATGCAGGATGAATTCTTATGTATCCTCAATTACAAGTTTTTAATTTAAAACAAGAAGGTGTGGTTTATTTTTATATACAATTACTTGATTGATATTTATTATATTATTGTAAAATTAACATTAAACCATCGAAACACAAATTAATAATAAACCAATCAAACTGTGAGAGAAATTATATTTATTAAAAAGATATAAATCATTGATAGTGTATTCAATGACAAATATATATTATATAAATAACATAGGTATAAGAAATAGGTAACATTAAATTATTTATTTTAACCGTTCGTGTGGCTAAGATATGTCGTGGAAAAACAAAAAATTATCATGTATTAATACTAAGTTAATATTTCATTATACATTGAGTAATACGTGTTTTTGAAAATATTACTACGTCTCCCATTTAGGGATAACATACAGAAAAGTACTAATGATTGTATTTTTTTTTTTTTTTTAATGTTTTTTTCTGAAGAATTTAAAATAATAATTATTATAATACACCACTTTATTAAGCAATGTTAATCGATGAGTAAAAAAATATAACGAACTTGGAGCATTCAGTTTTTGTATCGCATCTAGATATTCTCTGCTACTTATAAACAATTTTAATTTTCAATTTTCAATTTTTTTTCCTATAAATTCCAATGAAAAATTCTTCACTGAGATTAAAAGCTTAATAATGTAATAAACTAATAAAAGTCTCACCAGAAATTGTTATTAAAGTAATTTAAAAATATTAAATATGGTCACGGTTTTTTTTTTTTTTATAAACATTTAAATTTTACAAAAATCTCTAAAATCATGAAAATGTATTCGTAATTTTTCTAATTAAAAATGTATAAATTATTTGAAATTTAATACAATATTTTCCAATATTTCCCATAAATATTTAATACTAAAACAAATTATACAAAAAATATATAAATAAAGTTTTTTTATTTTTTCTAGATAGGTAATTTAAGTAAACATTTGAACTAAATTAAATATTTAAGTGAAAAATAATATATTAATATAATATTATTTATTAGTATTAAAAATTATATTTAAAAAATTGTATTGAAGTTTAGAAATATTATTTTCAAGAACTTTATACTTAAATATGTATATATTATATATATAGGTATATATACACAATGGCATTTTTAAATGCAAAGTTTTCCACAGAAACTAATTCAACCCACTGTATTATTAATAGTAATAATATCTACAACTTTGATATTATAAATATTAAAAACCGTTTTCATGTTTTTTTTTTAATGTTGCGATATTTCATCGAATACAAATTAAACATATGAATATATAACAATAACTTACTAGTTACTACTTACTTTTTAATGAAAATATCACAAGCTATACGCCTAAACTTAACTCCTTATGCACTTAAGCGCGTTTATCTACTTAATACTTAGGAGGTACTCATTTTTTTAGCATCAAAATACTTCGTATCAAATATCGTGTAGGCAAAATAGATACATAATCACTGTGTTTACGAAAAACAACAATAATCAATTAAAAACATTTACATCTTGGAATTTTATGTTTCTGTTTTATCATCTGATTTCCCTAGTTTAAAATTTGACAGACCAATGATTTTAAAAGATAATTGTGAAGTCAAAGAAAATAATAGAATATGGAGGAACGAAGTATCTAATGAGATCGTTATGATAACTGACTTGTCCGTAAAAATACATTCAATCAATAAATAAAATTTGATTGGTTCACATTATGTTTGCAACAGAGTAACACGTGTCTACACAACCATGTAATACATAATTTATCATTGTATAAATATATGTGATTTACAATGATTTTGATACCTAACCTAATTAATAAGAAGTTTGTTTTAAAAGTAAAATTATTATTGGAATAGAATAATCAGCATAAACAAAAACTCACCATCGCCAGATTATACAAAGGAAGAAAACAATAATAATTATTGTTCAAAGAAATAAAAACCTAAAAATACGTCATGCAAAATGCATTTTTGTTGCTTTACTATTATTTGAGTTATTTGTAACAAACTTTTACAGAACTAAATAATTATATTTATAGCGAAATAAAATAAAAAACAAATTATGTGAATGCATTGAATTCAAGGTTTTTATACTAATAATACAATAGTGTAAAAGAAAACCAGAAAATTAGAATGTCAGCTCCCGAAAATAATAATAAAATTAGAATGTTATTAGTTGTTAATATCATATTGTTTAATTTCAAATGACACTTATTTATATATACACACACACATATAATATGTAATTGCATGTTATGTATATGCGCACACATTGACGAATCATTTGTCCTACATTTTATGATTCGAAGAACGATCAATGTAACAGAATACAGATCATCCATCATCTAGTTGATAGTTTTTTTCGTTTGGTCTAATTTCATTCTGATTATATCTTGTGTAGATTCGATTTTATACCCCCAATTTTGGCCGGTTGTCTATATAACTACTTTTCGGAGAGTAGCGAAGTTTTAAAAATTAAATTTTACAATAAATATGATTTTTTTCGTTTTAAACTATAGTTTTTAATTTAATTATTATCTGGCGCAGAATACTTTTGTTAAAAATGTTGACGTATAAAATATATCAAATAATTAATGACATAATTATTTATGAATGTGCATTATAAGTTTGAACGAACGGTGTTCGCCGCAAATTTCTCGGGATAACCCTTGTAACTTCGCTCAATTTATCTGAACTTTTAATGCTCATAACTAAGAGACCGTATTCGTTCAATATTCAATATTAATGCATCATAAATATTCCACATCTTCATAATATTTTGAAGTGTAAAATGCAGCTTGTCGTTCGGCTGGTATCAAAAATTGGTTACGACTACAGCGTGTCCTCCGCTCAACACGTAGGCAAACTAATTGACATATTCGCGTTCAAAGTCAAAATAACCACCCTGTATTTGGTAAATAAATGCTGCATATATATATTAAGTACGGTGACAAGTGATAATTGCGTGCTACGGGATGGAATATGACCCGGCGGTCACGACTAGATTCCATAGAAATAATAATAATGACAAATTAATTTGGAAAATATTAATTGATATTTACAGCTGAGGAAACGGCGATGCCGTGACGCTACGTAGAACAATATATCATTAATTTATTGTAATATTATAATATATGCATATGTAGTGATCTCTCACTATCGTTTATAAATGAGTGCTTGACATCTGCAGTTGGATCAAGTTGTTGGGAAAAGATTACGGTTTTTAAAAGTGAGACAAAGACACAATGTTAATACAAGAGTTTATTAAAATTAAAGTTATAATTTGTTACAATAAAAACAAGTGTATAAGAATTTGAGGACAGCACGTTAAGTAGCTGCCCGAGAAAAAGTTAATCTTAGCAATTCGGACATAGACTAGCTCTATGCGAATGTGAAACTAATTCTAAATTTTAAGACGGACAGAGACCTGTATTTATATGGTTCTCTGTACCCCCTGGTTGTACATGATAGAGACTAGGAAATGGACAAAAGGTGTGTTATAGAATGTTGTCATCGTAGCTGCAAAAGTGGTTTTGCGCCCAAGACACTTGACACTGGATTGGACTTGTTGTTGTGCTATTAAATCAAGGCGTGCACATCTATGAATTATGTGCATGGCTTGATTGTCAAAAAGTGTTAAATAAAAGTCGTTTGTGACTGTGTTTTCCCATACGCTTTGATTCTTGGAAATTGCCATCAGAATTAATTGCGTATCGCTACGAGTATGCTAATAAAATATTTAAAAGCGAAGGACATTGTAGTACATGTAGATAAGTTAAAATAGAAAAGAAAAATAGTGAGACGACTCCGGCGGCTTACTACATTCCTCCCCTCGAAGCTGGAAGTCCCCGACTTTCTTACTTAAAACCGTAAGGTTGTAAATTTGCATAGTGGGGCTCCGGGCTATTTCTTGCTGTAAGTGGAAATTCAATTATGTCTTCGTTTTGATTTCTTGTTACTGGTGGATTAAGCTCTTGGCTTTCTTCTTGAGTATGTTCTGAAAATTGGGTTTTGCATTTTTCCGTTAATTTCGTCTTTATGCTGTGTATTATCATCAGTGTCATAATTATAGCGACAAAACTTATGGTTATATATAATGCATAGTTAAACATTTGTTGTATGTCTTGAATTTCCTTGATTTCTATGTTGATTTTGCTTTGACTGTCCAATTGATTTTTTGAGTTAGACACTAAGTGTAAGTCGTCCATGTTATTTGTTTTTACATGATAGTCTTTCATTAAACCGTTAGTCTCTGTTCGTGGTGAATATTGGTTACGATCTATTATTGATTTTGGATTAAAATCTGCGTATTCAGATCTGTAATCAATTTTTCCTGGTAATAATATGTCTCTTGTGGCGAAACCTTTGCAAGTTTCGTTTAAGTGTATTACTCCTACTCCTTCGATTGTATGGCTTGTTGATTCTTTGTCTTCATCACAGGTAACGAATAACACGTCATAGTTGGTTACGTATATCCATTCATTTTTGAATCTTTTTTTATGAAAGATAGTTGTACCGATTTGAACATGCATTACTTCACAATTGGTTGGAACTTTTGGTGGATCCTGTAATAGTAATACTTCGCATGTGGGTCTAATGTTACGAGGATGTAAAGGATTAATTTCAGGACATAATAGGAAGTCTCTAGCGTGTTTACAATGAGTATAGTAAAATTCATCATAGGTTGCATAATGTTCTTTAGACTTACTTATAGCTAGATACTTATTAATAGGTTTTATATAAACGCAATCGTTGCCAGTACATACTGGTACAGGTATTAAATTATATAAAATAAAATCATTTTGATAAATTAAAGGTAAAGAAATTATAAAAACTAGGTTGTCGTTAGCATAATAAATAGCAATATCTGAGAGTTTCACCAGTTCATAAATGTTAGTTATGATTAAGTCAGTGGGTAAATCAGTTCCCCCTGGTAATGATACTTTAATATCTTTAACGTGTTCTAATAACTCCTGTGGAGTTATTAAACTTGGGTGAATAACTCCTATCTTTGCTTGATGTATTATTTCTAGTAACGTATTTGTTTCCAATATATGTTTTGTAATTAATAGATTAACTTGTATAAAATGTTTTGTTAAGTAGTTTTTAACCTGTTGTTCATCTGTAATATTTGTTAATTCGTTTATTTCTAATGACATATTAACATATTTGTTTGTTCCTATATCATGGTTTAGTTGAACCACTTTAATTTGTTCTTTAATCAATTTAGATTGTGAGGTATTTTGTGCTACTCCTATGTTAAAGTTAAACTTTTTTATGCATTCTAAGTTACATATTCCATAAATTAACCTAGCTGCTTTTGCTGCGAATTTAAGAAGAGCATTACGTTTACTAATTACGTGTCCTATAGAATCTAAAACTTGTGTCTTTTGATGTTGTAAATTGTTAATTATGTCATCGGTTACAGTAAGTAGACCGTTACAGTTAAAGTTATCTGTTACTGGGTTATGCATATGTGTAACACATAATACTTTTGTTTTTTCAATCATAGTATTTATGTAGTCAAATTGTTCGTTATCTTTAGTGAGACTAATATATGCAGTAAGGTCCCATTGAGAGGTTATAAGTTTCAACGGTCCGCGATTTTCGTAGTAGATACCGGAATGTTGAGTTAAATGTTCGTCTGTGAATCTTAATGTTCCCGACGTGAACGGTATCATTAACATTATTAGTCTGAAAGTTGTTTATGAAATTAATAAAACTGATTATTCATTTACTATATTGTTAAAGTAAATTGTTATGAACTACCTAATATCAGTTATTACTAAAAGAAAGTTGTATTTATATATAATATATATATTCCAAAAAGTAAAAATATTAAATAAAATTGTATTTAAGTAAAATAAAACCCAAAAATAATAAAAAATAATATAAAAAAAAATAATATACCCATTTCCATAAAAATAAATGCCAATATAAGCTGAGTTGGCTTAATAAAATAATGAATACGTATATTATATAAAGGAAATTTAACCACTGATGGCGTCATCTATCTGGACACTATATCTAAGTCGTAGATATCTAAACAGGCATCCAGACCAAATTACATCGGTTACGGGGTTATGTGCTTCTATGCACCCATGATCCCCTCCACAAGTTAGACCGTGTGCTTCTGTTAGACACAGCGCACGACCGTTTTTTGTTATATCTCCGATATAATGGGAAACTATAATTGTTTTTCCGTACAGTAGTTGTAAGTAAAATTTTCCGTTGGAGTCAACGTCCCATCCCCTCATTGAAAGAGCGATGTGCGGTGCCCCTAAAGCGTCAAGTATTTTGATGTCTGTACTACCCTCCCATAGTACGATCACATCGTAATTTTTTATTAAGTTAAGTATTTGTTTTTTGGTTAAGTTAGTTTCAGTTGAGTGGTCCGAGTCATATATCTGGGCAAGTACTGGGTACAATGTTTTGGGTTTGTCTTTAAAAATTCTTACTAAATGGTGAACCATGTCTTTCCATTCTTTTGGCGTAACCGCTCTATTTTCTTTTAGTAGCAACGCGCGCCCTTCCAGTTTCGTTACTAGACCTGGCGAGTGTCGACCCATTAATGCTCCTGATATAAGAATTAAGTTGTCGCGCCCTAGATTCGTAAACTCGAAATCCATGACTGCGTATTGAATACTATAATTCATTATCCACACAAAAGAAAAAAATACTTATGTCAAAAAAAAAAACAAAACACACAAAAAAAAATAATAATAAAAATAAAATGAAGTAGAAATAGAAAATTAAATGAAAATAATAGACAGAAGGAAACAGATTGAGAGGTTTAGAACAAGACTAGATTACAGAAACGTAAGTCTAACATAGTCAAATATGTCTGTTGCGTCTTCGGCATTGTCTATATAAGTTTTCAAGTAATGACAAAAAGGTTTTGTAAGTGGACGTTGGCTTTTTGTCATGTCGTGTATAAAATGGTTTAGTGTTCTAGTTATGTTTAAAATTTCTTCAGCTGAAAAAGGTTGAAGTAAATTTTTGTTTGCTAGATCGATATGTTTTAATAAACAATTTGGTATTTCGTCGTGAACTAAAACATCAGCGTTGTGCTGTTCGCGTCCTATTACGGCGCTAAGTTCCTTTAGGAAAATATGTTGTTTAATTAAAGTGTTCATTGTTTGTCTGGCCCTGTGGTTGTCCTGCTTTGAAAACTGCGCTGCGGCTCGCTTCGCTGCTAGGCTCGATTTGTTGACTTGTCGCAACTTATCCGTGATCTCCTTCCGTTGATCCTGATGTTGACACACTCGAGGTCCGCTGATGTACTTGATTTTGGGTTGGATACCAAAATTCTTCTTTCAGGTGACCCCACACCTGACACCAAAAACGTGTAGTGATCTCTCACTATCGTTTATAAATGAGTGCTTGACATCTGCAGTTGGATCAAGTTGTTGGGAAAAGATTACGGTTTTTAAAAGTGAGACAAAGACACAATGTTAATACAAGAGTTTATTAAAATTAAAGTTATAATTTGTTACAATAAAAACAAGTGTATAAGAATTTGAGGACAGCACGTTAAGTAGCTGCCCGAGAAAAAGTTAATCTTAGCAATTCGGACATAGACTAGCTCTATGCGAATGTGAAACTAATTCTAAATTTTAAGACGGACAGAGACCTGTATTTATATGGTTCTCTGTACCCCCTGGTTGTACATGATAGAGACTAGGAAATGGACAAAAGGTGTGTTATAGAATGTTGTCATCGTAGCTGCAAAAGTGGTTTTGCGCCCAAGACACTTGACACTGGATTGGACTTGTTGTTGTGCTATTAAATCAAGGCGTGCACATCTATGAATTATGTGCATGGCTTGATTGTCAAAAAGTGTTAAATAAAAGTCGTTTGTGACTGTGTTTTCCCATACGCTTTGATTCTTGGAAATTGCCATCAGAATTAATTGCGTATCGCTACGAGTATGCTAATAAAATATTTAAAAGCGAAGGACATTGTAGTACATGTAGATAAGTTAAAATAGAAAAGAAAAATAGTGAGACGACTCCGGCGGCTTACTACACATATGTATATCTTTTGTGCGAAAAATAATTTGTATTCTTCTCACAACAATACTCCGTCGCCGGCAGTCGATGCGAAATACAGCAGCCGTGATGTTGAAATAATATAACGAAACTTTTGGTGACGCGAAAATAAAACAACACCGTATCGAACGTTTATTTTTGCTTTTAATTTGGACGTATATCATATTATTACTGTTGTTATTGTACAATACAATATTCGCGAAATTATTATTGTTTTATATCACTATACTAGTGCTATACGATTGTTATTACTATTAGTTTAAGTCGCGCCGAATAATAATAATAATAATAATAATAATATGATACAATATAACAACGGGTTGTACGCAAAAACTCGTTTGTTATTCCGTGCGCGCGCGATACCGCAATAACGACGCATTATCGGGATTTCGGAAAAGTTACGATTTCCCAGCTAAACGAGTAGAGGAGGAGTTCGACACTCGAATACACTCCAAACTTTATGTACACCGTCGTCATTCGGTTTAAACGAATTTTTGACGAAATCAAATCCCAAACGGGGTACGCTGCTCCGTCCGGACGGAAACGAGATAACCCATTGATGCGGTTGCGGCGTACTAGCCGATACCAAAATAATATTATATACGTATATGATATCGTATACACATCGTACGTCATGGCCATTATGCGCGCGTATGCCGTCCGGACCGAAAGATTAAAACATTACACAAACAAACGATCACGCCGAAACGTACACGATTTCTTCCGGTTGCAGCTTTTTCGATATATCGTGCGGACAACGACATTACCCATAACATTATTATGGCACGTCACGAAACAACGAAAAGCGCGTGCGCGCTCATCGACGTGTAGAGTTCCGATTCCTGACCGGAATACCCAGTCGTTTCGATACGGATTTTGGATGTTCTGATATTATTATACGTCGACACATTTAACGTTATTGTTACGTCACATAATATTGTAACACTGATTATAATTACTCGTGTTTATAATTAAAGTTGATATTATTAATAAGTCTGAGGTGTTTGCAGGTCGGCCCGGACTTGGTTGGAAATTCTAACTCGGAATAGCTTCATTATATCGTCACAATATGCGTGTATTTTAATTTCCATAACCGTCGTCATCGTCGTTTTCGTTCTGGTATACATATAATAATATTATGTTGATATGATTATTAATCGAAGAAGCGATCGTTCGGTCGGTGAGCTTATAAGATTAATTCCCGAACGCATATGACCGATGATGGGGGGAAGAGACAAATTCTTCCGATTCGCCTTCCATGTGAAACGACTCGCGGCTTATATCATTATTATGCGTTCATTTTTTTTCTTTTATCTCATCGACTTAAACACGTAGCGACCCGTTTGAAACATCAAATTGCATATTCAATATCATAACGAGTGAACGAACCGACGAGATGAATATTCGATTTGTTTTTTCTTTTTCTCCCGCGGTACGTGTACGCCGTACACGATAATAATATATGTGTTATAGATAGTTTAGACATATTCTTTTGGTCGACAATTCTCAGACTCTTTTTAGTCCTACGTATTTGGAAACTAAAAAGTGATATTTAAGTATTGAACATAAAAATGTTTACAACAAACTGTAAATATGATATTAAACAAATTAACCATAGGTTTTTCTAAAGATATTAATATTTTCTCGTTTAATCGATTTGTCCTTTATTATCGACTTTTGTCTTAATATTTACGAGTTTAAATAGTTATATACAAGACATTTGCGTGATAGATATATTAGTAATAACTATTTTTTTTTTTTTTTATTAAAAATAAACAAATACATTTTAAAATCTGTAAAGTTCAAAAACATTAGATATTAAAGTTTATAGTGTTGGATTACAAAAAAAAAACTAGGTAACGTGATAGAAGGAGTTGATAAAGAGAGGATGAAAAATATATTATTAAAAAATAATTACAGTAAAGCACTTAAAAAAACCATAAAACAAAATCGAATAAACATACAATAAACCCTATAATATATTAAAATAGTCTTTACTCTTTAATATGTTTATTCTATTTACAGGCAATTATAAATTAGACAAATTGACACTTCTACGGGAAAACAATATTATATTAACATAAAATTGAAAATAATGCAACACAAATGAAAAAAAAATATCTAGATAATTAATCTCAGATAATCGTTTTATTTAAATAGGTAGATTGATTGGAAAATGCTTCAAATTATTTTTATCTTAACAATATAAATAAGTAGATATTACAATCACATGAATAAAGTATATAATATACCTACCACTGCTCGTAACCAAAGATCGTACTATTTCAAACACAAAAAAATAATTTTTTAATCTCAGTGTAAATACGGACTATCCTTCATAAAATATATCATGTATTAAGTGTTCCTAAAATATGATGACGAAAAAAGAGTATTAAATTTTTAGTTTATGATCGGCCATGCCGTTGGTAAAAACAATGTCTACTACAACATCATATTCCTAAGTATTTTGGCCTCAGGAATAGCTTATACGGTATGTACACATAAGAGTGTTATGCGTTACTTTCAACAAAAGTCTTATATAAATATAAGGTACTCGTGCGTCATCGGGGAATTCAATGTCATATTAAACTTGATCCAAAATACGAAAATCGACCGAAAAACGCACTTGTGTGTGTGTGCGTGGGTGTGTGTTTCGGTGGTTGTACCGGCGAATGGTAAATACACTTCGATTCGGGTGCGCGAGGACCGTGACAAGTGTCCCACAGGCGGATGCCTCCTTAGCATAAGCTCTTATAAACTTCACAGGTTACTCAGAAGTTATTATTTGCGAGACCCGCGTGACTGTGGGACTCGGCAGGAGGCGGTGTGTATGAAAGGACCAGAGAATTCTAAATTCACAAACCGTATGTGATGTACACACGTTGTTTTACATGCGTTAATTCGAATTTTCAGTCTCTATCGCTCACTCTCTCTTTCTAACTCCCTCAGCGTCCGTCTATAGGTAACTCGAGCGTGTCCCGCCGTCGTCAAAAGGGTCGTTCGTGCGTAGTATTATATTGGCGCCAAGACAAATACCGTGGTATAATAATATTATAATTACACGATTTCGACGACGGCACACGTGCGCGTTTTCTTTTCTCTCGCAGTCTAGCCGGTTTTTTTTTCTGTCGCACATGAGTATACGAGTTCGTGGAAATATAATATAATATTATATTCGGCTTATAAATAGGAGAGCGATCGTGCGTTTCGGAGTAGCTAGTTCATATACAGTAAAGGTTATAAAACCATTTTTTTTGCTTACCTCTTGTGTTTTAACTTTGAACTTCCAAGTCCTATAACTAATGTCTAAAAACAAAACTATTGAAAATTATTTTAGCCGGTAAAATAATATAATAATTTTAATGCAACTGTATTATAATGTATGCACTGCTGTACTGAACAGCCACTGTCATGCACATGAAAAAAAAAATATACGAGTACCACAATAATTTGAGTAGATCTAAGAAACCTTTATTGGAAAATAAAGTAAATTGTGTTTCATACATAGTAAAGTAAATGATTGATGACTGCAGGGTATCGTAATTAAATTGTTTCGATCGCCACTATTATTATTATCAATAGACCAACATATTATTATATTATTATGTATGCTATGTGCATTACGTATGCTTAAAACGGTAATTTGCGTATTATATATATTTTATTTTTTTGTCGCTGCTAATGTGTTTCTCATAGAATATTGACGGCATAGGGGTTGTTGGCACGTTAAAAACATTTTATGCGCGTTTTTCTTGTAACGACATGATAATATAATATAATATTATTAATAAAATTGTCTTTAGTGAATATTATTTGCGTCACACAACTTACGCACAATGCACGCAAGTGTATGAGTATGTGTGTGAAAGCATGTTTGTGCAAAATTCCAATACCAGCGATTTTAAATGTCCCAAAACAGTGTTTATAACGTTCTCTACAGTCCGAAGAGTGCTGTCAACAAAAACCCACGTGTCTACACTATCTATGCAATATGTATATTGCCAAGGTAGATATTATTTTTTCATCCGTTTCAAAAATGATGAGTCAACAGTGAAAATAAAATGTTGATTGCACTACTACACGAATGCCAGAAATCCATTATAATAGTTGTTTGAAATATATTCGATTGTATTTTCGGGCACCTATCGTATTAATGACCACCACCAACGGTCATCTTGTTTTCAGACCAGTAAGTATACCGAGTCTGAA
The DNA here is from genome assembly GCF_020184175.1 of Aphis gossypii. Classification (NCBI taxonomy): domain Eukaryota; kingdom Metazoa; phylum Arthropoda; class Insecta; order Hemiptera; family Aphididae; genus Aphis; species Aphis gossypii. The sequence continues at coordinate 52,915,257 of NC_065532.1, forward strand.
AAAACTATTTTTTTTTTCACATCTGAAAGTTTATTGAATTATATCACGGACTGTTATCTGAAAAAATATAATATTATATCTAACATTTGAACTATACACTTACATTTACACAGCGAGTTACCGCACTCAATTAATAATAATCATCCAAAGTGATTGGATTGAATTTGAATTAATTAGAGAGTAAATGTACGTCTATGTCTCGAGTAAAATTTGTCTTCGTAGACCCGAAAAATAAATTATTAAAATCATTAAAAGCGATTTGATATGGCGGATTTAAGATCGAAAGTAATTAGACCAGCAAACTGTTTTATTCATGCTTTGAATGAATACATTGATTTATATTTTATTCATATTATCTAAGTACGGTTTTAATAAAGTTGTATCAAATTTAGAAAATAAAATATTATTATAATACTATTATGGCTGTACTCGTATAATGATGATTTTTACATTATCTCATTTATATATTTTGAATAAAATACCAACATAATCATATATTATCAATATTATATTGTATAATTTTTTGAAATATTTATAATTTTAGTTTCGTCGTATAGTGTCTTTGAAATTTCAAATACTGACCAATATACGGTATACGTAGTTATATTGCGAACATATAACTATATAAGCATACTATTATATTTTAAATATTACAGATGAGCGAAAATTCGAAAAAAATCATAATAAGACGAATATTCATTCAGTGACTTCAAACTTGTTTGACTGTAAACGTGACTTATTAGAATCATTATGAAAATAAAAAAGGAAAATACCTAATGCATTTCGGATATTGTAATTTTGTAATGTCCTCATGGGTTATATTGTACGGCCATAGTAGTAACAATGATATTATTATTATTATTATTGTACCGCGTTGCGGGCCCGAAATGGAGAGATGACTTCAACCATTGTTCGTTATAGTAATGAGCTGACCCTTCGACAAACGACAAAGTCTACTTCTCCGGCTGCTTTTGCAAAATATGTGCAATAATTATTTATACTATAGTAATATATACTAATTATTTTTAATACATTACGATAAATTATAATAGTATTTTGTGAGAGATAGGTTTTAAAAGAAATCCACGACGACCATCTCGGAAATTAACTCGATAAAAAAATTGCTAGTCCCCGAAACTACATTTATATTGCAATGCTGCAGTGGTTTATAAATAAATATGGCTATAACCAATTTTGAAATTTATATGTGTATTTTTTTGATGTTGTGTCACATGACCAATCGTATTGAAAACAGTGAAAGTACAATCAATACATTATAATATTTTGTTTAAAATCTTTACCTCACAGGTTGCAGCATTTATGGGAAGGAATATTTTAAATTATATGACAAAGGAAGTCCTGATACAAAATACGTACTTCAAATGCTTCAATAAGATGACATAAAATGAAGTATTAAAATATTATATTTTTAATTGGGTATTTAAATTTCAAATTGTAACTGTAGTTTTGTTTTACGTATATAAAGCTGCTTATAAATTATATATTTGTTAATACTTATCCTACCCTAAATTTTAACCCCTCCATCACATTAAGCTTAGCTTGTGATGTGGAGAAGGAACTTATACCGACACATACGCGTTGCTAAAAATCCCAGATGGTCCCTTCCATGTATGGGATCCAACAAAGTTTTTGGGTAGATTAACTCTGACACATTTTCGTACTCCTATATTTTATTCCATATTTTTCTATAAACAGCTGCAGCGACACTCTTTCAATATTTTCGAACGAGAAAAATGTATTATATACGAGTTTTTAAAACAACATAATATAAACAATGTTTATTAAAATATCTGTAGTTTTATATTCCATTGGGTATTACTAGTAAGTAGTAACTATAGTAAATTATGTTTTTACATTTTGAACATCGAATAGTTTTCAAAATAAATACATAATATAATATTTAGTTTAGAATTGTATTTTAATGTTGAATGATGTTATAACATTCATATTAATACATAAAATATAATAAAATATTATAATACCTACCTAATAAAAGTATGATCATTTTATAAACAACTAATATACGCACTGAAAATAATGATAATTAAAATTGATCACAATCATAACGCACTATAACGTAATTATAAAACTAAACTTGAAATGTACACCTATTGATTTGGCCAAATTCTAAAATTATTATAATAATAATATCATACTTCGTGAAATTAATATATTTTATCACATAATATTATCTCTTTGTGCTTTAATTAATTGTAAGTGTAACCTCATGTTAGAAGTATAATACTCTATGTCAAAACTTCGTTAATAATAATTATGATAAAAAAAAAAAAAAAATTTTAACATAATAATTATGGTTGGGTTGTAAATGTTATAGCTTAAAGTAATACATTGAATCCGATAATTGGGCCATTATATTTTAATAAAATAATATAACATAACATGTAATTTGTTTATTGCTGCAAAATACATGAAATTGTATTCAATGCAATCGAGCAGTGTGTTTTCAAAAGTTAATAAATTATCCAATATTGAATAGTGTAGAATTGTCGGGGCTTCGACCAAAGCTATCTTTTTTCATCAAATTATTTAAACAAAAATAGAAAACTATTTGCAAATCACAACGATTATGAAACATCGCGATCGCTAAGTTGGTTTCAAACTATACGATGCACGTTTAGTATTGTACGCAGATAATGTTGTAATATATTATGTCAAGTAAAATAAGTACTTTTACTTATTTTTCTTTTTTTTTTTTTAATAATTACATTGGTAGTTACGTACTTACGCATAATGTCCGAGAGGGGAGAAATATTGATTTTTAATATAGTTATAATTATTTGTTTGCTCGAGACTCATGAGAGTCAATGTGGCAAAATTTATTGGTGATATGCCAAGAAAACATATTAAGAAAAAATATATACTATTTTATCATATTAGTGAGAAGTAAAATGAATTCCAGGTTTAAAAAAAAAAAAATGATAATTTTAAGCATTTCAGAATGATATTATAATGAGTAATTCAAAAAGCTTTTATTCGATTTTAATTAATTAATATCAATTGATACATCGCTCTATTTAAACTGTCGAGTGACGACAGTTAACACGATTTTTTTATGATTGCAGTTTTTTCGTTGTACGTATGAAAAATTTAGATTGAATAATAATTACATTGACATTTTATAATCCACGGAAAATGTTCGTCTGACGCGTTAATAAACAGCATAACATTGCTCAAGAAATTCGTGTTACGGACGTCGAAAATGATTGACATAATAAAATAGATGATCTATGTTATGATATTGTAAGCAGCGTTACAGCATAAAATAATTTATTTATATCCATTTATTATTATTGTATTCGATGGCTAAGCTTTAAATTACAATGATGCGTTTACGATATTCCAATGGTATATTTGATACTCATCCATTCGGAGTTTCTGATAAAATATGCATGTTAATAGTATTGAAATATCAAAAGCAGATTTAAATAATACGAGTATATTTTCGTTAAAATCTGTAGACCAACGATTACTATAATTTTTAAGAGACCGTATTTTTTTTTTTTTTTTTTACTTAATAGTTTTACACGGTAGTTAAATATGATAGTGTTTAGTATACAAAAAAAAAAAAAAAAAAAAAAACACTATAGATTATAGTAGTACTTGTTTAGAGCGAGATACATTTTAGGTGACCTATTTGCATAGTACGAAGTTAAAAATTGAATCATCCGGTTCATTTAAATAATTTGTCGTAAATTTTAGATGTCGCGGCAAAAGAAAAAACCACCACTGTTAATATTATCTGAATCATTTTGCAAATTTTAAATTCTAAATAATACATCACAATATTTTTTGCAGAACATTTTATAATTTTGTCATTATCAATAACATAAAATATATTTTTTTAAAACTCTAAATACAACAAAACCTATTATAAATTAAAAAATATTGTTAACTTTTGGACTCTAGTTAAAATGTGAAATCATATTCATGGGGCATTCTTAACAACATCAACTAATTAACGACACTTTAGTTAGGTATTATATTCAAATACATAAAAAATCTAATTCACTTAGATAATACCACCAATCCACGAGTACGATATAATATTGCTATATCTACGCAAAATAAAAAAATAATAATAATATGTTCCATTATTTTTTTCCTATATAATACACCGTTAAATTAATTAACTACAATATGAATGAGATTTTAACACAAAAAAAAGTAATGATTTTTACATTAATAATTATAAATGTTTTTTTTTTTTTTTAAATAACCGAGCAAATAATTATTAATTTTAATGGGTAATTAACACTTAAAATATTAAAATTAGATTTCACATAAAAATAGGAATATAAAGTATGGGTCATATAACATTTTCTATATTTTACTATCACGGTCGAAACACATTTATTTATTATTATTTTTTTTAACACATAAAGCTTTATATATTCATAGGAATACCGTATATGTATAAATATATTTTTAAATAAAAAAAAACTGTTTATGTATAATACGCACAATAAAACAATAACGTTCGCGGGATTTTACTTTTGTTCTTTAAAATCCTTGTTCATAAACGTAGGCTGTATCTACTTACTGTACTATATTGTATGATTAATACAAACTATTTCTACAAACACGGAACAATTAAACAAGATAAATGCTTCCAGTATATTATCTATCACTATGGTAATTTCTCTACCAACTCGTGTGTTTTCATATGCAAATTGTTTACCAAACGTTCTTCTTGAATGGGAATAGTATATTAATTTTTTAAACGTTATTTTTTTTCTAAACAAGAATGCGTATTTGTATATTCAAATGTTAATGGCTGGTTGTGGTTTTGATGAGAAAATTTCAATATGAAAATAATTTATTGCAATAGGTTTATCTATATTTAAAATCCTATATTATCAAATGTAAAATAATACACTTATTAAACACACGAGAATACGGGATACAAATATTTTAGTCTATAAGTTTATCGAACGTCTTTGATGTGTGGTGGACTATCCTTATTTTAAAACTAATTGGTTAATTAACATTCGTTTTTATTTTAGTTATGTTATACTAACATTTTTAGATATTTTTAATCTATTTTGTAAATTTGGAATCTTAAATTTAAAAAAAATAAAAATAACAAAAACAGATATTTTAAAATAATAATTTATACTCAACAAAAATTAATATATATATAATAAAAACGCACTTAAAACATTTAAAAATTTAAATTACTAAAGATTACTGCAACGAAAACGAACGTTCATACCTTATTGTGTGCACAGTTTAAATGTTTGCTACACATTTGTTTGATTTCAAATCGGTGACAATAAAAGAATAATATTATTGTGTATAATTATTCCTGTCACAGAATATGGTGTATGAAATGTCAGAAACATGGAGTAATACGTAGGTACAGAATTCCCGGAATGACGTTTTAGAAAATTGGATGCTGTTATATTAATTTATTGAACTCGAAGCGTAGTTTCTACTTGTAAATTACAACTATAGAATCTTAGGCAGTCGGTTGATTGTAATTCAAATTGTGCTGTACATAACGGTCACATAATCATTCGTATAGTAATATTACGGCGGCAATAAACCGAAATACGTTTTAAAATTCACGCGGGTGTGATTGGACCAGACGACCTTTTCCCGAGGCTCATTTTAGTTACTTTTTGTATACTAATAAGTAGATTTGTAGTATCCCTCAATGTACAGGGATAGCATCAGTTCAAAGTCAATGTGAAATACAACGAATAAAAAAATAATTTACATTGTTATTATTATACAAAGTAGACAAATATAACGAGTTTTAACAAAAAAAAACAAGTTTCGACAATACACTAAATAGTAATAATTTAATTTCCGTTTGGCGAAGCAATAATTTAAAACTTTAATAAATTATTTTTACATAGCCATGTTTTATTTCAATAATAAACCTAACCGGGCACGGATTCAGCTTTGCCCTGCATAACAGTTTGTACATTTCGGTATCAATTTTGACTAAAGTGTAGCGCAGAAAATTCTCCACACTCCACGTCATTTTCGATAATCCTGATCGTCGCGTCAGACAGATGAATTTTCGAGGCCGAATTCCTTTGATCGTGAGGTATGCGGGGTTGAGCGAAAACTGTTGCCCGACGGCGTTGCGAGGAACTGCAGAACTCCGTTACGAACTCGTCGATTTTCCGTAGTGGGGAGAAAATTACACCGAGCCTACTCAATATAATATAAGAGGACAGACCGCTTGGCAACGTAGTATAATATATTTCTGGCAGCGCATTCTCTAAACACATAATATTTTGTAACAAACGTGTGAATGTGAAAATGTTATACCGTAGACACAATACGTGTTTAGTCGTGGAGTCACGGTAAGATATAGTAGAACGGTGGACTTAAAGGTTATTCTTCGGTCCCTGTTGCTGATTGTAATTATATTGTTTACGCATATTGTGACGACCGTTTCTACAACGATGGAACCAAATCAAATCACGAATCTAATGTATTGTAAACAAAACTGCGTTAGTATTACACGTCGTTTGCGATATCGTAATAATCGATGACGTCACTAAAGGTTAATCTATATTACCGATATTATAAAATATTGTGTTTGGACGGGATATTCGAACGATAGGGATACAGCTATAGGGTTCGTGGTATTCGTTTCAATTCAAAGTTTACCTTTACGCCTGGAACTTTTGTCCGAATCATGACCTTTTCGCCTCCACGCCTATACACCACACCGCTACATTGATGTTATCTGATAACACTTTGTATGCCAGGAAAATTCTTATGTGTGTATAATGTATATAATGTATAACGGGAAGGATGGAAAAACTTTTCTGAAACAATAATAATACAGAGTTACAGAACGGTCCTATGCAAGCCACGTAGACCTTATTTCGCTGAACCCGACGGTGGTCTGTTTAGCTCTGCTCGTGGTTTAGGCGATTTCTTTATTTTCATAACATGTTTCATCTCTCAAATTTCCATCACGATTTTCGCGTTTTTTACTGTTTTGTGATAATAATAAGAGAGGGGTAGACTTTCGATCATTTCTACAGATAAAATATTATACAAAATCGCTTAGTGTAGTTAATGAATTAAGGTGTAAAGTAGTAATTTTATTTTTTAAAACCGCACCTAACCTAACAAATTAGTCGAGAAACGTGCTCACCGGGTTTTGTTCGTGTACAGAACGTATAATTGGGTAGGTACATGATTTTGACACGATTCGTCGGTTCAGCGCTGTTGTTCAAATTAAAATTATTAACACAATTTACAGATTTTGTGTTTGACTGTATAGCTCATAGGTATGAGTTTTTCTCAAGCATTTTCATTTAATTGTACAATAATTTTGATGTATATTTCAAACAAAACTTTTCAGTATTTTTTAATGCTTGATTATTGTTGTAACATTTTAATATTTCATATTGTTAAATTACTCTATTCTATTTAATTTATAATCTTGAAACACGCAAATATTTTAATGAAAATGTTTTAGTATTTTTGAACAGCGATTTGTCAAACGTTTATTAAATCGTGTTGAATGTACGTAGGTAGTACATTTTTCGAAGTCAGGAAATGTTTGTATGCTATGCAATTTGATTAGAATTTGAGTAATAGTTGGTTTTCATTATTTATGCTTATTTAAACTATTTGTTTTTAACAAATCACAATTTGGTAAATCTTATACCATTCCAGTATATATCGTGATTTGGTCCACTTTTAATCAATATGTTTAATACATTCATTCAATTTAATTTAGATTAAGATTATGGAAGCTTCGAAGTCAAAACCTAAATTGAATAAGAAAAGTTTCAAACTTTAATTCATTTCAACTTTTATGTAAAACGTTAAAATATTTAACCCGAGTAGCTTGCATATTTTTAAAAATGTATAATTCAACGTTAGATATCAGTGTTTATTTTCGTATTAAACATTTTAATAAAACTTCACCCAACACAATTTTTATAAGTGTAATCAATTTTATTTTCATTTTGTGGTATAAATTACAGCGCGCTCGTGTGCTAAAAACTAATTCTAATATATGAGCCGAAACTTTTCAACATACGCAATTATTTAGCTACAAATAAATAAACGACTTCTCTTATTTTTCTTTGATTTTGACGTTTATTATACAACTTAAACATTACCAAAGAAACATACATTTGAGCCTTGTATAATTGTTTTGTTTAGTTATTTTCAGTATGCTTTGATAACGTGAAGATGATTTTTCACCTTCGATGTAAAATAATCCTTACATCGTTCAAGTGGAAATCGGTGCAGCGGTTTCGTGCACTTTATGCGAACTATACCAACTTTTCTACCGGAAAATGTACTTAGATACGATGTACATAAGGTGAAATTCGGTACACTACATTAGTTTGATAACGTTACTACTTTATCAGAAGCCCAACAGTGTGTGAAAATTATGTTAAAAATTGTGTGCTTAGCCAATAACATATCTCGGTTGCAGAAAAAAAATAGAATAATTATTTATTTATTTTTTGTCTCTTTTACTGTTAGGATTATAGAGAAATCAAATTTTTAGAAATTAATTTCGTCCGAAATATTATTGTTTTGATATAGAATATATTTCAATGTCATAATATTATTAAAATATTAAGAATTCCATAAATTCCAGGTAAAGGGGTGGTTAAAAATGTACTATAAAATAGTATTGTCTTCTTGTTGCAATACAATATTATGATATGGTTTATAACATCCTATAGTGTTATATTACATTATTAATTTAGTACTAGTTAAGTTATGGGTTAATATTTTACGGTAATTTATTTTTAGTTTGATTTTATTTACTCTACGAATTCTCTTATATAATTTTGATACATCAAATATGTTTAAAAATAATAATATTATGCTACTAGTTTTGTAAACTGTAATTAAATACACGTAGAAGGCTGAACGAAAGTTATTAAAATTTTATTTAAAGATTAAAAAAAAATTGTTTTTTTGTATCACATATTATAATTTTTATTCGATGTTTCTTAAATAATAACAACTTTATGGGGAGTGAATTTACGTCCGGGCCTTACAACTGGCTCGAGCTAGTGCGTCATGACGGGCGGATCGCCGTCTAGCATTGGAGCATTGGTCTTAGGTCTTCGAGTTCCTTCAGTTTTAATTATTATTGACGGTTTGAATATAAAAAGTAAACTGGCTAATTTGTTTAAGTACAACCGTATGTATTCACGTAACCGTACTGACAAGTAAACACGCACGCTGTATTCACTGACGGCACAGTGTTTATTTTGTTATTCAGCTAATATTTATTTTACAAGGGTGGAGTTGGTATCAAATTGACAGGGATAGTCTCCTTTATCCGTAAATACCTTTTTCTTGTTGGTAGTTCGTATAGGTAACCATAAATCGGCCTTTTAGTGTCGCCTTTTTTTGATTGGCCGGACGTTCATTTTCTGTACAAGGTATAACGTTTGTTGATTGTCGAGGCCTATGTACTATGGTCTCAAAGCCACTACGATTTATGTGCACGCGTTCTGTATGATGATGTGGATGTCGTATTGTTTGAGTTATTTACCAATATGTGTTGGCCCTAAAAAAAAGCCGTTTTCGTTAATTTATGGCTCCGTTACAACAGTCATAATTTAGTTTAAAATTTTTTAAAAAATGATACTAAAAACAAATTGATTAAAAACACTGCTATTGGTTTACCATTCTCACAATATATTTTGAAATATCAAAAAATATAATTTTATCAATTATGATTTTCGTTTTCGGAACAAGAAATTAACAATATTACTCATAATCTCATAACTCAGACATGAATAAATTAATAATAATGTTTTTAAATTAATTATTTGTACGCTAAATTAAATTATAAGAACAAAATCCGTGCTAATACTTGGCATTAGATCAACATCTTTACTAAATATGAAAAAAAAATATATTTATCAACATTTGAAGTATCAAAGCAGGTATTACACGATGCAAGTTTACCGTTATGAAAATCAAATATAACCGTTTACAAGTTACAACTTTGAAAAATATGGAATGTAGCGATATAATAATCATTACATGGTGTTGGAAGAAGTACCATATACATAATATAATAAAATAAGTGTAGTTAAATTTCATAAATGACCATTCGGGTATGATCGTATTAGTATGTATAACAAATCGTTAATGCAAATGTATTAATAATATTTTTTATTTCGTACATTGATTGTTTACCAATCAATCATAGTTATTTAGTTTTAAATTTTTGTAATTTTGAGCACTTACGTAAATGCCACAGTATGGTGTAACATTTTTTGGTTTTCCTATAGTTCACATTTGTATAAAATTATTTTATGTTAATATAAATTTGTATTTAAGTCTATGAAATTCGTTTGTGAACTATTTAAATGCAGCTTGCACTTAAAATAAAAAATAATTCTTCCTTTCAATTTTTCTGAGATTATTTTTATGGTAAATTATGTTAAAAAGTGACGATTTTTCTTATTATAATAAATATAAAATATATGTGTATATATATATATATATTGAAATATTACCGAAGCATAACGAATTAAAAAAAGTATGATTTATTACACTAAGATTAATACACTGGTCGACTTATAAAAACAAAATAATAATATTATATATTTACTACATAAGTCTGTATATAATATTATACAGTAATTATTTTAATCATTTAAAAATGTTTACTCTGAATATTCATACAACGTGGAATCACTGAGTGGATTTTAAAATATGTTGTATGAATGACATTATCTTAATATGCGACGAGTGTGTGTGTGTGCAGTTTTATGCTTTCAATATTAAACAAAGTTATTATTGGAAATTACGAATATATTAAGTTAAAAAAAAAATACGTGGATTTATTAATTCCAAAACGTAAAACTTAAAACCCAGGTTTTTTAAAATAACGATCAATTTACGACGTATAATGTACACTGTTCGTTATTTCTTGAAAATATTATTTATTTACTAAACAACATTATCGTAAAATTAATAAACAGACTAATGAAGTATTCAGACATCAAGTTCAGTATTTCTTACATCCTAATGAGTACGTTTTGTTGTACATAATATATTATATTCGGTACAAAGGACAAACGTCGTGTCTCTGAACGAAAAATATGACGTTCATGCCAATTAATATATTTTGATGAATATGATGAACACCTCTGACGGGTTTGATAGTGGATTTACTGAAATTCGTTCTGAACGATATTTTTTTTACGATTTTTTCGATTATGTGAATTTTTATACCGCTCTTGAAAAATGTAAGTAATTTATCATGTATAGTTGTGTGGGGATGTTTTTACCGTCACATCTTAAGAATAAAAACATTTTCAAGGGTGGAGATATTACTTAAATTTGTTTCACGATGTAGGTAGAGTAGGAATGAGAAAAAGTGTGTTGTAATATATAATATTTTATCGACGCTGCGCATTCCTCCGCACGTCATGCGCAATCTCAGTATAAAACATGATATATTTATATAATATTGTATATATATATTGAACTTATTTATTTTACGTACACTTGTTTTGTATATCTAACGTTTGTAGAGGTATGGTGTTTTTTAGTAAATTATTATAGAATTGTTGACATTAAAATCAAAAATTGCGACAATATTCTTCCCCTCATTTCTGAAGTAATTTTAAGTCTTGCTGTTATTTATATCGACGATGGCTTCAAACATATGAACTAAAAATGTTTATATTATCGATTTGGTAGGTATAATAATATGATCTTATAAAATGGTAGTCAAGGTTTTCTTTTTTTTGTAATTTTTGAAACGATGTAGATTTATTAATTTTTAGTAAACTATGTATACAAAAATAATGATATTTTATTGATATTATAATCACCATAGAAAATAATATAATACTATAATAATATTAACTCAATACATAGTTTATTATAATTTTCGTGTAAACATAATAATTATAGAAATAATTTTATTACATATATTAAATGGGGAGGCATACTATTTTGGATTTTCTTTTCAAATTCATATATACAGTGAAATATTTGAGGTAGGAAGATGAGAAAACAATTGTTCATAGATGCGTACTTTTATAATGCACAAAATACACGGACCTTTGTAGTTAACGTTTTTAAAAAAAAATGAAAAATTGTTCACAAAAAAAATTTAAAAGAGAATTATAAATTCATAAATTATTTGCATTATTTGCTTTAGTTAGAATAATTTAAATATAAACCGAAAATATACAATAAGAAAATACAAGCGTTGTAAATACTTGCTTAGGTCAGAATCCAAAACGATTGAATTCACATTAACAATACACGCAAATTAAAACTTTTTTAATGCAATTTTTTTTTTATTTCAGGAACAATATAAGAAGTGAATGAGAATATAAAATTTTCAGTTTTGAACACAATACACCGAAATATTTTACATATAAATCCAGTAAATTGTTTAAATGATAAAAGTCTGAGAATCAACATTATAATAACATTTCATGATTTGGTATGCATAATGATATTAAAAATCGCAATTTTCTATGAATTATTCTTGTAAAAATTAACTATGATGGTTATTTTTTTTAAATTCAAACGTTAATTTATGTGATTTAGTGCTATTTTAGTTTTAATTATTTTAAACGTTCGTGGGTAAAAATAATAAAACATACTATAAGCCATAACAATAAAAGAATCGAGTGATTTAAAGTGGCCTTAGCATCCGCGCATTTGGAACTCACATCAACGTTTCACGCTATCGATACCCGAAATCTATTGGAGACCAAACCGCACCGAAGTATACGTAATGGTATTTGAAACTTTTATAGTACATTTTCAGTAAATGAACAAAAATAAAAACAAATAATTGAAGAGAATGGACGCAGAGAATAAAAATATTTCTATATCTGTGTTTCCGCTCCGACGAATATTCCCTAGTGGGTTTGGAAAAACATACAGTCGGGAAATCCTCAAAAAAAAGTTTGTCAGTCAATCCTATCCAACGAGTTCAAATGGACGTATGTATAGGCTGAAAATTATAAAAATATTGGGTTCAAAAATTAAACCAAAATAGGTACTACATAGATTTTTTTGTATTTTACGATTTTTTTTCATTTTAAATCTACTTTAATATCTTTTTAATTTCATTATGTCAAAATAAAAAAAATGGCTGTTATCAAGAAATAACTGTACTCAATAGAAAAAGCTACTTTTAATCAATTTTGATTAATATACGAGTAACAAAACTTCAGGTTTAATTGAATTATTATTTTGTCATGTTGTCTACTTAATGATTAAAATGAATGATGATTTTAAGTAGGTACACAAAATAAATAAAAATTATTGATTCATATTTTACTTAAATTATTATATTTTATGATTTTAAATTTTTGGTATTTATTTTATAAATAAATTTATTTTTTTTGATTTAAATGCTTTCTATTTACAATTAGATAATATTTAGCAATGCGTATCGATTAATATATTTTTAGATTTATAAAATCGTTCATTGATATTATTGACGTACTCGTGATTGTAGGATATTGTATTTTATTATTTGATTTTTATACTACAATAAAAAAAAAAATGTATTTATAATTATTTAAATTCATTATTTCATCGTCGTAAGGTTTTGTTTTTTATTGTTATTTGTAAAATATACGTGAAATCAGTTATAATATATGTAAATATAATGTAAATTATAATTGTCAATAGAGTTATGAATATTAATATACTTTAGTAAGTTTGTACGTTTTTCTGAAAACTGAAAATTTCATCATCTTTGTTATTTAGTTAAAGAATTTCTAGGTGGCCGAATGATAAATTATCGAAATAGAATAGATAGTAGTTCACAAAAATGTTTTTTTATAACTAATATAGGTTGCATGTATAATATTATATGATATAGTTTTACGGATGCATATTAAGACAATAAAAAAAATAATATTTAAATTGGAAATAATAATAAATTCTGTTTTGAGTTATAAGCATGCATATTTTATGAGCATTCATTAATAAGTGTTTATAAGTTTAGAGGTGTTTTTGTTTCCATTAAAATAATACATAATTTCACATTTTTATTAAATTGTAATTATGTTTTTATAAATGTTTTTTTTTTTTGCAAATAAAATATCTGTTAGTTTATCTGCTAGTTATAGTTCTAATTTAAAAATTAAATCAGAACATTTTAATCGACGAAAAACATAACATGTTTATTCATTTTTAAAACCTTTAAAAATGGGTTATTTCCATTTAAAAAAACGATTTAACATCTTAAATGTTCATAAAAATATATGTTTAATCTATGAAATAATATAAGCTATTAAAAGAATATTAGATTTAAGGTACTGTGGTACGTTAACTTATTTGTTTTATTAAATATTTTTACAAAATTTAAATTTAAAATATATATTCTGTGTCACAATATAGGTTTATGAAGTTTCAATAAAATTTAATGTGGACTGCAATACATTTGCAGCCCATGTCAAAAGCAGCGGCTGTGTTCTCCGACGTCATTTGATAATAATTATTAAATATTTTATATTCAAAAAACTAGCTTTGCATGATGAATGATTTTATTTTATTTTTATTTTCTGGAAACTCGAAGCTAAAGTTGTTGTACCGTAATAATAATCATTTACAGTTTATTTTTACAATTATTTTCATATAATCTGTATCTTATAATATACAATATTATTGTGTATGCTATATTGTGTGTTTTTACAAGGTAGCTTAAGTTTTAGTGTTTTTGATAAAATAGTACAAATCTTTTATGCGGTTGCTGACAATAAAGATTCTGCTGTATTGAAACAATCTTAATTAATCTGCGTTGAGACAAATTTAAAACGTTATTTCTTGCTCTGAAATATAGTATTGGAATTTGAAAACATATTATGGTAACTTGATATAATTTAATAATTTAAATTTTTAATCAGACATTACCTTTTAGTATAATATTTTTAATACCTTTAAATTATGATACTATAAAATAATATACTATATTAATTATTTTAAAATCTGAAACAAATAGTAACTACTTAAAATTACTTCATGTAGGTCTATAAATACATTAAAAAGTGCAAAATTGCCATATTTATTTTACGGAATAATCAAAAAACACTATTATGGTTTTTACTTACAATAATCGTTTTACAATTTTATAAAACATACAACACCCACTTGGGTGGCAACTATACTCATTATATTATAGTCTATAAAGTACACTCCACTAGTAAATTAAGTCTGAACTTTTTTTGTATTTAAGATAATCTTACCAAGAATTTAATATTTTTCCAGTTAACAGAAAATAGTTGATAATTCTTAAGCATGGTTTTTAAATACTCAGGAAAGAACATGAATACTTTTAATTTTTATGTATATTGTATACAATAAAATATAAAATAAACACGTTTCAAGTTTAATAATAAAGTAAAATATTGAACATACCTGTAGGATGCAGAATGATAGAAAATTCAATCAAGGGTTTTAATAGTTAAAGTAGCTGCCTACATAATAATATAATAATAGTGAATACTTTCGATGAATATCTGAATTAATAATGCTCTCTACATTTAAGTTTATTGAAATGGAACAATTTGCTTAAACACTAAAACTAAACTTGTAAACTGTGTTTGAATTTTGTCTAACGAAATTCCGCATTGCAAAAGCGCTTTTAAACACTATTTTTGTATCGATTCGCATTTAATAAATATAAATGACAGCCATTGACAAGATTTGTGGTATGTTTATTATGCATTTTTATTTTTAGGCACTAAGATGAGTGTGGTTTTGCCGCCTTGAAGAATTAAAGAGAGGGGAGAGAAATGAGATTAGTCAAAATTATGTTGGCGGGGAGAAAATTAAATAATCTGGATAAATTTGCTTCTACATTGAATAAAGAAATATAAAAAGATGAAAACGAAACAATGATTATCAGCAAAAAATATTTGATTATGGCAAAATATGTTTAAAATTATGTTTTTGATTTCACGCCAATGAGTATTGTGTTGAATAAGGCCTCCTATGACTTTCTAATAATCAATACAAGAAAAATTGTTCATAAAATGACATTTTTTTATAATTAAAATCAAATGTGCTTCATGAAATATTATTTTTTGGTTTGCCAATCAGCTGAAAAAAAATATATATATTATGTAATACATAATATTATATATACATATATATGAAATAAGTTATTATAACAGAGGCAGATATCACCTGGAGTACTGCTGTGTTATTTCCAGTCGAAAATAATAAATATACTGACAAAAATGTATCATATATAAATATTATCTAAAGAATGTCATGAAAGAATACGTGCATTACATTTTATATAATATTATTTTTAGATACCAGTTTAATTTTAGGTACTATTTAACTTATTTAAAAAAATTGATTTTATAAATTGAATTCCTACGTAATAATACTTTTATGATTATGATTATTATTTATATTTTTTATGATTTATTTATCAATGATATAATGATAATAATAATATATAGTTTAATTTTCCAAAAACTCAGATAATTATATTTATACGATATAAATGTTAAATCACGGGCTAACATATTTTTATAAATGTAAGTTTTGGTTATTTAGTTCTTATTTAAAAATTAGTACAATTTACTACTCGTATAATGATTATATTATATATACTTTTTAATTTAATGTACTTCTTTTTTGATTTTTTTAAAGATTAAACAATAAACATAATATTATCTTGCGTCTATTATCACTAAAAACAAATAATTTTTATAAAAAAAATGTGTACTATTTTTTTATGAAAACAACAATGTAATTTGAATGTGATAATGAGGCCAACTAACAAAGTTTCTATCAAAAAACCTTACAGTTGATTTTAAATTTAAAATTACAAAATTTTATTAAAATTTAGCCTTTAGGAGCGTCTAAATATATAATCTAGCGAGTACTATAGGGTGATTACTATAATCAATTTAACAGAATAATTTTTTACATAATAATCTGTTTCATAAAAAACTTTTAATATGTATACTATATATGCTCTATATAATATACCTATATATATAGTATATACTGTATACTGTGTAATATTTATTACGTTGATTGAATTTTAACATATTGTTATGTGTTCATGATAATGAAAATTAATTTTTAAATTTTATAGTTACCTGCATTATAATTAATTTTTTTTATATACCTATACAAATGGTGAGAAATATTATTAATTTTAATTTTTTATTAAGTTTTTATAATTTTTGTTTTACTAAAAAAAAAAAAAAAAAATCAATACTTCAAAAATAATAATCAATGTTAAATAAACACTTGATATTGGTTTAGAAATTATAATTTTTGTTTCCTATTCTTTTATTTTATATACCAAAGTAAAGTTATTATATGTTTGTTTTTTAAGAGTACATTTTTATTCATTCAGTATAAACTAGAAAAATATTATATTACATTATATACATATACAATATACATAATATATAATGAATATATATTATATTTGGAAACGCAAAGTCATGTTAGTTTTTATATAGTGTAAAGTATATTTTTTTTTGTTTTGTATATTTTTTTGCAAAGAGTTGTATTTTTTAAAATTATGAACAAAAAATAAAACGTTAACATTTTCCAATTCAAGTGGAGCACAATCTTTTAGATCCTCTCATCTGTGGTTCCGAGCACGATAGAAATCATACACCTCGGAAACAACAAAACGTTCGTCATTAACGAAACTTATCTCCTCTGGTACCTTTAGCATACAGTTTCTAAATATCACATATCCCGGTGGCCATTAATAATGGATAAGGTTCCGTGGGTTTGAGGTACCTATACTACGAGAAGGACTCAATATCATGCGACGGAATAGTTTTAAAAGACCTTAGCTTTTACGAGACGCACGTGAATTATAACTCATAAATATTAATGGATTCGAATAACACGCCGGGGTAATGTCAACGTTATATTTTACGTGGCGCAAGAAAAAAAAATAGTTTTCTCTAACTGGAAAATAAGCAAGACTGAATAGAGACCGAGGGCGAGTGGAGTCAATGGATGAGAAGAGAAATCGAGGGAAAAAATCCACCGTGACATCATCGTCGTCGTATAATATACGCAATAATATCTCATCTACCGTGAGATCGGTTTTCGGAAAAATGGGCAATTAAGTTGTCGTTAAGGGCGAACATTACTGGATGATATATTACACGGGTGCTTTGAAAATCACATTTTCAAAACGTCGGGACATGTAGCTATGGAATGCGTTATCTAGGAATGAATTCTAACACAGAAACACGTATTATGCAATACCTACAATACATAAATAAATAAACATAATATAATATATGTATATTTATATATATGTGAAAGTGATCAAACGCGTTGCCTGCCGTTAAGGAACAGAATTCCCCATAGCCGCGTTGTGAAAAAAAATTTGAATTTCTACTCACCACTCATTCGCCTTATTTTAGTTTTTAGTCACTGTTCTTGTAGCAGCATACTCGTACATATATAATATATATTCCAATCCGCACATTTGAGCGTTTCACCCTTGTTTAGGGCCAGCTCGATTATGCGTTCGCCCGGTTTACGGTGCAGATCTTTTGATATGCGTGACAACCGTGACATTTTTTTTTTCAAGAGATCGTACAAAATCGGTTTTTTGAATCCATTATATGAGTAGTATTGGCACCAGCAGACTACTACTATTCGCTTTGACGAATAGCACTCTTCTAAACCTACGAAAAACGAAAAACCACCCGTGCAAATATTTTGTTTGTTATTGTTATTCTGTATAACCACATGATTTTCATCACATAATAATAATTTACCATCAGGTATAATATAAGCACTGTGCTTGCCTGTGTGTGTATACATAATATATATATATATAATACTGTTGCAGACACTTTAGTCGTAGGTATTGATACCATGTTTTACGCTATGGAATATAATTAAATAAATCCATTACAGCTAATGGAAAAATAATATAATTATATTTACCTAAAATATCATGATTGACTATTATATTAATTAAATTTAGTATAACATAATTAAATACACAAAAAGTCTTTTTAGTTTTCATACATTTTATTTATTATATTTTATTATGTTAATTTTGATTAATTTATCTACAATACATGTATTGCTACATATCTTGTTAAAAATATTTTACATAAGAATGATGGACGCTAATTTAAATAAGTTATTTTTCACGCATATTTTTAATGAAACACGAATAATCAAATCAACATAGGTACCTTTTCCAGATTAGTATTTTATTATCACAGAAGCAACATTGGTGTGGTGCTTAACAAAATTGTCTTTCGGGAGACAGGTCATTGACAAACTGCTAACATTTATTAAGTGTGTCATTTTGAAATTGCTTTTAGATTTGGGTGGTACTCGAGAGTTATCCGAAGATGACACAGAAAAAAATAACTATTGAGAACTTTTAATCGATTATCGAAAAAAAATTTAAATCCATTATTTTTAACCTAATATTAATTTCTCTATAAAAATTAATGTACCTCATAAATCACATATTGAAAAAGTACAAAGAACTATATCAATTCTATAATAACCAATATGTGTGAGTAAGAAATCTAGAACATAGAGTTTCAATGAAATATAATTTTATGTCTTCGGAAATCAATAAATAATAATAATAATAATTTTCATACCATAAAGTAAGTTGTACATAGTTTACTTGTTAAGTTTGTAGTATAAAATTAACATAGGTATACAGTTGGTGACATGTGAATAATATGCACATAATATTTAAAATAATAATTTTAATTTGCCATAGCTTATACAGGTATTCACTATATTATAAAATTCAAAATATTTCCAACAGAAATTTTAACATAATATATACAATAGGTACCTATATTTATAAATGTTTTATTCTTTTAAAAATAAATAAATTATTAAAAAAAAAGAGTTTTTAAAACTTCTTTATATTGCGTTAAAATATAATTTGAGTAAAATTAATTATTTGTATTAGAATTAACTGTGAAAAAAGCAACTTATTTGAATTAAATGTCGATGTATAAAAGTTAGAATTAATTATAATCAAGACAACCAATTTAACAATATTCGATTCACTACTACCAAGGTAGTATAATAATTGAAATACGCAGGCGAATAAATACAATAGTAATCATATTTTGAAATAGTCATAGTCGAGGATTTTTAACGATAAAAAATTAACATTCTTCATTTAATATAAACATTTATAAAAAATACTTAAAACTGTTAAACATATTAATAATCATTAATATAATATAATGATGTAGTCTATATACTAACTACCTCACCAACTTCAACATACTGCACAACTTAGAATTAACTCTAGGACCAAATCGGATTCTTAAATTAATTTTTAATTTTAATATAACTTAATGAAAATGTATATTATTCTTTATAATAATTAATAAATGATTATAACTAAAATTGAGAAAATTATATGACAATAAATAGATTTAAAAAAAATGAACATACAATTAAAATAGATTTAATATATATATATATACATATATTAAGGGTTAATTAGTTTTGTACATTATATTAAAAAAAAAATAAAAACTATTTGAGTAAATATGATTAGACACTATGAAACAAAATAAATCATAGATAGCTGTAACTATTTTCGTTCTCAATTTACCGTTTAAAAATAAATGCATTGTAATATATTCAGTAAAGTAGTAATATTTGCATTATAAAATCTCTTAATTTTAATAAAAATAATAAATAAGGATCATTTTATTTAACTTTTTATATTATTTTAAGTAATTTAAAAATTTAAAAATTATGTTATAAACAATAGGTAAGAATTTATTTTTTATTATTCCTATTCTAAATATTTAAATAATTTAGGGTTATTACCTCTAATCATGTTATTTAGAACATTCTAATATTGTATTCATTTATTCATGTACTGAGTATAAATATATTTTATGTTTGCTGTTTAAAATAAATCAAAATTATGTGCATAATAAATATGTGCTAATGAATTCATAATTGTATAAAAGATAAAAATTAAAATACTTAAAGTTTATGAACCTGCATAAATTTAACAGTTTTAAATATTATGTGCTTTAACTATGTTTTTATTTTTAATAGTTTTCAAAGGATAACGTGGTCAAAACTTTGTACAATCAAAAAGATGCTAGATGAGAATCAAAGACCTAGTGTATGTCACTCGTACCATTTTCTCGTTTAGTTCGCCTAAATATCAATGTAATATATATTTTGTATTAAAAAAAAAATCATTGTATTTAAAAGAATCAATTCTGATTGAGTAATAGTTTATCTTATACATCTAAAGAATGTTTAAAATTATTATAATATTCATTGTTATAAAACATACATCATTTATACATTAAAAACAGGTGCATTCCATAAATGACACAACTACACAAGTAGTGTTCTTTTGTAATTGCTTGGTAAAATTGTTTATAGTTATGATTTTCAGATTACAAAATAATCTATCATATTTGTGATAAAAAATATACATTTAATATAAGTATCTATGTCAAATATATTGCGTACATTATATAGAAATATTATTTTAATAATATATATTAATTTTTTAAAATTTAAGTTTTATTTAAAACTTATGTTTTAAATAATAGGTATGATAGCTGCAAAAAAAATTTCATCTTGAGAAAATTCGTGTGAATAATTTTATTTTTTAAATCATAATTGTATGGTATAAAACACTAAAAATCTTTAAGTGATGTTTATCCAATCTCAATCAAATAAAAATCAAAATTTTAAAAGAAAAACACTATTTGCATGGTTTTTTTTTTTTTTTTTAAATAATTAATACACTAATTGATTGAAGTTCTTAAAATGCATTAAAAATAACTAAAATCATATCACTTCTAAAATACACTATTAAAAAAAAAAAAAAACTAGGTATATACTAATTTTATTTTACGTTATACATATTAATCATATTTAAGGTTGATTCAATTAGTAGAAAACAAATCAAACGCCTTCAAAATCTGTACTCTAATCACAATCAAATAGCTTTGTGGTTGTCGTGTCCCATTGGCAGTACTTCCCATCATAAATCGCTCAATCATTTAAATACAAATGTTTCCTGTATCCTGTTTAAATTTCACATTATAGCAAACTGTTAATCTGAATTCATTTGCATAATAGATACAGTGGTAGATTTGGTACGTATTCAGTTATATTATGATTTATACATAAAATAATCGCATGTAGTTTTCGTTTGCAAAAAAAAAAAAAACAAATTTTAAATCGTTTCTGAACGGGCGCGTCCATTTATTGTGCACAGCTACAACAGTTGTATAGATTTCGCTGAACATCGGGCTTAGGTGATTAACGCAATCACATCGCATTGTGCTGAGAAGACGATGAACTTGCCTCCACACTGTTTTTGATATCGTCTATATAATAGTAATGACAATTGTGGTAATAATACAAAACGTTCAGTCCTCCGAATCCCGTTGAATCGAATGAATACCCAACTGTTCGATGCATTTCAATTTTCTTTGAAATGTTGTAACTACAAATCTATAATATTACAACGTATACATTGCGATCATTTATACGCAGAATTTAATCTTGTTTAAGCAGAATCAGGCTTACCAATTACAAATTCCAGTTAAAATAATATTTTTAAAATACTTATGAACTAACATTTTTCAATAAGTAGTGTAATATACTGTAATATACTAATAAACTATACTTATTATATTGTAAATCTTGTCTCATATGCGATTTTATTTTTATTTTTTTTTTTTTTATAAAATATGTGTTTTCATATACCAAAATTAAAGATAAAGTAAAACACACTTTAAGCCTGACAATTAAAAAAATTAAAATCTCGAATAATATGAAACTGAAAAGTATATGCAGTATTAATAGAACAAATCAACTATTATAATAATATTATAGTTTTAGTTGATATACCTATACCATTATAATTTATTTCGTTAAGAATTTTTCTTAATTTCGTCAAGTTTTATCAATTATTATTACATGGTATTACTACTGTATTATAATTGTGTCTATAAATTTAAAATTGATAAAAAATTCAGTACAATAACTATATATCTATTATAATGGTAGCTTATTTAGTAACTTATTAACGATGTCGTAGCTAGTGATCTGTATTAAATTCTGAATTAAATACGTTTTTAATTAAATTTGGTGAGTAATTTTGGAGTCCGTACATGAACAATTTAAAATAGGTCGTGTCATAATCTAAAGTGTCATAAGCCAAGACTATTAAATGTTAGTGAACAACTAAATATAACTTTTGATTTAGTTTACAATATTATATTCGAATAAAGTTTGACTGTTGATTTGAATATAGAAAAGGTTAAATGTTAGATTTATGAATCGATCATTCATGAAGAATATTAACGTGCATATCACCATTATTGAAATTGAACAAGCAATACACATTCACTGGGATAATATTAAATTACTTATAAATAAATATAATAAAAAGTAACTTATTTTATTTTTTTGAAATAACTTCGAAAGAAATACTAATTTTAAATTGAATAAATAAACTTTATAAAAATTATTATGCTCTTTGTTGGTCTAACATGAAACTTTTTTTTAATATTCAACACCATGTTTATGATACTATATAATAGTAAGTACCTATAAAATACAATATATACATTAGTTAAGAGTTTTTGAATTCATTGATGTTTTTAAAATATTTTTTTTAAACCAGTATTTACTTATAATATGAAAAAAAAATGTTACATGGCTTGGCCACGTATATATTATTATAATACAGCTTATAGATTATGTATATGTATATAGCTGTTTTATCTTTAGTTGATTTTCTAGTCCCCGTGTTCAATTTTTATCGCTTAATATACTTTCTCATTATTATATTTTTATTTCGTGTGTGTACTGGTACAGGGTTTATGGTGAATTATTTTTTCGTTCAGCTTAAGTTCTATCAGGTTTTTTTGTCAAAATTTGTGTTATTTTCCCCAGTATAATTTTTTATGAACATATTTTTTAAATTATGTCTTGTTTTTTTTTTAATTTGATTGGATTTTATTTTTTATAGCATTTTTCTTTTCCATTTTTATGCACATCACTATATAATAAGTGTTAGTGAGGTCGAAAACACACTCGGGTGTATATTTATTTCACTCGTTGAATTTCAGAAAACGATCTTGTATTTTTGGTCTATGTTATTGGTGTTAGTTTTATTTACAACTCCTTTTATTGAGCTCATGGAATCACTTTTAATGATGGTATCACAGTTCTCCGTGGCGTCAGCTTGTTATTCTATTGCTTTGGACGCAACATTCTGTTGTGGGTTAATAATTTATTTGTTTTTTTTTTATACGGTTCTTACATATAATTACTGTTTTACAATTTTTTTTACGTTCATTATTATTTTATTTTAATATTATTTATTTTTCGTAATAAAACTGTACATTTCATTTTATTTTATGCCTTTAAATATATATTTTCATACAGTTAAATTTTTAATTTTATGAACAAAAATAACCAGAATCTACTTTGATTTCAGATACATTTTTCTGAATAATAATATATTATATTGGGTCTAAAATTAAATTTTCAAAAATCAGGAGTTTTAACATTTAAATCATTTTATGGTGTAAATAGCAATTTACTTCAGGATTATTTTAAAAAAAAAGAGATGTAAAATATGTTTTATAGCGTAGAAAGCTTAAATGTATAAATCTAAAGTGTATTATATCAATCGACAATATTTAGCAGTTTCTCGCACAACTGGAACTAGAAATACAAATGGATAATAAATCAAATTGCTAACTTTCAAATATTTTATAATATGTATTGGCCAATTGAACACTTAAAATTGAAATTGTCACCTCTTTGAATAGGTAATAATACATATATATTAGTGGTAAATAATCTGTTATATGTTTGTGTTATAATAATGTATTTAGGTATTATTTATTTATCTATTTAATTATATTCACCCGTGATTCAAGACGTTGTTTACCCACGATGACAAAAAATAATAATATTTTTTATATATATTTTACCCATTCACACTGTTCTGAGTTGGAATATTTTTTTTTTACATTTTATGGATTATGGAAAGTGCACTATCTAGTTTTTTACAAACTGAAACAGACTATATTATATTAAATTGCTGTGGCGAATGATGTACACGCAGATTTTGCCAGTGACCCACAATCTGAGTAACAAGGTTTTGTTTTAATCATTTAGACTGTTGATCAGCCACAAATGTAGATACCTATTGTGTATGTACTCATCACGTTGGCGATCAATAAAATATATCATTGAATAAAAGGATGAAAAGAAGAAAAAGAACAAAACGGAAAGTTATCTCCTACAATGTCCGTCTATTTTCAATAGTATGTATTTTATACTGACGACAAATGTACGCACGTTGCTTTGTATGCCGAGTGGAGCAACAAAGCTATTTGTCTCACAACGATGTGTTTATTATTTCGGTAAAAACTTTTTTAGAGTGGTAAAAGTGCTCCAAATGTTTCATTTAGCACATCCATATAGATTACGAAGTGGATACAGATTGTACTCCAAGAGGTATTATACGACAAAACCGTAAAAAAACAGTCACACATAAAAACGGTAAAGATAATTTAGAGAGCGTCCGTATTTTCGACAAAATATTGAGCAGATATTTTTCACTATCAAAATCGTTAAACCAATGCGCTCGCAGACGAATATGCAATTATTCTAGACCCACAGTGGTAAAACTGCTACACTGCTACGATATGCCAAACATCAAAACAGTACTGTTGGAACTAAAAATTGGTCTAAGTTCAGTATTTGGCTTTATTTGAAATCAATCTCATACACATATAACGGAAATAAATAAATAATAATGATTAATAATCGTCGAAAAGAATCTTAAATGAGTGTATATCATCCTATTTTAAATATACCTAAACATTTCAATTAATTCTTCGACACTACGCAGATTTTGAAAAGGGATTGTTTATCTATTGGAAGTAATTCGATTATATTTATTTATACTGTGTTCGTACAGTATTTTATGCATATTTACTACACTGATTTAATCGATTAGGACTATACCGTGTACAATATGTCAACCGAATGGAATCACAGATTCTTATTGATATTATATTAATGGGTTTAATGATATGATAATATTATCATGTACAAGTAAATTAATTATTTGTTTTCGTCACAAAAATAAAACAAAACTTACATTTTTGAGTTTCATTCCACTGATGATATGTTGAGTTTACTGCTGCATCTATTAAAATAATCATGAACGTTTATGTTTTATATCAAACAATCTTTCATCTTGATCGAAAACTTCAAAATCAAATAAATGAATAGGTATGACTCTCTATTCACCATATGAAAAACTTGCAATAATATAAACTTCCAGATACCCATAACTGAAAAACGTTATTTTTTATTTGTTAAATCGAAATTGTGTTTGAATCATAGTGGTATATACTAGGAAGGCGTTTTTATTATTGTTTGGTTATCTTTTTTCTACGATTCATCATAGCAGTATGCTAGTTGAACCACCGCCAATTTAATATGTTGGCTACACTGTACATATTTTACATATTTGGTTCGATCACTCTAGGATCATTATAAATAATTTGAAAATTTATTATATACCTATTATTATATAATATTGAATTATTAAAAGTTGTAACAAAAAACGAATAAATGCGTTACTCAAAAGGAAAATATTATTGAAATATATACATAATATGTTTTCTATCTATCAGAAAAAAATAAAATAAATTGTCTAATTCAATTATTGTTCATTAATTCTTTAGGTAGTAGATAAGTTATATATTGCCCCAAAGAAAAGGATTGTATCTCGTTTTTTTCAACTTTTTAGAATGAACCAATCTAATATTCAAATTTAAATTCTTATTTAGTTTCTAAATATTATATTAGTTTGTGAATTTGAATATACATATATTATAGAGTTTGTGATACTAAAAAATATTAAAATATCAATTAATTTTCATGAGTTTTTTTGAGGTACTACCTTAGAAAAAAAGTAGTGTCTATACATACGACCTTTTTCAATGGTGATAAACTTTTTAAAAAGAAGGAGGTGCTATCTTCAATCTTGTATTATAATAATAATTATGTATGTATTTATATTACAATAATATTATTTTTAATTTGTTTGCAATATTTTAAGGCTACAAGAAACAGTCGCTATCATTATACTTTCAACTTATTTTATGGAAAATGTAACTGTTACCAATATAAATATAATTTATTTCATAATAAACTTAATACGTCTTAATTTTTAAAACCTTTGATTAAATACGTTATTAATAAGTTATAAAGTACGTTATCGTTATAACAATATTAAAATATAATAAATACGACCTTATTCGTCGGTTTTATGATAGTGTCAATTCGTCGTAATTGTAGGTACATACGACGGTTTTCGTTGGAAATAGATATTTCGGGGAATTGTAAAAATAATTAATATCTAATCTCTTTAGTACACTAGACATATAATTTTTTCGTGGAAAATATAGAAAAATATTCTTTATCAGATAATGCTAATACTCAGTATTGACAAAAATCAAGGTACGACCCTTTTCTATTATGCTTTAAACGGAATATAAAATAAGCTCGTCATGAACGACTCTGCAAACGTGTAGACAGCGGACGTCTCTTCGTGCCCATCTTTTGGACTTGCAGTAACGACGATGACGCCGACCGCAATGGTAACAACAATATTATAATGACTATGATAATAATTAACAGCGGTAACACCATCGGACCCGAACCGTGTGTGCCGTCGTCCAGGCGGCGGCGAAGACGGTCGGCTGTCGTCGCCAAGACTCGTGTATTATATTTTACATTATTACTATTATCATGGTTATATACACGAGCGCAACTCGGGCGCGCACTCTATCCGCCGCCGCCACCCCTTCGAGATCGCCGCAACGCGCCGCTCTCCGCGACCGTTTTCCGCCCACCGCCGCCAGTGTGCCGGGTACGCTAGACGACTGTTGATGACCGTCGTTCGATGTGCCGTCCGTTTTAACCGCCGCCCGACGATTTGCGGCATTGACGTTCACGTGATTTCGTGTTTTTTTCGTTTTGGTGTTTTATTTTATTATTTCGTTTTGACCGACGCCGTCGCCTCCGCAGAATATTTAGCGTCACAGACGAAGACAATACAACAACAACAATAATAATAATAATAATTAATATACATATTGAGACATCGTAAAAATTTAACTATCGAGTGCCGTCGGTACGCGTGTGCGTTTTTGGTTCGGTTCAGAAGTCGCCGATCGTTTTACCGTTTCCGTTTTCCATTCACGAAATTGGATATCATCTCGCCGTTTTGCTGCCACGATCAGTGAACAGGTAAGCCGTAATAAACGTAAACCATATATCTACTACTATCTATGTCGGTTATCATCTCAAAAGGGTGAACATTTTCACTTGTTTGACATTTTGTTGTATTCTACCACAACCATTATAATAGCATTGGGTTTTATATTCTTTGACAACGTTCGTACAACGTTTCCTTCACCTATGTACCAGCGTAGCTAAATTGCCTATACGATACCCCGGTTTTAAATGCAATTCAATTCAACTACGTCATCGTTCATATTTTAAGCGCGTACATCCATAATGTTCTAGGCATAGAGTCAATATCATTATTATTTTGGCATACTATTGAAATATGAATTAAGTACCAGTTACAGGTTTCAATCGTTGACCGATTTTTTAGGAAAGTCAAACGTTTATCATGACGATGGTGATCACAATGTAATTTTGTCTATGATTCTGAACGAGGTATTGCAGAATACCTTCAAGTTAGGTTGCACAATATGTGTGCACTTGCTATTTTATAGAATTATTTATTTATTTTTTAAAATTTTATTAGTTAGTCAATTTATTTTTTTTTTTGTTTTAATTAATTCTATCATGGATGAGCGCATGCCATCGATAACGCACACACACATACGTCATGTTATTAAGCTATGTGCCTTCAAGCTATAATTCACGCCTTTGATTTCATCTCGTGTAAATATTAACACGAAATTATGATATTTATCTCGATTAAAAGTTATTTTATAAGAGAAACAACCACTAGAACTAAAACCGCTTATTTCGTCACGTAAATAATATATAAACATACCATTTAAAGTGCTATAATATTAAAAAAAAATTTGTCATCCTATTACATAATTTAACTCTACATGTATAACACAATATGTGACAATGGAATAGATAACTTTATGGTAAAAACAACTTGTAAAACATGTACGACCGTAATTTTGCTGAAGTACTAAGTACACTACCTACTTATGGGCATTACATATTATAATAATAATGGTGTAAGTAGGCGATTTCTATCTTTTTATGTTATAATTTACGCATTTCATATGAGATTCTACGCATGTATACATTTGTTTTATATGTTCTTAACAACAAATGATATTAATAAAAACAAACTTCATTAAATTAATTCAATTAGTACCTTGCCAAATAATATTATATTAAATGTATTAAAGTCCGTGCAATTATGTTTCACTTGACAGTTGTTATTGTTTTATCATATTATACAAGTCTACGCAGTACTATAACGATTTTTCTTTTCGTTGATTTCTCATTTTATAATTTAGAACTTCATACTCGCAGTTAAATTTTAATATGCCAAAGATAAAGTATCAAGGTAGATATTTCTTAATATGATGTTTTGTTGCATCTTCGAGATTAGAAAAATGTTTTTAATATAATTAAAATGCATTTCTTAAAAAATAAAATTATAACTTTTGAGCAAAAACTTTAAGACTTGTTTACAATGATTGATTAGTTTATTAATAATTAATATATGTACTACTAGTACTATATTACTAGTTACGATCATAGTACGTTTATTTAACTATTACTTATAATTATTTAAATCTTTTTAATTACAATTTTTTAACTAAGTACCTTGACCATTCAATGAAAAAAAAGGTTGTCTAATGGTCTTGTTACGATCTTTAAGATTATTAAAACACACATAACGTTTTGGCCATGACAAGCGTTTTTTACATGTCATGACTTCACTTTTTACACAAACAACGTTAACGGAAATAAAAAGATTGTCGATATAATTCAGTGGAGAAAAACAGTTGGGTCGCATTATCACTCTCTTGTCACGTCATCATGTTATTTTTCAACAACTTAAGCCTAACATGGTCTCATATTTTCAGTGAAAACCATGTCGATTAATATTTAATTTTTTTTTATTCAAACGCATATAATGTTTTAAATATTTTATACATTACAAATAAAAATTGTAAAAGGGTTGATTGCATTTTTTAACTTAAAAAGAAGTCAATTGTTTTTATGAAAATATTTTTGTGTGTAATGTATACATAATATTTCTACAATTTGTACAAAAATGTTATTATAATACATTTATTAAAAAAACGGTCTGTTTATAAAATATTATATAATAATTCATTCATTTAATATAAATGTAGTTAATTAAAGCCCGGGATGTATATAAAATAAATTAAATATTATTAAAAAATGTATATTTTTGTAAAAATTATCAAAGAAATGATTTATTAGTTATTATAATAAATGTGTGTAGAAATATTATGGGTTCACATTAGTAATGCGCATCATCTCAGTAAGTCGTAATTATTTATGCAGCAATCTGTTTAAATTCATCTTATTATTATAAATATCTAATGTTTGTGTCATTTTTGGTAAAATGTAACCTACTTGTCTTATATAAATGTACAATATGTACAATTCCCGATTTTTATATTTCATATATTAAATACTAACATGATTATATAACAATTCAAAGCATAACAAAATGAATTAGTAATAAATTGTATTTGATTATAGAAATTTATGTTTTACAACTGCTTGATTGCATTATTTTTTACTTATGGCTTATTAAGGAGATAACCTTAACAAATGTACCTAAATATTTTATCGAGGGCTATTTGTAGACAATATTACAGATTATTATTTATGTTCATTTTATTTATTTATATGGTTTTAGTCTAAGAAGTAACAATAATTAATATAAATAATATTGAGAATGTAAATAAATATATTATATACAATTTAAATGAAAAGAACTATTTTAACATTTCTTCCCAGTTTAAATTAGAAGTGTAGATTTTGCATATCTATTGGTAAAGAGTGTTAAGTGCATTGCTCGATAAGATTTTCTATTGTTTGCATTTTTCCATCGATTTCTCAAATTTCGGATTCTGCTAAGTTCTATTTAGTGATTAGGAGATTGTACCTTCTCTGTTCGCATAAAACGATTAAACTTTGGCCATTCTCTTTTGTGTTTGTATTTATCGGCTAGTAGATCTTCCGTGATTGATTTCAGTCTCATAAGGGGTTAACTTAAAATATTGTCATTAATCAGTATATAAGACATTATAAAATATTTTCCCCACTCCCTTCCAAAGATATAACATTATTGTCTAATATGTAGAGGAAAAATATTAGCAAAAACCGGTTATCGAAGTAGAGTAGCTGATTTTGGTGTTCCAGAAATTATTTTCAATTGAGTTAGATGTTAAATTGATCTTTGTTACGTAAAAACTATTTAGCTATATAAAAGAGCAGAATTCAGTAGTGATTCACATCTAAGTATTTTAGTAAAATGCCATGTTGGAATCAATGTCTCGTTGAAAGTGATGCAAAGTATCTGATTAGTTGATTTGTTGTTTAGGTGGAACATAATTTATACCTTTCGGACAGTATTTCACGTTTTGGAGTTAAGTGTTTTATTACATCTTATATTATATAGCTATTTAAAATATTTATCATAAAGTCAGCAAAACAAAATATTTTTTAAATAAAATGAGTAATAATAAGTACATTCTTAATATATTATATATTTGATACTTTGAAGAAACCGAAATCAGAAGATGCTTTGCCATAAAAATTATTTATAGTCTGCTCATTTTTATCAAATAAAACAAAAACTTTATTTTAAAATATTTCATATTTATTTTTCTAGTCACCGTGGAGATTAAATTGATAGTTTCACAAATGGCTTTTTATTAAAATCATAACATTAAATACTACTGTATAGACATACAACATGCACATTTATATGCATATTATATTATAGAGAAAAATATACAGATCCCATGAGTATTTACTAATTTAAAGTGATAGTATAATGGAGTTTGCATTACTTCTACCACGTAAAATAATAAATCTTTGTGAGACATCCTATTTATAAATTTATAATATTTGTGTTTATTTTAAAAACAACTAAGAATCATTTGAAAACATAATAAATGTGAATTTTCAAACGTTAAAAAATAAAATCAGCAATTACACGTATGCAATAAAGTTTTACAGAAAATATTTGCATTTTTAAATTGGAAAAGCTGCCAGGACACATATAAGCCGGATATCGAGCACACAAATTGCTTAGCTTACCTTTGCGTAGTATAGTGATGTATTTATAATACATTTGAACTCAGTAATAAATCATCACATTCGATAAGCGATCCAAAATGGAAGCCGCTTTACTATTTAGCGTTGATCAGGTGTGATTAGAATTATATGCACTGAGTTGCAAAAAAATATTTAATAAGAAAAAACTTAAATCGAATTTATTGAAACTTTTCTCGCCCTCATTTTTATCATATTTTCTGTAGTTGTTTCTTATGTTCAATGAAATAATGGAATTCGAAAAATGACTTTTTAACAGTATATAGATAAAATTCCGAATCCATATATGGTTTTTTTTTTTTTTTGTGAAATATTGGAGTTTTTGATAACGGAAAAATATTTACTGAAAATAATATACATTACTATAAAATCAATACATTTCTCGATAAAATGCTCAAAAACTAGGACAATATACAATTTGGTCTTTATATTATTTTAAAATTGACTTGATAAAAAATAATATTTATTGCAAAAGATAAAATGGATCTACAAATATGTACAATTCATGTTTAATGATCATGTATAATTCCGTCTAAGTCTTTTGGATACAATAACATCTTATTTTTTTTGTTCTGTGTAGGTGTGAATTCATCTTTTAGTAATATTCCAAACTAATATTCAAAACCCTATAACGTACTAGTTATTACTCAATGACTGTAAGCAAACCAGTATATTTAATATTTCGATTCTAGGTTTTGTACCTAATATTTTATTCACCGTGGGACCTATTGAATAGCAGTTCATTAGAATTTTAAGTAACAGTAAAATATAATAGAGTAAGTCATTTTGGCAACCAATTTTTGTCATAACACTTTTGATTATCAATTTCGTTATTTTTAAGTACTTATAAGGAAATATTAACACTAATATTTTTAAAAGTTTGTTCAGGAAATTGTAATTTATGTAAAATTACTAGATTATTTCAAATCTGCCGCTCAGGGCTACAGTGTCACGTTGTAATATATCATAAAATGCTATTTACAACTAACTCGTTTTACTATTTTTTCGTATTGGTACATATTTTAAAGTTACGGTTGAGGTTTAATAACCTATAGAGTTTGAAATTGTATGTATATGTAATACAAACAATTTAATTGTTTATGTATATAATATGAGTTTTATATATTTTTATCCCAGAAACGAAATAATAATTACCAAAATGAATTATTTGAATTGTTTGTTATGTGTAGTGTACAAAAAGGATATGGGTCGCGTCTTGTATTTCGG
This sequence comes from Aphis gossypii, assembly GCF_020184175.1. Taxonomy (NCBI): domain Eukaryota; kingdom Metazoa; phylum Arthropoda; class Insecta; order Hemiptera; family Aphididae; genus Aphis; species Aphis gossypii. Next base: position 52,948,890 of record NC_065532.1, read on the forward strand.
AAACGGTGTGTGATAAGGGAGTGCGAGACAAGTGCCAAAAATGTTTTTCGTGTTCCTGCATCAACCGTTTATATGCTATACACAGTGGTTATAGAGACAGTGTACACGTGCGTTTTTGATTCTCCTAAATTACTAAAATATAACGACAAAATGGAAGCCACAATATATATTATTTTTGTATTTATTTAGTCTTTGGAATTGTTTCAAAAGTGTCATATATCTCCTGAATTTTATAAACGTATTATTATGAAATGTGTTTGCGTTCACTTTCCACGTAGATATTGGTAGGTTAGTTATTATTTCAACTCACTGATAACGCCGATATTGTACGTTTTTAGAATCTATAGAATTTATAATAATTAACGTCACCGCAGAGGAATCAAACTATACTCATCTGTGTCGGGGTTTTTTTATTATTATTATTATTATTATTATTATTATTGTCTGGTCATAGTATACAATACATAATACATATGCTCACGTCACTTCAATATTTCATTAATCAAAATATGAACTTAAAAATAATAATAATAAAAAATAAAAATAAAAACAACGGGCGGGTCATGTGTACCTGCAGCAGATCAGCTACATACATATACCTACTTTCAGATCTCTTTTATAAAGGTTTGACTAGATAGTTAATTTTTTCCCCCGAAACCAAAGAATAAAATTTATATATATATGGATATTGTTATATATGATACACATCCTTACAAAGTTTACGTTTTTTTTTTTTTTTTTAAAAACAAATAAATAAATAAAACGCTGAAAAAGTGAAAATTAAAACGTACAATTTTGAACGATAAATTATACATATTTTTATAAAATGTATTTAAATTATACTCATCTGCTGTGGAAAACAGTTGTTTTGAAATTATTAAGATACTAAGAAAATACTATTTTAAGCAAGCTTATTATGATAGGCCACATGAAGATGATATTATTAATGTGAAACAAGGAATAGGAGTAATTTATTTTTTCGCCCTCTCCCGAGTTTTATAGTAAGCTCGGTGTAACTTTTTCAAAACTTCGGACTTTCAAAAAGGAAAAACACCCTTGGTGTGTTGTGAAACTTTGATCGGTCTCGTAGACATGTCAAATCTGCGTGGATTTGACAGTGGCAAGTTACTTACTTGAGTTACGGTTTAAACGGGATTTACTTTTTTTGAACAGAGAAATTATGAAAAAAAAAAATGATACTCGTTTTCCTGTATCGTGGCAATAATGGTGTATTTTGTCTTTTGTGACATCAAGAATGACACTTTGTATGCTTGCGGGCCCTCGAGGTTGGTTCAATGTACTAAAACGACATTCAGCTCTCTTAAATGTATAGTTGTTTCCCAGAAAAAAAAAATAATAAAATACGGAGTTACCAAGTGAATTACGTTTTTATATTACTTACTGTATTTTTCTTTCATAGAAACATATTGTTATTCTTGAAAATCTTAATATATTTGTGTAAAGAACTGTATGCGTTATTACCTGTTAATCTATCGAATTGTGGTTTAGTGTTTTTTTTTTTTAACAACGTTCTTGAAATACTTTTAAAAAATAAGATACCAACTGAAACATACTCTGTCATATTACTACCAACTAAACATCACAATTTGCGTTGACTTTTCGCTGTTTCAAACAATTAAATTGTACGTCATGTTAATTTGATAATGTTTAAATTGACTTATATGATATAATACAAAACGAAGATAAAGTTGATGTCTTCTTTATTTTGTATGTATCACTATTTCATGTTGTATCATGTGTTCTATCAAAGATTATCATATTAACTGTTCGAGTTCACTCATTATTTATTTATCATATAATATATTATTCTAAAAATCGAAATAAGTATACAACACACTTAGAATTATTGGTGATGTTTAAGTAAATCGATAAGATTAATTTATAAGTATTGTATTAGTATATATAAAATCAATAACAATACGGCAAAATGACCTCTTAAATGAGATAAAGTTAAATAATTACATTTATCTAGGTATATTTACGTAACAGACTTATAATTTAAAAAAATTATTCCGTACAATTAGAATTAAGGTAACATTATACTATTAAATTGTATTTAAAATATTCTTTATTTATATTTTTTTTAAATTAAATTGTATTTTAAGTTATATGTGTATGCGTTGTGTAATTTGTATGCTTGGTAATAAACTTTGAAATTAAGATCATTAATTTGAAAACACACTTTTGTGTGGGATTACCTACCTTCATAATTAAAGAAATTTAGTTACTATACCAATTGAATGAGTTAAAAAACTGAAAATTAACTATAAAAAATAATAAAATGAAAGTTATCGTATTAAAATAATTGGAATATGAATATTAAGGCAACATATTTCATTAAAATAATTATAAAATGTAACACTCGTCTTATAGCTATATAAATGCATGTAAAATATTCATGTCACTAGTCATATAGTATAAAAATATAGAGCTGTTTTTAATTGATAAATATGTTTCGTAGATATGAATAGTTTTAAATTCTTTAGTCGACAATTCGTTTTTTTTATTTTTGTAAGTACAATAAACTGGAAATTTAATTAAAATTATTTTACTTGTCGTGATAAATTGTTATATTTTGTAGTACACATCTACGATTATTATTAGTCTTGAAATAAAAAATGTTATTTATACCGAGCAATTTAATCCATATTAAATTTAGTGGAGAGGTTATCCGAGAATCAAGGAGGAATTACAATTCCGTACGCATTTTTACCTTTTCACTCTGATCCTTAGACATTGAGATGATTTCAGTAAATTGGTGCATACTGCATATTAAACTATTCAACGACCAATATAAATTAATAACGTATTTAATAATATTAAGAAAAATATTTAGTATTTCAATTTTGAACTGTAAGATATCATATACACTTAAAATATCGTCATTTTGAATTATAAAACATCGTCAGATAATAAGTTTTACACAATTTGGTCAAATAATGATAATTGTTTTAAAAACACATACGAGACTTAGTTTTTATATATTACTTACTAACAGAATAAAATTGTTGTAAAAATGTATTACAAATACGACTACTTTTAACAAACAGTCAAAAAAATGACTTTCTTACGTTAATTAAACAGTAGGTACTGTTATAAACAAATAATAATAATTAACGTAAAAAGTCTGAGCAGAAAAATTATTACATTAATAAATTAATTAAATTATTAAGTATCATTATAATATAATTAAAAAATATTTTGACGTTTGACAATGCGTCTTAGAATATTATTTTATACCAAATCTCTTCTTAAGTTGTTTGACAAAAGAGTTTAAAAACAAGTTTTAAACTCAATTATCAATTTGATTTCAGAATTAACATAAATCTACGATATGCCTGTACATGCAACTTTATTAGTTTATCCTAATGTTAAAGGACTAAGTGTTCTAGCTAATTTGAATAATCAAATTAATGATAGGTATAATAAAAAATAAATTACTTTATACTCGCAATAAGATACGCCGTGTTTCATATTATAATTGTTATCCCGTTGAACAATATTTTCACTGTTTTTGACGTATACGCTATACGCGTACGCGTATATGTTATTACGAATTGGATATTTATATGACTAAATTGACAAATTTAATATAAGTCAACATTAACAACCGATAATATTTGACTGAGATTCCAAATTGGCAAATATCGATTCATATGTCTGAATTTAGGGTATCGTAACTGACGAAGTCAATGGTCTAAAATATGGTCAACGTTTTCTGTACACGACAGATGGTTTTTTATTTATGGAATTGGTTTTGAGTGCGATGTATTGATCTGTATACCTACGTATCCTGAACTTGTAATACTGGTGCATTACAGCTAGGTGAACGTGTACGGTTTAAGATGTGCTCACAACATCTGCTAGAAACATCGTCAAATCACAGTTCGGACTCAGGTTTAAAGGCGTTATGCTCGTCTACGGATCTTCGATGCTTCTCGCGTGTGAGCGTACACAAAGGTACGGCGCACACCCGTCGTCGTGTTAACAAAGTTTCTCCGCTAACTGTAGTTTATGGTCTCATATACGCATTAAACTATAATACGTTGATATAATATATGATTACAAGGCCATTCGTTCGTCGCCCGTTAATCGCACACGTATATAAAAGCACCCGGTCCTAACTCGCCCCAGCCCTGCCCCCCACGGCACTTCAAGACGGCGCTGCGTGTTTCTCCCGCCGTCGCAGCTGTATATTATAGTACATTACGATACACAATATTATAATGGCCCCCGCGTGCGTGACACACGACTAAACGAGGAACGACCGTCGTACGCGCATCGTATTTAAACTCTGATTATTATTGTCTTACATCGATTGTCGTAAACGCCACCGGTATGTAGGTATTACAGTATATTATAGGATCAGTAGTACGATGAACTTGACATTTTTCAGAGGCTAGACTAATTACTGTACTCCACCCGCATCTAAAAACTGATAAACTAGCATTTATTGTCATGTTTTTAACTACTCGTGGCAAAAAAAGTATTAAACTTTTAGTCAATACTAAATTATCCGTCACAAAATTGTTTCATTGACCGTCCAACTGTCGACCATCCCTCACAAAAACTCAAACTCATTGGCCTCTCTATTGCCCTTTTCGTCACACGTAGAACGACGACTGAAATTCTACGCGATCACGTACTTACCGCGATTACCGTTTCGACCGGTCGATGATAGGTACAAGAAAATACGACATACGTAATAATATAATAATGCGCACTATATAGTATTGTTCTTTGACGGGACAGACACGAATCGACATGGGGAAAATCTGTAACGAAAACACACGCTAAACATTTTAGGCGAATGCACATTTTTATATTATGTATATAACATATGTACACGCGGTGCCCTACGGTTATATTATTATACGTACGATACAAACGTTGTTTTTTTTTTATTTTATTTTTTTTTTGTCGTGAATAACCTAATAATATGTAAACGCCTAAACTCGTATATGCCGTGCAAACAAGCCATTGTGTGTTATTATTGAATGCAAACGGTATATAAAATATGTCAACAGACGGAGACAGTTGCGAGAAACGGTTCGTACCGAACGTTTTTATATTAGATTGTGAAAATGCACGCAAAGTGGCTGCTGCTGCTGATGCAGGTAAAAGCGACATACTTTTATTATTGTATTCCTACGAATTTAAACTAAACACGAGTGATGCACAGCGTGTAAAAATATTTTAATTATTTTAGTTGATTTTCATAAGACTGTTTGTGAATTAAATTATATGCTACAATACTATTTACATTTTGGAGACACACCCTTATAAAATTGACGAATGTTTCCGTGTCGTTTACGACAAAATTTTTCGTTGATATATAGTTATAGCATACTAAATGTTGTATGTATATGCGTGTATGCGTGTGTTAAACGTAATTAAGTCAAATCAGCCCGTCTCGTGATTTTAGTCGAGTACTCGAGTGCGGGTAATTTATATTTATAATTTATGCATATAATCGTGAAATATTTTTGTCTATAATAATGTAATACGTGGTCGAATAACATTATATTTTATTCAATAATCAAGTAGGTATTGAAATAAAAATGCATACGTTAGATAATTGGAAGTGAGAGAATACATAATAATCTTGTCATTCGAAACAAATTTTGACAAATCGAAAATAGGAAAATAGGATATTTTGAGATAATAATTAAATAAAATTCTCTTATAATATTATACGTGCCTACCAGAGAATATAATATAATAAATGAAAAATACGATACCTACAATACAAAGCATTAAGGTATTATTAAAAAACTTAAAAAAAATTGATAACACGCTTTTTGTATCCGTAAAATGAATTTCATACCAGTTTTTTTCTTTTTATGTTCTATATACGTATAAAAAAATAGTTTCAAGTGCTGCTCTCAATTTACAACACAACTGTAGGTATATAAAAAAAAAATAATAAGTTTGTGTTGAAACAAAAATATATATTTCTATATCAAACGTTTTGACCTCCATATAAATTTAAACTGAAGGTATATTTAATACGTACATAATATTTTTAAATTAACCTGTACGCAGAATTTTGAGTTTAATGAAAACTTGTATACTCGTATTTACAAACATTTAAAAAGTTCGTATATCTAATTAAATAATATATAATACTAAAGTAGTAAGATAGGAAATACTTAATTTGTTTTTTTTTTAAATAAAATATTTATTTTCCTTTATTTGTAATAGATACACAATATGTATAAATCAGTACAATAAATATATGTGAGGGCGTGTGATTTTAAAAGAAACCATTCCTTGGTGATACTATTAGGGTAGTCTTGCATATTTCTAGTTTAATAATTATTATTTATACGATCTAGTGTTAAGGAGAAAATTAAGGGAGTAAGTAAAACAAATGATATTAGGAAGAAATGTTAAAAACAATATTGATATATTATATTGATGAGTCGTAAGCGAAAGAAGGGTGCAATGAGTTGACGGGATAGAGAAAAAATTGTGAAAAGTGAATCTGTAAATTTTTCGATTAGGATTATAAGGGTTTGGATGATTATTTTTTTCGTTACTTTACAGTTTGGACATCTCTTGATATTGGGTGCATGAACACCTCCACAAAGGCACACTTGACTGGGCTGCTTTTATCTTTGGTAGAGTGTTTTTAAAGGTGATTTTTTCCACACTTGACGCAATGGGAAGCATGATTAAAGAAGTTTGAAGTATATACATAATCCTGATAGCTGTAGGTAACACTGTAGTGAACCACTCTTGGTTTTATTTGGTAATCCACTCTAATAACAACGATATAACAACTGAATGACTGAACGTATTCCTTAATTATTATTATTAGGTTTACTATTAAAAATATGTGACAAATGTCCATTTTTACCTTCATAACTCTTTGAGTAGAATATTCCCAATTGGCTAGACAGTCAGCAATATCAGTGACAAGAGTTGTTTGGTTGAGGTTTTGATAATGTCCCTATATTACTGTAGTTGTAATTATTGAGAATATGAGTGGTAGCTAATTGGCATTTGTATTGCTTACACAGTTCAAGATAATAATACTATAATTCATACGAAAGACTGAAAATCTCATTGAGCCCATTAACCTTTTTTGAGAAATAAAATAAATAATTGCGTTCATAAGGGTGAATTATGAAAATCGAAAATTTTGATTAATACAAAAATTCACTTATCATCAGTACGCCGAACTTATATTTTTAATAATAAATTAATAATTGCAGTATTTAACTTACAATAATACTTGAAGTACTCGTACATAAAATACAATTGAAGTAGTCCTACGTACATTAAAATATTATATAGTCTCAAATTTATTCAGTTATTTTAACTTGTATAGTTAAAGAATTAAGACTTGAATGCCTTTATTATAAATTTAAAAAAACATCCCAGGAACGTGTAAATTATCACAATATGTAATTATTATTATTATTATTATAATTTTTTTTTTTTTTTTTACTTAAATAATGTTGTAAAATATCGAATTGAAACATATTGTAATAGATGTTTAAAATTTGAATGTGTTTTGTTTGAGTTTGTTATACTTTACAAAAACCCTTAGGTTTTAGGTACTTTAGTATGTTTAAAACGAAAGAATTATAAATTATATTGTTTTCATAAAGTTATAATTTATTTTGCGAGGACGAGTACACATTTAATTTATGTATAAAAACGTAAACCGTTGCAGAGTTGTGCCGGTGTCGGAAAGTTATTTAACAGATAAAGTTTCATTATATTATCAAGTATATTTTTAACAATCATTACGAAATGAGCACATTTATTACAGACAAACATAATTATTTCATATGAACGGATATAATATATAGCGTGCATTTTTATGGTTTTGTAACGATCGTTAATATTACGTAATATTATGTTTAGTTTTAGCTTATTAATAATCGATACGTGATAATGAAGATAATAATATTATTGCGAACGTGTGCGAGGGAAAAAATATATAACGAAGCCATTAAATCTACATAATCTTAACTGTTCACTGCAGTATACTTGGGTCCCCTTCCAACCACACACACACACAAACATTGATGAGCTGGGCTAGCGGTAACGAAAGTGCCAGGGACATTTAGCCGTGGGTTCCTCGTTTAACGACTTTATATCGATAATTCCTCCCATAGGATTTGGCCCAGTATATATTCGACACGACACTCTTCACCCCCCTTTCATTCCTTGATGTATACACACCCACATACACTCGTGCGCTCGCATAACAGACTGTGTTACACGAATTTTCTCTCGATTTCTGTCAACACGATTATACGATAGGTACCCTTCATATGTATGTAACGCAATGTGTGTTTTCCGTCGAAATATTGCGACGCACAAAAATGTACTTACATTGATTTACAAACAACAACAAAAGATTTTATGAAAGATTTGACCTTGAAACTTACAAATTAATTATATCATATATTATACCAGGTACACTTTGCATATACATGGATCGCGTAGTATTATATGATCTTCGTTCGCATATGCGTATTCAAAGCTCGATCAAAGGGTGATGAAATTAAAACAGTTTAATATAATTCTTATTATTATACGTGTCGCCCAGAATTTTCATTTATTAGATTTTTTTTATTCAATAGTCCACCTAATAATAAGCCACTGTTTGCGATGGTTTTTTGCCAATCGAACATATTTTTTCTGTACTCGTGATCACGAGCGCTTAAATTATCATGTGTTGTGATCTGTGATTCATTTACAAAGCGTAGGAGTAGTTAATTGATCATACGGATTGATAATAGACGGTCATTATGTAATCATTTCGCTGCTTCACTACTCCAACGTAGGGGGTATATGATTTTAATTTAACTTTTCTGGGGCTGGAAAAATAATTAATCGAGTAGGTTGGCCAAGTCACAAAAAATTAAAGTTAAACTGAATGACGATTACCGGTAAAAATACGTTAACCTGGTTGTGGATAAGTGCGTAGTCGATCACTACGGAAAAAGTGTGTAATATAAGTTTTCGTTGAAAACGCTGCGAAGACGGCGACTAGTAATTTTCTGATGAACATCAAACTGTAGTATATACCTATATTATGTATATATAAGAAAATATAAGATAATATAATATAAAAATATATTAGAACGCGCGAAGAAGTTTTTGCTCTCTATTCTCTATAACTGTTTACTCGAGCCCGGTTTGTCGACAACTTAAACCGGGTGGTCTGAAGGTAAATCTTCTGCAGTATTCACATTTCACGGTCGACCCGTTTTGCAGCACTTGCGATTACGCAATTATTAAATAGTTGCGTCTATACTGCGAAAATGTGGTAAACGACCCCTAAGCTCGAAGATAATATGTATACACAATATATATTTATATATACATAAATACCAAGCGCATGATTTTACAGTGCTCGGCTTTCTTTAGGAGTGAACAGTAGCAAAATAATAACGTTGGAGGTTAAATTTCTAAATATTATAAGTTTAGAAGTAGCTATGGCGGCATCCGGTAGTGTTGTTTTCGCCGATATCACGAGTTGTTGTTTAATACTATATAATACAGATCTGGCTCCAAAAGACCCCTCTCTCCACCAATCTCCCTGTTCTATCAGGAAATGTCGACGACAAAATAATGGCAAAGGCGTAATGTAATGTAATGGCATTGCAATTATAATTCCACTCTCAAATACTTTGCATTTTCTCGCTGTGCAAAACGCGACTTAACAGCACGTTTATGCAGCATACAACGTTTGTACAACGACTATATACAGTGGCACAGTTTATACAAGGAATGGTTACTAATTAATGGTTTTTGGTTTTCATGATGGGCTGTTGGACGGTGATGACGAAAGCGTATAGGTACCTTTGAAAATGGATAACCGCTTTGGTGTGCGATAAATTAGCAAGGCGTTATAATGCGATTGTAGTGCCTACCGATGTCTACTAGCTGCGGAAGTGCACATGATTTACTTTAGAAAATGATACGTAATACTTTAATATTAATAATATTATAAAAAATATTTTCGTCACGCATTTAATAATTAAAACGGTTGTGGTCGCGTGTGGTTCAACAGGTCGTCTTCGCCACTGTGTTACATATGCTGCTCGCACGACATAATCATATCTATGTAATATGCAACTACGTGTTATTATATATATTATCATTGTCTACTCCGGAAACGACCGGCCGTTAACATTTAAAGGGATCCTGTGGCGGCATCGGAATTATGAACCGACGTAGTCGTAATAATATGACATAAACTTTGTACGCACGACGACGCCGACATTCTCCGCCGAGAATTCAAACACCCTCGCACGTACAGTAATACATATAATGATATGTGCGTAATACCTCCCGCCTTCATATCGTTATTATTATTATTATTATTGTTGTTGTTGTTGTTACTATGTTATAATACGTGTGCGAGATAAACATTTGACTTTCCATATAATCTAACCATCAAAATATTATTATGTACATCATATGACGTGAACGCTCTTCCTTCGACCCTTATTGCCTCGATCATAATATTATTATTAACGTACACATTATATAAACAACAATGTTTTCATTCGTAAATACGATAATCGTCAATAGGATATATTATTATTTAATGCATAGCCCGCCCTAGAAATCGATCTGCGACTCGCCACCGCGCTGAGGTTAAACCGAACGCGAAAACCCATACTGTATAATATTATATTATCATGTAGGAAAATTGGTCGGAGAAAAAAACGTCCCGAGGGACGTGGACCGGACGACGACGATTTAACGATGTTTTTAAACGATGGAACGAAAAAAAAATCGTACACGTTGTGTAGTACACCATTTCGGGATTATGCTCAGTAGAGGTTCCGTGCGTATGATATATGTACATGTGTGTTCGATATAAATGTTAATCAGACGCGCTTCGGACCGGGGTTTAAACCGCAGGTGACGACGAAACACTGTACAACTTTAATCACACATCATGCACGTATCGCATTTTGTTTAAAAATATGCAATTATTTAAAATTATAAGCACGTCAAACGAGAGCAGGATTTCGCTCGGGTACAAATATAAAATTACTAAAAATTTGCAACATCGTGTAATCGGAAAAATTTCCATATTTTTTGACTCTCGAACAATTACACATACATTTTTTTTATTATAATAATATGCGTATAAACCAAATTAAACAGTATACATAATTGAACAACCGTAGTTATATTAATCATAGTGAATGGATAGTAATCTGGTTTTAATTTTAAATTTATAGGTGCGTTGCTTAAAAATCAAAGGAAACCCTAATATTAAATTATTATTAACGACGGTAAACACAAGTTTCAACGTATCGATTTATGTCAGTTGTTTGCCGATCGTTTTTTACATTACAACATTATTATGCATGCGATAACAGCAATTTAAAATTATATCTTAATATGGTATTTATGTAAGTCAAATGTTATCAACGAAGTCCAGAGCACTATTTATTGATTACAGTTGTGCATAAAATCGAAAACGAAATTGGTTATGGTTCCTCGAGTTTGTATCTCCTATACATGTTTCGGTAAATTAAAGATGTCTCGACTGTGACACGCAGACGCGGAACACTGTCTGATGATGAATTTAAATACATTACATTTGTTATTTAAATATATGCAATATGCTAATTTCTTTTCTTTCCATTTAAAATTGTATTTGTCGGAAAATGCGACGGGAAATCGTCGATGGTTTTTTTTTTGTTTACCTTAAATATTTTCCAATACCATTGATTATTTCAGTTTTTTTTTTTTAACGCGCATTGTAGATTTCTCTGCAATAATAATAATAATAATAATACTGATAAATTGTGTATGCATCATATTATGCAACCTTCATAAATAATTATAATTTTATATTTACTTAAAAAGAACACATATGAATGTAAATACACTGATGGATGGGAAAAAATATCCCGTGATAATTTGTATTAATAATATACTTTAAAGTTGTTTTAGGATAAGTAAATATATATATATATAGGTATATCAAGAAATATTCAGTAAGTCACTATAATATTTCAATAATATTATGATGTATTGAATGAATTTCAGTATTTCACACATGGCTTATATAATATAAACAAACATTTAGAAATGCAAAAAATAAATCATAAGTACCTTAAAGCTGTTTCATTATACGCGTTTAACTAAATAGAATATTACATTGATATAATAGCAACGATCCCGGGATCTTAAATAGCTTATTATTCCCAAATATATTATTTATATGTTTACCGCGTGCCACCGATACATAACATAATAATAAATATTATACGGTTCAACCTTTTTTTTTCTATATACACGTCAATAGTACTAATAATATTATTTTACAACCTGGAACCTATCTTGGACCAATTAACTTGGCCGTTTAGATGGTCCAGACATTCAAATGTGTAGTAATTTGGACGGGCTTCGCAGATACATTTTTGACAATTTGAATATTTATAATTTTCGGGTTGTATGAAAGAAAATGGCTTACAATTTAACATGTTAATGTTTGATTATGAGCACCAAACGACTTAAATTGTTTAGCGGCCGTGCCGGTGCGTTACTTAATATCGTATGAATTATACCTAGTTGATGATGTTATTTACCAAACAATAACGATTACACGCATTACGCTTAATATTGATTATTCGAGTATATTAATAGAAATTTTAGGTGCTTGGGAAATTTTGTTTGATTAAAAGTTTGGTACTTTATACGATAGAACAATTCAATTATTTCTAGTGTTGTTTTTAATATGTATTGAGTATTATTGTAATATGATTGTTTACATCAAGTTAGTTATTTGAAAATATAATATTGTGGTTTTAGCGTTCGATAATATTTTCAAGCGTCTATAATGTCAATCGAATGAGTTCGTTTAACTCCAAAACTAATTGATTTATGTTTAACTATTTATGATGTTTGAAACCTTGAATTTTGATAATAATATTAAATAAAATACAGTTCCATACCAACTTTAATAACTTGAATATCATTTAAAATATGTATTATATGTTGAACAAGATGATAAAATGCGACAAAAATAGTTATAAAGGATAAATATACATGTATAAATAATATAGATAGATTCAAATATTCAAGCACGAAAAACCTATAACGCACTAGCACTTACTACTTTGAAGTAGGTGCTTGAAATGCATACCATCACAGTAATACGATTAATCATTGTGAATAATAAAATTATAATATGTTTTGTCATTATGTTAAAACTTAATTGTATTGAATTGTAGTAAAACTAATTGTAGGGGCACAAAATAGTATAACTTTTATAGTAGTTTAATGGTTTATTTTAAAACTATATTTGTTTTTCTATGTATCTTTACCTATATATTATATATATTATTAGTTTTTTTAAACGCAAATGTATTCTTTTATTTTTATTGAATTTGATTTGAATTATTCTTTTATTTTTGGTTGTGGCCAATAATAAATTATCATTAAGTTCGTTTTATTTTAGATTTTCATTATAAATAGGTTATATGAATAATTATATTATAACCAATAATATAGAGTTTATAAATTTAGTGAACGAATTATTTATTTAAATTGCAGGATAACGTATAAAACACACTTGTATTATTTTTATTCTTATATTGTGATCATTAAGAATTCTATACATACATGCAAAATTAAGAATTCATAGTTTTTATTCCACTTCACATATGAACTCAATTAAAAAATTATATATTTTTTTAATTATATCGGAGTTCATATTTAATAACTTTGGTCGTGTTTGAACCATGCAATTGCATATAATGTAATTCATGGATTCAATTTTCCACTCATAAAGTCTTAAGTTTTATTAGTCATATCCTACCATATTACACGTAATTAACATAAATATGTGAATAAAAAAATAAAAACAGTATTTTTTTTAAACGGAAATTAAAAAATAGAGGGAATTTAATTGAAAAAATAATATATTTATATTTATTGATATACTTAATTAATGGGTTAGGTATTATTAGATACAGAATTTTCGTTAACTAAAAGCCAGATTGCAAATAAACACAAACAATCAAATACCAATTTAATTTTATTATCAGTATAGGAATTGTATGATCAAAGATTGAACAACATATCTGGTCTTATTTGAAATTAATCACGATAAAAATTGTTTTCACTTAGCTGTGTTACTACTGCGTGATCTAGTAATTATTTATTCTGATGTAGGAGATCAAGAAATCTACACATTTTGATTTTGTTCTACAGAAAAATAATAATAAAATAAATTATGATTTACATGACCACTCCAGGTAATCGAATTTGAAGTTTCATCAATGTTACATAATATATGATTTTTTTTCTTAGTCGTAATTATTCAATAATGTGTTCAATTTATAATCACACATCACTTTTCAATAAATTTGAAATTTGTATCTATTCTGTTTAATAGTTAAATTGTACAAAGAAATGAAGAAAAATTGAAATATTTTAAAAGTCTTGGATATATTATTATTTTTATGACGAAATATGCGCGAAACAAAAATTATTAATTGTATTTTGTACCATTTGAAACTTATTCTTCAAAAAACTGTCATTTCTTTTTTTTTCGTATTCACTAGAATTATATAACCCCGTTTAAATCCGCGACTTGATTAGAATATACGTCACGTTGTGTTCACACTATCCTTCAAAAAAAAAAAAAAAATAAAATAATTTACTTAAAAAGCAAAGTGGACTCAAGTTTTTAAACTCCTTAACTTCACCCCATAAACACCACCATATTCTCAAGGGATGACGAAGAAGTCTTACGCATTGATATAAATGATATTGATTTAAATGGATTCGATTGGTGAGTGTGTGCGGGGGTGGGCAGTCGGAATAAATATTATATCCATGTCTGACGCTTTTCTACCACGGTTATATTATTATAATATTGTTACCGTCATACCTACTATAACTACTACCGTAATACACGCGCTCAGTTCCGGTCACGTCGCGGTCACGACGGATTACAGGTCGTCTCCACACCCTCCACTGCTGATGGCTCGTGCATCCGTATAATATTATCTTTACGATAATAATAGTCCTCTGCAGGTCGGCGTGGTCTGCTAATAAAATACACACGCACGCACGACCAGTTATAGGGAGGTCATGTGGGAAAAACTGAGGGACGCCAATGTGTTAGTGATGGTGTGGCGGGTTTGGTTGGGGGTTTGTAGAAGAGAAGGGTAAAGGGACTTTTGTGGATTAAAGTGCCGAGGGTTGATTGCTCGGCGCGCCCGCCGTACGTCCACTGAATATCGTATGAGCCTTTTGTTCGATGACGCTGACGTTAAAAACGAGCGCTTGCGGAAAGAGAAGAATTGGTCACTGCCTGAATAAGGTCATCTCTTGGGGGGGAGGGGTCGCCTAGAATACTCTCTCGCTCCGAACACTCTTAGCTCTTCATAGAGGCACAGGACTCGACGCGTTTTGGAATTCTATCGGCGACGACGTGAAATTATGAACTACCCAGGCCCCATCCTTTATAGTATATGACGTATATATATAATATACCGGAGGCTATATATGTATAGAATCATGTCCACCACTGCCACTGACGACATGTGATTATAAGGTGCGGCAAAGGGGGTGGTTATTATACCGGATCTCGAGGACGCGAGCAACCGTGCGAATACAAATAATATTATACGATGTATATGACCGTTCTCGGATCATAGCCTCTGCTTAGTGCGTTATTCGCCCGTTTCGTCTCATGTGTTATATAATATATGAGTTTACGGTATAGAACTCTATCGTGTAGGGTGTAGTGGTGTTTCTGCATTGCCGCGCAAGAACTCGGCACGCGTATATGCGTAACGACTGCGTAATATAGTCGCTAAAAAAAGTAAAAATAAGAAAAAAAACAAAACCGAATAATCAATACTCCAGCGAGTTGCGTAGGTGAAAAACGTAGAAAAAAAACGTATAGAAAAAAGAATCGCGTGCGAGTGGCTCTATTGCAAGGATTTTGCCGACAGCGTGTGGTGTTTGGGGATGTTGCGGGTTTCTTTGTTTTTTTTTCTTATTTTATTATTCTCCCTTCGCGGTCTAGTTTTATTTCACCTCGGAATATTATTCGGCTGACACGGAAGATTTAGAGAAGGCCCACCGAAGTGATGGCAGCGAGCGTGTATATATATATTATATACAAGAGATAAATAGTTTCTGCACATCGAGTTTAATAATACGAATAATGTACGTGTGTGTGTTTGTATGCTCCTGCTCCCCATTATACAAATATAAAACGTAGATTGTCTGCCGATAAAGTATGATTATATATTATATTATTTTAATGTTTTTATTTTTTCATATTCTACTTTTCAGTTAGTCGACTAACCTTTTATTTCCGTGTACAAAATTAATATAATATAATATTATTATTGACTATTCTTATTTTTACTTTTCTATACAATATGATTTTTGCAGAGTCCACGGAATTGTTTCCAACAGCTACTGAATTTTAAATTGTTTTATTCAACAACGTTATGTTGATTATAGTCGTTATTGCTTATTTGTTTTTCGCGAAGTGAAAAAAAAAATTGCCATGCAAATGCCCCTTTATTAAAACGAATTACCGAATTAAAAGGGATTAAAACTAAAATCTATACGTTTAGATAGTGAATACAACTTATCATGTAAAACAAAAATAAACTGCCGGTAAAAACACAGATAAACATTAGATTTTAATTTGTGTACTTTTTTTTAACGAAAAATTATATGATACACCAGATAATCTAACATGGTGAAGAAAACTAGTTTGTTAATATGTTATGCTTTCAAGTTTGGTACTGCTTACATTTAAAATATTATAGTTCTTTTAAAAATATAGTATGTCTTAAAAATGTTTACAGTATTCGATAAGAGTTTCAGTCACTTTAAACTAAAGATTAATGAATAATGCATTTTGAGCTGAAATTGGTACCTATAAATTTTATTTTTAGAATTAAGTAGGTACTTTGATATCGCCAAGAACTGAAATTAAACCGACCAATTTATCGGATATAAGTATGATTAAGTATTAGTAATAGAATAATAAATTTTAATACGAAACGATAAGATAGGTACGTGTTTGTTTTGTTTTATCTTACACATTATAATATTATGATAATCAATCACCAATTATTATTTATTTTATATTTGAAATAATATGGAAATATTATTAAGATTATTATTTTGACTTATTGTTTATGTTTTATTTTATTGACAATAACTTATTAATACAACCAAACATAAATGAGGCAAATTAGCTATAATTTAAAATTGTTTTGATAGTTAACTTTCTTAATTTGAATTCTTTTAGGTATTATAATTAGTGTTACAAGAAATAAAAAAATAAAACACTTCAAATTTCAAAATCTAAAATGGGCATAAACATAATGTTTTCTAAATAATTAATTAAGTAGAAATACAATTGAAGTTCGAAAAGTAGCATAGTTTGAGTGGCGTTTGACAATAATTGTAAACGCCGTCTTTTCAACTTTTGTTTGAAAATATGATTAATAAACTTTTATATGAGTGACTATCGATTATGAATGGAATCATGAATTTATACTTCAATAATTTATTAAATTCATAACAGACATTAGTTATTTTTAAAACTTAAAATCAAATTCTGCAATGTTTCGTACATTTGCATGAAATAATTATTTTATAAACACGTATATTGAAATAAGTGTTTCAATATAAATAATACGTATAATAATAGTATGTACATTTGAATAAACACACGGGTGTCATCGAATAAATTAACCTCTTGTATGTATATAGATTATAGGTATTAGGTATATGATATGAATAAAATATAGTATGAAAATTGATACACGTTCTTAAAAAGTTATTGACAAAAAATTGAATTTTTAGTTAACATTCTCATTTGAAATACGTATTTTTGCATTGTATTCCCATGATGACTTTTCACAAGTTCAAAACAAACGTTGCTATGGGAATTCGGTTATGATAACAAAATATGCCGTCGGTGATTTAAATTTATTAAGTTTACTGAAACAGATAGATTAGACACGTGCTGCCGTTTATTATAATTGTGTGCAGTGTATAAAACTACTGCGTAAGAACAAACTTAAATATTAATAAGAACTTTTAGCTCCATTAGTTCCGGTCTGTACACAGTGTTTAACTTTAATTATCAAGTTAATAAAACCTATTTTCATAAGAAGGAACACGGATACTGAGTTTTAAGTGCACGTGTACTATAGCCGCACGTAATAATATTATAATATGTTTCCCGATTTCAGTAGACTTAAGAGTATCGAATTAAATATTGTGAGAGGAATCAAAATTAAAAAAAAAAATACCGTTTTGTGAAATCAACCATGTGATTCTCTCGGGAAAAGGCAGTAATAAAATATGATGTTTACTATATAATGTGCCCTGAACTCTTATCACGTCTTATCGGAACATCGTACATCGCGAAACGTGTAGGTACGTGTTATAAAAACTCAATTGACTGTAACTATATTTTATCTTACGGGGGATTTTTTTTTTTTTAATCAAATATCGAATTTAGAATTTACACCCCTAGAATGTCAAAATGTCATATATTAATAAACAACGTAAAATTTCAACTGCGGTTGGCTAGAAAATGTATTTATTTTCCATTTGATAGGAAATTTAGATATAATAAACATCTACATATATTATTATGTTATACATACATTTATTTGGAAAAATTGATAATAGATAGAATTTACAGACAGTTTATAATCCAAATTATATTTTGTAAAAAAAAATGGGCACAACTCAAACACAATACAATCTTCAGGTCAATATTAACAAACTATAATTTATTATTTGAACCAATAGTCATAAATTAGATTTTGGGGGTTTTACACTAAAATCGTTTGAAATATTCTGTGAATATGAAATTGGTTTTATAAAATATTTCTCTAAAATATGCAGCTATTTTTTTTTTTTTAAATTTATTCAATAAATATAAATAAAAATGCATTTTAAATAATTAATCAAAACAATTCAAAGATTTTGAAAAGATATATTATAGATAAAATAAAAAATAAAATAAAATCTGAAACAAAACTGTATGAGTATGATAAGTGTTATATAAAGATATGACTTAATATTATAATAATAATAATATGCAAAATAAAACTATTTAATTTTATCACTTCCCAAATAAATAAGCATTATACCTTACTAAGAATATTCCATAATCATTCAAAAAAATAAGTGTTTGTACTACTCATTTATCATCAATATGTTAATTTAAGAGACCGGAGTTAAATGATTCTACAAATTTGTATATACTTTTTATTGTTTTGGGCAAGATATTCTTATGTTATTTTGTTTTAATTTTTATTTCTTATGTTTCCTATAACTTGAAAATAAAATTGTTACGATTGTTATCTCACCGATCGACTGCAGGTCGATTTTTTCAAAATTATACAGTTATCATTCAATACTTAATAATACTATTTTGAGGTAAATTAATATTTTTGAAGTTTTACCTTAATGTTTAGTATAGTTTTTTACAACAATAATATTAATTATACACAAAGGAATGAAGTTTAAGTATCGATACAATTAATCGATTTTTAATATTTTATCACTGATGGCGGAAGAAGGGTTGTTTGAACATCAAAATAGTAAACAACAATTATTAATACATAATTACATAATTATTACCATTTTCAAGCAATTACTATCGGAAAAAAAATAATATCATATAACATGCAATGCTGACAGTTTATTTATTTTTTTGGTTTTATAATAAAAGTGTTACAACTCATGTTAAATAAATAGCTATAATTACAATGCAACACGTTTTTTTGAAAACCCGTCACAATGTCATAGCTTTGCGGTTTCGAGCGTTAATATTAATATTAATTGTACTCC
The DNA here is from genome assembly GCF_020184175.1 of Aphis gossypii. Taxonomy (NCBI): domain Eukaryota; kingdom Metazoa; phylum Arthropoda; class Insecta; order Hemiptera; family Aphididae; genus Aphis; species Aphis gossypii. The sequence goes on from NC_065532.1 coordinate 52,968,765, forward strand.
ACCTCTCGTTATTCATATTGTAATTTTTCCACTCAAATAAATTGCTTAATGTTATTAATTTTCCAGGAAATTGCAATTTATCTATTTAAAAAGTATAATAATACATGTGATTTGTATAGGCACCCATGTTTTATAGAGTGGTTTTCTAACATAACGTAAAAAACGCACATATTTTTCTTTTATTATTTTACAATAATTTCACTTATATGAGACTTATTATAAAAATAAAACTCACTTACATTGTGAGAATAATTTCCAATTGATGCTTTTGCAGTAATAAGTTCGCGTTTTTTTTTTTTGCGAGATGTCTCTTGTTACGGATTTTGGCGGCGTTGAACCGTACTGGGTGTGCACATTATATTATAATACCTATAATATATAGAGCCATCATCAGCTGTATTGTTATAATACGAGTAATATCATATTGTGCCCGCGAATGTGTTTTATTGAATCAACGGATGCACCACGTCAGCATTAACGTTTATTCTGTCATGGCAAATCTTTTTCCCGTCGGCGTTCCGACCCGTACTTGTTTTCGATAACGAGAGCTCGGTATGTTTGTGTGTGAGAGAGAAAGAGACCTATCGTCCTGTTCATAGGAGGTTTCCGTTCAACGTCTTTGGTGCTACGATTACATTATTATGCATACACAATAATACATTATATTTTATTCATACACACAAATAGTGTACGGTCGTGTCGGCGATAAATCTTTACGGGTACGAAACCGTTTTCGTTTCACGGCACAAACGTTACTTGTTTTGGCCGTATTTCTAATCAGCAGCATCCGTACGGAGTACGTGGTGGCGCGAGCAAACACAAGTCTATGTATAATCAGCTAGGGAGGAGTATGTGCGAGTACACTTAACCCAGTCGGGTGTGGCCGAGGGAGTTATAGGTCTGTCGGTCGAAAACGAAATGAAAATAATAATATATATAAAATAATATAGCCTTTTTGAGTCTGCGTGTACGCATTATAAATTGCCATCTACAGTCCGGGGCGTGTGCTATTTACACGGCACACACACACACACATACGCACACAGGATATTGAGTCCCGGGGCGCGTAAGTCTCGGCGTTATTAAAACAGATTAATACCGCGCATCTGGCTCGCCGGTGGTGTTCATTTATCCTGTCATATCCGGCCGACCCGTCGTTTAACCCGTCCGGCGTTACCTACACACGCGTTTATTATAGGTATCGTGTTCGTTACCGCCCGGTCATCGCGTTTCTCTCGATCATCATTATATTATTATATTGTTCGCATCGCAGGACCGCCCGGGCGATCTAGATCCTTTCCAGGACGCCCTCGGTGGCCGGTCGGTGATGAAAGTAGTGAAATCGGGGGTTGTAGGGATCGGAGAGACGCCAGAGCGAGAGTTGTGCGCGATCGCATCGTTATGTATATACACACACATCAACGACCGTACAGTGTGTCCGGGCGACGTGCGTGAGAAGAAACACAAAATTGCAACCGCTTGTGCCGTGTGCGTTCTAATAACGATCGACATCCATTATCTATGTTATACAATATATTCCACAAGATGATTCACTAAGCTTTTTCAACGCTCTATATCCTTAAAGGTTAGGTTATATTAATATCTGAATTATTTATCTTTATGCACCAAGTAAGTACTAGTAATCCTTAATAATGGTTATTTATAAAAACGATTAAATCGCAGTAATTGAGTTATGATTTTCAAAACACTGTTCAATAACTTCCATATTTTTCAAACCGATTGTTATGGATTAGTACTTAAAAGTATAATATAACTAGGAAATTAATCGTTCAAATTTTGATTTATATACTTAAATCATATAGATATACATATATATATATATATATATATATATATATATATATATATATATATATATATAAATAATATATATTAGGCAATTTATATTAAACAATGGTAATTCTCATTTATAAAAAAAAATATAATATAAGTATAACCCTTAAAACGTATACTTAAAAATTCTAAAAATAAGAATTTAAATAATTTTATTATTAAACGAATAAACGGGAAGGAGCATGCTCGGTTAATCACCCTTTACATATTGCATATCATACATATGTATTATATATCACGTGGTTGCATCCCCTCACCCTCGTTGTAAATTAACTGGCTCAATATTTTATTTGTTTTTTCGCTTTGTTTAATGTACTTATTACACGATCATATTATACTTATATAATGTGTTCAGATAATAGAGAGCCACGTTTCGTGCCACCACATCGGTCTCTGGGGACGAGTCGACGTAAACTTTTTAATGGCAATATCTCCGAAATATATATACGAAAATACTAAATTGTGTATAAATATATATTCTGCACATATTTTACCCCTCCAATTTACATTTAGTCCGATCGTTAGGCCTCTGACGAAAACGCTTTAATTTTTTTTTTTATTTCCACTTCCGTACGCTCACAAATAGCTTACGTCCTCCGCTTTGCTATCTATCACACTCCATTTTTAGTTAGATGACGTAATATTGTGATACCAGTTATATCTTCATATTCTACAATATAACAATTGTATAACAATTTTCTAGATAAAATATTAATTTTTGTACCAAAATATATTATTTACCAGACAGCAGCCGTATGTTTTGTAGTGTGCATTATAGTTTATCTCTATATCAATAAATATATTATTCGTTTTATTTTTCAGTACCTAACTATCAAACTTCAGGGGAGTGAAACAAATCCATAACACTAAGAAATTTAAAAAATATATACATATAATAATAGTGTATTTTTACTGTAGCTTTTACATAAAAAATATTTTTCCCCGATTTCAAGCGACCTTTTGAAAATTTCAATTTATCCATGCTGCGTATTTGGCTTTCCTTGACAGCCGACTGCATGTGTTTTGAATTATAAAATAAATGGCCAAAGATCTCAATGTCAATGCATTTAATCTAAATGATTTATATAAATACTATTTTGACATTTGTCCCCGATAGTTGATCGATATAATTTCACGTGGGGTCGCTGCAACGGTATAGATATTATAGTTTAATGTGCGATTGACAGGGCATCATCATTTCGATCGAATTCCTCTCGTATATTGATAAACATCATCATTTACAAAAAATAACCTGCGACCTAAAATATAACCTAAAAATATAATATAAAACATAAAAATTATATATAGAAGCAACGATAGAGAGAGAGAGAGAGAGAATGATAGACTGAGGGAAACGTGAGTACAGTAGAGGTTGACTGTATCGAATGACGGCGAAATAAATACAGTATAAATATTGCGGGCCAGAGCGACATCGCTACGAAACTCGATGGCGCCAAACTATTCGGAATCGGTTTTTCGTTCCTGAAAAAAAAAATATATATATACATTATACGCATTTATTATACTCGCCCACCACTACACACGAATGCCGTATGATCGCATATATATTATACATCCGTCTGTCGGTTAAAAACAACAACAATAAAACTCCGTTCGTTCGATATTGTACATTTATACGTCATGGTTTGTTCTCTGTGGTGCTGCGCACACAATACAATACATATTATTAATACTATAGTTGTAAATGTCTAATATAACATTAAGACGCGTTCGGAAATATTACATGTGTTTTCGTGTATATAAAATATAATATAATATAATATATGGCGTGACAGTGTACTATACGTGAACGTCTCCTCCGGTATACTGCGATTTAATACCGCAAAGTGTTTTTGTGCTGAAAATACAATTTAACAACAACAACAAATATTATATGATGTAGATACCAACGAATGCTATATTGTTATCCTATTTTTGAAACCCCGAGGTAGTACGACAGGTACGTTGGGCTTCGTTAAAACGTATAGTGTTATTGGTGAAAAAAAACCATTAATGTCTACATTTTGGGGGAACTATGCGGTGTTCACATGCTTTTCTTCACTACCATAGGTATAAAAGTATGGTGAGTGGAAATATTATTGATACGTTGCAAAAATTAATTAATATATTATACGCGTGTCGTGGGCTCTCGTTATATAATTATAGATTGTAATACGATTAAAAAGTCACAAATACTTAACTTAACGCGAAACGCAAAAACCATCATTTTTTGATAAATATTTTCATTTTATTTTTCATTTTTATAAATCGTCGTTTTGGCGTTTCTCATTCTTTCAATAATATGACGCAGATCAGTTTCGTTTAGATTCTTAAGATTTAATTATATATATTTGATTTTCAGCGTATAGGCCTGCAGCAGCGCAGTTTTAGTTTATTTTGCTATTGCGTTTGACTCATTCGTCAATAAGTTTCTGTAATATGATATTTATTCCATATTTTCTTACAAACGAATTTTCAATGAAATATTATCACAATGCGTCACGAAACTCAATATCGATATAACGAAAGGTGTATACAATAATGCAGTAATATGATCTGGGCATTGGTTCTAAGAATTTTTTCTATTTCCCGAAATAGGATGTTTATGTTTAATACTCTGTTAGACTCAATAAGACAGTAAATGTTTTTTAATCAACAATTAATGTATTTGATAGCTTATAGTTTTGCATACAGCATGTAATTATGATAATAAATTTAACAAATCTAAAAATAATGATGTTAAAAAACAAGAAACATATTCAGAGTTTATATACCATATTAAATATAGGTACATACAACGATAGCGCAAAAATGTTCACTTTACCCCACTCTTTTGATAGTTGCTCCTTGGATTAACGCAGCTCTTATTAAAAATTTATTTTTTTCAATGTCAAACTAACAGTTTTTATTATAAACGAACAATGGACAGGCATCTTACGCGATTTCAAATAAGGGGTTAAAATAATATGTAATTATTATTTTGGAATTGAAAATAATAAATTAATAATTTGATAAAAATGTTTTATACTTAACTACTATAATTTTCGTTAAATAGAAACTACACTTTTGATACTTTCGCATGACCGATATTTGGGTGTTTAGTAACTGTTATCAAAATAACAGCTTTTGATTTGATCATTAAACGCATTCTTTCAATTTTCGAATAAAATTCAAGGATGTATAATACGAATGTAGTGATGTGTTCGATACGGCTATAGCCGATCTGTTTAATATGTATTATTGCAAAAACAGCGTCATTTTATTATTCCGTTATAATATTATATTATTGTATTTCGAAATTGGTTTTCGGGTAGGTACTGTTTTTTTTCGCCAAACAATAAAACAAATTAACTTATCCATTTTATCCTGTTGTTATCATTCCCATCGTATAAGTTTAATACGTATGTGTTTTAAATAATAATATCGTTTAGTATATAATATAAATATATAATGTATTATGTATACATATATAATGAACTTAAGTTATTCGTATGAGTGACACGAGTAATACCTAGTGTATTACTTTTCGATGTATTATACATGTATTAAAGTTTTTAAATCCTATATATTTTTATAAAACGCGTATATATTATTAATAACTGTTTGAAAGCGTGATGTGACTGAATAAACGGTGACTGGGGTTGATGAAAATACTTAGTAATCTAAAAATTCGAAAATAACGTATTCGAAAACAATAAAAGTTATAACAATTTGGGTATAACTGGGCATTACCTGGTATGGGTAAAACTGTACAATTATAAATGTATATACTAGTATATTCCTACATGCGAGTACACGAAATGATATTACATTTTGTCGTTAGATAAGGGATAAAGATAATTTTTTTAATTGAACTTGATAACAAATAATATTCACCGTAGACTAAATTATATATATATTATAATATATTATTATATCCATTATTATTCATATATATATCATATTATTATATCTATATGTTTTGAGGTGCAAAAACGGTATCTTCCGAATTCGCGACGCATAAACTTGGAAAATATAAATATAGCGTTTACACTCTACATTAGTACTATCACAGCAGCAGTTTTTCGTATAAATAGTTTGCAAAAAAAAAAAAAACAAGTTTTAATTTTGTGTTTTATATCCATTAAAAATCGGTCGCTGATTTTCTAAAATGGTTTAAAGTGAGCATTTTATAATCTGAGCGCTAAGCAGACGTACCGTACTTCGAAATCCGTTTATCACTAAAAGCTGAAACGGCATGCGCGCCTACATAATAATATTGTTTGGATGCGTACGGAACCGCATTGGCACAAGTTTCCGAGCCAAACGATTCTCAAAGCGGCTGTTCGGTTTGTTTGCGAATCCGTACGGAAAAAAAATCAATTTCTGATTGTTTGCCAGTAATTTCGTATACTATACATGCGATTTTATGTGCAGATAAGGTGTTTAAAAAAAATATCAAATCGGCTGGTATTTTTTTTCTTTTGTACGGGTCGTATATGGTCTGCCACAAAAACGGTCGCTTGTCTAAATGTCGGTGCTTCGGTAGTAGACAATATTAAATTTCAAATACCATATTATTATTCAAAGCGATCTCAAGTTTTTCATATGATTTTGTTTTTACATAATTTTTCTTATCGTTTAAGGTATATAATACACATATATGTATATCAGATTAGTTATTGTTATTGTTAAACGTCGTAAAATAATATGGTAAGTGAGTCGTTAAAAGCAAGATAGATGAACGTGTATATATCATAATTATACATGCTTTAGTAGTGGGTTTAAGTCGTTAAATTATACTACACGAAATATATACGTAATTTACTTCATATTATACAAATCAATACCTATCTAATACGCACTATGCAGTTCATTGTAATACTTCAACACGTCTTCGTGTCACAGAATTTTATAATAAGACCATATATTTTTTATATTTTTTTTTTTAATAATCTCCTCCTATAATAATATATTATGTTATACTGCGTACAATGCACCTCTTTTTAAGTATATATATAATTATTTAGCCGTAGAACGTTTTTATCTTTACGCGTTTCAAGGAACAATACAAATTGGATTACGATTCGAAGTGACGATGACTAATGTTTAAAATAAAAACTGCCCAAGTCACAAGATGAATAATATTATGTGCAAAGTTTTGTATGAAAACAATTTGTACAGTAAGCCCATAGGAGTGTAGAACGAAAAAATCTGACCACACTACTTTTTACAAATACTAAACGTATGGGTACGACCTTGTTTTCTGATATATGTTATTGAATTTGCACACCATAGTATGTTCGGAGTTCGAGGATTTCATTTTTTTTTTTTTTTGTACTTATTATTCTCATAAAGGTTTAAGATTTTTCATTAATCGTATTTTCTTCTTTTTTATTATCATAATATTATTTTGACTTCAAATTACAGATTTAAATCGTAATAATTCAATATCATAATTGATGAGGATCGCGAGGCCATTTTCTGCACACACACTTTAGAAAACCATGTCTTTTATATACCTTTAGTTTTAATCAAAATATAGTAAGATACACTTTAAATGTATATGAAGTTGTATTCTGTTACTTATATATTATGTCTGATGTGCCAATATATATATAATATTTTGTAACCCTTTTGGCTTTTTTTTCTATAATAAGTATTATAACATCGATTTTTATTGTTCTAATAATTTTATATAGATTGACATGATTATGAATCATATTACATTTATTTTGATATTCGAGCAACCTGTACGATGTATTTTGAGAATCACTTCTGACATTGCAGTACCTTATCTTTTATTATTATTTGAAAAAGAAACTTTAGTAAACAATATTGTGACTATGTCGTGGCATTTGGCAATATATTTACAATAACTATCGAAACTTTGATTTTATTTATAACAAAATTCAATTGGTCACTGATATTGTCTCCAATATTTTTCTATGGTATAACAAATTTATAAAGGTCATCTTGTCAAAACTACAAACCGATCAGTCGTTAGAAGCCAAATCACATAGAAACTATATAGTGACTAGAACTCGAAACACTATTCTGTATTGCGTAGTTATTCCTCATAATTTGAAACTACGACTGTGAATTGTATTTTATAAATTTTTGAATTTATATTTTAATAAGTTAATTGTTTACAGTTATTATAAAATTCAATGTTAAAATACATACAATTAATATATATATATATGTATATTGTATATAATATATAATTGTAAATTTATATGACGTATATTATTATTTCATATCTGGAGTAGGCATTACCTATAGATTTTATGGAAATATTTTTCATTATTCTGCTTATACCAAAAACTAAATAAATAATAACCGACGAGAAGAAAAAAATAATGGGTCAAAAGCAATTAGATGCGTTGAGAAATTATTTGGAAATGCACTTTATGCGGTTATTTACTGGAATTGGATATGAAAACTATTCGTCCATATATTTACGGTTAATAGTACTTACGTGTACATGAATGTTCATATATAATATTATAATAATATTCAATATGGATATAGATAAATTAAATTTACTGTACATAGTGCATATAAAACACTTCAATAAAGTAGCACAATGGGCAATATTCAATCCACGCTATTAAATCATAATCAGTACCACCTCTGCGTATTGTGTCCTAAATTTAACGAATCAACTGGAATTGCATGTAAATACTGATTCCAATAATGCAAATAAATTGTTGTTACCTACGCTTGTTCGTGATATATTAACATATTTTATGTTTTACACACTCTTACTTACATTTGTACATTATAATTAATGATACATATATGTAATTAGAGATTCTATTTAAGGTACTTTGTATTTTTCAAAATAATTACACATAATATATCAATAGTAATCATAAAAGTGACGATTTAATAAATGCTTCATATGTATAAAATATTATAATTTATTAATTTTAATCAATTAAGCAATGCATGCACTTATAGTATTGAAATAACATCGAAAATTCACAAGTTTCTGCTTACAAACACAATGTACCTATACCTTTGATCTATAGGCTGCAATGACCGTTATAAGTGTATGTTTGTACTGTTCACACTCAATGAGAATAACTTGCACACGAATAGAATACCTACGACAAAACCACTACAAACGAAACGAGTGTTTCTTATCTAACAGTTGTACTATTTTAAAACGTGTCAGAGCCTTCTTATAATTTAACCGAAACCTGCGTGCGAATCAGAGTTCTCAAGCTCTGATTGGTCTCCGGGGCTTAAAATGTACACGGCCATTCTTACGGAACAATCAAGTCTTAGATTTTTAGTATGGTTATATATTTTAACGCGAGAGCATGATTAAATGTCACCTATGGCTGGACGACGAGGATGTATTTAAATGCTATTCCATTCGGTTATTGCGACACAGACTGTGCAAAAACACAACGTGTGCGGATGATCAGTTCCCGTATCACTATAAACAAATTAACAATTGCAATTATGAAAACAACAACGAAACGAATGGACAATGTAATGATAATATAATCGGGGTGGAAAAAACCCTTTGTTTGTCATGCGACTACTGCAATAGCACACAATGTGTACTGCAGTTTACCTCCGCTTGGTGTGTTCGTTTGTTGGCTTCACGTTTTGCAATCGCGAACACATTAAAATACTATGTAATTCTATCTGCTTAACTTTTTTGGTACCCTGCAAATTCAAAAATAATTTTAATAGTGAATTTTACAGTCTGTAAGCCTTAGCACAAACGGAATAGGTAATGCATTTTTATTTTTAATTTATTGCACGGCATTATATATAATATTATGTTGTAAAGTCTATTGAATTTAACTACAGCACAATTCACAATGTGTCCGAATTGCATTAGATGTATTAAATTTAAAACAATTGTTGTAAATAAAATGTAACTCAAGGACTAGAGAGTGGGGTTAAAATACAATTTAATATCTTAGTCCATTCTAGTTGCACCAATAGTTATTGGGTCAAAAACTCACAGCTCGTTTTTAAATGTCGTAAGTCGTAATAATTATTGTGCTATCTGTGCTGTGATGAAAACGATGCCAACACTACCGAGGGTTTCCACTTTGGCGGTATGCAAGTTGAAATTAATTAAAACGTTCCAAAACGATTTTGTGATAATATGCATTTACCTTTAAAATTAAAACTGAACAGCAGTAGCACCGGTTTACACTTAACATATTAATGTTTTATTATTTATGCGCTCCCGAAAACACGCCGTCGTTGTGACGGTCTTTCGTATAATGCCGATAACAGCGAATGAATTTGTTGCGATAGTTTTAACAAATATTGATTCTGTTCGAATTCGATTTCGGCCCAAAGTTCCCAGTTGTATACTGTATAATATATATATATATATATATATGTATATAGTATTCGATTGCGGCATTTGTAATGGGATTATTATTATAATATAGTGTCGGTCGTTTCAATAAAACATTATCAAAACAATATTATAATCGCGAACTACAGTTACGAACGCATTAATAACGGTCACTGGTATAAATAAAAGTGACCTTACATAAGATAATTATTTAAAAAAGTCAAAAGGTACCTCCTACATTATTTTGTCGAGAGGATATATTTTTATACATGTATAAATATATATTTATATTTTTCACGAGAAATTTCACACTGAGCTTTTCGCGTGTACTATTTGATTTGATTGGACAATCAATTATTTTGTTTACATTGAATTTGTATAGGCGGCCGAGCAAGATTAGCAGTGATCAATTAATATTTTTAATATTTTTTTACTACAAACTATGATGAAATATCCATGATAATTATGCTAGCGTAAATATTTGTTTCATAATTCATCGTAGTCTGTCATTAATTTTCATTTAGGTAATTAAATCGCGCGAAGTATGCAATTTGTCTGCACACTATTTCACTATATCTCGAATAATTCATATCTTATTAATACAATATTATAAGCTCGCGAATAATCAACTGAAATGATACTAAGTCGCATAACGAGCATGATTATTATTTCGAAATGTTCCTTTAACTTTATTTTTTATTTAACTCTAAAACTTTGCGCAACTTTGCCGAAAAAAATGTCATTGAAACTAATTTTTAATAATTTTCATGAAATAAACTTCAGAACTTTCAAATTAATCGCAAGCAGATAATTATAAGCGTGAATATACATATAATATAATAAAGTCGTTATAAGCATTTTATATACATAATACTATATTATATATAGCGATTTTGCCATTGTACAGTAATTTACATTTTTATTTTTTGAAATTCCATATTGAATTTTTATTTAATTTAATAGTAAATTGGACAATAAATTATAAATAATAAAAGAATAATATTATGTTATTATACTGTGTTCATAAAAAAGTCATATATAATTTTAGTAAAACATGTTAAATTTTTTGAAAAAACAACCTAATATCTAAGAAAAAACACAATAGTATAGGTTAGGTTCTCGCATTCAAAAAAGATACTAAAATGAGTTTTATAGTATTGTATATTAAAACAAAAAAGGAAGCTATAAATTATAATATATACTATGTACAATAATATATATATATATATCTTCAAAAATATAACAAAAAACTTTCCAGTCATTTCTAGAAGATTTTCTTCTTTTAACGATATATTGTGAAACTTGTTATCTCTGTGAAAATTATAAATAAAATGTCTTTAATCAATCTTCAATGGTGGCATTATACTTTTTGATGAGCGGAAATAATTTTTTTAAAGGTCATTTCAGGGAAAGGGGCGGATGTTACAAAATGATGTAAATACTATTTTATTATATTATTATTTATTGTTATCCTTTCTCTCATTTCTGATAAAGATATTTTCTCATGCAACAAAACATGAAAAATATTAATTTTATCTAGTAGATTTTTTTTAAATTAATTAATTTATTATTATTGCCTACTAAATACTTTGATTATAATATGTATAAAATAATGACTTAGATCATGATCTATTTATATAAATACATGATGTATTTCATAAACTAAAATATACACAAATCAAAATTATACAATCATTTTAATTTTATTTAGATTTATTGAATTACAGGTAGATATACATATTATATTGATTAACTAAATAGTCATGATAATAATAGTTATTGCTTATCAAATTATGTAATATTATTATTAAATGTCATACATTGTAGATATTAGATACTGCAAAATTCTAATTTATTTTTATTTTTTAAATATAATTATATTTGCGATAACATAACATAAAAAGGCGAAAAAACGATTTCTGAATATGTCTAATATATTTTTTTCCGAATGAACCAGAGTAATTGTGGTTACCAAAAACTTCAAATTGTGTAGAACACCTTCATTTCGACGAGGGTAAAACTATATATAATAATTTACGCCAATTCAGATTTTTTTTTTTTAGTCAACTCCGTTATATTTTTTCCTCCTTTATTCCAAAATTATTACTGAATCGTAGCCACAATTTTTATTCGTGTACCATATATAGATATATATAGTCAACGGAAACCAAGGGGCTGAGACCAATAATAATTTGTCAGTAAAAATAACTGTGGCGTGGCCCTTTCCCTCCGTATCTATTCCTCTCTCATACTCTCTCTCGTATTTTTTCTCTCCCTCATCTTTCCAGTCCATCTTCCTCCAATTCTCCGTGGTTTAAGTCCTCGGTATCTATCTTATACATACACTCACACACCCGTCACTCTCTCTTCTCTCTTTCTCTGCGGGATTCCGGAAGGACGCGAGGGGCTAAGAAAAATGGCTTCAGATTTTTATTATAACTCAGCGTGTACCGCCACTTATTTTGGCATAGGAAGCGGGTAGCGGCGTCCCGGTTGACCTCCACGCTACTACTACCGACCCTTACTCATTCCCACTCCTATCTGCCGTAACCATCCACTGAAAACTTGGAGCTGAAAATGATTATGGCTAGACTATTCAACATGGAGATTTATGACCGGGCGTATTATAAAGGTCCAAAGTTTAAAAGGTCCACATCTATGATCAAAGATACGTCTGGTCCTGTTATGTATCATATCACTCAAAATTTCACGTTCTGCAGTGACGGCTTTGAAGGCAACAAAGTTGTATTTTTTATTTAACTTTTGTTTACGATACGTGTGTATAAACTACAATAAATGGTTTCACGAAGGACCCCAGGAAACAATGAAATGTTTATTCCATTATACTCATTCAGTCGACAGAGTCTAATTTCGAATTTCGATATTGAAAGGTTTTTTCAATACGTTTGCGCGTGGGTATATGTAACGTTTGTTTTCCTTTTAGATAATCGTTTTGTAACGGTAGTTGGGGAAAAAGCTTTTTGAAAGTGCGCGCGCGAAAAGATCGGAAAGGGGAGAAAGGAAAAATAATAGAGCTCTGCGGAAAAAGAACCAATATTATACACACACACACAAATATATATATATTTATAGTAAGTACGCAAAGGCGTTTCGGAAGGATTTGAGCTTGGAATGGAGGGAAATAAAACGGGCGCTGGCAATATAATTCAGTTATAATGCGTATGAGGTCGAAGATTTAACGTGCCATTTGATGGAATTTATCTACGAAAGCCAACCGGCGCGCGGCGTGGCCCCGTCGATTTATTGGCCGACTAGCTATAACAAAAACTGCAAACAGAATTTCGGTATATGATAGAAACCTATATCTGCGAGTGAGTACGTATAATTATGTTTGTGTGTGTGTTAAAAAGAGAGCGCGTTAGTATGCGTGTGAGTGCATTCATTTCCATTATTTGGTCGACGCAATATATTATTTAACGTATACGAAATATCGAGATGAGTGTAAAAATACCTTTTTTTCGTTTTTATTTCTTTTTAATAATTTATTGCTTATTTTCGTTGGGTTCGTTCGCTCAGGGTGTTTTGGCATGGTCACTGTAGATTATCAACGATTTTTTACGCACGCAATAGGTCCTTAATGCTAGTATTTTTTCTTTTTTTACAAAATGTCTAATAAATAAAACCCAAATTTTCACTTGCTACTCGAAGTTTTGAAAACTTGCGCGTGTACAGCGGTGGTGAAATCTGCGAACCAGTAAACAAAGTATGATGGAAATCATAATTATTATGTTATGTATTTAAATCGTTGACTTTTTATATAGACGTTTGCGATTTAAAACGAGTCTTTTTAAAAGTTTCAACAAATTCAATCAACTGTACCTACAAATCACAAATTAGATATCTACTAGAATGGCTTACATATACTACCAAGTTCCAAACAAAACAATTGATATAATTTAGTACTCAATTAACTCGTTTTCCGTAGTAATCTAAAACTTGATTCATATGTTTAGACGTCGTGTCTTATCGTGGTGACTTAATGTTTTAGTATTCACGTAACATAATTATATAATATTAAAAATTGAAAAGGTAGCGCGTTTAAAAATGTATTACCTCGTGACTCGTACTATAAACGCTGTAGGTACAAAAACGATATTTTTACAGGCAAATTATATCTTGTAATACGTTATTTATACGGTCGAGGGAAACCCATAAAACATTTTTTTTCTATCCCAAAATACACACAGTATGCACGTAGTTAGGTGTACTATATATATACACTGTAATACCTATTGAGTTTTGCAATAATCAAACACATATATAGAACATATAATACAATTTATAATGCGTATACCTCACATTGACGTACGGACAAAGCATGTTGTGCGCCTGCAGAGGCGGGCTAAAAGGGGTGGACTTCTATTTCCTAGTGCAGACATCCCTTGCAAGCATAGCACTTAGTTAATAAAAATAATTTGTTTTTTATTTACTAACCTATAGGTAATAAATAATAATTAATATCATAGTATCATCATAATTTTTATTATTATAATTAAATGCATAGTAAAAATAAAATAAATACATACACGTCATAGACATTTGAAATATCTCATGTAATTGGATTCCTCTCCACCACAAAAATATGCTCTGTGTATAATATCACATATTACAATAATGCGCTTCACGTCGAAGGTGAGAAAAACTAAAACAAATACGTTTGACATTTGGCGTATATCGTGTGTATATAATGCATAGTATCCTGCAAACTTGTTCTAAATATGTTATGTTAATCCGAGAGAACTTTGGATAAGTTAATTTTCTCTACAACAATGCGACGGTGGGTGAAAACTCGACGGCACGATTTGAAGTCATTACCATGCACACAAATACACGCACATACTACATACAAGTATACTTTAACGGGTCGTCATATGTTTGCATGCGTGTGTGTTTGAGGGACAAGGAGTGCGAGTGAGGGGAAAGGATCTACCACGAGATGTGCACGACTAAATTTAACGCACGGCTTCATGTCGTCGGCGATTTACTTCGCTCACTCGACTGAAGACCGTTTCGACGATATATTATAATAACAACACGATAAATAACCTTAATTTTAGTGCATCAAACACGTAATTCCAACGAAATTCTCGGTCGACCTATAATAATAGGTGTATATTATATTCGTGCAATGTCACCGCCGGTATTCGTCAGATCATTTTACGTCCTCTTATACGTTATTTTAACGTTAGCGTTCTATATCAAAAGGAGCACCGAGTCACTTTATATATTTTATAAATTTTCTGTTGTGAACATCAACAAAATTGTGTTTTACGTTCACACGATCCCGTGAAAGGGCTATATATGACGTTATTACACACAGCTATTCGAGGACATGTACATTTTTATTCAATCAACGTGTATACTGTATACATATAAGGGTTGTACGAAAAATGCAATTTATCGACGGGAATTCATGCCAAACAAATGCGTTTGATCTATTTTAATTGATCGCCTATCCATATTGTTAGTTAAACTGGTGTAAATGCGTTATATAGACTATAGGTATAAATGTATAATACAAATAATTCACCATTGTAATGATTTTTGATTTCCGCGAACAGAGCATTATGTAACAATAATTATGTGACAAATAATTTACGAGTACCTATCTAAAACAAATATTATTTATTAAACTGAAAAATTCGGAACAAAATATCTAACGAAAATTATTATATACTGATACGACCCGCGTATCTTTAGTTTGATTTACCCGTCGGGTGTTTTTATAATATTATATTCGTAATAAAAACTTATTCATCGATGAGTCTGATTTCATTGCTTGGCGGAATACGTTATGAATGTGTAATTTACGGTGAATAAGAACGACTAACGGATGAGGGAAAAACGGATAATAAATAGTTTTTGGTGAATCAAATTCGCATACACGGGCGGCAGGAGGTTGTTTAATTTGGTCAAACATAATATTATATTATATAGGTACCCTAGAAATCTCTGGTCACTGCATGTGATTATAATAAAAATATATTATTTTGTTTTGTACTCTGGTGAACGTTTTGTTTGCGGTACGATATATATTACATCTGTTGTCGAGTTAATGCTTAGAAAAAACAACGGCGTGACGGAAAGGTTAGGTTAGGTCATGAAGGTGCTCAGAATGACCGTACTATAATAAGTTCTTTTGATACCCATTATCGGGTACAGTGAGCTGCGCTGCAGTGGACGGCTGCTGTTTATTATCGTGTCATAGCTTCCGATCGATTTGCACGTATAAAATGTTATTCCGTTCTCGTTTTCTAAAAAAGTAATAAAAAAACCCTGTCCGCGTCGTTCGATTGCTGTTATATACATCCGTGTATAACATTACGTAGTGCAGGGAATTATAAAATATCGTTTGAACCGACCCGATTCACAGTTTTCAGGCGACGTCTGATATTGGACGGAGCGAATGATGGAATGATATATATATATACATAAATTATAAATACCTATATAATATTATATATATTATATACATAATTATATGGAGGTAGGTACATACAGTTGGCCGAGCACCCTCACCAAAACATATCTGCATCGAACACTGATTGATTCATGCCACACCCCCGCCTACCCCTCGTATTTTGCCCGTCCGCTAACACCGCGAAGTCATATTACACGCGTAGGTCGGATCGGATATCGACGTTTTTCGCGGGCATAATTATTATATCTGTACCTACCTATCTGTGTACAGCGAGCGTGCGTTCGGGTATAATATTATCTCGCCCCGCTCAGAATAAGCACACGTACCATTATCCCCTCATATACGCACCTGGGAATCGGATTTTGATTATAAGTTTTCGCATAACTAATGCCCGCGCGTAGTTTTCGCATAAAGACTATAACCACCGCGGCTACCTGCTAGCATCCCAATTACGGTGAAATTGGCTCGTTTAAAACTTAAACTGTCCTTAGAGGTATTCGTTACTGCGCGTGTAATGTATTACGCGCGTACATGGCGTACATTATATTAAAAGCAAATATCGCGATACTGCTGCTGATGAAGTGTGCGCTTAATATTGTGATGTAATTGCGAAAATAACGGTTGTGCCGTACGCGTATCGTATCTGGAAAATAATATTCTTCGCCCCATATGAATGTGAATTATTACCGATTTAAAACGAAAATGTCAACGGTAAACCTAAGTTTTGATTTGGATAACTGGAATAAGTCATGGGTTGATAATAGATTTTCGGTGAAATTACAATTGCGATTGATTTACGATTATGACTTTACGTTTTAGTATTATAGTGGTCACAGTATAGTATTGTTATTAAATATTTTTACGAATAAAAACAGGAACAGTTGAAACTTGCAAGTGTTTAAAATGTTTAAATACGATGTAGATAGACATTTAGTTTACTAGACTATTATCGCGATTTGCTTAAAACCACGTGTTTTTTATAACTTACTAACATAGCAATATTCAATGTATTAAAGTATTTTAGTCGCGAAGATTGAGATTTGAGATCGATTATTCATGGTCCGAGTTAATCGATTTTTTTAACTCTGAATTACAATACTCTTCGTGCAGTATTTTTATAGCGTTGTGAGTTACGTAAATAATGTTCAACTAAAATTGTATCATGACATAATGTATATAATGTTTTAAAAGATAGAAAAGAAATTGCATATCGATGAGATTTGATTTTTTACTATCAAATATTTCGAATAATGGAATTCCCACCCACAGATATTAAAATAATTGATTTATTATCCAATGTTATTGAGTTTGTAAATATTTTTTTGTGATATAAATAATACAAATATTTTCTTAGTTTTTTTTCACCATTTATATATTTACTCGAATATCATTATAAGAAATTTGAAAATGGTATCCTATTCTCTATATTATAAATGTTTGTTTAATTTTTTACAGTCTATAGAAGTGGTTTAACCCATTTATTGACCAAAAACGGTTGCTTTAAAAAACTGAAATATATACATCTTTGTACTGCAAAAATAAAATAAAATACTGATCTATAATTCGCTATCGCTATATTTAGAATTTAATATGTTATTCTTCAGTAATTTTATTATTTTAATTGATCTTCTATGTCTCTTAAAAATAAAAAATGAAGTGAAATCAAGTCGAATTAGTTTATTTTTTCTATACATTTGGGTAATTACTTATATCGAATTCTGTAAACATATGAATAAAGGTTATGTATATTTGTTTAATTCCTACGGACAACATTATAAAAAGGAAAACAAGAAAACAACCATAGTTGGGCTAAAGTAATACATAATATTATATATATATATATATTATACAGAATCTTTGCCTTATGGCGAATAATATTATTTAAACCTTCGTAGAATTGAAGATTTAACGAATATCCGTCAAAGAAAATCTCCGTGGACATCTCTTTACTCGAGGGATTTCATATACCTTAACTTAGTAAAGTTAGATAAACTGACTCAATGGGTCTTCCTGTGGCCATCACATTTTCGTTGTCGGAAAGTTGCAATGAAAATATAAGACATATAAACAATTCATGAATTTAAAGTATTAATGTATATACGCACGCTATACAGTATAAAATGGGTTATTTTTTTCTAACGTTTAATATTTATGGGAAAGAATATATAACGTCACATTTTTTTTTTTTTTTTTAGAATTTAGTATCAAGTGTCCCATGAAAATAAATTACCCACAGAAATGTGTGTGTGTGTTAATAAAAATACGATTTATTAAAAAAAGAAAAATAAATTACAAAAAATAAATAATTCAAGCAACAATATGTGCGCTCGCTCCGGTCGTGTTTATAAATTGGTCGGAAACACTAAATCCTACTGAAAACCTACCTTAATCAAAAGGTCCATGAACAGTTTAAATTTACATTTAAAAATTTAAATAACACAAGCCCGAAGGTGAGTAAAAAAAAAATTTCCGAAACTTCTCAAAGATATGATGGCTTCAATAAGCTTTTGATATGCAAAATCCACCGCCTGAGAGTTTACTCCTAGTTTCCCATTTTAAAAGGGAAAGTTTTTTTGTTTTTAGTTCCCCACGTTGAATAGTTCCCGCAAATATTATATTTTATATAGGTGCACAACTTTCAAAACTAATTCTATCAATTTGATTGTAGCCAAGAATAAAAATTTACTCTGTGTAGGTACCTACACAAAATCGATGGCGAGTCATAAATATAATATACAATTTAATCTCGACGTTCTTTTCAATATATCATACTTTCCTTTCATACTTAAAGTGACGTCGGCTTGTGCCTTGTAGATGTTGTGGTCATAACGCGCTCTTTGTGATTTCAATAATTAAATTTAAATATAAAATATATAGATATAGAAGTACGAAAATATATAGACACAAGAAAAATGAGCAAGTCATTGTATAATTATAAAGCTATAGGTCAAGTGTACCTTCGTCATTGAGTAGGTCACTGCAATATGAATGTGTTAAATTTGAATTCAATGATGTGTATCTCAGTGGTCATTAATGAGGATTCCGATCGAAGACGTTAAGACTATATTTTATGAGTATTACTATGGAAATTTACCAAATAGTAACTAAAAACGTAGTTTATTTTTTTATTAGATGTTACGGTTGATTAAACTTATATCTCCCAATAACATATCACATATTAACATTATATAGTAATAATAATAATAATAATAATAATAATATTGCGTATAATATTATTTACTGTTGTCAATTTATAAGCCTTTATATATATACAAAACATAGCGTCGAAAGCATGAATTCGTTTATGGTTTAATTAGATTACATTATAATTTAAGTAACTATTAATTATTATGTATAGTATTGTATAGATAATAATATAACTATAAATAAATAGTTATATATAATATTATGTATATAATATAATATATTTTTATATTAGTCTTAAAGTCTGAACATTTTCAATGCTATTTGTATTGATATTTAAATTAACAATTAAATTTTCGAAATTTGTTAATTCTTTTTAATCTATTTCTACTACGAATCTATTCACATCAATTAATGGTACACTAGTACTGACTTATGAAATAATAACAGCTATATATAGTTCGTTCAAAATAAAAAACCTAGTCGGCGACGACCAGTTTTCGTCGGTGGTGGTCAGACAACACCCGTTTGTCTATCATCCCTACCAAGGTCAACCATCCGTAAGCCGACCGTATAAGTGACCACGCCCTTGCTCAGTACCTAGTTGGCCGCCGACTAGGTTTTTTATTTTGAATAGACTATAGTAATATTTTCTGAGAAAATATTATTATGTATATTATTATTATTATTTTTTGGGTAAAAAAAAGTTAATCTATGGTTAGGTTATAGAAAAAAGAATAACTCATAGAAATATAAGTATGTACATAATAAAGTATTATTAGGAATATAATAGGTTCATAGACTGTCTTATTTATAAAAGCATTGGTGACTTTTTACTTTTGACCTCCCTGCAAGTAACAAATAGATCCTATTTTCTACTAGAAACTACTCTCAAAGTTGAAGATTGAATATTTTTCTAATGTAAAAACTCAGTCTTCAGACACATACACACAAAAATAAAAACATATCATTGTAAAATCAATACATTCATCGCTCCTCATTGAATCCAATAATAGTTTTCATATACGATAAATTCTGAATGAAAATCTAAATACATTGAATAGGTAGTATTTATTCGATTATGTTTTTATAATAAACCAACAAAAAACCTCCTTTTATAGATGTTTAATATAATATAGGTACTGCCATACACCTTATATTTTACTTTCTGCGTTTAATTAATTTTTCCGCCGTGATAAATCTATTCGAAACTTAAATAATAATATAAAATATATTTGAATAAATGAGTACTTAACGGAGTCTTTATGATATTTTATTACGGGTTTAGTAATTATATTAACTGAACACAGTTTTCCACGGAACAGTGGAGAATTAAACACTTCAATTTATACCTCGCGTACAAAAAGTTTAAATCTTTTTTAAACAATTATTTTAAAAATTACTTGTGGTAGGAAATATTTGATTCCGCCACGACCTTACTGGTTACGGAATACACAACTAATATACATAAATAATACGTCATAGAAAATTTAATTACCAAAACCGTGTACCTCTTTTCTCAGTAGATGGCAAGTACGATTTTCGTAACAATAATAAACGGGTTTAAATAAGTTATTAAATTATTTTAAAGTATATAAATTCATTTTAACGTTAATTCAGACGTATTGCGTTAATAAACTAATAATTGTGTTCAATTAAACGATTCAAAGTACGAATGGTGGAAAAATAATTTCATAAATTAACACGTTCAGAAGTATTTATAATTTGTAGTTTATATGTATTCCTAACCTACGGTGACATGAATGTGCATACAGATGCCGGTCGTATATTGTTGTTATTTAGGGTTTTATTTTAAATATTTGGGACAGAAAATTTATCGTCCGGTTAAATATATTACATATTAACGTGTATATAATAATATTGTATAATATATTTTCTGTAAAAAAAAAAAATATGAAATGTGTCACTGAACGCAATAAAAATACATGTACATAATAGATATGTGTATAATATAATGCTTATAAAATAGTGTTAATGGTGTTAGCGTTTCGAGTAAACGTAATTCATTTCGTTCATTGTTTTAGGACCAACGGGACTAACGGGATAGGCACACGGCATCATAAAGTACACAAATAAAATAGAATCTACACGAAAATAACTTACACTATTTAAACTGGAAGGGCATGTGTCAATAATTATTATAACTTGACCGATACATTGTTTGTTTTATGTTTTCTATTTATACCTGGGTTGTTCTCATGATATATAAGACGCGGATATCATGTTGGGGGTTTTGTTTAAGTTTAAGATTTAGACATATTTTGCAATTGAACGGCAATATTAAACGATACAAATATAACGATTATATAATGTTGCGGAGTTTGTCAAAAAAACAAAGCGAAAATAATATTACCTATTACCTTAATTATTGTTATTAGTATAATATTTTCATATTTCCATATTATAATAATTTTAAATTAATTAAATTATTATTTCTTGATAGCTGAACCTCAAATGTTGTATTTCTGTATACGTTTTTTAGATTCTGAACGGAGTGATGAATGTATTGAATTTACAATGATGTATGTTTTTTTTTTGTGTCTGTGTAAAGCATAACTAGTCGAAATAATGCTTCAATTTCAAACTTCGGGGGTGGTTTCCGATGGAAAAGTGAATACCCTTGGTGCATTATACAGGTAAAAAGTAAACATTTTCCAACAGTTTTCAAAAAAATAGAGAAAAACAAAAAAAAAAATTTTTACGCAAAACCAGTTTTCGTCAAAATCGAATTTTTTATTTTGCTATAGCTCAAAAACTAATCGATGTAAATACTTGAAATTTTCACCAAATGTTTATATTAGCGTTCTCCATACACAGTTAAATTTTCAATGAATTTTGACTTTTTTTGAACTATTTATAGACAATTGAAATTTTCCATTTTTCTAAGTATTTTTTTTTTTAAATAACGATAAAAATTTTTTGGCTGACCAGAAAATTTTGAAAATTTAATACAAGGTTTCTTATAAGTTGTTCTTAAAGTAATAAAAAAAAATTGGAAATCGTTAGTCACAATTTTTTTTTTATAAGTGCTTAAAGTTCGAATTTATACGAAATATGTCAAAATTGCGAAAATTTGCAAGTAATTTTGTGGTTGGAAAATCGTAAAAATGTTTGCTCTTATAACTAAGTTTTGAAAATTTGGTACAAGGTTCTCCATAAATTTTTCTTCAAATATCTGTAAAAAAAACTCTATCGGGTTCAGACAAAAAATTTTTATGAGTGTTTGAAATTTAAATTTTTACAAAACCGCGTTTAATAACGGTTTAGCCTCAAACGATTTTTGATATTTATTGTTATTCAAATAGTATAAGTCGTAAATAGTTAAACATTTTACCAGTTATTTAGATTGTTATTTTCTTTACGTAATTTGATTTTCAAAATATTTTGACTTTTTTTGAGCTATTTATAGACAAATGAAATTTTCAATTTTCCTAAGAATTTTTTTTGAAGTGTCGATAAAATTTTTTTGGTGGAATCAAAATATTTGAAAAATTAATACAAAGTTCCTCATAAGTTATTCTTATAGCGATAAAAAATTTATAAGAATACATAGGCGCACAATTTTTTTTATTAACATTTGAAGTTCAAATTTTGACAAAAACTCGTCAAAATCATGAATATTTGCAAATTATTTTGTAGTTCAAAATTCATAAAATTGTTTATATTTATATCTAACGTTAAATATTCTAGACTGACAAATCATCTCCGTTCAGAATCGCTTTTCGTATACAATGATACCTATCATTGCATTCAAATTTAACCTACCCTAGTCCGAGGTCCACCCCACCCCCTAATGTACAGCAGAGCGGTACCCAATTTCCAATTTTTTTTTCCTAGTTTCTTAGTTTAAAGTTTTTTTTTATTTGTTTTTGGTAGTATCTTACTAAAATAATTCAATTATTAATATCTTTTATATCTACCTATCATTTCAATAATGTTCATATTTTTTTTCAATTAGTTAAATGTTTAATGAATTGAAATCTAAACAATTGAATTGTGATTAAAATTATTTAACATTTTCAGAAAACAATTGTGGTTCTTATTTATATATATACATAAAAATAAAAGTTTGAATCACCATATGGTATAAAATATTTAAGTACTTGAGAATAAAGTTTTTAAGTATACTTAAAAATTTTTAAACGACATATTATCTTAGGAAATCTTATGTTTAAGGTGTGGGTGTTTGAGTGTTTGTAGAAAGTTGAGCATTTTTGGTAATATAATAATATTGTATAATTTAAATTGAAACATTATATAAACGACCGCCAACTTGAAAAACGATTGAATTAGATTTATTTCTATACATTTATACATCACTAACGTGTCGTGACTACTGTATTGGTACATATACTTGAAATTTACTAATATTTTGCGGCACAATTTCTTCTACGCCGTTCCGCACGAATGATGCCTCCTCGTTTCGTTTGCGTCTTGGCTCAATCGTCGACTCTCGTAGACTACAAAGTACAAACACGTCCAAGGTTAGGTCAAAGTACTCACTTCAAAGCGTATCAAAATAATAGTTATCGTGGTGCCAACCTCACATCGGCTATACGCAACACTGTATCATAATTTATATATATTATTATAATATACGACCAACACTTACGTGTGTGTACGCAACCGTCGTTGGGTGCAACGGATACAATGCCCAGGCAGTATAGATAGTGAAAAGAAAAAAACAATAATAAATAAAAACAAGAGTCCCGGGCACATCCCTCGTAACAATGCGAATAAACGTGAAAGCAAACAAATGGGACCTGGCAGAAAAAAAATATATATATAAATAAAAATAAAAATAAATACACACACACACAAACTTTCGGGTCACATCTCGTTCGCCCTCTATATATTTTTCTTTTTTCCCTTCCACTCAGCCCCGTTTCGCTCCCCCGTCACCGATAAAATGTGTACGTTTACACAAAACCAGTGGACCCGGCGTATACGAATTTATGTGTGCGTGTGCGCGCGTATGTATACGGACTGTGAGTGTATGTACACCGTGCAAGAGCCGTTCGGGTCCCGGGGGTGGATATCGATTCCGACCGCGGTGAGGGCGGCGGTGGTTTCTGGCTGCGTTCCAGGGAAAACGGTGAAGCCCGTCTCTCGGACAAAACGTTTCTCATGCCAAAGGAGCTCCTCTATAACTAAGTACTTAAAAGATAACGGAGGAACAAAAAAAAAATATATATATTTAAGGAAATAAATGACAATAGTTATAATAATAATAGTACTAACGATATTGATGACGATATAATCTTAGCAGACTTCATGTGGTTACCGGACAAACTGGTTGAAGGTGTGATCAAACGATGCAGTCTATGCATGCTAGCTGTAGTAGGTATATTGCATCTCACATTAATACATAGGTGTCTTAGTCGAAAAACGGTCGAAATGACCGAAAAATAAAATGATTTCGGGAGTCTTTGCGAGTGATTATTATCAAACGTGCCATGTGCGCGGGTAGTCGCCTAGAGCGAGGTTATACTTTATATACATTTGTGGACATTGTACCTATACTTGTGTAATTGTCATGTTTTTGAAAATGTCTCAGGAAAGTAGAGATGTTTCTCTTTCTGCGCGCGAGTCCGATAACTAATTTGATATCTTTCGGTGAATTTGTTGAGTCATGTTCTATTCTTGTCGGGATTAAAGTCATTTGAATTTATGGAATATCGTTCTACCGCACTGCAGGTTTAAAATCCTACATGCATATATATATGACTAAACAATATGCACATGCGTTATAATAACTACGAATACTAGCCGTATTGTTATTGTATGTATACTGTACGGTGAGCGTGTGTTATAATATAGGTTAGTAAGTGGGTATGTGTGTGTGTGTGTGATTTAAAAAAAAAAAATGTTCCCATATCGTCGTGTCCCTGACCGAGAACGTCGTTAATATTAAACCTCAGCCACCTGGTTGTATTCCTATCGCCCGCACTTTGGAAGCTGCAGGACATTTATTATTATTATTATTATTATTTTATACATGTATACACATAATATGTGTTTACCTCACGGTATATGCGTGTAAGGGGTAAAAATCGATTAGCCTATAAATTACGTAGCATATATATATACTTTTTTTTCCGTTGTCGCTTGTGGTTGGGTACACTGTTCGTGATTACTGCAGATTAAAAATATGTTTTTTTCTTTTTTTAACATTATCATCATTATTTTAACAGATATCACGTTTTCTTGATGTATCTAAATGATGCCTTTGTTAGTTCGCAACATTTGTAGGAACGCCGCCGACGACAAAAAAAAAGTCATTAAAAAACAAACAGCATATAATTCAGCCAGTGTAAATTTGATTTTAACAAAAGAACGGAATACTCTTTTGTTGATTTTAGCTCGTAATATTGTCATCGAACTGTTAAACTTTTTTCATAGGCATAGAAGTATTGAGGACTTATGTTCTTCCATTTGATAAAACACTGTTGTTTTTTTACTTCTACATTGTATACGTCTATCAAGAACTATATACCTAATATATTATTATGATACACAAAAATAACAGTCAATTATAAAATATTATCTGACCGGAAAAATCCTGCTGTTGAAGAAATTCAATATAAATATATATGTATGTACCAACTACCAATACTTAAAGTTAAAATGAGATGTTTAAATAATAAACTATACATAAACTCGTTATAAAAATATTTGATTTGTTTTGATAATTGAATTGTGTATATTTGTTCATTTTTTTTTCTGAAAATTCAGATAATTCAACGTTTCATTTTAATTCTGTTTATTAAAAAGCTTTTAGAGACATAATGTTTTTGGTTTTTTTTCCATCAGATAAGCGAATACATTTGTATGTTTTCTGAGTTTCCGACGCATAAGCAGAATTAATATATAGCTGACCATAATATGAGGAGCATTGATTTTCTAAATTTAGTTAATATATCTTTAGCGTTCTTGTACTTTGATGTTGTTTGTAACAACGTAAGTCACACCAAAAACTGTAAACGTTTGAATTTGAATATTAATCATTTTTAGGCATATATTATGTCTGAACCATTGGGATAAGTACCTACTTATCAATGATATACATTATTCTTTAAATTTAGCATTTTAAATTGCAACTTCGATAATATTGTTCATCACTTTTATATCATACTTTTACCACATGGCACATTTCGGGGGTTTTGTATTCTGCTTTGGCAATGCAATATACACATAATAATTTATCCATTCTTTTTTCTAATAATTTTGTTCATAATAACATTATATCATAATAGAATGCATTTATATTTAAATCAGACTACACTTTTTGTTTGCATCGAGCAGTGCGTATTCCAACAGTTTCTAGCCTCGCTTCATATCGTTTGCATGTTAAAGGAGCTCGTAATACATTTTACTTTCGTCAGTGAGTTATATATTTACCTATTGTTTCTTGTTTATCTATAGGAATTGAATAATTGAAAATTGTAGTATTGTGTATTATATAGACATGTAAATTTCATAAATTAAAATAATTTTGTAAAAAATATATTTTTTGTATTAAACTTATGATAACAGTATAGTAATCGAATACAACTGTGTTGGTCAGATTTGGAATGCAATTAAGTATTTGTTTAGGTAAAATCTATCGGTATTGTGTCAATCAAATGTAACGTCATTATGTCCGTTTGCTTAATCTATTTTGAAAATCAATCATTAATGATATTCTAGTAATAATAAATAAAGTAGTGTGTAAAGTGTATTCTGTTTAACATTATGTATATTATAGTGGTACAACATTCAAATAGTTGATTTATGTAATATAGTGATTTACATTTAATTCAATTGAAAGTTGGTTATAACATTTAAAACACGTTTACCAATTATTATAATACAGAAACCGACGTCGCAGGGTTTTGCTGACGTAAGTTCACAATTCACTCAATTAGAATATTAACTTTGAAGAGGTTAAGCCGGGCGGGATCTAAGCTACAATCAATATTAATATAATAATTTTTGTTGTACGGAGTGCTTTAAAAAACTATATTGTAAAATAAATTCCATCACTGTAGTACATTTAAATAAACTAGCAAAAAAAAAAAAAAAAAACATAATAATATTTGTGTACTAGGTAAGTAGTATAAATCTGTAATAACGTTTTTATTATTAATACCATTATTAATCACTTATCAGTAATCATTAGAGTACTATACGAATATTCTATAATAATATATATTGATGATATTTTATTATTATTTATGATCGGATTAGATACATAGGGGAGATCTCGCAAAGCCTATAGTCTTATCCCGATCTTCTCGGCCCTTAATTGCGACGATGGCAATCACCATCAGTGACCACACACACACTGTGTATTCATTTTTGATTTAAATTTTTCGGTTTTTGACGATACGCTAAAAACGATCGGTGTACATCTCGCTATAGTCGGTAATTTGAATAAAATCGTGTATGGACCGTCGTATCTAAAACTGTTCGCGAATCCCGTTGAACACGTCGTTCAACCAGATGTACAGTGATTGGCACACAACGTATTGTGCTCTTGCATAATATATTATTATTATGCACACACATTATATATTATCACATGTTATATTATTAAAGTGCATTTGGGTGTCGTGTTACAAACTCGGCGCAGTAGCGCGCTATAAATGACGTTATTATTATTATTTCCCGTTTGCGGTTCATATATATTATTATTTATCCGGTCCATTCCATTAGATGTGCAAACTTTTCGTTCAGCCAATACCGCCGGCGTGGACCTCGCTGTCTACAAATAACAACTATCGGACAATGGACAATAAAATGCGTATCGTCTTTCATATTATTATTATCGAACCGAAAAATTATAGTCGCCGTGTTGATGTCTCATATGTTATGTTTGAATGTCGCACGAAACCCATACTATTGTGGAAATCTAATTATTGTAATTGTATCTGCTGTACGTCTATGCGATATTATAATATCATGTAAGTCATAGTTTTTTTTCCATACATAATATAATATGATGTTGAACTATATTTGATCGGGGAACTGCGCTCGCATTCATAATGCGACATTTGTGGTGAATTGACATTTCTCTGTGTCTAATTCTTTACGTCGTTCGCTACGTACAGCGCGGAGTTGTATTTATACAATTAGGATTAAGTAATATTGCCGTTTCGAAGACGATTAAAATAATCATATTAATATTCTTGCGACTTGCTGTTATGATAACATAATAATATTATCTAATAATAATTGTTGAACGAGAATGAGTTTTTTTTTTTTATTTGTCCTAAGGTTAGGTTATTATAAACTTTAACTACAGTAGTAGCTATTAGCTGTAATTACCATATAAATATTTTTGTTTTAATATAGGTATATACTTTTTTTACTTTGGTTGTTTTTATATCTAGATTAGTTTATACAAATTACTTAAAAAAAAAAAAAAAATATTCTGTTTGTTGCTTCTATTTACGGTGCCGGATGATTTCATATAGTTGGTCGGATTCATTATTTTGTTTTCTTGGAATTCATATTAACAAAATTCATATAAATGTAGTGTTAATATTGTGTTTTGCTAGTTGATCATGTTTTAGGAGATTATTAGTAAGCATAAAGTAGCAACAAGATTTATATGAAATAAGACAAAAACAATTTACTGTTTTATAAAATTGAAACCATTTTATCTCAACAGTGTCTTGAAAAAAACATAAAAAATACTAAATGGATTTTTTTTTTGAAATTGACACCAAATATTTATATTTATTTTGTATTTTTTTTCGCATTTGGCAATCCACTTTGTGATATAAGCTACTACACAAGTTTAAATTATATCTTTTTAAATATTACCATTGTTATTGCTGCTTACATATTATAAATGTGTATGTTTTTTTTTTACTACCACACAACTAATAGTTGCTATTTTTTTATTTCATTACTACAATAAGTATAATCCTTTTTAAATGATTATTTATTGAATTATATTTCACGATATTATTTCGGTATATACTGTTTATTATACAATGTATTATTTTCAAGTTTCTCCTTTAGCTGACAGAAAATAACATATTTGTATGTTTTTGCAAAACTTTGTTAGGGTAAAATGTATATGCATATACATATATTTTTTTATTTAGTTTTTTTTTTTTTTTAAATCAATTGATTATACCTACTTAATAGAATTATGATAAGGCTAAAAATAATAACTTACAGTTAGTGTACAAATAATTAGAAACTATTACGGTTATTAGGATCATTTAAAATAAAATCGTGATTTATAATGCAAAATTCACATAAAAATTTATTTATTTTATAATTTGTATAACATAAATTTGATTTTGTGAATAAATGTAAATAAATAAATTTGCTTAGGCAGGTAATAATAATAATAAAAATAATATAACTTTATTTTGTTCAATTCAGAGAAGTTTATGTAATTTTAAAGTAATTTATTTAAAAACAGTACTGATACAAAACATTTAGAAAATGTGGATGTTTTAAATATAACCATCTATTAAAGAAAAGTTTTCTTTAGAATATGTTATAGTTACAATTAGTAATAATAGAATCTTGGGTAATAAGGAGTTGTGTTGAATAGATTTTAAAAATAATATAAAACTAGGTTATTATTGTTTGGAAAGTTTATCTACACAATTGTATACGATGAAAATAAATCTAATTACAAAGCTTAATCAAGGTATAAAAAATTAAAATTTGTTAGAGTCACATAAAAAAAGTATAGGATTGTTTTTATGCAAAATTAGATAATGATAATTCAATTATAGTTTTAAAGAAAGAGGATAAATTAAAAATAAAAAAATTCGGATAAACGTATATAATACGAATATAATAGGATCTTAAAAGTACTTTAAAAACTATATAGCAACTATGAAATAAAACACGAATAAAAATATTTGGAAACCAAAAATCGATTCCCAAAACTGCACGTGACTAAATACTTATAAACCATTGGCCAATAGGTCAAAATAAAACTAGTAGCATCAAATTACGGTTCATAAATAATATCATATTATAGTTACCTTATTAATAAAAACAATCAAAATATATTCAATATTTAATCAAATGAATACTCAGGGGTAAAAATAATAACATTATGTTTATTTATTAATAAAATTAACAAACGTAACAAAGAAGTCAGTAAATTTTATTTATAAAAAAAAAAAAAAACAAATGAATAGATGCAAATAATGTTTTCACTAAATTTATTAAAGCAAATTATCCTAGCGAGAATACAATCAAAATTGCCTATAATCAATGAACGTAGATGTGTTATGTTACTCATTAGTATGACAATTAAAATATACATGTGGAAGTTATGTGACAATCCTTAAAAATATTATTGATTCAAAGAGTTATTTACTTTATTTCCCCTAACTTATATATTTATACAATCTAACCTAAAATGGTCTGCAAAGTATTTACGCACAAAACACAATATACACAATAAACTCAAACTGAAAGTATTTTTTTCAATTCATCATAGGTACGCATCTGAAAAATATTTAATGTATTTAATTATTTTTTGATATTTCTGGGGGTTTACAAGCTCGAATGATTTATTTTGTAAACCGCAATATTGTGGCTACATGGGAACATATGCAATTAAATTGCGGAATCGTCTGTACGTCGTTCAGTTTATGTTGATACCTATATGTACTTATATCTGTTTTATATTCAAGTAGGTGCTATTATTTCTGATATTGGCCGTTTGCCCCTCTATTTATTTTTATATAATATTATTATATTATTGGATGCAAGCCATTTATTATATGGCCGTTTATAATATAAAGTTGTATTATTGTTTTTCGGATCAGAATGGCCGCATCTATTTGTTTTGAAATTATTTTATATATAATTTTTTAAACGATATTTTTTGGACTTTGGCCGTGTTACATAAATAATTGTATTATATTGGTTTCATACATATTAGCAATATTATTTTGTTTTATATTGGATGAAGAGGCCATTAGTTATATTATATCTGTAATATAACACATACAATATATGTATACTTAATATGCTAACCCTAACGGTTATTTTAAAAAATAATTTTTTATTGAACCACGCGTTAAAATAATACTCTAACAACCAAATCATTAAATTAATTACACTTTATTATGTATTTAGGTCAAAATTACTGTCTATGGTTGACAAAAAACCCGAATTTATGAATGTTGGTCATCTTTGGACCGTATATTATTTTGTATAAGTTTTTATGTGCATTCAATTAGTAAAACCACAGGATAGTATAACAATTATTTAAATTTGAATTTGTTGGATTTTAATTGCGTGTTGATGTGAGAATTTTATTTTATTTCTTTCAGTTGAAACTCTAAAAATATTTATTTTATTTTAAAACTATAAATTTATCAAAACAAAATAATATATTAAATCGAAAATAATTGAAACTTTAAAGAAATTTCTTACAATATTGTAATAAGGTATAGTTAGTTCAGTTAGTATTAGCTTTATGTTCCGACAAACAGTCGATGCGATACTTTAAATCTCGATATTATCGATAAATGTGATGCATTACTCCAACTTTTACATACCTATTTTATTTCAATTAAACTACACATAAACACTACAATTCATTAGATATATTTTTTAGAATTGTTGTTACAGTTATTTCGATCTGATACCGATTAGATTTCTTGAGAAAAAATAATTCTTGGTATGACATTAATTATCTATTTTTTTATCATTTAATTTTTAATTTTGTATGTGTCATATAGACTTTTTGAAAAAATTATTTCAATAATGCCATATTTAAAATGCCAACAATTATGGGTATATAGTATTAATACATAAATACTTAGTAGATATAAATAGCGTTATTAATGTATTGTTCTATGTAGAGAAGAGAAAGATAAAATAATTTCTATTTATTATGTTACGCACCTACTTCAGAAGAATATAGTTTGTTTCTTTAGTGATGGAAATTATTAATTATTATCGGGCCTCTCATTACGTTCTCTCAAACATCTTAACTATTTGCTTATAAATGTAATGGTATGATTCAAAATATTTTTTTATAATACAATACACGATTATATCAAATGTATAACGTATATTGTTATAATATTATTGAGAAAAAAATATTTGTTGGTAATTTAATATAAATTATAATACAAACTCTTAATTGTGTATGGCATTCATATACCTTTTATTATTTCTCCGTATTCTTATGATTATGTCATAAAATTATTGATAGATTCATTATTGCATTGGTTCGCATAACGATGATTATAATTATCATAATAATATAATTATTGTAACCCTCTGAACTAGCGGTGCGTGTAAATCGCATCGAAAATCATGTAATAGGTACAGGTAAAGCTCAATTATTGGATTATCCGATTAAGTGGTCCGCGGGCGTCGAATCTCCTAAGCACATATTATTGCACACGTACCTATATATTAATATAGTTATTATACGTCAAGTCTAGGCCAATTAAATATTCGATGTAATCTAACGCAAATACGTAATGCTCGCTAAAATATTAAAACAGAAAAAATAATATTATGTACTTATTATTAATGAATCGGAAATTAAAAGAATACATTGTTCGTAGACCATCGTGGATATAACATTAAATGTAATTATTTTACGTGCACAAACAACGGTATAATAACAGTATATTATTATAATTCTGTTAGTACTCTCGAAAATAATTATTGTATATTAGCCCTTCATAGTATAATATTATCACAATAATGATTTAATATAATAATGGTAACCTGTATAAATGCTAATTGAATTCGTCTCATTGTTTTGTATTCACTCGTCGAAGCTGTATATAAATCATACATTATTTTTAGAGTTATCGTACGACTATGA
Organism: Aphis gossypii; assembly: GCF_020184175.1. Taxonomy (NCBI): domain Eukaryota; kingdom Metazoa; phylum Arthropoda; class Insecta; order Hemiptera; family Aphididae; genus Aphis; species Aphis gossypii. The sequence continues at coordinate 53,002,365 of NC_065532.1, forward strand.
ACGTAAGTTATTGTTTCAGACATCACGGTGTCGCTTAGGTTTTTATCGAATGTCATCATCATAGTCGTCGCACGCTTGGTGTGAAAACCACTAACAGTTCGATACAAAGGCAATTGAACACATTTTTATATTATGGTTTAGTTTACGCAGTGAGCTACAGAAATGGAATCATGACTATTAAATATATATCTTACACGACATTAAGATTTACTATTCTCCGACGCTACAGCTTGGATGACACTTGGTACGTGTCTTCGATAATCATAATGAATTTCATTTTATTTTTTGCCTTTTAATGTTCGTATAATGACCTTTTATCAATAAACAATGATTGGTTTTGAATCGATCCCTTACCACACTTTGTTGAATATAGGTTAATAGGTGCTAAATTTCTGTATGAACTCGGTTAAATGGTAGATATACCTGACAGACCTTCCACCAGGTAAACAACGCTTCCACAAAAAATTAATTAAATCTACTGGATTCACTATTTTTTCCCTCTACATAACCGTGATGGAAATATTATTAATTTACCTGCTCGACTCCGACTTACAGTTATTGTGTGCATAAACACCCTTCGCTAAATTACGAATAAAACACATACATTGTGTCAATAAATATAATACAAAAAAATATAGTAGTGCTAAAATTAAAAAAAAAGCATTATGTATACAATTTATAAATTACCATAATAGTAGTGTTTCACATATTATGTAATAATATGTACTCGGGACGTTATTTAGATTTTTCATAAAAATTGCTATCGACGACCGTCTTGTAAAATATTTGACTGAATGCATTTAAAATAATTTTTAAGTGTATTTTATATTATTTTTTAAGTTACTTATTTGCTAAATATTTTAAATACTCTTTTAGACGAATTTGTATTTGAAATTCAAATCATTTTATGTAAATACATTCAAAAATTCAAATGATTAAACTTTACATTTCGAATTATTCTTGTTAATCATCATATATTATTTTATTTATCATTTAAGCATGTATTTATCTCATATTACAGTAACAGCCGTACTTACTACTTATATTGTTTACTTCAGGCTTAAATAATTTACAATTATAGCTTTAAATAAATACCTAATTACTATTTATAGAATTAACTTTCTTACTTACTTTTACAATTAAAAAAGTATTTTAATATTTTCGTATTGGAAGTCTATCCATACTTGAATACAATTTTGAAAGTATTTTTTTAATATTTTTATTACTGACTGTTGAAATCGTATTTTCGTCGTGTCCAGAGCATTTCACATGCATCAAGAATAATGTAGTACAAGTCTATAAAACGTGAATAGTATGAAAATATAATATTATATGAGTATAATTTTTATACCGATTAGTCTTATACAAAGTTATGGTTTAATTCGAGCTCCGCAGGACGCATTGAGGCGAGAAAAACGCTGTCACGTGTCTATTTATTTTATGCTCTTGTGTACGTGTAGTTAATTCACCGAATTACAGGATAGTAAATTTTGTGGTTAAGATACGGAATTTTTCTCATCTGAAAAGAGCTTAACGTGTAACGCTGAGTCTAGCCGGCGGAGTTTTAACCTAACATAACCTAACCTAACCTAATCCAACCGGCTACAGTTTGCACACTATGCACAGTATAGCGAGTGCATCGAGTAGTCATTTTCCAGGTCACCGGATATGGTGCTCGCGCATAGCGTTTCCTCGTATAATACCTATCATGTACTTGTAGTTTTTGAACGAGAGTCATTTTCACAACGAGATACTTAAAAAGCCTAACTATACTCAATATTAATATAATATTATTGCTTCTCCGAGATATAAAAAAATGTACATACATTAATTATTTTATCATGTTTGTATTACAATATTTATCTCGAAACCAGTACTTGTGTCGGTTATCGTGAAATAAAACATTTTAGATCATCGCAATGCAGAGTTTTAACGCTTTCGATCACCGTACTAATATAGTACCAATATATATGTATATATTACCTATATATCGTAAAGGTAGGCACTATCATTGTTGTACGCCGAATTTTGGCGTCAGCGATGGTTAATGTAAATTGACGTGCCACGGACCAGCGCGTTTATAATTATTTAAAACAACGGCGGCGGTGCAAGGGCTTAACGACGGTGGACGTACGTCCCGCGCGGTGGGTATGGCGAGCGGGTGCTCAAAGAGATGTGATTTCGAGCGGCTACCGAAAGGGATTAACCGACTCCGTACATAATTTTAGCCGGGAATTAATTGCTAAGGGCTTAAAACCTCTGGCGAATTATTTATGCAGACGTCCGATACCCACAAATAGCCGTCGCGACGCGGAATGGCACGGCGTGTTGGGTGGGGAATATCGATTTTTCACTTCCCAGATTTATTATTTGTGCTACCGGCGAATGAGCCTGCCGCGCGAGAGAACGGCCGACCGACAGATTGCAAACAACGGTGTCGTACACTATTCTGACATAAATATTGCTGTAGGTACCTATTCGTTTGCGTGCGTTCACATGAATATCATTTCGTCATTGCGTCTGTTGCGTAGCAGTGGTGACGGACGTTAAAAACTATGAGAGGGTTGGCGAGCGCGGTGACATTAGTTATTTTGTCGGGCTATATAAAAAACGATTCGCATCGGTGGCATTCGAGTCGACCGCAACACTGCAGGGCCCAGGTATTAAACTGCAATAACACAATAATAACGCCACCGAGGTGCCGGTGGTGGTTAAGGCGGAGTTGGCGGGTTGTTGTTCCGCCGACGGAAATTCGTCATGAGGCGTTTGTATAATTGAATTTCGTCTAGTCCACGCCCGGCAAGTGAGGAGAGAGAGAGAGCGGTATCTACTAACCCGTAATATCGTTTGAAATCCTGGGGGGACCTTGGGACTTCGATTTCCAATGGAAATCATCTTCGACCGCACGTTTATCTATATATACACACACAAGTGCACTGCACATGTTGATATACGCACACAATCTCGCGTGTATTATGTAATGCACGTTCAGAATCGACTGGGGAGTGCGACCGGCAGAGTTTCCGCATAACTGATTGTTTAGTGTATAATATATATATATATATATATATATATACTTATTTACCGTATCCATAATTCCCGACCTAACATCGCCACTACAGGGTTAAATATGATTCGCGTCGTTTTGGGTTTAGGTATACACCCGAAATGTATAATATATGTGCCGCCGTTGTTTCTAATATTGTGACGCGGAAGTAGGACGGAGGCGATATTATAACATTATACCTACCGTTTTCGAACATGCCTCCAAACATTCGTCGCCGATAGTAGAATTTTTTTCGAAAATTATCGTATGATCTATATTATTTAATAAGTGTACGATATTTGCATCCGGTTTTTATCTTTAATAATATTTTACGAGTCCAGGGGAGACCAACACACCGGCTGGCCTATAAACATGAATCCTGAGTCCTCGCTTAGTAGTGTTCCGTTAAAATGTAAGGTATATCATATTATAGTGTATTCAGCGAAAATGATAATTTAAAGTTCGGAAACACCACGAAATTTTAAAACCGCCTTCGTGTGAACATCTCTCCGACACGTAGACATACAATTTTATATAGTTTCTGTAAGCTGCAGTCGTACACGAAACGCCCAGTCATTGTGCACACATCTATTTCAGCGTGGTCTAAATACTTGTTTCTCAAAATCTACGACTACGGCGAGTGAGTATGTAGATACATAATAATGACATTTTGAACCTTTTGATGGAAAACCTGCGAGTCTTCGGTCTCCGGCCTCCGCGGAGCTTGTATTAACGGTCCACGACCGTCACCTCCGCCAACACTATGTCGCAGAAACCGCGAGTCGATTCCAACACAAAACTTTCTACAAATACTTTACAACTACAACTTACTGCTGTCACAAAGTGTGCGTCTTACGATATTACGTATCTGTATATTAATAAACGCATGACGTATACCAAATATTATATGGTGTATTGTCATAGAATCGTTACTAATGTCATAGTCACGTTCGACGGGATCGGCAAAAATAATTCGCCTGGAAGCGAATCATTTGCTACGAATTGATTATTTGCAATACATTATATTCAGTTCTCTTATCATAACCACATAGTCCTGTATATATTTTAGGGTTGTTTTTTTTCGGCACGAGTACTGTTCAATCAGTACTTGTCATAGTAGAGACACACGGATTTTACTTCTATTTATTATTATAACGAATTATAATGTGGTGGCATAGTGCGATTAACAGTGGGTGACTTCGTTTGGGTGAATGACTCAAACTAACGTTTATTTTGTGCAATTTATACATATTATCATATTTCCGGCGAAATTTACAATATTATGATCCTCTAAAATGTCTAATACATCATTCAGATGAGCTTATTTGTATAAAATATAATTTAGGTCAAATTTGTATGGAATATTATACGTTTTATACTATATAATGTATTTATTAGTTTTATATCTCATGACTACCTATTTGTTTAATAATATGATCGATTGTTATTAATTTTCCGGTTTGATATTATTCTTTCTATAATTTTAATATAATATTATGTTCTTGTTTTTATTCAGTATTATAATGTAATATAATATTGACTGTTTTGTTGTTGATAGAGTTAATTTTCAGCAAAGTTACTGTTTGAAATTCTTTTGAAACGTGAATAATTTGATAAATATAAGGATACGAATGATAAACGGTTTATCGTTTAGTGATATTCATGATATATTGGTTTTAACACTTAAAAATGATTGTATCACTTATCGGCCTAAAACCATAATATAATAATATAAACTATAAAGTACATATTATTACAAATGTTGTCGTACATAAGCGTATTACTTACCTAGTAACTTACAGTTCGATTACATGGTCATATATTCACAAGTTCATACTAACACACATGCTATACGTCTTTTTTTACCAACAATATTATTCATAAATTTATAAATTTATTCAAACGATCGGTTAGTCTTTCGCCCGAATATACATATCATTACAATATAATATTATTATATACACTCTATTATGGTGTCCTACACAATTAAATGTTGGCCAATCTCCCAAATGAATGACACATCTTGTAGTTCAGCCTTAATGATGACTTTTAGGTAGATCGCAATCCCGTGATGTCCGGGAAGTGGATTGCATGCTATTCTACAATTCATATTATAATTCTTTCTTCTTTTTTTGCGTGAATCGTAGAAAAAGTCACTTAATGCTTGTTTAATAGAAATCTCTCGATTGCGTTCCATTTTATTTTTAAATCGTTTAGAGTGAAGACGGTTTTTCTTGCGTAAACTATTTATATGACTGAATACTGCACATTTAATAAATCCATTACGGTATGGAATTGAAAATCGTAAACTCGACTTATATATAATATTATAATGTATACACTCTCTGGAGTTATCGTAAAATCCACATTAAATTCCATTAATTGTCATTTCAATGCTTCCGGTTAAGTCAACAACAGACTTCAACTACTACAGTTTGGATCAAATATTATATACACATAGCTGTTAAGTGATTAAATCTTTAATTTTTGTAATCAACCAATTTTCAAAGATGATGCTATTACCGTTGCTATAATATTTACATTGTGAACCGATGATGACTTTTCGCCGTTACGTTGAATTTAAATATTTATGCTATGCAAATAATCGCATTAGTGTATTACGTGTCCATACAATTCAACACAATTACAGATTTATAATAATCTATATCATCCATTATCATTCATTTGAACAAATTTATATAGCGTACTCACCTGGATTGCAAGTACCGTGTTTACACTATATAATATATTATATTGTCGGTAAATTCATTATTAATATCGTGGACATTTTGGTTGGTCGAAATAAAACTATTTATATCGATTTTATATTCATAACGAAATCCTTTGAAAAAATAAACAATAATATTATTATTGTTTTAAATTATTTTCAGAATAATTGCAAATCATTTTTAAAAAATAATATATTATTTTGCTTAGAATACTTATATTATGTTACAATAATTTCGTTTAATCATTGACAGTAAAATATACACAAATTTCGTGTTATTCGTCTCTCTATAATCTATTATAATATTATCTATTTATACCTAACATCATGCTCTATAATGATACAAACCATTATTTCCGAAAGCAAAGTTGTCATATTTTGATATTTTCTGATATTATAAAAGATTCTATAATCTTAATCCAAATGATAGGTATATTCCTTCCCCACTGCACACTTATAAAGTAAGTCAAATTATATGGTAAAACTGTTATAAAAGACATCATAAAAAAATGATTATCAATATCGATATTGTACTATATTATTATCCATTTTAACTGATGGCGTATTCGAGACGTTTTAATATTATGATCTATTACAATTATATAAATAGACGTCAAAATATAAACTATATTATAGAAGCATATCCGGCGAGTATGTATACATATTAGTATGTTATTATATGTATGTTCAATGTGCATAATATCATAACTGGATTATACACATCGTAACTCGGTATAATACCCTGTAAACAAATTTCACCATCAGGATAATATAATATGCTCGATAAAGTTCCCAAAAAAAACGAAATTTTCAAAACCAAGTGACTATGTAGAATATATATGGCAGATTGTTGTTATTAAAACTTTGTTATGAAAATGAAAATAATAATCAAAATCTTCTTTTACTTGTTGATACTTGTTTTTATCTGTTGATACATGTATTACCTGACTACATAATTTTTTTGTAATATTGTGCGAAATTTAAAAAATGTTACGTAATATATTATGTCTGATTATAACTTTATAGGTTGTTATTGTAAGAATAAAAATTTAAAACCCCTTGTTTTTTAATTTTAAAAATCTTATAATTTTGTTTTTGAATCATTTCCCTTAGTATATAATTTAATGGGAGTGATATTTCTTTCAAATGTATTTATTGTACATATTGGTTTATTATCTACACATAAACGACCGAAAAACATTCAATGTGAATTATAATAAGACGACACGCTCAATTCTGTCCCAAATTTGGACCATACAATATAATATATTGTTTATTGTTACAATGAAATAGAAGTTTTAAAACAATTTTAGAATTATGAGTAAAATTTAGAGAAAAACATACTTAGAAAAATATGTTTTTGAAAATGCACATTGCACATACAAATAATACACGTTTTTCTTAAAATCTTTTTGTGTTTTTAACTCTTCTTTCATTTTGGTTTTATATTAACCAATTATTATGAGTTAAGTATATTATTATGTACTAGGTTTTTGAAAACATTTTCTTCGTTAAAACTAACACTTTAAATACACAAGTAGTTATAGACATTAATTTAAAAGGTTTATACATACGAACACATAAAAGTAAGTAAAAAATAATAATTAAAAACTATATTACCAACTCAACTTTCATTAAAATCATCTGATTTCCAATTTAACATCTCTTGAACTAATAAATGTTTGTCCAATATGAAAATAATCTAGATATATTTTAACTTATTTTTTTTTATAACACATATTATATTATACATAATTATATGTATAATTTTATTTTATACAATATCACAATGTTATTCTCTTATAATTTATAATAATTTTAAAGATTAAATTTATACGAATACTTTATAAAAAAATAAAGGGATTAAAAAATAATGAAGTAGTTTTTATTTATTTTTTAGTGATAAATGTTGATAGAAATTATATGTTATGAATAGAGATAATTTTTTTTGTGTTTTTTTGTTTTTAATATTTTTAAAAATTCTTAAAATAATATTATGTTACTTTAAATTTAATTTTCCGGTATCCATACTATTTAATTTAAATGTATTCAGCCATTCAGGTGATATTTTATAATGCGTAGAATGAAAAACATATAATACATATTTTTTCATTGAATGTTCAATTTAAAATGGATTTGTTTCCGTGACACTTTTTGAACGATAGCTATTATTTTTATTATTCATTCGAGTTTTATTCTAAACGAATCTCAGCATAATTTACATCTTCAGGATTATACATTTATATTATCATTTCTTCGTTAGAATTTAATCGTCAGACACAGAAAAAATTATGAGTCAAATAGTACAATATTTTTTCCATGTTTGATAAAAATCTTTAAATTTATCCTCTTCCGTTTAAATAATCAGAATTTCCATGACACAGTCAACTGATATTTTATATTATTTAGAGCACGTATAAAAGTTTTGTTGAATATTTCACCAAAAATGTATGATTTAGGTCGATCATTTTTTAGCAGGCCGTTGTACGAGTAATTAATTTTATAGGCCAATAATAATTACACCAATTCTGTTTTAATGTTATTACACATTTATTTTATTTGATATTTATAATCAAATTATATCTGCGCACTACCACATTCTGAACATAATTTTATAACGTTGAGATAATTTATAATATATTTGAAACCTATACATAACATAATATAACGATTGAAATTAAACACTATACGTGTATATCTAACGTTTTACGTTAATAATAAGCAATAAGTAATAACCCTTGTATACCAAACGAATTGGAATTACATTTGGAATTAATTCAACAAATCTCAATATATATTTTAGTAATCGAAAAATATATTTACAAAGAGATGAAAGAAGTCAGGTTATGATTATTTCGTTTTAATCGGAATTTCACTAAATTCAATCGTTATTATGTACCTACAGACATATACATTTATGTTTTGAATTTATATAACACATTGGATTTTCATACTTATTATTAAAAGGGAAATGAGTAATTTATAACTGAAATTAAATATATTAATCATTTTAATATTATTTGTGTGTATCAGAACACGGCGAATTTGTGAATCATTTTTTAATTGATGTTTGAAATTATTTAACTGAAATTTTCTAAAAAAAAAAAGAAAAATTGCTTTAATATTACATAATGTCAAACTTAAATTTATATAAATAGTTTGTATTGAACACATGTTACTATTATATTATGTACATTTGTACTTTCTTATGCTGGTTCAAATCATCAGCTCATGGTCTATTTTCAAATGATTGGCGCTCATTAATTCAATGGTGCCCTTCTTCAATTTGTTATTCACTTTTGAAACCGCCATGTTTATTGAAAAAATCGATCACTTTTCTTTATGAGTGGAGAAAGAGAGCAAACAACTCTAGTCTTAACTACCGTGGATTATGTTAAAATCAGATAATGCACATTGAGTTAGAACAAAGAGGTTTTCAAATAATGTTTTCCGATAGGGACAACTACTATGAACAGTGTAAAATAAATTATGGAAATACGAGAAACCATTCTATAAAATACTATTAAATAATATTCCTATATATTCGTATTGTTAATCGATAGTTATTTACTTATATAAATATATAATTTTAAACAATATTTATTATTATATTAATATTAAATTCTACGATTTGTAGTTAATAATTATTAAACTATATACTCGTAATTAGATTATTAATCTAAAAACGGCTACGAAACTATTATAATATTATGGTACTATTAAAACTATCTCGTAGTTCGAGCGTTTAATATCTTAAATATATATATATAATATGAAAAACTGCAGTTTATCATTTATATTACAAAATAGGCAAATACAAATACAAGGTAATTGTTTGCGTCATTGTTTTAAACATTCCATAAGGAAGAATACCTTACTTAAACTACTTAAACTATTAGAAGTGTTGTAATCATGTTTTGTACTATTAAAAATAATATTTTTTGGACCAGAATGACGTCATGAAATATTTTTAGTAAATTATGCATATGCCTTGACTAATTTACTCTGAAGGATGGAAAAATAATAAAAACTATGGTATCATTAATGATACCAGTTCACCCATTTCAAGGACCATAGTACGATAAAATATATTATTTATATTATGTAATATTTGTGGTATTAAGAATTATTGCTTAACTATGAATATACTTTACCAAGAAATTTATTTCATATTAGTGAAATGTTGAGAAAGTTTGAATACTATAGTATTGGAACAAGTACAAAATTGGATTAATTTACCATTTTTTTTTAGTTGATTACAAATTTACTTATAATCTTTTCCAATTAAATTTCTAATAAATCTCACATTAGATTAAAATCATTTTATTTTTTTTTTTACCTATTTTTTAATAATAGATACTCAATAAATATTTAATTTTTGAATACTAAAATTTGAGCTTATTTAGGTTTACTAAAATAAAAATTACTATTTAGATTGGTTTTAAACTCGTTTGGAGCTTAATAAATTTGAATAGTTCTTCAAAACAGAACTTTAATTTAAAATGCATATATATATAATAATGTATATTATATGCATAGCCTGTACAAAATAAATAAAATATGCAGAAATAATTTTAAATTAAAAATGTATATTAAATGTTGCAACGTGATAAAAAATTAGGGCTTTCATTGACAACACTTTTAAATAACTAACTTTTGTTTTAATTATATTTTTCTTTTAATCATCATAATTATAATACAATATCGCATTATAAAATACTTAGAAACTACGTTGGGGAATATTCAAAATAGAATTGGGTACAAATATTTATAGAACCTATTGTTCGAAAATTTTTAAATTTTTAAACAACGAAAGATTTGATTAATATTGATAATACTTTTTCAGTTAGCAAAAATGCAAAAAAAAATAAAATAGTATTATACCATACATAAGAACAAATCAATTTGACATGTATATTTATATTATATTGATCCAAAGTAATTTGTTATGATTTTACACATTTTCAGTGTTTTAGATGAAACTTTATAAATGTTTAGAAACCCTATAGGTTTGCAGAACGAATAAATTGTTAGTAAACACAAATTTAGTATTATTTCGATGTTTCATTGTATAAATATATAATATTTTATTTTTGTTTTGATGCATTAGTCGAGATAAATTCAATCGTTACATACAATTTTTAAATGTCATTCAAATGTTATTTTATAATACATTTAAGCAATATAAGAAAATGTTAAAACAAAGTTATTAAATTTCAAAATAATGAGTTTTTATTGTTAAAAGATTATTCCAGAATGCTTGGTTTTAAAAAATGTACAAACATATTATCATCATTACCATTATTATACACCAGCTGAAATGTTATTTGAAAGTTTAAATAAAGGAATCTTAACTATTTTATGATTAGGATAACATGGAGGATACATTATATGTATATATAGAAATAAAAATAATCGATTTATATAAAAAAAAAAAATCCTTAAATTAACTATCAGTGAGGCATCAAGCACTATGATACCTATAAATTACAACACATAAATAACTGTCATAATTTGAATATAAGTTTTATTTATTTTATTTTTTAAAACAAAACATTAAACTTTTCTGATAGTATTATGTTTTTTTATATTATATAATTATTTTTGTTTATATACATTTTACATAGAAAAATAAATACCAAAATTATTAACAAATTTTGTGAGCAGGAAAGCGATTGCCTAGTATAATAACTGAGGTTTGACATTTTAATTCCCCAAAGCGGTAATCGAATACACTTTTGTATGTCTGTTAAAGTTCTATCTGATGATTTATTTCTGTGGGAATATTAAAAAAGTTTTCATTTATATTACGGGTCTACAGCGTCCGACTGTTAATAACGATTAAGGTTAGTTTTATTTTTATTTTTTAATATAGCTTACAACTCTTCCGAGTTTTATGAAACAAAACAATTATTACAATTTTAGCATACTTTAAACATAAACGCAATGTCATATAATTCACGGTATAATTTTTCTTAAATTTTGAGTACATGAAATATAAACTAAAATAAAATACAAAATGTATTTAGTTGTTTTTAAAGACCTCATTATTTTGTTCAAACTTTTCTTTTTGATCGAATAATTCTTTATTTGACGCTACGTTTTTATTATAATTTTTCTATTTTTTTTAAAAAAGACTTCAATAATTATTTTTTAGTATGCATTTATTAAATTGTGTACTTAAGCGATTATATTGCACAAATAATCTATACTAAAATTTTAAATGGCTTACGGCAACATTCGATTCTGTGAGTGAAAAAAAAAAAATAATAATAATACTTGAAATGTGAAAACGGTCATAAAGCATACATTGCTGTAAGCTTATCGTTTCACGATAAATTAATCTATCTCGGTAGGTATACTGTAGTTAATTATTTTAAAGCTGATAGATATAAGTCATTAGTTATTTAAAGTAATTAATAATTATTATTTAAATCGTGCACTTATGATAAGATCAGAGCATACGTTATTACGTTATAATGTATTATGTAGGGCATGACCTAAAACCGATATAAAATGTAATACCGAGTAACCTATTATAAATACGAAACAACGCATCTTTGAAGTTAGTCTGAAACGAAATCACATCGGATACAATATGATTTTAATTAATATTGGTATGCGTTCTCAGGTAGCAGATGTTTAGTAGGACTGAAGCGTAAAGTCACAAATATTATATATATTAATATTGTCGCCTGACCATCATAACTAACCGGACGATGATGACTGACCTTTGATATATATAGGTGCATACCTAGTAATGTAAATTATATTTGTATATGACAAAGGTGTGGTAATAACGGAGAGAAAATTAATGATAAAATATGCGACGACGACGGCAATAATTGAATTTCGCCAATCATTTTTTTTTTACTCGACTCCGCCAGGGGTTTTTGCCATTATTCATAAAATATCATATATAAATATAAACGTGTTTAATAAAAATTGACGGGCATAATTATATAATTTTTTTTAATTTTATAATAAAAACACACATACGTAGGTATTCATATTTATATATATGTATAGGTATGAGTTTTTTATATTAAGCAAAGTAAATGTACATTTAACAGTAATACATATATATTTTATAATTTAAGAGCGATCGATAGATATTAAATGGTTTGGAGATTAATGTATCGTATGGAACTCTTAAAATTTCATAATAGATAAACATAAATATAACGTTTAATAATAATTTGTAATTATATTATCAAAACTATAAAATAAATATTACGTAGACGTAATAAAGTAATATTTTATTACATCAGATTAAGGATTAATATTTTTAATATCGCAATTATATATACATTTTTAATGAAGATCAAACCCCATAAGCTCGGTTAAATTTATTAGAAGATTATATTCGTGTTAAACATCAACAAGTACATGGCGACATTCGAATGTTTTAAATTCAAGCGATTTTTATTCGACTAGTCTATCGAACGACCTACGATTCTGGGAATGATTGTGTGTGATTTTAGTGTCGTGAAATATTATTGTTGCGAGTTAGAACTTTGGTTGGATTTACTATTGTTATTTATCATCGAACGTGAAGTTTACACACAAACACATTTTATTTCGTGCAAGGATGAGATTGAACACGTCCATATGGTAAAAGTGAAATGTAACTTCAACAGTGTACTTGCATCGTAGAAATTTCAAAGTTTAAGTACACTTCTGTCACTTCACGTGGCATGCTACGAATCTTGGGGGTAAACTATATAATATATAAGGGTATTGTGATTAATGATAGAAGTTCTGCTCTATTTGGTCTCTTGGTCTCATACAAATACAATACGATGATACGATAATAGATGTTATCTCATTTTATAGTTCGCATAGAATATAATTTAATTCGAATAATAATAATAATAATAATAATAGGTACTCTATGTGTGGTATCATACAAAAAGATGTTCATCAAACATTGACTAATCTGTTAATGAAACAGTTTAATTACTTAGTCCTAACTTATTCTTAATCTTACTAATTTTTTTTTTTTTTACATAATTTCGGCCGATATGAATCATAATTCGATTGATGAAAGTGCTCGTCGCACCTTAACACGTTTTTTTTTTTTTAGTAAAATTATATATATTACATTATCCTGTACTGAGTTTCCTCACAATTGCCATACTCAATACGACATATGATATATCTAAATAACAATGTCTAAATTAAAAGCTACTTATTTTACGAAAAATCTAATGTTTTGTATTTTTATTTTTTCCAGGAAATTGATTAATCAAAGGTATGTCAATTGTCAATCACTTGCTATATAATTTGACATTAACTAGTATGAATAATATTTACAACTGCCAACAAATATGAACCTACTGTATAATATACTCTGACTATTAGTAAGTAAATTAAATATGTGAAATTTTTAGAAACTGTAACTAGAAATATTTTAAACTGTGACGACTATCATAGTTATACGTTATTCTATTCAAGCTATAAAATTCTATCAGAAAGCATAAATTTTCAATTGATACTAACAATATTCGAAAAATAGAATATTATGTACGTTATTATATCAATTACTTGCTGTAAACTTCATGCTCCTCCCTCATGGATAGTTGTTTGCAAATTGGGTGGCTGTTTCTTTATCATGTAGTTATTTCGATCATAAAATGCTATACAATGTACATACCTTATACCTACCCAAAATAATAATAATTTAAGGTGTTTATAAATTCTCGTAAATATACTTATAAATAACAAAAATAATTTTTTTCTCACATTAATACCATTATTCTTATACTCATAAAATATATTATATACTAATAGTATAACGTCGTTAAACGAATAACAACAATAATAATTATCAAACAACAACATTGGAAATTTTGGGGTTTCCGCATCATACAGCCAATCAGTGTGCTACTGACTTATTATACTACTTTTCTATTGGTTAATATTATTATTGAATGCGTTTTAACCTATCTTAAATATTTGAGTCTCAAAATTAAGTACGTCAGTCGTAGTTAGAATACAGTGATTTATACTTAAAACCCTTGCTAAACCTTTCAAAGCACCGAGCCGTTATCACATATCATTCGTCGACTATAATAATTGATTTATTGTAGATTCTATATACATATTCTGAGGTGGTCATGGGCGAATGGTTAACTACAGGTACGCTTTAAACAACTATTTTAATATACTATAATATATAACACATATTTTAGATCGAAATTCAAATCGTACAGGAGAGACAAAACTTATTTTATGTAACTTATTATGTTCATTTTTCGAAATAATGTGTTCAGATACAAATAACATATTCCTATAAAAATCTAAAAATGTCAAAATATTGAACATGTTTCCTAACAAAAGTGGTACTAAAACCGCCACAAAACTGTCAGGTATAACACTAAAAAATTTGGTGACGATACGTTGAAAGGTTTGGATTTGTATGCGTGAAAAAAATCGGGACTTGCTTTTATACTATAAAATATTTATGAGTGTTATATTATGATATACTTAAATAATAATAATAAAATAAATATATTTACATTAGACTGCAATTTTATGTTGCACAGTTGATCGTTGTTTTGTATACATTTTAATCATTATAGTATACGCGTAAAACTCATACATATGTACCTATAATCGAATAGTAGGTCATTATAATATTCCATGATAACGACATTGGAAACGATGGTTTGCAACGATCGTGTAAGCCTCATTAAAATTATACATCAGTATCCATAAACTATCTGACTTTAATATTTAAAACGATTTCGTTCAATCGAATTTGTTAAAACGCTTTCGTAGTATAAAGCTCTACGATTGACATTGTTTTGCTTCTCAGGTATACGTACTGCGATCGTGACGACCTTTTTTTTTGCGTCGTAGAGATTTGAATCCCTCATTAGATTGTAATATTGTTCGCATACCATTAGAGGAGTTTATTATATTTTATTTTTCTGGTCAAAAGTTATGGCTATGTGGAATTCATAATATTTTAAAGGTATACTCAAAGCTATATATCTCGCGACGTTCAGATTTTTTTTTTAAAGTGGTGGGAACTATGGAAACTCCATTACCACCACTCCTCACTACGTGGTCGTACGTATATAATATGTACAGCGTGCTCTAAAGAAAATTCCGAACACCGTGGGGCACAACGCCGCCGTCTTACGATAATTTATCGGCAACGGAATTGTAAGGGAGTACCTTTACTCTACGTTTCATCTCGAGCATTTCTAGTATGGGTACTGAAAATGCGTCTGTCGATATATTATATTCGTACGTACCTACTAAATTTTTTTTTTATTTTTGTTCAGAAATAAATCTTCGATTTCAATGTGTGAACGTTTTAATAGTTTTTTTTGTAATTATTATCACCTGATGCATGTAAAGGATGTGTATTTTATTTTCAAACTATGATAAATAATAGTGGTATGGTGTAGTAAGAAAAAAAAACAAATGAATAAACCTAACCGCGCGATATAGAGTTCCTTTGTTTTTAACGATAATGCATCGCACCATAAAAACACACAGCATAAGTACCATCGTGGGATATAAATTATTTCGACTCGTATAATTTAGTTTTGGTGGCACGAATAGAGACAATTCCTCTTCGGCTGTAGTACGCATATATACACATGATGCCCTGTTGATGGTTTAATTTATATATTATATTTATAGTGTGTGTGTGTGTGTGTATGTGTGTGTGTGTGTGTGTGTGTGTGTGTGTGTGTGTTAAAGTGAAAATATAGATTTTCGGTCACACGGTGAACCCTAGGCGCCTATTTTCTCCGCGGAGGAGTGCCAAAAAAAAAAAAAAAATCGATTCTTTCTTCATCGTGTACAAACAACCCACAGCGATTTTTAATTCTATGTGTGTTTCGCAATTGTATTATTTCGCCACCCACATCAAAGAAACAACACTATACAGTTTTATGTTATCGGTTGTGTGGGTGTGTGTACTGTGTATAGTGTATTCGTTTTTGAGGCTAGGAAATAATAACGTTTATTCGTGATAACTAATAATAATATTAACAAAAATAAACAGCTTAACTATTAAAATGCAATTTTACATATTTTCGACAACTATTCAGAACTTGTTTTCTCAGTGGAGTGTGAGCATATGTATTTATTATTGAGTTTTAGAAATTTTAGCTGATACATAAATATTAAAATTTATAAATAGTTGCATAACTACTATCTTTAAAAATTAATTTTCAAGACAAATTAAATTTCGATGATTTCAAGTTTCACTAAATAGATATTAAGAAATAATGAATTCCTTCATTTTTCTTTTTAAAATTTAGAACGCTTAAAAAACAAGATTATCTTTTCTAATTATTAATTTGTAGTTAGAATTACCTATAGGCTAAAAGATAATATTTGAACTTGATTAATATATAAGTCAACAATATTTTTTTTAAGTCTCTCATCTTAAGCGTAAATAAATGTGCTTTTGACATAATTAAAACATTTTTATATTAAAATAATTAATTGCTAAAATCATTTAAACACTAATGTATTTTGAATTTTGCTGAAAAATAATTAAATTAATTAAGTGTGAGCCGTAAATTGCACTATATATATATATATATTTTTAAATATTTAAGTTAGTTTTTGAATGTTCCAGATACAAGACATCAGAATAATTTGCATTGATTACAATAGTTCTTATCTACTAAACTTCGTGAAACTTTTGAATTTTTTTAAATGGCTAGATAAAACCTATCATTGTAAATGAAATATAATTAGTCGTATCTAAGATAAAAATAATTAAATTAAATTTGATATAGTTTAATGGGTGCATTTCTTTTATTTTTCGCAATTCAAGCTGACTTAAAATATATTGTATTTGACTATGACACATACAATATACAGTAATGATTTAAATGCATTAGAAAATGTAAAATGTATTATCTAAGTATGATTTTAAAATAAATAATTTAATATTTAAAGGTAAAAATTATTTTTTATTATTTAATTTTTTAACTACGTAGTCAATATCTAATAACATTATATTGACGGACCATTGTGTATGGCAGTTAATATAAAATATGAACATTGTTCAATACTGATAAAATTCGTTTTCTCTATTTTTATACTTTTTTATGTCCATATTCAACGTTTTGTATATTATATATATTGGAAATATTATCTTGTAATGAAAAAAATTATAAAAAATAAAAAAAACCTAACTTAATTTATTACTTATTAAGCGTTTACTTTTTTTCTTGCAATATTTGAAATAATGAGGACAGTATAATCACTGTACAAATATAAAATTACATTTTAACAGGATTTTAGGATTTTATTAAACGGAAATTATGTTATATAAAAAACAGCTATATGTATAATAGTGGAAATATAAATAAAAATCATTTTTATAGTTCTTTTTTTATCGCAGTTATTTATAATGGCAACTTTTTTAATATGTTAAAAATGAATACACTATTATGTGGTGTTGTTTAAATCAATCAATTGAAAAAAATTCGAACTTTGGCTGGCAGGTAAATTATATTCACTTTATTTAGGTTCTATGAGTTAGGTACCTAATGGGTATCATACGTCATAACAACTAAAACGATTCACATTGTAATGTGGTGCTATGATTTCTGTACTGTTCCAAACTGTGGAAACTACGTATTCATTGCTATCGAGCAACTACAATTTTACGGTTAGTTCAGTACTGTAAAGACCATGTAGCTAAACGAAGTATTTTCTGGAACTTTGTGCTATACGAGCGTATATTCGTTAGGCGAATCACCTGTATTTTCCCCACACAAAAACCATATAAAATATATTATTTTTGCGCATTTGACGGGTTTTTTCAATGTCGGTCTAACGCGAATACTCCCGTACAGGTAGGATACATACTTAGTTATTTTCTCACCGTCGAAATACGCTCGTGAATTTCTCGTCAAGTGTGTACATTTCTCGTTTTCGGTTTTAGACGAAACATTATGGATCGTATTATTATAGGTAAACGCTTGTTATATTATTGTTATTATTATTATTGTGTAGTACTGTATAGTTTGTGTATTAGGTATGTTTTTGTAGGAAACTACGTTTAAAGCACATATTTTAGATTTCCATTGTATTGTTCTGCTCTTGGTGTGAAATCCATTGCAACATTGCAATGTTATTTTTAGTCATAACAGAAGTAATAATAAATTCACTAATATTACAAATATATTTTTATTAAATGTAAGCTGATGTGGTATCTCAGTAAAAATTAGCTATACAATGTGTAGCTGGTATACTCGTAGTGGTTTAAAAAATAATTTATTATTCGTTACGATGTATTGACTGCATATTCAGCGTTCTAAAATGTATAATGTTTATCATACTTGGACTGCATAAGTGTTGTTATTTTTTGAAACAAAATATATCATATATTACATTGGTTTTAAATAGATACTACTTAAAAAATTCAATAAAAATTTCAAATTTAAAGTAATAAAATTCACAAAATATGCAAATGAACTTTCATGAACATTAAAATATTGTCGCCTTTATTGTAGAGTATGATGATTCTAATTTCTAAAGAATTTTGAAATAGTTGATTATGTTAATGATATATATATTATATATATATTATATCGTCTTATAGTAAGTAAAGTATCTTATAAACTTCAAACCTAACCTAACCTAACTTTTGAATATCAAGCAATTACATTTATTTTATTATTTTAAAGTTTTTCATCGATATGTTTTTAAATTTATTTGTACACTTGTAGTTTTGTGGTGTATAAAATGCAATACTAAGTGTTCTAAGTGTTTACATTTTAACGTGAAATCTTTGTAAATGGGCGATGTGTAAGTAGCTATTTTGCAACTTCATTATTCTTATCGCACGGTTAGTTTCCGAAAATATCTGATAAAATTCACTCAAACAATCGAAAAATAAATTAAATAAGGTGAATACGACAATCCTATAGTATTAATAACGAACTATAATAAATGTTACCACTCGATTATTTCATAAATTTTTGATGAAATACAAGTTTTGTTGTTGTTTTTTTTTTTACTTTTATTGATTGATGTGCAACGAAAACTATTATAATATATGTACCTACATAATATCTATTTGATAGTTTTTATAGTGATTTATTTTAGAATGTTTTATTCAATATTTTATAAATAACAAATTATATTAATTTATAATGCCTGTTCAAATATATTTTTATTAAATTACTACCTAAAGTAAAAAAGATAATTTAAATAGAAAAAAAAAATGTTAATGTCGGTGATTTACATAAATTTAAAAAAAGATCACTTTTTTGTTTAGAATATTTAGCGAAGAAAAATATCGGTTAAAAGAAAATGTTTGTATAGCATTAAACTAAAAATATCCGTTCCGCACCATGCTTTGGATTAACATGAAATTTGCATAAGTGCATTATTCTTTTAGTTTTAATTTCTTCGTACTTTATTCAACAGATGTAGTGTCAGTAGATGATTCTATAGAACTACATTACATATTCAAATTAAGAATATCGGTTAATATGCAAGCATATTTATAAATTTAATTGAAAATAAAAAAATACCAGCATTTTATGTACCTATAATATGGGAATTATTTAAATATGGAGTTTAATAAATCTATTGATAATCATAATCATACCATGAAAATAAAATTTTATACTGAAATTTTATCAACATATGTAAATAATAATAATGATAAAAAAAATTTTAAATGAATAAAATATTCGATTGAAATTTAAAGTATTTTATTTTATTCATTGAACATTTTATATAAATATGTATTATAATGGCTTATATTTGTCAGTCTATAAGAATGTAGATTGAAGAGTGTTGGTGTACAATAGTATTTGTTACATAAGTTATCCTTAGTTTTTACTTTTTATGACTGTGATCTCCTATAAATATTGATGCCTGTAAAGTAATTCGTTAATTAGTGTCACTGAAAAGTGTAATATATTATTTACTAGAAAGTTTGATTCAGGTTTATCTATATCAATTAAAATTTATCTGGTAATAGTATGTGTGTTTTATGTTGTTATTATTAAAAAAAAAACTGTACTTATATGTTTTCAAAATTGCATCATAAATAGCACAATGTCACAATAATCTATGCATTATTATGTATTTGCTTTTTGTTTATGCTTATATTTAATTTAACTTAATTGTCAGAAAATATTCTAATTTACGTACCTACTATACGTAACTTTGATACACTACATAAATGTGTTATACTGCATAGTTATTTTTTAATTTTTCAGTTGTTCATATTAAATAAGTTAAATGGATACTGAACTAATGCTGTTCAAAAATGTTTAATGCTGAATGTTTATTAAAATTTATTATACTGACAGTAAGGCTGATAAGTAAGGTACATTAAGTATGGGCTTTTTATGGGTCAGCAACATTTAAAAAATATAAGCAACTGTATAACACAGCTTATTTATCGAGAATAAATTATACTCAGGTAGTTTTGATGTTTTACTCTTTTAATAAATAATATAATTTACGTGATGAATAGTATATACTATCATACTAATAATATACCATTAGTATATATTTAATCTACGATAATATATATTTATTTTATGTATTTAGTTCTTATAAATTATTAATACATTTATTTTATTAAATATATGTCTGTATTTCAATATCATAGTACACTAGTACAGTAACACGATGTTATTGGTAGGTATTTGGTATACTACCGTCCTGGTTGCAGCATTATTTTTATTTTTTTTTCAAATTTCAGCACTAAAATAATCATCAAATAATATTATGTTTATTAGTAAAATTAGGTATCTAGTACAATGTACTACGCATAGACACCGATTTTTTTATATAGTTTATAAACTAAGAAATATGTTGATAATAGTCGAATTTAATATCAGTTCACTGAAAATGAAGTTATTCACAATGATTTATATTTTTCAGTTTATTATTAAAATTAAAATTATGATTTCTAAATCGATGTTTATTCAATATAGTTTTGTATGGATATATACCCGTGAAATCTACCTATAATCATATTTTGTACATAATGTTACTATCAAAACGTGATAATATTAGTTATTAATATCTGAAAGCTTCCAGTTAAAAATATATGAAATTCCTAGGTGTGCTATTGAAGATCATATAATTATTTTCTTAACGATCTTGTTTTCAAACTTCATAAATTCGAATTAAATAATATAACGTTCACAAAGGAATTTAATTGCACTAAACACTCGTGACCAATTGCTTTTAAATTTTAATTTTGTTGATAAACTTTCATATTTTTTTTATTTCTATCCAATTATGAGTAAATTAAAAAATTACTTAAATAAGTGTTTAAAGAATATTATGTTTAAAAAAAAATTAACTTGAAATATTGTATAATGATATAACATTTATAAGTTGACTGGCATTTATTCGATTATAATGATTATAATTTATAATATAAACTGGGAAAAAATGCTCCTCGTCAGTAAAAAAAAAGGAGCGACAAAACTTAAAATCATTGTATTTACGTCGCCATCTGCTCGAATTCTCAAATACATTATGACTTCGCAATGATGAATATTAAAAATTATTTTCTGAGTGAAAATTCTAAATTGTGTTCTTAAAACAACGACAAGTATTTTTATTAAGTAATTTACTTTAGAATGCTGCATGCGTCTTAAATGCGAACTAGGCTTTATAATATAGTCCTGCAGAACGGTCGTTTGTCTTTGTCAGTTAATTTGTATTTGATTTGTTTTTAAGCTGTCGTTGTAATTTTTTACGTCTTCTTTACGTGTGCAAAGTCAAATGTAAAGGTACACTTAATTGTATAATTGTAGCAATTACCATCATTATTAATATTATGTAGGCGCATTATGTGCGATTATTGAAGATTAATTCGTCGCCCTGCTCACGTACACAACACAGACTTCTGCAGCAGTTATAAATCACTTCCGGATCTTATAATTTCTCAGTTGCTTGTGATATAGATTACGCACATATTGAGGAGCGCTAGACGTAGGGGCGTAAGTGGGGTGCATAAATATGCTTATAAAAAATTATGTACATTATAATGCTTATGTCAGATCGATTGCACGCACACGCTGCGCGACATATTACTATGTCATTTAAAACGGATTTTTGTGTGAGTTTAAGTGCTAATGTACGTATACAAAACACATACATATACATAAAAAGTGGTACGCCCCGGCAGCACAATCGTTTCGTGACCATAAGTACAAAGCATAAACGGCTATAATATTATTATATATATATATTCCGGTCGGCCGATAATGTCCGTTCCTTTCTCTCAGACCTCATCATCCCTTTCGATCTCGATCTACTCTCTCTCTTTGGCAGAGTCGAACGGAGTGTTCTACCGAACAAATTGCACTGGAGCCTGTTTTTTAGTACTGTAACATTTACCATATATTATAAACACCGCAAGCGCGCGTATGTGTGAGTGTGTATTGTGCTAGAGCTCGGAAAAGCGTGCGTGCACACAATAAGTGCGTTTAATATTCGGTAATGGGCGCCGATTAACCGCAGCTAAAAGACCAGAAAACAAAGGACTCTTCTCTCTCTATCACGTACACTCGCACACACACTCGCCCACGCACAAGGACACACGGTCGGTCTATAGTATAATCTCGTCTCCTCCCTTGCATTTAGCTAGGTCCGAGATCTGATTTGTACTAAGCTTTGCTGGCTATTCGACTACAATTTTCAAAAAGCACACTTCTCAGCCTGTGTGACTATTTCTCGTGATACCGAATATTACGTACACGCCTTGCAATAGTGATTATATCCGGTAAACATAATTTGATATTAAAAATAACGAATTTTTAACGATTACCATGATTATTCTTAGTAATAATATTTATTATACATATAAATTCTTATAATATTAATATTTTTATCGTGCCATCAGAACATTAGCGTAATGTAAATATAAAAAATAACTGTATAATCGAGTTTATATATTTTTCACAGTGTCGTATAACACAAAGTGATTTACACCATATCTTACGATTTGAATACAATATTATTGTTATATAATATACAAAAATAAACAAGGCGTATTGTCAAAAATGTAAATTTACCAAAAATGTTCACTCAAATTTTGAATTACTATACTAATTGTTAGACGTTATACAATACATGCAATGTATTGAGACATTATTATGGCCTATATTCCGGTGGTTTTTTATGAATGCAGTTAGATATTTTTCTTATATTATGCCAATTTTTTATCAAAGTTTTGTAGTGTCGTGTTTAGTATCATCGATCATTAGTTTTCGGATCTCAGTGATTACAGGTATCGCTACAATATTCGTCATTCAACAATACATCACTGTAATATGATTACTTTTATAATATTATAGATGTATTATAATATACTTGTAAGTTTAAAACGCAATAAATAATAAATATATTTTGATAAGTGTATATCTAAATTTAATTAAAATTGAAAATTATTTGAAATTCTATTTTATATTTTTATATGAGTATATTTAAGTATTATCTATTCTTTACGATCATTATGGTTCAAAAATATTATCATTTGCAAGTACTAATTTTGTATGATCAAATACATAAATTTATTCAAATTCTTTATCTGAGAAGTACAATTAGAATTTACAAAAAAAGGTAGTACATATTTTATACAAACCACTTTATGATAGAAACTAAATTAATAAACGCTAAATTTAATTAAACTCTTATTTAAAACATTTTTATGACTTTTGAAATAACTGAAAACGGTTTATTATCAAATTTCAAAAATTATCTCTACATCACAATATATTTTATTGATACGTTGTTAATAATGAAATAAGGAAATAAAAGTTGAGTACTCAATTGTTCGAAGTTCTTCACAATACGATTATGATCGTTATATGGTTTTTGAGTTAATAGAAATCATACTAAAGTTTTCCAATTTTATTATTAAGCACTCCAAAACACAATTTTATATAAAAGTTAAATATATTGTATAACTGGCACTATTAAAACCTGGGAATAATACAATTATATATTTTTTAAATAAGCTGTATATTGTATATTGTACGTATAAACCAGTGAATAGGAAAACATTGATGTTATTCAAAGTATTTTTGTTTATTGAAACCTTCTTTAAATTCTAAATTATTTATAATAAAATCAATTATTATATGTACCTAATAGAAAGGTATATTAGCATTTGTGTCAGATATTTTAGTGATCTTTATAAAAATTTTAAATTAAAAATTATTTAAATTCTGTTTGTAAGTAAAAAACTTGAAAATATAATACAACGTTCCTCATAGATTTTAATGTACAATGACTTATTATTAAATCTGAGTTAAACACATCCTTTATTTACGATTTTAAATGAAGACTTGAAAATCTACTGTATAACGTAGTGAATTACATTGTTTTGTAATATTGTCGTTTTTATAAAATTTTGTAATTTGTTATAATTATTTATCATTCGCGTACTTATATAATTATGAAGTTGAAATATATTAAATATACCATGCAATTGTTACAAATATTAAAACAATTTTATTTAATCAATGATGATGAATTACAGCAAATGTCAAAGACAGTCTATCGCCTTTATTATCCGGTTTAGTTATATTAATGCTATTTAAATATTAAACAGAATCCCGTATTCTAGTCAATAAATATAATAAGCTATTAATAAAACAACTAATAATTAAATAAAGTGAGTAGTATATTTACTTGTGTATATACTGTAAAAATGAGAAATAATTTAATATGAAAAAAATAGTTCATGAATGTAAGAAGAAAAACTTTGTATTATGTATATACTCCGGATGAAGTTCACTGAAGTAAAAAATTGTTTGATGGAAAAATGTAGACATTTATTTGAACATTTTTATGAAATAAGAACTATTACTTAAATGGTTATCAAACGTATAGATTAAAATTTATAGAAATGTAATACATTTAAATAAGAACTTGTATGCGATAAATTAAAAATAATATTTATTTAACATAACCGTCACTCGTTAGTCGCTATATATTTTAAAGCACAGCAAATAATTTCATGATTTAACTGGATGTAAAACGCATACAATTTTAAATCAAATATAATTCATTTTTCAGTCATAAACTGATTTTAAACCACATTTTTTTTATCTCAAGTTACGATATTCTTTTATTATTGTGAGTTTTAAAAATTGGGTAGTGTTAAACACCGCTGACGTATTGTATTGTGAGTGAAAACCGTATTGGGTTGTGTTAAAATCACCCGTACTGATAGAAAACGTAACAAAATTTTAAAGTTCTGTTACATTAAATTGTGTACAGTTTAATAGAAAATTAAGAAAACTGTGCTACGACGACAATGGCACAAAATTATAACACTTCAGAGGTGCTCATAATATTATATATATGTAATCGTATAGCCGTTTATATTATATAATGGCGTGATATCCAAGTGTCGGCATTGGTGACGGAGTTATGGAGTAATGGAGATTTTATTGTCATAACCATTTTGTTGAGCGTAAGTTATGGCACTAGTCCTCATTCTCCTCCGCCAGGCCCAATGCGCAGGCGGTCACGGATAACGCCGCGCAAATTGTATTTCACGAAGACGCGGTCGTATTCGATTTCGCGAGATCAAATCGTAAAGACGTTTTCGCTCGTTATTTATCATCTGCTCGTCGAATGCACACACACACCCACACACACTTATATATATATACACATAATGGCTATAATATATATATATATATATATATAAAATAAATAAAAAAACATTCACTATACGCATAGCAAACCCATTGAAAAGCAGAATAAAAATATTCGGCAAACGCGTTCGTTCGGAAGGGTTGGCGTCGTGACTGGAAAACGATTTCGTACAAATAGACTATACGCTATATGCGAGGCGATTCTCTTATCGCTATGCAGTCATTTTCTCAATATATTTAAGTGTTTTAAACATTTTTTTACTCACATTTTTTGAAGTCATTACAACACATTACGTCTTTTGGAAAAAAATTGTATTTTTTTCTACCATTTTTATCATTGTCGTTTTAAGTTTATAAGAAATGATAAAAAAAAAAAATTATCTTGTATAATATTTTGTATAATGATATTTGGTATAAAAAGTTTTGCTTTCGTGGCCTGCGGTCGCTTAAAACTATAATCATATAGGTACCTAGCTATATACGAGTAATAAAATTGATAACTATCGTACGGCGTATATATTATTATGTACAGGTACGCACGTATAATGTGTGTGGGTTCTAATGCGACTCACAACGAACATTGCCGACGGTCCGATGGGTAGATGATAATAATATTACTCGTGGAAAAATCCTCTGTAACACACTAACGGTCATGTACTCCGACATCGTGCAAATTGGTATTTTAAAGGATTATCGAGTGGTGGAACACGAAACACGCACACACACACAAATATATTTTCTCTGTATAAGTAATAAAATTGAATGTTCGCTTTTTAATGGAAACGAGGTTCTCTTGAACTACTCAACGATTTATTTTAAATTCGATATAATCATTTTACCAAATCTTAGCTGAATCTTATCATACTTAACCACTCTCAGGTTACTTCTTACATCATCAAGAGTCCGGGAAAAATTCTTGAGATAAATCATTAACTATTTTGAAATGTTTAAAAGCAGCTTTCGTATATGTAACATCTTATTTATTTTTCTTTTGTAATTTCTCTATTAGTTTTTACAAATTTATGGAGTTTAATTAGTAAATAGTTATTTAAAATAAATATTTTATACATACTATTTTGAAACTTATGATAAATTAACAACATTTTTATTTTTTGAAATATCGATATTGAATCAAAATGTTTAAATCAAATTCGATAGTAGCAAGACAATTCAAGTATTTTTTACAAAAATAAATTTTTATTTTAACTGTAGAAAAAATACAAAAAAAAAAATTAAATTAAATCACGACTCGAGCGAAGACCGGATATAATATGTATATATTTACAGGTTAGATTAGTATCGTTAATATCCGATGGCGTCTCAATAAGAATATATAGGATGATTCACAAAATATGCTCTTCCAATTTTTTATTCTTTTACGATGCATTTTTTTCTTCAGATATTATTTTGTTTATTTTTTTTGGAATTTTTAAATATACTTTAGAACTTAAATATATTATCAAATTCTTAAAAATGCTGATATACCTAGTTTAATATTTGAATGAATAGTATTTCTGTTATTAAAATGAATATATTTATACTAAGGATAATAGTTCATAAAAATAGCCATACAAGAACATGAAAAGATTTAATATCGGATCTAGTATTAGCATACTTAAATAGTAAGGCCAGGGGGTTTTTCATTTAAAAAAAAAAAATAAACAGAAGTTTATCGGCTGTCCATCGGATACAGCTAAGATACTATGAAAAATCTCGATAAATTGATAATTTATAGTCTTTGAACATATTTAAATGTTTGCAGATTTTCAATAAATTCATCGTTGTAGATGAAAATGGGGGTCGGCATGTTTGGCGAATCGCCCTGTATAATATTATTATTATTATCGAGACGCCGTCGGATATTAACGATATTCGGTCCGGTGGTGCGTTGGGCGCGCCCTCCGTGGCAATGATTTTATTAGCTCAAAACCGGGCGAATTGCCTTTTCGGAAATGAGAGAAACGTGTTTGTTTGAACAATAATTTCCTGTATTGTGGTGGCTGGGTGTTTGTGGCTGTTCGCGAGTGCGCGTCCGTCATCGCGTCGCCCCCGGGACGGCCGTCGATAAAATGCGACCGTTGCCCGTCCGCTCGTCTACCGCCACCGATACGATCGAAATCATTTTCGGTAACCACAGAATATCGCAACGGACGAGGTCCACCATTTGCCAGCAGCGACCTGCGGGGAGGTGCAATTTTCGTGCTGCAATAAACGATATTTCGTTGTTTCTCACTTCCGTTTCCCACCATGTGGACAACTCACCCGACGTTTCTCTAAACGGTTTACTAAGCGACACGGACGTCGCAGCGTGAACAAGTATCTTCGTTTTAATCATTATTATGATAATTTGCTGGTATAATTTTATCGTCAACCCAATGATGTTTTTTTTTTTTTGTTTTTCCAAACTATTTCGGGCAAAAAACGTTCAGCAGGAAATTCTGAACACACGCGGAAGGTGCTATTTTTTATGCGGTGTTTTATCCGTCGTTATCGCCAGTTAATGCGAGCGTAGGACCATTTTTTAATTAAAACGACCTTTTTTTTTCGCAGCGATCTCCAAACAACCGGGTCGTGATTCGTTTGCCATTTCACATTTTCGATCAGCGTGATCTACACGATAAGCATACATATTCGCAATATATTTGCGTCACATCAATTCACCTCGAAATATTAAAACCATTTTATTTGGGTTATTAAATCACTATTATATGATTTTCAATATTTATTGCGATAAAATAAATATACAACATACATGCGATTTGTGCAAATTATAATATATGCTTAGTGGTTCTATTATCATGAAAAAAAATATATTTTTTTATGTTTATCTTAGATATTATGTTTATATATTTGTTCATTGCCATACTATATTATATTATACACTTATATCAGAGTACACTCATCATATATTATATTATCTATACTCAATCAGTATACCACTGAATTTCAATTTGATTACGTAAAAATCAAATACGATAATATTTAATATTCATTAGATAAAGTTATAATATAAGACTTAACTTAGTATTTTAATTCTACTCAAAATCCTATGATTAAAAAAAAAAAATTAAAATTAAAATAATATGCTATTTAACTATTTATTAATAATATATAATTAACATTGTATTAGATTTAATACTATCATATTTATTGTTTCTTCGATTTCGCCCTCCTCTCCTCACAAAAAATAAATTAATAATAAAAAAATTATAGTTAGTCTAGCTATGAATTTTTCTTTATAATGTACAAATGACTTTGTTTTATATAAATAAGTATAATGGACATCCAAAATACTACATCTATGTCTATTATAAATATAATTTTGAACAGAATTAGCTAAAATTATTAATGTATTGTTAAAAATAATATTATAAAATTAATGTTCTTATTATAATACGCACACAGAGTATAAATAATTAATGATGATCTATGGTCACAAAGTTAAAACACATTGTTATTTTTATAATCAAAAAGTACTAATTTGAATAGAACAAATTTTATTCGATTTCGACTTTATAAATTACGTGTATACATCGACAATTTAGTAGGTATTTGATTTGTAAAAACACAGGGTCTGTTTGCACACAGGTGTGTGTGTGTGTGAGTGTGTGTGTGTGTGTGCTTTTTTTATTTATTTACTTATGCGCACGTAGTTAGTATATTGGCGTACGTACACCATTCACACGTAGGTATATTGTATTATATTTATTATAAAATATGCTTTTCGCAATACTATCGCAATGTGTAAAATACTATATTACACAAGTTTGAAGTTATATGGGTCTACACTTATATTAGCTATTCAAAACTCTTATAGGTACGCTTATAATATATGTATACTATATAGGCATATCCTACTTATGATGCTTTAAAAAGGCATTCTATATTTACGCGCGTACATCTCGAGTATATTGTCGTTGAGAACCTTTTTAAAATGAAAAGCATAAAATAGGAGATTCTTTTTTTTTGTGAGTGTTAAGGTACATTACCTACTCGGTAGACGCGTGTATAATGTATGCTCGTCGGCCCATCTCGTTTAATATTATCGTAAATATGTTTTCACCGAATTGACGTCACCATCTCTTCTTCCGACTATCTCCCCATAACTCTCTACTGTTATAATAATAATGAACAAATACAATGTATTTCACTTGTCTGCGGGGCAAATATTGCTATAACCCCGAAATCGGGGTTGTTTTTTATCATTCATGAGCTACATTTCGTATATTGTGTTTTTGTTTTTCCGGAAAGGGCTTGTGGTTTTCTTTACGACGTCATATCCTCGTTTCAATTACTAAAGGGTATATAGTCATAATATGCTATATATAATGACATGTGCATTAAGTTAACATAAAAATAATAATAATAATAATAAATAATAAATAAATATATGTCTTTGATCTGCAAGCGAGGAAACCTTTGTAGCGTGCATGTGAAATCCATACAAACATTAATAATATTTATTTTACCATTCAAAACATTGCATTTTTGATTATTTAATTGTCAGAATATGTGTAAATAATTTCCTGCTCCGTAAAATCGAAATTCCTTTGATAATCTTAATAACAAGTATATTGTGTCTTTGATCTACATACCAGCTATGTCGTTACATTTGTAAGTATATTATGTTATTCTGTTTCGTCTTATGAAAACATAAAGAAAATCATATATTGTTTGCAGTACCTTCCATTCTTTAATGGTGTTACGTATTTCTCTTGTTAATAAAACCACGCATTTATCTCAAATTCCAATAATTTGTGTACGAACAGTGAAAATATCATAATTTTTATGTTATTATTTATTAGTTTATTATTGTTTTTTTAATTTGTGTATTATACTTACAGAATGCTGTAACTATTTAATACACTATTTTACATTTGTTATACAATAATTATATGAATATTTTACACATAAATATTTTCCAAAAGATTGAAATAAATGATTTTTTAACTGTGAACTGTACATAAAAGATGAAAGAAATCATTATTGATAGTAATCAACTGAAATTACAACAGCGTTATTTAAAACGATACATTTTATAGACTGTAGTTTAGAATTTTTAGAGTTATTAGGAATAATCATTACACGATATTAAATGAAATATACATATATAATATATGCATATATTTTATAAGTAAATCGATGTACGTAATAGGATCAATTATTTCACCTGTTTATAAAAAAAAATTCGTCATACTAACTATCAGCTAAAATGTGTTCGTCTTAACTCGTATTATATTGAATAAAACATTTTTTATCCAGACAAAAACTTTAACTAAAACTATTCTTCATACATGAGTATAAATTGTCATATTATTATGTTAACAAGAATTAACAAATTATACATGCATTTAATTTTATTCCTGATGTATTACAATATCTACTGCAAACCTTTTATAGATGAAAAGTTAAGGTTTATGTTAATTTTAAAAATATGTTATTTACAAAAACTTATTTTTTCTCAGTTCAGGTATAGTGAGTTAAACCGACATAACCTCAAATAATGATATAAACTTTGTACAGATTAATTTTAAGTTTTTAACGATGTATAAATAATAATAAATTGATCAAGTTAAAAAATCAATTCTAATGATAACTTCAAAAATTATGGAATCATTTACTAAATATAAGTTTTATAATTTTTTTTATCAGTTATAAAAGTATTATTTTCGGTATTATATTATTAATTTAATTTGTGTTGCACAAGTGCTTGACATTTATAGTTTTGTGAATCTTTATTTTATGTCTATTACATAATGTTTTCTCAGTGTATCTGGAACATTTGTGGTTGTTATTCTTTTAGAAAACTTTTAAGTATATATTCTACACTTAACACTCATCATTATTGAAGTTTAATGTGATTTTTTTTTATCACAACGACAACAACAGAACACTATCAAGTTGTATTATTGACATTTTGTTAGTCAATAATAATTAATAAGAATAATGAAAATTTTTTGTTGTTTTATAAGAACATTTATTTACTTTAATATAGTTTTTATATTATTATATCAGTTTAGTATAAAATCGTGAATATATTAAGTACATAAACAACTAATTTATTTGACAACATTATGCATTATGCAAATTCTAAAAATATTCAAAACAACTATAATAAATTTAAATATGAGTTTGCGGCATATAACGAAGTATTAAATGTTATTTTATAGATTAAATTAAAATAAGTTTAATTCAGGTTGATTTTTGGTATCAAAACATTACGGCATAGTTAAATAGTTAATAATTATCTATAGTTATATGATTGTAATCTGCAGTTTCATTTGATAGAAAAACATATAGGTACGTACAATCATAAATAGTTTTGGAGACAAAAGTAATTTTTTTATTTTTATTATCGAAACTTCACTACACTTTTGGATTACTCACTATTATATTATATATTTACTAGGCATCAACATTCTGATAATCAAATAAACTACACTTCTTCCACAATTTATGAGCAATTGAAAAATGGTATAAAACACCCAACCACAATTCGCGGAACTAATAATTCGTTATGGTTTACAGTGTCCTATAAAACGGAATTGGCATTTAATAAAAATGTTATGCCATTACTATATATATATATATATATATATGGTAAATTGAGTGTGCGTATGGAGATTATTTTCATTTTTCGCGTTTTTATTTCCTTCCAACTCGGAACAATTCGTTAAACATTATATTTTTTTAAATTGCTTTTTGGAGTATTGTGAATTGCTTTCTTTTAAAGCTTATTTGTATATATATAGACCGAAAGCTACGGGAGGTGATAAAATCGATGTTATATAGGGAAATACTTTCAAATACCTCCACAATGCTCAATTTCTTAGACAAGACAATTGAACTTTCCTAAGTTTTCTCGGCTACTGTTTATGGGAGACCAATACTTTTGTTCATTTTATTTGTATTCCTCGACACTTTGTTATTGGAATTCGATAAAATAGTTGGCGCTGCCACGGTTTTTCCGCATGCACACATTACCACCCAACGATCGGCGACTATATACCAATTTAATTAAAAAGTGCAATACGATTGTTTTAATCTAAACTAGTAAACACAGTGTGAAATTTACCCATGCAGTGTGCTTTAACGTTAAGTAAATACGTTGTATGTGTGTTTGTTAAGAATCAATAACTTAAAAACTTCAGGTACGATATAATAAATTATACTATCCATATTTAATATTTAAACGTCAAGTGCATATCTCTACTGTTTATTATAATTATTGCTTTAATGAGCGATTTGGAAACTTTAATACAACTATCAACATTTAAACGTAAACATTCGTGAATTTTGCTTTACATATTTACTTGATTAATTGTAAAGACAAATCCATATTTTATTTCATATTTAATAATTAAAAAAAAAAAAAAAATTACAGCAGTTCGGTGAATAATTTAATGATGAAGAATAAAACGTTTTATTAAAAACCTCTGTATTGTTATATAAATTGCATAGAATCAATCTACATTTTTTTTTCAAAGTACATTTGAATTTTTACCACGTTTCTTGTTAGTTATTTATATTTATTATAAATTTACAAACATTGTGTAAAACTAAGGTTTGGCATTATTTTTATTTGTCAATTTCGTATTACAAATAAACATCTAGTTCGAATGCAGTTTATTTTTTAATCATGAGCTTACTTTTCTTTCTTTTGTTATTTTTATTTATTCAATTATGTTTCGTTTTGTAATTGAATACTTTTATAAGACAATTCACGATTTTTGTACGAAACACAGCTAATATGGAATGTACAGAGTGGAATTTTTCTATTATTATTAAATGCAAATACCTGTTTGTCTTTTATTGCGACGTTTTGTCTGGGACAGAAAGGGTAAACACTGGCATATTTTCGAGCTTCCGACGTTAACTTTGAATAGTTACTGTGTAGGTATTTTAAAACGACGAGGTTGCCGGTATCCGGTAAAGGGTTATTGGTTTTTGGTATAAAGAGGAGGGAGGTGGTAGCGGTGAAGATGATGATGACACATATACAGGAAGAAACTATTGAAATTAGGTAGACCATGAAAGCAAAAATCAATGAAACCAGCAAAAGTGCTGCTAGAAACTGCTTTCAACTTTGGGCGTTAATCGGATAATTACTGTAATATTGTCAAAAAAAATGTAAAAGATTTAATATGTTTTGTTGTGTGTTCCTCTTTCAAATTATTTTTGTTCACTCATACGTGCTTCAGTCAATGAAAGTATACAACCAAGTTTATAATATAATATGTAGGTTTTCGTTGAATTCTGAACTCATTAGTAATAATTAAACTTGATATTTAAATTCGTGTCGAAAAAGTCAAAAATTGTGTACCTATCTACAGATAATATAAATTATTTAAATCGTTGACTATAATATTATTTTATCTATTGAATAAAAGAGTTATACAATATTATAATGATTATAAAACTTACAATAACGTTTATTTATATTATTATTAAAAAAAATATTTGAGTGCTAAATTTTTAATAAATTTGATACTGTGGTATACATATTAGGTATAATTCTTTATAAGGGGCTTATACAAATTTCATGGAAATTATTTTTATGGATAATGAAATATACCTAAATAATATGACTATATTATTATAAAAAAATCAATATTTGATATAAGCAATATTAATGATAACTAAATGATCGATTTCATTTGCACTATATAAATTCATAACAAAATACTGGTTTCCGATTGAATTATAGGTTTTAAAGGTGGCATAAACAATATTTTATCTGAAAAAAAATAATTTAAAAAAATTTCAATTTTTCAAACAACATTGATTATTATTTATTTTGTTTATTTCTACGGTAATAATAATATATTAAATACTAAGAAACACTTGTGGGCAGTGATGATATTACTGGTACTACATTATACAGTCATGCATTGATTGATGCAATTAATACAAATTAATTTATTCATTAATGATATTATTATTATTTATGTTATCTGTGTTATAACATTATAATATAATATTGACCGTTGCTGCGAATTAATATACATTTAAATATATAGAAATGTTCAAAAACTTAAATATATAATTTGTTATTTTATACTGTAGGTACAGTTATTGTTATAGTATACGGTCATGGTATTATGGACAAATTATGCTATCATATCTTTTTGTCAGTGTACACTGTACAAGTAAGATTAGGTTAGGATGCAATACCTATATGTCATATAAACTATGTATTATGTAATATTTTCCATGACATGTCTTTTGTTGACTCCGACGGTACTTATAAGTCCACCACAATAAAAAGTGTATGAAATATCATAGAACATTGTTTTTTTGTTTTTAATGGACAGAACTCATGAGTATAGTCTACCGATTTAATAAATATTATTATAAAATCGTTTTTACTATATTATTTAACATTTTATTGACGATCATTATCGGGGACTGTAGCACTGCATCAGTAAACACTTAATATGACTTCTTGGTATTTTTCCTTTTTATTAATTATATTTACGTATTTTATAATTATTTTATTATAAATTCATAAGGAATATTTTGTTTTTGTTTAGCTATAATATACAAATATATTATCTATTTCTCTTATTGCGAATTTATTATCGATATAATGAAATGATATGAATTGCATATGAATTGGGAAGTACCATTTGTCTTCCACGGACGACATTTAGTCAACTTTCCACACTCAACGTCGTGTGCGTTTGTTTACTGTTGACGTGCCGGTGAAATTGTGTTTTTTTTTACGTATTGCCCAAATTATTTAGTCCAGATTATTTAACCTTAATAATTATACATTTTTTAAATGAAAAATAATAATGGTTATGTGTTACTTCAATGGTCAATAATTGAAGAACTTCCTTTAGATCAGTGGTTTTTAAAATGTGGTGCGCGTAACCCTTGGGGGTACTCGAAATCTTTTTAAGGGGCATGTGTCTAACCAACAAACTTTGAAATGAATTAAAAATGTATGTAAGTTTTTAAAAATTGTTTATGTGAATTTTGATTGAGTAACTAAGAAGAGGTACCCAAAAAAGTTGATTGGTAGAAAGGGATACGGTATTTATACAATTTTGAGAATCCATGCTTTAAATAATAATGAGATAAATAAGAAAAATAAATAATTTTTATTAATTATTACATTTTTTATTTGACAAATACCTATATAGTTATGATTTTTTTTTTATAATTATTTAACCAACACATAAATTTGCACCTATTAATTTCTATTAACAAAAAAAAAAATTGTTTTTGGTAACAAAATAATTCATATAGGTAGTGTTGACCTAATAATATTACATTTTTATAGAAAAAAATACTTAATTTACAGTTAAGAGCTATTGAGATTTTTAAGTAATTTCTTTAAATTTATAAGTAAGTATTTAAAAAAAACGTATGTCTATTCTTACAAAATCTGATATTTTTAGAAATAAGAAAACTTTTTTTTGTTAAGTCGTAATTAAATTTTGTATGTTCCACATGTTAAAAATTATATAGGTAATTATATGGCAAAATGAATGTTGGTACTTTGAAGTACCAATAAAAAAAATTCAATATGACCAACGGTATCATGGCCCTAACTCAAATTCGAGTAAAAAAAGAAAAAAAGTTATATAGGTAAATTATAACATGTTTGTATAGAAAATAAACTTAAAAAAATATTTTAATGCGATGCTTGGTCGACAAAGATTTAAATTATGTTACTATGATAGGGACCAATTGATACTGCAGCAGTTTGTCTAGACTCAATTTGGTATTTTCTGAGATTTAACTACTTAATGCTTACTTTTACTGCTCGTTCGGACTTAAATACATAGATAACTTCTGGGATTCACTTAAGTAGTTTTCAAATATTTCAAATTAACTACGAAGTTCCATGAAGGTATTATTATTTCTTAGTAATAAAAACTAATCAGATAATTAATATGAACATCCTTGGATAGTGTTAATTTACTATTTAGTCTTATTAGCAATTAACATAATATTTTGAATTTATAATTTTCCTCGCGAAATGCAATAATAATTTGTTTTGACTACCCAAATCTATGAGATATAAATAAACTTATATTCTGTTTGTGATACAAGTATTAATGAGTCCCGACGTTTACAGTATAATAATAATTTACATGATAGTATGCATAGTGTAAATGGATAAGTAATTTGCTGTCATTATAACTAATGGATAATTTAGTGAAACTGTTTGAAGTGAGGAAAATAACTTCAAGTAGAATTATTGTCTCCTGTTTTTGAATTCAATGACTACGGTTGATGAAGTTCATTAAATTTTAATCCTATCAACAAAAAATATCGTTCCACTATCTTTTGTGAATCAGATTATTTCTCATGCACCTTAGTACTTTATGGTTGTACCATAAACAATTTTGTTCTGAAGGATTTGTAATTAACAAATTATGTAGTTGACTGACTACAAATGAAATATTGATAAAATAAAAATATATAATTTGAAATGTTGATAATTTTAATAAAGATCGTGTTAAATTTATAGTTGGCTGTAAAAGTTTTAATAAATGTTACATGTTTTTTTTCGATTAAATGTAAATGGTATATATCTTTTTTTACATTATCTACTAAACTAGTTGTCCTTAACGATCTATATAATTTTATATTTTTCACATACGTTAAGGTTTTAGATTAATTTTAAGATGTTATATCATATTATTGACTTTTAATAAAACTTTAAAAACACCTATATGGGCATGAAGTGGCAAAAATATTGTTGCATTAGCCACATATATTTATGTCTAGTTAATCAGAATTATAATATCATTGTATTGGTTTATTATTATTTTTATACCCCGTAGTATATTAAGGGTTTTTAAATCGTACTATTTTCACCATGATTCTGTTGTTATTTCCCTTTATAGTTTAACAGTATGTTTTTCGTATTTCATCGTTATCAAAGGCAATAAATTTGTTTATCCTGTTGAAAAAATTTCAATCTCCGCTAAACAAATTCAGTTTTATATATACACTTTTATCACCGACATTGATAAAATTCCAAACAGGTATATTATATACAGTCACAATGTATACGAATTGTTTATATATGTTTATATATATTATATATATATAGAAAAAATTGAACGATAGTCATTGTATCGATAGAAGACTAATTATCTTCCCTAAAAATACAATTTGTATTATTTTTGAACGGTTTGGAATTATAAGGTTGCAATAGGTTTTTATTTATCCAATGACTAATGCTATATTCAGTAAAAAAAAATTTAAAAAGCGTATATTATTCCACCGTTATATACGTAGGAATACAATAATATAATATGTATGCGGGGGAAGAAGAATATAGTCACCGAGGTGTAATTAAGTCGGTTTTTGTGATCCAGTTTGTTAGCCGGCACATTAATGTAAATTATGATATTATGAAAACCAAGCGCCAGTTCACCGTTGCGGTGGTTATAAATAACGATATACCTCCACTCCTCGGCGTGATGCAATGGCTGCGCATTTTAACCAAAAATTGGTAGACGTGCCAGAATTATTACGTCGTTATATAGTACAACGGTCATTTAAATTGCCAAGACTTTTGTCACTTTCCTCACTACATGAAATAGTCACTGACAATTCCACACACGAATTTATAATATCGACAATAAAGCTACAACATTTATATTGTCTTAGAAGGGTTTATTTTTGCGTGGGCGTCTCTAGTCGGCGAATCGATGGGGACTAAACATGTCTCGTCTAAAATCGACAGAGGCGTTTGTACCTGTCGAGAAGTTTCAATTTTAACAGACGGCGTTCCCCGGGGACGACTTCATTAACCGGTTGATGTCGGTCGGCGATGAAAAGTTTTATGGGCGTCAAACGCTAAAATGTGCGTTGTGTGAAAATATGTGTTCGTGATCACGAGTTTTATTTCTATAGTTTATTTAACAACCACGTACAAAAATGATTTTTATAAAAACAATAACGTGATAATATGAAACGCGGACAGGAGCGCACAATTTTTACTCGGAAAATTCGGTTTTATTTTGTCCATTTTCAAAATCTGTGCTAAAATACTTAAATATCCCCGCTCAAACAATACTATTAATACGCGAGTGAAAGTAGTTATTCGAATGCGCACGTCCGTTTACACGTTACTTTGAAACTGTTATTGTGAACAAATAATATAATCGGAGGCTTATTTTTGTTCAATTGTTGTTGGTGCCGCCACCCGAGTTGACGCCTTCCAGCAACACAAAAGCGTAAAGGCTTACGTACATAAAATATAATAACATAATAACAATAAAAAAATTGTAATGCAATATAATGACATTAATTCCATGTTAATGAGTGCTGTGGAGTAAAACGAATAACAATATTTTCCAGCGTCGATACAACATATTATTAACACTAAATATGTATTCGGAGTATAAATAATATAACAACGCAAACGAAAATATTTTTCACAATAAAAATATGAAAAATATTCTCTTTTTGAGTTTTGTCAACACAATCGAAACACGAACAGAACGTTTTGTTCGAAAATGAAGTATAAGTTATCGTATTATAGTATTTTATTATATTATTAAATAATATAATACAAAAATAATAAAGCCAATAACACGGAAAACTACCTTAAACGAAAGTTTTTATAGTACTCTTAAGTTTCTTTTTTTAGCCGTCTTCATTGTATGTATATTCCCATAGAATTCAGAAAAATTGTAAATTAAAAAATGTAGTTTTAATTTTACAACTATGCACTATTTTGATGTTAAAAATTAATTGTGTGCATTGTTTGAAATTCATATTACCAAATAGGATTTTAAAAAAGATTAATTGAATTGTCACGAATAAAACGTTGATTAGAATCAGTATGTTATTATTATTATTTGTTATTTTTCGAAATTGTTTGATATATAAAATCAATAAAAAAAACATATTTAAGTTAAAAAAAAAATATTTAATTTTAATATTTTAGTAATTTGTAGTTGTGTTTTAAAAGTTTGGATATCTCGATTGAAAATTATTATTTGATTTATGTTTATAATTAAAAAAAAATATCAGCACAAAAAATTCAAAAGATTAATATGTAATTACGGGGGTCTAGAAGATAATAATGTTGTTTGGCAATAATATTATACACATTCGATCACTCTAAAATTTTACTTTTAAATTGAATTTATACTATAATAGTAATCTCTAATTATTATTTAAAATTGCAGATTAACACAAAGTTATGGTATACACATAACTTAAATTATATTCATGGTTTAAAGTTTCAAATTTTAAGACAATTGTCTAAAGTTTTACGTTTTAAATAACTAACACAAAGTGTAACAATACATAAATAACTTTAGTTTTCATGTAAAACGTCACTCGTAGAATAAATATTATTTTGGTATGCATAGTTTATCCAATTAATCAACTTGAATATGTGGAGAAGAATCAAAGTGCGGGAATATAGTGTTCGATAACATATGATACATGAATAACGAACAATGACAACAATAAATTGATGATATATTTTATAATAATAATAATAATAACAATAAATTCTACATTTCTATAAACTCTCTACAAAAAAATATAATGGGCAAATATTTTTTTATCGATTTGACACTTAGACTCATATACAGT
This sequence comes from Aphis gossypii, assembly GCF_020184175.1. NCBI lineage: Eukaryota > Metazoa > Arthropoda > Insecta > Hemiptera > Aphididae > Aphis > Aphis gossypii. The sequence continues at coordinate 53,043,358 of NC_065532.1, forward strand.
TTTGTATTTTTCAGATTCGAGTGTTTCAAGGCATTCATAAACAAAATATTGAACTCGAAGCTAGACATCTGTCGGTGAGTATTTTCTAAGTTTAACGGTTACTAGTTTTCATAAGAAAATTATAGTGTAGCAGGGGGAATACAAATAATAATAAAAAGTGTAAAACTTTTATCGAGTCAGTGACTGGAGTGAGTTTAAGTGTGAGCATAGGCATCACAAAAATATGTTTCGCCAAGATTATAAGTTGTCTATCGGTAGAAATTTATTTATTTTTTCCTCCGGTGTGGCAACCGAAGCGGGTTATTGATCGAATTTAGTTTTCCGAAGGTAAATTACTGTAACAGCGACCGAAGCGTGGAGGTGTGGGGGGCGTGTAAATTATAACCGTAATAATTTGGAATGAAAAATAAGAGAAACTATGTGAGTTAATTGCCAATTTTTGTTGACTGGTGGGTGGAAATATCGGTTCGTCATGTTTTTCGATGGCGAAGGATTGAAATCGTTGAATACGCGTGGGACAGAAAATTCCAGTTTTTACCCTTGAGACGCTAAAAAATAAAAATATTCGAATTAAAACTTAATACTATTACGAGCAAGTTTGTTTTAATTATTATTTCGCGAAAAAAAAACTCGGAAAAGAAAAAAATAAAGAATCACAGTGGTAGGCCGTTCGTTAGTCGGTTGAAAACTAAAAGTCTGTTTATTTGCGTCGGACGAATTTTGTGCGCCATTTTGAAATCCATTCACATGGAATAAGCTGCGCTCATTCTTTGTAACGTCGTCGTTCTTTTCCCTTTTTTTTTTGGTCACATTGACAAAATACATTTTTTCGACTTGTCCATAAATCATACGACAGCCGTACATGGCATCTTACACTCCATTCCTTGTTGAAAAGAGGGCAACGGGAAAATAATTCAGGCAAATCATATCAATTATTTACGAAAAAATAATATTAAAATGATTATTTTTATCATTAGAAAAAATAACCTTACGTGGCTAAAACTTACCATTGGGTACTGTTTGAGGATATATCCAAGTATTTAATTACGTAATTCGTCTAATTTTTATTAAAATAATAATAATTGTTTATATAAATTATGAAGTTTGTATATATATTATATAAGTATAACCGAGTTCGAATTGTTCTCTGAATACCAACTAAGGATACAATTGTAGATATCTTAAAATTAATATACCTAATGTTATTAAATAAACATAATATGTACACATTTTTCCCAGATAAATCATAAAGTATACTTATTTTATTATCGATTATTTGTACAAAATTTCAATCTCATATTGTTTTATTTGTATCTAAAAACGTATGAAGCCTTCGCAAATGCTATTGTTACAAGTGTATGCATTAGTTTTTCTCTAGATAAGATCAATATCGAAATAAAACGTTATAACTCTGTAATAATAATAAACCCATCTCAGAATATGTTACAAAGATACCTTTGAAATACAAGTTAAGAGTAAAAACAATTATTAAAAGCCTTTAGGGTCGAACTGAAATTTGATCGGAAACAATTCGGTGCCAACATAATCAAGGTTAATCTAATAAAATCAACTAGTAACGTCAATATTCGTTTTTGACGCTTCCGGAAGAAAGTCACTAGTGAAAACATTTCAATTTAAAATAAATGCTATGAATTAAAACCAAAATAGTATGCGTACAACAATAATCATCGCCTCTATCCGTCATTATAAAATAACATAAAAACTAAAGTAGTGACAATCAAAAGTAAAACATCAAATATTTTATTTATCACCATGATAACTATATGTTACCATAAGATATAATTGTATACATACATATTATATATATATATGTATATCACCATTAAAATGGAAAAACTAAAACATTTTAGCACTATCCTGGATAGCTGTGAGAATCATAATATCCGTTGACCATTTTTCTCTCGTTCGGTTCAATTTATTTCTTCAATAAACAATAAAATACAAAGTTATGTTATGTATTTAAATATAATATATATACTTATATAATAAACATATTAGTACAAATATTTTATGTTTCATTTAAAGACCAAGTTCAAGTGTAATAAATTATGTGCAAAATATTACTACGAGGTTAATATTACGCATTTTGTACAGAATTTTCATAGCACAAAAGTATAAATAGTACTCAAAGGTTCAGATTTTATCCGTTCATGGTTTTATCGATGTACCCTAGTTTTCTAAGTTTTGAAAAATAGTCAACTCCATAAAGTCTTTACAGCGTTCAAAATAAATTTGTCATGACTAGTAAAACTAGGAAACCAAATCTTTTTTTAAATAAGTGTCGCTACTCTGGTACTTTGATATACATTTAAATTTTAAATCATATGAAAGAATAAACAATTTTATTATCATCTATACATTTTTTTGTTATGTATGCGTACAGTAAGTAAATACCTTCATAATAATACGTGTTATAGTCAATTATACTCTAAAGTACATATATATATATATATATATATATATATTGTTTTAAGTTCTTCTTTTTTGTTTGTAAGTATTTATAAAATGTTTTCACTCATTTTTAAATAAAAAATAAATAACACAAATAAATTAAAACACAATAACTTATGTATTAAAAAAGATTATATTGGTTACTATTTTTATAAAGATATATATTTCCATTATAATATTTTTTAAATTGTCTAAAAGTGTTGAAGGTTAGTTATGTCCAAGGCATGAATTTATATGACGTTATATAAAAGTAAAAATATGTAAATATTTATATTGTATTTATTAGTACTGAATAAAAAAAACATATGAAAACATTAAAGAAATTATATTCATTAGAGTAATAAATTGTGTAACAAATATGATATGGCGATATCAAAAAATGTTTACCTATCTACCTGATGTGTAATATTACTAATATAACATTCACCGCATTGTCTAGGTGTAAGATTTAATATATTTTGAACTTATTTCTCATAAATTTATGATTATTGTTAATATGTTTGCGAATATGTATGTATAACAATTGAAAATATGTTCTTATTTTTAAAATATTCAAGAAAAATAAGTAAAATTTTCTTCAAAATGTGTAGTGCTGAATAATATTCATTTAATACATATTATTATATTTTATTTCAGTACAATCATGTATTTACATAAAAATACATAGTTATGACGATTATTTTGTTACTGTATGTAAATAATGTTCAAGTGCAATATTTATTAGAATGGATTTGAAATATTTTTAAAAACGTAAAATGAAATCCGGTGTTTTCGTTAAGTTATAATAATAATCATTATAATCCACTGAGCCTACATTTTTATTTGAAATTTTTTTTCACTCACTAAATAAAATGGGTCATTGAGTGTAACGCAAATTTACATGTGCAAATTTATCTGTTATAAAATCTTTAAAACTAAATGTGAGACATTCACTTAAATATAATTTGAATTGTTTATTCCTACCGTATCTAAAAATCATGACAACGCTTCTGTACACATACAAATGATCGAACATATATTTCGGGTGACAAATAGACATAGTTTTGACATAAATGTTTTTCGTGGGCAACCAGATTGTACACATCAGTCAAAAGAAATTGGTATTCAATCACTATGGCAGTTGTATTGAGATTGGTGTGAAATACAGGACAAGAAAAGTATTGCGAAAATTTAAAAAGTAATTTTGAAGTTTTTTTTCACTTTAATATTTAATAATATAAAATACATAAATAAATAAAATATGACAACCATATTTCTTCTCATTTAATTTATTCTCTTGATGGGAAAAAGAAAAACTAAACATTTGTTTATAAAGTCATAATCGTAAGAACATTGTTATATTATTAACAATAGCGTTATTGTTTGTTTGAAAATTCTCGTACAACTTTCTTGACACCATCGGAATATAACAATACTTATAATACGGTATCAGAAAAATTCGTATTATTTACGATATTATAATAGACTGATGTCCACTGCGTTTCAACGTATACTCAATGATTATTGTTGCGTTTCACGGTTTTGGCAAAACTTTTATAATTATGATTCGAAAATGAATAGCAGCAACGATTTTCAATTTATTTAATTATTATAATATAATTCGTAAAAATCGATCGATGGTGTCGACGTTGATTTCTACCCGTATTATTATAATGCACTGTTAAATCTCAGAATAAAATACGAAATCGAATACTCCGGGGGTACATGTTTATAAAATATGTGTACCTAAACCTAAGTCATTATGAAGACCGTTTTAATTAATTTTATAACAACGTTTATTCCGATAACGAACCACCACGTCGATCCTCTTATGAATTACAAACAGTCGTCATCGGTTTACCTCTTCAGGGATTTAAACTCGAAAGACATGCGTAACGTACGGGACGATGTAGAACGGAGCGGATTGCGGATGCGGGCAGGTATACACTCCACGGCAGCAAACACTCATTTGCATTCGGAGAGATAAACGCTGTGACCCTTTTCTCGGTCCAAAAACCGTCCGTCGCCGCCAAAGTCGCGAGTAATTCATAAATGGATGTACGTTCAAACGCGGCGCGGTCGGGTTCGAGAGAAGAGGGTAGGCCGCCGCCGCCGATAATGTACGGAACGACGTTATGTAGAGCGGCTTTTAACGTAGACCGAAGTCGTTAATTGTTCTTCTCTGTCTCCGAGGTCAACTTTACATTTATATATCGTATAATAATGTAATATTGTACTTCACTGAGTTATTTATAGTATTTAATTTATATTGTACAAATTATACCGTGGTAACGCGCAACCGTCTATCGTTGGAATTCGAAATTATAGACCGACTAGACACAGAACAATCGCGATTAATTCGATTCCGACGGACCGCTGTCGCTATAATACAACTGGAGTGCCGACTACGATGACAACGACGAGTGCGTCCCCCGCGTATCGTTATTAATTCGGCGGAGACCGGATCAGTGGTCGAGCGGACCGGAAGCGAATAGCATATACAACTGAATCCCCTACGTATTGGCAGTCGCGGGGTGCGCGAGCAATATACTATATACATATTGTACATACATACATATATATATATATATATATATATATATATATTATATTATATACTATCTAAGACGATCCCACCACATCGGTGATAAATGTTCGATCACGAATTCGGACATTCGGGCGCCTGCACTCCGACGGGGAGTAGACGACGGTGAGACAGGCGGCAGTGGAGTGGCGTATACCGCTCGGAAATGTTTGCCGACAAAAAGCTGCTTTCGTACGGCGACCACTTACCATTTAAATGGCTGTCGGTGCACATATATAATAATATATAAACGTATATACGGACCGGGATCGTGGTAGCAGGGAACCACGCGCGCGGGAAGAGCGGAACGAGAAAACGCACGCTCCATTAAGCTTTCTTTTCTTCGACCGCAGCGGCGCAAAAACGAAATTAACATTATTCGAAGACAAGCCCTCCAGCCTCCATACGCGGTGTGGTTCGGTCCAGATGACCCTCGCCAAGACTACGTGTGCCCTGGTGCAATGATGTGAATTCCGCCGTCGATGAACTGACTTTTTCACTGGAGACGAATATAGTTATTTGTGTTGCTGTTATAATATTGTAAGCATATGCGTGTACACAAAAAGGAATCACCGCCGCTTGAGTCAGAGAAATATATATGTTTTGTGTGTATATGTACAAAATATAGTACATACATAATATGTAGTGTATACTGTATAGTGAGAACGATGTTAAGGATTAAGGAGTCGAGGGAGCTTGACTGTCTACAAAGTTAACGACATGAGTCAAACAACAATCGTCGGACGGTGGATGAGGGGTGCACTGGTTGTTGTATATAGCTTATTTGAACTTCGTCTTAAATATAACGAGGATAAGAATAACAATATTATAATAACTTACATGTCGTATACTATTATAATATGTTATTTTGTCAGTCAATTGTGTCGTTTCAGCGCTTTGAAGAATATTTGTATCGTTGTAATTGCTCAGATGACTCCATTAAGAATCCAAACAACGTATTTGCATCGCGTCTGCAATCAATTGGATATAAAAGAAAAATAGTAAACGAACAGAATCGATTTAAACTCTTTTCTTTGTTTTTCTGTCCGATTTTCGCAGTGTGTATTTATTTAACTAGTTAACTGCGCGGGGGACAAACATCTGAGAATTTCGTAATGAACTAAATTTTACAATTTTATTTGTTGAAGCTCAGTATTTACTCTTACGATCTCTGTTCATTATGAGAGAATTATTTTACAAGCCATAGCATATTATTATTACAATTATTATGGGGTCACTGGAGTGACGTTAAAGATAAACGTGCATAAGACGTACACTCCGACAAACAAGATTATAATATTATAGTATCCATACCATACATTATTTAGCGATATAGTTGTCTTGAAACTCAACAAAAATGAAATGACTAGGAATTTATTTTGTTCGTTGTATTGCAATCTGTACAATTAGACTATATCATATATTTTTTTTTTTTGAAAAAAAAATATGCTTATAAAATAATTATACTTAAAATTAAGCTTTAAAACATGGTTTCAATAATAAGAAAAAGTTTACAGGACCTTAAAGTAAACTGTAGTAAAGTTCAATGTCTGGTTCTTAACCAAAAAAGTTTTTCATCAGTCAAACTAGTAGAAGTATGTGGTAGGTACAAACTTTAGCCAAATTTCGGTCTAGCTAAATCTTTAGAACTTTTTCTTTATAAGAATTAAAAAAATATATATTATATACCCTTTAAGTTATTCTAAAATAGGTTGTAAATTTAAGCTTATTAGCAGCATTTCAAATCTATGAACCATATGATTATTCCATGTTATATACGCTTTAAATAATTATTGGATTTCGTTTTCCAGTTAATTTTATTAGTTTATATTGAAAAAGCATTTCACATTAAATTTCTTATTATTATAATAATTTTAGTGTATTCTCTAATAAAACCAGAATGATATTTTTGTGGTAATACAAAAACGATTGGCTAGTTACTTGAAAATAGTGACGTGAGAGCTAGTAATTATTTCTATGGCGTTTGACAATAGAAACCATATTATTATTTAAAACGATATCGTTGACAATTTATCGATTAAAAAACTGTGGTGAAGAATCTCATCATGCTTCTGATACAACTCATATAGAATTAATATATATACATATTACATAATATACTGAATGATTCTTTTATCAAACAATACTGTTTATTTTATCATAGATTATAGATTGGGGGACGAGGTGGCCGTGCGATCTAAGGCGTCGGTTGCGGCGCAGCCGGTCGCTGGTTCGATCCGCGGTCACCGGGCGGCATTTTTCTTCGGGCAAGTCACGGTGTCCGAAGAATAAGTGCCGCCATCCCCCACCCCGGGGCATGGCAGAAACCTACGGGTACCCCATTAGAAATTCTGCCAAATAGGCGTCCGAACTAGGCCTTCGGGCCTACTCCCTGACTTTAATACGCCATACGAAAAAAAAAAAAAAAAAATCATAGATTAAAGTTAAATATTTTAATTTTCTATACATTATTTCTAATCTAAATATAATAACATTAAAAAATGTATAAATAATTTTATCGTTATCATTTTTAAAATTTCTTTATACACATAGGGTGATTATTTTATTAAATAACACTCGTTATTTCGAAATCTATAATGTCTTTGAAAACATTCTTTCTATTCGATTTCTAGTCGAAATAAAAAAAGATTTTTTATCATTATTTTTTTTAAAAGTTTTTACTTTTTTATTTGACAACTTATTAATAAAATAAAACAGCATATTTTTTAGAGTATTTTATCTGGGGGAGTAGCAAGTTATAAGTTATAAGTACCTATTTAAAGTTTATTTTAGCAGAATATTATAGACCAACGTTTTGAGTGGTATCATCTTACAACTCCACTCCCCCCAAATAAACTTTAAATAATTATTACTCATAAGCTGCTACCGTCTTAATTGAAAATTAAGTAAAAAAAAAAAAACATTTTAAAAAACATTAATAGATTTTGAAATAATGAGTGTTGTTCGGTAAAATAATTGCCTTATATATATTATTATACGAGTATATGATAGAAATATATTATCACCATTCACTGTTAACTTTCGACGGTGTTGGAGTGTTAATCGACTTCTGCGCAATTTTTTTTCCCCGTCGATTTTCAGTCGTACAACGTTTGCACTTTAATAAATGCCTGGGAACTGTATTATATATATAATATATATATATATATATATTGCTGAAATTCCGTGTTTCGTCAACCTGTCGAAAAGTTCGTGTGTACATTACCGGACAGTGATTAATTCCATGTACGCATTTTCGAACCAAGGTCCTCAACCGTTTACAACGAGAACGTCCGTCGGTCGAATACACCGTATAGAACTGTCATGATAGTAGCACTTCAGTTTATTCGAAAACAGATCGAGAAAAACCTTTAGGTGACGATTTATAAGCGCAATCGCTCTATACTCCTTTTTATGTATTACTATTAATAGTAATAATAATATAATGTATTATACTATAATTATATTTTGCGCTGTGTCCTACGTAAATCTCGCAAATCCTATGAAAAAGAAAAAAAGAAAATACGTAGATCACATCGGTGTGCAGCATACCACGACAATAATAGAAATCGTCTGTATCTCCGGATTAACACGGAAGGCGATCTAAACGTTTTAAACACGGACATTTTTTCCCTCTGAACATAATTGGAATGGCATTATCGTTTCTTTTAAAAAGTCAGTGATCTATATAGGCAAATATTGTCATACTTTGCACGTGTAATTGACAATCGTTTTCGAAAAGTGATCATATCCATTCGGTTACATAGTATACCGTTGTTCCACGTACGCTTGAGCGGTGACAGTACAAAGTAAGACTTGTGGTTGTAAATCACCACTGTAGAGGGTACCATGGTATCTAAATGCGGTATGCATGATAATTCCACTAGGGCATTATCAGCATATATGTATACGTATACGTATATTATATATTATAGGTCGCGAAAATAGTAGGAGCAATCGTATGAGTGGTAGCAGAAGTGTCTATATGTGTGAAATATACATACATATTACATATATTATATATATTAAAGCCTATTGGAACAGAAAAGTAAAAGTGTTTCGACAAAATAGATGTACGTATTTATATATATATATATATATATATTATACCTATGTATACTGTATAGTGATGCGGAAAACGCACAAAACCAGGTTAGCCACGGTGGTGGTGGATCGTGTTTCGAGGGTGAATTTATTACCTGTCGTCCGCCCAGCAGTGGTATCACCCTCGTGCTCCTGCCCCTCGAACGCCATCCCGTCGTCACGGTGCTCGTCGGACACCCTCACTATGCGACGTTGGCGGTCGACGAGAATTTATGCATGCCGCCGTTTGACTCAAGGCCCGTAGCGCGTATCCACCCACAACACACACACCATAACACAAAAACACGTTAATAAGACACTGACTCCATTCAGTCATACACGAATGTTGAATTATACTGATTACTGAATCAGACACATATATATATATATAGTGTGTATAAATGTGGGTATGTGGGTGTAATGTGTGTGGCTGCGGGGGTGGTGTCTTCGTGGTCAGCAGAGCGGCAAAGGTCCGAGTATGATGGTAGGGGCGTGTCGTTAAAGGAGTTATGGTGGGTGACTGCTGGGTAAGAAGAGCGTCAAACATTTAAACCTCAACCGACCTGCATCCGCTCATCCTTCGCGCTCTCTAATTATGTCACTGCGCATAATCCTTTGATCTCGTTAACTGCGGTATATAACTTACAACCGATGTGACCGGTAGGCGTCTTTACTCCTCTCCCTCTACACCCTTCACCACTTACAAACATACACCAACACAAAGTCAGAGTGCGGAGACGCCAAAATACTGTGAACGGCAACGATAAAAATAGTATTATTTTAAACTCTGCGCACACTGTGAACACCAGACTGGGGTGCGTGACTGTTATAATTTAGCTTCATACTATCGCTGTTAGCATACCACACAGTATTAATTGTAATTTTAAATGACGAAATTTGTCACTTAACGCTTTAGGTGAAACCAAAATTGTCAATAAAACGACACAAATTGTCGAAACATTTGTATACACTCTAAATAGTTTGATTTTCGCTTTCAATTTTATACATATAATAATATATTCGTACATCTAATTTGAATTTCGATGTATACTCATTTAAAATGTATACATTTTTTTTTCATTTGATAATACTACAGTTTGATTTAAATACATTTTCTCTTAGATCGTTTTCAAAAACTTGTAAATACACTTGAACCCGTGTACTCTAAACACTGCAGTACCATTTCACTTATGCTGCGATAGTGCCTCAAAACATTTTAATATGCATTTTTGATTTTGTTTGAAATGATATTTTAATGTTTTTCGTAAAATTATGTATTAATAAGTGTAATACACAACTATATCAGCCAAGACGACAAAACTACTGTTAAAGTATAAAATGCCATATACAAGTATACAATTAATAAAAAATCACGACAAAATAAGTTTCCTTGATCACAACTCGGAAAATGATCAGATCTAAATCACTATACGTATAATAATAATATACGTACATGAATTAATATCTGCCAAACTCACCAATTGGTATATTCATCAACTAAATTGCCAGTATTTAATCAATGACGGTGACGACTTACTGTAACAGTTGAAACTCAATTATCACAGTTTATTCCATAATTTCTTCAAATACAAATACTTTGACGAGCACAAAAGTAATTTCTGTCAGACTGAGAACGTTTTTTTAAGAAGGTCATGTATTATTAACTTCCTTAAAAATTATAAAATTAAAGTCAAATAAAAATATTGCAAACTGGTCATACTTATTTTTTTTTTGTTTTGTTGTGTTGTTCGTTAAACGTGAAAAATGATCTACATTATTCTAAGTCTCAAACTTTAAAAAAATTGTTTTTATTAATTATTCATAAATTCCAAAACTATACTGCTTATTGTGTATGCGGTTAAGGTAAATATAATTGTTTTAAAGTCTGTGCACCGTATAATATTAAATGTATTATAAAGATATGAAAACCTTTGATGTTTATAGTTGCTTTTCTACCAAAATATCTTAATTTACGTTCCTCAGAGAACGGATTAATAATATTAAAACAACGAATAAATAAACATAATATTAATTAAATTTATAATTCTATGCTGTTTTGCTCATGTATTTGAAACATTTTATTTTTTGTTTTGTAGTGTATTATTTAATTATTAATGTCTACTATATATTTCAATATACTTGCATACTGTTAATGTATTCATTTCGAAAATCCCACAAAAATGTTTAACTCTTACTGTTATAATAAAAAAATCAAACTTTTATGAGTAGGAAGTCTTGTTTTAAAATAACCGCGTGCATAACAATATATTTAATTTTTAATGATATGCGTTGACTGCATACAGCTGCTGATTTTCATTTGTATGCTTGCATTTTGTTAATACTCAAAGTTATTAAAAAAACGTAGAACGCATTTTTATAATAATAATAATTATAATATGTAATAGTATATAAATTATATATTCAGTATAATATGTACTGTATATTTATATTATAAATTCGTTTTAAATCTAAATTGAATCCAAATTGAATTCTTATTTTTTTTTTCAATTTTATAATATACTGAAATATAATTTCTAACGTTACAATAGAACATATTTTAACCATAGGTTATATGAGATAATTCTCGTGTCTCGTTTTTTGTATTTTAATACTTTTTTAGATGGTTTGTTAGATTTAAATCAAATAATGAAATTTAAAAAATCATTTTTGTGCGCCTTTCGAATATTCTACATTACAATATCTCATACGTCCATTACACAAACTCAGTTGAGTTACTTCAAACGATTTGCACAAAAGTGATTTAAACTTAAATAATGTATTTTTTATTTTTTTCAAACTTCTTAGTAAATCTTAAATAATGTGATCAAAGTAGAAATAATTTACTTTGTGGAATAATAGAGAATCTAGCACAATGAAATTATGATAATTTTTCTTGTCAATTTATAATGAAGTTATAAGTATTGAAAACTAAAATATCTTAACAAAATTATATATAATTATGTTTTTGAATAAAAACTTAACGTTATGTCTTACGAAGAACTAAAATTATACTTTTCTATACCTTATTATATTATAATGGATACCGATTCATAGATTTTATTATCGTTTCAAGTAACTAAAATAAGTCACGTATTATCACTACTCACCAGTTGTATGTATTACAATATTACAACCTAGTACCAACATTTCTTCATTTTTGGTATTTAAATATTTCTTTGCGTTTATTATACATTTAAAATATGATCATAAAAAATGAGTCTATTATAAAATGTATGATATAATTTATAAACTAATTTAGTTTATAGTATCGGTATATCGATTAAAACAGTTTTATAGAGTCAATGCTACAATATACATATATTATATTGTCATGTGTTTATACTTACATATTATATAATTTTTAATTTTTTTTTATTATTATTATTATTTATCTATTCTAGTATTTATCTGTTGAATATTTTATTTTAGTTTCTCAACATAGCCCAATTTATTATGAAAATGATTTAAATTATGCAATTAAATTGATATATATTAAGAAGTTATGAATTAATTATACCATCTATCATATAGTCATGCAATAAATTTATAGGTATTCATTAAAACATATAATTTTTAGAACTAGTTTAATAATTTTACTGTTATGAGTTATTTTATAAATTTTCCACTATTGCCGTAAACGTGTAAAAGGTACATTTAGTTGTCTCACATAGGTTAGGTTAGGTTAGATACGTATGACACATATTGGTGTTAAACCTTATATTATTAGGAGACAATTCAGCAAATAGTTGATGTTGATTTTTTTTTTTTGCATTGACTTTATTGATTAGATGATTAAAATTATAAAACCACTCGTAGCACCCGAAATGTTTGCATTTGGTATTATCTACTCTGTGATACTAATTGAAAAATAATTTAGAATTGGATACTATTAGCCAGGTATTTTGTATATAATTAATGAAATGTTGATTTTACTCTTAACCGTGTATGAAAACATTTGTTTGTCATTTTAAACTTGGTATACATTAGTGTATATTGTTAAATTTATTTTTATAATTTTTTCTTACATCCTATCGGAAGTATTTATTTTAACAGGCTTTTGAAGCTTAACTTTATTACGTTTTACGTACATATGTTTTCCTGTTTATAGAAATAATTATAACATAAAATAACATCATTCATCTGGTTTTATTGTAAAAATATATATATAAAAAAAAGTTATAATATTATTATACATTGTTTACTGACTTATTCGACTTCGATAAAATAAAAATAGCCTTTTAAAATGAAACGATTATACTCTATTATACAATAATATACAATAACAAAAAGTAATAGATTACGTTTTATTATAGTGAATAATATACATAAAAAAAAAAAATAATAATAATAATTGATAAATAAGTGGTTATTTTAAAACCCACAACTCACAATTTGATAATAAATAATTTTATATATTTGGTAAAATTATATTACAAAATATTTATGTTGCATATAATAATAATGTATATTCATTATAACACTAAAAATATGTTTTTATTTATCTATTAAATGTTTATAAATAATTTTTATTTTCATAACGAGTATGATTCAATCAAATAATCTTATTTTTTTTTCAAGTAAAACAGTTGGATAGAAATATTTAAAATAATGTTATAAATATACTAATAAAACAATATATTATATTGATTTGTAATATTCGTAGATTTCATTACGGTTCGGATTGTATATTATGCAAAACATAGGGTAATTTATATTATTATAATTTTTTAATGTAGTCGATTTTAATAAGCAACGAGAATGATTCCGAAAATGATTACATCGCAAAAATCATCTGAAACCATATCAAACGATAAGTGAAAACATATATTTGGTACAAAAAGAAACAAATCTTGAACTAATATTTGATAGTAAACGTTCCTATAAAAAAAAAAAAATAAATAAAACTAAAGTTAAAGCTTCGAGTGATTTCGAGGTCAATCGAGGACCGTTCAATTAGTTAAAAGGAAACTTCAAATGTAATCTAACTTTCTTAATGTCTAATCAAGACTTGGAGTGCAATAAACGTAGCGAAAGCACATTGTATATAATACATGTATTATATAAGAGTGTATATAGTGGGCACCAACGATATCGGGTCAAGTCGTATTCGGTGGTGTCCCAATTACGCGTTTAACGGTAATTTCTTTCGACTGCCCCACAGGTTAAAATGTATAGTGCCTAAGGTCGACGCCTTATTTTTACCTTGTCCGCGGAAGAGTGGCAATCCCAGGAGGAGCGTACTGAAAATAAAAACAATAACAATCGACGAAAACGTTTTGGACTATGCACTCAGTGGTCTCTCGTAGTAAACGCTCTGCAAATCGGTCTAGTATACAGAGCGTATCGATGAACTGGTGTAGTATCTATAACAACAACACTAAACTTTTTCTATTTTAACAATAAAGATAAAATATTTATGTATACATCAGTGTTTTAGGTCAATGAGTGTAAAAAATTAAACATATGAAAAAACATTTGCTGATGTTTTTTTTTTTTTTTTAATAAATACTTGAAAATTTACCGATATAATATTATATGATATAAAATATCGAGAGTCGATTGACGGTGGTCGAAGAGATAACGAGTATCGTTGTGGTTAGCCTCCATGTGTGATATCGTATATTAAACTATAATCTTTTTTTTTTTTACTGACGTTAAATCTCGTTGGTATACTTATTTTTTTGTCTGAAACGCCGATCTCTTAATGACGGGCGGGCGATCAGCGTTTCGGGAATGTCTACGGGGTCGGGGTCTAACCGAAATCGTTTAAAAACGATCAAACGTCGAAGCGGAGGTCTTTGACTACCCGCACCTTCATTCCCTTCTAGAGTATCGACTGTAGAATAAAAAAAAAAAATAATACCTCCCGGGATTTTTGGCTCGTACTACACATTATACGCGAACGCACGCACACATGCGCGTGTGATTCTACATTGTTTTCTTTATGTTGATAAAAACCCTCACACATACCCTTGTCATCTCGACCATCCCTCTATCTGTACATCCACATCATCACTCCCATGTCATAACCGACCTTGTCACGATGCTCCCGTGCCCATACCATTATGCATTTAGTTCAATGAGCCAGAGACTAATAGTCGATTACATCCACCGTATCGACATAAACATGTTTATGTTGCCGATTTTTCGCATAATTCGATATCGTGAAAACAGGCTGCACTCCCGGAGGATGGCTTAAAGCCGATTTTGTTCGTACGTCATCAGATAGCTTAAAGAATAGGTAAATTATAATATTTTATATCGTATCGATCCGTAATGTCTGACTCGGACATGAACTACTTACCCAACCGAAGTCGTCACGTTTGGGTTTTCGAAACCAAGGCGATAACGGCACGACTACGTTTCGTTTAATATAATAATAATTTTGTTCGGTAAAGCATTTTTTCTTTATTTTAATGAACACTCATGCAGAGGCAAATTTACCTTGCAGCAATTGCATACTCCCTTAATATAAATATGCATTTTTTTATAATGAATATACTCAGTATTGCAACACTTAGTAAATAGTAATACACATAAAAAGTGGTTGGCAATCTTTTTCGACTGTTATGCTTTAAAAAAACCACTTTTATTTTTAATTATGGAAGCGTCCTCTCCCTTTTATACTAAAAATAGTATACCTCTCGATGCAACAAAAAACTGATTAGAAGTAGTAAATAAAATAAAATGTATTCGTTAAATTATAATTTATATAAATATAACATTTGTAGATTGAAATAAATAGCTGAAACTATAAAGTATTGAATTGAATTGTCTTTTTGGAGCTAATCGTAAGGAGTATAATAGTCGCACGAGCCAAATGTGGTCATCAGGCCATAGGTTGAGACCACGGCACACAAACCATAAAAATCGTAATCAGTTAAATGGTCAGTGTATTTTGTTAAAGTTTTTTAAAATTATTTTTTTTTCCTGAACACAATATTATACACCAGTCAAACCGAATAAGCCGATTTAGACAGCACATGGATGTTATAGTAATAGTATAATGAATGTAACATAACGAAAAAATATCAGGACACACCTTCGGAAATCAATTTAATATTTATTAATTTCCATCTTTGGCCACACCGTTATTTACAATATCTTATTAAACGGAAACTAATGCTTATGAATAAATAATAATTACTCTCATACCGAATATAATATATGAATGTTAGACGACTTTTACTGTGGTATGTCTCGTTAAGTTGTCTGAAATGTACGAGATTTTAATGTGAAAATATAAAATCAATGAAATAAAAATATTTGAACGATTTTTTTTAAACCTAACATTATTAAGCTTATATTCTTTGACCATATTTCTATCATCACAAACCGGGTTTTTTTTCATCAAAGTCTATTTTTAAACTTATCTAAATTATATTAACATGATGGTAAAATAATCGACATTAAAAAAGTATAAATATTAAATGGTTTGCTTGCATACCGATAACGTTTTGCTGGCACCAGTTTTGGCTGTAATGCAATCGAAATGGATAAAATTTCTGTAGCATATAAACTGTCAGTGAAAATAATAATATTATCAGTACGTTTTGGAATTTCGCTTGTTAAAAATAGTTCAAATAGCATAATAAAGTGTATGCAGTGTTTTTTGGCGTATCAATAGTGCATCACTATCGAATGAATATAAAGTACATATACGAAACGTAGTCTGCTGCCAATTCGAGCTACAGTTTTTTTTTTCTGTGGTTGGTCATTAGTAAACATTGCATAAAGTATATTATACATGATATATATAAATCATGTAAAATATTTAGTGTACCCACGCACATAGTACAATCAAAAATTAAAGCATTTTATCGAATTACCATGGCCATAGGATGTGTGGAACCTAACTCCCAGTAATCAATGATATTTTGTTTATATATTTTTTTCTCTACATATATTATATTCGCACACAGTCACATCTATAATAGTAGCGGTAGTACACGGTGCAGAAGTGTGTTTTGTACCCCATCGCCACTACCGTCCGACAACACCCTTTGTGGCGCTCAGAAGATGAAGAAGGAGATAGGCATCTCTAAACCTAACGTCTCGGATCGTTAATACCCGCCTTTTGTTTCGCTCGACGGCCAAAATCCTTCTCGCCGCATTTATACAGCTTTTTCACCCCCTGGTAAATGCCCCGTCGTTTAAAGCTGCTTCTCCGGACTCGAAACTTGTCGCCGGTAAACAAGATAAATTATACTCGCGCGACTAGGTCATTGCGGCTGTGTGTGTGTTAGTCAGTGAGTGAGGGCCGGAAGATGTCTTTACTCTTCCCGCGTCGTCATCGCCGCCGCCATAGTCGAAGTCACGCATATTATAGTCATTGGCTTTTGGGCAAAAAAAAAATTCCTCCACCCGTGGACTCTGAGCAGCACCAAAAGCTACTGACATAACCGCTGTTGAAATTAATAATTCAAGGGGTGTATAATCTTGACAGACTCCTTGGCGGCGGCGGCGGTGGAGGGTTGAACCGACTGGCTACGGCGGCGACGTTACTCCTCGACCGCGCCACCATGTCCGCCGCCACTGACATTTGCGGCGCCCGCAAATACAAAACGAAAATCAATACACATGCACACACACGCGTACGCATTTTTACATACACATTGAAAAAAAAACACAAAATAAATAAATAAATTGCGTTCACTACGCTACCGTAACACCAATCATCTCTCTTCATTATATCCGAACTCATACGCATACAAGCATACACAGACTATAGGCCATCGTATAAGTGCTATACAATGTCGGCGTGGGCTCTACCGGACTGACAACGGTTGTTTTTCATTTCCCTTTCCCACTACCCTGTCAAACTCACCGTGAATCTCACCCCCAGCAACCCCCGAGCGTCAAGCGATTTAGACATTTTAATGGAAGTTCCGTGTGTGGGGTGCACCACGTTGCCAACCCTATATATATTATAGAGGTGGTCCGGTGGTGTGCTCGTGTTTTCAGTCCTTGTGATATTGTCGCGTGAGTACTGTAATATTATAAGCCAAAATTGATCAAACTGCACACACACACGTTAACAAAAATGCACACCACATACATTCACTTAGGCGTTACGTGATAGTGCAAGATTACCCTTTGTTGTTGTTACTGTGTATCGTTTTTATCGTTTTTTTTTTTTTTTTTGGTCGTCGTAGTTAATACAGAAGTATAATATATTAATGGTGGGTGTATTGTCGTCATGCAAGTCACAAGACATTACGGAGATTTTAAAAAGTAAAAAATAAAAAATAAATAATAGCATATAGCATTATAATTTTTGTATCTGGATTATACATTTTACAGTTAGTAACGACATTTTAAATGAAAAACTAAATTGCGAGTAGGTACACATGATTTATTGAAATCTCTTCATGAACCGATATTAAAAAAATCGCATTTGAAAAAATATGTTTTCCTTATGACGAAATACATTGATCTTTCAACGGTCTAACGACCAAGTTAAACCACATAAAACGAACGGTTATTCTAATAATAATACTACTAACGAAACAAAAATTTAAATAAAAACAAAAAAAAAATTATACTGTGCTATTTTTTTTTTATAAAGTAACACTTCTAAATTTTAATCTCACAATGCTAACTTACCATCAAAACATTTATTTTATAAATTAATACAAGTCGCAAAATTTTGATTATCTATAACTTAGTATAACACATAATATCGCTTAAATTCTAGGTTTTACTAATTTTATTATAAATACGTAACTACCAACTTTACTTGAAATGTTTAAAAAAAATTTATTTCGTTTTATTTAAATACTGTTAGTATCTTAAATATATTTATTTAATTTTTATATATTATAATATATATAGTACAAATCCCCTAGTTGAGTAACTGAATTTATATTCACGGTAAATAAATAGATAAAAAAAAGTAAACTTCACGGATAATGATAATATTTTGTACAATCTCTCGTGGTAATTCACCACTTTATAATAGTCAGAGGGTTGAGCCAAATGATTTGAAAACAGTCCATTATCTACCAATAGATATGGTGTAAAACCACTTTGTTTTCGGGTGATCATCCCTCACGGGGATCGATTTGGTTCACGGAATATCGTGGTAATTTCAGGTATGATTGTCCTGTCGTCTCACCACGGTTACAGACTATATAGTTAAGCTTGAACAGTATGCTTCATGCTAGTTTATTGTACATACTATGACAATAACGACATTGTGGTACAAGAAACTATAGTAAACTTACGCATCTTTGGCTTGTATCCGGTGAAGACCCGTAAACGTGCAGGACTATAATAATATTTTGCGTAAGGTTAACTGTGTGCGTACCTACGGTATTCTGAACGCCGTCGGTCGGTATTATTTTAGTGGTTTCAGTTGCCTACGACAAAAGGCGATGGGTAAAGTACTCGGCCGTAAAAATTTAAATGAAAAACAATAATATCGCGACTTTCTAACAACGAAAGAAATATCGTTTTGAAAATAATAAAATTGCCGTCACCCACGTACTAGCAAAACTAAATTATTCGTCGTGCGAAATGTGTTAAATGCATAGACACGCGTCGCCGTTTGAATACCGTACAATATGCATGTGCGCGTGTGTATAATACTATTATTAGGTACATCTACATAATATATATTATATGTATGTGCCGTATACACGCGTAAATCCTCCACATCCACGGGCGTGTATCGCACTATTGTAAATTGCCAAATGGCGCTAAGTGTTTTCGTGTATAGAAATTACGAGTGTTAATGTTTTACCGAATAATTTGCGCACGCGTTTTTGGGAATGTATACAGGGTGATTCACCAAGTACGCACAATATACAAACATTTTCCTTTAGTAGGCAATGCAGTTATTTGACATCTGATTTTCAAAATTTTTAAACATACTCTAAGTGATCTTTAAGACTATATTTATTGAGATGATAATAAAAAAAAACATTCACACGAGTTGGTATATAATATATACAGGACACTCCTTAGTAGTATAGTCAAATTTCAAGAAATAGAGAATTTGACTTTTAAATTTAAAAATTCCAAATTCAGAAACTAGAATTTGAATAAATTCATTATTAAATAAAAACATATGGGTGAGAATGCTTGGTGAACCACCCAATATACTTTAAATACATTATACACATTATTACTTGACACGATAAAACGAGTCGCATTTTTGGACTTGAATTGCACATCTACAACGTATTTCGAGTTAGCTATTGTATTATTGTTTTACAGTAGTTGCGGTCTACGTATAGTGCAATTATTAAATCGTCGGAATAATACGAAATCGATTACATACTCATTATTTATTTGACTCATTTGTAAGGAAGTTGTTTTTATTTTTTCGTTCGATTCTCGATGTTTTTTACATACGAACTCGTTATTATTATATCGCGATTAAAAGCGTGTTGAACGTATTACAATATTATAAAGGAAACCGTAGTAATTAGTAACGTAAAAACTAAAACGTGTTCACTTTCAGACGATTAAAATTACTCAGGCGCAAAATTTCCACTTGGAATTAATTGTCGAAAAATAATGTTATATTAATTCAACGTTAAACTAAACGCATACAAGTCATTATATTTTTCACGATCGTCGTGGTCGGATAAGGCTCAATGTCAAAACTAATGATTTAATGCGTTATATAATATGTCTTTTATATGTCGTGCCATAAATCTCGAACAGCTACGAGTCGACCTAATCGACGGCGAGAAATTCGATATAGTAATAATTATAACAGCGTCACTTGTCCTTTTCGAGCAATAAAATTGCAGTATTTCACCCCTTCGACTTAAACGTATTTCATATTAACCCCATAGCGAGGCTATATAATTTACGAAGGCTAATACGAACTACGAAGTTATATCAGTTATTATAATGTGCAATTATATTTTATAGATAAATAATGTTTCTATCAAAATACATATGATAATTTTGTTAGGTGGATATCACACTCGTGTATATGTGACTTGGACTTACTAAGTACAAAATAGTAAATTTGTGTTCAGTAGTTCTAACTTTGTGGAATATTATCGTTATAATAAGATGAATTACACTTATTATAAAATTGCAATTTAAGAATATAATCTATGTTTTCGGGTGGGAAACAAATATTTATAATTCATATGTTTTTTTCAGATATTTTCATTTTTTTAAACTTATGGCTATGTAAAATATCAGAAATTTAAAAATTATTATAATTTTTTTATGAATTAAAATAAGTAAGGTTAACCATATTGTATAATAAATAATAATGTTCATTAAATTTAGAATAAAATAAATTTAAATAAACAATAAAGTTTATATAATTTTTTGTTTAACGAAAAATAAACTAAATATTTCATTGCATAGAAATTCTGAGGGTTGGTGATATCAGCCAAAAATAAATAATATGTAACAACTTTTTATATATTTTTGTCAAATTAGGGTATTTAAATTGCGTAATACGTACGGAATGGGATTTTGAAAAGTTAATTTTCCCAAGAAGTTTCAGAAAATAAACTCTTCAAAGTTTTCCGTAAACCTTTTGCTCGTTGTAAATTAGTAATAAACTTTAACCGTCCTAATATGTTCTAAAACTTCTGAATCCGCGATACCGCGACGCCGAGCTTAAATACTCGAAATGTATCTTAAATGAGTGTTTGTAATATGTGCAATATTTAATACATAGACATTTTTATATATTTCCGTATTATTTTGTTGGATTGAACGTCATATGAATATATGAGCAGCATGTTATCATCGTATGTGAATATTTTATGGTCATCGCATTTCATAGTTACAATTATATAGTGTAAATTAAGTATTAACATGTATATAAGTATGTTCATTGTACAGTCATACCGAAAATACATATAATGCACTAATGGATGATACAAAGCGTATAAATGTTTGCGGGTTTTTAAAACAGGACGGAACGACCTCGACGGACGTGGTCAAAATGAAATCGAATTCTTATGGTTATACGCACCTAATATACCTACATCGCATGGTTGAAATATAAAAAGCCCCAAAATGTTTGAAAAATTTGTGGAATTGTGTGGTCGTTTTTTTTTTTTTTTAATTGGATCGTATATATATACAGTGCACATGCTCGAGAGCGCATAACTTTCGTTTCCGCGTAGTCGATTAAAATGTAAAAAAAAATTACGTTGACACGTATAATATGAGCGTACAAAGTACACCCAACGACATGTCAGAACTGATTGGGTACTTTATTTTTCACTCGAAAATTTAATTTGAATTTATAGCACCGCGAGCGTGCACTATTCGCTATTATATGCGTCGCTTCTAAAATCGCTCTATGATTAACAACAAAAGATTTTTAAATTAAACTTGCTCAAAGACAGACGAGGACAATTCTCCAATTTCCCTAGACAATAATTAAATCTCAGCGTCTGCTTAGGTACAGTTAAATACTTAGGCCTATAATTCGAAAACAAACTAACCTGGTTACATTCATTGAACAAAGATCATGTTCAACAGCTGCCTCCCTTTATTTAATAACATTTTTAATAAGTTCTTATAATTCAATCTAAAAACAATAGCTACCATAAATTACCTAATTTTAAAACATATCTGTATATATTATGATGAATATTTTTATTTTTTTGCTCAAAGAATCTGACACTAATATAATTCAAGTTTTTCAATCTAATGTAATTTACTTAATCACTCATCTTCCACCACACATTCTAAATAGTATATTACATAAATATATTTCACATATCTCCTATATAAGCGTCATAGAAAAACAATACTTAAACATATTCTAAATCTACTTTATTGGATAATACAATTCACTCATTTCTAATATTTTCGTTTACCTCTCTCTCTCTCTTTCCGAAACTCTTCAGAGAAAATTAAAATAACATGAGAATTTAATTAACTTAACTAAATGACATCTTATCAACTACTCAAATAATTAATAAATTAGATAATGGAACTTCTATTTCTCTCCAGTAAGTTTTTAATTACTAATATTATCATGTGCTTTTCTCTCTATTTAATAATATTTATTATATTAATTATTTTTATTTATTATAAAATCTAAAATGAAATTGTATAATTATATGCTAGTTTCACTGATAGCCTATTACTAAATAACACCGATAAAAACTTCTCATTGTTTAAATGGATAATACTGTTATATAAGCAAGTTATGGTTATCTATAAAAATAGAAAACTATATGCAATCATATACCACATATTATACACTATCTGGGCTTTCAATCACATTTACCACATTTTCATAGACATTTACATAGCGACTTGGACAGATTTTCTGTAAAATCTTACTCGCTTAGTATTCGATCACACAATAATAATATTATACAAATACGGATCGAATACCGTGTTTTTTTCGCAGAATATGTAGTATTATGTTATCGTATAAAGTTGACATACATATTGTGATGCAAATCCGGACGTTGAGTATAAGACCCGTGACACGAAGGTCGCGTGTATTATAATATATTATTATTACTATCATACATAGGTCAAACCCAAAATGGTATACGTAAATATCGTGTTTTCACACGTTTGCATGAGTAATATTATAACATATTGTCGTGTCCGATGACGAAGGTGGATGACGTTGTAAAAAACACCCAGGACGGTATAATAATATATACATTGTTATAACGATAAGGCGACGAGCAGTTTGTGATATTACACGTACACTACATATAATAAAATCCTACATAATATATTGTAGTTTATTCGACCTCGATCCCTGCCTTATACAACCACCCACATAGGTCATGGCTTGGACGAAAATTTCCGATTAAAACCCTCAAAGTTTCGCGAGGCACGCGTACGAAACCATATTTTCCCCCGAGGACTCGTAAAAGAGGAAATAAAGATACAACCGGAAACTTCGTTTAATCGTCCCTAAACGCCGTTACAATTTTCCACTGGACCCGGAGGTTGGGCTACGTTTTTTGAGAATTTAGTGCGATCTCCGTTTCTCCACACATCTGGCTTGCTACCCATCTACATTTTTTTTTATCATTATTACCGTGCGGCTAAAAATATTAAAGAATTAAAGTTATCTTTCACCGGCTCTGCGTGTACCAAACACATTGCACATGCTCATACACCCGTGTTAGGTGTAAATAATAAGTACGCGTAAATAAAAGTTTTGTATATTCAATAACATTTGGTTTCGTAACTTAACCTTTTTAAACGGTCAATACGCTAATAAAGGTAGCGTTTGGCGTGATGGAAAACATTGGTATCGCGGCAAACGGTTGTTGTGGTTTGTTCCTTTTTTTCGTTTTTCCCTGGTGTTGACATAGTGGTAAATTGATCAGTTTTTCATCGCACACAAAAACTGTATATATATGTATACTCGTATACTTGACTTTGTATAATACTAGGGACGTGAAAAGAACCCACAGGCTTGTTATCCAATTCCCCTAAAAGCTTCTTTAGGCGCGTTTCCTTCACACTCCTATACATTTTAAAGTGACCAACTACTGGGAATGTATCTACTATATTGAGATGATCGTACTACGATTACACTGAAAATATTTTTCCTATTCCACCACTAACCACGGGTTTCGTTATATTTCCGCTGTATGTTTTGTTTAACTGTATAATATAATATACTGGGTGATCCTACACTGCGGTTTACACTATGTAGTATTAATTGTTTACGCTATATATTCACCAATAACATTATTGAATATCATAGGAAAATTGAGTGTATGTGAGCGTGTGTTGTGTGTGTTGTGTTGCTCTAGTGAAGACTTTACAAATCGATTCAATTCATCTTCACAGCAACACCAACTCGAAATGTGTCAAAAAGTTTTCAACATACAACCGGTGACGGCGTCACTGAGCTCGACCACTAGGACGAGAGAAATGCGGTCAGAATCCTGTGTTTAAATGTATGTGTACCTTCCAAGAAAATGTATGTTATTTGCTCGCGCGTAAAAATCTGAAGGAATTAGTGTCTGTGGGTTGCGGGAAAAGAGCAGGTTGTGAATTAACCGCGTACGAGCCGTATAAGAGTTTATGTATTATTTTTATTTATTCGTTAGACTTACTTGATTATAATATTACAAAATAGTTTGTTATACGATAATATTATTTCGCTAAATATCGAAATTTACGGCAGCCTATGTACAGTAAATTATATTGTAAAATGTGATTATTTTTTATTTTTATTTTTACTACCTGACAATAAATATAATAAAGCCACCGCAAAATAACATTTTAAATATTTCGTTTCATTACCTTCATAAATATATATACATTTTACAATTTTATTTCGTTTGTTACGTAATAAAAAATAATTAACATATTATTGTATCAAGGTTTTTGTTGGTACATAATAAAAAATATGTTTTTATTTATTTTTTATTACCATTGTTTTTCAAAACATCAAATTTAGTTAAATACTTTTGTGTTTAAATATTTATTTTTAAATATGACATGCATATAACTGGATCGAGAACGAGTAAATAATATCATTAACAGCTAGCAGCCCACGCGTTAACTTTACATTATTATTAACACGTTTAAATTGCTCACGAGCGTTAAACACACATGCTGCGGTAAATATTTAAAAACAAAAAAGGTTGGTTGCATATCACCAAAAGTTTTTTTTAACCACAGCCGTCGAATCCTTGCGCGTACACATACCTTTAATATAGTACCTATGTTTTTTTAATATTACTTTATCATCTTCGTCGTGTTGAAAATCACGTATAAACAAACGCGTGGCATACTAACGATATCGAACTTATTTTATCATTTATATTCATCATTATAATAGCCACTCAGACACAATACGGCCATTTCGAGTCATAAATATAATATTACGCAATAATAACCCACTCCCGAAACACAATATTAAATTTGGCACACTGCAGCTGTTGGCTATACTTAAACATTTGTCATTCATGTATGGCTTTTGTGTACAGTTGTACCAGGTTGTGAACATATTATAATATAACGCGTATTGGTCACGAGTGGAACGGAACGATGACATCGAAACACAACATTAAAGAGCGAGACGAATAAATTACTATATAAATTGTTACTACTGTTATATAATACTACATGACAGAACATGGTGTATAATACGTGTATAAGATTTGTATAATACTTACACACAAAGAGTTGAACTTTGAAAGTTCAAATTTAATCGAATATCGATCTGCGATTTATTGTACATATTAAGGAATGTATATTATTAGTTTGGTATGCATTTGACATGAAACTTCGTCAATATAAAGTCGATCTAGTCGCCTTATATTTTACTATTTTAAAATTTTTTTAAAAAAAAAAATCATTTTCTTTTATTGTCAGGTATATTATACATTCGGATTTAGAATATTTATTCATATCGTTAACATTTTATTCCCCTTACGATTTG
Source organism: Aphis gossypii (assembly GCF_020184175.1). NCBI lineage: Eukaryota > Metazoa > Arthropoda > Insecta > Hemiptera > Aphididae > Aphis > Aphis gossypii. The sequence goes on from NC_065532.1 coordinate 53,069,850, forward strand.
TGTCTTTCATTTAAGTATTACACGATTCAGAAATATGTATAGGTTGTATTATAATATAGTATATTAGTTTTTTAGATAAAATTTAATGGTGCATGTGTTGCCTTGCCAATACCTCCGATACAACATGAATAGACAAATATTGCACTCTCACATATTATATTGATCCCCAGATGACTTTACAGACAAACTAAATTACATTTTTATGTACACGCTAAAGCGAATATAATTTTATCCGGATCGCTAAGTTCATCTTTCACAGTCAACAACCACGTGCATGTGCTACGTAGAACATATTAAAAACAAGAGAGGCGTCTGTATGTATATACCTACGTAGGAAAACAAATTTAAACACAAAATTGTTATAACATTATTGTTTATCGATAAAATATTGAAACGGAATAAATAATAAATATCTGCCAAAAGGCGTATTGTACTATAATGATGTAGGTAGTTATTATATTATATAAATATTCCGGTAAGTTAGTGAATACTTGTTACTTAAGTTAAAGGTTAAGTGAATATTTCTCACACTTCCGTTATTTGTTATTTGCAAAAATGATGCAATGTTAACAATTGAAATCTAATTTAATTTTAAACTATAACTAAAAAGTGTCTATGGTCGAGTTTAAATAATGTATAATACAATAAAGAAATAATTCAAGTTACAAAATAGTAGTATTATACTTTATCACTTCAATAATTTGAATTCGTACAGCGTTAGTTGGTTTTAATTAGATGATAATATGAACGTTTAAAGTAATTCCAATAGTCCGCAGCCTCTACTAATTATGCATTATACATCTGTGCAAAGGAAGTAAAACTTGTTTAATTCAAACAAACATTCTAAGTGAATATTTTTGTACATTCCGTATTTTAAAATATTGAGCAAACGAAGACGTTTACAATTGCGAGAGGGCAAAAAGCGTAATAAAATAGCAGACGTTCGCTATGTTTGCTATTGTTAACAAATTTCAAATTACTTTTAAGGTAAACACAAAGATAAATAAAATGTTCAGAAATTAAACTAGCGAAGATAAGAAACTTGCAGTGCGTAAAATAAAATTCTAAAATTCTTTTAATTTTTCATTCCAAATATTACAATATTGTTAGCGCGTAGAATCACTGCTTGTAAATATTTAAGACCAAGCGTCTATATTATTCCTTGTAGAGAGATAATAAATATATTATTGTATTTTTGTTTTTGTGTTATCAGCCACCGAAAGTAGCTTAGACCAAAAACACAGTGCACGTAAATTGTAAATAGTTGGCTTAATTAATGGTATTTTCAACTTAAACTAAAAAATTACATTTTCATTTCATTCGTTGACAATATATTAGAAACAATAATTATTCAAAAAACTCAAGTTTATAAAAATTTCATAAAAAAAAATGTGGAAAATTTAAGGGAAAAAACATATTTTAATTTTTAAAAATAATTATTATTAGGCCTCGAATTTTTAAGCATATGCTTCTTTTTTATATATGAGATAGAAATCTAATTTTTGAACATAAATTCGTTTCACGTCATTCTGATTCTAAATAAACCAATTTATTTTTGCTTTTTTTTATGTAAATGCTTTTTTTTTGTTTACTCAACTATTTATATGTTTATTATGCTATTGTAATAAAAAAAAATAATGATTAAGAAATGTAAAAACCCAGAATTTGGATATTAGATTATTATTGTTTTCGTTATCAGCTTGCTTATATTAAAAGTATAGATTATCGATATAGTCCGCAATACTTATACGGTCATTATGCCTACAACATCGACGTCGATCGTTTCAAAATATTGAAGATTTAGTGTTTTAATTTGAAACCTCTAGTATGAAGTATGCACCGATCACTTCAGTGTATCTAAAGAGTCTGTTTTCTAAGTATAAAAATATTATGTCGGATAATAGAGTCAGTTTCAATGTTGAAAATCTAAGGAAATACATGGTAAATAATTCGTTTTATTTTTTAATTTAAATTAATTTTTCAAATTTTTTTCATTCATTTTAATAACTGGTTCATGTTAACTTTTATCATGCTTCATTTTTGCGTTTTTTAAAATAATCGTGTGCTTTTCTAGTTGCTCATTATGCTTTAAAATCCTAGCCCTAATGATCATCATATTGTAAGCAGGTGTATTCTCTTGTGCCATTGTAATTACTGATTTAGGTAGTACACATGAAATGATTAACGATTTTTTAGTAAAATGCAATTTCTTTTTTGTAATTAAGTGATAAGCTATACTTATTTTTAACTTCAGAACAATATATTTTATTATAGTATATTAATATTTTTAAATATCGTTTTAGTTTATTTTATGCTTTTGTACGAAACTCGTAAATATAATTAATTACAATTTTACATGTATTTTTTATACAGTAGGTACACATATCTAATACCCTGTTAAAAAAAAATTCAGTACACAGAACTATATAATAAATATACACCACACTACTATATATTATTGAATAGATAGGTACATTTAAATTGATTTATTTAACATTAAATGTAATTAAATTTTATTATTGGGTAGATATTTTAAAGTTTTAGGAATACTAAATAACATCATATATGGCGTTAAAATTCGAATTACTTTTAAATAGTTTACGGTTTTTGGTGTAATAGCGTTTTATGTTATAATAATCTACTTAAATTGTGTTATTTAAATCATAGTATGAAATTATCCTTGAATTTCGTGAACTTAGATAATTTTAAATATAATGCGATAGTAATAAATCGATGTCATCATAATAAATTGGAAGCAATAGAATTTTGTCGTATATTAACTTAAACTGTGTACTTTGAAAGTTTAGTTTATTCAAATTTATTATATCGATTTTTAAACAATAATTTTATTTGTTAATAGTCATAACTTTTAATCATTGCCAATGTATAGTAACAATAATAGATAGTTTTGTACATTTTAAAAATGTTTATTGTGATAAACGTAAGTGTCAAAAATAGTTTAAGCGCTTAAATAACTTTTTTAATACTGAAGAAAAGTATTATTGGTAAAATAATTAACTAAATTAATGCCTAAAATGGATAATGCACTAATATATAAGTATATACTCGAGGTAAATATATAATAAGCTTAATTGATGTATTCCAAGAACGTCTGGAAATGATAATAATTATAAAAAAATAATGTCATATTACGTATATATATTCGGTAAAACTAAATATTCAGTGTTTTTTTTCTCACACTGTTTTTATATTTTTTATTGGTTAATGCTGTCACAATAATTGCATGCACTATAAGTCTTATTCAATTTCAATTTCAGAATAAAACCCAAGTGATGAATTACACGATACGTATTATTCGGTGTTTTTTTTTACATACAGAAACAGTTTAAAACGGTACGGTTATATTAGGTTATATTTATAGGGCCATGATATAATATGCTAGGCTGCTAGCTATCGAATTTAATTTGTTTCGAGGGATTTTCAGTTTTTTTTTGCTTATAATAACTTAAAATAAAGTTACGAATTTAGTAGACATCACTTGAGGTATAAGATGTATTATGAACAAAATGGTCTACACGGGTTTATTCCAATCTTCCGGTTCAGAGCCATGCAGATAAAATGATAATATTCTAAAACGCTTTTGTGTAACAATGTGCTTACAAACTACACAACCAGTATATTGATGCTTTTGAAACCTTGTTATTCGATCTTATCGAATTTTACTGAAGATGTTTTACAACTTTGATACATATCAAGGTTTGTGATTTATACAATTTTTTTCCACTCAATTTTATTTTTAAACTTCTTACAATACATATAACACAGATAACACATAAGTATTATAGGCAACATATCGTTTACCTTATTTTATGTACAATCAACCCAAAAGAAAAATAAACGTTTTAATTTGAATCGTATGAGGTTTGGCTTCTTAGCCCTTGACAAAATATTATTTGCATATTCCATGTATATTAATATAATACCTATTATAATTACTGAGCAAATTACAATCTAAATGTTCATACTTATTACACCGTAATCAGGCGCTCACTTTTATTTTTTTTTTTGGGGGGGGGGAGTGAGATCTTTAACTTCTAACCCCCATCTCCTTCACTGGTTACTTAATTGGCCACAACTATTGTTGGAAAGTAGTGCAATACATATTTTAAACAGTTTTTCCATGCAGTTGGCCTGTGAAATAATATAGACAATTTGAATCCGTTTACTCTTCTCACGCACAAACTATCTATCGAGAAACGCCTATATTTTGCGTGCACTGTCATTATTATTATTGACTTCTATCAATTTCCATACCTCCCTTTTGTAGTTTCTATCATAATAATAACGCGATATGGCACAGCCATCCTCGTAATTACGTTCGTTTCGCGTACGTATGGCAGTCGTAATAATAATATTTTATACACGTACGTAAACCCATTATGTTGGCGTGTGTGTAAACAAAAAGAATATCCAATGGATTTGTCCAGTATAATTATTTTGATACGGTTATTTAGAAGTATTATAGCTCTTGATACTAAATTTTTTTTTATTAATACAGAATAAAATTACATATTATATTTAATATCATTATGATTTTCAAATATCAGATAGGTACTTACACATTATACTATTATAAAAACCAAATGCATTTTATCATTTTAAATTTATTTAAGTACATTTAGAGTGTAAATGTATTATAATGCAATATTATTTGAGTACCTGTGTACCTACCTATTTTTTTGCTTACCCATTTTTTCTCTCCTCTGTGCCGCCTGAAAATATATTATTATTTATACGTTTTTAACATAAACAATGAGTGAATCTCGAGTAGAAGCGTATATATACAAAAAAAAAAAAAAAAAATAATAATAAAAATAAAAAATATTATAATATGATATACGATAAACCTATCGTATATGGCAATTTTCGAACGGGGTTTTTTTTTTCAAGATTTATGTTATACGCCCAGTTTATTAAGAATAATAAAGTGTAATATGATTCATCCGTGTGGCGCGCATAATGAGTATAATTTCCGTTTACGTATAAAAATATATGATTTTATATTTAATTTTATTAAAAACATTTTTAATTAACGTTTTATTGGCGTGTAGTAGCTTAGGTTCAGGAAGTATATTTACGATTTTCGATTGAATAAAATATATTCTATGTTCAAGTGGATAATATAATTATTATAATGAATTAATTAAATAATTATACGTAAATTACTAAGCCATATTCTCGCACTAAGGTGTTTGATTTTATATTAATTATGTCAAGTATATATTATGCATGTCGTATTGAATTATTAAATTTTGATATTAAAAATATTTTATTTGTTTTCCTAAAAATGAAGTACTTAATGTTAATGGTTTAGTGATATTAACTTTATGCATAAATACATTATATAATTACACTCCTATAATCGTATGTTTGTATGTGTAATTGTGTGTATGCGTATGAGTTTCTGTTTAAATTTCCATTGTTTATTTTATGACTTTTATCATTGTATACACCATTTGTTATAAAAAAATATGTTATAGTGATAATATGTATAGGTATCACGCATAGAGATCCATTAATTACTTTAATTATATAATTGTTATGCATTTAATCCACGCAACGCAATCATTTAAATTTAAATGATATTAGGCAAGTGCATAAAACAATATCATACAATTCATATGCGTATATATGTTATAACGAGTATATTATTTTCTAAATTAAACAATAAAATATGTTGTTGCATAAATTACCTTAAATGAAATACTCCAACTGGCTAAATACACCGATAAAAATCAAATTCAAATCCGAAAAAAAAAATTATAATATACAGAATAAATATCAAAGTAAAATGATATAATTCGAAATAATACATAACACACAATGCGATCAAATTAAATATTTAAAATATTGATGAGATCATATTTTTTTTTTTTTGTATCATACAACGTTTAGCTTTATAAAACTACAGTCATTTAGTTAAAATATAATTCATGCATGTTTTCTAAGTGACTTCTTTTAGATTCTGAACGAAGTGATGAATGTATTGATTTTACAATGGTGTGTGTTTTTTTTTTTTTTTTTTTTTTTTTTTTTTTTTTTTTTTTTTTTTTTTTTGTTTTTGTGTCTGTGTACAGCATAACTAGTCGAAATAATGCTCCAATTTCAAACAATGGGGGTGGTTTCCGATGTAAAAGTGAATATCCTTGGTGCATTATAGAGGTAAAAAGTTAACATTTTCCAACAGTTTTCAAAAAAATCGAGAAAAACAAAAAAAAAATGACGGAAAAACGGCAATTTTTACGCAAAACCAGTTTTCGACCAAATCGATTTTTTTTTATGGTTGTAATTCAAAAACTAATCACTGAAAATACTTGAAATTTTCACCAAATGTTAATGTCAGTGGTATCCGTATATAGTTAAATTTTCAAAAAATTTTGACTTTTTTTGAGTTATTATAGACCACTGAAATTTTCGATTTTTTTGAGAAGTTTTTTGTAAAGTGTCGATAAAAAATTTTTGGATGACCAAAAAGTTTTTAAAATTTAATACAAGGTTCCTTATGAGTTGTTTTTAATATAGCTAAAAAAAATTAAAAATCGTTAGTCACAATTTTTTTTATAAGCGTTTTTAGTTCAAATTTTTACGAAATCTGTCGAAAACGCGAAAATTTGCAAGTAATTTTGAAGTTGAAAAATCATAAAATTTTTTTCTTTTATAACTAAGTTTTGAAAATTTGGTACAAGGTTCTCCATACATTTTTCTTCAAATATCTGTAAAAAAAACTCTACCGGATTCAGACAAAAAATTTTTATGAGTGTTTGAAATTTAAATTTTTACAAAAACCGCGTTAAATAACAGTTTAGCCTCAAACGATTTTTGATATTTGTTATTATTCAAAAAGTATAAGTCGTAGATACTTGAAAATTTTACCAGTTATTAAGATTCGCGTTTTCTTTACGTGATTTAAATTTCAAAATATTTTGACTTTTTTTGAGCTATTTATAGACAACTAAAATTTTCAATTTTTCTGAAAAAATATTTTTGAAGTGTCGATAAAATTTTTTTGGCCCTATCAAAATACTTGAAAATTTAATACAAAGTTCCTCATATGTTATTCTTATAGTGATTAAAAAATTATAAGAATACATAGGCACAATTTTTTTTATTAGCATTTGAAGTTCAAATTTTGACGAAAATTCGTCAAAATTATGAATATTTGCGAAATATTTGAAGTTGAAAAATCATAAAATTTTTTGTGTTTATAACTAAGGATTAAAAATACAACACTAAGTTTTCCATAAGTTTACCTTCAAGTATCTATAGAGAAAACTCGAAGCATCATTATAGGAAAATTTTAAGTGCGTTTGAATTTTAAATTTTAACGAAATAGCGTAACGATAACGATTTATCCTCAAACGATTTTAAATATTTGTTATTATTCAAAAAGTATAAGTCGTAGATACTTGAAAATTTTACCAGTTATTAAGATTCGCGTTTTCTTTACGTGATTTAATTTTCAAAATATTTTTTAATATAAGCTGGTTTTTTTAAACCACCTTTTTCACCAACCACTAGAAATTATATCCTAGGCTGACAAATCATCTTCGTTCAGAATCGTTTTTCGTATACAATGATAACTATCATTGGATTCAAATTTAACACTCCTATAATATATAATAATGATCCATACGGCACCTAATGTACAGCAGAGCGGTACTCACTTGCCCACTTTTTTTTTTTTCATATCATTGTGGGTTTACGTTTATTTTCACTTTCCAATATACCAATAATATCAACATTTTAATGAAATAAGTGTAACGCGGCGTCTTGAATAGGCAATTTAGCTACATATCGGTCATGTTCTTTTTTCCAGTAATATCTCAGAATAGGATATTTTATTTTTTTCAAACTGTGTCATTCTACTAGTATAAATAAATATCCATTTTTAATAAAATTATAGTATTATCATAGATGTAAATATATAATACATTTTAAAAATTAGAACTTAATTTATAGTCTATACATACACGTGACGATTTATTATTTTTTTAATGTTTCTTAAATTTTCTAAAATAGAGTTTCTTGATTACTGAACAGTTTATTCGTTATAAGCTAAGAAAATAACAGCATAGTTTATCAACTCGTCAATTTTAATGTTTTTTTTGTTCTTGTTGCATATAAAAATAATTTACGATTGAATAATTGTCTGCGAGAACCATAATATTTTTATTGTTCTTCACAGAACGTGTTAAATGTATACATACAGTTACGACTGTATTATAATAACTAATAATGTCGCTCTGTAAAATACACACACATACACGACTGAGCGCGCACGTGCATGAAGTGAATAACAATACAGTCATAATTCGAAATACGTCAAAAGTGTAAATCGGACAGTAGTAACCAACGTGGTCGCTCTTCGATACATATCATATTATAAATTTAAATCATAATATGTTGTTCCGAACGTATTTAATTGTAATGATCGCACGGAAACAGTTTAATAGCAATAATATATTGTCCGTCCACAGGATGTGTGCGCATAATGCATATTGTTATTATTATAGTCAATTCAATACGATATATCGGACAATAATTAAACTTTATTGTGCATATATCATGTATTGCACTTAATGCGTAGGATGCCGACGTTTTATCCTCAATGCGTTGGGTGTCAAACTTTTTTCCACGGAAGTAGCTTCATCGTTTCGTTTCAACCGTTGTATCGTTTCTACTGAACCAAAATTCCCCGGCAATTTGCCCAATTTTCATACATCGGTCGATTATTATAATTCACGGACGCATTCTATAAAATCTGCCAAACGACCGGCCCAGACCTTGCTAATTTCGGTGATAAACTTAATAATATTATCGTAGTGTATCACACATAATACGACGGAATTTAAATAACCACACTTTACTATTTTCTATTATAATTCGTCTAGACTGTATAGCAAACATGTGATATTATAATATCTAATGTACACGTAAATTTTGAACCCAGTGTTTAGAAAACTTTTAATTTCGTTAGTAAAATCTCAAGCAAAGCGCTTATAGAATACTAGAATAGCATGTTGATTCTTATACCACATAATATACGGTCTGCAAGATGACTGTATAGCACTATATAAACCCACTTGGCTGTCCCATCAATTTGTTTTGGCAAAAAAATCGACGGAATATTCTGGCTGCTAGCCACATAAACGTCGTATTGATATGTGCTATTGACCGACTACAATTGTGCGTGGTAACGGTAAAACGAAAAAGAAATACATTTTTGTAAGCTAAAATATTGTTTTACTAATATTACGCGGAGTTTTGGTACAATACGAACATTAGAAAAAAATCGAAAATCCCAGGCATTAGGCTATGACCTGCACAAAAATATTCAATTTTTAAAAATAATATAAATTGTTTTATACTCGTAACATCATTAAAAATTATTGTACAATTAATAAATGTTACATTGGCATTATCACAAGCCGAAACTATTATTATCTTCTTTTTTTACGTCTTTAGTATTTATTCATTTATATAATGATAATACCTAACATGTTTTTTTTTATTTTCAACAAAATTCTTTATTGTGCAATTTATTATAGAGCTAAAATATAATAAGCTTAATTCTATTGATGAAATTATAAAAATAATGAGTGAAAAATATAAGAGTGAAGCGGTCTCTCAATTGAAGTACTTTGTAATAAAATTATATAATAATAACTAAAATAAAAAATGATATATAGTTATCGGCAACACGCGATTTACGTGAATTGACAATATCACCAACTCCCGGCCCTTATCAATTATTATAATATATGGTATGTGTTATAAATTTACCGATCTAATAATTTACTATCGTAAACGTATCGTTTTATGCGTGTGCATAACGGTATATACATATATATGTACACGCACATACACATACACACACATATACACTTATATATTATATTATTTATGGCTGTATTAGTAATTTATTTCTCGATCGGACACTATATCATCATTAAACGCGTTTTATTGTCCTCGATCGCCGGGCGCGTGTGTATAAATATTATATTATTTACGTCCGTGATGAGGGGAGAGTACCAGTCGGTTATGATAATGTTGTAAAATCCCGCGTGCCCTCTGCAAATCGATGTGGATGATTTTTACGATCAGCTCTTCGAGTTCGTACGTGAACCGCCAATTCGTTCGATTTTCCGACTGTATACGATATCTTAATAATTTATTACGGTATGTGGTATAATTTTCTTTGCGTCGTAGACAATTTAAACAAAATGTACACATCGTCTGGAGTGACGCATGAGCACGGGCGTACAACCTTCATACAATTATAATATAGATATATTTACATAATGTTATTGTACACACCATGTTATAATCGTTATCAGGCTTGTTGGTATTAATTTGAACTTAGATTTAATTGAAATAATATTGAAAACATAGTATTATCAATGTCAAAATACTATCTTGGTTTCTCCGAACACAGATCTGACTAATTCTTTAACTTGGTAGTTTTTTTTCACCATACCTATTGATCAAGTATTAACAAATTTATATAAGTACCTACAAAAAAAAAACATTGAGTTTCAACGGATATTATGCAATTAATTTATTATAAAATAAAAGATCTTTGGTGTTATTAATTTTAATTTCAGATATTAATAGGAAACTGATAAAATTATTACGTTTTTACGATTTACATTTATTGTTCAATACAAAATTACACCATACGGTTGTATAGTTTCATTTATAAAAATAGATGGTTTGAGGATTGATTAAAAAATATTTAAATTTCGAAACGTTATTAAAAGTAAATATAAAGAAACATTTTAAATTTAAAAATTAGTTGAAAACTAAAACTTTAGTCAAGTATTTTCAGAAAAACTTTGTTAGCTTATACTTTATACTTTAAACATGTTTATATATCAAAGATGACCTTTCGATGTAGAACAGTGTTATTAATGTATAATTTATGTATAAAATAAAAAATCAACCTAGAAGTTTTCTAAATATGTATTTCCTATTTGTCAGATGATTTTCTTATTTTTTTTCATTTTTTTACGGTATTGCAAAATTTCTTAAACGTAAGACATAATATAATTCTCAAAACTATTTCGGCCAATTTTCCATTTGATTCTTCGATTAAGATGAGTGATATAATAATACGTAACTAGGTTAATGCAGTAAAAATAAACATTTAATGGTGCAAAAATCAGGAAAGATTTATTTAATTAAAACCAAAACCAAGTCAAGTGTATTTCACTGTAATAATTTATTATCTTTCCAAGAAATTTCGAGAGGAAAAAAGTAAAATAAAATAAAACATTTACACAAACTGCATTTCTGTAATTACAAAGTCAGGGACTTCAGATATTCTACATTAATATTGAAACTTTCGATTTAGTTTTGTCAGTTTGCAAAACGATGCTTAAACAAAATGCAAAAGAAAGAAAGATTATTCGCAATAGAGATAGATAGGAGTGGTAAAGGTAGAGTTAGTCACAGAATATTAAGACATATATGATTAATACGGATTTGTTTCATGTAACTTATTCATTTATTAAAACACTAGCAAAACTTTCCTCAACCAAAACTCACATTCGAACAAACAAATGTACAAATGTCAAACTAAAATGTTAAAACGATCTCGCATATAACTATAATGTAATATAACGCTGTTTTCATCCGTAAGTTCAATTTATTGTAGCATATTACATTAGGCACACAAAATGTAATCATTAAATCATCAATGCTTATTACAGGAGGATAATATTATAAACATGTCAACGTGCCACATTGTGCCAAAATGTTTATAAGCCCATTTTATTTTGTTTGATAAATTTTTATAAATGCATAACAAAAAAAAATTGAAATTCATAATAATAAGACTCGAACCATAACTGACTAATAAGAAAGCCCTGATACGGCTCGTCAGCCGCAAGTTGGGCACCCCTGGCTTATTACAGTATAATAATATTCAACAAATACGACGTTAGGTCAGACGTACCTATTATAAAGTAAACACGTTCGCCGGTTGAAAAGCAGTATTGTCCTATAATATAATACGTACTTGTATTTAATTTAAACACTTTATAGGTGTGAATATTATTGCGTATGCATTTGTGTACACATCTCCCGGATATAAAAGACGCACACCCGTTAACCGCGTTTTGCACTTAATCCTCAATCGCGTGATGATTATTAACAATAAATTATACGATTATGCTAAATACAAAATAAACATATCAAGCTTCTATTGTATATAAGTAACGGTTAATTTCGTTGCATACTAATATGCTGTTTTGGTTTTCTCATGCGACAGTTTTTCACTCACACACTTGGAGTCATATATTTTTTTTCACTAATCCGTAAAGGAATTTCTATTTGAGACGATGACACTCGACAGTGATGTTAACGAAGGTTTTCGATAAAGTTGCATGCAAAATTTTATGTGTAGACAATATCATGTGATACTTACAATATTTAATATTATCATATATTATAGTAGTAGTTGGTGTTCGAAATAGATTTCTGAGTCATTCGCTATCATACTTTTATCACTATAATTTCCGTAACGTTCACTTAAATTTTCCGGAATAAATCAACTTTTGTTTATAATAAATGTTATAATGTTAATACGTTTGCTAAAATACTCGTCTGTATGAATTTTGTGAACAATGGCAATAACTATTGTTTCTCTTCTATTTTAATATTAAAAACAATTTTAGTTTTGATAACTAATACGAATTAATAATTAAATACAAGATTTTTTCTATGTTCTTCTAACAGAGACCTAAACATTTTGATAATAAATAAGTACAAAAAAAAAAAAACAATTCTAGTTTGACAGTTTTAATAAAATTATGTACTTACCTATTTGAACGAAATATAATGAATATTGTTATTTATTAATTATTTGTAGGTAATTATACCAACACGTAAATTACGTAAATAAAATTAGTGTTTTTCATACTATACAATACAGTTTTTGAAATATAAAGATTATTAATAGCAACTAATCATATTTAATTAAAAATATAATAATGATTTTTTTATTATTATTTTTATTATGATATTATGTTTTTTCCACTCTGTCCACTCAAATGTAATTATCGAAAAACCACACGTAAAATTTAACTGTCGGTCTTAATGACATAATTGTAAAGCATATGGTCACACTCGCTATTACTATTGTCACCCGCCCAGGTTCATAAAATGCAGCGAATATAATCACATCATTCATTACACCAAATGAGTCTCCCGGTTAAATGTTCTCTATGGTTTGGCGATCATATAGACTTCTATAAATGATGTCCGTCTCGGAAAAAAAACAAACAAATAAACAAAGTAGAACCTCAAACACAAACAATTTTATACACATCACGTCACCAAATCCAATTCGTGTGCTTACATAACTGCTGATCAACTTAAAAATAATATTTCCGAATTCCCGATATAATTTCCACTTTCCTGACCGAAATAAAAACTTTATTCCTTTTCATAATCTCTAAACAAACTCACCATGAATCCCTCATAATTATTTTATATACCCAATTACGAATATCTAACTTGCTTTTGTAACTTTTTATAATTTAGATAATATTATCTATATGACTATTACTTCCTCTCTCTCTTTCTTTATTCTCTTCCCCCCATTATTTTTAGTTATGTACACTATACAGCCTAACAGTTATATAATGTAATTTCCAGTTTTAAAATTTAATATTTCGATAAAATTATCATTGCTGTCGCACTGTAATAGTTTTTTACTAGAAGTTAATAAAATTAAAAATATTGTTTTTGGATAAAATTAGTTTAACTGACTATAATATTATTAATATAAAAAGAAATTACTAATAGCTATATATAAATACAATAAAATATTCCACGAAATATTTAGGCTAACACACTGTGTTTGCTCAAAACCATTTTTAGTATAAAATATTGAATAATACTCGATGACGTAGTACATACGACACTAACTATACAATAGAGCTACTTCTCAGGTGTTATTTATTTATACAATTTTTATAATATTTGTTAAAATCCGTTTCGATGTCATATTGACATAGTACAATACCTAGCCGTAGATTTTTTTTTATACTATTGTTATTATTGCATTTCCAATGGTTGATACACCTGCAGGCAAGGAAAAGTTAGATTACTGTTTGTCACGACAAATATATAGCGGCTACCTGTAGGTTTAGGGTATTGCAGTTGAACGAGCTGTGCGTACACTTCCGTATTTTTGGAAGACCGGAAATCACAATATTATGCGTGTATCACCCTGACGACCTTTTGCACGAATCTCATCACTCCAACATGGAATTCAACGAAAACAGTATGCTTGTGCGTGTTGTCAACGAGTGTTACCATAAGAACCAAAAAGTCAAACAAAAATATGTCCCCTATATAACTATATAATCGCATGTATTTTGTTCGAATGCAGTGTGACAAATGTTTTTTAGAAATGTATTCTATGGATAGTAAGTCGAGTTAAAATCGCTTAACTCACTCGCGTATGCGTATACGATATGATATTGTCTATATGTATAATATAACTAATAAACTAAAATAGTTCTTTTGGCTTGCATAAAGTTAATGATCTTAAATATGATGTAATACTCGGAGTTGGACTATTTCATATTCGTATAAGTATAATATGATCTTAATGCCATGAAAAAAAAGCTTAAGATCATAGGCAAAATCAAACTTCCTCGATCACAATGATTCGAAATTAAAAAATAATAACAACAGAGCCAGCATCCGGGAAAAAAAGAGACGCGTATCGATTAAATTTAATTAAATTACGCTGAAAAGATGTTTCGAGAAATGGCTCGTTCTCCAACGGGTTTACGTCCATCCCAACCACAATATAATATAGTTATCGCGATGTATCCTTCTCGTCTACACACACACTATAATATATACGTATATACATAGAAAGGTATAGTATATATAATATAGTACTGAACCTCTAACAAAATCCCTCGAGGCTCTTTTCTTTCTTTCCCTGCGAGAATTAATTACGTGATGTTGCAGCAATCGCTTAAGCGGTGCAGGTCGAAAGTACACACACACACACACACACACACACATATATATATATATATATGTATATTTTTGTGTACATACCAGCTCGGAAATCGAGTCTTTATATATGTATAATGTATATATATATATATATAATAACCTATTTTATGTTTCGTATGTTTACGTGTTTAAAATATGCAATTTTACTTATCCACGTGTATTTTATAATATAACAATAATATCCAAGGTTAATTCTGTTGTATTTGTTTTCCACATTAAATTTCACTGTATCCACTCCATCGTTTACGACAACAACAACAGAAACTACAATAATAATAATTATAATACCATTATTGCATACATGAATCTTATGGCATATATCACTGGCATACTTAATACGTATTTCGAATGATTTTTAGATTTCGTGTTAATAACATTATTCATTCGAGGGATAGTAATACACTTCAACACTTGAATAATATTCATGGCTAAGCAGCTTCTTTTTTTATCCTACAACAACCAAAACTTGATAGTTATTGTGGTGCTAATTTTCTAATTTATAATGCCTACGAAAAATAATAATAATTTAAAGTGTTTATAAATTCTCTTATTCTCATAAACATACTTATAAATAATAAAAACAATTTTTTCTCACATTTCTTTGTTTTATTATTATTATTCTTACACCCGGGAAATATATTATATAATAACATCATAACGACGTTAAATAAATAACAATAATAATATTATTATTAAACAACATTGGGCATGTCATTTTGTGAGTCTTCTCATCATACAGCCAATTAGCGCTCTACTGACATACTATACTAATTTCGTATTGGTTATTATTATTATTGGATGCGTTTTAACATATTTTAACTACTCGATTCTCAACATTAAGTCGTTAGTTGTAGTTAGAAAGCAGTGATCTACACTTCAAACCCTACAGGACCTTTCAAAGCACCGAACCGTTGTCACATCTTATATACGTTGATAATAATAACTGATTCGTAGACGATTCTATATACACATTCTGAGGAAGGTCGTGGGCGATTGCTTAACTATAGTTACGCTTTAAACAATTATTTTAATATATAATTAATAATAATTAATTATTAATAATAATTATAATATATAGGTTGAAATTCAAATTTTATAGGAGAGACACAACACTTTTTTTTGTGTAACTTATTATGTTCCCTTTTCGAAATAAATGAAATAAAAATACACATACTATTACTAGGGATATAGGAACACGTTGATATATTTCGTTTCCACACCAAATTGTGAGTTTAGATACAAATAACATATTTCTGTAAAAATCTAAAAAAATGTTAAAATATTGGACATATTCTCTAACAAAATATAACGAAATTTTATTAAAATGTAAAAGTCGTGACAATTTTACTTTTGTTCTTCAACCAATTATAGCCTTATTATTATAATACATATAATATATATACAGCACTTAATATATTTCTTCGTTAACATTTACTGCCCGTTTTTTCGGCCTCTAATATCATTTATTTTACCACGACTCTTTTCTAATTTCGATAAAAAAATCGAATTTAAATATTTAATCTCTTTAATAATACTTTCTACGATCGATGTTAATTCGTGCCTTACATTATTAACATTATTATGGCCACTGTTTCAGCAAATAAATGCAGTACACAATTTTATAAACTCTATCAGCAAAAGTAATTTTAAAACCATTTCACAAGGGTCATTATAAATGGAAAAATTGGGCGTGAGATTACCATTTCAGTAAACCACTGTGTTGTATGCATACTCAATTTTTGCATTTTAGTTATTTTATTATTATTAAATTTCATTTGCTATTATTCGATCATCGAAATTATTTGTTATACGAGACGTAATTTGTGAAATGAATACACTGATTATATCGATAATATTTATTTTAAAACTTTATCTATGCACTAATTAATTATTTGGACTGCAATAAACACTCATTACATCAGCAATTATGACACTAATGTTATAGATTATTATCGATTATTACATAATTTGTTACAACGTAAAAAAAAAACAACTATATATTTAACTTAGGTATATAGTAGATTATAAATAGAAGTTGTTTTTCAGATTATTTTTTTTATATAGGTACTGATAGTTATTTTTTTAGTAAAAAATTGAAACTAGATCCAACTTACTTATTTTATCGGTGTGGGTATAAGAGATACTGTGAGTTATTATACGTTTAATGCCTATTACGTATTAAAATGTATAGTATATGCAAGCACCTCTGCTGTTGCTTAAATGTTTACCTTCTCGAAGCGCCATACACGATTGTTACGAAAATTCATTTACTGTGAGTGATTGAGGTTTCTGTTGCCTTCAGATAGCCCGTGAATATTATAACTATTGTATTATAATATCTTATGCTCACATACAAATATATATACACACATAGTATATAGTTGTTCTCCAAATCGTGGTTTACGTTTCTACTCTATTTCCCTAAAGCGGCCGTTTCTACTTTGGTTGCATCCGTTTTCGAATTGAATTTGAGTTATATAATAATAATAATAACAGTTATTACGTAGATACGTATAGCACGCGTGTATATAGATAACGTTATATTTAGTATGATATTATTTAGTCGTAGCTATATTATATATGTTGTATGTAAAATTTACTAACTTATGTATAGGTTCATTTAACATATTTATCTTATAAACCTGATATTGGATCGAACGATTTCAGATTAAAATATTAGCGACACCATCGTAGCAGTTTATTCACGAATACTTCGTTCTTAAAAAATTATAATTTTTCATATATGTATGTGAGGTCTTGAAAGTTATTTACTTTATCTAAGATCGACATATAAACCCTACACATTTTTATAATGTTTAACTTTAAACTAAATGTCTTTATACTTCGGTCCTACCTAAATTTTAAAGTTAAAACTGAAGATATAATTTATATAATTCATTAAAACAAATGTGCATATTATATCAATGAAATGAGGGGAATACATGACTTTGCAGATAAAATATAATAAAATGTTTGAACGCTTTACAAGTTGTATGGTGTATTTATTTTTTTGAACATTGGTACGACCGCACGAACTTTTTACATTTTATTTTCATAAACCATAAACTAAGTTTTTAAGCACATAATTAAAGAAATTAATTGTTCAAGTTCTTAAAACAGATACTTACATATTTGTATAAATAATAGAATTAATAAAATTTATTTAACCTGGCTTTTTGGTTTCACCATTACTTTTCATTTTCGTGGGTTATTAGATTAATAACTAAACATTTTGTAAATAACTTTTGACGTTTTTACTATTTTAAAAACAATAAATTACCATCAATTAACTCCTCCCACCATCTACGTTTTTTACCCTGAGTCCATTCGCACGATGAAAAAATAAAATAACAGGCTCGAGATAGAATGTTGGAAAACAAACTTTGTTTACAATTTTATTTTATTTTTTGTTCGTATATACATATTTTTATGTTTGCCATTAACTTGTGTGATCGTGGTTGTATATCATAATATTAGGTTTTTTTGTTAATTTTGTTAATTTCTTATCACAAGAATTTTAGTTAAAAATAAAATATGACCATATGAAATTTTCATAATGATTCTACCTTTTAACATTTCAGCATAATTGGTTCTTGTTTCCAGTGATGCATAAATCCTATTATTCCCATGAGTTTTCAGAAACTAATAAAGTTACTGGGTATGTCCCGAGTGTTTTCTGTTTTTAATTTTCACCTTGTTCATAACCTGAGTGCGTTCATAATCCTATCGAAAAATTATATTGAAAAGCATGAGTTCACTCTTGGTCCTAATCTAAAACCTATAATATAAAATTGTTTTTGAAAAACTTTATATTTAACAAGACAATTAAAACTACCGACAATAACACGTAATATTTATAACTTACATGGAATACTGGATTTGTTAGAAATTAAGACTTATGATAAGGAATAATTCCTCATGGTAAATTATCATAATTTTAATACTGTAATGTTTTCATGTGAAATAAAATGTAAATATTTAAGTACTATTAAAATTAAATAGCATATTATGGTACGTTTAAGTTTTATTTTATTAAATTATTGTCAAAATAAAACTTAAAAAAATTGTATTTACAATAATATACGATTTAAGTAATCACCATTAAATACCTTAAATGTACTATTAAATTAACAATAAAAAATTCAAATCATATGCAAAATAGTTTATTATACTAAACACAAAATGTTTTAAATTAAATTTGAAATGTGTATCTTTTATTGAACAACATTCATTATTTAAAAATCTATTAACGTTTTTGAAAATATTTTTTATATAATTTCCAATCGAAAAAGAAAGTATTTTTTACTTTTTTTAAATGATGGCAGTTTTTTTTAATTTCATACTCTAACGCAGAATAATTTTTGGAGTATTTAGAAACATAAAAATTGAAATTTAATTGAGTAGCTTGTAAGTTATAAGTATTTAAAGATTAGATGAGTGAAGTTGAAGTAGTAGACTAACATCTTGCGGGGTATTCCCTAACTACTTCACACCGATTATTAATATTTTAAATACTATTTAGTATTTTCATCTTATAAACTTCAAAAAATATATTAATTACATTTAATTATTTGGTAATATTTTAATAAAACTCTAGCATTTGTCTTAAACAAACTTGAAATGTTTTAAAGGAGATATAAGCCAAAATAATAAAATTAAATAATACAATAGTAAAGTATTACGGTTCATCTCATCCTGAAAAATATACTTGAAAATAATTAATTCAATCTACTACATTAAGTGGAAACATGAATACAATACAAAATTATCATAAAACATACCTATACTTAATACCTAATGTAGGTTAATAAAACAAATTTTCTTAGAGTCGTTTTTTTTTTCAATATACAATCTCATAAATTTTAAATTGAACACATAATAATCTGTTTTACTGACTAATTTAATGATGAGGTACCTACACTTGATATTTACTACTTAACAGAAAATTTAATACTTTCACTCTTTTTATAATTGTTAGCTACCTAAAATATAGAGATCTTAACTAAAAATTTACCATTTGTGTATCTTTTTTATGATTAGCTTATATTATCTCGTCTAACGTTCATATCATAAGTATCTTGAAACAATCTGATATTTTAAAAACTCTATTATCGATACTACACCTATGAATCAAGTGCTAGATACTCCTATTATAATTCTCTCATTTAATTTATACTTATTTTCAGGCATGAAATTCTAAGTGCAAATTACTTAAGGGTGGCACTCAAAAACAATCAGTTTAAACCTGCCGATGTATTGAACGTGTATTACCTATTTGTATTTAAAAAGTAACTATTTGTATT
Organism: Aphis gossypii; assembly: GCF_020184175.1. Taxonomy (NCBI): domain Eukaryota; kingdom Metazoa; phylum Arthropoda; class Insecta; order Hemiptera; family Aphididae; genus Aphis; species Aphis gossypii. The sequence goes on from NC_065532.1 coordinate 53,090,216, forward strand.
TATAGTTATTTTGTCAACGTTTTGTAGATCAACTATTTTATGTGCCACTACTATTCGAATAAAACTAAGAAATATACCTATTTGACATTAGAAATGATTATATTTTATTTCAATTTTACTAGTTCCATTAAACTGAAACATAACACTTGTTATTACATATAATTTTCTCATTAATTCTTACTATTTACACTAACTTCCGGTTATCCCAAATTGAAACTAAAAACTTTAAAATCGAGTACACTTTGTTCCGTTAAAAATATATCGTGTTAATAAAATATTTATTTTTTAAATTCTTTGCAAAGGTAAGAAAGCTATTGGTTTAAAAATAATGTGTTACTTTAAAGAAAAACACTTTTTTGTGTTCTGAAAGTTTTGTACAACTCTACTTCTATCGATTGTAAAGTGGACATAGATATAGTATAGTGATACGTTAGAATTGCCAAGTAGCTTTAAAAAAGATTGCCAAAAAAATATCAAAGGTTTGGTAATTTTTTTTAGATTGAAACATCTTTTTTTACGTTTGAATTTTTCTAAAAAGTTTGAAGACATCGAATAGACATTAGACATATTACAGACATTTTTCCAAATAGATTAGTTTGATATAAAACTTTAAATTGTTTACGTTTAAATACAATTAGTTTTAATTTCAAGGCAATAATGACTATAATTATAATTAAAAATCTACTTTTAAATTGATTCCACTACAAAAAATGACTTGTTTAACATTCATGCAATAAAATATTTTAAATCTTACTGATTGAATTTGTTGAGGTAGATTTTCATGTCTTAGTATATTTTAAATAAATATAGGTATGTTAATTATAGTTTATGATTATATAATATTAAAGTTATATTTTTTACATAGGAAAGTAAAATATTGCTTAACCAAAACTGTTAATACTATGCACATTTAGATTTCATGCTTATTGCATAATTTAAACTTGTACTTTTAAATAAATTAACTTTTTTAATAAGTATTTTTAGACATTTTTATTTAAACTACAATCAACAGTTGCACGTCAATTTAAACAATAGCAATTATGTTAATGAAATTAATTTTTCTATGATATTATAACAGGTATTTTATGTTTGTCGTGACTGTGGTTGTATTAAAAAACAACGAATATATATATATGTGTGTGTGTGTGTGCCATCGATTCACGTATTGTTTAATAAAAGAAATTAAACATTTAAAATACAATAAATTAAAGAATTATAAAGTTGTAAAAATATAAGTAATGTTTTACAACTTTACACTTCCATTTGCTTTCATTATGATTTTATAAATTATAACTATGATAAAATCTGTATAACGATTATATATACTGAAAAGTTAATAGGACAAAATATGACAATGATATTTATTTCGAAATATATAAAAAATTAATGATATATAATATTAATATGTACTATCAAAGATAATTTAATGTAAAAAAAAAAATAATTTTTGTTACCCCATAACTTTTATCTTATTATATTATTGTTATTTGAATTATGTTGTGGCTTAAACAACTGTGTAAATCATATCTACTTTGCTCATTGTTCTCTAACCTGTCGTAATAACATATTGTTTTATGATGGACGTTACCAATTTCTGTAATACTGTAATTTTCTGTTGTTATACAACAAATATATAATATTATGTTGGATTGATTTTCGTGTATAGTTTACGAATCAACAATAATTACGTACTATATTAACAATAATGCTTTTAATTTTGAGGTAAAATTAAAAATTAAAAAAAAAAATGATACATTTCCAATCAAGTAGCATTAATTTAATAATGAATCTAAATAACGATTTAAAATTAAAATAATAATAATATTAATAAATTACAATCAGGTTAATATTATAATTTGTTACTAGTAACAAATAATTAAGCGCACTGTTCCTTTGCTTTGTAAATCGAGCATATTCCTTGAATTGATATTACTGTAAAATATAATAAAGTACTGAATAAACAAAAACGTATTATTATACAAATATTACAAATATTATTAACTTTTAGTTTTTATTTTACAAAATTTACAGTTTCCACTTCTAGTCTAAATAAGTTTATAAATAGAAAAAAAAATGATACGTGTAATTATCGACATTAATATTACTATGTAAATTTGAAACACTTGGTTTTTTTATTCAATAGTTTTATTATTAAATAACAATGATATATTAGTTTGTGCTTTAATTTTAATTTTTTATTTTTTCAGATATGCCGATAATGTATTTTGTTATTTATGAGAATCATTTCTGTCACCAAGTTTTGGCGTAAACAATCTACAGTAAGTTTAAAACTTTGATTGTATTTTTTTTTTTAGTAATTTACGAAAATGTCACAATATTATTTTCACAATAAAATATTGAGATAAATTATCAATTTGACGTTCGCAGCGATTTTTTTGTTCTAAATGGTTTGAAACACACTTTGTACCTAATCTGTTTTTAGTTTAATAATCCTATCGAATTTTCGTGTGAATTCAATACATTATTTCAACAACTTGGTAGATCACCATGCGTGTGTTTCTATTCAACGTATTTGTGCGAAACACAATTATTACTCAATTCGGAATAGGTCGCCGCGAACATAATCACGCGATGTTACGAACCACAATCAAAGGGTAGCTCAGTGGACTTTAAAATTGACACACAGTTTGTTCAATAACGATTCGTGTTTGTAATAATAATTACTACAATTTCTACGTCTACGAAAGACGACTGAAACCTCATCCAGCATTTCGTCCCTAATACGCATTTGTAATTGAAATAGTTAGTAAAAGTTATAGTAGAAATAGTTAAGAAATAATATATAAAATAATAGTAAGAAATATAGTGTATTGCACATGTCAGACGTAAGTTTCGCAATATATAATAATATTGATAGACAAATCTAATTCAGATGATTATTAATATGTAATTTTTTTTTTAAGATTATTTACAACAATAAAACATAGTGTTTTTATATTTTTTTTTTAAATTTGTGAAACAATGTAGGTACCTACATTTTAAGTACACATTTTTGAATTTATTAAGTATTTAAATTTTGGCAAAATATATATTATATTTTCTTTTAAAAATAAACATGACAGATGTAAATTTTAGGAATTTTAGTCTATTAAACAATTGTCTTACATATAAATTATGACGTATTATATAATAATTTCTAACATTTTATACATATGAAATGAATTGTCTATAAAAATATTGATAACAATACATATATATTATATGTCAATAAATTGTTATTATTGATTATGTGATTTGTCTTTTCAATAACCATAGTTTATACTATTTTTATTGCAATATTTTATAGCTTAAATTGTTTTCTTCTTTTTTTAATTTTGTTATTAATGTCATTTTAAGAATATAATACTGTGAATATTTTTATTTTTTAGTAATTTATCGAACGTAAAAAAATTACCTTAAAAACTCATAAAATATGATAAATAACATTTCGAAAGTTATATAACATCATTTCCCATACTGCTTTTTAATTATATCAGATCCTTTTTCAGCTATCATCATTGTGGCGGCGTTAGTGTTGCAAGACACTAATGCTGGCATCGTCGAAGAGTCAATCACTCTAAGGCAATCAATGCCAATTACTTTTAAAAAAGGATCGACCACTGCAGTTTTATCACTAATAGCACCCATCTTGTTGGTACCAACTGAGTGGAAAATTGAGGTGGCTACATTTTTAATAGCACATTTCCAGTAGTCTGTGGTGCCCCACTTGCAATTTGCCTCGCAATTCGGAAACACTATTTCCTCAAATATATAACCCGCATCAGTCATTGGTTTTTTCTTGCACATTTCAACCACAAACTCAATACCTTTCACCATCGTGTCGATTTCTTCCTGATCGGATAAATAGTTCGCAATTATTTTTGGGCTTGACAAAGGGTCTTTTGATCTTAGTAAAATACGTCCTGTTTTGGTTATTAGGTTACTAATCGGTATCATAAGTATTATGTCGCTCTTCATGTTCAACTCATTGTACACATTTGCCATCTCGTCGGAAAATCCAAACATATTCCTGAAAGTGTTTAATGTTTTGGTCGTATTGTACGAATATCTTATTTTCATGATTTCAATATCAGGGTTTCCGGACGCGCGTTTCGTGTCGACAAAACTGATAAGTCCCGTCAGCCCCATTGTACTGATACCTTTGGAAATTAAATCAAATGTATCCTTTCTAAGTTTTGTACTTTCTTCCGCAATTTTTGAAATTGGTCTATCCTTACGGTCACTAAGAACAAGTCCGAAAAAAGCAATGTGGTCTTGAAAGTTATGGCCGACGGGGAGATCCGTCACCACGTCAATGCACATCTCTTTCAAGTGGTCTGCTGGTCCAATCCCGGAGAACATAAGTATTTGAGAACTCATCACTACTCCGGCACATAGTATAACTTCTTTCGTACATTTAACAGTCTTGAACTCACCTGTTTTTGTTACGAACTCTACGCCAATCGCTTTTTTGTTCTCGATAAGAATTTTGGTGACTCGGATGTATTTGGCTACGAACAAATTTGGTCGTCCGCTATTGGGAATTAAGAAAGCTTTCAGTGTACTACACCGCATTCCATTCCGAGTTGTACTATCCGACATCGCGTATCCAACTGTGCGGTCTATTTTATTCAAATCTTTAACATTTGTCAAGCCCATTAATTCTGCTGCTTGAGATATTGTTTGTATAGCAGGATCTGGAGATTCGAAAGGACTAACAGTGAGAGGCCCGCACTTCCCATGAAATGTTGGATCAAACCTAGTCGTGTCGGTAAAATTTTCAGATTTTATAAAATACGGCAGTACAGAATTGAAATCCCAATCAGTGCAACCCATTGTTTCCCATTTATCAAAATCGAACTTTGTTCCACGAATGTGTAGCATTACGTTCAAGGACGAACTGCCACCCAACATACGACCTCTGGGTATATGACATACTTCTCCGTCTAAGCCTTTGAACAAATTATCTTCCTTTTCAGTTAAAAATTTCCAATCGTATTCCGTATTCAATGCCAAACTCCATTTGAGTGGAATTTCCGATGATTCTGGAGGATCGCCGCCTGCTTCCAATAGTAAAATATTCCATTCGCATATTTCACTTAAACGAGCAGCAACTATCGAACCGGCACTACCAGCTCCGACAATGATAAAATCAAAGTTTATTGCGTAGTCTTCTGACAATAGATTTGGAGCGAAATCCTTCGGATATTTAATTGCATTTAATTTTATAAATATCTAAATACATTAAATAATATAAAAAAATAAAATTAATAATATACAAATATTTAAGTCAATATACTTACAATACTTAATAAGATAAATAATATTTTGAAAAACATTGATATTTTGTTCAACACAAGTTGTTGGTATTGCAATTTTTTAAGTAAAAACTTTTCTGAATAATAATATGAATAAATGTACCACTCGATACGGTGAATAGACGTACTACTCTGATAAATATATATTTTTTTTATACCAATCTATCTAATGATTTGTACTATCGATTTACATACTCGACTATGTACATAGTGTATTTCACAACTGTGTAAACTACACGAGTTTGAATTGTTTTTAAACATTTGAATACAAAATTAAATTTTACACTTTAAGAGTACGACTGTGAAATAATAAATTTATTTCAATAAATTAATTTTAATACGAACTTATAAATTAAATAAGAAATCCTATCAACTGCTTTTTTAGAATAATCAACCAAATTAAACTGTGATCTAATATATTTATTTATTTTTTCAGATACACAAAATATGTATTACTACGTGAACAAGATCCCGTTATATCCTTAAGTTTTCGCATAAAAAAATAGAGGGTGAGTCACAAACTTTTACAAATTATTGAAAACAATTAACACTAGAAGTTACGTATTACATTTTAGTAAATTTACGATCATACTTCACGTTGTTGTTTTTGAGTTTATGTATGATTTTAGCATGTTCGGTGCAACGAACAGTTCAATAGTAATATATTTCTGTCCGAAATGATATTAAACACATTTCATAGCTAAACCATGTATTAACTAAGTATTGTTCTCATGTATACTAATTAACTCTTGATAGAATATCGTTTTCCCGGTAAAAACTCTATTTTAGGAAACACGATAAAAATGCTTAGGCTCCCAAATTAGTTAAAAAATACTGTATATTATATATATTATATAATAAATGTTCACAAATTATTTATTACTTCATATACGTGTATATTTTGTTATAAAGAAATGAAAATCATTATATCGACATGTTCGTATAACATTATGATTATAAAACCAACACGTGGATTTGTAATAAAATGTGATAATTAGGATTATGATTTTAATTACCTGAAAAACCTAAAAAAATAACCCGAAAATAGCTTAAAATATTTAAAAAAAAAAATGTATAACAAATATTTTCACCTAATTCGTGGTATCTAAGATTATAGTTGTATTACTTATATAATTATTTTTATAACCGATAGCGAATATTTATATAACAGCCTATTTTTAAAAAATTAACGATATAATTTTTTTTACAAGTTTAAATGAAAAGAAATAAAAATATTACCTAAATTTCAATAAAGTATTAAAAAATGTTTTTAAATGCTAAAAAAATAACTAGAAATTTATAGTTATCAGTCTTCTCACGATTAATACATATTACATGATGATATATTTAATAATATATAATGAAAATAAATATAAAGATTTATCAATATTATTATAGCACTCTCGTTCAGTATGGGAGCGGTATTATATTAAATACGATTTTAAAATTATTACAATGTACAGGCATAATAAATAAATAATAATAATATCGTAGTGTACTGTCTCCTGCCGTCATTCTTAATATAACATGATACAAAAACTATAGCTATATTCGTGATGAACCTTGACATCCAAGTACGGTAGCAATAATGTTATAATTTGACATACCTATCGTGGCGAATGGGATGCGCTGCGACTAGACGAATCTTGTCTCCTCGTATCCCGTTCGGTGTAACAATATTACGATCATGCACGCTCACCGATAGGTAATGTACATATTTAAGGTAGGTACGTTAGTTATTCAACATACCCTGATTGCGAAGAGGGAATACCTGTGACTGTGTAATCACGCGTACACTACAATATAATCTTCTTATCACCGTCTGATGTATTTTTTTTTAACAGTTTTGATGTTTATATTTTGGCTTTGAGTTAAAGGTAATCTATTGAAGTTTGGCTTTGGTTTATTATATTTTTATTTATTTTTTATTACAATTTTGAAATTACAGTTGAATACTATTTAAGTTATCGTTTTATGATTAAAAAAAAATAATAAGAAAAAAGAGTTTATATAGGTTCGCTTAGCTGTGAAATTATAGAAGTCAAGTGTATCTCGTCAATCATAATTCAGTCGAAAACGTAATCGATTTGTTAAGTTTGAGTTAAATTTAACATAAATTATATATAATTATACTAAACGATTGTATGCGATAAAAATCTATTCTGAAGGATAATGGTATAATCTTAACAAATTCTTTATATTTTTTTTTTACATTACATTTTTTCGATTATTTTAAAAGCACTTAGAATTTTAAATTTTGACCTCCTAAAAGTACCAATTAGAACCAATTTACTACAAGAAACTTTCATCTAATTTTTCAATTAGATAATTTATCTTCTAGAAAAAAGTAGACACCAGACACACACACACAAAAACATCAATGTAAAACAATACATTCATTGATAGCGCTCAGAAAATAAAAACAATTTCATGAAATCGATCAATGTGATGTGTGGACACTCTTTCGGTGACAGCGACTAGTTTCTGTACCAAGATATTTAATAAAATACGTTTGTCTCTCCCTATAATAGGTCTTCTGTACCGTATCTATAGGTCTTTTAGCTATTATTTTTTTTTTTTTAGTTATTTTATGATGAAAAATTGATAGTATTGAAACCTAACTATTGATAAAAACTATAGACTTTATAGTTAGTTATGTTAATCAACAAAGTTATCCAACATTTTAATAAGTAGTAAGTAATTGTTTTGCTTTAACTTATAAATCATAAAGTATGTTTTTACGTTGAAAAGTTAAAAATTAATTATAGAGTATTGATTTTAAGCATTAATGTATAGCTATAAAAATAATGTGGGAAAATTCTTAAATGTGGGTCTATATTGACAAAATGGGAACCAATTCAGTAACAATTGGAAAACAATTTATTGGTGCTCGATGAAAGTATAGTTATTCAATCGAGGCCGCTCCGCTACTGTTGTTACAGGTGTACAGCAAGGCGAGGTATCGCACGTTAGGCTGAATATTCGCCTGGAAGTTGAAATATTCATCGAAGTTTCCAAACAACTTACTGTAGTTCACATACTTAGAATTTTTACAAATTGTTCGACAGTAAATAATTGTTAAATAGTTTCAACATATGACAGACCACTGCGCTATATAGAAGCCTAGTGCGTACTTATATTGCCTTACTAAGTAAAATTTGGTATTTTCGTTGAGTAAATGACAAAAAAAATTTTTTTTAATAATTTTCTTTTCGGGATACAATGATTACAATAATGGTTTTGATAATGTATTCATAAAAACAACAAAGGCATTGAGACAAACGCGGTGACTAGGTGACGTGAAGATAACACGCTATATTCATATAATGCTAATTTTTGAAGAAATAAGAAGCGTATTTAACCAAATTACGTTCAAGACAAAAAAAGTTAAAAACAAACGACTTCAACTTAATTTAAAAACAAGCATAATTAATCTTAAACAATTATGTCATCGAAATCGATCATGCATTAGAATCTACCTATTCTAACAAAAATAATATTTTCAAAACAAATTCATCACGAGGTATTGAATATTGATCCTATATCTTATTAAATATTTTGTCGACGTTTCAATTAATGTGATTGATATTCCCCAGAATTCCTGGGAATGGGAATATTATTTTCTTGAATTTTTCGTGGGAATTCTGGGAATTCCAACTCTGCTTCTATATCGCATGTTACCATTGTAACTGCAAACATATGATGTATAGGTATATAGATTGTCATACCGTACATTTAATTATTATAAATACATTTAAATTTAAGTAAATATATTTAATAGAAATCATTTTTGTTTGTTAAATTTACAAATAGTATGTCCACAATAATAAATAAACTGTACTTTATTGAGTTATCCCAAAGTCATTATTTACATATTCATTTATTTTTTTATGGAGTTAAATTTACAGTTCTTTGTTCTTGTTTATTAGCTTCACTGCGTGTGAAAAAATCGTTAATTACGCTCCCACTCATTATCTGTAAATTATATATGTATATATTTTTTTTTTATCGACTTACGTATACAGGTGTGATCAATATATAATTATTTGTTTTCATTATGTGTGACTTTATTACATTCATTAGTTGACTGTTATGCACACCATAATACGACAATTATTATTATTCGAGTGCACAAATGCAGCAACCGAAACGATGTGGCTGCAGTATAGACGAGTTGATATCAAGCGACTGAAATTGTGTGGTCGCCTATAAACATTACAAGCACTAGAATAATTATAATCGCAATATACACTCAAACGTCCAGTTAAACCTGACCTTTGGCTATGATATACACGTCTAGGTATATATGTTACACATTGAACGTATGATCTTGTTTTAGTAATAAATTACGGTGTAGTGCACATACCAACCACTGATACCGACTGACGTAGACGGTATGGTTCGTGGTAATCAGATAGAATTGTGCAGTGACTAGTAATTTGTCGCAGCAACACATGCAATACGATATTATAATAATAGACACTAAAATCCTAAACAATATTGTCCCAAAGCGGCAGATAGGCGAGGTGGTTCGATCATTGATGAATAATGTTATTGTAATTAAACCAGGTATATGGTAGGTATAGATACCTATATTATGTGCTATCAATGTTATGTCCAGATTATGTACAATCAGTAGTGGCTCGTGATTTTCACATAAGATATTGCACGACAAATTGATTAGATACCAATGTAAGATGGAAAAAATATTATGGCAATATTAATGGTTAATATACGGTGGTGCGTTATCTTTTCAGCGACCGATCGCGGACATCGCGACACGATGAAAATAGGTCCAGTGCTCGTATTAAGGGAACGTGGTAGTTATGAGGTTGTAAAATATTTGAAAATGCTCATTATTCATTTAAAAATTTAAATATCATAAAAAAAAATTCAGTCAAGTGCTAGTTGGACTCGCGCACCGAGGGTTCCGTACAAACCTGTAGGTATATAGTTAAAAGTTCAACCAACATGACAATCGAGTCATAGTTATGGTATTTTTATTGCAAAATGAAATTTATAACATTAAAATATGAAAAGCTGGAGGATCATAAATTAATGACAATTAATGAAGTCGTAAAATATCCTACGCATTTACGCATACACAAGGACAAGGTGTTTTACTTATTATTACTTATTATTAGGTACTTATTATTTACTTATTATTATAGGTATAGGCTGGCTAAATAGAATTCATTTCACGGCTGTATTTTTTCAATAAACATCAAATATCGTTTACAGAGAAGCTCTAACCAAATAAATTTAATGATAAATCTTGATTCAATATAATTTTAATTTGATTTAATTTTAATTTAATATAATTTAATTGGTGTTTTAATTTAATATAATATATACGGGATTGAGATGGGGACGGGAACGGGAATGCATTCCCATGGGACATGATCAAGTCTGGTGACGGGGAGGTAATTTTTTTACACACGGGCGAATTATAAAATGTTTTAACAGATGAATAAGAATTTGAAAATATTATCAAATTTACTGAATTATTATTAATGTTTTTATACTTTAACCCGGCAACGACGGGTAATTCAGCGTGTTATATTTTATTGTAACAAACTGATTGAAAAATTTTCTCCTCTCAATACATAGAGGTAAGTTGCGGCCATTTCGGTAACTACAATTATATTTATCAACGCGTTCATGAGATAAGAAGTAGTAACTTTAAAATTTTCAAAATTGTCAAAAATATTTTATTTTTATATGATGAAACTAAAAATTTATGGTTTTGTAATTTTTTCTATATCTGTACTATAAGACGTGACTTTGTACGAAATTTCAAGATTCTAAGTTCACGGGAAGTACCCTGTAGGTTTTGATTCAAGTGCGAGTTTCGAAAATTTGCGGAAATTCGCGGCCTAAATGGCTGTATCTTTTGATTGCGTTGGCTTAGATGGTTGATTTTTCTACAGCTTCCAGGGACAGTAGATCTGAGTATCATATAGAAATTTCAGTTTGATACCTCCACGCGTTCCTGAGAAAAACGGGCTTGACAGACGGACGGACGGACGGACAACAAAGTGATACTAAAAGGGTTCCGTTTTTTCTTTTGAGGTACGGAACCCTAAAAACAAAGAGAGAACATAGATATTGTTCTTACCTAAAAGTTTGATGACATGCGGTCAATTCACTTTAATACCAAAACTAACAACACATTATTGAAAACGGCGAACGAACATTTACTATATCGTACGTGTGTAAAACAGAAAACATTGATTCAGGTACGACGCTACATTTTCTTTAATGTGCTCCAAACAACTAATATGTATTACTAACCGACGTGTCGACGCACGTACCTCATATTTATACGGCCGCCCGGAGCACAAAAAATGTATACTCTGCGAACTATTTAATCGTTAATAGACGCATTTCTCAACCCGAAAAGCTGCAAAAACTTTTCTTTTTTTTTTTATTTCAGACCATGCGCCAAATATCCAATTAAAATTTACTATATAAATCCAATAATTATTTATATAATATTTTTGGATAGTTCAAGTGCTTTATAGCAAGATCCGTCACTGTGTACAATGATTTAATCTTATATTTATCATAATCTTTTTTTTAAATTTATTCAACTTTTTGCGTAATTTTTCAATACTGTTGTCGATAAAATAATACTTTTATTACAATTTTTATTAGAACATATTTCTTATCGCTTTTATATTATTGCCCGCATGCTATCAACTACAAAGTATTGACATGCCATAAAATCTTATACAGCGGAAGTTTCGTATTTTTTGTTTAACAAATACAGCACACTGTGTCGCCACCATGTATATAATAAAATATAACGCACACGTTAACGAAAGGTTTTTGTGGAACTGAAACGAAACTTAACCGATAGTAATAATAATAATAATAATAATGCGTCTACTACATCGTAGTAGTCAACGTGCACCAGGCATTGACCAACATTGATACAATTATCGACGGTGTACCTTTACTTTATTCGTTTGACGTAAACTAACAAGTAAAGTAGCATTCTCAGAAAATTCCCTTGTATTAGGTTATGTATTTTAGGTATATATTATATAAAAGGACGAAAATCGATATAGTAACACATATAATATATTATATATTATATCCTGTTCACCCTCTCTGTATCGCGATAGAGGTGTTAAGAACTATATAATATACAGGAGCTTTCTAGTTTTTTTCTTGCCAGTAATTTGTCCGTTGGCATTATTTATTTTTTTACGGGGTTTATTTCCCCTCCTCCCAAAACTTGTTCGAACTTTCGGTTTTCTCCTCTACACCCCTTAGTGGTCGTAAATTCCGTTATTTATGTTTATTCTATCAACTTGCCGTTGTTTATTACCACCACGGAAAGTTTTTAAACTTCTCGATACGTGCTGGCGAAGAAAGTACCCTTTGGTAAACTATAAAACGTCATGGGAGACTTTTTCCTTCCCGTTTCCTTCAGAAAGAGCGAAAAATAAAATAGAAATATTGATGCGCAACACCAGATATACCGGACGAAACAAGTATCGTTTCAGTTTTGATAACTTTAAACACAATCGAATAATTTCTTTGAAAACTCTTTGAAAACCAAACTCAAAACATAACACACACACACAAATACTTATATTACATTATAAGGTCTAGAGGTTATTTTTCTCTTTGAAATCTCTATAGAGTCGTTTTCATATATTATTCTATTCTTGACGGGTTATACTTTTTTCTACTCTATTCGTTTTGTATTTTCTTTTCATTCAGGCATATTGCTTTTTATTTTACAATTTAACAATTGATTTATTGAAAAATTTATAGTAACAAATCGTTTCCAATTATTTGTATTTTGTCAAGTCACTAAACTTAAGTTTTTTTTTTATTTTTTTATATGTATATTATGTGTTATGTATCTATGGCATATTATATTAAAGAAAAAAATAATATAACCACCACAAATCTTACGTTTTTTACTTCAACATTTAATTTAAAAGATTTTACTGCAAAAATACTGGTATTTGTCTTGTTTCATAGTGGTATTCAAAAAACAAATAACACACTGTTTAATTACGCTTTGAAAGTCAATTCAAATATTATATACCTAACTTCATATTATTAAAACAGAGTTTTGAAGAGTAGAAACCACTTCTAGATATTAATGTATATTTGATTTACATCTAGCATGCTAGCTTGTCCTATATCATGTTGTATTCTTCAAACGCATCCTGCATTCATCTGCTGTGAAATATTTGATACTTTTCTTACCACATATTACACAACTTAAAAAACGTATTTTAATATTATTTCATTACTCACAATAGTCAAACATTTTAAATATTTACATAATTTTAATAAACTCTAAATGTACCTATATACATTATTATTATTATTTTTTTTTATTAAATCTATCTGTGGTATAAATGGTTATTGATATTGATAATAAAATAAATCAATTACAATATTATAGTTGTTTGAGTTACCGGTGCCACTATGCGTCACCATTCACCCCCCCCCCCCAACCAAGTCCAAATATGGGTCAACATTCATATATGTTCTTAGCTGCTAATATACGATTATAATATGATGGAATAGCTGGCCTTGCACACACACTCACGCGCACCATCCTATTTTTTTTTTTTAGTTTTATTTAATTATTGTTATCAATTCGTATATAATATATTAGATTACGTACCGCTCTCGATACCGATACTCGAGAATTTATACGTCCGCAGTCCGATTAAGTGCATATAATTAAATATTGCAAGTTTTCCATTGTCAGTCAAAAAAAACTCTCGTCCCATTCGTTGTCGCGGCAGTATTGGCACACTAATTTACTATAAACCTTTTTTTTTTGTGTTTTTACTCGAATAGTAAAATTATTATTTTGTTTATTATTTTGAGCCGCAAGAGCTAGTTGTTAAATATATTTGGTAGAGTATTCGCTAATCGCTATACTAACCTAGTTATATTTTGGACGCGAATCTCCATTAGGTGATATATTCATAATATTAAATTATTGTTTTATAGGCGCTAATCGTCATATTTTCCCTATTAATTTTATTTTATATACTTGTGATGCGCGAATCGCCACGTTTTGTATTATATTATATCGTTTATATCATCGTTGTAGTTTTATATTTATTGGATGTGAATTTTATTTAGTTTATAGTAATAGGACCAACTGGCCAGACTTCGCTTCACAAATTTGTAAGTTGTTCTGTATATTATTATTTTCGTTTATTATTAAACCAGAAAGGCCAGATATTATATTTATATTGCAGCTCTAATAGCTGCATTCTATTATCGTTGGCTGTTGGGTCAGAAAGGCTATAAATTATCACTATCTTTTTCCGTATTATAATAAAGTTTACGTAAATGATGTGATTTTTTCTCATTCAAATCGTGTATTTTTATTTTAAATTTATTATACAGCAACTATAGTTACCAACAAGGTTGTTATAACTTATTTCTAACTCGTAAGAATACACCAACGTCCAACACATATACACAACTACTTACACACATTTTTCACAACACGCATCGCGTAACTCCGCAGTAAGTACTCGGCTATTCCGACCACTGCTGAACGAATTACCACACCACTACAACCCAGGTATTTCATTATTATTTTAAGTTCTAAGTGTTAGTAGTGTTCTATTAACATTTGGTGTTCGAGTTCGCATACTAAAACTGATAAATTTATATTTTCACATAAAAAGGGATAAAAATTCAAATATAAAATAGAATAATACTGAATAAAATTAGTAATAAGTTTTGTGTTGAGCTTAAAATAGTCTGTTGTGGGTTATCATTATATTTGGTTGATGAGAGAGATGAGTTTCTGATTGGAGTCTATTTTTTAAATTTCTATAATTGGTATAATAATATGTGAAAATAATATAAATTAAAAAATGATGGCTTCGTGAATGTGGCAACATCGCATAAAATATTGTATGCTTAATCGTGTTTTACCGGTATGGACATGGAGATGTTGTTAGGTTCTTAAATCATTAGCTTTATAAGTACATTGTCTATACTAGGTTTTTAAGAAACATAGGGAAATCCAAATATATATATAAAATATTATAATATATTTTATTATTTTAATACATTAAGTTGTACTTCATTAATTGTCATAAAATAATTATCGATAGTTATAAACGCACTGATATCGGCTACTTGCAAGTATAATCAACGTGTAATGTGTAAATGTGTTCGACCGACGACTACTATTCGTGAGTCGTTTTGCCAGTCAGCTCACAAAATACTTGGAACATATTATGACAGAGTAGTTATTTGAACGTCACATCAGTTGTGGGATGTCACGCCATAAACACCACACCAAAGCTAGGTCAAATATTTTGTCGGGATAATTGCGAGGCGCCGGGCATACGCGTGGAGTTTCTAGTCTCATCGTCGTAACCATCCCAAGGCGGTGTAACCCGTGGTCCTGTAGCATTCACGAAATGTCAACAATAAGCAAAGTAAACATGTACGTGAAAGCCTTTACCCCTCTCATTCAACCACATGCAGCAGCCGACATCAATGTCAAACCCAGAGACGATAAGCACTTTATACTTGTCTCTACTGTATGTATATTATTATTGCTATCATTATATCGTGTATAATTTATACGAATGACAATGACTGTGGTCGGTGGTGACTATGGAAAATGCCTTTACATACTTATTTGACATTATTTATTTTGATGTGGTTTGAGAAAGATCGAAAGACCATCAAAGTTGTAGATTTTCGCAAAAGTTTTAAAAATTGTATCTGCCATATAAACATCGCCGTAAATCGGTATAATAGCAGCATCAATACGTCAACGGACCATGAGACGTGTTTTATAGTCCTTTTTAAAAATACAAGTTTTTGCGTTTTTCAGTGAGTTTAAAATAAGTCAGATATAAACACGGTTGTGTGTGTTATTTTGAATATTAGAATGACGTTACCGATTTACAACAATTTTATTGTAAAATAAAGTTGTATACAGTTCTGTCTAGCAGGTATCGATTGTATAATGACAAATGTAAAAGTTGTTCGTAATCGGTGAGTGTCATGTACAATATTATTATAGTTGTATCATTAAATTATGTTCTCGCTCAAATAAATTGAACAAAATTTAAACAGTGATCATGTTATTTTTAGATATTTATAGTGCCGTTAAGAATATTCTCAAGTTATATTTGTTGCGCTCGTAGTAAACACGCAAAGTCATACTAGTTTTAACGACAAAATAGTTAACTGTCGTAAACGGCGTACAGCTTTTATTATTGCGGGAACGGCCGATTATTTTTGAAATTGATAAATATTTTTATTTTTTTTTGGTGTGAACTCTTTTTTTTCAACCCTTCCTTTATTATTACAATAGCGGTTTCCGTTTTTTTAGGTCAAAACATTTTTTCTAGAAACGTAGGTACATGATATTTCAATTACAAACAATGCCAATCTGTACACACAGCTTGAATTGTCAGCACCATAAAGAGCAAACTATAAAAGCCCAATGTAAATTTTAATATTAAACAATATTATTTTATAATTTCCTTTATTATTTTAAATCGACCTCCCTCATTCATCAATTCTATGATTAATATCGGAATTACACTTCGTAGATGATACCTGATCATTATACGCCATCATGACTATTCCACGAACACACGTAATATTAATGATGAAATCAAACGACGAGTATTTTTACAATATTAAATGTTTGATAGACCTACCACAAAACTAATATCGCGAGTTGTTTGATTTTAAATCGTATGGTTGAATGTTTCCGAATGATACTGTTGAGAAGAAAAAACTACAATCAACCGGCACATAATTCGTATTATATTAAGCTAAATTCAGCGAGTCGTAATTGGACTTTGTTTGTCTGAAAATACACGACGGACTATATCATTTTTTAAGCACTTACTCGTTTTACTATAAATTTATTATTATGCTCTAGCTTACATTTCCATTTTAATCTTCCGTCTATGCGTTTTAAACACGACACTGAAGAAACACTCAAATTTTGTCACAGCAACAATTTATCTTATTGTTATTAGTTTTGTGTCCGCAAAGTCAATTATTTGTTTGTAAGCCGATACGTAATTGTAGTGTTTTAAAAATAACATTTATTTATTTACTAATACAAAACTATTTAACATTCGTGTATGTGTTTCTCCACTGGGAAGTTATAAACTTATAGCAATATATTCCTCATTTTCAGCCAGGGTTTACCGATTTTACCTTAAGAGAGTCAATTTTAAAAAATTAGGAAGCATTTGGGGGCCGTGAAAATTAAATGTGTATTTTTATCTAAAGAAAGTAAACTAAAAATCTAAAAATGTAATTTAAACTGCATTTAACCATTTAACAAAAATAAATCATATGCCATTGCGTCATATATTATGCGCATAATAATATAATTTCTAATATTATTTGAAATAATATTATAATTTTAATTTCGCGTGGCCGTATCGCTTGGCTATGAACTGGAATTATTTTAACGACCGTACGCATTCGGTTAAAAGTCACAATATTATTATGCACGGATGCCGTGAATACGAAACTACGAACGGGTCAGTGTTGTTAACGGTATAGGCCCGTGCCAGTTATAACCACGTTGGGTTTACAGATCTTGTATAATATACCCTTTTCAGATTATAAATATAAACATATAATTTTTTTCTTGTTTATGCCTGTCCGGGTTTCGAACGACGGAAATGGTACGTGAGAAGATTGCCAGCAAATATATTTAAATATACTCGGATACACGCAGCAGTCAAACTGACGCGTTACGCATTTTTTGTTCGGTCAACTCTTGTGATTATGACAAAATGAAAAATAAATCCTTCACCTAGTCCAAAGTACTTATCATATTATGCCGTGCAAATAAATCTTATTAAATTGAATTTAAAAAAAAATGTTTATTTATTAAATTTAAAACGATTGAGCAGCGCACTTATATAATAGTATTATCGTTGTGCAACACAGAATTAGTTAAAATTTAATTGAAATCCAACTAATTATAAAAATTGTAAGCAAAAAAAAAAGAAAAAGAATATAGAACTATACTGGTGTGCGTTACATTGGTATCCTTTCAGTATAATAATAATTATAAAACAATAATTGGTCTTCGAAAATTGGCTGTAGGTGGTCGTGGTCCTTTTCCCTGGTATAACCACGGTCAATCGTTAAATAATAACCGGAGGATATAATTAGTGAAAAAAATTTGGTCAATTTTCATACGCTATAACTATATAGATTTCAATTGTCTTTTGTATTGACTTAATATGTAAAATATAAACTATTATCAAGTATTTGTATTCCAATTATAGTCATACCGAAATTATTATAAATAGTAAATAGTACATAGGTACTTTCGTATTTTATAATATAGTATATAATACGTAATAATGTATTAATTATATTATTGCATTTTCATGTGTTATTGGATCTCGAAAATATGATTGCAATCATTTGCAATTATTCTATTTAGTTATATTTCACCATAGTAGAGTTACTCGTTTTTTAATTCTTAGATGTTGTTTGGAAATATTATTTTATTCAAATATTTGCTTTGGCTGATTTTAATGATCTTCAATTGTATAAAAACCAAATAAAGTATTAATTTAATTTTGCGTAAGTGTATTTTTTTATTTGTTTTAAAATAAATGAATTACCTTCGCAAAACAATTCAAATCATCGTGCTTTTATAGCAATGCAAGGTAAAGCTATAATAATATCAAGGAGAAGTCTACATACATTTTGAATATGATGTTAAAACAATTTTGTTAAATGAAACCTTAAATACGAATACTTGGATAAACATTCATAGCAGCTTTCGTATTGCTGCCTTTGAATACTCTATTTTAACATTCTCGGATTAAGGTCAGATTTAATTGGATTCAATTCTGAACACATTCAGCAATCAGTTTTTTTAGACAGGATAATATTATGTTAAGTAGACCATCAAAATAATTATTACACTTAATTTATAACTTGAGTTTTAAAATGACATGAATATATTTTATTTTTATATTTAATATTTAATGTTCTTGAAAAAAAAAATTATATTAATATTCAGTTTATATTTAGAAAAATATAATATAATTTAGATCAATACTATTAAGATTTGATACTACAAATATTTAAAGCATGAATTTGCTCCAAAATAATAGATTTACAATTTATTGATAAGTGACAACTGATAAAGTTATAACTTATAACTATTAAGTATTAACATTAAAATTTCTGAACTTTTAGGCTATTGTTTTTTGGTAAAATTTTCAATATAAATATTTGTAATATATATATATTTATATATGATATGTATATATCACCTATATCGTGGCTTAATATTGTATAAAAACATATTTATAAATTCATCGACATTTTTTCTAAATTTTAATTATTATTATTCATTTCAATCTCTCTAACGAATTATATTCTATCTTTTTTTATACACAATGAATATTTTTACAATATAATCACAATAAGCTAAATTTTAAAATTGAGAAATGCCATATAACAAAAGGTAGCGATATCCTTCTGTTGAATTGAGTTTTGTGTTAAATTTCAAGAATCATACAGTATTTCAGTAGAATTTCTCATTATGCATGAATCAAGAGGTTTTTGAGAATTATTCTTACCTCTAAGTAATTTCTAAAATAAAAAATAAGTAGTATTGAGATGAGTAAAACAATATTACAAGAACACAAGAAAATGTGAATTATAGACAAAGCAGCATTATATAAATGTGTAATATGGACATAGTTATTATTATAATAAATTGTTCAACGTCAAAAAGAACAAAAGTAATTTATACTCGGACGAGCTTTCATTAAAATCATGATACTGTTAAAGTTGTGAGCTTTTTTCATCAAAAATTTATAACAACTAATGTCATCCAACCATAATATTATTATCCTTAAATTCGTTTTGTATTATTGTGATTATTTCCAAATTGCTTATATATTTTTGTGCTGCAATCTATTGATTTGGTTTCACGTTAATAATACAATATAAACCAAATTCAACCAGTGATTTAACCCATATATTTTAAATTGTTCGTACTATATTTATTATTCATAATAGTTTATTTAAACAGCTGTTAAAGTAGTAATAATATCTAATATTGGCTATAATAAGTATATTATATTATCATACATGTTTTTATCGTTGAGTTGTAATGTTATAATTGCTAATAGTTAATACTAAAGAAATAGCTGGGTAATAT
The DNA here is from genome assembly GCF_020184175.1 of Aphis gossypii. Taxonomy (NCBI): domain Eukaryota; kingdom Metazoa; phylum Arthropoda; class Insecta; order Hemiptera; family Aphididae; genus Aphis; species Aphis gossypii. The sequence goes on from NC_065532.1 coordinate 53,110,730, forward strand.
TTTTGGATTAGAAGGTGGTTTTATTCCTATTGTTACATACAGTAGTAAACTAATGAGTTGACTATTTGGTGTCATTCAATTAGCAATATTATACGCATGTACAATAGATGCACTTTAATCTTTAAATAATTATTATTTATAAACCGTCAATCAACCAATACATCGAGTTCTTGTAACAATAACTATCATAGTAATTAAAAATCTCATTTGAGAAAATGTCAAACTATCGTGCACAGTTAAGTAAAGCTTGATATTAAGTTTTTACATAAAACATTCATATTAAACCTATCGCCTGTTCGCGCTGTAACGGTTCACTTGGACGATTTCGGTTCACGGTATTATCTTAAAAAAAAGGGTTTATACTTTATACAGATCTCATCTTGTTCGTCCCTGAATCAGTGTATAAATAAACGCTAAAAAAAAGTCACCACAGTATTCACGGTTATGAGTATGTCATAAAAAAATATCATGAAATATAAACGAGAACTCGGACTGATTCGAACGATATCCGTAAAAACCCACCGTCAGTTTTTACTCAAGACCTCGATAACGGCATCAAATCAATTTCACGAAAAACAACAAATTATTATTTTAATAATTTTATTTGTACATATATGTTTTACGATAAACCTTAGGTTTGGAATGATAATAATTTCTAAGCGTATATTATTTTTTGTATAAGGTAATACGGTTCAGAATAAACATCAGTAATATTATGTTCAATATTGCGATAGTTGTGGCAATTTTTCTCATCCCGACAGTTTGCGTGATGTTTGCGTGATGTTACGTTTGTACTTTGCAGGGACGATACACGGTTACGATGTATTTAATAACACGCAACCAATCCCCGTACACGTGAACGTATGTACATGCGTCCGCTCGAAAATAATTTTTGAACAAATATTTTCCAAACGAATTTAACGTACGAAAATAATATTATGTCGTACCTATTATGTGAATACGTTCCTTCCGACGACGTTATTAAATTACTTACAATTTTCTTCCGACAAAATGAACGACGCGCGCACACGATAATTGTATTATACCGACTTTTAATTTAACTGGAATTCGTATATAATATAGACACGGTTGCTACCCTGAAATCTAATATAAAATTACTGTATTACCGGCACAGGGTACCTCAGTGTTTTGTGTGTATCACATGAGTTGTACAGTTTTTCGACAAAGAGTCGTCAAGAATTGACGAGCGTCCGTTCACGTTATCGTTTTTTTCGGATACAGTTTTTGATCACAATTTAGTCTATACCCATATTATTATTATAATATCGTTTTGGGATGAACAATTAATGTATATCACGCGGTGGGTAGGGGTGCGCTTGTGTACAATGTAAAAGAAAAAAGTAATAATTTTTATTATATTCTAATTTTCACAGAAAATATTATTTTTACCAGAAATTTTGTAAGCAGATTATTTATAGACAATATCTAAATCTACAATTTAGGTTCTTTACAATTTTATGTCTAATGCAATATATTTTGAGTTAAATCAGAAATACCCTTTAACTACCCTATTTATCAATATTCAACCCTTTTGCGGCATCTGAAGGGGGTTATTAATCATCACCAAATTTAACCCACATAACTATTTCGTATGGTAATGAAAAAATTGAGCTGGTGAGAAACCAAAAATATTTAACTTTCCCTACCCCCTATTATATAAGGGCCACCCTAATGTACATTCTACGGCCTCCGATCCGTTCGGCGTCGAATTTTCTGCGCTTATTAATATTAATATACACGATAATAATAATAATTATGCTCTCAAAACCGCACATCACGTCGTGCTTGAATACGACAGCGGAATACGGGAGTGTAGGCACCGTGTGCTCGCAATGTTATAAAGGTACATATTGTGTGTATTATATAGCGTTATAGGTACAATGTATGATTAGTGGCGTTGAAATATTACATTATTACATAGCTCGCGATCCGCTGGAACCTTGTTCGAATGATAATACGCGACGACGTATTAGTATAATGTAATATTATACATATTATAATACTGTTTACAATAGCGTAGTTATACGATCACACGTGTGTCGGCGCGACTTGAGGGCTTTGTAGAAATTGAGTTGGCGTGTTATTAGGTATATACAGAATGTATTACAATATTATTGTTATTCATATTATTATTATAATAATGATGATAATATGTGCTCGCGCCGAGTTCGATGGCGGTCGTATTTCGTGTTTCTCGTCGCATCTGCCCGTAAACGTACGAACAAAACAGAAAAATAATTTGCCAGCAGTAAGTGTTTGAAAAACGGAATACTTTTGATATTTTCAGAGTCGTGCGCGTAATCCTCGAAAAACGCTACGTGCACTATAAATACACGTGTGTATACGCATAGACGCGCGACTTCATGTATACAACGATGTACACACACTCAGGTTCAAATATTTTATTATTATTATAATAATTTTTTTATCCCATAAAATATATACGCTTTTCGTTTTAGTATGGTAGACGTGGTGTTTAAATTTAATAATACAACACGCGTGCACATGCATATTTATTTTAACGCCCACCGCCGCTCTACGCGATATATTTTATAGACGCCAGCAAAGTACATATATATATATATATATATATACATATGAATATATAACCTATATACACGGTGTGTTTGCGATAAAGAATTTTTAGATGAGTAAAGAGGAAAAACATATGGTATATATCTATTGTGGAAAAAAATTGAAACGTAAATTATAAAAACAACTCACTGACGTGTTAAATAATTGCAGCATCGATATGTCATTGTCAATGAAATAAAGGTCATTCGATTGTATTATAATATGCGTTTTGAAACGATTAATAGCGTAATATATTTTATTAACTATCCTACCTAATGAATTTTTGCACAAAATGGTGCACTCTGCTCAATAAAATATTGATGTATTTTGAAACGATAAATAATCATACTTAAATAACACCGACTATCCTTGGTGTCCTGACATAATATAGTCATAAATCATAATATATTCCTACATTATAATATATAGAACATAGATTAGTTATATTTATTTCGTATGGTAAAACTTGCATTCATATAATATTCATTTAAATAATAGATTGTTTGTGATGGATTCTTTCAGTCCACCTAGCTTCTACGACATTTGACTTGACGTGTCTCCTTTTACTGAGCTAGTTTGAGTACATCGCTTTATACTTTACATTATGTTGAGTTCCCATTCACAATAAGTCTGCGCATATCACTAATACTGCTGTAAGATTTTTCATCTATTGGCTATCTCATTAGTCCTTTTTTGGTTTTTCCTTGAGTCTAAGGTTCTCCTAAATAATTTGTAGAAGATCTTGATCAACTCTTCTACCTCATTTAAACTTAGGCTTTCTCACCCGAATAAACTAGAAGGTTCTCAAATGCAGTGAGTCAGGTGAGTGTATCAAATTAGAGGTTGTGATGAGCTAATTTCTACTGTTGTACAATGTAACCTCAGAAGTATGGTGTGCTCAGTAGTGATTGCAGGGTTGGCGCATATACCACCGTGACCATTCGTTTAAGTTTGGTTTTAATACCTATCAAAAGTAATTTTTACGAATTAGTTATTATTAGGTTATTATAGTATCGTGGTACAGTAATGTCATTGTTAATATTAGGTGACGATTTTTCACAATATCTCACCCCGAAAAACCAATCGAGTTTATTGTAACAAATCGTCGTGTTTTCTATTTAATTGGTTTTTTCTTAGTACACAACGTTAGTTTCGAATAATACTCACACTATTTCTATAATATAAAGGTGGTTGAATTGCAGAAATCGACTATTGAAATCCATCCGTGTTATCTAGAACGGTTCTCGGGATAGTATAGTTTTCGATTTAATTGGAAATTGATGAGAAATAACGGTTCGTTTGAAGACGATTATATACTACGCGATATACCTATACATTTATAATATAATATATATATAGTGTAGCCACGAGTAAACGTGTATCTAAAGAAATCAATTCATCGAAGCTCTGTTTTTTTTTTTTTTTTTACTGATGTCGAACGGCTTTACGGCTATGAATGTAAACACTAAAGAATTTCAACGACGTAGTTGGCTGCACGGGATCAGTTTGGTTTTGTTGAATTTAATATTGTTGAGCGCATAATAATATGTACTGTACAGTATACGAAGAAGTTGCAGGTGTAACTACGCGACAAGAAAAGTGGGATTGCAGGAAACAAATCTGTTTTTTCTCTCCTCCGTAATATAACTTTAGAAATGTTTAATCATATTATAAAGGTGAAGGAAAAGGAAAAACATTTAATACAGTTTGAGTACAACACAGAACATCGTGGTTTTATTTTTATTTTTTACAAACACGTCACGTAACTGTAAATTCAATTTATATAATTAACCGTTGAAAACCAAGTTGCACATATTTTATTTTGTTTTTCCTTCATTATTTTCATTATGACGGTAACGGTGAATTAATTCGAAATTATTTATTATTGTGTAGTTTACAGAGCTTTCGCGACCGTTTTTCGTGTTACGAACTAGCTACTATTGTATATACATTAAATATTATTTTATACTGGGTGATTCTCTTTCGGAATTTTAAATATACTTAAACATTATATTTTTTATGAAATTTAAAAAAGTATTATTATGTTGTTATCCAAGTTTCTTTTTTCAAAAGAGGATCATATTCACAGTTACTGTGTATATTATTATGCTGTTAAATAGTTTAGAAATTTTAATGCGTTTAAATTGAAATTTTATTGAGTAGTTTTTGATTTATTAGTAGTCCGTACGTACTAAAGATCTTTAACAATGATTTAATAAAACCATGCGTATTATTATATAATATGTGGTTTTCAGTAATATACCTTATTACGACTTTTAGTATTAAACTTATTTTATGCGAACAAATCAACTTACATTAAATGCATATACTAATAACGTATTACTATAGAAATAGCAACGTATACATTTATTTAGATTTGTTCATGTTAAATTTAAAAAAAATCATCGGTACCAATCATTTACATTGGCTTATACGGCGATTATCACATCATCTATTTGGATAGTCAATACCCGGGAATAGATACATTTTACTTAAAATGTATACGCTATACCCTATACCGTATTTACGTACTTTATATGTTAATTTTATAACGTATTGGTTATTTTACTTTTTATTATTTGAGCTTATAAATTAATAATTTAATGCATCTTTGTTTGTTTTTTTTTTTAATTAATCACTATGTTTGATTTGTGGTTTAAATAGTCAAAAAAATATTAACATATACATTACAAGCAGTATATTTGTATTTTTTATTCACTTGACTACTAACTGTCAACATAAAATATTAAGAGCCACCGCGATTAATGTAGCGTTAGCGAAGAATATTATAAATAAAACAATAGAATTCAGATTATAATGGAATTTCTCTTGAAAATTATTGTTATATTTGGTTAATGTTTTTGATTGTTGAAACATCTTGAAGCGGTGTATTACTTGGTACGTATTGAAACTCAAAGTACTGATGTAATACAATGAAATTGATTGGAAAGAGTAAGTGGTACGAATTTTGGATTGTTTAACGTGACCCCAAAACACTTACTCCGTAGATATAACCATACGTGTAGGTCTTGGCACGATTTGTACATAATAGTTTTCTAGGTACTGGCCACACAGAGTTTAATTTAAGTATACTGAGTTTGAGGTGAACGCAATCCTTTGTTCAAGACTTTTGTTTATATCTATCGGATTTGACATCTGTGCACCTAGTTAATATCTTACCCAAAACGATTCTTAACAATTTTCAATTTTCTACGGTGCTAAGTAGTCATATTTGGCGATATGATAGGTTGATATTTAATGTCTTTGCGTATAGTAAAACGATATTGCATCAAATTTATACTTTTATATATATAATACATAAAACAACTTAGACTCTATGAGAAAATCTCAACAACGGTTATTAAAATGGACAAGGCTGGAAAATGAATTAAAATACAAATCACGTTTGAACACTATTATATTATAATATTGTCATGTAGTACGTCATAAGTCATTCACTGAAATTCGCTATCCTTCCACGTCCGTAAAATGTTGAAAACTGTAAAGATTAATTTCCCAAACGCAATTACCGAGGTCGATAGAAGATAAACGTAGAAAAAGACGACATACACACACGCTTGCGCGTTTATATATGTATTATATACACACACACAATATACAGTGACGACGGAGAACTGCGTCGGCAAACTTAATTTCGTAAATTTAAAAAAGTATAACGCGCCAACGGTGTATAATAATGGTGCGGAGAGGGGCACGGCGACTAAATTCGTACACGCTTACGAACGACAACAATGTCCATTGGCAACACAATCACGTAAAAAAACACCACATAAAAACGCGACTGCGAGTTTAGTAGACGCATCCCTCGGCTCTTTAACTCGATACCGATGCGTGCCGGTGACTATCATTGAGTAATGCAATTATATATAATACTATATATATATATATAATATAATATTATTGTTACGGTATTCCGTAGCGTCACTCGTTTATACTTAAAACAGTATTTATATGTATAACCCGACCTATATGTACAGCGTATAGCAAGACGAAGGGTAGTAAGTGGGGTTCTGTACCTACATACATAACGCGAAATATATAATATTATGCTGAGCTCAGGGTAAATACAAATATTTATTCTCCTCAGAATTTATTAGGCCAACAGCGTTCAACGAACTTGTGTAATATAATTTTACATGACATACATGATACGCGCTGAAAACAAGATGTTCAATCATATATTATTATAATGAGTTTAAAGTATATATACCTGGCTAGGAAAATCGACTACTTTACTATGATCTGTTTTCGATATGTCTGTATTAAAATTGTATTAAGCAGAGCGATTTTTTTTCACTTGTAATTTTATTTCCGTTTTTTTTTTAGTTTTTAAAATATATTATATATCTGTGTACACAAACGTTAAAATTGAAATCTTTGTCACGCATGTTCTCAGAAACACTCTTCGTTTATCTCGATGTTTTTTTTTTAAGTCTTTAATTTTTCTAAGAATCGAAAAAAGCAAATAAATATTTGTTTTTCACCCGTGCTATCAATTATTAGTTATTATTATAATTTGTATTTTTATAATTATATAGTATAATAGTACAAAATATTTTCGTTATTTTTGATCATACTCTCGAAAGTTTATGATTTGTGGGTTTTCGGCCCAGAATGAAAATCAAATCAAATTTGGGCCATTCAGCAAAAAAAAAAGAAAAAAATTTTTAAAAAATGCTTCTATTACATTTAAAAAAAAAAACAACGCTATGTTATGTTAATATGTCGGAAATATCATCTATAAATCAAATTAGAATACCAAAAATATTATTTATCCGTATGCGAAATGTTGTTATTGAGCAACCAAATTTGACATGGATGCATTTTATATGAGTAACAAACTACATGATAATAGCTAGTAATTAAAACAGCCTCTATAATATGTTTATAAATAACTAATTACGTAAACTAATGTGAACTATAAAAATGAATCATAACAGTACCAATTCGATCAATGAACAATAGCAATTTCTTCAAATGGACTTTTTGAATATTATTACAAAAATTATTATATTTTAAACAGTTGTTATTTAGATAGTATTTCAGACTTCACATTTTTTATTACTAATTTTTCTGTGATAATATTATACGAATTGAATAGAAACTAAAGTATTTTAAACACGAATTGTTTTCTTTTCTTTTTTAATTTGTTTAATGAACAGAAAATTACATTTCTTAACTTGTTTTTTTTATTTTCAACAAAAACACATTAAAACCATTAAAAAAAGTAAATAATAAGTTTTATAATGGATTCTTTATTAAAATTAATCATAAAAAGTTATATAGCTTTGGTTTAACTGGGATTCAAAAAATGAGTAAATGTAAATGAGCAAATCTCGAGAGTTTTATCAGTTCGAACCACGGAATTTATTCAATAGAAATTCATAAAATTTATTTCTATTATCAAACACATTCGTTGAATTGTTTTGTTACACTGAAAATAATATCAAAGAAAGAACTAAACGGTAATAAAGAAAACAATATTTATGAATAATATACACAAAATATACTACTGAATAGAACGCAATATTTCAACATAATAGTTATAAATAAATAAAATATGATATCATATATTATTTCATATCGTGTGTATATTTTATTATATAATATATTATATACAATTTCAATTTCATAGAAAATAATAATATATATATATATATATATTTATATATTATGAATGTGCACAGGATAATAGATTATTATTATGATATAACTTCTAAACTTCATATCCATTGGACATTGTGTTTTTAAATAAATAGCGAATCACGGGTTATATTACGATAGTGTTCTTAGACGTTTTTTCTTTTACTAATTCATTATACCAGATAAGAATTACAATATTTCACAAATTATTTTTAATTATTTATAAAAGGTAACTATAAAAATATATAAGATTATCAAGTCAGACCTGCAATTATTACCTACTTAAGGTTAACGTAGTAGATATTACAGTCTTAAATACTTAAACACATTTTTTTTCATTAAATTAAAATATAAAATGACTTTCTACTTAATAGTGGATTAATTTTTAATCATATTTTTTGGTTATTATATGATCTAATTGAGTACTATTCACCTTTATAACAACACAATTGAGTAGAAACCGTTAATAAAATTTTCCGTTTTTAGTAAATTTTAAAATGGCTGTATCATACTTTAAAATTAAATATAAAATATGCCTGCATGCGGTCCACCCTGGTCCTACAAATAACATTCTAACATTTATATTATTTTATAATGGGATTTCATCGATTCCGCCAGACCTTTTTATACTAGGGGATAAGGTATATCGATTCCGCCAGTATCGACTCCTCCAATACAGGTAGTCTAAAAACAACCTATCGATTCCGCCAGGGAAAAATAATCTTCCCGAATAAAAATTATGTGAAATTTATTAGACTGATTATTAATTTAGTTAAAATAATTAGATGATTTATTTTAAATATATTATATTGTATTTATTTTATTTTGTATGTATATATTATATTAAATTTATTAGACTGATTATTAATTTAGTTCAAATAATTAGATGATTTATTTTATGTATATTATATTGTATTTATTTTATTTTGCATGTATATTTTATATTAAATTTATTAGACTGATTATTAATTTAGTTAAAATAATTAGATGATTTATTTTATTTTGTATGTATATTTTATATTAAATTTATTAGACTGACTATTAATTTAGTTCAAATAATTAGATGATTTATTTTATATATATGTATTGTATTGTATTGTATTGTATTGTATTTTTATATTGATTATTAATTTAGTTCAAAAAATTAGATGATTTATTTTATATATATTAGGTATATTGTATTTATTTTATTTTGTATATAATATAATATATTATATTGGTTATTAATTTAATTTTAATATTTAAATTAAATGTATTTATATTTAAATTATCAGTAATTATTGAATTATTTTGTAGATATATTATAATAACAGGAACAGGTTAACAGCTGTAGCAGATGCCTGATTAAAATTTAAGGTATAAATTGGTAGGTGGCGGAATCGATAGGTTGTTTTTTGACTACCTGTACTGGCGGAGTCGATACTGGCGGAATCGATGCTACATTGGCGGAATCGATGGGTCCCCTTTTATAATATATCAATTTTATTGTTCTAATTAATATTGCTTCAATATTAAAAAAAAATAAAGGAATAAATTAACTATAATAAATAAAAACAGATTGCAAAATTATAATGTTGTGTGTTAGTAAGACCACACATGTGAGTATAACATTCTTAAAATATCGTTATTTCATTAATATTTAATTGATTATTTTTGTCCTATAAAGAAAAATAAGTTTAGGCTTTTAAAATGTATTAGACCGCGTTTTCAATATACCGTAACTTACACTTAACCAAATTCTATGTTATGGGTCAAATATTAAGGAAATTATGAATTTTTCTATGATACAATTCTTAATAACGAATGAATTATGAACTAATTATTAATATAAAATGTTATATACAACATATATATTATTATGGTTGTATTAAAATATGTGTATACTCGTATATATTCTGTTTTATTATAATATACTACCCATTTTTTATTGGAAACTTTTGTGTACGCCTCGGGGCGGGGGCGGTCAAGCGAGTGTGATGAGTGAAATATATCCTCCTATTACCTTTTTCCAATATTTTTAATAATATTAAAACACACATATTATTGATATTTTTTTATACTTAAAACTTTTATACTACTACTACTACTACTACTATTATTATTATTACTACTAATAATAATAATAGCCAAACTTTTTTTAATGTTCTAATAAAATATGAATAATATCTGAGTACAATTGATGATAACAAAATTATTATAATTATTATTATTTTTTGATTATAAAAACAATAAAGGTAGATTTGTAGACATAATTAATACTGCTCTTAATTAACGCTAAAAGAAAATATTCGTATAAAAATAAGTATTAAATTACCAATTTAAACATAATATAACATTTATATGATCAATAATAAACTATATAATGTATAAGATTTTTTTCTGATTCCATTTAAAGCGATAATATGTTTAAAATTTAAATTTAAAACTTTAATATTTATTAATTGTGTATTTATCGTGTTGTTTTAAAGTTATCGCAATGGCTGTTCATTATGAGGTCGTAAAAATGTATAGGTAATGTCAGGAATAAAAATTATTTACTAGGTTAGGTACACATTTTACCTATAAATTAACTTTTCAGCTTATGTTTTCCGATAATAAACTAATAAATAATCATTTTTAAATTATATTTTTAATGATCAGAGTGCAGATGTTAAGCCTATTCGTGACAAAATATTTATTTGGCCACTATAATATTATACTTATACCATTATTATTATTATTTTTAATTTACCGTTATGCGAATGTAATATACAACAGTTGACTAACTATTGAACGTTTTGTTAAGAAAATATTTAGTTTAGTTTGTAAACATAGCACGCGATACGTTTAATTTCTAATTGTTTTCTTCTATAATAGAACAAACATCTTTTAACAACGCCATCTACGCACCTAAATTGTAGTATATTATTATTATTGTTATACACTCAATACGCATGCGTGTATCTCGCCCATTTTTCAAGGCGTGCGTCGTAGACAGAAAATAACTACCATAAAAAGGGAGAATATATATACTATTATATGCAAACGATTGTCTAAAAATGTGCACTCGCTCGGTCGTGTGCGCTTGTTGTATAAAACTGAATTTGCCGCCGCCTTTGACAACGGTAATATTAATCTGCGGTTTGCCACATTTCTTTTTGTTCTGCTAACATCAGTCCGCCGGAGGTTTTAATTAATTAAATTAAAATCCTTTAATCTTTTACGTCGTTGCGTCGAGTGTACGTTCACCCACGTAATCGCGTGGACGCCACCGTGGCACGCCGCTGTGTTTACTAGGTATACGTTCGCGGATTACAGATAAACACTAGTGCGCGTTCATTATAACAACAGGGGTCGAGGTACATTATAGGCAACGATTATCACTCGATGATGGTCTTAAAAATGCTGTGAAAAGGCGTGTGCCGACATCACATCATCACGGCCCGTACACGCGTTCAGGGATAATATTATAACGGACACGCACGGAGTAGTGCGCCGTCCGACATTTCAATAGTTGTCGACATATTATTATTATTTAAAAAATGTTACAAAAAGTGATTTATTCGGTGGCAGGTCTGATCGAATTAAAATTTTACTCGGTGCAGTTAAATCGCATCACTAGTGGTGTAATATTATTATCTTTTTGGCGTGTTCAATTGCGATCCGCACTGTATTAAAAAATAAAAAAGGACCCCCGTCACGAATGATTAATCCTACGTCATAACGTGATATTCAATAGTATTCGTTGTAATAATATATATTTTAAAAACAAATTATTCTTCGTGTCATCACAATAATACACACGGACGTATTATAGGATCAACGATCCTTGCTCGTGCAATGATACTATAATCCGTGAAATCTTTTGTCGACGTTATGCGATCTCCTTGTACGCGTACCGGTCGTAGACGGCCTGATATTCGGTCCAGCCGTTCATCTTGAAGTTTTTCATCTCTGCCTCCTTAGACCGGTCTAGCGCCGGTTTGATCGCGGCCGACCCGATGACCGGGTAGTGTGAATCGTGTGGGTTGGTGTACGACCGCTGCTGAACTGTCGACAGATTTTCCATTAGGGCGACCACACGGTTTCGTTCGGCACGCGATACGTCTAATTGCCTTGCGTTTTCCAACTTGAACGTGCAATACCTATAATACGGTGCGGTCACAGAGGATTAAACGCAGTTAAAATACTAGAATACATTCATATTATCATACAGTGATGAAACTTTAGATTAGCTATACTTATAATATTAAGTATTATTATGGGGTAGTACACACTTTTCCTTCTCTTAATATTTTATTTTATTATTAAAATTGAGCATTAATTATCGTTTAGAAAGGAAAGAAAAAAATTGATAAGTTTTTAAATATAAAACTTTTTTTAAATTCAAAGTACCGTAAAACTGAAAAAAAATATATATTGAATATTCACTATCCATTAATTAGTATTAAAAATAATGATTATGTTCTTACGAAAATAACATTCCAATTAAATAAATTAACATCAGTGTTAAGCTTATCATAATAAGAAAATTATAGATAAATCTTTTAAATTTTAAATAATAATATCTTTTTGAATAATATTTTTCCTAAAAATATAAGTCATACAATGTATTTATATATGCAATATTTGCAGTATGCATACCTACTACTTATTGAATCATAACATAGGTTAGGGTAGGTAAGGTTGTACTGTAAACATTATTCAACGCTCTCGATTTAACGTTTTGTTTATAATGCTTATAGATACTTTTGTTTAAATAGTACAAAAGATACAGATACAGATACGGATTGTAAATATATATTTTAATAAATAATAATACAAAAAAAATAGTATTTAACAATAAAACGTGTATATGAGAATCACTGTAGTATCCTATTTGATGTTGTTCTATAATGTAAATTAGGAGGTAGATAAAAAAGTTATATAATTAATTCATTTTTTTTAATGCACTAGTTTTTGCACGGCCGACTGTATAGCGAGATACGGGAATAACTAAAATAAATATTTGATTTTTTACAAATCATATTAAAAAAAAGTAATAAGTCTAGAAGTGAAAAAAAAAATCCATTCAAATATTGTATAACTGTACAATTGTTAAAGCTATAGGAATAAAAATAAATATTGCACTCAATTGTACATAAATTAAAGGTTATTCATGAAGGATTTTTGAATTTTTTTTCAGTATTAAATTGAACGCCCGGGACCCGTATAATTTGTATTGATTACGAGGTCCGTAGTAATAGATACATCGTATATTGTACTGTTGGTGAATAGAATTCACATAAAATGTTGTGCAGTCTTCCACAATATTCATACCACGTTTTCCAGCAAATATTATGTGCACGGGAGTTTATTTATTTATTTTATTTTGTACCTAAGGTTAGGTTTAACTCGAACGTTTTTAAATCCAAACGATTTCACAGCTAATGATTTTCGTTTGATCGTTTCTATAATATGTGTACATTAAAATTTAAGACACAATTATATATACACACACATAAGTATATAAGACGTTACATTACATCGTGTTTTGTATAGGTACCTAAATAAAATGGTTGTAGTGAGCGTTAACCATTTAAAAACAATAGAAGTACGTAAGTATGTCTGGAATTAAGTTGGCAAACCACGATTTGTAGTCATTAGTCGTAAAATGATGTTACGGTAACAATTATAATGTCTAATAATGTATTGTGTAATATTTAAATAATCCGTAAAATTAAGAAAAAACTTTATTAGCCTGCAGGACGACTGCTTGTAGGACGAAACGATGACGACGCGACGCTCGGGAATAACGCACTGGGACGAAAACTTAGGTGTTTCAAACGAATGTTTCCCATTAAGATTTGGCGGAGAATCACATAAATCACTGTCTCATTTAATAAGCATTTATTATATCACCTTATCCCGAGGTCGGCCCTAACAAACGTTGTCAAAGTTAATCGCGATATTTATACCGTCGTATTATTATTACTACTACTACTACTACTACTTCCACCACCACCATGACTGCAACTACTGTTTATATAGGAAGTTGTGTTTAATCATTTCTCAGAGATGACATCGTCCTCTTCCTGCAGAACATGTGGTGATTACGATTTATAAACGTACGTATAGTATATTATATCGTTGCGCTGCAGTGTTTCGTGTACAGTATATACACAGGACCTATGGTATTGGCCGCGCATCCCGAGTGACGTTCGAGTGATTTCATTCGACCGTGTGTAAAACACTAAAGGATTTTAATTAAATTAATTAAAACCACAGACGATCTGACTGTGCAGCGTAGTCGGGCCGACTGGTAAAACAATATCGTGCGCTCACGAAAGGCGTCGTAAGATATACACGATACAACAACGACGATGGTGGCGAGTTCGTTAATAATATACTGTCGTCGCTGTGGCAGCAGAGTGCTGTATCGCGATAATAATATGCACGTAAATACGCACCTTTCAATTATTTTATACGTTGTTTGATAACGAGAATATTAAATAATAAATTTAAGGTATTAATCATTGTTACGTCGACTTAAAATTAATAACTATGTTCACGCGAAATAAATATCATCAAACGAAATTTAGTTCACATTAGAATACGACTAGAAACACGATATATTATACAAACGGTACCTACTACCTATTTTATTACGACATTGATATTTTGTCGGTCATATATGTTGGCTGTATGATACTAATCGAATTTCGACATTTCCCAAAAACTTAATATGATAATAATATTTTTGTATCTGCCGATGTCGTGACGAATTCAAATATTATGATTAAAATATGAACTGCGTGGTCACCAGTGAGTATTATAATATAACACAAATTTGCATGGATCATTTTAACTGCATCTGTGACCTACACACCCTTATAATTATGTTAGAGTATGACCTACAATATTTAATCTTACGTTTGGTTAGATTGAGGTTAAATATGAATTTTACAATAATAATATATGGTCCACTTCGTATCTTGAATATCAAAATTATAAAGTATTTTATATTTTAAAAGAAAACGGGGTACATTATCGATACTATTTATAGTCATTTCCACTGTGTGCGTCTTGTTTAGGTCTATCAAATTATGCGTTTTCATTTGAATATGTCGGAGACCAAATTTTATTAAATCATTTAAAGCAAAAGAAAAACTATTGATTTTGTTCAATATGATTGTCTTATTCTGTTAAATAATGAAACAATAATAGCTTTTATGGTACGTTTTAAAGGCAGACAAAAATCTATATTAGAAAAAAAGGATTCCAATCAATCAAAATATGTGAAATAACATTAGTGAAATATTATACTGTTCGAACTTACCAGCGCACTAGAGAAATTGTATTTTCACTTTCATACGTCATAGTAATCAGTTAAATTCAAATTTAAGTGCGATACATATTCTTTGATTATAATTTAATCAAGACTTTCCAATTACAACTGTAGTTATTTCATCAACTGATATATCATCCAACACTATTGTAGACTTGTATGACTAGTGTAGATATATATTATACAATGTATATATTTTAATCAGACTGGCATGCGTTAACTAATTGAGATTATTTAAACAGATAAAAATTTACTAAAATGAAAATTCAAATAAATATAGACCGTATTTTACTCATTATCTATTAAACAGTTTTCCAAATATTATTCAGATAAAAAAATACACCAAAAACTACGAATATAGACTTTAGATTCATCGAAGGCTGTGGGTTTTTGGTAAAAGTTTGAAGAGCTGGATAAAAGATAAACTCTCGAAAAAAGTTGTTTTATGGTTGAACGATGTATTGTACTCACACAATAATCCAAAATGATTTTATCCGATTGGCATATATGTATTAGATCATATGCATTTTTCTATTTCAGCTGCAATAATCAGTAAATTTTAAACCATTCTATAATTTAAAAAAATTAAATTACACAAATAAATTAAGCTATTTGGTCAGTTTTAAATAAAAAAATAATTGCATGTAAAATTAAATCATTTCAGTATTATTGTTATTTAATTGATGCATGATACAAATCAAAGTTTAATAAAAATAATAATCTATATAGTTATATAATATTATATATATTATATTTATTAAACAATATAAAAATATTTACTGTGAAAAAGTTATTAATTTTAATTTCACATTAACGCTAAATGTATTATAAATTTTAATAATATGTTCAAACTAATTAATAAAAATAATCTAATAATTAATTAAAAAAATAAAAGAATATTCTACAGTTATAATAAAATAAAAAGTATTATTGTTTTATACTTATTACTTGTACGTCCTGATGAATAACTCGGCCAGTCATCATAGATTTGTAGAAGACACATTCAATGAAATATGAATGCTTATATTTTTATCCATATGACCGTATTACAAAATAAATGTTACAAAGTTAAGACAAAATTGAAATTTAAAAATAATAGAGGGTGAATCTGGAAGACACGACATTATTTATAAATTTAATATATCAGTGTGGCATTTTAAAATCATGTATACACCCGAGCACTTAAATTTAATGGCATAATAATATGGCGATAATATCGTTGTACAATAATAAAATAAGGAGCTCTAAGAATGCATAATAGCTAAAAACTTAAATGCACTGCTAAAACCTAAAGTTCAAAAACAGCTAAAACGTATAATTATTTATTATTCTTAAGAAAACCAAACAATATAATGTAATTTAAAAGAAAAAAATTAGTTGAAGTAAAATAAAAATGTACAAAAGTAACTAATGGCCGTCTATGGAACCGAAGTTTTTTAGATCAATAAAAAAATAATTCAAGAAGCTCAAAACCACAGATTCTAAAAAATCTACTCTCTTCACACATACACAAATACAAATACACTCAGTATATTAATTCGTGAACTACCGTCAACTACTGTCCATGAATTTTGATATTGCCTAAAAACTTCAAAAAGTATTTATTATTTAGATTGAAATCGGTGAACTTTGTGACGATTAAAAAGTACACAACACTCTTATTTTTCATCCGTTCGATAACGCGTTATTATACTAATCATAATTATCGACTTATTACACACTATCGTTAGTATTCGTGCAAAAGAGTTTTTAAATGAAATTTCAAATGAATTTACTTTAGCTGGTATTCGGTTAAGGCGACCGGCGTTTCATAAGGGTTAATGTAACCGTCGGGATGCAAACAGTAGCTCAGTCTATTGATCTGGTCTGGTGGAATCGTATTCTGCACTCCTGGGTCCAAAAACTCTCGTACGTGGCTATCGTTGGTCATTTTATTATTTAGTTCGTTCTTTGAACACGTGTAATTTTTTCATAAAAAAAAAAATAATAAAATAAAATAAACCCGTAATCTTATACGGAGACCGTATTCTTGGAAACGATCGGTTTACAGCATGTGTTTTATTTATTTATTTTTTATCCTAAATTAAACTAGAGTATTTTTATTCCCCATAAGCGGATATGCGTATCAGTATAATATATTCAGACGTTTAAACCTTCGACGAATTTATTATTTAAGCAAAACAATTTAATGATATGACTGAATCTTTATTGCTCCCGATAATCGAAAATCACTTCTTCCGATCGTTTCCGAAAGAGTTCAATTCAATTTTAACTCTCTCTACGTATAGGTATACCATTGTAGTAATACATATGGGTAGTATAATATTATATACATGTATATGTAATATGTATATTACATACTCTAAAATGTCGCTTTGGTGTAATATTAGCATTCGTGAATACCATACTACAAGTATATAGAAGTATTCGAATGGTCGATTATCATAATAGTATGCATATAGTCCACTATAATAGAAAATTGTATTCGTAAACTATTATTGACCATTCTAGACGAATTCACGACGAGGAATTTTTTCATAAATCGAAAATATGGTGTTCTACGAACTTCATGATATTATTAAACATGTGAGTAGAAATTATAATTACTTCAGATGATTTTACCACGAGACTAACCAAGTTAAACAAGAGTAACCAAACTCTTAATAATCACATAAATGTGTAATTATGATAGGTAGGTACTGTTAAATAATAAATAAGTACTATATTCACTATAATGACATAAAATAATACGTTCAAGCTTAATCATGGTGTTATAATTGTTATAATATCTTGTTATTTTTTTATTAAATATAAATAAAATCATTATTTTAATATTATAATATTAACTATGAATGGCTAGTTGTATAGTATTATGCGTATTATAGTAAGATACCAATATAATACCAATTCGATATTGTTTACACTATTTATATTACTAGTTTAGTATTACACATTATATTTGTATGGAAGTATTTAAATGTGTTTTCAATATTCAAATATTTTTCAAAATAAATATTATAATATAGTAAAATGTTTAAAATTATAATTCAAAGCGCACTCTATATGTTTTAATATTTTAAGTAAATTTTTTTTTTTTTGTAAATCTATTTATAAAATATAATTTATATTTTACACCATTATTCGGAGTATCAATAGTTTATCAGAAAAAAAAGTTTTTAAGAATTTTGTCAGATCAATTATCTCCCCAAGGCGAGTACTGACATTTTTTTTTGTCCCAACGTGTGACATCTTCCGCAAGACTTGACAGCACTGACTTCAATGAAATATTTCAGGGATAGAGACAAAAGATTGCCCTTTTGACCAGGTATTAAAATTGTTGTAAAAATGATTTTTTTTTTCGTGAAATATTTTCGCATTGTCTTTTGTCTCCACTTTAAATGTTTCGACAGATAACCGAACGGAGCGGAGTACGAATAGATTAGGACAAATAAAATAAATTCTCTAAAAGCGTGCACAAACATTTAGTTGAACACTGTGTCATACCTAAAATATAAGTATAAATCACAAACCTTGTATTTGATTTTCTGTAATCAAATTATTTAGCTCACCTCTCATTAATACTTAGTGAAATATTAAAATTCTAATGTTTTCTCAAATGACAAGAATATTCAGCTGTGCAGTGATACTAACCTGATTTCAGATTGTAATACACTAATACCACCTACTTATTATGTCAACCCGTTTGTTGAAATAATTTAATACCTTAGTAATTTTATAATATTGTTTTAGATAAATTAATATGAACTAAAAATAATATATAATTTAAAAATATATAAATTATTTTTTTTGTTTGAAATATTTTTTTAATGCGATTAAGGGCGATACGATAGAATATAGTAACGAAATTCAATACAGTTAAATTTAAAAAAAGGATATTTCAGTAGATTTCCATAAGGATTTCAAACATTTGTTTTTGTTACAGTGTTCTTACATTCAGCGTTATTGTTTACGAGTGGTTTACCTAGACACCATACAATCTAAATTGAATAGGTACTGAACCTATAACAGTGTACTCTATAGTCTATATACATTATACATCACCCCAAATCACTATATAATTATTTTACCAATTTAAAAAATATAAATAAAAATTATCCAAAAAAAAAAATTAATATTAAAACAGATATGTCTAGATAAATTAATCAGTCAAGTGATAATTTATAAAAATAAAATAAAATAGTTATAATAATAATTATTAATAAACAATAGTTCCAATATAAATATAGTAATATATTATATTAATAGTATATTAGGCTATCCTATATATTTTAAGCTGATTAAATTATAATTTCTTCCATTTTACTTAAAGTGAGTTTATTTTGTACTAATTTATTTGAAAAATTCAATCATAGATTCAATCTAATGCGTATTTTTTGCATCAAATAAATTATATTTCAATAGTTTAAATTGATTATTTCATACACAAATTAAAATGTTCTCAACAAATGTAAGTAATTATTACAGTTTTATATCTATATAGTATATAGTTTTTATTGTTTATCGATCACATATTTTCTGGAGCAAGGTGGATAAAATATAATGTTAAACATGTATATGTGTTATGTAATATATTAGGTGTAACGTAATGATCCACCTTCGTAATACACATGCATAATAATATAGTAAAGTTTATTGGTATTTGGAAGAAATACACACACACGCACATGTAATATATAATTGAATTGCGTTGGTATATAGATTTTACAATATCATTCAAATAATATACACTCAATACTACCAGAGTATCACAAATTTTGGTAGTGGTTTACGTGGTTTAAATAAAATATTTCTTATGATCAAAAGTGCAACGATGTTTTTTCGATTTTTGTTTCCGTATTATATATTTATTTTTTATTTATATAACCAAACATTTTACTTCTCAGACGTTACGTTCACATCCTGTGCAGTGAGAAAATTATCTATGCATGAGTATATTAGGCTTTTCGTCAATATTCTTTTTCCCATCTTCAAGTGGTTTTCCATATTGTGAATATGTGAATGATGTTTAACCGTTCCAGAAAACTTATTGTTTCTCATCGATTGTTATTTTGTAAGAAAAATACAATAAACTCGATCTTACAAAACAACGAAATAAGTTCGATTATATAAACCATATGATTATCTTTTTATCGCGCGGACGGTCGCGAGAACAACAATCTATTTGGAGATCGAAGCGTGAGATTTTATTTCTAGTATTAGATTATGGTTCTTATTTTTTATATTTTTAGTCTTTGTGTTTGACAATAGTATTAACTTATAGATATGAATCACAGTGTAATATAGGTAGGTAGTTACCTATACGGGTTTAAGTTCACAATAGAATTTTATTTTTTTACATATGTTATTATAGCAGGTAAATGAGAACTTATACATGTAAAACACGTTGCTATATACGTACCTATAATATAATATAGTTAAAAATACGAAAAAAAAAATTTATTTTGTATATACACTGTAATACTGTATCAAAAATCGATACGTACAACATCATAAACGTCGTAAGTATAATCTTTTCTACTCTTGGAAAAATATAACAATAGATTTAAATCGTCGTATAAGCTTCAAAGTGTTCGCTTTGACGTGTGAATAAGACGTTCATAAGGATGAAAAAAGTTCGAAGAATCCGAAGAAAAAAAAAATTGATTGAAAAAAAATTCATCTGTAGTTATTATTATAATATTACAGATGTGTGTATGATTACGTAATATGCATTAAATCGATTAAGACTGTGCGGGCGTTGTTTTGAAATGTACACTTGTACTACAATACTTACTAGGTTCGCATTACCGACTCGTCATTAGAACGATAAATCGTCGAAGCCGCAATAATGTCAAGACCCGTAAATCCACACTTTTACAACGAGTGTCAATTATTATATAGTGTTATTACAACATTGCACTACTATTACATAGCTATTGACTTAATTAATACTGCTGACTCAACAGTATGCTTATTCGATTAAATTCTAGACAGTCCACCACATATTGTGTAGACCTATTGTTTTCCATCTTTCAAAAATATTAGTTTATTGATCTTGTACCTTCAGAGCCTTTTTGTTTAAAACCATTTACCTCCTTTAGCTATACATTTACATAATAATGCACAGTATCAGTGTCCCTGTTATATATGTTATTGGAAAAACTACAACGTTAACGCCTATATCTCAGCCTTTCGGCAATACATTTTGAAATTGTATTCTCGCGAGTCCATGGCACATTGAATCAAGTCGGACTAAAAATAAATAAGAACACGGCTAGAACCTAATAAATATGTATGAAAGGAAAAAAGAAAACAAATATACGAAAATATTTTTGAATAGTCAATAACTACAGTAGCATAATAACTCGATATAATTTCCCATAGTAATTAAGTCACGGATCCTGACCATCATGTACTTGTCAAATTTGGCACGTCTCTATTATCTAATTATTGTATGTACTTATATACAGAGTGTGGCAAAAGTCGGTTCCTGTCGATTTTTGTTTTCGACGCTCAACGCGTAACGAATATGAAGAAAGAGTGCACCGATAACAGATGGCAGATGATTATATATTTTTCGGTATGAAAGTTTAATGTGTTGTAATTGTTGCGTAGACGTGCAGTGGTGTATGTCAACCTGACACCGAATTTTGCAGCACTCTGTATATATTAATTTGATCATACCCGCATACCATAATTGCATTTATTTTAATAATATGGACCACGCATCCTTATGAAATATCTGGTTATACAAGTTTACTTACGAAAAATCATTCAAGCGTTGAGTCCGGCGACCGTGATATCTGGTCCGCAGCCTCTTATTTAAGATTACAAGCACGTGTTTGTTTGTTTTTTTTTTTTTTAAGGTGGCGTATTATTTTATTTAACGAATAGACCATATAATAAAATAGTGTTGGTCTGTTTACAACAGTTGTTGGTATAAATCGCTATGAAAACTTTATAAGAACTGTATAACAACAAAATGCGACTCGTGAAATGTCGAAAAATCATCTCGTAAAACGAACGACTGACCACCGCTTGAATTACGCTAGATACGATTGCATAATCATCGTGTTGAACTACCACATTCGCCCAATATTTAATTATGGACAGATTTCAAAACTGTACACATGCAATATTCTACGATACGATATATCACGATGAAATACGCATTATCATTCCTCCGCGTAATCATAATAATATAACATATTTTGCGATCGAACGGCGTGGGATGTGTACGTACGCGATTATATTATGGTATACGATATCGTTATGTCCGATAAACATATCCAATACCGATCTTTTGACGTGATAAGAGTGCAGTTTACAAGCTGAACCGCTCCGGGCGTACCTTTATTGCGCTCGTCTGGTCGAAAATTGCGTTCGAGAGACCATCACGCGGCACCGTCCCGACGGTCACGGTCATAAATCTATACTCGATTCGACTATTTGCGGACAAATCTAATCCAAACCATCGCAAATCGTGTGCGATTTAACGTCAAAAATAGTTTGGTTTTTTTTCTCTTTTCGTATACATTACCATTTTTTTTGATATCGTTTTGTGATGCGTCCGAAACGCGGGTTTTCGCGCCAAGTCGAATGACGCAAAGCCATATATAAAATCACCCGCGCCGCCTATGCTAGAATAAAGTTTTTAAATACGACCGGGGTAGTAATGCGCACCGAACTTGGATATACTTTATCATCGGTTTAGTCGGGATAATGTAATCAGAGGCGACGTAGAGAGTGCAAAGGCTTGTCAAGGCGCGCGGCAGCGCAGCGAACGGTGGCAGAGGGATATACAACACGAGTACACGACGACTACATTATATGTATACAGCCGACCGAGGCAACATGCTCCTTAGTCCTTATTTATATATATATATATATATGTTATATTATGTATAATAAACTACAGCCACCCAAGTGTACACGTATATAACAATACATTATAATATAATAATACCTACGCACCTATATAATAATAATATACGCGTGTTGTATGTATATACATATTATAAGCAGAATTCGCTCGTAATTTTATTTTATTTCTCGGTCCCCACCGCCGCGCGTTAAAGTTTTGATACACGACTAAGAAAAGAAAACCACGGCACCGGCCACTTTATAATATTATGAATGTTTTTGTTGCTCCGGCATCATCGTAAGAATTGAAAACTCAATTTAAACGGAATATATGATTGCTGTTTACAGAATGTTTGCATCGCACCAATTTCGCCGGGGTTGCAGACTTGTTTACATTCTGATAAAACATCTAATCTATGAGGCATATACGTGAGTGTACACACCGAGTCGTACGACTTTTATTACTTTTGCCCGGAAGCACCAACTCCAAGAGAAAATAAACTAAATTACGTAGACGCGTTGTATCGCGTGGTAAAAATATTAACCAAAATGCATATACTTTTTTGAGCAGTTGCAAAGAATGTTTATTTTTCATTTTATTTTTGTTTTGTTTTTCGTTCGCGGTTATGACTGAATTCACCAGGTACCTATGCATACTACAACTGTTCGCGTATTTTCTGGAATTAACCTAACGTTTCAGCCGAAAACTTTCCAAAGTTATTGGTACCTTGAAGTTTTCCAGATCGTAAATTTCCAATGATAACCGATAAGGAACGGAAGGAGAAGAAAAAACCAGTGAAAAAAGTTTTGTTTAAAAGTCACAAATAGCTTGAAACATTCTTCCGATATTGCGTTTTCCGACATTTATCTCGCCCGTGCAGTATACCTCTACATACCTATGCCCAAATCGTCGGAGGGAGGGGGGATTGACTTTCTCTCATTTTGACTTGTTTTATTGAACTTCGTTCTATAGTGAAATACGCCGGCCGCGGCTATAATATCGTTTTCATGCTAAATCGGTTCCAATTTTCGATTTGATTGTGTCAGTTTCCGTTTAAAGTTACGCGTCGCACCGGTCGCATACGCGTATACTTTTCTCGGAAATTATTTCGTATCGGTCATGAAAAATAAATCCCTAAAACTGCCAGCAGTAAGCCGTTTGACATTGAGAAATACGACTAATATTTCTCACGTTGTAGAACATAACGTACAGCATTCACATATAAATGTCGCTGTTTTTCGTTTCTCCCAGTCTCGAAGAAAAGATTTTAAGGTGTCTTAAATATCTGCTTAAGCGTAAATACTGAATTCCCACATTTGACACAAACAATTGGTATATTTTTTAAGACCTGCGAACAAGTGGTTTATGCACTGCGACCATTATATCGTGTGAAGTATATAATACCTCTAGGTATGCATTTGGTATCTTGTCAAAGTTATTTATTAAATAAGTCTTCGTAAACAAGAAGAGTATAGGTATTATTCGTTTTAATATAATACGATAGATAATCCGTTTTGTCACAGAACCGAACATTTGTTAAATAATACTTATAATATTTCTGAACGGTGTTAAGACGTTTTTTTTAATACGTTTTACGTCACGTACGTCAATATGGGATTCAAGTTTTAGCATAATGCATCTATCTCCTTTTATTATACATACACACATAATACTATTGATACTTTTCGTGTACGAGAAACCGAGGTTACGGGTGAAATTATTGAAATGATAAATGAAAAAACCCGTGTAAAAATTATATTATAACATCATACTATAAGAATTCGAGTTCGTGGTCAGGAGCTTAACAGTGGTTTAATCGAAAGTTGCTTATAAGTTGCTGGTAGTAACGATCAATGAAGTTTATTCGTGTGACATTTCTCAATCTCACGTCATCCTCATCTAAGTCCTCTTCATTCAGCTAAAGTACTCGTGAATAGTTATTTTTTCACTTGGCTTACAATAAACGTATTGTCAATGTCTAATCAGCCCGGATAATACTTTATATGGTCCATCGGTTATAACGTTATAAAGATAATTTTTAAAGTACTTTTCACGGAGAATTAAAGAAAATGGTTTTTTTTTCTTAAAACTTTTACACTTTTATATATAATATATATATAAATTTAAAACTGTTAGATTCGGTTGGCGTACTCAGCCAAACGGAGGCGAAACGAATGGCCGATGGTTACATTTTTCGTATTGTGTTAAATTCACTTTCGATTTTGTTTGATACGCACGGCACGGCAGAATAGTAAATACAAGCGATCAATGGGGCTATTCATGTATTACTGTTGTAGTATAATTTAGGAAAAGACGGTCGAGCTGCTGCACTATATTCGTATCTCTTGTTATCGAACAAACCTCTCTCTTCGTGATCATTGTATATATATATATGTCATAATAATACTATACAAACGGTCTATATCTTATTGAATACTAACCATTTCCATTTTATTGTTGTGTTCTATATATTTTACAGGGTGGACTACCCTGGAAATACTTATGTATATATATATTGTATAATGCTTACTCCAACAGCTGCTACCGTAGTACCGTTTCTGTTTGCATATTATAAAGGCCAATTTTACAGCTCCGTTCAGTATTAGGTGTATTGTCAACACCTCTTAATGGCACATAAATCGTGATAGATGACGAAACAGAGAAAATCTCTTTGGTGTTCATTTGCGAAGCACGATAAATGACTATAACAATCGGAATATTCTTCTTCCAATAAACAGCGTAGTTGGGTTTACTAGGTATACAGGGAATTGTTCTCTTTTATTCTTTCATTCAAATACCAGACAAACATATATAAATATATGTCTGTGTGTGTGTGTGTACTCGTATAATATCAACAACAACCATCGACAGTATCAATCGAAAACGCGTCGTCGTAACAAGTTTATTTTCCCTATGGGAAGCGTTTCAATAATAAAAAAAACGATACAATATATTTATCATAATTTGCGTATGATAATAAATTACTATGGAGACAACGCCTTTTCATAATCCAGTAAAAAATGTCCCTTGTACTGTAACGCACTCGTTTAGAACGAGTGACGGATAAGACGTTAGTCGATCGGTTAAAAGTTTTTTTCAAACCATGTCAAAATCATTTTCTATTGTACA
The DNA here is from genome assembly GCF_020184175.1 of Aphis gossypii. Taxonomy (NCBI): domain Eukaryota; kingdom Metazoa; phylum Arthropoda; class Insecta; order Hemiptera; family Aphididae; genus Aphis; species Aphis gossypii. Next base: position 53,137,288 of record NC_065532.1, read on the forward strand.
CAGCATAGGCAACTGCGTTTAAATAGTACCCAAAAAATAAAAATCACAATAATGCACGTATTTTATAGATACGTAAAATGCATATTACATTTTTGCTCACCTTTCATCATATTGCGTATTATAATATTATATACACCATCGTACACCGCTAATTAGAGTTAATAATGGCAATAATTGGAGTTTATATTGTTTATCCGATAATGAATATTACGACGAAGAAACGCGTTATTGCTATGTATAATAACGTGTAAGCTTAAATTTCACAACAATGATATCGTATCGACTTTCAGTGCATATAGTATAATACTAGATTTATTTCGTTTACATAGTCTACTTCAGTGTTTAATCTCCTAAAAATTTGCGTTATTAACAACAGTCGAATAACAATAGTGCTATGGTTGTTATTATTGTTATATTTTTCATTATACATTTGCTAATAAAAACGATAGTTAATAGTTAATATTCCATCAGTATTCTATTATGATACCAATATATGAGCTCCGGTTTAATCTACCATGAACAATATAAAATTTGAATAAAATACATTTAAACTTTCCACGAAAACGCTCTTGGTGGATTATTTGAAATACCTGCAGGTATAATAATATAACATACAATACATATGATACAATAATACACTATTCGATGATCCCATCAATTAAAACTGAATAAATTATGATGTGTTCATCGTAATACTATAAGCATTCTACTATAATATAGTGCCTGTATGTATATTATAATTCTACGACAAACTCATTTACGATGAAACAATGTGACGAGTGCTAACTCGGAAAACATCGGTTTTCACTTTGAACTATTTATACTTGTAACCCTCTAGACGTGTGAATACTGACAGTGGCAGTTATCTTATGTAGCTCAGTCACTAATATAATAATAATAGTATATGTTCTACGTATATTATGTATACATAATATTAGTAATAACTATACAGTATGGCGTTCTAATTTATTTTCAAAAAATTACTCAGCTCAATCCGATCGGTTTTTGTATAATTTATATTTGTTGTACCAAGAAAATAAATTATTCCAAATAAAAGTAGAAATTTCAACTAAAACTGTTCTAATAATATTATTTTATAGTGTAAACAATTGCATAACTTAATATATTTTTTTTTTGTTACAGAATTACCATATTATGGACACGTGGCACGGAAAGTTTGATCAGATCAGTGCATAACGTATGTATAATTATTGTATATTATAAAAGCTATAAGAATAATTAAATATAAAATGTATTACTAAAATTAAGAAAAACGGATGATGAAAACGTAATGTATAGTATTGAGTATTGGTGTTCTGAAAAAAAAAAATTTCTTAAACAAAAAATGTGGGTTTCGGTAAAAAAAAATATCTTATAATTTGTGTGGACTGAATGTATTGTTATTCAAACAAAATTCTAATTTTTGCAAAGCTCTCAAATCAAATTTTTTATTAGATTTTGAAGTAGAATTGTTTTTTTTTATAGTTTTATAGTTTCAGTTGTAGAATAATTTATCTAATGAATTAATCGTCATTACTGCAATACTGTGACATTATCATCACAACCGCTCAAAATGTGTGAATGATTAATTGTTTGAAATCATTTGATTAAAGTAAATCAACTAGTTTAGAAATTAATTTTCACTCTATTTGAAATTTTAATGATAAATTCATAATAGCAATATATAGTAATATTCATAAATGTATTATACTTTCTGTGTTATCGTTTATTTGAATTTAAAGTAAACCATATAATATTATTGTTTATTATTAATACTTTTTTATTACTTTGTTGAATTTAAAATTACATAATTTAACTAAACACGTGACTAAATTAATTGTTAACCTTATTTTTTTGGTAATCAAAAAATAATTTTTTAAAAAAATCAGCTTTTAAAATTTTTTATGAAAAATTTTCATTCTTAGTTATTAATTTTAGATTTTTATTTTTATTTTCTCACTAGCACTTACTGTGAAATACTGTCCCAAAAACGTTGTATAATACATGATCATTTTTTGTAATAATGTGTACTTGTCTTATCCAACATAACGTTACATTTTAAACTAAACGTATAACACGGCGCATTGTGTAGATAAAATATATACATATAGGTGCATGAATAATTATTTGAATACATTTTTCACTATATTCACTATTATACAATATCAAATAATGAAACGCCAACTACGTGAAAAAAAAACGTTGTTCTAAAAAATGCTATATATTGTTGTAGTTAATATAGTTTTTAAGCCTGTTTCTTAGTTTCGTCTTTTTAAATGGAATATTTTGGAAATTTATAATTTACATATCAATAGATACGATGATAGATTGACAGTGTTCGTAAGTAGAAGAAATATGATTCTTCTTATTTCGAAAAATAGAATGTCATATAATCTAAACGCTTATTTGTTTTGGTCACGGTGGTGATCAAAATCACTCAGATCGAAACGGTTATTATAATAATAATTGGAAGCGAAATAATATATTATTTTATTATTTCGCGGAGCTCAAGTTGTGAAAACGGAACGCAGCGATGAGTCCATCCCGGGGCGGAAAATAACCATGGGTTACGGGGAGGGGGAACAAAGGAGTGAAATATTATAAAAAAGAAACCCGTGAAAAATACCGTATCCATTATCCACCGATAGAGGGTATTTATATAATATATTTCCGTCGTCGTTTCCTTCTCGTCATCTTCCACCCTCTTCATCAAATCACCTTCCACAACATCCGTTTTTCCACCACCCCGACCACCGTACAGAGGTTTTACCGGAACGACGCGTTGAACCCATTCGATATGAGATGACCTCATTATTATCATCATCGTCGTTTTCGTCGTCATCATTATATTATAATATAAACGGCGGTGAATGAGAAGACGAACTACGGCGTCGGCCCATGCGGCCGTCCACATAATAATAATATTATTATTATTTTAGAAAATAGAAAATCGATTCGTATAATATAGCATATAGTTTGATATTGTTTTGCCGGTCGGTAGTAGAGTTTTGCGTATTATTATCGTCGTCGTCGTCGTCGTCGTCGTTCTCTTTCTTTGCGGTAATGCGGTGGCGGCGCGGTAAGTACTTCGCCGTAGTACCGTCATCCCCCAAACGACGTCGTCGGTTCCCGGCAAAAGACACAATGCCATTATCGAAAGCGTTCGAGCGTTTTAATCTATCTTCGTCTTTGTCGAGAAAACGCGCGCGCGAAATCAATCGTCGTCGTCGAGGCCGCGTCGTCGACACAATGCATGCGAAGCCCGACGTGCTTTCCGAGTGTATAATATTATTTATACTCTACGTCGAGTTGCGGTGGCAGCAGTAGCAGCGATGGGGAGCAGTCAGGGCTACGACGTTAACGAATCTGTCACACAGCCTCGAAATCGTAGCCGTGTGTAGCCGCTGCACAGCCATTACGTTAGGCCGGCCAAGCTCACTGGCTTAACCTCCACCGTCGGTGACGTACAATAATTAATAATAATATTACGAAGTTATTGACTCCGTGAAACGTACGTGGCGTGATATTACCGTGACATTTCGTATCCAGATTTACTTTAGTGCACAAACATAAAAATAACATTAACCTACTGTTACTCGTCTATAATACTATTGTTATTTAACATATCATAGACGATAGTTTGTGAAAACGATTATTTGTACTTTGTACGGGAGGGTTTTCCTCGAATAAAAGTCGATTATATGGGATTTAACTGCATATATTATCACATACTGTTATTATAATACTCGAATAATATTAACATGGCGTGAAAACGATTGTACGTTTATACTGTATTGTATTATGTTGTCGAATCCGATACCCTGCAAACTCTTACGGAAGTGTAAAACGTACACGAGGGTGCTAAAAAGTCGAAAAAAATCTCACACTCCGTGCACTTGTTCTTTTGGCTTTTTTAATATATTTCATACAATGTACCTACGGTTATATCTCGTTAACGTTCGACTATCAGTGGTACCGCCCCGGGGACTTTATATAATATCATAATGTACGGGAGCGTATATTACAGCTAGTGTGAGAAATTAGCTCCGGAGAGCTCGTAATTTCCTATTACGTACCGTTATTGCGTTATTATTATTATTATTATTATTATACATTCGCAGGAATATCTCGGCAGAGCGCTCGCGCGAGCTTTATACATATATACAGATGTATATACGTATGCTGCAGCTGTGACGTAGCCGGGGAGTGCTAATGCGTCGGCGGCGCGGGTGTAAAATAATACACACCGGTGTGACTATAATAATAGACAACGTACCCTTAACAATAATAATAATAATAATAATAATAATAAGTTATTACAATATAGCTACGAATGCCGTTGACGCTCGTGATATAATACGCATAATATCGATTGTCTAACGCAATATATTTTGTGTAATACGACGACGATTTGGAAACGATTTCGGCGTGTTAACTATATACTTAGCATAATGTACAGACATGCACAGAAGCAATAAAAATAATACACCCTACATATTATTTGGGTAAGGGGGGGGGAGGTGGTGAGTTTAGGTTAGTGTTTAGATCGATACACGAAACCGTACTTACACGAGAGACTTCGTTCTGTTATAATAACATAGTGTTTGCTTGGGTATATGATTGTAGATAATTCGCACGAGATAATGTGTATGATAATAGTAACAACAAATTGGGTCTCCACGAGAGTCAATTGGTATTGATGTATTTGAAAAAGTAATATAATATTGCATTGTGTTCCTGACATAATTTTTGTATCAGAAATCAATAATATATATATATATTATATGATGCTGTATAATAACATGTGTATCAGATATCAAACTAGACTGAAAGATCGATGCATTTTTTTTTAATAATTCTAAAATTGATATTTAACTGTACTTATATTTTATATAAGCGTGTTCGTATTTTTCAGCCCAAAGGGGATGTACATTTATAATATTAATTTCGTTGTATTATTATTATTATTATGTTGTTTATACGAACAATTTTGTATAATTCATTTATAGCGTGTTACCGAGATGACGTTTAAGTGCTAAGCGGTATTCGGAGTATTCCAGCCTAGCAAAAACGATGTCGCCCAATTCGCCGCGAGACGTTTATTACGGTCTTGATAACTGTCAGAGTTAAACACGACGCGCCACCGCTTTAACCCATCGCCGAATTCTGAGCGATTTTGAATAATTCTTGTCAAACTTTTGACTGATAAACTTCCACGGACAGAGTTCTCAGGGACGCAGTAATAATGTATTAACATTCATTTGCATACGATAATTCGTATACTAAAATTGGACCTAGCGCACGCTATATACTTTATTATATGGACGTATAAATTTGGTATTATTATATATATATATATTCACGCGAGTTTCGCCTGACTGCACCGGTTTAGCTATGATTAAAGGGTCGACGTATAATTAATGCCGGTTGGTCCGCCGGGCGATTTTAAACAACGATGATCCTTTACCGTTTCGGACAAGTCGAATTAAGGTAACCAGCATTATTGTTTATCCTTATTGTGTACACAAAGCCAGAGGTTATGACTATGTAGGTTTCTGTTTTCATACCATATCGACTGAAAAATAACTATGGCGTGATATGTTCAATAAATAGTGAATGCGAATATAACTTAATTATATGTATCCTTGTTGAAACGGCATCGACGGTGTCTATAATCAGTTTTATACTGTACGAAATACTTGATAAGTTATTAAAACGTTTAACCGTTTTGACAGCTTACATTTTATACGAGAAGATTTATTACAATATGTATAATACACACACATGGACTTTTTTAAACAAAAAGTAATTCAATTTTTATTTTGCTTTTTTTATTTCTAGCTATCACTGTACCCGCCCCCATGGATAGTTTTTTGCAAATTATGAGGCTGTTTCTTTGTCTTATAGTTATTTCGATCATAAAATGTTAAAAAGTGTACATATCTTAACCTACGCAAAATAATATGAATTTAAGGTGTTTATAAATTCTTATAAATATACTCATAGATAATAAAAAAAAAAAAATTTATCAAATTTTTTTTTTTATTCTTACACCCGGGAAATATATTATGTAATAATATTATAACGTCGTTAAATGAATAACAATAATAATTATTATTAAATAACAACATTTGGCATGGCATTTTGTGGGTCTTCTCATTATACAGCCAATCAGCGCGCTACTGACGTAGATAATATACAAGTTTTCTATTGGTTATTATTATTATTGGATGTTTTAACATATTTTAACTACTCGAGTCTCAATATTAAGTCGTCAGTCGTAGTTAGAACGCAGTGATGTACACTTCAAACCCAACAGGGACATAGGGACCGTTCAAAGCATCGAGCCGTTGTCACATCTCATATACGTCGACAATAATAACTGATTCATCGACTATTCTATATACACATTCCGAGGTTAGTCGTGGGCGATTGTCTATACGCTTTAAACAATTATTTTAATAATATATTATAATATATAATACATATAGGTCGAAATTCAAATTTTACAGGGGAAACACACTTTTATTTGTGTTGCTTTTTATGTTCCCTTTTGAAATAAATAAAATACAGATACACATATGATTACTATAGGATCACGTAGATATGTTTTGTTTTCACGTAAAATATTATATTTAGAATCTAATGTATTAATCTATACTATAAAAGCAATTCTTGATTTTTTGTCAGTCATACAAATCCACACTGTTCAACGTATTCTCACAAAAATTTTTACTGTTATACTTGACAGTTTGTTGGAGGTTTTAGTATCACTTTCGTTAGGGAACATATCTGATATATTATATATAAAATAAATATATTTATTTATATATTTGTTTTTATTAATATATTTTAATATAATATATTGGACATGTTCCCTAACAAAACTGGTACTAAAACCTTCAACAAACTGTCAGGTATAGCAGTAAAATATTTGGTGAGGATACGTTGAACGGAGTGGATATGTATGCGTGACAAAAAAATGGGACTTGCTTTAAATGTATAGATTTGATACGACTCAAATTTTTTTAAATAAACCCTATTAAATATTTTTGCCCACACAATTACATATTATTATATTATTTTTATGCTCTATATTTTTTGATTAAGACACTAATGAAATAAAAGAAATCGATAATCATTTTATAATTGTTCAAATTCACTAATTTGACTTATATATAAATAATAATATCGAAGTCATATAATTATGGGTAGATATTTTGGGAAAGCCTAATAACAAACTGTACACTTTTCGAGTTTGCGTAACGATTGTCGTGACTAATATTATATTACTTATTCTTCATAAGTAAATCTGAATACTTGGTCCATGTATTTCACATCATGAATGTTAGCAACAAAATAGGTCTTTCATGCAGTATTAGGTTTTACGTCCTCCTTTGTATACGTAATGCACAGTTATAATACATATATTTACGCTTTATTATACATATGTATTATATTATACACAAATTATTCAATTCAAATACTTAATAGTGGTTCAAAAATTTCGAAACCGCACAAGACACTGTCACGTATATTAAATTTTATCAAAACATAATATAGTGACTACAAAACACGTACTCGCTTTGAGTAGTAATTCTACGTGCTACTCAACTAACAAACTTCCCTTCCGTCGATACGCATTTCCAAACTATAATTTCACTATTATAATCACATATATGAAACAATAAAGACGATTAGGTCAATTGTGCAGCACTCGGTCGCGTGTTATGTATGGAGTTTTGACAGAAATTTTACTTTAATAATAGCAACTACTATATGCATCTTGTGTATGATATTATAGTCACGGTATGTTGTTATGTATTGTCATATTGACTATTATAATCTACGAATACTATGCGTATTAGGGGAGGGAGTAAATTATTGAATGAATAACTTAAACTTGAACGTATATTGTTTTATATTTTGATCGGATATTATTGAAGTAATAGAACGTATGGAATTTGTAGTATAAATATAGCATAGAAACTAAAACAATTTAAATTAAACCAATTGACTTAAAGAGTTCTGGGATTTTTTTTTTTTTAATTTTGATAAATATACATCGTCGAATAATTATTAGTAAAAAAATATTTTTAGCAGAACTTTACTAAAATCACAATAGATCGCAATTTTTAACCTTTTGATATGGTTTTCATTTGTTATTTATAACAAAGAAACAACTGAAATGGTAGGAAACAACCTTTCCATTGTATAAAACACATTACATTTCTAATGGTCATGTAAAAGTTTTAAAGCGCTTCTTCTGACTGAAATGTATTAACAGAAATAGATATAAGTTAAAATTAAAAAAAAATTTCCCTTTACTCTGAATCTAAGACACGATGTTTATATACAATTTCACACTTTAATTATTATAGATGTAGTACGCTAAATAATAATAAATTATGAACCGTAAACAAATACTTAATTTAAATCCTAACCTCTGTTCATATAATGTTGCATAAACCGTTTCAATCGTTTTCATCTGTAACCATCCACTCACCATAATGAAATTCATTAACTAATGCGCGACAAATTGTATGGTGTGTGGTATGCATATTGTGTTTAACGCATTGTAAGTGAACTGTAAAAATAAACAGTAGTAATTGTAATACTACAGAAAACTGTTTGATTAAAGGTAAAAACAAAATGCAGTTGTGACAACTTTTAACGTCAGATTTTCTCACCAAACACGTATTATTATTATTTTATATGAATATAACTATTGTCTATTAAAAATAAAATGTAATTATTTGTTGGTAAAACCATAAACTAAATACTTTATGCATTTTATAAGCTATTATAATTAAAAATTGTAAATATATTATAATAGTTTTAAATTATAACGGTCAGTTTAAACATGTGCCCATAAGTATAATATCATCAAATATGCTTGATAATTTAAAAGTTTCTATTTTTGAAGGTGATATAAAATGTTTTCTTAGTATCATAAATATTTATCTTGTATAATGAGTATAAACTATTAAATTCTGATAAATATAATAAACTTAAAAAAAGTTATTAATATTACATTAAAATTGAACAATTTAGTTTAATATACATTTAAAAGCTTAAATCAATAATAGTATGTTTCAAATTATTTTTTAATAATATATATACAAATAATTAATATACTATTAATTCAATTTGTTTGAATTAAATTGTTTGTTATTTGTTAATACATAATTATCAGTATACAAATATTTCAAGTATATTTAATATTTAGTAAAAGCATGAAGAATAAATTAAAGATTGTCATTTTTCTTTTTGACGTTTCACCAAACGCAAAAGAATTTAATCAAAATCGCTTATTTTCAAATTAAATTCAAAAAAAAAAAAAAAAAAATTACATCACTAGGGATCTGAAATTCATTTAACTTCAAACGATTACGTTTTAAAATGTTTAGTGGCCCGCTTACTAAAATTCAAAAAAAAGCAAACAAAAAAAAAAACCATTATTTTTTTTAAACCCAAGAAACGTAAATTTTTTTTTAATTCTACATCATAGTAAATAAATTATCGTATCATTCTAATGAATGACTTACTGATATGCTTTCATAATAGTTATATTGAGTTCATATATTGTCCCTTTAATTTATTCGAATTTTTAAACTGATGCGTGTATAACAAAAGTTATAATAATATTTTTCGACAATTTATAAGTTATAACTGCGTATATTATACTTACATTTTTGCTATAAAAATTTAGTAGAAACAACTAAACATTATTATATTAAGTTTTCGTATCTAAATAATCTATAAATATTATTTCCAATAATCACTATATATATTACAATAATATTGTAATATTTATCACATATTATGTTATTGATAAATGTTCGTAAAAAATTTGGGACAATATAAGTCGCAATATTTTTATATTGAACTGATCATGCTATTGTTTTTGTAACTGTTTTGTGAAACTCGATTATTGAGGGAGGATATTGGTAGGGAAAATCTGAAGGAAGGTTTAAAATGTATAAATATTCGTTGACACAAATCCTGTACGTGTTTTAAAATTAATATTATTTTTAAATAATATATTAATTTAAGACTACTAAAAATCAGATACCCATCTAATACCTATAGTTAAATCTGACTAAATCAAAATGTAAATAAGCATGTCACATGAAAAACGAATCATTTCACAAACACCGTAATCTGATCAAAAGCCCGGGTATTTGGATATTAGTAAATATCCATAGTTAATAATAAAATAATATTCATACAGTCCATCTTCAAACTCGTCTTTATTCTAATATTTTTGGTATAACTAATTAAAAAATGTGCTCGTAAAATTCTGGTATTCAATTTATATCCATATCATTTGCTATTTGCGTTCTCGTTCAAATTATCAATGGAAATTTTTTTGACTGCTGCACATCTTAACACTATATAATATACATTTAATAATATGCATATACTTAAAAAATAATATAAACTTGTAATAGGTGCTTAATATTTTTCAGATATTATATAATTTTCGAATTTTCAACCGGAAAATTTGGACTGCTACAAAACGTTATGAATTATTCGTTTGAAATATTAGTGTATGCGTGTATAGCATAATCTTTACGACACGATTTTAATTCCCCGAAGGCCGATTGGGGAGTTTTGTGAGGGTTATATGACGCGCATAAGGGGGTGGTTTTCGGTAAAAATGAAAACGTCAGGTGAATAACCGAGAACGAGTCTCCGCTTATTCCATCGGTCGTATTACGTACGAAATATGTTTTGTATCCTTATAATTCACTGCTGGTAACGTACCGCAGGAATCCGCGCTAGTATTATACATATTTAAAATCGTGGATTTTTTCCCCTATCGTTTCCGGCATGAAAAAAATATAGTGGTAATCATAATATAATATACATAATACATATATAATATATATATACGCGTTATACTATTATTTGATTATTTATGTTTACAATTTTATTGTCGTCCAAGCGTTTATTGCATTTCGCCTATTATTCCTCAAACACACAGTTAGACTTATACTTAGCGATTGTTTGATTTCTAAGCATATTATAAAATATTACATATCATTTTAGTCTAAAAAAAAAAAAAAAAACCATGAAAATATGTACGATATAGTTTGTTTATATTACGTTTGCTTCGAATATTCAAACTAATAATAATACCATAAAAATGTTACCTTGCAAGTTTGTTTTCACATGAATTCTTCAATATCATTCCTTTATCGGCACGTGTCTCCTACCAGCACACTTCACAATAAATCAAAAATGTATACGAAATACTCTGAATTCCATTTTTTTTCTTTTTTTTTTCCAAGCAAATATTTTGCATGACATTAGAATGTATATTCGCATGATCTTTCCGAAATATTTACGTCATAGCCCACCTCAAAAGAAGAAACATCAAATGATAACTGACAACTGAAAATAGATATCGTAAATCACCAGTACATGCTAAATAATAAAAATATATTTTCCTATCGTTAAATTCCGACCAGGTCTTAACAATATCACACGAACCCGTTCATGACACTAGTGTGTTAACAAACTACCAATATTATGATATAATACAGTATATTATTGAATTTTCTGTTAGATTTTGATTATTACTTAATTATTATTTTCAATATACCTGAAAATCATAATGAATATACGTACCTATGTGATTATTACCCATTTTAAGCGTGTATATGATGTATAATTTTGTTACATACGACGTTCCTTGGCGACGGAATAGTGGGGCCCCGGCACATTCCCTGGTCTAATAAATTTCCTCAACGGCCTCGTTTCGCCGTTTCAAGTTTATTCCTTATACCTGCACCGTATACATTACATAATATATACCTTTGCCCGGGTCCGTTGAGTTATAATGGCCAACGGTCACCGCAACATCTATATACAACGCAGTTGTGGTCAGCATCGACGCTGAAGTGTTCTCTTAAATATAGCTAATATAATTGATTATTTTGTATTTCCCATTTTTCTTCGAATTATTAGTTTTCATCTGACACTTGTTAAATAATAAATTATATATAAAACAGTTTGTTTACAGTATTAAAATGGATAACTCTGGGGATGTGTATTTCATGGAAATACATTTATTTTAGGAAATCTGTGGGAGTGTTTACAACAGCTTTTGGTGGAATAGTGTTTTAAAAATAATTTATATAAACTTATGCTCATGACAATAATAATATGTATAAAAAGTATTGAAAACGTATAATACTTAATGGTTTTATTTTACCGTGCGTACTACATAATAATATATTATTATTGAATTAATTGTGTGCGTCAATAACAGTAGCCAACAGTGTTATTTTCTAGTTTATTGTTTTCGGTCAATGTGAACCCTCCGCTTTCATATTATAATTATAATACATACCATAATCCGTGTAAATAAACGATGACGTGATATGACGTCCGTTTTGCAGTGCTATCGAATTATAATACTTGCTCGATGTTAAAATCTGGTTGACATTTCGTATTAACCTCTATAAGTGCAATATGATTACCTTCATATATATTTATTATATACGTAATTACCGTTTGTATAATATATTCGTTATTTTTACGAACGAATGGTTTCATAATTTGACATAAACTTCGATTAAAAAAAAAATATATATATATACATATTATATACATGGAAAAAAAATTCAATTTTGGCTTTGTTAGTCTTAGCGTGGAAAAAAATTGTTTGAAAATATTTTAATTGTCTTACTGATCTCATTGGAGTTTTCTTTAAATATCGATGGAGCAAAGATTTGTCAAACGTATATCATGCACGTTATATATATTATATATATTATTATATTAATGTCTATTAAAAAATTTCTGATACATGGAGATCCTTGACCATTACTTATCACATGCTACTTGTTTCATACTTGTGCATTCTACACTCTGGTATACACATACCAATATAATCGTGTAGATCTCTAACGTTCTCGTGATTAGTTTTAAACTTCAGTTCTAATTTTAAATGACTTATCGTCACAAAAAAAAAACGATTTTTTAGGAATTCGGTTTTTATGAAGTATAAAAATATGAATTCTATTTGATGTTTTTGAATGCTTGTCGTGACAACTTTAATCGTTCACTTGTAATGTTTTTTTATTTTGTATGTATTATCAGAAAAATAAACAATGATTGTATTGCTATTTTTAGAAAACTCTTAAAGGGAGCAAAAATTGGGTGTAATGTAGGCAATGAGTTTTCTTGACCTCCTTAATGTTACAGTTTCTGATGCGTGTGTAGACGTACACGAGTCAAATTAATTTAATATACAGAACTAGGAGTAGGATACATCTGGATGATGACGAGTAAGAGGATGGCGAGTGTAGGTGTATGTGAAAATCGGACAGCATGAGAATATGGCGGAGATGACGGAATACCATCCGGGGAAAACGAGGTGCGTGAAAAACAAAAACAAAAAAAAAAAAAAAATGAAAAAGTATTTCGTGTAATACAATTTAAACGCCTCTTTTGTGGCAGCACGGTCGTCGTCGCCCTCTGGAGGTCCATCCGTCAACGTCATCGTCGTTGGTACGATTTTTATAGGCCTCACCCGCCACCGCCGTTTTCCCATTAGCTGTTTTTAACGAACGCGACTATGCGCCGCCGTCGTCGACGAAGAATCGTGCACGCTGTGCATACAAACACACACGCATGACTCGCCGCCACACGGCATTTTTCCCAGACGGCTACATCTCTTCAATTGTTTCCTGAGGTGGCCTACAAATACAAAAAGGTCGTTGTGTAGTTATTTTTTGATTTATTTATTTATTTGATTGATTTTTTTTTTTTATTAAAAATAATAATGATTAATGTTACGATATTCTTCGTGATTACTGGTATTTGTGGGTAAATATAATCGTATTTATATTTTATATTATTGATTTTTTGATATTTTAATTGGTTTTAAAATGATATATGCGCGTAACCCTTCCACGAGTCTATCATCAACTTTTATAAATTGCAGTCTCAAATTTTTCTTAAACTTTAATTATGCTTTCTTGTAGCATATTAAAATGTGTAGTTGTCATTTTTGGAATAACTATCGCAAAATCTTATAAATTATTTTGTATAGTAAAAATTGATAAAATATTTATGTTTAAAAACTAAAACACAAGAAATGTATATAAGAATATGTTAGGTACAAGGTTCTTAATAAGTTGATCTTTTATTATTTTTAAAATATCGAAAAGTTACATGTTATAAAATATAAAATATATGTAGGTATATTGTATATCAATTTTCAACAATTTGCGTCTTATATATTTTTGAAGAATTTGTCAAGAACTTAAATGACATTATAATGAGCCAAGTTTCTTTAAACATTTTTCTTTAGTAAAGCTAATTATGGAAAGTTAATTATCTAGGGATGCAAAAAGGAAATCGAAGAACTTTCATTTCGTTAATGTGTATATACTTTCATCTTTGCTTATTAAAATCACATTTTTTTTATCGAAAGATTAAAAAAAAATAAAAATATATTTTGCAATAAAAAAAATATTCAAATTAATCTTTATAATATTTGAAGCTGAATTGGGTATAAAATATTTAATATGATATAGAACAAGACTTTTGAACTTAAATAATTTAATTACAATATATAGATATTTAATGTTTAAACCACTTTAAACACCATATGATTGTTTGTTAAGAACTGACATACTGATGTGTTTGTATTTCCATTTAATTTAATTGTTTATTAGGTTTTGAGAGACAATGGAATTTTGATGTTTATATTAATTTTTAATAAATGATTTAAATGAAAAAATACGAATCATGTTAACGCGTAATTTAACTTTCATTAAACTAAGCCACAACGCGTTTCATCGACAGAATATAGACAATAATAAATTAATTATTTTACCACCATAAGAGAAGGAGTTAAATCTAATAATTATATTTATTTATTTCAAATTGTATGATAATATGTTTTGTGTAATATTCTATCGCAAAAATTGAACGTCCCGAAATAAAGGAGCGATTTTATTCTTATTTATAAAGTTTCATAAGTCACATTGTATAATTATATGAATTTGCAAAACGAATGATTAAATATGCATAGCATTAATTATATTGATGTGTTTTAAATAATATAAAATATGCATTTTTATATCAATTTTCTAAGGCATTTTAAGTTATCCAATTAAATTAAACGGAGAAAACATTATTTATAACAATTATATTTTGATATTACTAGGCGCAATTAAGTGTTAATAAAAAAATCTAGATTATTACTTAGTTAATTTGGTTTTGCTTTCACATAAATTTGAGTTATAATTGCTACGTGACAAATTTGACTGCAGTGGTCATTTCCATAACGTGACTTCAAAACTAAATTGTGGTAACGAAATTGTTTTTTTTATCAATGTTTAATTATATTAAAATGTTTCTAATCAACTATTTTATTGATGCACGTATACAAATATAATGTTCAAAATAATATATTTCTGATAAAAAGCCGAGTATAATATTATAATATATAATATATTGATCATATTATACCACCATATTATGTCATTTTAATTGAATGCCGCTTGTTTTGGTGAACAATAATATACGCGAAACAATATTTTTAAATACACTCTACCACCGGCCGAACGATTCGAGTTCGCACATTATTATTTTTATCATTACGTGCCAATAATTAATTTCTCCGTCACCGCGGAGGGCGTATAATATAGTCATAGCTTGCGCCGCCGCGGACAGGCTCCCCAGACGAGCATTATACTCACTCGGTCCGTACCGCGCAAACAACAATATTATACATAATACATCTATAAAATATATAGAGACTCGACGACGACAATGCCGTTATGATTTATATATTATATACTCGCACTTATGTGTAGCTATATACATATATTATATATATAGTAATAACTAACCTTCGCGCATGGTCGCATATAAAAAGGATTTTTGATTACGTTAGCCACCGAGGTGTACACAAATGTATGTTGGTTAGCACTAAAGATCTCGTTTTCCGATAGTGATATAAAAAATATGTATTTGTTCGATGTGCATTCGGTCCCTATTTCGTCGACCTTGTCAAAAAATATTCTGTAGATTTAGCTTGGCATCACACCCGCACAAATACTTCCTTTATATATTATATTATTAAATAGGTAGGCAACCGTGTTAAATATACATGTGTATATACAACATTCGTTTTTCATTCGACAGAAATATTACGAATAATTATTTTTCTCCAGATATTATATTATTTTATCAATCTAGATGTTAGTCTGTCTTAGTATATTATAAACCTATATAATCAAGGATTTATTTTCGTTCACTGGCACTTTATTCTAGTGCTTCCCGATTAACATTTTTATATGCACTTATCACGCGCTATGTCACTATCTAAACGTGTAAAGAATATATAAAATACGATATACGGTAACACTAGCTCTCGGTAACCTAAAATATCTTGCCGTGTATCACACTCGTTCATGCCCATCGATAACGCGCGACAGCTAAATATAATATTTTGTGTTTGTAAAACCAATGATATGCGTGTATTGTTATTGTTATTGTCATATGCACCCCATTGTGGTTCCGTCGTCGAAAGAAGAAAATCTTTACGGTTTGCGACGGCGGCCAACGCGGGTAGTCAGCCATCAACAGTAGAAAGACGGGTCGTTTGTATTTTATCCATTTCCATACCGTATGTGTGTTTGTACGTACCGTTGACAAGAATCTTTTGATAAAAAAAAAAGTTGTTTGAAATATTATGTATAAAACGGAAGATATTATTATGATGCCATAATAGTAAGTATGCACGCGTACAGTGTACGACGGCGTAAACTTCGAACAGCAAAATATGCATAATAACAATGTTCTGTATGTGATTTAATGTCGTTTTCATATTTAAAAAATAACCCTCACAAGAATCGAAAATTTGAACAACAAAGTTTGCTTACACGTATATTATAGGTTATATTGTACACGATATACATGGCATTATGCACAACGTAATAATCGTTTGAGTAATATTTTAAATTAATAAGATTGCCGCAGTTTATAATAATATTCTAGTTCGATTTCTATCTACCCGTGGTCTTTGGTTTCATCACCGACAAACTCAAATCATGCGGTGTAATATTTTAAAGACGATATACTCGCAGGTAGTAAGTATATTTCGAATAGCCGTCTCGCTGGATTTCATTTTATGTATATTTAGAGCGTTCCAATGTTATATTATATAATACACTCATCATTCATTCTATTTTTCGACCTAAAATATATTTTAATACTAATATTCCGAATAAAAACAACTTTTGTTTTCCGTAAGTAGAAGACTCGAGTAGTCTCGAAGTATTGTCCCCCGGCGGACAGCCACAGCACGTACATAATATTATTATAATGTATACGTATGTGTAATATAAAATATATATATATACACATACAACTATGGAGTAATAAAGTTTTCACAACGGTGTAAATATATATATACACACACACATGCATAAGCGGTCGGTAAACAATATGCACCTTGAATTATGTATACCGTTGTCACGCATATGTTTATCATACAGGTATTACGTATGATATAATATGATAATGATAATATATTATAATTTGATTTAATATAATACATTTTCGTACATGTGCATAGTACGAACGAGGGGGAAAAAACAACAACAAACAATATTTTACACTCGAGTGAAACCTCATCCATCAGGAAGTAAGTAGGTATATATAGATACTTAAATATATGATATATATAGTTGTAATGATATGCGGCAACCGGACAAAAGTCTACCCACATTGGCGTTTCGAGTAGGTGTAGTACATTTTATAGCGATTCGCCAAACTATATTATCTTCTAACAAAAAAAAAAAAAGAGAAATTAAAAAAATTATTGATATATTTGTATTATTATTAAGTACCTTAGATTGTGTTTGATTACTATTATTCGTCGTTTATTTTAATATTTCATTACACACTGTAGATTCATTTTAAATTAAAGTGCAAACATTTTGGATGTGATATCGTCCACTATATCGCCCGAGCGTTTGCATAACGTTTCCGTGCCATATATATAGAAATCCGGGCTTTTCGGCATCTTGGAAGATTAATTAAATCGCTACCACCTGGCAATCGCCCTGTGGGTAGATTGAAATAATAATATATTATAATATTAACCATCTAATATAACCCATGACATACCAAAGCCACTAACCCAAACGGCTACCTCAGATTACCTCACGAAAAACACTTGACGTGCAGCCACGATGTATAAATATGTATGAATCGTTTTATTCAAATACGGTTTCCAGAGATGGTCAAAACAAGATCCTCGTATAAAATATTTTCATTTATTTCACTTGATAACCGTATTCGTTGTATTTTTTTTGTCTGTAAAATTATTCCGTAATATATTTCGTAATAGTGTTAAACAATCATAATCAAACATACTTGACACTTTATACTGCGGTAGATAAACATTCGTAATATAAAACAGCGCGGAAATATCAAAATGTCATCCTTCAACATTAATTTAAGCAATATCCGGGAAGTACCAATATGATAAGAAAATATCGATTGCAAACTACTTTACATTTCAGTTCTAGGAAAACTGTAAACATAATAATATAATTCATCATATCATACGATATTTAAATAAAGTCACTCTAAAACTTCATTGCATACGTTAGTCATTCAAAGATAAATGACCGCTAACTAATCGAATTGAATAATATTTTATTTAGTTTGAATTTATATCGTATATTTTATTTTTATAATAAAGTACATTTATAAAACAGTTCTCAAGTACCTACTGGTAACTTTGTTATATTTTTTTTTATCGTACAATCACTATGTTATAATATAATATAATGTTTTAATTAGCAAAGGTTCTATTACACTATTATGTATGTAGTGACAAGTCAAAATATATTTTATGTCAACAAATCTTTTTTCATTGTTCGGATACGTTGGCATATTTCTCTGTAGCGAATTGGACCGTTTGGAGTTCAAAACACACCCATAATATACATTCCAATACGACTTGATATAATTATATAGTTGACCCGTCCACTTATACGCAACATAGTATAAACAATTAATTAAATAAACCGATACAACAAACGATGTAACTGGAATCCATTAAAATTGAACAACATTATCATTTTTAATCGAGTAGTTTATTGTCTGTTTGTATTTTTTTTTTGTTATATTATAAAAGTATCTATGTTATATTATTATTATTTTACTAAAAAAAAAAAAAAACCTATACAACAGACATTGACACAACAAATTTCAAGCTCTTAAACTAAGTAAAAAAACAATGGTTTTTAAAATGAATAATACAAATTTGATAGTATTAAGTATTGGGTAGGTATTTGAAATGAAAAACTTGATTTTAGAACCTGAGTCAGAACTATAAGCATTTCACGGTTATGGGTGGAAAACAGTATTTCTTTTCTTTCTAGTTATTTAATACGACATTCAGTTAATAAAAGTTAGATTTAGAATTTTACGTTGCGAGTTCTGCACGAAAGAGAGATTCCTTATTTTAACATCAGGTGACCACGAGTTTTAGATGCTTATCCTATTCTAAATTATTAGTCCATAATAGTTTTTTTTTATCGTTTGTTAAAATTATTAGGAGGGAAGAGAAGCTGACGATCCTAAAGTTTCACTTGATTTAATTTATATTTTTAGCCACTCTTTTGGTCAAATATCTAATGTAAAGGTTTTTAGAAATTCGATTTTATTATTCCACAGTTTACAAAACCAAAATGCTATACTTGTATTTGTTTGCACCGAACGCCGATTGTATTTCATTTAAGCTATAATGATAGATTATAATCAGTTACAACATTGCATGCAGCGCCAGCAGTAGTAGATAACATACCATATAGATAACTATCAATATCGATTTATACAGAACCACTATTTTCCGTAACCCATCATTCATATATTTTAATAATATGTATATTATATTATATATCATAGGTGGCCAAGCTTTTTTTGGTCATGATCTACTAAAAATATACTTCACCTTTGAGGATCGACTTCCATAGAATTTTTTTTTTATTGAATAACTATAATTATTAAAAAACATATAGGGCGTGGGGCCTCAAAAATAAATTCTAGCACAATCGACTTTGTCCGCGATCGACAGTTTGGCCACCCCTGTTATATATTGTATTTGTCTCTATATCAGCAGGCCAATAGTCGAATAAACTGTTTTCCGAGAGGTATTTTGGTGTGCGCAATAGAAACCAATCTGTCTGAATTTCGTGGAGCGATGCGATCTTTTAATTTTGGTGTAATGATCGGTGTACGTTCAACTGCGACGCAAACTAAAAGTTGACCCTTATGACTTATGTTGTATGCACTATAATATATTTTATTATGTGTGTGTACCGTCGAAATGTTTGCGGTGAAAACTGATGGGGTTTTGGCTACGGAACGCAGTACATTTGCCAACGTTCAAATTACATATTTGAACGGATACTGCACCAGTCACCTAAAATAATAATAATAACGATAATAATAGTAGTTATATAAATGAAACGGTATTATTATACACACCGTTAATGGCTCCGAATGCTTTAACATACTTATATAAGTTTGCTTAGGGGTAACTGAAAGATTATAATATTTTACGGCTATTGTGTATTATTAAACGGCGTTATACGTCGTCTGCGACGCGATATGTAGGTACTCGCGGGAAATTGTATAGTTAGAGACCCTGACTTTCTTAAATAATTTAAGGTTTCAAAAACACATAGTGTGAATTACTGACATACGCGGTATACCTGTAATAATACAATCATAATATTCTGATGTCATAAATAAATCATAAATACATTATACTTTACGAAAAAATGAAAGAAAAAAAAACACAGTCATACTATAGTATATTTGCATTAATAATATATGTTTGTTTCCTTGTATTTACCTATTATTAAAAAAAAAAAAATGCTTAAATAAAATAAAAAAACATTTTATGTGTTTTTTTCAAAATGTATTACAATTTTTAATGATAAACTTACCATTCCATCATTACATTATAATATAATACCATTTCGTAAGTTTTTATTTTTAATTGTATAAATATAAGACACATATTTTATACAAAGCACATATATATATATATAATATTATATACTCTTTTCACAAACATTGTATGTAGTTATTATATGTATAATTCATGTTACCTAAATTCAGTTGAAATTTAATTATTATTAATAGTTTTATTTTTTAAATTAGTGAAATATTTGAAAGTACATAGGAAATTGAAGGCGTGATATAAAACTGAATCCCAACCTTTTTTTTTTACACATTCGGGAGGCGTGTGTGTAAATTGACAAAGTTTAACCCTTTAAACGTCAGTGTTCAACGCCCCTTGATAATGTACTATCTTTTTTTTGCAATTTTTAAATAACAATAATTAATAATTATGATACCCATATAACAGAGCTGCCGAGAGTGTGCACAATTATTTATCTTTAATTAGCGTTTTAAATATTTTTCTACGAAGGTTACTTGGGGTA
This sequence comes from Aphis gossypii, assembly GCF_020184175.1. Lineage (NCBI taxonomy): Eukaryota > Metazoa > Arthropoda > Insecta > Hemiptera > Aphididae > Aphis > Aphis gossypii. Next base: position 53,158,788 of record NC_065532.1, read on the forward strand.
AAAAATTATAATTTTGTGTACTTGTAGTTTTATGTTTATAATAGGCTTCTCGTGTATGTTAAATATTAATTAATTCAATAACATAAAATGCAAAACGAAAATCGTTTTTAAAGTTATAAACTATAATTCATATTAAATGATTATAATTATACCTAATGTCCTAATAATTTATGCACCAAACTCACTAGCCATCTATTAAATTTGGAAATATTCCTAGCTTTTTTTTTTAAAATATTGAACATTACATGTATGTGTTTTTAAATGAAATATGTTTATATCCTTAAACTGTAATTTGTGATAGTTACACAAACTTTCGGTTTTAAATAGGAACTAATATATTTTAACCCTCCAAAATAGAAAAAAAAATGCTAAATAATATGCGTTCATTTAATCTCTGCAATAAATCACTCCTAGTTTATTAAATTATAATAAATTATCTAAAGTTTAAACTGCAGGAGTAATGAGGTTAAAATAATCTTAAAGTAGATACGAAATTTATACTCCTCCATATCTCACGGTACAAACATTAAATTATTATTTAACATAATAAATAACTTTTATACTGTTAGTTTGATTTTTGATAAATGAAATTTACTCGTATAATGCGAAAAATCTTGATAATTAATTTTTCGTCTTTAAACTTAAAACTGATAATAAGTTAATACGATTATCAGGATGATAAATAAAATAGAATATTAGGTGATTTGAAGATTTAAAACATAACTGGACAACTATGTACGTATTTTAGTATTGCATTGAATTTACAACGCTAAAAATCTCAAAGCGCTCACAAAAAAGAGTAAAGAATAATTGTTTTTCTTTTTTTTTTTTTTTACAACCTTGTGACCACAGCATTTCTGGTAAAATAATGTTACAAAACTACACCGTGTGTTTAATGTGTCAGGAAAAATATATAAAAGTATTATATTGTTCGTGAAAGTTTTCATATCACTGTTTTTCTAGGTTCCTTTCATAGTTATATTGAAGACATTTAACACATAGACCAAATACATGTTACAAGTTTGGATTTCTTTTTGTTTCCAGTTTATATCTAGTTAAATTCACAGACATAAGAGTACATAATATATATATAAATGTATATAAAGTTTATGGATACGCATGAAATATGAACTTATGTGGTTTTTTTAAGTTTGGAGCATGGACTCACTGCTCAATGACTTTCGTATCGATTTGTTGTAGTAAGGGTACAAAGGGTACATCGTTTTTGAACATTTGTATAAAATAGTTTCAAAAAGTTTATACTATGATTCATAATATTTTACATTCATGAACTAGGTGATAAACATTTTTCTATTTTTCTATGTAAGGTTAAGCGTTCTTAATTAATACAACGCAAATAAAATATCATTGTTGGTTTTTATTTATATTAAATTATATCTATTCGACTACAATTTTTTAAATAATAATTGTATATTTAAAATACTATGAATAGATAGAAATAGGGAAAATATGATAAAAGAAACTTCTTTAACCATTTTAAAATGCATTACGGAACAATAATAATCGATTATTTTATATTTATTATGTTTATGTTTTATTCATACTGATTCAAAAAACGAGCTTCGTTATTTTTCACAGAAACTTCATTAAACATAAATAAATATATGAAACTATAAAAGCTAATGAATCCAAACAGAGTTAATTGCGTTAAAATGCTCTATTTAAAATATAGACGCGTGCATTTAACTGTTAATTAATGCGAACCTTCTTATCCGATGCACACACTCGGTTAAACGAACACGAACTAATATTATTCATTTATATGAGTAGAAGTTTGTTAAATTTAAGTTAACGAAAATCCATCTTTGACTTAACACTTGTATGAAATGCGCAATTAAAACGATTGATCGTCGTCGCCCCATTCGCCAGTTACGTTTATATTAATATAATACGAATATAATACAGAATACAAGTCATATACCAGATTGTTTGCGCTAAACTTAATTACTACATTGTTTGTAACTAGATTTTAACTTTTTGTCCTAACTTGTGTATTATCTAGTATTTGTATAAAGTAATGATGTGTAAATTATATGTTCTAAATAACCAGAAATTATTTGCTAAGGGGATTCGTTAATTATTTGGTTGTTACACATGTCTGTGTATGATACAAAAACTATAAACTCAACTCTCGAGTTCTCAGGAAGTAAACTGAAGAGTTAAGTACAAAGAAAGCTAAGACAATCTCATATTGACCGTGTTTAATAAAAATTATAAAAGTTTTTTAGTATTGAAAAATTAAAACGTAAAGATCATATTATTGCCTTATGAAACGTTTTAAGTACATTATAGATACCTACTAATATATTATTATGTATAATAATACTGTTACTACTATTTTCGATCATAAGCATATTAATATGAATATCTTAAGTTATTCATAATTCATATATTATAATACATTATACCCATGTTTAAATACGTCGATGCATAGATAATTTGTGAAATTATAAAAATATATTTTTCATTCTTCTTATATACTTTGAACACAGATTTAAAATTCCATTTATTTAAAGACATTGTTAAACAACTTTTTTACAACTTTTTTTCGTTATCTTTCCAAAAGTTTTTCTATTTTGAATGATAACATACATTTTTAATCTCATGTTCAAGTTCTGAATATTTTTAGAAAATCAAAAAAGTAAAAATTTAAAAATCTATGGTGATAAAAAAAATTTTTTTACAATTTTTTAATATCATTAAATAAAGTAAAAAATAGTATTTTCAAATATATATTTAAATAATATCTACTCTATTTTAAAAAGATCGTGGTTTAACGTAGCTATCAACAGATAATATATAAAATATTTTTTACTAAATATAATTTATATATTATATTGATGAAATTATATTATAATAATTTATAATGAAAAAAAAAGTAGTAACTGTACCTAATTTTTATTTACTGTGTTTAAATCTCTCCGTTGAAAAATATTACGTCACTACCGGACGTTGTACATAATGTCATGAAATAAGTCGTATGTAATGTGAACTTTGTGTTTTCATATAGATTTTCCGAAATGGAAAAAGCATAGAGATGTGAAGAACATATTTTTATATATAAATAAATTGTATCCGAATATGTTTTTCTTTATATTCTTGTACGATAATATTCGAAGAAGTATGTTTGTACAACCTTAGCACTCGTGAACTATTATAACCGATATTTATTGTGTTTACGTGTACGGTGCGGTGAACTGGACTTGTATATAAACCAATTTAATTGGTTTTGAGGAGGTATTACTTTATTTGATATTTATTAATTATTATTTTAGTGGTACGAGTATACGAGAATTGTTATAAAAATAAAGTTCAACCAATTAAAAAAAAAAAAAACCATTTAGTCTATGTATATAAAGTATATGGTTTCACATAAAATATGTTTAGTTGATATTGTATTTTTATAGTTTCATAGAGTTTCACAGTGGTTATACCTTTATCTTAAAATAAAAGTTATTTAAACGATACTTAAAGGTTACTGCGCTTTTAACATGGTTGAAAAGTAATTTTCCCTTTTAACATTTTTCTTTATTAGGTATTTAAAAAAAAATATTTAAGGCGAAACATTCCACGTTACCATCCTCGGATAATTGAACACGATGTAAAGGAGTAGAAAGGTTCAACAGTGAATAGTTTAAAAAAATATATTTTTTGTGGAAAATGTACATTTTAAAGTTTACTGGTAAAACATTTTCTTACACTTAAATACTAAAAGGTAAATATAAATATATATATATAACAAAGCTTTTTCTGATCCACCTAAACTTCTTAAACTTCAATCTTTAAAAAAAAATGTTAGCACTAGCTCTTTTGGTGTATAATATAAGTAGTCTTTAAAATGTAAAATTAACTAGAAGTCTGCAATTACGGGGGATATTTAAGTTAAATTTACATAAAATGATTTCTTAACTATGTGATGTAATAAAATGTATGTTCAACCGGAAACGTTGTATTAACAATATTAACATACCTATTGTACCAGCATACAAACTATTTTTAATATTGTGATAATTTAATTAAAAGTAGCTCGAAATCTTCTAACATTAATAAGCATGTAACAATAATTATGACAGATCGGCTATCATGTAGTTTTGGTTAGATATGTTTTTATGCAAGAGTGAATATCCACGATCTCGTTTTTCATTTAAATACTCCCGAGTTAAATATTTTTTTATTATAGATTCTTCAATTTATCACATTATTACTTGTGATTAATACATTTTGGAATTTCACAATGTGTTCGCGGGTTTAATTGAGCACTTGTTCTATGTGGGTAAATCCTTAATCCACAACTGTTCAAATACACGTTTCGGATGCTTTGTTATGACTTTAGGAACATAATATCCTTATAATTATTATTATGTTACCTCGTGAAGTTATATTTTACGGCAGTCAGCCACCAACTATATTATAATAGTGTAATAATATTATAATGTTGGAAAATGTGTCGGGTCGGAGCACCTTAGTTGCGTAAAAAAAATTATACATGAATTGCGTTCCACTATAATAATGGTCAGGTAGAACAGTAATTTTTTCGATTTTAGGTATTTTCCGAGGCGTATTTTTATAAAGGGGTTCTGTGTTCTGATATTATGTTTCAAGGTATATTACATATTATCATAAATTACGATAAATATGGATAAATATGTTTCTGAATAATTAATTATATCCATCTCGAGGTAAAGTTAAAAACTACCAAAATTGCCAACAAAATCATATTAAAAAATAAAATTATAATGTTAGAATTTGTAAAAAGTTTAATAAGTTTAAAAGTATAAACACCTAATTATTGTTGACAGGCATGTTTAATTGATTTATGACTGAATATTTAGTATTACCTATATCTTTTTATTTTATTATATTATTGACCCTGTATTGACTTGTGATTAATTTCAACGCATTTATTCGCTTTTTTTGTAACATCATAATTATACATTCAACAAACAAATTTCTAATTATTTTTTATTTAATTATTTATTGTATAATTATATGAAATGCTTTCCGAATCTTTTGGGACATAATTCGTATATACCTTTTTTTATGTGATACAACTCGTGTACTCCTGTCCGGTATATTATAAAACGACAAATACTTGTACCCATCTTCTTTCCCTAAAGGCTAGGCTAACACACATATCCGTAGCTAATGAGTTCCCATATTCCCGGCTTACAGTGATATGAAGCTTACAACGGTGCAAACACCAATACAACATATAACTTCAGTGCTAACGAATTGTTTTTATATTATTTCGACATTCGACCAAAGTATGGACCGTTTGTTATACGACAAAGCAAGCTCGAAAACCATCATCCCGTTGGGTCTACAGACAGACCGGTTGTCTGAAGAGTTTCTCGCGCTCGTGTGTTTTTCCGCTTCACACCATTCGACCACCATCATCGCTAACTCACCAAATAACTAAACATCTTTACGCGTATTCCTTTTTCGATACAACCACCATAAGTCTATCCAATCTGTATTAGAATTTTTTGCTATAATTTCATTATTTATTTGTAATATTATAATATACATTTAACGTTGGTTTTTTTAATGTTTGTTTCAGGTAAACGTCAGCATATATATTGTGAGAATCTAATGTTCAACTCGTTTTTGGATTTCGTCGACTGATGTAAGTTTTATTTTGAAAAAAACACATTCAATTTTTTACTATACATTATATTATGATAAAAATATATAAATATATAACATCTCACATACGTTTTTAAGACACCATAATCTATACGTGTAATATCATTTCGGGAGATGTCAGAAAATAGGTAATAGTTTTAGGTCCGATGAATAAATAAATAAATAATAAGCATTAATCATTGGTAGGCAAATTAAGTAAAATAATATACATTTTATTATATACTATATACTCAATAGATAACCCCAGACCACGGTGAGAACGAAAAGGAGGGTGTGTACACTGTAGTATAGACAAGTATTTTTAATCTATCAGTAGCGAACGATAATGAGTTAAGCGATCTCCTGGTTTTTTTTCCGCCAAAAATACGATATTGACTATTATAGTAGATCTCTAACTACAATAAATTTTCGATCTTAAATCTTAATGGTAAATGTGTATTACGATATAAAACGACCTCATACGATGTACGTCGACGCTACTTTTGTGACCAGTAATTTAGTGGTTACTGTATAAACGACGCAAGACCACAGAGTTATATTTATTATTGTTGAAAACTAACATCAGCAAAACTGGGCCAACGTCATATAATCATCATTATATTATTTTCGATGAACCATCGCGACTTTTATAAATACGTGTCGGTGTGTGTGTATGTGTGCTTATAACGATCCAGTCTTCGTGTGGAGGTATGAATTGTGTGACGGCAATACAATCTTATATTCGTGTCATACGGTACATTTGTGGTGAGGAGGGTGGCGTTATCACTTTCGAACTGGAAACGGCAGCAACGACGACGACGACGACGACCGATAACCAGCTTCCGGTCTGGTGTCCGCCGTGGTGCAAAATGAAACGGAAAACGTCGGTCGGCAGCATCCAGGGTGTAGTGAAAACAGGGATGTAGAATTTTATGGGACGAAGGCGTGGTGTACAGTGGACACGTTATTTATTGAACGTATAAATTATACTCGCGCGCCCGTAGGTCAGGTACGTGGGTAGGTCGTGCAATACAATACTACATCACGCGTTAAACGGGTGCAGTGTGATATGGCTGCGACAAGGACGTCGCGGGTCCAAAAAACCGTAAAATAATAATGATATTGTGTTATTGTGTTACGTAGCCTGCGGCAGTGAAGTAACCACGTAAACACCACCGGTTTATTGTTATCTGATGTTGCATTTTCTGTATAGTTATTTTTGTATTTTTATTTTCGTTCGTCTTTTCGCGAAATCAATGCGAATAGTTAAGTTTCTGCGTTCGCCTTATTACGCTGTAGTACATAATATTATGTTGAGAATTTCGCGAGGAAAAGCTTTCGTTCCGTTCACTTTTCGCCACTACTGCTATTGCCCCGGGTCATACTTATTTGATAACAAAAATTATAATTATAAGTTCAGTCGAACATGCATCTTCTAAAAAAAATATTACTCCCCTGCTATGCCACACATATTCGTACACTCACAAATACACCACGCGTAGTACAACTATACTTGTGTATATATAACTGATGACGATGGATTTTACCACCCCAAGCTGTAAATCATAAGATTTCTTTGTAAACAACATTTTATTTCTCGGTTTTCATACTTTGATTTACTTTGATTTTGTTTTTGGCATGTCAGAGGTGAGAACTATATCCACTCGCTATTATTTAAATTAAAAACCTATGAGTTTCGTTAAAATTATTCGCTTTATAAAGCATATTATACATTATTTTTCTGCTTTTTATGTGTTTTTTTTTCCAAACTGTTTATATACTCTCTCAAGTGTTTGGATAAAATAAATAAATTATTAATGCGGCGAGACAAAAGTTTTCGGAGAGAATCCATTGTGTGTGTGGAACTATATTTTAAGAGGTCTTGGATGAAAATTATATCTGATATCATTATAAAAATATTTAACCACAAATACCGTTGTACATCACGTTATACAATTATATGGACTTTTATAAAGAAGTATGGGATTCAAACGAATTATTATATTGTACTAAAAGCTGAATAAATGCGTATTTATCTATTATCTGCGTGTATTATATTAACATTCAAATTAAAAATACATTATGCCATGTCAAAACTGAATTTCTTTTATTAATCTATATTAATATATTATGTACGCATAAATTGATTTGATAATGATTCACCGAAAATGATCCTAGCTTAATAAAATGGCTGTAGCCATTTTCCTCCAAAAACGAGATACCGTTTTCCTCCACTGTCCATTTTCCTCAAAAAAAAAAATTATATAATTTTTGACCATTATTCTTCACTCTCCATTTTTTTTTTTTAGAATTTGAAGTTCTAATAGTGACAAAAAATTTTTCAAAATCATGAATATTTGCAAATTATTTTGTTACAATGTTTCATTCATGCCATTAAAACATAAATCACCTTTTTCACCAATCACTAGAAATTATATCCTAGGCTCACAAATTATCTCCGTTCAGAATTGTTTTTTGTATACAATGATACCTCTCATTGGATTCAAATTTAATACATCACGTATAGTGACCTACTATACAGCAGAGCGTTACTCACTTGACCACTCTTTTTTAGTTATTTAATTTTGTGAACTAACAATAATTGAAGCATAATTATGGGTTTGGAATGCTATATCAAATCGATAACTCTGGTAATTAATATTAATATATTAACATTAATCAATTTTTAATATTATTTTAATATACTATAATATACTTTATACCTACTAGATTTAATAATACCTAATATATTTTTTTAATTTTTTAAAAAAAATAATTATAAAAGCTATTATCATCAGTATATTAAATTCAATAATCTAGAAACTACTCTTTAAAATTGTCTTTAGATAAGTATAATATATACATTTCAAATTAGGTGGTTAAGTTGGTACTGTTCTACAGTGGCCGTTGCATGAGTTTCTGTGATGGTTATATTAAATTTGAATTCAATGTTTTATAATTTATTGTATATACGAAAAACGTTTCTAAGCGGAGACATTCTATCAGCTTATATCACTAAGTATATTTCATATTATGTTTTTGATATTTTTTTTAAAAGTAGTTTATTTTTCGATTAATAATACAGTAAGTAAATTAATTTTTTCTGGAAACATCGCATTTTTTTTTTTTTTTTGTTTTATAAATTAATGCCAATCGGCTTTTACAATGCTAGTAAAATGAAAAAAACTTTCAATCAATTGAACACGTCATTGTAAATAAACAATATTAAAATTTATTAAAGTTTTAAGTAATAATGAATATTTTTTTAAATTATAGAAAAAAAAAAAAAATAAACATCATTCTTCGTAGTTGAAATAATTTGTTATTTCTTCCAAATTCGAACTTATGTGTCTTTATGTCTATAAAAATAAATTATGCTTGTATTTTTTTTTAGTTTTTTTGACTTCAGTATAAATTACGTATAATTTATGGAGAACATTACTATACATTTTCAAGCCTTTGATTAAAAATTTTAAATTGAAAAACTATTTGCAAAATTTCGTAATTTTCATGACTTAAAATGTTGTCTAAATTTCAACTTCAAAAGATTATAAAAGTTAATTTTGCATGTCTTTTAATAATAATAATACAGCTATATAGCTAGAAAAAAAAATTATGAAGTATTATTATTTCATTTTTTTTTTTTTTGACTACCTACAAAAAAATCAATTTTTTTGGATATAGGTTGTATATATACGTTTCTTGATTTCTGTAACTTGTTGCAAATTTTAATTATCATTTTGAAAAATACTGAAGATTTCAAATATTTACTCACAAACTAGATCCATTTTACTATCAGAAACTATCCCCAAAATTTGAAAGACTACTTTTTGTGTATCAATTTATACATATACTCGCATTATTGTTATAACAATATATTCAACAGATCATTCAGAAGCTAAAATGTATATACCTCCTTAACAATTTATAGTAAAAAGGTTGGTTTTCATTTTAAAAAATTGTTATTATCACATGATACTCTTCAATGGTATAACAATTTTAGGAATTGTAAATAATTTAGTCCTTAAAAATACATAAACTCTAAACATTGGAATTTGAATATATTATTATCAATGAAAAATAATGTAAACATATTTGGTGAATCACCTTGTAAATATCAACTAAAATATAACATAACTGTTTCTAAAATTGAGCCGCATTTAAGTAATAATTGACAGATTTCGACGTTATCAAAAATGTTTTTTGACGCATATTAATTCATAAATAGTTTTGATAAGCTGTTATTCGATGGGTAAACGGATCTTTTGTTTTTGATAAAATGCACGTACATTATTTTTACGTAAAATCATAACGTTTACGAGAAAAACCATTTGTGTCATAAATATCTTAAAGAGTAATGAACATAAGGAAAATGCATCAAGAGAGAAAATTGTTTTTGTTTCCCCTAAGGAAATGAAATGAAATAAATTATGGTAGAATTTTACGAGCAATTCGTGTATATTACATTTTGGGTGCGAAATACTTTTATGTGCCGAGTTATATAATAACCGTCCCAATTGAAGTTGGTATTACAACTAGAAGGTGGGTAGGTGGGATGACTATAGTGTGATAAAATCCTCGTTTTAATTTTGAAGAATATTTGCGTAAACCTAGTCGTTATGTTAATAATATAAATATGTATATATATTTGGAATTGTAAATTTCAGTAATATTATTAAGTTTTGCGGGAACGCATTAAAAGCGTTTGTAAAACAAAAGCGACTCGGCAATACGCTATATCGTAAAAGAATGGCACATATTATTGTTGTGATAATCAATTTCACCGAGAATGTTTTTCGTAATGGTGTTAAACGAATCAAGAACCACAACAAAGAAAACTCTTATTTTATTTATTTTAAATAATTTAATACACACACATATTAAATAAATAAATATATACATATATATATATAAATTACGTACGCGTAACTTTAAAATATAGATGGTAATGCGGTTAAAACTCAACAATATCTGATGATAAATACACAGGGAGACTGTTTAATGGAACAAAACTAATTATTTTATAATCTATTGACGTTTTTGAAAATATTTTTCATACAATACACTTTATAATCAAAATAAAGCATAATTATTTAAAATAATATAATATATTAATATTATTTATCGTCATATTTTTTAAGTTTTTTATTTTTTTTTTTTGAATGACAACATACGTTAATCAGAATATTTTCGGAATAATTTGATAAAATATGAATGCGACGGACGAATACTTTATTAGTACATAATTAAAGTTAATACGAGCGAAGTAAAGTGGTTAGAAGTTGCTCTACAAAATGTTGGTCTTCTACCTACTCGTCAGATCATCTAGACTTTAGTTATCTGCTTATAACACGTAAGTTACTCAAGTTTTTTTCTTGAAAAGGATGTTTGATAATATTATACATTTACTTTAAAATATTCAAAAGAATGTAAAAAATATCATTATGTTTTATTTTATTCACCATGTAATAAAACTTGTTCATTTTTAATCACACCTGAGAAATATTCATTACCTTTATAAAGTTATTTATAAACATAAATATGTACATCTTAAATTTATATAATATTGCTGTGGGCTATGATACACCTGCAGGTGATGACAATATTATATATTATTATACTAAACTACCTATAGTGCATGGAAAACGTTTTGCACAAATTCTTTCATAATTTACAAATTTAAGAATAAACAGCTCATCACACAATTCATTTAAAAAAATTTAAATTAGTAATTTTTATTTTTAGATTTTTCAAAAAGACGTTTAAACAAAAAAACATTATGTGATAGTATATATACGATGGTAATATAATAGTATAACTGAAACGATATATTACAAAACGGTTATACAATAAACACATTTTATAAATCATTACCATGAAGGTAATTCAAGTGTTTTATACTGGCTTTGAAACGTTTTACTGTTTGAGTTAATCTAAATTCGAAGAAGTTAGAGATTTTTTATTTTTTATCGGCTTAGACGTTACTCATGCACCTATATGGTATATTATCAAATTGATTTCTCTCCCCACATGCACTATTTCATTTCTTTCTCTAACTGAAACACTTATAATAATTTATTTTTCTGAAATATTACAACAATGATTTTGTACTTTGATATATTATATATCACTAGATTTGTTACAATTTATTTACATATTACATACTATATTATTTACTTTTAAGTTAAAAGTCTTACAATTTATCAAAATTATATTTTGAATTTTTTTATTAAAATTGTATATGAAAATACATTCTTCAGTACGGTTCTTTTTTCCTTTTTTTTGAGGGGGGGAGTGGAGAATAGTTGTTGTTTTGTAAGTCATAAAATATAATCAAATAGTCTCATGAACAATAACTTCCTCTATTAACAGTACACAGCTGACTTTCTTATTTCAATACTATACTATCAGTACTTGTGTAGTTTATATATTTAAGACATTTATTTATTTTCTTATTTTCCGTTTTATTTAATATTTCTCTTGCAGAGACGCTATAATATTTTAATTTGTGAAATCATTTAAAAACAAAATTAAAAGTATTAAGATCATATTTGATAAATTGAATACAAGTATGAAGTAATTTCATTTTATTATTATTTTATAATATGTACTTATTTATTATTATTATTTTTATAGAAACTTTATTGAAACCTTAAATTATTTTTAATTTTCATATAAAGCTGTATTCATGATAAAAAAATATGATAAATTACAATTTTTTTGTCCCATGCAAACAAATTGTAGTACGTTTGTCTGTTTTATTTAAAGATATTAAAAATAATAATGTACAAATATAATATATTATGTTATACATAATTAAAAAATTAATTTAAAATATTAATTTGATTTTATATATTTTTTATAGGTATTAAAATGTAACTGTATGATAAAATTATTTATATTTTTAATATTATACTGATTAATAATAATTAATTATAAGCATTCATTTTAAATTATATGCAAGTGATTTAATATGCATTTTTCCAAAAACTAACATTATACATATTATAAAATTTCCACTTAAATATACTTACTTTCCAAGTTAAATTATGATAATATACAATATTTTAAATTTAATAACAATTATATCATAATCACAAAATGCTTAATGTAATTGCACTGTTAGTTGTTACTTAATGAAAATAATATTTTATGCACGTATTTATGCACTGCATAACGCTGAAAGTACTCATACATAAAGAAAAAACTTAAAATATTATACTAATGATATTTTCTACACTCTGAACACGTACTTTTAGCTTAATATTAATTTCCTGTTGCTAAACATCCTAAAGTAATCTTCAACATTGTACGGTTTGGAACAGATTTTCTGATATTCGCTTATAGTTCTTTCTATTGATGTTAAAAATGGTTTTAAAGAGATTATATTAGGTAGGTTATCGTAGCTAGGTGGAATATTTCTGAATAATGTACAAACATAGCATTACTAATTTCACTAAATTCTATTCAACCAAATAATAATAATATGGATCATTACACTTATTAAATAACATTTGCGGATAATAGTACGAAGTGTTTGTAATTTATATCATAATCGCTTGTAATTAAACATTTTAATACTAAACTAAAGAGTAAATAATACATAGCTGATGAATTAAATATTAATAATCAGACTGTATGCTCAGTTTTTCTCGTAATCTCATAAACTATGATCCATTAAGCTACAATAGAACATGAAAAGAGTGTTTTCTACGATGAAACTATACATCGTAGTATTGAGCTTAATTTATTTTTATTTTTAAACTTATATGTATTTTAATATTGCACTTTATTACAAGTGATTATTGGTATATTGAAAATCGCTTAGTTAGAATTTATTTGTAAATATTGTTATTCTTAGAACAGGTAATTTCGAAAAGCATAAAGGCGTATTAAAAATGATTGATAATTAAATTAATTAAGTACCAAGGTACATTTAAAATGTAAACAGATACTTTACAATAAATCAGAAAAAAATTATAATCGATCATTTTAATACCTTTCAATATTCAATTCCTTTAAACTCCACATAATATGTTAAAATATTAAACTTACTTATAATATACCCCTCTTACCAATTACTTTTTCAACATGCTAAAAAAAATATGTAGGATATATAGAAGAAAAAAATGTAAAGCCAATGTGTCAATGTCATACGCTTGTCAACCTCTCTACGAAAAATAAAAATAATCAAACACTATTGAAAACAGTGCCCCGAATATAATTGCAGTTTATAAACCGACTAAATAACGTGTCAATGATTATTTTAATTTATTTGATTAAGTACTTTAATTAGGCCGCCATTAAAGATAGAATATTTTTTTATATTCTTCTTAATAACGAATAACACAAAAATACACTTTAGCAATATACGTAATATAGTTATTATATTAATTTGGAACGGACATGGTTGTAGTCGATAAAAAATATAAAACAGTAGTTTCAATAATCTCTGGTCGAATACGATACCAGGAAATCATTCTCACGTTTCCGAAGTCCAAAAATCAGAATAATTTTTTTTTACTACTCATCCATATTTTTATTTTTATTTTTTTGACATCGTAAACATTATTCACGCTTTATCCTCAGGCAGCGTATAACTGTTGTGTAACTTAATACCATTTTCATAACGCCTGGAAAATATTAAATTTATATCAATATGTATTTATTTATTATATTTTATAATATTATGGTTTAGTCAATGCTAACTGGATTACAAGTGAACATAAATAGAAGGAAATCGACAATAGCCTAGGAAGAGTTTCCGTTGGTGAGTTTTGGAAAAAAATGTATCATCATTTATCACTTTCACCGCAAATTTTGGGGTATAATATCACAATATAATATTAATATATATAAATACACGGAGAGAGTATTACTTGTACTCTGGTACAATATATTTTTATTTTTTTTAAATGTAATAATAGTCCTCTCGTGGACATTGGATTTCATCCGTATGGCATTGTGTTCTCGTATAAAAAGGGTTGCGATCGAACAGTGGTTAGGTGGCTGATAAATTTTTAACAAACAAAATTACCTCCGATAGCTATGCTTCACACCGTTCTTCGGCGTAAAATAGAAGAAAACCCGATCGGTGCGTTATTTCGGTGATAAAAATTTATACAAAAATAAAACCACTTGAAAAGTGTCAGTTTCATACCACCAGCTCTCACTACTGTGGCATACTTGCCTACGAAATAAGTTATCGACTTTTAAACATTCAACGAATCTATAAACCGACAATAGCCATCAATCTGTTGTCATCCCGTTTCATTTTCTTATACATATACTTCAAATAAACCTAGTAACCTGAAAATTAGCCATTAGGAACGCATGCGCTCTCTAAGACGTCGTTTACTTCATAATATTAACTATTATATCTATAAGTATTATGTAATATCATACATTTTTGTATCACCACAATAACATAGTTGAAAAATTTCGTATTTAATCATGTGATTATGGTACATAGTGTACTTAATCTAATAATCCTAAAGTACTAATTGTCTAAGTCAATTTTTGTATTCAAGAAAAAAAATCTTTAAGGACCTATCTTAAGTGAATAAAGGCACTAAAGTGAAAGTTAAATTGACAATTTCAATTATAAATGAATACAAATAGAAGTAGTACTCACTTGTGTTCTTCGGTATTTTAGCGTTCAGCTTTAAAAAATGAAATTCATATTATGGGTTTTACTGAAAACAGTACTGAATGTTTAAGATGTATGTTTATTATTTTTACTTCGTTATTTAAAAAAAAAATTTAATTTAACAAATTATACTTCAAATTAATATTTTTTAATAAAGTATCAATATTTAATTATAAATTTTTAAATTTTAAATAAGATTATTTCGATTTAAATACATTTTGTACCCTTAAACACTTATGTTTTTATATTTTTTTTTATAATATAATAAAATTGCCCGTATTATATATTTTTAAACAATTTACAAAGTAATTTTTTCAATAGTAAATACTCATAAAATGTTAATTCATTATAACTCATAAGTCTTTAAAGCTTATATCACAGAAGTAGTGGACCATCGTTTTATAAGTTGGCTAAATACTACCCGATTATAGACATCTAAATTTTATATACTATATACTTCTAGATCGATAAAAAGCGGTATAAAATTCGATTATATAGATACAAACCTACAGAAAAATATTGTAGTTCTTAATATGAAATTAAAACAAAAAATTTCATTTTTTTATTGACTAATAATATGTAAAATAATATTTTCAAAAATATACATAATTTTCGATATGATGAGTTTTCATACTATTTATAACGCCGCTTAGCATATCGTGTACCTATTACATTTTGTTGACAGAATGAAAAATAGGTAGGTACTTAGTCAAATAAATGAAATAAGATTTTCCCAAGATAAAAATGGATCAATATTACATTATTAACAAAAACATTTTAGAGACTTAAGATATACAAACTAAAAATCACGGACGATTAGAGTTTCTAAATGAAGACCGAAATAAATTAAATTTAATAATAACAACACGACAAATAAAACAAAAAAAAAATGTGTAAGTGATATCAATTATTGAGAATTTCACATTGGTTGGGATACAAAAGAAATAATAGAAACTAATAGAATTTTAAACAATAAGAAATTGTTTTTAAAAATGCAACAAAAGAAAAAAAATGAAAAAACAAAACTAAGAACAACAATCACTGAAAAACAACAATAATATCATTATATTGTTTTAAATAAATATTTTTTAAGTATACGTATAATAATTATTTTTATTCATAGTTGTTTTACCAATAGTTATTTATCAACGGTTATTTTTTTAAGCATTAATAGTATCTAATACAGTATAACAGTGAATATAATATAACCATGATAACTCGGGTAACTCAATAAATTGGTTGGAGGCGAAAAAAATTCAAAAATTCAATTATAGTCTATAGAGGTTCGAGTTTTCGAGGTTCAACTGTATATTATATTAATATAATAACAAAAAACTATTTTATTAATTTGTATATTGCATTGATTTATAAAATCATTTTTGAATTTAAATATATCACTCTGTATAAATATATATTAACTGCACAATTAATAGTATACGATTGAATATTATTATAACGAACTAGAAAGTTTCTAACGATTTCAAATTGCTATCAATAAAATAAGGAGAAGATTAGCTTAAATATAAAACTATTAAAATTTAAAACAAACTTAATTTATAAGGATTACTGTAAGGGTAATTGGATTTACTCCAAAGCTAGGTAACATTTCAGCTAACTTAATGATGTTCTTTTGATTCCTTGTATATTCTAAAAATAATTCAAGTGGAAAAAATAATAATTCTGTTATTTAAGTTTACTTGTTAATTACATGTTACATATCATAAGTTTCCTAAGTATTAAAATCTTCTTTTTTTAGTTATATAAAATATTATATTTTAGTTCTTTTATTGAATAAAATGATATGTTAATTTGTGGGCAAGTTATAATAATACAAATAAAAATATTTTATATTCAAAAATAAATAAAGAAATATATGAAAAGGAATAAATTATGAAATTATATTTAATATTATACTTTTAAAGTAGCGTCATTTTCAGATGATACATCTAACCACTCTAACCTACACTAAATTAAAATATTTATGACCATAAATAAATAATGGTTAAGAAGGGAGATTTAAACTCCGATATAGATGGATTTTCTTAGAAACAATTTAGTAGTAAATAATCTATGTATTCAATGTGCCTGTACAATTTTCTAATTATAATATGACGTATACTTAAAATGAAGACATATATTTTAAAAACTAGTCAGTTAATTATTTAGTTATTATTTAATATATTAATGTATTGACTGTTTAGTTTATTTAAAGAGAATATTTTTTTGTATTTATTCGAATATTTGAATTTTTCTACATTATAACAACATAATATTGCTATATTTTTACTTTTTTTTCAGGTTTAATTTGTACGATTGTGATACTATTGTAACATACTCATATTATTCAACTTTTAAATTCAAAGAGCATACATATAATAAATATCACATATTATTATATTTATTATACAGATATACGTAAACGCAATGAAATTAAATAATATCATATTATTTCGATATCAATACCGTAGAGATATATATTATATTTAAATACTACACACCCATAGTTTATATTAAAAACGAAAATGATATTCAAAAAGATTCGCTTTTATTGACGACTTACATTACGATTATCAATATTAGGTTATTTTTCATGAATATTTTACGAATTATTTGAAAACCCGTTGGACAGTAATAAAAGGGTAAAGCAGTGGTATTACGGTATGTACATTGTATACCCCTCTTTTATAAACGAATAAAAAAAAATCCCGTTTTTTTTTTAAAAAAAAAAAAACAAATTCAGTTTTCATTTTATCATTTTTTTCTCAATGTATTTAATATCGTATATTTACTCGTGGAATATGAAAATTAAATTATAAAAGCTACAGAATTGGATAATCATAAATACTAAAAATATTATACGAGTACATTAGCACTGTTTCACTTTTATATTTGTTGAGAGAAAAATGTATAACTATATAAGTAGTATATTATGTAGTTGGTATAAGTAAATTATATTAAATGTTATTAAACAAATTATATCATACTTGTGTTTTGAAGAAGTATGGGATTTTATATTTATCGTATACTTGACAATTTCAGGAGTCTAAATGTTTAGCATTTTTAGGTTGTCGGAAAAATTCACTCGCTCTGTGTTATATATACATGCGTGATGTGATGAATATATAAATTATGTGTATACTCTGGATATCTTTTATATGAGCATTGCATTCACTTATTTTTTTTTAGTTAAACAAAAAATAATATGTACAATATTTTTTTATATACTATATAATATATATACTTCTCGTCGGATAGGTAAGTACGGTACATACACATTTCCTTTAGGTCTCAACGTTGAAATTTTTGCTTTTATTATTTTTCTTTACTCAATGGATGATGGCGTAGGACAACGAGGGCACGACGAGCGGTAGTAGTAGTTACGGCGGTCGTGAGTTCCTTTGAATAACGAGCGGCACTATGTGAAAATCAGGGCGAGCAAATAAAATCCGGTAAAAAAAATGAAAATAAATAAACGAAAAATCGTAAAAAAAAAAACAGAGATGGAAAAGGGGATGAAAAAATATAAAAAATAATAATAATAATAATTTGGAAACGTCACAGTTGAAATGGAATTCATTACGGCAACGGCAGCATTTCAATGGGACTATAGACTACACATAGTATATATATATATATTAATAATAATAATAATAATATAATATAATACAGTGTGCGTGTGTACACGGGAGCATGGAGGTCACAAAACGACCGTATTTCGTGCATCATATACGACTTGAATACTTATACGCATTATGTAGAGAGGGAGAGTCGGATTATAGGTGCACACACACGCGCGCGCGTTATAGTGAACACATACACATTTTAATGAGGGTATGAGAGAGTGGTGTACAGTGACCGAGAGAAAGAGAGATAAAGAATTCGTCCGATGCCGTTTCCTAATTGGAAGCTGCAGTGCATTCCCCAGTGAATCGGACTCATTTACTGCCGCCGCGCACTGGCTTTCCTATATATTATTATATTATTACAGTTGATATCGTTACGCGCCCGCGACTTTTGTTTGAATAACCATTTAACGTCATCGGGCCTTATTCGATTTGCTGGCGGATTGTTTTGCACGTTCTCCGTATATGTGCGTATATATTATATCGGATCGAAACTGCAGCGGGGTAAATTTACTCGTAAATCTGACATATGTGTGAGTATATGTTATGTTTATACACGAGTGTATAATATTGACTCGGAAGGTTTTTTTTTTTTTCGCTCACCGACCTGCAATCGCCTCTGCGACCTGTCTGGCGTGCACGCACGCCCCTCGACGAGTAAATCGTATATATATAGAGAGAGGCTCGGAATCGACCCGTGTGCGTTAGGTTAAGACGAATTCCTCGGTGACAGCAGTAGACCACCGCCCCGAATATCAGGATCAAGAGCAGGAGATGTGTAAGAGGTGCTGTTACGGGTCGGGCGCGTAAAGGTCAACGGAGACGCGCTACGACTGAAAGGTGACGGTGCGTTAGTGTACAGAGAACGTGAAACCGATATTGGGTGTGTGTGTGAGCTTTTTATTTAAGGTGTAAGTATAATAACAGGACATGGCCTTCGAAAGAACTCGACGGAGTGTCAAACTCGATTTTCGCCGGTGAAAAGAAACCTCCCGACGGTACGCGCGCGCTTGTGGGTGTGTGTGTACGATGATCAAACGTTTGGCGTGTGCAGTAAAACGTAATATGGAACAATATGATTCGAGGAGGCTTTTGCAGGACATGTATAACACAAAAAGAGAAAACCCGTGGCGTGCACACCCAATTTATCTGTTTTTTTAGTATGCGTATATACTATACGCACTTATATATATATATATATACATATATATATATATATATATACAACATACATTTGGGGTTACCCAACCGTATTCTAAATTGACCTTTTCCGTTTTTACAGGCTAAATTATATGTATATATTTCGTAATACGTGCGTATAAAACAAAATGTAAATCTTGATGTTCAGCGGTTATACACCATTCTAGCGTAATGTATCCACTGCCAAATCCGATGAATATAATAACACTGTGTCTTCGTCCTCCGTCGAAACAATTCAATTGAAAAAAATGCAATCTTTTTGTCTTTGTACTCAACGTTTGGTTGTTTGTTTGATGTAGCTATACCTGTTCAGATTTGACTTTAACAATTATTTAAGTTTTTAAATAACTCTACGAGAATGTCAAGAATAACATTTTTAAATATGATAAAAACAAAAAATAAAATAAATTCCTTGTAATATGCTACATTAATATATTGTATTGTTGATACATCTAAAAAAAACATAATTAAGTGCTGAGCATGAATGCAGAAGACGCATTTTAATTATATTTTTTTTTTATATAATGTATAATGTGCATAACAAATTATAAAAAATAATTTTGTGATTTTTCAAGAACATAATACGAGTACTTGTTATCTTTTTTTTTTTTAATATTGATTATTTATGTAACTTTTATAATTTAAAAAGGATGATAAAACACTCACACAGACACACACGTGACATAACACACGCGCGCTTGCACGTACACGATAAGTTATATTATACGCTTTCAATGCGACTTTTCTAATTTTGAGTTTAGATACATTTTTACTCGTAATATCTTATTATTTATTTTTTATTTCATTTTTAACTTCTAGTATAAATTATGATAAATCGACAATCATTATATAATGTTGAAAATATAATTAATATATTATATAAAATTACACTATAAATCATATTATATCAAATTATTATTGTAAATGTAAATCGCATGATATCTTATATTTGTAATATGGTTATAAGGTCACTATAATATAATATAAAGACTACCAAATTCACTCTGTGTTAACTTCATTATAGTATTGCCCAAGTGTACCTACATCATTTATATCATGTAAGCATAGTATTTACATTGTTAGAAGAAAATATGCTTTTCGTACTTAGTTAGAGTTAGATATGTGTTTAGTTCTAATAAAGTATAACTTATTATTATTGTAACTAATTACAGTAAAACTTCGATAACTCGAGTCGATTGGGGATGAAAAAAATTCGAGTTATCTAGGTATCACTATATATTACTTATAATATCTTTTGTCGATCAACATTATAATACTCGCTCAATATATAAGATATACAAGGTATATCAATAATATCTTATAAAGGTACCTACTTAACATTTTTACTATGCATTTAAAGAATCAAATTGGTAATCACGGCGTTACAGACAGACAATTTAAGTACATTTCGGATGTACGTTCATTTTCCTGTTATCTAAATTTTTAATAACTGGCATTGTCAGTAAAAATGCATCAAAGTATTATGTATGTAATAGGATAAATACTTCATAATTAAATCAGATTCTACATCTTTTTTTCCGATTAACTATACTATAGCATGTGCCAAAAATTCCGTATCACTATAATTATGTCTGTGGAAAATCAATATATTTAAATGCGGGTTTTTCAACATTTAACTACAAAAAAAAAGGTGCCATTAAACTAAATGTCTTATTGATTACTCTAATAACACTAGGACAGACTCAATAACGAAGAATTTTAATTTAAACAAGAACAAACTAATATTTTTAAAAAAAATACTTATAGTTTCCACCCGACTTTCATTACAGCGTATTTTAGTTACTTATCGTTGTAGCTTTAGTTTCAAAATTATACTAGAATCCCATGTCAAGGTAATTTGTAATAATTCAAATAAAAAAAAGTGAGTCATGCTCTGCTGTATATATAGTAGGTCACTATAATGAACACATTAAATTTTAATCCAATGATAGGTATCATTGTATACGAAAAACGATTCTGAACAGACATGATTTGTCAGCATAGGATATAATTAATTTCCAGTAGTTGGTGAAAAAAGTGGTTTATATTTTAATGGCCTGAATATATCAAAATTTAGGTAATTTTGTAAATATTGTAAGCCAGACTTATTTTAGATATAATAGCCAAAGTATTATAACTTCAAAATAGATAGCAAATATTCATGATTTTGACGAATTTTTGTCAATATTTAAACTAAAAACACAAATAAAAAAAATTGTGCCTATGTATTCTTATAATTTTTTAACTACATTAAGATTGACTTATGAGAAACTCTTTGTATTAAATTTTTAAGTATTTTGACTCAGCCAAAACATTTTTATCAATATTTATAAAAAAAAAACTAAATAAAAACGAATGTTTCAAATGCCTATAAATAGCATTAAAATAAGCAAAATATTTTGAAAATTAAATTATGTAAAGAAAATGCCAATTTAAATAACTGATGAAATTTCCAAGTATCTAAGGCTTATACTTTTTGAATTATAAAAAATGTTTAAAATTGGTTGAAAAAAAATCGTTATGGTTAGGTACGCAATTTTGAAAAAAAAAATTAATATTCTAATGCTCATAAAATTTTTCAATAATGATGCTTAAGTTTTTTCTATAGCTACTTGAAGGAAAATGTATGAAAAACTCAGTGTTAGATTTTTTAACCTTAGATATAAACAAAAAATTGTTATAATTTTTCAACTACAAAACTACTTGCGAATTTTTGCGATTTTGACATACTTCGTAAAAATTTGATCTATAAATACTTATGTAAAAAAAAATTGTGACTAACGATTTTTAATTTTTTTTTTTTTTTTAACTATAAAATTATTATTTTTAAACTATAATAAGAAAAACGTATAAGAAACCTTGTATTAAATTATCAAGTTTTTTTTTTGGACTCCAAAAGTTGTATTTAATTTAATTCACAAATTGGGTTTGGGAGATGTAAATACGAAATAATTTTTTTTTCTATCGCTGATCAACCCACAAAAAATAGTATTCAGTTCAAACTGTCTTATGATGTTATACTTCTTTTACTATTAATATTAGAGTAAATAGATTACGATAAATTGCACGGTGTGGTTTGTATGCGTGATAAAAAATTGGGACTTCTTTATACAGTATAGATTATATTATTTGAAATCGTCAATTATCAACTATTTAATCGCATACTACAATTCTATTATACTTAAATTAAAAATTAAATTCAATTAATATTAAAATAATTGTTTAAAGCATACCTTGTTAAATGATCACCCACGATCACCTCAGAATGTGCATACAGAATCGACGATCAATCAATTATTATTGTCGACGTATATGTGAGATGTGACAACGGCTTGGTGCTTTGAACGGTCCTGCGGGATTTGAAGTATAGATCACTGCGTTATAACTACGACTGACGAACTTAATCTTGAGACTCGAATAATTATAATACATTAAAATGCATTTAATAAAAATAATAATAATAACCAATAGAAAAATGGTATACTAATCAGTAGCGCTCTGATTGGCTGTATGATGCGAAGACCCACAAAATGTCATGCCCAATGTTGTTGTTTAATAATAATTATTATTATTATTCATTTAACGACGTTTTAATATTATCATACGAGTATATAATATATTGCATAAAATAATATATAATTATAATAATAGACATAACTTAAACTATTATTATATATTATTATTATTTTAAAAATTATGTATAATCCCGTCTATATAAAAAAAAAGAGAAAATAGAAAGTTAAATAAAATGCTTAAACAATTTTACGGGAGACGAAATTTATTGCGATTCATATAAGGTACAAGAATAAAGTTTGTAGACTATATCAGGAGATGCGAAAATAGTATAGTCAAAACAATTCTTGTGAGCAACATAAAAAAGTCCATGTAGTCGACCGTAACAATGATGATTAAAATAGACATGGCTAGTTAGGCGTGCGGCATTGAGACCTAAACCATGTGTATAACATGGAAACGTGGGAGTAAATTGTATTAACAAGAAAGGCACTAAATGGTCTATAACGAAAAACTTTACAATACTAAAATTCATTGATAAATATATATGTCAAGTTTTAACGAGATACATAGTAAAATACTAAGTTTTGAATTCTAACGCTCTGAGTATAAAAAGAATGATTTTATTCGAATACGTATCGTAGCATTATTATTATAGTCAAAACATATTATTAACAATGTGCATCTTTGGTTTTAAAATTTAAATATTACGAAATGATAATAATTAAGTACAACCAAATGTCTTCTGAGCGAACCGTATTTTTATATTCCATATTAAACATAATACTATGTGTATAATAATAATATATTATGTCAAGTGAAAAAATAGTTTGTAAAATATATTATCTAACTGTATTTGAGAGTAATATTGTGCTGCTCTAGAGTGATTCGAACGACAAACGTGTTGACAACTATATTACCTACCTATATTAAAATTATTTTATTCCTATGTTGTCACGTGTTGAGAAGTATTCATAGGCACTGCGCGTTGATTGTATAAGAGCTTCATACAGAAATTCGTACATTTATAAACTTCATATTATTATTATAGACTTTGACAATACACAGCGACAAACAGCTCGGTGAGTATCTACACCGATGAGGTCTGAATTTTTAGTCCTGTCTTCTGGACGTCACTTTGAGGAATAGCCACCGCCCGAGCCGGCCGAGGTGTACGCACTTCACGAACATTTTTTTTTTCATCTCGTTGTTTTATTTTATTATTATTTCATTGCTGCCGCGTCCCAAGCCGAGGAAACAGCAGATGAGAGGGCAAATAATATTCTATTGAGTTTTTTCCAGCAAAACGTTTCGTTAAAACACCGCATAGCATATACATACCCGTGTATAAACCAGACGTACACCACCACCACTCGAGGGACCGAACGAATGTTGGAAAATAAAAAAACAACTCGTATAATAGCTAAGAGCATATATAATATATACGTATGTGTATTGTGTTTTCAGGGTTCACGCGCATATATTTTCCGTACTTCTCGGAAACACGGTGCATAAGTATCGCGTGCGTCTCTCGGTAATTTATGGACATTTTTCTCATTGCGACACACATTCGTCGTGCCAATAGGTACGTATGAGTTTACCGGTATGAAAGAGAGAGAGAGAGTGAGAGACGGAGACAAAGCAAGTGAGTTTGAGTGAGAGATACTGCGCACGTGTACGTATTTATGTATATAAATGGATATAATAATATACTTTTGAACGCATTCTGCGAGGCAAAAGGAATAATCAATACTAAAATGTTTATACAACTCGTTTCAATTCTAACCTATGTTATATATATATATACATTTGTTATTAGTTTCAAGGTAAAAAAAAGTAAAAAAAAAAAAAAAAATATGACGGGTCGTCACAAATAACGAGATTCGGTGAGTTTGTTCGCTTTTTGAAACGTTCCTTTCATGTAGAAAAAAATACGGTTAAAACGCTGACGTCTTGGAAAATATAATATTTAATAAGTGTAATGCGTCGTGTGCGTAGGTATAAGTTATTAAAAAACAACGCTTCGTTCGGTTAACGTCAAGTATAACTATACGTAGATATGGCCGCGCGTAACGAGCTGGTATTTGTAGAAAACGCCAAAAGACTTTCCCAGACGTTTGGGTCATATTAGAATATAATTGATTATTTCATACAGCATATGGTTGATACCTGTTGCATGATTTATTTTTTGGTTCTTCCGTTAATAATGTCACCGTTTAAATGTATTAATACGTTATTCGTCGGCAAACATTTACGATAATATCCGGAATTACTTAAGATTTATTTTTGTATGTCAACATAAAATACGTTTACGGTTAATAATGATTACATATTATATTTTAATATAATTATTATACTTTAAGATTTGGATATTTAAATCGTGTTACAAAGTAAATACCTTCGGTCAATAATGATCGATAAAATGTTATATCTTATGACGGTCAGTATACTGTGCTCGGAATCTTAAGGGTTAGTTGATCTTTTATGTATTTGCTATTCATAGTGGAATTATTACAAGTGTTTCGTATAAATTGTAATAATGAGTTAAAAAACGAAATAAAATTTTACATAATTTTACATATTTCATCGATTTTTCAATAAAAGAACATAATGCTTTTTTTCAATGATTGATACCCTTAAAATGTATTATTAAATCATGTATAAATGATTTCTCATTTAAAATAAAATAACTTTTTTTTTTAAATAAATGCATAAGCTACGATGATCATTTCCTCAATAGATAATTCATATTTATCACGCATTTATTATTATTGAATTAATCGGCAATATTTTAAAATCAATGTATCAGTCAAGTATGAAATATCAGTAAATGTTTTACAAATATAAAGATTCATTTTTATTTTGACGTTCACAGTAATTTTACAGTATATTTAGCCGATTTTTAATATTGCGAACTAGCCAAACTCAATAAATACTTCAATGTATTAATCCCACATTAACTGTATTATCCATAATGCAAATATTGATAATATTATTTTATGATGTTATAGTAACGTTAAAAACCATATAAAAAAACTCTTTTTTTGAATAAACTGTAAATTGTCATTATTTTTAAGTATAAAATAATTGTTTTGGAACACAAACGCACGATGTGTAGCATTATTATACTTTTACTTACCATACATAATAGCATGATAAAAAAAAAAAATCTCAATCCGATAATAAGTTTATCTCGCAAACATATATTTTTTAATGATATCTTCTGCCACCGTTTGGTTACGCTGATGCAGTATATTATACTCATATTATACATCAGTACGATAACAATCTATTAATTTCGCGAGTGCCGAACCGGAAACGACGAAACCCCCGCAACGCCATCGGGCGCGATAAAAGTACCGTAATAATAATATGGTCACATATTTTATCCCGGAGAACTGTGGACCGCGAATTCTGCCACTGTAGTAGTATATATATATATATATATATATATTTGTAAATTATATCAAGGGAGATGGGGGAATTTATGCAAGTCTATTAAAAACGTCCGTCTCGCCAAAGGGTAGGTCCGCCCATCCGACTATGGATCTAAACGCACTCATTGCTCAGTTACACCCCTCCACGGTGCCATTGTCGTAGTCAAACTGTATAATATTATTATAATATTTATATACGCTTGACAGAGTTCACGAAATCGCGGATTTATCGTGATTAGGACGGAGACGCGGATCGTTTCGTATACATTCGCGTATGATCTATGTGTACGTATAGCTGCTGTCGACGACGACGATTACACTATATTATTATTATAATTATTGTTCGACAAAGTCGCGGCGTATCGTTCTATACACTCGGCCCGGGAATCCGATTCAATGATCATTCGTTCTGTCAAGTGCACAGCCTCGCGAGTCTCGTCACGTTATTTATACACCGTCTTCCGCCGACGACGGAGACGTTTCCAAATATTCTAACGAAAACCGTTCGCGTTCCGATATTAATGTGTTATCCGCGCAGAACGCATCGATTATTCGAAAATTTATCGTCTACAACTGTCAATTTTTTTTTTAGTTACATGTGATCGTCGACGGAGGAGGACATAACGAATGCACAAAACGTCGCATATAGTATAATATTGTTCGTTTCATTTTTTTCGGGTGACTCTAATCGCTCATTACAGATGGACACGACTGCGGAATGACAAACGTCACAGAGCAACTCTACTCGTGTGTACTATTATGTGTACGATTTTCCACGTGACAGGCGACACCGATTCCCGCAACACATTACATTCGCGTAGTACACCTGCAGGCAGGACACTGCAGGTCTCCGAGGAATGGATATTGCCCGTCCGATTTTCGGAGTGTCCTTTTGAGTTCGCCAGTCAAACGCAAAACGCCATTACGCGATGCTGTAGATTATACAAACAGTTTAATTATTATTGTCGCAGACCCGAACCGCTTAGTTTGCAGTTCTGACTTCTGATATCAAACTCTCGACGATAAACGTCAGTATGCGTTTCGACGGATTCGTTTACACGTCACATTATTATAATATTCATCTTTTACCCGGTTTTGTATCACGTTTAATCCGATTCAATTACCGTATACACGGCGTATACGATGTACGCACTACTCTTGGTGGTGACCTATATTTTAAGCAACGCAAACTTTTAAAAACTAAATGTGATTATGCCAACTATAGTTATGTAAAATTAAAATTAGAAATTAGAGCTTTCAAAAATAACGTAACAGTGGTTGCTTAAACAAGTAATTTTTGCTTTACGCGCTTAAAATAATATGTAATCTAGTTAACAAACTCGTGCTATCTGTGTGGTTTTACACGGTGGTTGATTTACGCAAATTAGAATAAACTTTTAACGGCTGGATTATTTGATTTGTGTGCATAATTTAAACAAACACGGATTGATAAGTATATATACGAGTATAGTAATCATGTTTACTGTGGTAAATTTATTAATTTTGACAATTTCGTTAATTTTAATCAGAACAAAACTACAGTGTCCATTTGGTATAGGCGTATAATATACAAATAACGTATCAATTCAATTCACATTGAAAACCATTACTAATATTAGCTTTGAAGAAATTTAAACAGAATTTCATTCTCATTGAATTAATTATTTAGTAGATAATGTATTTTAAATTTTCTAGTTAAATAAAACATTGTGTTTATAAATTTAAAAAAAATATATTCACTAAAACTTAATGTGATTGCACGTATGTAATATTGGTATTGGTATATTGGTCATGTATTTTTATGGCATATTTATATGACACGTTTATGGATTACGAACAAGTGCTTGCACGTGTGTTCCCATTAAAATATATTATACGGTGTTGTTTTTATTTTTCGGTGGAAATAACCACAAATTCAAACAGTTATGTCTCGACCGAAAAGTGTTATTGACAATCTCCCTCCAATATATTACAGTATTTTCGAAGACATTAATTTATTACTCCAATAATGATTTAGAAAAAGCACTATGAGCTTACTTTAAAATAGTTCTCGTTATTACGAAATATTATTATCGAAATAATATAATTAATACTGGATATTATTATTAATTTCACTCATTTTTTTTTATAACTGAATCACTCTAAGACAACCATAATAGTTAAATATTATTAAAATCGAGTCATTTTCTTAAAGCCGTATGAGTTTTGTGACTGATAAATGTATAACTAATGTTAAAAATACCGAGTAAGTAGAATAATATAATATACAATATACCAACGATCTTACATAAAAAATTAAATACAGTGTTAAATTACGAGTTACGTAGGTATTTAAACCAGCATCTAAAGCTTATCATTTCGTTGCCTAAAATTATGTGAGAGACATTTCGAAGACAACGGTTAATACATTTCTTACCTAATCCTTTTAAAGAGAGTTAATAACATTATTATAATGTGATACGATTTGTATTTATGTCGGACGATTTAGTGATTAAAATTCCAATATTATAGACATTGTATCTAAAACAAATGTTTCTATATTATAAATATTTAATATTTATTTATTGATACGAATTGTTATTAAAACAATAATGTATAAATTTGATTATCATTATATGAACATGTTAATATGGATAAAAATAATTTTTTTTTTTTACTTGTCTCGTGAAATCTGGATTGTGATGGATAATGATAATGATAATAATGATTATAACAAGTTAAATCAATATAAAACTATCAACGATAAAAACAATAAATCGAATAATATTCATATGATCGTTACAATAATTTTATAAAATATTAAACTCACTGTAAGATTGGAAATGCACATTAGAAACACCCGACTAACTTATGTGTAGTTATTTTTAAGAGTTCACAAAAACTTGTGTAAAACTGTGGCTCAAGATGGTAATTGTGTTTTTTTTTTCATTTAACTTTGAGATATAAAAATGATAATTTTCTCGTTTAAAAATTGAACATCTCGAACTTTTATATCTAATGTGTACTGTTATACAGACGATATAATATTTTTCACTGCGGTTATATATATATATATATATAATATATAAACGACAATTTGGTGAAAAAGTATATAAATGGAAAATACTTTTGATGTTTATTTTTTCTTACTCATCTTGAAATATTTGAAAGAACAACATAATAATAAAAAATAATCAAAAAAATTAAATTTGTATTTATACAATATTATACTATGATAGGCACTTAAATAAAGGAATGGAAAAATGTAGAATACATTTGTTATAAGTTATAAAACTTTTTTGAGCAAATGCGTATTTATAAATATATAAAGGTAGGTATATATTTTAAATATATTTAAATGAATAGATATGTTTTTGCATTAAAAAAATAATTCATTGTAATATTAAAACAGTAAAATCAATACTGTGAGATATATATAAAAAAAAAAACATTAAAATTTATTAATATCTTGTTTAAGGAAAAAATAAAGAATGTGGTAGTCGGTAGGTAACGTGAAGAAATAAAATAATAAAGAAGAATAATATTATAAATCATTATGATCAAAAGGGTGTCAACGAGATATGAATACGCTTTTTTAAGAGAATAGAGATGAAAAAAACATGTGTATATAACACATGTAACTTTGTAGAAGTGATAAGTCAAATTTGTTAAAAATCAATGCGATAGTAACAACTAAATATATTATTTTTCTTTCTTTCCAATGTAAAACACAAATGTATTAAAAGTTTTTGAAAAATGTTTGTGTTTCAACAATACGAAATGTATAGATGGATTTTTTTCACGAACTGTGTTATACTCCTCACAGCTGTACTTGTAACTAGAAAAAGATAACATAAATTGTATGTATATCTCGGACACAAAGAGACTAAAAAAAGAAAAAAAACACTCACTACACGCGGAGTATTCTTGTACAACAAATCTCCGATAATCCGGGTCCGTCGTAAATACGCGTAGCAAATAGCGGAAAACTTTTGGATTTCGCATTTGGAGGCGATAAAAACCACATAAGTATTTTCCGAGATTGTGCGGAATCCGCCCAGTTTTAATCCGGAACACCCATAAAGTACCAGAGCAGTACTATACTGTGCTGTTTACGAAAGATGAAAACGTCCCCTCGGCGCTCAGCGCTGACTATCATCCCCGCAGAAGCTATGTTGTTTTAAGCGAAATTAATACACGTACCGTGAGGTTTACGTGTTCGAGGTCGTAAAAACGCTGTTCCGGAATTTAAATAAGTGGATTCTTATGCGATTTGCTGATTCTCTGTGACAGCGAGGCTCTGGAGATCTTAGAAAAACTAATGAACCAGTAACGACCGTCGTCATAAAACACTGAGTTTCCGTGGTGAAATACGGCGGCGCCAAAAAGGGAGACGACGAAAAATACAAGACGATGCCGTAGGCGGAGGTGGCCATTTACGATAGTAGCGGTGGCCATGTCGGGAGTTGGGAGGTGAAAGATATAGTCGCAAGGCGGAAGAGAAGCAGTTGAATATTAAATTCTCTCGTGGAAACAAATTATTGTTTCCGCTAACGATCTGCTCGGTGCGCTTTTTATTGCGGCAGTTTACAAACTTCATCCCTCGAATTCTACTGCTGCTACTATACTACCACGGCTACAATTTCTACTAGTTAGACTACCAATACAACTAAAACTATACTACCATTCTGCCACGGTTAACCGTACTTCGGGGGCTTATTGTGTTCTGATGAAATGTTCAACCGTCCACGACTTGCCATGATTGTTAGTCACTGTTGCACTGTGCAACCACTTTATTGTAGATTTTAGAGAGGAATTTCGAATATAAGGATGCGTGCGTAAATATAAGTCTTGCCACTTTATGTATACGATCATTGTGCGATATCGTCAGTGTGATTTTTGGCAAATTTCATAACGACACTGACGGTTAAAGATTGTTTGGGGTTAATATTATATTTTAGTGAAGAAAAGTTTTGTTAAGTTTGGCCATCCAAAAAATTTTTAAAACACCGTATTATATCACTTGTGTATCTCTAAATACAATAATAATATGCAACACATTATTTTTATCCATTTTATTTTGTACGAACTAAAATAAAAATGTTGTCATAAATTAATAACATTTAACTTCGCAATCAAATAGTATCATTATTCACTATATAAAATTAATATTTTCACTTTTAATTTTGTATTTATATGTCCCTATACAAAACGAATATTTAAATCAAACTTTTAAAATTGAATATTTATATTTCATTTAGTATTTTATTACGTTTTACTTTAATTTTAATACTACAAAAAGTCCCCAAAATATTTCTTTTTCACCCGCCTTTTATATATCATAAAACGCATATAACATAAGCCAACTCTCAAAACCTTGAGTGTCAGTTCAAGAATTGGAATGTCAAAATTCGATGACTGTTCAAAATTAAACTCACATTTTATTGTTTACGATGTCGTAACTTTCATTGAAATCAGTTAATGGATGGTTAGAGCACTAACCGATAGCATAGTTACTTAAAGTACTATATATCCTGATCGGTGCTTATTTCGTTTTTACAATTCTCAAGTGGTTACAGGTAATTGAAGTAGACGCGTATTTATAATAAAAATAAATCATTACATATTACATATAATTTAACCGAAGTGATCATTCCCTAATCGTATGCGTAATTCGATTGCAATATAATGGACTCCGAATAATTCGATGATATTTCTGCAGGTAATACGTATGTTATTATATTATATTTTATGTTATTATTTTTGTCATATAATAATACAGTGTTGGGTTATTAAGGCGTGATTTATAACCGTTATTGAACGTTTTTAAGACTACTACCTAACCTAAGTCAACTATCTCGATACTTAAACACGGATTTGACTCGTATTCCAATTAATTTTAATAATAAAAATATGGAACAGTTATCCTGTTTATTGATAACATTATATTATATTTAACTAATGAACATAATATAAGTGTAATATATTACTTATATAGTATTAATAAGTAATTATATTACCTATGTGTGATATTACTTGTTTAAACTTGAATCATTTTTTGATTCTATATACCTACTCGTATAATATATATTATACAAAACATAACACAAACTAACTTATTGCGGTGCGAAAATTTTAATCATAACTAAATCAACTTAAATATAACGCTGTAATAGTACCTATCTGTAGTTTATATCTGTTAAAAATTTGCTTCGTTTGATATTCACGAAATTAAAAATCGTATGAATATTTAATAATATATAAAGCTGCATGTATAGTATTTTAAATTTAAATTCATATAAATAAAGTTTTTAATCATAATAAAATACAAAATGCTATTACTTGCATATATTATAATATAAAAACGTTAAGACTTTCGATAGAAAATTACTTGGACTATATTTTTACCATAATCATAACTATTAACTGTATTATATTTCATATCTCTACTCGTATCCACTTCCACTTTTATATCTAAGCGTATTGAAAATATAGTTAATATTATAATACGCTTAGGTATAATAAAGTTATTAAAAAAAAGTAGCTCATCATTAATCTTTGAATATTTAAATACAAGATACCAGATTAAGTTACTATCGTTATATGTATTTATTAATATTTAAAAAGAAAATATAATTAAATATATTTCTTGTATAGAATCTAAACTCAACGAATTTTTAAATTATGCTTTAACTAAAAAATCGTAAACATAAATACTTAAAACAAACAGTTTATTTTTTATTTTACTATATTTTACTTAATTAAACAACAGTTCAAATATTTTTCATACTGTTTTCTTCATTCTTAGTCTATCAAAAAGTATACAATAAATTATTGACTGTAAATATGAAACCAATAATTATAAACTTCAAAAGTAAAATTATAAAAATTATATGTATATTGTATATTAATTGATCTTTATTTCTTTATCTTTGTCCTAAAAATACTATATTAGCATCCAGCAACATCTTTAATCTTTTGAGATTCCGATGTCTCATTATTTAGTCAACGACGAAAATATCGTTTTCACCCTTCAAAATTCTTCGTTTTAATTAATATACTGCATAATAGTATAGTCATTCTAAGTTTTTGGCCCTAACTTGCATTGTTATAAAGTAAAATATAATATAGGTATTTTCCTGTATAGGTACCTTTGTACATATAAAACTTGCTTTGTTATGGAACACTTTAATTGGACGTCGATAAACTAAAACTGTGTTGATTGACATTTCACTTCTACTTTTATCATTTAACTAGTAACAATAGCACAACAATTTTAAGTTAAAAAAATAACTCATTACAAAATGGCTTTAGTAATATCATAACAACATCATACGGAGTCGATTGTATGGAATTCCATAAACAGGTAAAGGAGTAAAATACTAAATACGATAATTCGGGACAGACGGGTATAACTGAAAGACTTAAGCAGAAACCCATATGGAATATTTGTTCTAAGAATCATAAAAACCAAGTGTGCCATTTACTCACGATGCGTTTGCACGGTGTTTGAACAAAAGTGGTTCAACGATACGAGAGTTTTGGGTAGTCCCTGTTAAATATATATATATAATATACTACTTTCGCACTCTGCCCTCATAAGCTATAGATATCTACATGTAAATCTTGACGGTTTTCTTAAGCGGTTTCAAGTTCTAACGATTCAAAATAAGTAAGTAAGTATATATACATATTATAAGGATAAAAAAAAACCTACTAAAATAACGAAGAATAGTCGCACTTCCGTAGAAATCCGTTATACTGAAAAACTGTGCGCTCAGTTAAGATCTGCGTCGGCCATTAGGGATGTCCGGTCTTACGCCGTAGACAATAATTCCGTTCGTTATTTAAACCAGGAAACGAATTATTCCAAAATATCTGTGCCGTATCTATGATACGATTATAATATATAAATACCTAATATCCTGTGTACACTGTACATCGATAAAATTGAGCTTCCATCTGATCCATAATCGAATGGACGTACGACTCCAAAACAGTATATTTGATCGAGTATTATAGCTTATATTTAACGGTGTTATTAGGACACGAGTACGGTACACATCTGACAAAATTATAAAATCATCAGGTAATTGAGACATACTTTGAGTGTGAGAAACCGACTATTATTAATGATTTAGTTTTTGATAAATAAGTATTTACAATAAGATAATAATATACCTAGTGATTATATCGGTTAATGATTTATTGGAATATAATACTATGTACCTATTATAACACTTATGTTGGATATCAAACAACTTATTTTAAAATAATGATAACAATAAATTCTGCATTGTAATATAATATTAGCAGTGTTATAATAATTAAATTTCAACCATACACGTGCCACGTCGTGATCAACGAACTGTGTTTGACGAACTACCGACACGTGTAAACAGTATAATTTAATTTACTAAATGTTCATCGTTGTAGAACTTTGCCAGTATAATATAATGAAAACTTGGATTAATACGCATTAAAATGTTATAGATATTTTATTTGCACAATACACAAAACACGTTTAAAGTTTAATATACACACATACACAATTAATTACTTACAATCTCGACTTATGGCGTTAGGGTTAAAAAATAATATTAATAATACAAATAACCATTTATTTTTTAATTGTTTTTAATAGCCATCATTTTTACGTATAGAATGGACGTCGTTTTTTTTTAACATTAAATTTATTTTTTGTCATAAATTTTTCATTATTATTATTTTTTTTTGTATATATATATAAAATTGTAATTACTTAAATATGCCAGAGATTAACGAGGGTATAATAATTATTGGATTATAATACGGTTTTTTGGCATAAAGGTTTACAAATTCTTCAATAGCCGGAGGAAAAAAAATAAAACTTAAACTTAAACGAATAATTCTCTGCTCTATTATTATATACCCCTCACTTAATCCATCTAGAGTGCCAATTTTAATTATGTGCCAAGTGTGAATCATACGAAAGCGATAATTTAAAATATGAATTAT
Source organism: Aphis gossypii (assembly GCF_020184175.1). Classification (NCBI taxonomy): domain Eukaryota; kingdom Metazoa; phylum Arthropoda; class Insecta; order Hemiptera; family Aphididae; genus Aphis; species Aphis gossypii. The sequence goes on from NC_065532.1 coordinate 53,194,832, forward strand.
GATATTATATTAATATGATGTATAAATCAATTTAATATTTTAATTACTACTATAAAAATTACTTCTATAAAACTGAACCACGAAAAAGCTTAACTGTTCAAATTATTTCGTTGCTGTTAGACTAGAGAGAAATTTATTGACTAAAAATAGTGTAGTAAAGCAAATTTGACAAGCGCAATATATTGTAATATATTTATTTACCTTCTTTTCACTTATATGTAATCTACCATTCAAGTATATTGCGCATATTATCTGGATTACTACCCTCTTATGTGTATAATATATGTATACGCATGCTTACGCATATAATGCATATAAAGATTTTATTATATAGTAAATTAACTTACCTTTATTTAATTGTCATGTTTGGCTTTTCAGATATTCGATAAATTTAGAAATAAGAGATAGGTTTAATATTAATTAAAGACACTAGTTAGTAATATATTATTGATATTAAGATAACACTTTTATTATTTAGAACACAAACATACTATTTGATGATTTATACTATTTAGCTCTTAAGGTATGACCATTACCAAAGGCGCACCAAGAGAGAGTGTCGTTGTGTGCAAGAGCTCGATGATCGTTAGAGCCGATGGGATTGTTTATTTTAGATAAAAACTAAGTCATAACAATATAATATGACCATAATTATTATATAAACATCCGTGCGACTGTATATAATAATAGTATAAAAATAGTAATTAATATAAAATATTCATGCATACAACAAATATTATAAAATATTTTATGTGCATAAAATTTCATATTTTCCCTGAATACTTGCGTGAATTAAAAAAAAAAAATAGAAAACTACAATATTCAAGCGTATGGTTAATATCTGGTATACAGAATAAATCGCACAAAAGAGGGGTTTCTTTTTTTTTTTGAATGTTTCATATTGTTCGAATCAAACAGCTTTCAAAATATAATATCTCATTCCGTTTACGGAGATTATGAGGTATACTCGGAGAATCGGAGCGCGTTAGACGTTGTTCACGGTTTGCGTTTATTATTATTAATATGTAATATACTAATACATGAATAGTCTCTCTTCGAGCAACGGTATATATATATTTCCTATTATGTGATACTGTCTATGCGCTTATAGTATAGTGTGTAGATGGTGCTGTTATTTTTGTTGCAACATTGTCATCGAATACGATATAACCGCATAATATACAGTGTACTTCGTTGTATTATGTATATACGTACCCTCTCGGTCGCGCGAGCGTTAAGTGAAATCTCTTCTCTTTGAAACCCACGTGCGGCACTCATCCGTATTTTCAATATACGGGGTAAACAAAAAAATATATATATCATAATAATAGTAATGATAAAAGAAGAATACGGACCTTAGTTTTACCATCGACCCCGTAGCAACCGACCCCGCGCGTCCTGTGCACGACCCCGACACAACTATATAGTACCGTGCCGATTCTTCCGTCGCCGCCATACACATACACACGTCATCGTAAAACTTTTACCCGAGAGAAACGGACAAAAAAAAAAATAAAATAAAAAAAAAAAATGAAAAGAAGGGTTTTTCGGGGTGCCTACGGGAGGGTAAAAAGCTCTTTAACAGCGTGTACCCGCCGCAGTCATTGTTGTGCGCATTGTGGCGTGTATTAGTTAGGAATATAAACCACAACAAACATCATGTCAAATATGCTCCTTCGCCCCCGGCGCGCCACATCCCTTTTTCATCCCCCGGAGCACGCTCACACTCCGGAACACGACGCTCGCACCGGGACATCTGTATGTGTGTGTGCTTGTTACAATGATGCACGCGCATTCCTCTCTCACTCTATTTGACACTTCAACAAAAGATGTTTCGTAAAGTAATTTTAATACTATCAACGTTATTTATGACACTTCTCCTTCGTGTTATTATAATACTTTTCTAACCAATGTCAACAGAAAAAAAAAAATAAAGTAACAATGATAATCATCGTCATCATCGTCATCGTCTTGATGTCGTCTTCCGCACTCCCCACCACAATTATCTCTTGGTCCGAGTAAAAGAACACAAACACTGAAAATGCACGTCATATATAATATAATATACCATCTGTAGTATTATATTAGTTTCTATATCTATACCATGTTACCGTAATAATAAAGTGATGATATATGAGTATATATATATATATATATAAATATATTGTTCCTAATCTATTACACTGCGTTGTGATCATTATTGCGTCGACCGGTGGATAGATGATGTACATTCTTTCAACAATATCTATAATTACATTTTTATTTATAATATATATCTATAAACAGATAGTAATCTTATTTTTATTACAATATCCAATAGAAATAGATACTTAATTTCGTTATTCACAATATTTTCATCTCCCAAAATAAACGTTCGTTTTATTTTTCCGTAAAATATACCGAAGGATTGATGATGATCTTTTTTTTCATCGCTCTATATTAAAAGTTTCAAAACCACCGGGATTGCATTAATATTTCAAATTTTATTATCGACAAATATAATAATATTACAGGTAACCGAAGACTTGTGATAAATATGAAATATGTATATACTAGATACATTTACCGGTAAATATTATTTCCAACTTAATTTTTTTTGAAATATGACGGTATTAAATAATACGAATTATTAATTTCCACAATTATATGATTTAAAATATAAATGCAAAAATAGACAGAAGATGAATATAATATATGGTCAGTATGTAAAAGAGTGGACAAAGTGTTGAAATATTGTGTATACACATAATACTATGTATAGTACTAGTATGATCAAAAGACAGACTATTAAGATGAAGCACTACGAGTATATCGTCAGATAAAAAGATAATAAATAATATAACATGTTATATAGTGGGAAGAGAAAAAAAAATGTTTGTTATGTACACTATTTGACTTTTGAAGTCTTCTTTTTTTAAATTTTAAAATCAGGTGATCTTAAGTGATCGCTCCAATCTCTATCGGATAGCGTTCATACTGTGTAATATATAATATGTATAATGTATATATGCTTTATAATGTTTATATGAACATAATATGTACGCGACACAAGTTTTAAACATTTTGATTTTAGATAAAAACGATAAGAAATTTTCGACGTTGGCCCTGCAGGACATTTGTCTTTGCCGTAATAACAGGATTGAATACTCAACTCATGATCTCATTATCGATAAACGACCAATCCAAAATCCTGTACGGTTATAAGTAACACCTAGCTACTTTCATAGTTTAACGTCCATCTGAATTACTCGGACTACTTATCACGTAATAACCTACCACAAACGTTACCTTTCTTGAACACGAGATCCTTTATATATCCTTAATTCTTTTGATCTACAGCCGGCTAGATGTCCAAATCGGTAACCACCATTACTCAAGAGTCGACCTGTCACGCCGTACCGGTTAGCCATCGATTTAGTTCAGACCATTTGTGTCTGTTCGTTGAAAAAAAAAACGGTTATTTGCTATCTGCCACTCTTTTTCTCTCTCAAGCACAACTCTCCCACGTTAGCATTCATATAATTATATTATTAGCACACACGTTTACCATATTAATATTAAAAACATAAATAAAAAATGAAGTTCAACTTCTACTTCGAAATCTAAAATAAATCACATAATATTCAATGTTATTAATATTATTAAAATTATACTATTTAGTTGTTATATTTATTGTTAATTTTATTATCATTTATTCTTTTGTTGTAATTAATTTTATTGCAATCTCTGTTTTTTTTTTTTTTATTGTAAAACATAATTTGTTTCATATTTGTATCTAAACTCGTTTCTTTTAAAAATCAAAATAAACAATTTAGCAGAGCATTCATATTTTATACAGCAGAATAACCTAATAATTTCTAAACGAATCCAATTAATTTTAAATTTTGATCTATAACATAAAAATAAACATTTGATCTTAATTACTTAGTGCTCTATCCAATTTGGAATCAAAAATATTTATGTAGCTATCCCTTGTCTTTAAAAATTAACAACTTTAATTCTAAATCTAATAAATGTATACGATTTACTTCGGGTCATTTCAACATAAAGGTAAACGAGAACACAGTTATTATAGCCAGAAATTTAATAAACAACCCTAATAGTGAAATATTTTTGTTCTCATCACTTTTGGATATACAAATACATATAAAATGCATGGATAAATAAGACAGAATAGCGCAAGACCACTGAAAAAAATAACAGAAACAAAGCACTCAGTTAAATCTTGACCTAAAATCATAAATTGTAAATGGTAAAGAAGAAATAATTCCTAATCGACTAAAAATTAGTAACAATTTATAAAAAAAAATGAAACCACTGCATTTATGTCCAATATGGGACACAAATAACTACATCTAAAAAAAAAAATTAAACGAATCAAAATTATTTCATTTTTAAATTAAAAAAAAAAGTGCAAATAACTAGATTTAATATTCATAACTTACTAATTTTTAAGTGAACAGCTAATATCTTCAATCTGTCCATGTATTCCTATAAATTATAATACCACTATCAATTGTATTATTGAATAAATAAAGAGTTATAGTTTTATATATCTGTATAATATTATGTTTTTAAACTGAAATTTCACCAACTGGTAAATTATTATTACTTAACAACATCAGAATATTTACGTTATTACAAGTAATTGTTACCTTAAACGTTGTCATATGTATTATTATTAGTTAAAACGTTATTAACATAACTATATACTATTATTTCAAGACGTTTATGTATTTAACCTACTTTAAAATTACTAATTTTATATTTTGAAAATCTCATTACAGTTAGATAATATTAATTAAATGAAAAAAAGTTGCGAATTTAAAACTAAAATTATTCTTTTAATCGAAGTTTTGAAACTATTAATACAGAAATTATATTTTTCTTATTTTAAAATGTAGTTTCTATTTAATAGTTGAAGTAAAATGATCGATGTTAGCTGAGATACATTTTTAACATTAATAGTGCACTCATATAAACATTAATGAAGATAATATCTTATAATATTGTTATACAATAGTGGTGTTCAATTTTATTTCCAACCACTCATGCACATAACAAATAATTGAATATTTATATTAATTACCATAATAACTCACAACTATACTAAATATAATTGTATGACGAATGTATTCAATATCAAAATACTTAGAGTAAATTCATTAAATTTAAAATATCTAATTATAGAATTATTATTTTACACTTTAAATTTATTTACCTAATGAAAAATATTAAATTAGAGTTTTAAAAATGTGTAATGTCTTTGAAATTTTTGTAATAGGTATAAACTACAAATTCGAACTCATCTAATTTGCATACTTAACCTATTATTAAAATTTTAATAACAAATAAAAACTTTATTATATATTAAAATTTTTCATATGTAAATTACCGAAATCCTTATTTATTACTAGCATTTATAAAAAAATGTATTTCACAATTAAATAAAAAAATTTTATTTAACTCAAAATAAGATTTTTTTTTTAATAATTTTTACTACCTCTCGCCCATTGATTTTCTTATATAGTATTGGGTAAGCTATTCAGGTTTATAATGTTTATAAAATGTATTAATTTTTCTTATAACAAAGTTATTCAAACCATTCGATTTTATCGAACTACTGTTATATCGATCTACTTTAAAATATACCTACAGATAAATTCACGTTTCTTGAAATTAATGCTATGTTTATATAGATTAATAAATTAATGTTCGAGTTGGTTTCTTACAACTGAGCATAGTTTTAAAAGTTTAGTTGTTTAAATTACATACCTATCTTAAAAAACTTTTTTATTCAAGAAACACTTCTTGTATTAAAAAAACACGCAATACCATAAATATTTTATGTTACAAAATAGAAGAAGATTATACAATAAGACCTTATCGTAATAACTACCATTTGTGTAAGGTAGAATTTTATCAATTAGGTGTTTATGTATGCACAAAGTATAGAAACGAATTCAGTTTTTCGTAGTAACTTTATTTCTATATTACGTTAAAATAATTCATAACACCACTTTAAATTGTAAAATAGCAACATAATTGTATAAATGTTTGTTCAAAATATGTGTTATAATATATGATATCAATAATAATTGTAATACAATAAATAACACATATCAATACGAGCTTAATGAATAAAAATAAAATACCAGCTTCAATATAAGACAAAAAAACATAGTGTAACACTGTTTAATTTATATGATATTAAATAGATACCTATAAGGTTTTTATGATATTTTAGATATGAATTTTCTCCAATAACAAACACAGTTAAATATTTAACAACGTTTACATTATTTAATGGTTATTTTATAATATGATGGATGATATATGTTTTTAATTGGTAAAATATATTTAGTTGATATAGAAAAAATAATAATTTATTGATAATTTTTAAACGTTTGTATAAATTATTAATTGTTATAACTTAAAAAATAAAATATAACGCTTCATAATATATCGTTGTACCTACATTACATACTTTAAATTTAGGTTCAAAAATATCTTAACTTGTTAAATTCAATAAAATTTAATTAACTTAACAAAAGAAGATATATTATATAGTTTATAGTCAGCGATTATTTTTCAACGGAAAACGATAGACAATTAGAAAAAGAAAAAAGGGTATATCTACTTTTGTTATCTTACTGTGAAAAACTTGATGACAAAGCCATTCAACATTATGTTCCACAAATCTTTTAAAATTGAAACAATCGTTAAAAGAATTAGTAATTAATAACGAACTTTTACTTTTATTCCAAGAACGTGAATATAATCTATTATTGAATTTATTTTGAAACAAAGTTCATACTTTTTTAATTAGACCCATTATTAATTCTATTGCATTCTTTAAAAATAAAATAGTTTTACATAATTATATCCTGCAACTAAAAAAATGAAATCAAAAAAGACAGTTGATCGCATTAGATGCTGTTATTACTCAACCATCTGGCATTTATTATAATAGACAGGCCTAATATATAAAAATAAAATGTATATGAGTTTCAATTGAGTGATCAATTAGATAAATAATACAAAATTTATATATTCTAATGATATCCCTCATTTTCTTCTTAAGGATGAAACTTTTTTTTCCAAGTGTAATTTTTAAATAATAAAATATACAAATAAGTAACTAAGAGCAAAATCGAAGCTGTTGAATATTTTAAGAACACTTTCTCTTTGATTGACTTTTCTCTAAGGGAAACTTTAATAAGATTTGAACGTGCACGTAATAATAAAAAAATTACCAAACCGTCACGTTGAGCTAAATGAACAAACAGTAATTCAATTATAATGATGCAACTTTCAAAAACACTAAAAATATGTATGAGAAACATTATTTCAGAGCTAACATTTTAATGGGATTAAATATGAAACCATAAGAATAAAAAGTAAACCAAGATTTTTTAGGAAAATCAAACAATTTACATTAGTAATGCATAAAAGAAAAACATTTAAATGCTAATTTAATGCTAACATTTTTTAAACATGAAAATTTAATATAAAATACTCACTGTGCATTTCTAGTATACTATATATTTAGATACTTATATAGTATAAATATTTTATGGATTGGTTAAACATTTAGAAAAAAAAAACAGTGAAAACCACTCTGCTGTATATTAGGTTTCAAACGAACCTCATTATCAAGTAATTTACTAATAAAAATGTTTTTAATTGAAATCAATGGATGCTAAAAATGGTTCTAACAGGAAACGAAGTGTCAGCCTCCATTTATAAGGTTATTAATAATATATATGTATTTATTTTTAATTTATTCGCATTGAGTACTATTCCTAATAAGTAATTTTTATTTTATATTCTTAATAATTTATAATACTATTAGATATTAGAAATGGATTAGTTACATCATGTATTATTATTACAAATTTAGATTTTTAAAGTAAATGCAGAATTATATTAACGATGGATATAAACTTGAGATAAAAATAGTGTAAAGATAATCTCAATATTTTTAAAAAATGATTATAGGTACATAAAAAATAATATTATACATATTTCCAAAAAAAATTAATTTTTATATTTTTGTTCATACATGAAACAGAGTATCGTTTCCACAACGCATAAGGGAGGACAATCAGTCAATAGTATAACTAATATTAGATCAACAATTTGTTGCTATCCGTCTTATAATTTTTAACTATCAATTTTATTATAAATACATAAATTATTTAGTGTTTGATTGGTAAGTACGTTTATTTTGTTAAGATTTGTGTAAAATCTATAAAAAACAAAAGTAGGTAATCACTCTACTCTACTGTACGTGAAATGTGTATCTTGTAATAAAATAATTCACTTTAATATTTGTGTTAAATTTGAATTCTATGACAAATCCTTCCATATAAAAAACGATTTTGAGCAGAAACACTCCATCAGTCAATATTAGCAAATATATTTAATGATATTATACTAGTTATATTATTTACCTATCTTTTATATCTTGTCAAAATTGGTCGAAAATTTTTCTAGGTCACAACTCTCAACCATACACTTTGCCTACTATTGACAATAACCTGTCGCTCAATCGTACATTTATTTATAGAATAGTAGAATGACAGAATAGCTTTATAGTATACCTAACAAAATATAATTCGATACAGAAAATTATATGTAACAATAATAAAATCATTATCTGCAACGTGAATCAATAATTCAAATTTTTTACTTTTGCTTTTAAAATCATTGAATAAAATGGAGTGTAGAATTAAATATTTATAACGATATTTACTTTATAATTGAGTTTATAAATAAATAAAAATATTCATAATATTATTTTCAGTTCCATAAAAAAATCAAAAAATTCAAAGTAAAAATATATAAATATTCTAATTATTTTCAAGTGAAAATATTTACATTTTATTTTTTAATAATGCAACTAAATTAAATGTATAATTATGTATATACTATATAATATATATATATGTGTGTGTGTGTGTGTATTATGACAATGTAGAGTATTATATCAATATTTATACTTTTGTGTACTCAAATAAAAAAAATTACAGAGAATAGATGGAATTTCTGTTTCATAAATACAGAATTACTTTTTTTGCTACATCATAGATACAATAGGTTACGGCGCTATATTTATTTATAGAGTTCCTATGATTAAAATGTCTGTTTGGTTTCATCAGCTATGTAATTAAAGTCAACAAAATATTTAACTTAATTTAACTTGTACCGTTCAAATAAAATGATATATTTACATTGACTTTAAATTTTAATACTATTATATTAATTCAATAACCCAATATTTCTATTTGAATAATTGTAATTATTATTATGTATACTGCTATATTGCCTTTTAGTGGCAATATAAACCATAACAGTTGTTTTGAACCCTAAATTAGTACTTCCTAATTCGTAAACGTTAAAACACCATTCATTGATTTTATAATGGGTGAAGAAAACTTGTTTAATTTTTTGTTTATTTTACAAACTGAACAAATGACTTTAAAGAACTAGAGAACTATGATATAGATAGGAGAAAAATAAAAATAATTTAAACTAAATTTATTTTTCTAAATAGCTAAAAATACGTATACTGCAACTTTTATTTTATTTTTCCCTATAAATTCATTATTACTTTATAATATTTATTTAAATAAATTAAAGCCAAAGTATAAACCAACATCACTGCAAAAAACACATAATAAATATTTAATGTCTATTTATCCTTCGATTAATAATAATTGGAGTTATAAATTTCACCTAAAAAAAAGAAGGAAATTCCATTTTAATAATTAAAAATAAGGATAACACTGTTTTTCATTGGACCTTTGAAGAGGTAATACACTTAACTTTATTAGAAGTATTTTATACGCGCTTTGGACATAATTAAATGAGCGTATTGCCAAGAAGGTTATAGGGCGTAATTAAAAAAAATTTTACTGTGAGGTTTATTTTTTTCCTATAGTCATAAGTTATTAACTAAATAAAGTTGGTATTGCAATAAGTTTTAATTGCAACGAATAAAAAAAACGCAGTACATGATATACCGAGTGAATCAAATAGTGTACACCTACAACATTTTGTAATTATATTATATTTGTGTAGTACCTATATAGGTAATGAGTTTTAATTTTTTTTTTTATTTATCGTAACATAGCGCACTAAAACATATATTATGAATACATTTCCTATGGTTTATAATTTTGTATGAAATTCAAATATTATAATGTTAATATTCCAAAGAAAACGTCATAACATTGAATATTGGATATTTGAAATATATTATCTGAATATGTGTGTTTGACAGTCTATTTATATTATAATATATATTTAAACTTCTAACAATAATATACTAGGAAAGATTCCAAGGCTATAGCATAGTTTTCGGCAATACGTATTTGTCTATTTGTCACCAACGTATACAGTTTACGACTATGTATGTACATATATATTATGCTAAATCATGTTTCAATTTAGTAAAAAATAAAACCTACAGTTAAAAACAACCTCCAACAGATTTGTAACATATATAATATATATATTATATAATATCATAAATATCACAGAATTACAATAGTGTTTTATTTAATAATAATATACTCTGCGATTGAAAGTAAAGTGTCGTCAAAGGGATACAAAGAAGAAATCAAGAATCAGGAGATCGATCGAGAAAAACTGTAATATTAGAAAATTTGAAAGTCACCGGGCTAATGTATATTTTGACTTCGAAAAGGGTTTTCCTATCTTTTGTTTGCAATAAGACGCGCGTAACACTCGAATGTCCTAAATACGTCAGAAGCGGAGAAAAAGAGAGAAGAAAGAAACCGTCATGGCTGTGGTGGCGAATAGCGAGACAGTCGATAAATGGTAATCCGATGTGTTCGAACTTTATTGACGTAATAATAGTCATCTGAAAAATCTTCACAAAACGAAATTCAAAAACGTTCACCCAATGGTAAATAACATTGCGCGTTTCCACGTGGCCGATTGGGTGCAGAGACTCTTCTCGGAGAAGTGAACGGAGACGTAACCACAGATATTGACCTGAGTGCCAAAAAGTTTTATTAATCGCTAAAATATGAAAAAAGACATTCGCTCTCAGCACAACCCGAACCGTATAATCTACTAAATATACATACGTACGTCACTACGTCCGTTACGAATTCGTGTCATATTCATCCCTCTTCCACACACACACCCACTACAACTAACAAACTACGGGTGATATCAGAACAAGCTCTACATGGATGTTGTATACCGCAATAACGATTGAGTGTACGTGTAGGTATATTTGTTATAATATGTATTATGCACGGTAAGGGTTCTTTGTGTTATCAGTCTGTTTTCACACACGCTGAACAAACGTTGGCACATCGTGTGTGTATGTGTGTGGGTGTGGGTGTGCATATATATATATATACACAATAGCATGTGTAAATCTGCAAAATGTATCCAATTCAGAATAATATTATAATATGATATGAGCTGCATCTACGTATTTCGGCAACCAAATTCGAGAGAGTGGAGAAGAGATCATCATCAATTCGTATGGAAAAATTCGTATGACAATAAAAGTCATGCCGCTTAATTGGCTCTTATCTCGTACCGTTTTCGCATATCTGTTGATTATATTACATACCTATTATATACAAAATTAACATTTGAAAATATCATGAAATATAAAGAAAGTATTGAATTTAGTGGAAATATTTCAATACTAATCAAATTTGTTTTTGTTTAAATCATTTTTATCACTACATACATCTGTCATTAGTGATTATTTTTTTCAATATTATAAAATGATTGAAAATGTTTTATGTTTAGAAAAACTGCAATTTTTTTTTAAATTATACAATATTAAATATAATGCAGAAATACAAGATACTTACACTAGGAAAGCATTATATGTTACTATGTATGCTCATAATGTTTATACAGCAAGTATGAGTTATATTTTAAACTGTTCAGCGTTGTTAATAATAAAAGCCACATGACAAGTTCACTGCAATTAAAAACTATTACATGTGGATATATTTGTATATATAAATCCACAACAATATATACTTTTTTAAATATATATGTAAAATTATATCTAATCAACACACTTTACCTTAGATTTAAAAATGATGTCTATACGTATTTGTATTTGTATCGAATTGAAATGTATCTTTAATTACTTTCAGACATTTATTACAATCCAAAAAATGTGGTTTAGTCGACTAATTTCATTTTTTACTGTAGTCCAATTTCAATAATTACAAGACGTTTTAATTATATTTTAATTAAGTAGGTATGCTTTTTTTAATTGAATTCTCGAAACACTTTGTGAATTCTTACACTATGTGGCCCACTTTTGTATTCGATAAACGTTTGTTTGTACAATAATGATATATTAATTATACTATAATAAGACTTTTAAATGTAATAATTGTATGATAATGATAAATAAACCATGAATAATATTCTTGTTTTAATATTAAAAATAAATTACGAAAATAAAGTGTTGACCGTCAATAAAACTCATACTGTATAATATCTTATTGCTTGTATAGTATAACATAATAACATCAATGAATCGTTTTCGAAGGTAGCGGTAAGGTATTCACTGGGAATAAAAACAAAGTTTTGCTATAAATATTCAAAAATCAGACTTATTATGACAATACATACTAATCATATAATATCGATCACGGTTCTACAGTAGTAACTCAACTCAATGTTGTAATACCATGAATATTTGGGTTTAAATTCAAAGTTATACGTTTTAGCGAAATATTTCATCACATAGTGAAATATTTTAGACTTCAAACACTACAAATAGTATTATTAATCTATTCCCTGGTGGTACGCTGCACAGGATCACAAACGCTAATGCGTTATGCATGTCCGTCTTGATAGTCATCCCATTTCTGGCGTAAAATAACTCTGTTTCAACACAAAACACTTATCAAATAGTAATAGTTTATAGGTGAAAATTATAATATTTATAATATATTAATATAATTAATAATATTTCAAATTTGAAAATACTCGGAATATTTTAACTGATTAAATATCACAGTGACAATGAAGGTACAATTATTTTCAAAATCATGACGTATCTATACAATCATTTTGAACTATTTACAATCCACGCTCATCTGCCACAAAATGTTTAATCGCACACAGAGAAATTGTCGATAGCGATATTCTTCAAACTAACACGTTCTATTTTCACACAACGCCTGTACAGTTATTTATGCCTTGCGGTAAATCGTGCGTTACGGTGAAAATTAATGTTATCTCCAGAACCGTCATCGAAACCGTTCGGGACATTTTTTTATTTATTTATTTACATCTTATCCAGTCGAACACGAAAACCCCATTGCCTGCAGATAAACGGATTGCACATACATTGAGCCCGTACACATTTTATGTTTAAATCGCTGGTAAAAAAAAAAAAACCTGAGGTATATTGAGACTTCATTGCCTGGAAAAAGGAAGAACGTGGAGCGAGAGAAGATAATATATAAATATGTGTGTGTGTGAGTAGTTGTAAATAAGAAAAGAATTACAATCGTTACGGTCACAGTTTAATTTGCATGCCGTTTTTTCTCTTCTCGAGGCAAAAAAAAATCCGACAGCCAACTCAATTTATGTCCTTTGGGAGTTTTAAAAATAAGATACCAAACAACTTACAGTATTAGCTGTCTATGTATCTGTGTATCTCTCTTTCTCTATCCCTCCCTTATTCTCATTTTCTCACTTTTTATCAAACCGATTCATGTTGATTAATATGCTAGAGTATAGAAAGACTAATCGACCAAGCTAACCATATAACAACCACTAAGATTAACTAAAGAAAAAAGCGAGGTTAACAAAGTAGTATTTTTTTATCAAAAATATAAAACAAATTTTTAGTCGATGTGATGTCAATGACTGGTTTAACGTCACTTTTGATTTTCCACAAAAATGTCCAAAGAAATCTAACACGAAGTAAATTTAGTCTACTGAAAGATCATTCCTTTCTAATTACAAACCATTTATACTTCATGTAATATATATAACATTAATTTCGTGAGGGTGGAACGGTATTGTTATGCCCTTTTGCACTAATTTCGCTTTGAAAACATGTCCGAATAAAATAATGGGCTCACCGTCAAAAGAAATATCGTTTTTAATTTCCCAAAAAGGTCGTCAAAATGAGCATAGTACAGTATAGAAAACAAAATGTAATGAATACTCTTGTTACTCGCGGGCAGTATTTTAGGTATGGTACAATAGATGTGATGTTATATCTTACGATACAATATCGTTTTTCCCTTGTGGTTAATTGTACGCTAACTAACAGTGTACAATATTCGCACACTACTAATATGACACCCGTCGTAATTATATATTATACGTTCACTAAGTAGCGTAAATTAAAGTGTTTTGAAAACCATTCGAAATTAAAATTAAAATAATACATACTACAAAGAATGCCGATAACTATTCAAAATATAGTAGCATTATATACCTATTATGAGATACAGTATCGTTAGTATTCTAATTGGATTAGTCACTGTTGATTACTAAAAGAAATGTGAATTCGAAAAAAAAGACAATGCATGAAGCCAAAAAATTATAGCGAAGATGTCAAAACGAAGCACTTATAACTTATAAGTAATTTATTTATATAAATAATAATATAACAGCTACATTAACACATAACATTATAATGTGTGTTATTACTTTTAGTGAGATTATGAAATTATATTTTTTCATTTTACGCATAAATCGATCGTTTTAATCATATTATGTAGTATTTTACAAACATATTAAAATAATTAAATTTAATATCAAACGAAATACTAATTATAATACTCGTAATTGTAAAACATACGTAATTTGAAATTTGAACTCTCCAATTGCAAAAATCATAGAAATATAGTTTAACTCGACGTGACGTTAGATAATTAATAATCCAATGTTGTAATAGAATTAGACTAAAGCAATTAACTGAACACGTAATAAAAATTAAGCTTAACTTTTTATTAATATTATTTTTTTATATTAAGGTATAGTTAACAAAAATAATTTTATATTAATTAAATTTAAAAAAAAAGTTATTTACTTTAAAAAAAATGTTAGCTGGATTTGTTTATTCTTATTTCTTATAACAACTAATATAAATTTTTCATCATTCTCTAATTTGCCAAAATTATGCAAGTATAATAAATTCTAGATCATTTATAGGTACATATATATATATATACATACATATTTTTCATAAAATAATTTTTATGGACAATTATATTATCCTTAGAATATATTTTAACAACTCCGAAACTACTCGTTCAATAATATAAGGTTTGTTCTCATTTAAACAAATAAATAATTTCTCATGGCCACATGACACACTCCTTAAGTGGTATAAAAAAATTAAACGACTGATCGCACGTATCTCTTAAGTATACCTAAAAATTGCAATTATAAAATTTCAATTGTTATTGAAAAATAGCGCGTTTGGTTAAATGTTCTGTGTGTTATTATAATATGGTTTTTCGTCAATATCAATAACAATGTTATTATTGACGCATTAAGCGTACCCGTAAAATTATAAAGGCATTTAAAAATCTATTGTGCTCTTCTCGTGTTTACGACAAACACAACACCAAAACAGTATATTTATGAACGACGTATATATATATATATATATATATGTATTATTATAATACGGGAACAAGGGCTGGTCGGTTCGGTCGGTTTTAGAGGGATGAAAAACGAACGCTTTCGAAAACGATAAATTTCCGAATCGTTAAAAATGGCACGCGCGGGAACGTGATTTTCATATAATATATATATATATATGTACATTCGAGTTTTACGTAAAAAAAAAAAAACGAATTTCCCGCGATAACCTGAAGGGCGACGCATGCGTGCACCTGAAACGATTCGAGAGAGAGAGATAAATCATTCGGTTCGCATGCATACATATATCATATAGACGGTGGCGTGGCACTCGAGTGACTATAACGCGGCGTAGATGGATAAATAGATAGATAGACGCCGTGCCGGGCGGCGGGCGAGCGGAACGTCCGCGGGGAGACGACGACGCGGAGAGAGATCGATAAATCGCGTGTGACGTTGACACCGGGGCGCGATGATGATCGCGGACGGCGAAAACGGACGCGGGACGAATAAATAAAATTAACGCCTTCCCCGGGCGCCCGGCACCGCGCCTCGCGATCGCGGGTCACCTGTATGCTCGACCGTTATTGGCGGACGCCACTGAATCGAAGGGGCGAGAGAGGACAACCGGTAACGGGCGTTACCGCCGATCAATCATCGTCGCGTACGTATAATGAGCGTTTATTGATCACGTCGCGCGATCCTCGACCCCGGGAGGCGGTGTTTTTTTTTTCCGCCGATTGCGAGCATAAAAAATTCGACTAATAATTTTGTCGCCGCGGGTCAGCGACGACGTGAGATAATACGTCTAACCGCGGCCATATGCGAGACCTAGAAGAATTTAGAGCGATTCTCGATTTCATGATGGCGATTAGTGGAGTCATTTTTTTGTTGTTTTTTCAAACACAACTCACTCGTAGATTCTGACCGACGTGCATTCTAATTCGGGTGAACTGAAAACGTCTAATAACACGCCTACAAGTCGAACTTCGAGGACGATCCATTACGGTTTGAATTTGACCGCTTTACATTTGCAGACTTTAAATTTTTAAACGGTGTTGCTTTATCCAAATCGTATTGAGTGTAGTATATTTGCTATCGGTATTATCGTCGATCTTTTATTGATAGTACGATTAATATTAATGATTGTACAATAATAATTAAGCAGTGCTCCTACAATTGAAATCGATGCCAGGATCTTACCGCGCCGTTAACCTACCACCAACGACCTATACATACACAAGCGTAGACGTATAATATAATATTATTAAACGAGTACACGAGATTCGTATCGTTAACATATAATATTAATATCCACTGGAATAAACTTTGCAGTACAGGTGTTCCACAACTAAACCGGACGGTGAATTATTCATATCAGGTTCAGAACAATTAAGTCGATAATTACTAATTTACCAAAAGTATCGTGCGGGTTTTAGCGAACAAACAGAACGCGTATCCGCGGACGCGTGCTTGGCCGACCGTCCGAGTTCGGCCGATGCTTTTTGCCGAAATTACTGTTTTACCGACGTTTACTTGTTTTTCGTACGCGCGTAATAACAACGACGAATGATATAACTCTTCTATTGTTGTTGTTTTTTTTAATTTTTTTATTATTATTATTATTCGACCTCTGTTCTTCCGTTGGATAACCCTGACGAGTACATATTAACTTCGATCTGTGTTTGCACACGAGTCGGTACGAGAGTTTCGGGAACATTGGCAAACCACAGACTCATCTCCCGTCGACCAAATTTTGATCCCATTTCGTAATATTATATTTATCATGTGTATTATTTTACTGCTACGATGCGTTCATCGTATAATATGTATAATATGTATCATATAATATATTTGCTCATTCGTACCGTGACGTTGAATTTGTTTGATGCCACGCGCATTTGATTATATTAATTTCATTAAAATCGACAAAATTTGATATACCTCTATACCATTATTAAACGATTTACGTTTTAAAAGCTTAATCTAATTAAACCTGTGTTTTAATTGTATTATACAATTCATAACATTTTTGCTGTTTGCAAATCACAGAAACCACAGTAGTTCTACCTAACACAAATGAACAGCCACGGTAATATATGAAAAGGTTTATTATACATATAAAAAAAAAAAAAAAATAGTCATCGTTTGAATGACAAACTGGGTATTTAACGAACTGACGAATGAAGCCTCTACCATAAAATATAAAAATAAAAACCCTATTCATTGTAAAAGTGTACTTGGAAATAATATTTACGCATTGCACATGACTTTAACAAGTGCGTACGTAGAGTATAAATTGTTTAGAGGTCAAATTATTATTGCGTTCGCAAAAGCGTGAAATGTCTATATAATAATATTCTGTGCGCAACAATAATCAACGGCCTTACACAACTATTCGTCGTTACTTTCACCCTTATCGGAACCACTTCAAAACGTCTGCCCTTTAAACTTTTCAAGCGACTTTTACTTAAATTATATATACACACATATACTACACAGAATACGCGCACACCACCACTCTTCCATTTCAATTTAGCACGAGTTCTCTCATTTCCGCAATATCGTCCTTTATGAGCTTCCACCGGGCCAACTTTGCATAACTAAACAAGCAGCAAAGTTTAGGAGTTTGGGTCAACCTATCTTCATTGTAATTTTCTAAACTTCGAAACGACCTATACAAACTATTGGAATTGAAATGGGTTCGTTGCTGTTGTCCATATACTTTAATCATTTCAGATTTTATTGGTCATTAAAAATAGACATGACATGTCTATGCTATATAAAATCATAACTGAAAAATACGTGTTAAAATTGCACTGTGTCTATCCGTTTATATCAGTAGGACATAAGTGTAGTGGAGTCTTCGTGGTACCACTGAAAAATTATTATATTTATAGTATTTTGTATGAATTATTATTAGATGGTGACATTTGTATGGTTATTATAATCGCATATAGTATGTATACAATTGGCACGTGAACTTATGGTGTTATAAATTTATTATAATTATGTGTCTAAAAAATGTATACATCAATTAAATACTTATATGTTTTTTAAGCGATTATTTCAAATTGAATATTTTCAATCAGATTATGTTTATTGGACATAATATACTAAATATTATAGTTTAAAAAAATGTACAAAAATTCTTATCAACATATCAGCTAGACCTTTCCGAAAGAGATTTGGATTTTAATTGAATTAAGGTGTATAAATAAATATTAATTTTATATGTCTTACTACTAGAAATTACTGTGCAGTAGATTAGCTATCACCGTAGAAGCGACGTGGCAATTTATTTTAGAAACATATTCAGCAAATATTACATACAGTGATGTAGAGTATATACTATATATATTTATAAATAATTTCAAATAAAAAATTCGGATTCGTGAACATATGATAGGCTGATATAATAATATATTGTATATATTTTATTAGTTTTTATAGTTCCTACTTAACATAATACTATACATACCAAATTCTTATGCTGATTCGTTTTGTAAATTCGTATATACGTGCCTGGTGTTTTTTGAGACCTAATGTAAAACTCAAAAAGATTACCCCATTATAATTCATAATATTGTATTACTGAAATGTCACGAAATCATAACCTTGACAGTGATGTAGTGAAATTGCCTATCCAGAGTGCCGGGTTATTATTTTATTATTCAATTATTTTAAATATTTTACATTATTTTATATTTTATAATTACATAATACATAGTTTAAGTAAAAAAAAAAAAACATAATATAATTAGTTTATTTTCCAGTATAAAAATTACTCATCTAGAAAATTTCACAATACATTAAACTGTATTTTATTTATTCATTAAGATGTAAATAACCACCGTTAAGTCAATCAGTAAATATATTATTTTCCACTACAGCGGACACGGGGTAATTACATGTGTTTATATTAATATAGAACAAGTACTAAGTAATAGTGTAAACAATTAATATTTTAAACAATAACTAGTTGGTTCTAAACTTATCTTAGTTTGTGCAACTAAGTAGTTTTATTTTAAGTAACATAAAAAAAAAAATAGAATAAAGAATTAACGGTCGTTGTAAGTAGGTATAACAAATTATGTGTTTTCATACAAAACAAATATTTATGTATAATTTAAAACAACTCACTCTTGTTAAAGAAAATAACTAGTTATTACATTAAAACAGTTATATTATTTTTACCAACTACAGTGAGCAAAGTTTAGACAGAAAAAAGTAATTGCGTGTTCGTGTTTAATATAATGTACGATTGTATAATAAAATATATTACTTAATACCTTCACAGCGTGGAGCGCATTTAGAAAACATACTTAAATCGATAAAATATTACTGTTTCATAAAATCTAAAATATTTTTATAACCATTAAAACGTGTGTAATTTAAAGTAATATTTTACACAAATAAATATTTTTTAACAAATTTTATTTAATTTATTAAAAAAAAAAAAAATAAAAAATAATCAACGAAATAGTCCGTTTGGATTTTTAAAATATCTATCGTTAGAATAAATACTCACACAGACGTCTGATTTCAACCGAAATATGTCTATGCATGAAAAATTTGTTCCGAACATTAAATTATTATACTGCATGCGTTTATTAAAAGTTACTGAATTAAAATATGAAAAAAAGTGTGAAAGAGAAATAAAATAAAATATTAAGGACGAAATATACCAACAGGATATTGTGTATACATGTTGTTTTGTTTGTGGTCGGCTTTTGTAACTTTCTACTGAGTTATGTCCAACGCAATCGGATCGAACGGCACATGTTATTATTCGTCGCGATCCATTTTAAAAGCCGCTAAACGAAAGAACGGCTGTTGGACGGTCTCCAACTTATCAATAAGTAGTATTTTCTTTTACTTGCTGTCAAAGAATTTATCGATTCCCATTTTCACATGTGTAATATAATATTATTCTTGTAATATTAAACAGCATACCCCGTTCTAAAGTTCAGCACAGAGGAGTCTTCTCAGTTATTATAATTATTGTTATGATATGCGTAATATATATACAATATACATATTATACACAAGAGGTACACCCCTCTTTCTCTTTCTCTCTTTCACTGGGTGTGTTTTCGTTATTTTCGTGTGTTAATTTCATACGTGGCAATATCCCTTCAACTATTCATTGACATTTTAATTGCACAACGTGAAAATTTCATTTTCGAAAATACCACACACGTATATTTTTGACCGCGTACAAATTAATGTGAGTGGTTTGAAAAATTAATTTCACAAAGATAGGTACAAAAACAAACCATATCAAGTTCTGAAAGGTAAGTTAAGTTATGTAAACGTAATCCGACAGCCGGCGAAAATATATATACAATATTATTCAGTACGTACATAATTACGAATTTCCGTGCTATAGTGGATATATATATAGTGTATAGAAATAAAGGATGATTGTCCTGCGCTGTTTATTGCTTTATTATTGTGTTATATGATTATATTACAAAGTAGGATTTTTGTTTTAATTATTTCGTAACATTTATCCTTTATCAAGCACTTGGGAAATCGTGAAGAAATCTCTTTGTTTGGGGATTTGTAATAAAAAAAAAAAAAAACAAACAATCAAATAAGCGTACAAAATAATACAGTACAGTGTGTTTTAAATATATATATATATACAAATAGGTATAATAATCTTTTTCTTTGTGTGCTTTGTATAAAATATATAGCAAACGGCGGGGTTTAGTGTCTCACTTGGCGAGATACATCAGCTCCTAAGTAGAGTAGAGAAAAAACCTATTACACATTATAATATATTATGATTTTTTTTTTTTTTTTTTTAATGTCTATGAATTATTCTCAGGCCGAGAGATAACACGTAATCACAATAACCTGCAAAATAAAGAAAAAAGTCTCTCGCCGTCTTTTCAGAGACCACCTCAAACTGCTCCTAAAACAATATACACTCCACAAAATTCGATAAAACGAGACAATCGTTATACTATGCACGGTCGTCTTGGATACGTCACGTAAATAATAATCGTGTTTCGTCGTCAAACACAAACTATCGCGACGAGTCCGTTATATTTATTTATTATTATCATTGTTGTTTATCATGGTACACTAACGACCCACCGTCGATGTTCCAGCTATGTGGTGGCTAACGTCTACAGCGTCGGTCATGATTGAATCGAAGTTTTAATCAGTCGCACCGTCATAATACAATATAAATAATTATACTACACATGTCATGATCTATAGGGCTGCGAGCAAAACGCATTATTCCTTGTTTCGTTCACGGAAGATGCCATTTACGTCTCTCGACTATATTATTATTATTACTTTTAGACGATGTGTGGAAATAATAACATATAAACTCGGGCACTCGGCACAGATTCTTAAACAAATCTCAGCTTCCACAGCGTTTTTAATATATTATACAACAAATAATGCAATCTTTTTTCTTATTATTTTTTCTTTTTCAAACTTCTTAAAATGTGTTTTAATACATTACGACTTGAGTTATTTTTATTGCAGCTTTACGTCACACAAATATGTGTTTTCACCAAAACGCTGGAACAGTTTAACGTCATTTGGCTAATGTCGACATTACCAAATTTCTAACGTTAGGGGCTCGTACATAGCTGTACATTACTATAATATATACAATTACGTTTTTACAAATTGTGTTCATGCTACTAATGAGTGTCCGCGATGTTTACGGCACTTGAGCTTCGAATGTAGTGAGGCAATAAAATAATTATTACAATTTTAAACGTCTTATGAAATAAACAAAGACCATGTAATTTATATATAAGAATATGTTTAATTAAGTTTACTCTGAAGGGATGTGAAACACAACAACGCCATTGAAAACTTAATTGAAATATTAATATTCGTAAATATTACTGATTAACTTTACATGTTTTTTTTTTTGTAATTTACGGGCTTAGATATTTGTTTTTTCCTAACCAAACAAAAACAGAATATCATCATCAACTCAGAAAACTTTTGGATAGTAATAAATGTATTTTATGGTATATTCTTACCCGCTACGATTAGGATTTTGTTCTACGCAGTAACGTCTCAAAAAATACGATTTTGACTTTTCCGAATCCACTGTTACCCGATGTTGTGATACCTTGTAAAAAACTAAAACTTTTTTACAATATATTTCTTGAATAGAAACGTTTGGCACTGGTACAAGCAAAATATGTAATAAATCAACTGCGTTTATATTTATTTTACTTGTCGTTTTAAATTATAAAAAGTATTGGTTACAGTAGAATGTAGATCGATACACACAAACGTCAATCGCACGTCAAAAGCGGTTTAAATATACTAAATCGTAAAGAATATATTTATAAATTGAATTACATAAGTTATATTTGTAATATGCATATATTAAATAGGTATTAAGTATATTGGGATAAAAAAGATATGTAATAATACACTGAGAATTTATACTGAAATATTTTAAAAAAGAATGAAATAGTTTTTACCTTTCGCATGATAATCATATGGGAATTTGTTTGAATTCCACATACCTTTTAGGATATTACTGTAAATATTTTAAATAAGATAGTGAACAATAAATCACAATAATCAATTAGTTAAGTGGTTTTCTATATGGTTTCAAAAATACATTTTAGTATATTATATTTGGAAATTTGGAATGTATTGTAAATTGAAGATTTATATTGTTTGACTATCAACGGTAATCATATATTTCTTTTTCGAGTATAAGACAAAGAAAAAGATTTATTAGCCTAATATACGATCAAAGTCCTTTAATATATAGGTTTCATTAACTATTGTACTAATAATATTTATTCCCATTTTTTGTTTATATTTATACCTTAACAATTATTTGCTATTATTGAATATTGCACAGATCCACCTAAATTTTTAATGTTTCAAATTTAAAAAAAATAGTATAAATGCATTACTTATATTGTTTTCTTACCCTCATCACAGTTTAACTATCAGAATTTATTGAGCTTTGTATTGACTTTACGTACGTTTTTACATAGATAAATTATTATACTCATAAATAATAAATTGTAAATTATGATGCTCAATAAAAACGAAATAACAACCACAAACAATAGTAATAATAATATAATAATTTAATAATACTAAAAAATAATAATAATGGAGTAGTTGATTTCCTGTATAATAGGAGCCTTCAAATGTATTTCATTATAATTGATTAATAGTTTAATGTAATGAATATGTTAAATTTAAATTCAATGAATTTTTTGTTAATTTATAATCATTGTAACCGGAAAACAATTTTAAGTGGTGACGGTATATCATGATTTATTTCTAAAAATCTATTATAATTTATTTTTGTTTCTATTAAAATATTAAAGTTTTAAAATTTTTAAAGAGATTATCGATGACATTCTATAAAACAAAATGAATAGCTAATAAAACTGCTGACCTTATTTTCTAATTTGTTTTATAAGACGGTTCTTTTTTCTTTCTGTAAAATAAAGTAAATTTTCATATTTTTATATTATTTAGCTTGTATTTTGTCTCTCATAAAAATCAAATTATAACTATCTTCTAACCTAAAATTAAAAATATATTCTTATATTTTTTTATAAATGTAATATTATATTATAGTTTTTTTAACGTCATTACAGATTTCCAATCAGTTAAACGTCAACGAATTAGTTTTCACACATTAACAATTCAAAAAGTTACGTTTAACTTGAAAATTTAAAGTTCATAATATGGTAGTTTGGCTTGACCAATAATCTGAATTTATCATACTAGTGTAGTGTTTTTAAATTTATGACATTTGTGTATAGGTTTTTATCATTGAATTATAATACGTACCCAACAATACTCCTAGTTAGAGATTTGCCATTTTTAAATAAGTATACTTATTACTTATTTATTATAATAAATTGAGAGCTAGCAAAAAAATAACAAGTGTAATAAGTATATTTATAAAAATAAATTACATATATATTACAAACTTTTCAAGTCAAAATACTTATCGTCATTATTACATTATTACTATTATTATTATTGTAGTAATTTAACTTTCAGCCGTTTATAAAATTATTTTTATTATTTTTAAATCTAATTGATAACCGTTTTTACAAATCACTTTACGTAAAATAGGTAGATGACAAGACAAGAAACTGTGTGTTATTTCATTTGTAGATGTAACAAATTTCCGACCAATGTGATAACGACAATCAGCCTATATGGAGAGGGTAAATAGAAAGAAATATCGACAAAAATCAGATAAGGAAATATTTCCAAATATGTGAATAAACTTGAATCGTTTTTTTTTTTATGTACCACGCAAACGTTCATCGAATTATACGTCGTACACTTAAACCCAAAAATATAGTTTCAGTAATTTATAAACAAAACATACAACAAACCTAACCTATGAATAAAATGCAATTTTAGCTCGTGAACGTATTTAAATTAAAATCATCTCATCAAGTTTCTGGGACAATGAAACTCCGTTAATAATCGGTTTACTATTGGTAGCTACTACCTACACACATTTTTTGACTTTTATTTCATAAAATATAATATGTAACTTATTCAAGTATACGAAAACAATTAATTCGTTTGCTGCACACCACGCTGTTGATATCTTTAAGAGAAAAACTTAGAACTTGATATTATTAAAACTGTATACAAATCAGCGTCGCGTGAAATCGACCATGTGGTGTGGTATTATATTATACGGGTCAAGGAACACACGCTGTGAGTAGTCATACATATCATGGTAATATAAACGTTATTAAATACGATAAGAAGAATAATTAATATACACGATGTACATATAACATTGCAACACACTGTAATAATTTGCCCACTACTGCAGTGGTTATTAAAAAATTAATTTACTAAAAATGTATAAATGTCATATTATATGGTAATTTTTTTTAATAGTATTTTTGCTCACAAGATTATTATTTTTTTTAATTCCTTTGATTTAATTGTTAACATTAAAATGTTATGAAATAAAAAAAAATGCATGTCGATATTCAATATAATACTTTGTATACAATAATGCATACAGTAAAAAATAATAATATTTAGTCTTTACTTCTGATATTTCTAAATGTTTTTCTTTATTATCTGAATTGTTGGTCAAAATGTTAATTTGATAACAAGTATGATTAAGAACTACCTATGTATCGTTTTATATGTGAATAGCTTTGGTAAATTGGATTCAATTTGTTGTAAACCATTTCTGTAGTTTTATAGTATCTGATATTTACAGCGATGAGTTTACTAAACCTCTTTTATCAACTTCTATAACTGTTTACTTACGATAAAACTATTTTTTATCCTTATGACTATTTAAACTAATTTATTGGATATGAAAAATGTATAGAATCATTTCCTTTTAAGGCATTCACTTTACTTTTATCAATAAATAAATTACATTAGTTATTTTTCTTCTGTTATTCTTATGATATTTTATCTGGTATTTTGTTTTTGATATTATATTACAATTATATCAAAACTTATGTTTATATAATATATAGTGAATTTACGAATCATTATTTTAGTGTGTGTCTCGTTAGTTTTACAATTAAATTTGTTTCCGGTTCAAATATTTTTTAGATACTTTATACTGTTAGAAGGTATTCACTTGAACTTCTTTTCGAGTACAAAATTCTGTCTTTATTAATAACATACTTTAATCCTACATATATAATATTTATCTTTTATTTTTTTACTCTACTTGTAGAAACATAAAGAGATCTATAATCTTAATCTTGACTTTTGGACCAGAAACCCACTTGCTTTTTCTTTTGATGTATTAGTCATCTCATATAGACTATTGTAGTTTATTTCCGTACATTTAAGTATGATAGAATAGTTGTTAAATAAAAATAATGATAATAAACCATATATCTACCACAAATTTCATGGGTACTTTTTATTTCGCCTGCATTTTTTTTTCATATGTATATTTTATTTATTTATAAAAAAACGGGTAGGTGTCTTGAATAGACAAATTGGTATAAGGTAACAAAATATAACATGGAAGAAAAGAAAAAAATAATAAAATACAATTAGAATACACACTTAAAAATAATGACGTATCGTAGATAAATACCTAAATATTTCTATAATATTCAAATATATTTAATGCATGTTCTATAAAGTATATTAACTTTCATTTAACCCGTTAAATTTTTTGATGAACATTAACTACTAAGCGTCTCGTATAACTTAGCAGCTTTTAACAGTTTGTCTAACAAGTAACAGTAAACACATTTCAGAGAGATTGTGAAGTTAAACTAAACAAAAACTGTTCCAATGAAAACCAATAGTTTGAGAGCTCTGTAAGTAACACTCTTAATGCGTGCATAGTGCCTAAGAAACGAGGTGAAAGTCAAGCTAAGATTATTTTGTATATCGATTCTGTTTTTATAGAAAGTTAGTTAGACATTTCAGAATCATCAATAGTAAATCAATCATAAATAAGGAAAAGTAATTGATAGTATAACCTTTGTTAAATATAATTTGCCGATATTAGTTAATATTCAATGTAAGACAAAATTTTCATCCAATTTAATAAAAATATTAAGATCATGCTAAATTCTAAAAATAGAAACAGTAATTATCTTCAAAAATATTTTTATATCATACTTCAAAACTCTAACTGTATTTAAGGAATAAAATGTTTGTTTAAAAATAAAGGGGAAGATGTGGGAGATAAATATCACTCGTAAAAGACTCTTATGAAAATATCGTTGACTTTATAATAAATAGATTAATCCACTGAAACTTGTTTTCTAAAAAATAATTGCAACACAAAAAAAATAATTACCAACAATCTCTCGATTTGTGCAATATACTGGAAAGATAACTTTATCATTAACTAAATCTAAAGCCCAAAGTCGGTTAAATGGACATTAACTATTTATTTACAAATATTCGGTTTCGAGTAATAGTAAATCCATTCGAACAAAGAGCGCGTGTTGTTTATTAGTTAAATTTGTGTTTACAGAATGCTAAATAGCATTTAATACTATTAACACAAACGATATGTGATATGTGACTCAGGATATGAATAGTCATGATATCAAGGATGGTATTATACATTTTAAGATAAAAGTAGTCGAACTCAATAATTTCTATGATCAGGGGAAATTCGTGAATAAGGTATATGAAAAAAAGATCAAAGAGGATAGAACATAAAATACATATTTTAAAGCAGTTATTCTTTGTACGAATAAAATGTTTGTTAGTAAATCAAACAAAACAAAAAAAAAAAATGAATCTGTTATTAGCGCATTAACCGACACGCGAATATCATCAAATAAATCCTATGATACAGTTCAAAAAACGTAAATTACGAAAATTATTTTTAATTACAAAACTCAAAAATAACTAACCTTTGAAGAATTTTTTTACAACCACATCTTAGAAATAACATTTTACCAGTTCACGCATTACAAAATATTGTTTGTTTCCGGATTAACCGAGTTCCGTTTTGAATTTATTGTTCGTCCACGTCTCAAATCACTGTAAATAAAAATAAAAATTAAAGTTAATAACATTATATCTGTTTTGTTTTACAGACGCCGATTTACCAAGACCACGGCGGTGGTGACCGTCTTGGGCGGGAGACAGGCTCATCCTGACGCGGGCGTAGAGATCGTCATGAAGTTCAAATCGACAGAGACTGCGACAGGACTAAAAATTCGCCGCCGTCCGGGATGATGTACGCCACCGATACAATGCCGACGACCACGAGGACGAAGATGATTTTCGCGGCAGCGGTGTTGGCCGCCGCGCTGGTCGCGGCCGCGGGCTGTCCGCTCGGATGTACGTGCAAGTGGAAGGGCGGCAAGCAGACGGTCGAGTGCGTCAACCGAAGTCTGACAGTCATACCGGCGGGCATGGACGTCGGCACTCAAGTGCTGGACATGTCGGGAAATTCGATGGATTCGCTGTCCAGGGGCCGGTTCATGTCGGCCGGGCTGTCAAACCTGCAGAAGATCTTCATGGCCCGGTGTCGGATCACGTACGTGGACGACGCCGCTTTCCAGGGCCTGTCCAACCTGGTCGAATTGGACCTGTCCGACAACGGGATCACTGACATTCCGACCAAGTCGTTCGACGATTATCCTCAGCTGATGAAGCTGGTGCTGAGCGGCAACGCGGTGACCGTGGTCCGGACCGCAGCGTTCAAGGTGCTCGCCTACCTCACGGTGCTCGACCTGAGCCGGTGCCGGGTATCTACGATCGAGCCGGGCGCGTTCGACGGCCTGCACAACATCGCGTGGCTGCGGCTGGACCACAACCAGATCATGAGGATCGAAGGCGCGGGCGGCGCGGTCGTGTTGCCACTAACGCTGCACGGCATCGAGATGCACCACAACCCGTGGTCGTGCGACTGTCGTCTGAGAGACGTGCACCGGTGGCTGAACAACAACAGCGCGCCGCACACGGTCGAACCAACCTGCCACGGACCGGACCGGTTGCGCGGCACCGTCATCCGGAAGTTGGCCACCGAGGAACTGGCGTGCGCTCCGGTGGCGGTGGCCGCGTCCCCCGAGTACGTGGAGACGGACGCCGGCAAGAACATTACGCTAGCGTGCAGGGTGACGCCCGTCGGACAGGCGCGAATCTCGTGGTGGTTCGAAGGTCGGCAGGTGGCCAACGGCACCGCTGTGGCCGGCGTGGAACTATCCATCGAGGACGCGGGGCCTGCGGACAACGGGACGTACGCTTGCGTGGCCGAAAATCAGGCGGGATGGGCAGCGTGCAACTTCACGGTGCGCGTGATCCAAGAACCGTCCGAAGTGGCGGCCGGTTCGTATCCGCCGGACGCGCCTCCGCCCGCTCTGTTGGCCGTCGTGCTGGCCGGTGCGGTGTGCTTCGTGGTCGTGGCCGTGGTATGCGCGGTCGCCTGCCGGTTGACGGTGACGAAACGCCGGCGGCGTCGCGACCACAGCGGCCGACCGGCTGGCAAGTCCGGAGGAGCGAGTGACGCGGGCACCGACGACACGTCCAACAGCGGACAGGGATCAAAGGCGACGTCCAACATCAGACAATCGGACTCGGTGAACCTGACCGTGTCGTCTACCGTCGACGGAAAGTTGTCGTCCGTAGAAGACGTGAGCGTGTACGGCGAGTATGACGCGGCCGCCGGCCCCGGGTCGTCAGCCGGTTATGAAGTGCACGAGGTGCTGCACCACGTGGGAGGCGGTGGCGGTTACGACGCGTACCAGCAAGTACACGTGGCCGCGGGACATCCGGCCGCGTCGGCCGCGACCACCACCTTAGAGGCCAACCCGGACCTGATCAGCGACGCGTCCACCGTGATCCGGGACAACGTAGGCGGCGACTACTGCGACGCCGGCGACGAAGTGTACAAGATAGCCGTTCCACCACCACCTTCCGGCGGACGGGACTTTTGGAGGAGTTCCGGTGCGAGCGGCATCGTTTATCCGTCGGCCGGCGGCTGTGGATCGTACGAATTGCAACTGTCGCCCGGCAAGCTGGCCGCCGCCGCCGGCGAACCGTATCCGGCAGATTACGGACTGCCCAAGTTGTCTTCCGGCCAGTATCCCGTGCCGGCGCCTCCGTCATTGTACAGGACGCTACCGCACCGCCGAAACGCGGCCAAACCGCAAGGCCGGTCGTGCCAGGAAGCCGAGTTCGTGCTGTTACAGCAGCATCACCATCACCACCACCATCACCACCAGCAACAGCAACACAACCAGCACCACTTGAACCGGTACGAACCGCAAAACGTCCGATACAATCAACAGGGATACCCGTATCCGGCGGCCGCGGTGGCCGCAGACGCGGCATACTACACGACATCCGCTTCAGCTTTTTACGATCCGCCTTCGTTGTCGAACGCTTCTGCGCAAACGCTCGACGACGAATCGATGGTCATGGTCATGATGATGCCACCGCCACCACTAGTGACCGGAGCTGCTGCATTACCCGCGACCGGCAGGCAGCCGCAACACGCTGAACACGCGAACCAACACAAGGCCGTCACCGCCGTGCAAAAGCAACCGGCCAACACGGAGAGCCCGGACGAAGGGTACGTGGGCGAAGGTCCTGACTCGTAAACCGGCCACGAGCCGCGTCCGGATGTCCGTCCGCCGACGTAGACTCCGCAGAGGTTGCACACTTGACGAAGGACGCTAGTCATTTTCACCTGTAAATAATGTGATAGTGTAATATTGTAAGATGTTATCGTTGCATAAGCTGTGAAATATTTATATCGTGCGTACTTGTTGGCAAGTCCGACGAGACGTCCAACAGGTTCAACCGCAGAAATAGCGTTGTAAAAATATGACTTTATCGACCGTTATACACATTGTAATATAGACCCTTTCGGAAAATGTCCACCAAAACGATTTACCCCGATCGTTATGCAGTAATCGAATGGCGCACTATACTGCATCGTGTAACGTAATAGTTAAACGATGTTATTCAATTATAAAACTTACAATTCTGCACTAGATAATATCGAATACGTAATATTTAGTTCCGTGCGAATCCGACACTAATGAACACGTAATCTGCTTAATTTTATGTGTTTGTAAAGTTCTCTATATTAATGTACCTACTAAATGTATTTTATTTTTTTTTTCAAAAAAATGAATTTATGTTATGTTTTTTAAAAGCAATATTGTGTTTTGTGCCGAATTCTGATATTGTCGAAAACAATAAATTATTGTACGAAATAATTATTTTTAGCACGATTTTATTAATTTTGATTTACAAATAAAATATTTCAGTCCTAAATTATTATAACAAAACTACACTATTTGTAAACAACAATACTGTTGAGAATCATTAAGATTCTTAAAGCGAGTTTTTATTTAATATTTTCCTTTTACATAAAAACTTTTCCGTATAAAAAGATTGAGATTTTCAATTCATATCATTATTATCTGAATTAAATTCGACTTGAATTATTATACATAACAGTTACTTTTTAATAAAAATAAATAAATACATGTCCACTGAGTACTCGCACCAAAAACACTTTTAAATGTATTTCCTTTCTCCTGAAAATATAAAATGACATAATAGAATATACAAAATAAAAGAATATATAAACTATAATAATATGACAATCCATAATTATTACGGTAAAAAACACAACAACAAATCAGTTAGTAAAACGAAACTCTTTTAAACATTGCATTGTACTTGGCTCAAATTTATCTATTATTTCCTAAACGATTTGGCCCTATTGAAAATACAATTATGCCTTAACCTCCCTTTTCATTTTCATACTTTACCGTAGATAATTACAGTTAGTCAAACATGTTTTCATATGATCCATTCACTAATCACTTTCGGGGGACATATTTTGAGGTATCAATGGGGTGATTGACCTGATTTTATTTTAAACTACTACGAATTCTTCTAGTGAATAAAAACATGATCATAATTGAATTTAAATCCTCAGTTTTAAATAAGATTCGATGAGACATTAAAAAGTGTAGTCAACTATCGTAATATGTACATATTATATAAAAAAAATGAATAGTATATAACTCGTTAATATTAAAAGAAAAAATACTCATCGTATAAATCACTACGAACGGCTTAAATGGAACGCAACACTAGTATTGTACAGAAAAAGCGGGAAACAGTGAAAAAATAAAAATAAATCTGCTGTGAAAATTTACGTTCAGAAATGTTTAGTGGATTTATTTTAAAGTCTCAGACACGTGCGGGACTACTCTTTTCCACGAACCTCCGTGCTTTTTCGGTGAACCGATGATTTATAATAATTTTCCGTGCCATTAGGCCCCGGCATAGCCATAGGATTGATGTAACAATAAAACGCTTAGTTGTCCGAAACTATGCCGGCGGCCTATATTATAATAAAAAGTGCTTGGCGCATTCCACCCCGTTCGGTTACTCCCATGTTGCACATTCCAAGAAGGGGAATTTAATTTCAACTAGTCCAACACGGTGCCGATTGTAAATAACCCAACAATTCGATTCAATACTGTTTTAGAAATAACATGCTTCGTATCCATGAAATTCAGTTTTCATGAAACTGTCTCGAGAAGAGAGCAGTAGGAAGTAATAATTGTATGTGTCTCTTAATCGAACAAATAGTTTTATCGGTATCTACATTTTTTTTTTTTTTATCTCCCGAAGATAACACCAATTTTCTACGGTCGTAAAAATATTATAAAATACTCCTATAAAAGTAAATTCGGTATAGAGTTGAATATATTTAGCATGTAACTAACACGTGTTACCAACATTTTGTTACTTACATGTTAAATATTAAACGAAACATGGCACGGTGAAGTGTGAATCAGACATAACGCGTTTAAAAAGCCTAATTATTTTAAATCATTATTTGTAATAAAAATATAGCAAAACTGATATGCATTTATGTATATCAATGATCTTATTTCATGTTAATAATATAATATATATATACTGTTAAGCTATACCTATATCATTGTTGTATATTTACGTGTATGTTAATTATTGTAGAAATAATATGTTGACATGCCAATTCAATTTGGCGTATTGTTATATTGTATTAATCCATAATAATATATAGGTTCCCATTAGTTTTATCATCAATGGAATTTAAAATTAGTGTTTTTTTTACCAGAGAACCATGATAATTTTACATTGTATATGTATATGTATTATATAAAAATATATTATCGCTGATTATGATATTAATGGTTAAATAAAAATAATAATTTATAGTCATTTAAACAAAGCATTTATTATTCGTTAATATAGTTTACCTACAACATTACTATTCAAATCTACTATTCAACTACATCGTTACTCAAATAGTTCCGTCTAAAACTTATAGTGGTAATCAGGTAGGTGTTTAACGCCGAAATATGGTCAAAAGGCTCATCATTAAAACAGTACAAGGTAAATTTCTAACTAAATGTGACCAATAAATAAATCAGAAGATAAAACTTCAAGCGATTGTCCAACCACGAGTTCAGGGAATTTGGAATGTATATTTTACTGTTCGCAAAACATTATGGTCATAACTATGGGAATTAATTAAAAAAAAAAAAACAAATAAAAGTTTGTTTCGACCAATTAAAGGTTTTAAGTGTATTAAGCCAACTACAACAACAACTAAACCGAATAAAAAGTGTATCGCAAGGATTTAATAATATGAACATTATTTTTAATTATCCTTCATGCTGAATAAATGAGCAAAAAATATAAAACGACTGGTCTCATAAAAAGCAAGATTAATGCGAGAAATATTATGTACACTTTTTTTATATTTTAAATATAATATTAATCATTATAATTTTATTTTGAAATGTAGATGCACGATTTATTAAAAATATATATACACAATATTCAAATGCTTTTACTGTATTGATTTAATTTAAATATTACTTAATATAACGTATATTATAGTATTAATGGAGGAAATCAATTTATTAAGTTACCTCTCATATTTATGTGTTCGCCGTAGTTAAAGTGAGTTGTATCGAAAAAGGCTACTCCTCAAATTTCATTTTTGAATATACGTAACCGAAGAGTTATCGAAATAATTCAAACCAAGAACGTGCATATGAACGATTCTAAGTATAGCTTAGATTGGAATTTCATGACTACAAAATTCAAATCATTTAAAATTTAAGCTTTTATCTCAAACTTAAGTATACATTATCATAAATTGATGTAATATATTATATAATATGTTACAATACTAAAAAATTCGGTTTCTATTATAAGTAGTCTATTTCTTTTTGTTTTTAAAATCAAATAAATACAAATCATTAACATCTACAGATATAAAACTTGATATAATTTATATCCTATCAACATAAATATATATACATTTATAATACATTGTTTCCTAATAAATTATTCAGGATTCTACTGTCAGATTCTGTAAGTTGTTGGTTTTATAATGACATCTGGCGTTTTATAGAAACCCTTTCAGAGAAGTAAAAATATCCAAAAAGTTTCATGCAAAACTATAAATTATTTAAATATAGATAAAAAAAAAATGAACACAAATTTATTGCACTTTTGATAATATGCTGTTTTTAGAATTCAAAACAGTTTAAGATAACCGTGAAGAAATATAAGCAGTAATTTAAAATAAAACCCAAGCCAATATTGAGTAAATTGAATTTAAAGTATTTATGTAAAAGTATTTGAGTAGTTGGGTATATATTTAAGATATATTTAAGTGAAATTAATTAAATAAGTATTTGAATACATTTTAAAAGTATTCAGTTCAATAGTCTATTCAAAATAATGTAAATCAAGTAAATTATTTCCGCTATTTGTTTTTGAGAAATACTTTTTCCATAAACAATTCGTATAATTTGTTCAAAAGCATAAAGAATTACGCTTTTCTAGAAATAAAAATGCTTAAAACGACCCCATTGTCAATAAATAAAGTTAATTTGCCAACGTTATACGTATATAAATCAGGTTGTGACATAGTTTGTGGGCCAACTCTAAAGTACAGAATAATCTAATAATTTCATCATTCAAAAGTTGAATGTTATACGAAAACCGTCTAAAGGATTCTAGTTAGATTTACTAGAACTTTAGAGCGTTATTACTCAACAACACATTTATAATACTAAAAAAGATAAAATTCTAATGGCGGTATTTTTCTAGATGCTTTAAAATTTTAGACTTTAGCCTATAATGACATAATATGTAGTTTGCAGACAATAAGTTTTATTTATTGTTAGAATTTTAATATGTGAAAATGTTGTAAAACAATAATTTTGGTCTTATCATTAATGTGTAATTTAGTTCATTTACTTCAAAAATTGTCATTTTATTAATTGCGAAAAATTGCGTTAATATCTTACTAAGTCACGTGGGGCATTAGTTTTGATGGAACCATAATTCATGCTAAAGCTGCAGACTTCAGTTATATAAACCCAAATGATATAGCTTTGTAATACCAAGATAATATTATTATTTTCTTACCATATTTGATTTATATTATATTTTATTTTTTATGACGTCAGTTATATTAAACATTTTAAAACGTTTAGTCGATAAGATAAAATATATTACCTACTTTGTACATAATAATAGAAATTTATATTTAAAAAAAAAATTAAATACCAGTGATAATATATATATATATATATTATATAAGTTACTAAATAGTATATCAAGTATCGGCTATTAATCGTATAATAATTAACTGTATGATGTGTATACAAGTGTAATTAATTAGAAAATATATTATTTTCGTAACTTTCTGATTTAGTAACCATTTTATAAACGATTAACTTACGATACAAGGTACAATCCTATTTTACATTAATAATAATAATGATCTCAAGAATAAAATACCTTCAAAATTCACCTATAAAACACGTTTAAAATTATCGATTAAATTATTATTTTTTATTTCAATAATCAATAAATAATAATTTTATACATTTTTATTTTATAACTGAAACCTAACCTTATATCAGTTTAATAGATAATGTAATACTTTAGGCGTAGATGCACGCCTATGGTTATATTATTTTAATTTAATATTATTCACCTAATATTACGTTCATTTAAAAATATATTTATATGAATTAAATATAATTTATTTGAACGTTGTAATTTTTTATGTTTAAAAAAATAGCAAACAAACAAAAAAAAAAAATTTTTGTCAAAGTAAAAAAAAAAAAATATTTAAAAAGAATAGCTCATTATCCAAATCATTCGAAATATTTTTAGTCTCTTCTAGTGTTCTCTTTTTCTCGTATACCCAAAGTTCATATTGGTTATTTATCACTATGTTATTAATCTTGATATCTGGAGTTTTGACGGGCCCCGAATTCGGAGGAGGCCTTCTACAACAGTTATCTGAATTATGCATGACCCGGTGTGGAAAACTGTCGACGTTTGCGCCGCGCCATTTAACTTACATGTAGTTTGAGAGCATCGTGCAGAAGATTTCGCCGCATATTATATACACGGTTACGTTTAGTGTGTGTGTGTGACTGTGCGGCGTTTATAGGATATACGAAACGCACACACATTTATACGTTGTAGCGGTGTGCTATTCAAATGAAATCGTAAAGATTGCGACCCGACAAGGGCATAGACGCAAAAGGATTTATTTTTTTATTTTTTTGTTATATGACATCGTCATATATAGATCAAAAAGTATACGAACGTCCCAAGCAACTTACATATTTTACGTTGATAAAATTACGATGTTGACTACGCTCGACTACTTTTTCGATTAAATCGCGTCGGCTTCATATTCCCGATCCCGATGTTTATAAATATATATGTATTTTTTTTTTTTATACGTAGTTCAATTTATTTTGGAAAATAACCGTTATTGGTTTAGGTTATTTAGGTAATTTTATAGCGTGAAAAAAAATCCAAATTCAATTATACAAACTAATCGATAATAGATTTATAAAATAAACGTATATTTTAAGTTTTAAGCAAAAACTTTTCCTAAATTAATGAGTTGAACGAATTATTTCAATAAATAAATAATGTTAAATAACTAAAATATTATTTCCATGTTTTCACGTTTAATTTAGCGTACCTACGTAATACTCGGCATTTATTAAAATATATAAGCAAATGACGTAATCTTGTTACTCGTTCATTTGGGTCTTTATCGCATTGTCATCGTACACTCAAGTACTCAACTACTATAATTACAACGAGTTTCCAAAACATAAATTTCTTCATAACTCGTTTTTGTTTCAACGGTAACTTCTCAGTATCCTCTTTTCCACACATGTATATTATTGCACTTGGTAGGTATACTAACACTTACATTAAAAGCATAGATTTTAATTTCCAAGTTCAGTTGTGAAACTTCATGGCATAAGATTTATCTCGAAGATGTGCGTCATATATATATAATGCATATACCTTATATAGCATTAATTTACATTTGTGTGTGTATGATCGTGTATTTTATAATAATTAGTGAGTTTTGACACCTTTACTATATATAAATTATTGTATATAAACTGTATACGTACCCTATTAAGAAAATAAACTTTTTAATCCGTTAAATCAATACCATACGTAAAATGTATTATAATAATAAGCTGTTGTTTTATACCTTTCTCTCATCACGGCTCCTTAAAAAAAATTAAAATTTTTTTTTTTACCTTATTATTTTTCATCGCAGTATTTAGATCATCTATAACATGTACAATAATAAGTATGAGCTTATAAAAACCAGAAATAATCCTCTCTCGGTAATGCGATTCGAGTATACATATATTACACAATAGTATTTTAGTGAACAACAAAAATTATAATAGTAAAAATTAATCAAAAAGGTTCATCGACTTCATAATCGATTCAATTATTTCATCATCAGGGATACACGCCTGTATAAAATATTGATAAAGACGCTAATGAAAACAAGTACATGAACTGTTATAATTTTTTTGCCAAAACTTTTCCAATTAATATTAACCTAACTAAATAGTTAAATACATTTAATACACGACAAATATTTTTAATTTAAATTTGTACGTCGCCTAAGTAGTTTAAAGTGCATGGTTAACAATAACTATTCGGATAATTAACTATTATAATTATTAAAATGATGAAGCGATATCAATAAACTGATTAAATGATGAATTTTTTTTTACAAACGCTGAGTCGAAAGTTATAAATAAAAGACTAAAGCCTGATAAAAAAAAAGCTACTTAAAAATAACGTAACATAATAATATAGGTAAATATAATATGATATATGATGCATAATCGTCGTAATACGTTATCCCATATATATTATTAAGTATGAGGTATCGTTATTTATATATTATATCAGTGTTCTTCCAAATTCTATGTGATACAAATGGTGAAACTTACATTGGTTCTTACGCGATACTCAGTTTTTATATCACATAACATTAGAAACACTTGTGAATATAAAAGATGATTATTTTATCAAATAAAACTTAGTATTTCAAAACGTATTAACTATTTCATTTTTTTTTTTTTTTTGTTATATAAAATTTTTAGTTTAAAATAAAATAACATTTTTTATCGATAAGATTTTTACTTTTTTGAATGACAACATACATTTTTAATTTCATATTTCGAAAGAGTATATTATTCGGAGTATTTCGATACATATAAATCAAAATTCAGACGATTAATTTATAAGTTTTAAATAGGTATTTAAAGTTTAAGTGAGCAGAATGGAGTGGTATTGGATCCATGCTCCTTAAAATGTTGATCAACTACTCTACTCATCTAAACTTTAAACACTTATAACTTATAAACAACTCGTCCGAGCTTTAGCCAACAAATTATAATGATAACAATTTTTAAAAAAAAATTTGAATGTTGTTTAATTTCAACTGTAAATTATGTTAAAAAATTATTAGTTTTTGAAGTACTGAGTGCTGTTTGATAAAAGAATCACTTTGTATATTTTTTCGACGAGTGTATCGAATCAGATCGATGTTTTGTGACAAGGATGCGTCGTCGTCTTTCATTGAAAATAAAGTGTGAAGAAAAAAGAAAAACCTAAGCGCTTTTCTCGCACCGTGGGCATCTAAGCCCTTGCTATGTTCACACGTGAGTACGCGACGTGTATTATAGTAAGTATGTATATATATATATTATATATATATATATATAACAGGACGCGGCGGGGGCAGGTGTACGACGGGCGTAGGAAGGCCCGTCGCAAATAAGGATTAATCGAGGATTTCAAAAATGCGACAAAAGATCGTCGTCGTTGCAAACGTCAACGTCACGACGACTCGTGTGAGTATTATGACGTCGACGGCTTTAAGTATATACAGCGAACGGGCACAAAACAGCAAATGATAATCCTCTCTCGTACGACGACATCGATTGCACCGGAGAAATACGACTCTGGTGTGCCATACGCGTGTAATTACGACACGTGGTTCGCGTCGTCTCACCCACGTTCGGCTTTTCATCGGTACAGCTTATGTGTGTATAAATATAGACGAAGACGACCGGAAGACGGAAACAATAAAGGATTACCGGATGATTGGATCTCTTGCGCTCGCGATGGCTGCAGCATCAGTACAAGAGTGTACGTTTGTGTGTGTGTATTTATGCATACGGTTGTGTGGAGATAATCCGTAGCACAAAAGACTTACGGGGTAGGAAGGGATAGTTAGCACTCGTCACGCGACACACATAATATTATATACGGTTCGCACTCACAGCCTCAGCCGGGTTCGAAGTGTAACCGATGCGCGACCGAGTGCACTGACGATGACGACGTCGTGAAAGCCTATATACGAATAATAAAATCGCTATACGATATATTATATACGTAATAATATAATATACTTAAAAAATAAAATTAGTGCTTCGATTACAAAGATTATTAGCCTAGCTAGGGTAAAATGTACATACTTTAACGAATATGTATAATACTAGAGATAACACAATATCATATTTGCATGTATATTAATTATAGGCTTTTATCTAAATCTATATTTGTTTGAAAAATTTAAAACATTGCGATGTTTTAATTGAGGACTTCAAATGATGTAAAATTGTTGAGGAGAAGGTAAATGCGAGGTTACGTATTTGGGGCAATAATTATGTGTACACTGTGCAATTGTAAGAAAAATGGTACGTACGTCATACAATGGTCTAGGTTCCTTAGTAATCAAATAGGAGTGAGTGAGATGGAAGTGACCTATTTTACTCTGTTTATTATTATTTGTTCTCATCTAAATAAGTTATTCAGATAATATGCTCATTTGGTTATTGTTTTTTTTTATGTTTTCAAGTTTGTTATTGACTGGAATGATATCGCAGTGGTTTTACCATGCTTTTATGATCCATTATGAATTTTTTTCTTGGCACACTACTTTTGTATTTCTTAACACCAAGTTATGCATTTATTGGATTTGTATTTTAACTAGTATTAACTAATAATTATAGTTACTGTGTGTTTATACTTTGATTTAACGGCATTTAAGGACTTTCCTGTGGTGATAGAGTTATGACATAGTTAACGAAATATGCTAATACTAATAATAATAAACTATGACGAATATTTTAAATAGGTATAAGTTTAGAATCTATGTAAAATATATGTACTAAGCCTTATTGTCATACAAAAATAAATATTTATAATTAATAATCGGTAAAATCGTGTTGTGTTCTAAATTTATCAAAATTATGATACATTATTATTTATAATAATTATTATTATTATTATTATTAAAATAAGTATATAGTATATAAGACTTTTTTTTTGTGTATGACTGAACTTCTAAAGATCTTATACCACACAAAATTCTTCAAAATAAAGCTATAAAGAGGATGATTTCTAGAAGCGAATTTCAGTAAAAATTTGGAAAGTTAAAAGTAAAAAATTGACATTATTTCAGTAATTTTAAAAATCATTGGAATAAACAAAACCAAATTTATAAAAAAAATAAAAATGAAAATATTTACGAATCACCAGTTTTCTATTAAATCTATTTTGTTTTTATTTGTATAAGAAATTCAAATATGAAAAACCATAAAGATCTGAAAATATCTTAACTGAATTATATTCTTACAAAATAACACAATCTTCAAATTATGTTGGTTCTTCAGATAAATAGGTCACATAAAAAAAATATGACCTATTAATCTAAAGTAATTTAATTTTTTTTTTTATTATTATTATTATTATAGTTTTTATTCAAAATAATTTTGTGTGTGTGTCAAAAAAACTTAAAATTTATATGGTATAATCTTTTGAAAAGTTTAAAAATGTATTACAAGTTTCGTTAGAAGTTAGTCTTAGAGCGTTCTAAAAATATCAAAAACATAGTTACAATTTCTTTTAAAATTCATAATGAAGTTCTTCATTTCTAATTTTAATGAAATTGGATATTAAAAGTTATATAATGATGTTTCTTCTTTGTTTAGTTATTTTATTATAATTAAAAAAATATATTGACTATAAATACTTAAATATCGCCATAACATAAAATATATTAATATAAACATACTCATTATAATTTAAACTGTACACAATAAGATTTAAAAAATATATAGCTTATTTTGTAGCTTTTCATCTTATAATACTATTTATCTATTTTAATAAGACGCATCGGTATTTTCTTTAAACAAAATAATATGTAATACAATTTTTTTATAATTAATATTTTTTAATATTATGTGATGATTTAATCAAAAACTAGCTCAACATACTAAATAATATTAATATAGAAACGCACTTTCCTTTAGGTCTTAACACAACTTTTCGTGTTTCTTTTTTTTTAAAAATGACATCTTAATTATTACTATAAGACCTATTTAGATCTTATTTTAAATCTTTTTAATTTATAATTATTAAATTTATAAATCGTCGCATGAGTCATGAGTGCAACAATTGTAATCAAAATAAAAATTGCTTGCAATTTAAAAAAAATAAGGTTTGTTTCATTCAATAGGATCTCAATCTTTACAAATTCCGTTAGAATCTAAATATTCACGAAAATATGGTCTTTAAATAAACTTATGAAATTCCAAGAATTGTAATTTGAATAAATGCATAATTTAAGAGCATTGACAGGGAAAACATGCAAAAAGTCACTATCTTTATTATATGTGCACTGCAATAACTTAAAAAAAAAAAAAAAAAAAATACGAATGTTAAAATAGCTAAAGATAGCCAACTTAAATAATAGTTAATAGGACTAAAGTTCTGAGGGATTTTTCCCCATACTTGTGTTATAAGAGCTAAAAAATGTTATCACCCTCTAGGTATAAATATAAAATTCATGCAATTACCTTTCTCTTGATATTTGGAGAATTCTTAAGGTCGTGTATACGAGAATTTGATCAAGTACGCTGTATAATAAAATTTATATATAAACATTAGAAACTATGATATTAATAAGAAATATTAAATAATCATGCACCTTACCTAGCTGGCAACTGTATAATATATATTTATGCTGTAATATAGTAAGGTATCACAATTACAATTAATTACAATTTAGAACTCTAAACACTTGAATTCAAATTAATACAACACTGATTAAGCTCGTTAAAAAGAGGTCCAGTTTAGAGGTCCTATGTTTAGAGGTGTTACTGGTGCGCATGCACTAATGAAAAAAACAATACGGTCATGCCGACCAGAGAGTATTTGATGGCTCTATGAAAGATCTCTGCATTTCAAAGAAAATAGCCTTTTCTTTGGTGGCAAAGTCCCTTATTCGGTCATATCTTGTCTCTGACAATACATAAGAAAATCGTACACTTGCGATTCATAGTCACAAATACGTGTCAGTTTCAATCTGACCTTACAATGTAGATAATCACCTTTCATCAGTGTTAAATATTTATAACAAGAGATATTGAGAGTAGACATTATCTGAACGTGACAACCTGGCTGTTATTTTCATGTAGCATATATCATTACAGTATACTGTATAGAATGTAAACAGTAATTATTATCGAGGGCTACAAGCGTCGGAGAAACGAGCAGCGACGATCGAGCCCATAGTTGTTTTTTTATTTTCTCCGACAAAGCCCATCAGAGATATTCTTATTATGGTTATCGTCATAATAATTATAATTATTATTATTATTAGAATATGCGACTAGCGGGAAGAAAAGATTTTCGGATTCGACCGACCACGAACGCCAAAAGCGGCGAAGGTATATTATTTCTCAGAGAAACAAAATTAAAACCACTATATAGTATATATATTATACGGTCCTTCGTCTACCCCCGCCGCCAACTAAAAATTCTATAATATATGTATATATTATGTATATAGGGAACCAAATTTATTTTTGACTTTTAATTAGTTGTTAAATAGTTTTGCGCGCCAGAGTTTCATTACGCCCGAACGCTCAACGACGAGTACTAGCAGGATGGCTATAATATACATGCGCGCGGAGCCACCGATGAATTATTTAAAACCGCCCAGAGGTGCCCCTTCATCGTCATCGTTTCACCGCTATATACAACTTTTGGATTCTATGCCGTTCGAAAGACCATCAACATCCGATAGCTATATAAATCATCATTGCCGTTG
The DNA here is from genome assembly GCF_020184175.1 of Aphis gossypii. Classification (NCBI taxonomy): domain Eukaryota; kingdom Metazoa; phylum Arthropoda; class Insecta; order Hemiptera; family Aphididae; genus Aphis; species Aphis gossypii. The sequence goes on from NC_065532.1 coordinate 53,238,447, forward strand.
TAAAGTTTTAAGCAAACCGATGATAACCATTTACTCCGGTGGTCCTTTACCTTTTGCGTCACAATCACCAAACGATAGTTGTCTGCGTTTATGACCCGATAGTTAACTATGTACCTACCTACTACGCACAGGTCGTTTCTCCGATCTTGTTTTAGTGCCACAAAACCTTTTTATTAAATTAAAAAGTAAGTTTATATAAGAAAGAAGGTTATTAAATTAACAAAAAACTAATGGAACTCGCTGCTACTGCGTAGGTTGTTCGAGTTTCGAGTTTCAAGTTATCTTGTTTTTGAAAAGATTGCTGTGATTTATTTGAATTAAATGATGAATCAATGTTAATATGAATAATTTTTTTATAGTAAATTATTGTATTGTTTCTATCAATGAAAAAATGATTCTTAATGAAGCCTACCGTTAGATAAGTGTTTCAGTCCTGCAGTGTATGTTAATTATTATTAATAATTTTATAATTTAGTAGATTTAATTTAATCATTTCCAAAGTACCATATATAAATGAAGACAATGCCAATATTATTGTATTATATACTATAAATTCGTATAATAGACAATTTAATAAATATAAAATTATTATAAACATTTCAACAATTTAATACATTTATTTTACTGTATTATACAACCAAATTAAAAAGAGGATTAAAGTTTACCTATAAAGAATTAATATAATGATTTATTATGATTTATTATATATTTATTTATTTATTATAACTTTTATCTTTGTTGACCCTTCAGTCATTTTATATCTATTATTATGAATAACCATTAATGTAAATAGAGAAATTTTTATGCTGCTTGAAACGACACATGAAGTATATATAAATAATATGTAATAATCAAAAAAAAAAATAATGAACATATTATTAATAAATTGTAAGATAATCACAGAAAATGGAAAATGAACAATAATAATAATATTTGAAATAAAGATGGATAAGTATTACTTTTACATATTGTATAGTAATTTTTGTATTTTATACATATATATATATATTATTTAATTGTTATACGTAAACAGTATTCTGAAGTATAGCAATTACTGACCAAATACCAACTACCTAGATCAAATTGTTCGCCATAAATAACACTCGATGATGGTTAGAAAAATCTTCTACTCTAAAAAGTTTAAATAAATTTAAAACTAATTATTTCCCCAGTCAACATTTAAAATACTAAATATTTTAAATAAATACCCTATAAATTATAAAGTTCTATATTAGTTTACAATTTACACACCTATTACAAAATATTTTCCAATATTAACAGAAACTATATAATTATTATAAAATTCTTGATACGAATAAAATTTCACTAATTTTTCTACGTCATTTAACAGGAATCGATGAAAGTAAGAAGTTTTGGTCGCAATAACCATAAATATTTCTAAAAAAAAACTACACGTACAGTTACAATTATCTAATAACACTTAATTATTTTAGAAAATTAAATAAGTATCTAATAGTTATGTGTTATTTACTCTTTGGGGACTGATGTAGTTTTCTTTAACTACAGAAATAACATTATATTATACTTCAATAATAAATAATTTATCAACACATTTTCTTATGATAGTAATTTCATGAAAATAAATATTTATAGTAAACTATTTTGAATAAACGTAATTTACATTTTCTCTTTTACAATTAGAATTGTGTGTATAATTGAATTTATTTCCAATCAACTACCTATGTTTTTATTTTTTATTTTATAAAAATATTAACCTTATTTGAAAAATGGATTTGAATGGAAATCATTACGAAACGTATAAATTAAATAGCATACATTATTTTTAGTTTTGCAAGATAAAACGATAGTTGGTTATGTAAAACAATGGAACCCTAGTCCAATTCGTTAAGACTTATTAAGTCCTGTTTGAGATGGTTTAAATGTATATATGCGCGCGTGTGTGTAATGTGTTTGTGTATTAAGGCATGAAATAATAACATATTTGACATTTAAATTTGTTAGTATGTTACCCTACTTTAATTTTATTAAGTATTTGATAGAGTGTAACAGCATGGTACTTTTAGTTTTCTTTTTATATAAATTATAAGTGTATATTAAAACACAAAAAAAAACTAAAATGTCAAAACACTGGATTTCATATTTTGTTTTTGCATTTTAATAGAAAATAATAAATACATTTTTACTGAATCAAACGTAATTTATGAACGTACATTTTATGATAAATAAAAATACGAAAAATGTATTTTCTGTTGAACAGTGCATATAGAATCGTAGGATAAACATAGGTACGCAGTTGATAGAAGTTATCTCAAAAACAATAGACAATAACCAGTGGTGTAGTGGAGCGTAGGTATACGCGGGTACACGGCGTATACTCACTTCTCAGTTTTTTTGTAAGTGCGTATACTTATAGAATAACACATGATACGCAGGTATACGCGTATGAGATTGCATGAATTATTCTACATACCTACCAATTTGATATATAATTTTGAATTAATAAATAAAAATAACCTAACCTAATTGATTTTACGGTTTTCATAATTAAAACAGCTGTTTATATTACTTAAATACTTACCATATATGTGTCATTAACTCATAATATAGGAATAATAATAAAAAATTAAATATATATTAATTAAAGCACGGATTTATATGTATTAAAAACCAACCAAACATGCGCTAAAAAGACTTAAATGTGCATTAATATAATTAAAATGTTAAAATAATTTTAAGTATAAATAATATGCATAAAAAAATAATTGTCATATGAAATAATGTCAATCGACAATCATGGTCGTAATTATTGATAATTTATTATCTTAGTTAATGTATTTATTTCTCCGATTGATCTAAGCCCTATTTAAGGCCATATTTGTAAAAACTGATTATTCCTACAAGTGTACCTATATCTATTAATTTATTTTGATATTAATTGAAACTATAAAAATATAATATATTTTTTTTATATCATAATATACAATAGTATATATTTAAAAAATGTTTAAAAAACAAAACATCGAAATATGCACTTAACGATGAAATATGCAATTAAAATTTTAAAATAAGCCCTTAAAATAGAAAAATGTCAAAATAATGCAAAAATATGCATTAAGAAGTTTCATTTTTTGAATCGTTATGTCATGAAACAAATTGTTTGCTCACTTAGCATTTTATCATACAATCAACCAGAATAAATTTGTAAGTACAATAAATAAATACAATTTTACACTTTAATATATTAAAGTAGTATATATTTGACGGTTGTGGGGGGCAAACCCCCACGTTTATATACTAAGCACATTTAAGCGTATACTCACTAAAAAAATTACGACTACTCGTATATCACAGGCGATAACTCAAGAAAATACTCTAATCCACGTCCCGCGAAGATTTTCTTAAAATATCAATGTTAGTTTATTATCATTACTTTACACAATAAACTTACGAGTATATATCAAATTAATTAAACAACTTTAATAATTATGACTGCTAAATTATTTCACTTTATCTATACAAAATGTTATTTCATCTAATCATTTATAAGATATAAATTCAATTCATCAAAGAGTTCAAAATCAACTAATAAAACTTATTTTCTCTCGCATTATCCTTGAAAATCCTAACAGACGACTAAAAAGATGCTGGCCAAGGGATTTACTCAAGTCCTTGCCAATTAATCTGTTGGTTTGAACTACTGAATACTAACCCGTTTTTCATTCCACTATTGTAAATTATTTTACCAAAATTACTTATTGTACATAAGACTGTATAAATTATAATTATTTTAAAAATATATATATATATATAGTCATATAGATGATGTAAAAGTGTTAAAATTTGGACATTTGTGACACAAATTTAATATTTTCTATCTTCGTATTCAATTGTGATGTATAAATGTACACTTAACGTGAACACTTACTGCAACAAAATTAGACTTTAATCGTCCATAAAATGTCTACTTTGTACTATTATATGTTTTAAATAATTTAATCAAACTAATAATACTTGCATATTTTAATAAAGTACTGATTATCTAAATAATATAGTTCATAACGAAAACAGTTTTTATCAAAATCATTCAATCTATTAAAATAGGATATCACCTTTAGAAACCTTCTAAGACACTTTTAGCAGTTAAGAGTTGTAAGTGCACACATTTAAAATCATAAATATCAACTAAAGACAAGCTTCAAAAAATAATGACATCGTTGCATGATTTTTTTATCTGCAGTCATTTATGATTCTTGTTATAGTATATCACGTATTATACATTACTTATTGGAACAATTATTTTTATGGATTGTACCTACTTATATTAACAAAAAAAAATAAATGTTAAATAATGAAATTTGATTTTAAATCTATTTAAATATTTATAGTGAAATAATTTATCGTTATTTAATAGAAAATATATAAAAAAAATATGATTTATTGCTTATTACATTTACATTTTAATTCAACAATTTGAATCATTAAGGTCATAGGTGAACTTATATAGAAAAATTTCCACATCAAAATATTTTTCTGGAAAAAAATTACATTTTTACCAAATTCTGACCTTTAATTGAATATTTTGTCAAAATTTGAAAATAATAAATGTAATATATAATAGAGTGCACCCACTATATTATATATTTACTGAGAAAAATTAATTAATATTTTAATATTCAAAATAACGAAAATGATAAACTTGTAAAATGCATAAAACATTCAGCCTTTCATTAATGAAAGTCTATTGTTAAATTACCATTAAAAAATTAATTGTCGACATAAAAAAATCGTTATTTTTTAATGCTACAGTAAAATCCTACTAAATACCTATAAACAAATGTATGAATACTAAATCTTACACACTAGATATGAACATGCAATTTTATAATGAAATTGTAACTAATAATTTAAAAACAATTATTAAGTTAATTCAAATTTTACAAAATTAGTTTAATATTTATATCAATAAATAACATCATTTAATTGATTTTACTTATTTTATTTAAAATAATAAATAAAAAACCATTATTCAAAGGAACTAATAATTTAAATTTATATAAAAATACACTGACATAATTTATTTTCAAATATGCATGGTAAAAAATGTTATGATGCGACGTAAGCAGTTTATTTGAGAAACATCGTTGGTATTTCAAAAGCTTACAGGAGTTACGTTAAGAAAAAAATAAAATAAATGCAGTGAAAAAAAATTCTGATCCGTATAGTATATATCAGCATAAACAAAATCTATATAAAAACACACCCAGTAGCTACATCCATTTTTACTTGGAATTATATTAACATAATGATTGATAATGTTCTTATATGAATAATTTTTGTTAGATAAACACTTTATTTAAAATATAAATATATTTAAATTTTAAAAGTTTATTTTTTGTTTATTTATTTTTGAATCATTAGAAACTAATATGTAACAATAAAATGTATATATAATACGCACACAAAATTCATAAGCATTTCATTGGACTTTAATAAAGTTATCTACTTTCAGAAATAAATTTTAAATTTTATTTTTATAGACACCTAAAAACTATTTTAACTTAAATATTAAATCACACATACCTTTTTATGATTAATTCGAAATTTCTGGAATTTGTTTAGATTGTTATGAGCTTGACACTCTATATATTGTAGGTCAGATAAAATCTAAATATTTTTAGCCGGCCATTTACATTTTCTAAAAACAAAAAAAAAGTTTACATTTCAATACTCTATACATAATATAAGCAAACCAATTCAAAATAAAACTAAAACCTCTTAAAAAAATTGAACAGTTATATCACATTAAATATATTGAACAGCTTTAATATACCAGATGGTATCTGCATTTAAATATTGAATTTTATTTCTCTTATAATATTCAAGTTGTTAAAAATATTATATATGAACATGGAACATATAAATATATACACAATATGTATATTGTCGGTTGCTTTTATCGCACACAGTACTCAGCGAAAAATAAAATAACTCTAGCTCAAAAACCAAAGTTTGTGGTTTATTATTAAATTTAATCACGAGATCAGTATTTATTTTATGTCAAACTATGTCCTTGATTCATTATTTTTTCACGAGATAATCATTAATATTTTTATATATGCACAAAATATATGTGACATAATAATGATAACATTGCGTGACATATAGTAACTGAAAACCAATTCAATTTTATTTTATTAACACTGTTCACATTTCATTACTAAATTTATTTCTATAGAATTTTTTTTCAATAATACCGTTTTTAATATGGAGGTACATAAATGTAGATTATAATTTCATATTAATTATTCTAATGTATTATATACAACATTATAATATATATTTCTGTGTATATTTTTATTTATTAAAATATAAAAAATGAAAAAAACATTTCAATCTTTAAATTTATATAAAAATATATTTTTTAACAAAACGTCATTACTGCAAAATCAACATCACTTTTATAATATTTGTCTATATATATATATATACATATTAAAATTTACTTGCATAAAAAAATAAATTACAAATAAAATGTAAAAAAAAAAACCATTTTTAACCAATCTGATTAAATATTAAAAACCGAGTCATCGAATAGGTCACTGTAATAATGTGATTAATATTAAAAATATGAAACACAGAAATATAATATATTTTAAAAAGTAGAATATTATTATATGATATGAACGCACGGCGTTCAAAATAGGTATTTTTACTACACTATTGTCAATGATTGTTTAGATAAAAGAATGAGTAATTATCTTAGATCATATACATGTATATATGTATATAAGATTATACATTTAATGGTTATCTGTCAATTAATCTATATTAATATTATAATGAAATAAATAATTTGAAAATTTTGAAGTACTAATATAGGCAATAATTTACCGAGTACCGATGTCATAATTTGTATTATAAATAGTATTTATAATAGTATTAATTATAATCTGTGATTTCAAATTTAATTTTCAGTTTTTCAATCATAATATTAATATATTGTATTATAATACAAGTTTGGTTTCGCGTATGACAAGTTGCATTATGATAATTAAATGCTGCACACGAGCAATACCCATATTATTTTTAAATAGTTTTTGATAGCAAATTCTGAGTAGTGCAAAATTTAAACGGCATTCAATAAAAAAAACTATATTATATTTATAATTATAATATTAACGTTTATTTTCAGTAAATATGTCTACGCAAAATATATAAATAGCTTTTATTAGTGCAGCACTATAAATTAAAATTGCTTTATTTTAAAGATACACACATCAACATAACTAAATAAGTTACAACAAAAAATTTAGAAGAAATATCATAAAAAAAAATTTAAGCAAGTATTTGGAATAAAAAAATGTTTAAAAGTTATCAATTTGTATTTAAATAAATAATAAACTATTACGTTCATAAAATAAATAAAAGTATATATTGTTTCATTTTACTAAAAACTGGCATTAATAAAAAATAAGTATTTTATCAATAGTAAAAATATAGTTTTAAATTATTCAATAATGCATTACTAATATATTATACTTATACTGATATTATAATTTATAAGTATCTTGCATTAAATATATCATTTTCACACATTAAGTCTTCATATATTTTTTCAACAATTGTATATATTTTTACTTTATTATATTATTTTTATGTATTGTGTAATATATTAACTATTTATTCTTAAAAATTTAAGTATCTATTGTCAACTGTGTCTTTTTTTATGTATATCTTTTAAAATGAATAATAATATTTATATTAAATAACTATATTAACTATGACAAAATATAACTTTAACACGTCAAAACAATTTATATAATGCATAAATATATAATCGTATATTTCATATTGTTAAAATAGTCGCACATTTTCAATCAATAAATTTCTAGACTTTAAGTTAAGTATATATATTTTTTACTTTACAATATTATATAGACGTCAGAATGTTTTTATCTAAAATATAGTTTTATTTCAAAACAATATTTAAATAATTTTATAATACTTATAATTTATTTAAAATATCGGAATAAGATCTCATATTATCATAGAACAAGTTATCGTCAATAAATTGTAAAAATTACTAAAGTGTATTAGCAAAACGAGAATGAGGAAAATATAGCTGAAGCATATAATATTATATTGACAGTTTCGTGTAATTTTGACGTTCGATCACTTATTTTGTATTCAATTTTGCGAACCTTAATCAATTTATTAGTCCGTTGCAAATAATTATTATTTGTCACCCCAAACGTTTGTGCGTGGATAACGTTTTGAATTATTCATCGACCAAGCGCTGCATATATGTTATATTATAGCGAGAGACCAGTAGCCATCACGTATAACCCGTTGTCATTGCAGTTGACAAATCGACCTTGTAAAACGACGAGTTTATACGCTACTCAACAGTATCACAACCACATCTACTTAAATGACTAAAAACCGAAATAACGTAATAACCAAATGGGTTATAAAGTAGGTAAAATAAGGTTCCGCTTTGAACACAATATTAATAGCCAATAAATTGTTAGAAAAAAATCATAAATAGAAATAACGTCATTTACAACTACTTTATTAACCCTTTACGTCAATTAATTGTATATTTTACATTATTAGTTAATATTTTATGATTATTATCATTTTCATGGAATTCATAGGTCACAGTGTTTATAATAAAATACAGGGCGTACTAAGATACCAAACATTATGAAACGTCTACAATCTAGATGCCATTTAAAAGATCAAAAAAAGTATGAAAACTGCAATAAATGATATTATAACATTTTTCATAACTTTGTAAAATGTATACACGTTTACATTCTCAGAGATAACTGATAGATTAATTAAAAAAATCTTTTTAAAACTATCAAATATATAAATCCCTACTTCCAATCTTTGTGTAAAAATACCAACACTATATTATTGTAAACAGCTAAAAACTTATAATGTGAATTAAAAATCATTTATGAAGAGAAAGAAAAGTTTACAAACATTAAAGTCAATTTTAATGGTTACAGATAGAATGGATGAATTTTATTTTTTAAATATACACGTAATACATAAATACATGATGTTGGGCACATAATAAATTATAAAACTACTATGAAAAATGTCTTAAATAAAATATAATCTATTTTTTGTGTGAACAACAGCAGGTGTTCGAATGAATTGTGAATATAATCCTAAAGAATTTATTCTCCTTAACATTTAATAACTTTTCTTTGAAAACAAGTAATACAATCCAAACCAAATTCTAAAGGCATGAAAAGATATATTAAAATGAGTCCTATTGACAAAGTATTTTATAGATGTATAATATTATATTTTAAACTAAACATCGGTTGATGTCTATATAAATTCTTCAGATTAACTCAAGTGTCTACCTATTTTATTTAAATTATTATCTTTATAATATATATTATTCCTACTATTACATTATATTAATTCAAGAACAAAACTTGGTTTTTACTTTTCACACTGTTAGTTTTTCATTCATGAGGGTTATAAGAATTAAATTTTAAAAATGTAATAAAACTAAAATAATGTAATCATAAAATATTTTATGAAATTTTAATACTGTTTAAAGTTAAAACTTAAAAGTCATAAATTTGTTCCATTTTTAAGCAGGTTAAAAGTCATAGCAAAATCAAGAAAATAATGGTCAAACTTTTAATATATAAACTGTGTAGTTATGCAACACTGTCCATTGTACAAGTACTGTTTCGCAATAAAAATGCATCGTACGTGACATATTGTTCAAGTATCGTCGAAACAAATTTAATAAAACAAAATTTTTATGATAACATTCTTTGAGAAAATATAGCAGACGGTACATTAAATTGACAGAGGTCTTAAGAGCTTTATTATTGTTCGGGTGTGGCATCGAAAGGTGAATCTGTATTCACCGAGCTGATGCGAAACGTGGGACTAGAATCCTTAATTCTGCACACATCCATTACGAAGCTACACACTACTGCAGTTTATATTTATTTGTATCGTCTTTATTTCTTAGGCTTATTCAGAGTTTGGAGCGTGTGAGAAAGATACTGAGCTATACTAAAGTGTGCACTGAATGTATAAATACTATTGGAACACGAATGTTTTCTTGTCTTTATTTTCTTTCGTGGCTATACCTTTTTTTTTTTTGTTTTAGAGTTGGGTTCGGGGCAGAGATTTTCTGGATAAGATACTATTGGATGTGATTTTGAAATAAATCACTATCACCGTTATAAATTATACATTGAAAATGAAAACGTTTATATCTTTTATAAACTAATATGGAGAAAATAGGACAATCGATATACGTACCTAACAATCTTGTAACATAAATTATTTTCGATTCTATCTCTAGTTCCATACACACATAATTTCATTTTTTTATCATAAAAATAATTGTTGAAAACAGATTATTTGAATTAACGTGGAATTTCAAGTATAATAAACGATAAAATACAAATGTTTTGGTAATATGAATAGTTGTAGTCATTTTTTTAAATTTCTACGACCTTAAATGCATCTGTTTACACTACTAAAATATATCATGTCTATACAATATACATAAATGTACACGGAATAAATTAGATACATATATATATATATATGTATATTATATATTATTATATAATTTCGTTAATTCTTTGAAATTAAAAATAAACTAATATTTAAAAGTTCAATATTTCAACACGAAATAAACTAAATAACTATTAAAATTCTCTGTAAAGATGATTCACTATTTGTAGATCATATTTTTATATATATATATATATATATATATATATACTTAAGCTGTAAGTATTGTTGAAAAATGGCATTATGTTAAACGACATTTATCATGGAAATTTCGAGATTATCTTACCAACAAAAGTGCATTTACATGTAAAAAACTTTATGAAAAATCTTAAGAAAATTAGACTAAGAAAACAACAATGAAAAAACATCAAGACGTCATATTTTTCTCCTTATATGTACTATTATTTACTATTCTTTCAGAAAAATAAATATTTATGTATTTCGTTTTTATTTCTCTACATGCATATATATTTATTATTCAATCTAAATATACTTTATTAGCCAAATGAAGTGCTCGTCGAACTTTTTATATTTAACAAACACAATTTATTTCTTTTTACAACAAACTTTTTATCCTACATAGATAAATTAATTTAATAATATTCATAAAAAGTCTAGTCTTATTTAGAAATTTTTAACTATTAGAAAGCTTATACTTATATTAAAAAATGCACTTATTTTATGCTATTAAAACACATATTTATAAGCCCCTTAATGATTCACAACTACTAAAAACTAAAAAAAAAATAATAGTATTATATTATTTTTTTTTTTTAGAATCAATCACTAATCACTAATAAGCTTTAATAAAAGGAATTATAAAAAAAATGTGTTTGTTTCATAGTAATTGCATCATTCAAAAATTTAATTGAAATTGTATATGATAATAATTTTCCCATTTATATAATTTCTTATATACCTACATATATACAAAATAATAATGTATATATAAGTATACTATCATAATATATTAATATGATGTTCCATTCACTTATATTATATTATAATTTAAATTTAAAAAATTATATTCTTAAACTATTAGTATTAATTAGGGCTCAGATTTTAAAGCATAATAAATTAATAAGCAACTAAAAAAACATACGGTTGTTTCAAAAAGAAGCATATTTATTTAAAAAAAAAAAAGCAAAAATAATAAGCATGATCAAAAATTAACATGAAGTAGTTATGAAAATGAATGAAAAAATTTGAAAAATTAATTTAAATTAAAAAAAGAATTAATTACCGCATGTATTTCTCTATATTTGAAGTAGTAAAACTGGCTCTATAGTCTATATTGTCCGGCAGAATATTTTTATAAAAAACGTTTATAGAAAACGAACTCACTACATCCACTGAAGTGATCGGTGTATACTTCACACAAGAGATTTTAAATTACAACACTAAATCTTAAATTTTAAATTGGTCGATATCTATGTTATAAGCATACTGACGGTATAAGTAGTGCGGGCTATATTATGTAGATCGATAATCTATAGGTTTAATATAAACAAGCCGATAACAATAAAAAAATAATAATGCAATATCCCCGTTCTGGGTTTTTACATTTCTTATTAATTATTTTTAGATTCTAAACCAAGTAATGAATGTATTGATTTTACAATGATTTGTGTTTTTTTTTTTTTTGTTTATTTTTTTTTATTATTTTTGTGTGTGTACAGCATGCCTTGTGGAAATAATGCTTCAATTTAAAGCTTCAGAGGTGGTTTCCCAATGGCAATGTGAATATCTTTGGTGCATTATACAGGTAAAAAGTAAACATTTTCCAACAGTTTTCATAAAAAATCGAGAAAAACAAAAAACAAATTGACGGAAAAGCAGGAATTTTCACGCAAAACCAATTTTTGACTAAAATGATTTTTTATATGATTGTAACTCAAAAATTAATCACTGTCAATACTTGAAAATTTCACCATATGTTTATATTATTGTTATCTATACACGATTAAATTTTCAAAATATTTTGAATTTTTTGAACTATTGATAGACAACTGAAATTTTCGATTTTACTAAGAACTTTTTTTTGAAGTGTTAATAAAAAAAATTTTGGGCGCCCAAAAAAACTTGGAAATTTAATACTACGTTTCACATAAGTTGTTCTTATTGTAGTTAAAAGAAAAATTATAAATCGTTAGTCACAATTCTTTTTTAAAAGTATTTATAGTTCAAACTTAAAAAATATTTAAATATGTCAAAATCGCGAAAATTTATAAGTAATTTTGTAATTGAAAAATCATAAAATTGTTTGTGTTCATAATATCTAAAGTTGAAAAATTCAACAATAAGTTTTCCATAGGTTTTCCTTCAAATAGCTATAGAGAAAACTCGAAGTGTTATTATAGGAAAAAATGTTATGATTATTAGAATTTTAAATTTTTACGAAATTACGTAATGATAATGATTTATCCACAAACGATTTTAAATATTTGTTATTATTCAAAAAGTATAAGTTGTAGATATTTGAAAATTTCACCAGTTATTTAGATTGGCATTTTCTTTACACGATTTAATTTTCAATGTATCTAGCTTATTTTAATGCTATTTATAGGCATTTAAAATATTCGTTTTTGTTTAGTTTTATTTTTATAAACATCGATAATTTTTGACTGAGTCAAAATACTTGAAAATTTAATACAGAGTTCCTCATAAGTTAAGTCTTATAGTGATTCAAAAATTATAAGAATAAATAGATACAATTTTTTTTTTTAGAATTTTAAGTTCAAATAGTGACAAAAATTCGTCAAAATCATGAATATTTACAAATTATTTTGTAGGTTTAATTTATAAAAATATTTGTATAAGTAGTTAAGAGTTGAACATTTAATACAAGATTTTTCATAAATTTGGCTTACAATAATTATAAAATAACTAAAATTTTGATATATTCAGGCCATTAAAACATGAACCACCTTTTTCACAAACACTAAAAATTATATCCTAGGCTGACAAATCATCTCCGTTCAGAAACGTTTTTCGTATACAATGATACCTTTCATTGGATTCAAATTTAATACATCCATTAGTGGTGACCTACTATACAGCAGAACGTTATACTCACTTGACCACTCTTTTTTTTTTATTACAATAGCATAATGAACATATAAAAAATTCACAGCTGTAATAATTGAAAAAAAGCAATACAAAAGCAAAAGAAGCATTTACATAAAAAAAACAAAAATAAATTGGTTTATTTCAAATCGAATTGGCGTGAAACGAATTTATGTATAAAAATTAGATTTCTATCTCATATTATAAAAAAAAAAAGAAGCATATGCAATATGCTTTAAAATCCAAGCCCTAGTAATTATGATTAAAAAATGATCAATAGTACAAATTTGCTAAATTTAAAGTTTTATGATTTTTAACTATTAATTCTGAAAGCATATTAGGTTTGATCTGAATTGTTCCTTTATCTCTCAATGTTTTAAGGATAAAAAAGAACGATTTTTTGAGAAACATTTATCTATATTCAAATCACTTTTCTGTTAAATTATATTTTTTACGTATTAATAAAGTAAAATAGATTTCTGATATGAGTCGTAGCACAAATTCCTACTTCCCGTCAAATAATACCTATTATAATATTTTATAATGAATATTATATTGTAATTCCATTAAACGCCATCTAGATAACTCGTGACGATAATATACATTGTATTTTAAAAACTATATTCACCGCTAGATAACTCTGCTAAATCATACCTTGAATACTCAAATCTTTTTTAAATTAAATTAATACAATGAGTTCACTGTAGTTTAAATTTAGGTTGAACAGTAATTTATAAATAATTATATTATTAACAATCTTTCGTTGTTCAATAAGAACAATTACTATAATTAGTAGGTATTTTTTGTATGTATAACAGCTTACTTACACATCACTTTATACAGTTATTTGTCCAATTTACCTATGTCTAAAAGGGTAAATCATAATATATAATAGTGTGTTGATTTATTTACATTTCTAAAAGAACAGTATTAGATATGATTAAAATACCTATTACAGTTGGGCACTAATACATCTATACTAAATGTATTTTTATTAGAAAAAACCTTTAGATCCTTCAAAAAATAACTAACATAAAAATATAATATAAATCTATTTCAATACATTAGCATAAGTTAAAATCGATTGTATTATGAACAAAAATTAAAAATATATGTTCTCAGATAATATTTATAATTTATAAAAATAATTATTAAATAATTAAACTTTATTTAATAACATATTTTTAGAATAATTCGATAAGCACTCAAGTCCTAAATGTTTTTATAACTTAATATTAGATTATACGGATTTTATATTTTTAGAAAAATATTACATTAGTTTCATGAATATAAAAACAATTAATCAATTTAGTTTTTATAGAAATTCTAGAGGGTGATATCTTATAAAATTTTTAAAAGACGAACTTATGTATGAATGCAACCGACAAAAATACTTTTATTGAGAAAGGTTACATGATTAATGACTTGGTTGGTTGCTTGTAAATGTATTATAATGGTCTATATAGATCGCTAATGTGTCCAAAATGTGTGAAATAATTTAATGGTCTTAATTTTTTCAATATAAAAACATTTTATTAATTACTTTTATCATAAACGAATTATAATTAGAATGATTCTTTTGCAAATATAATAATTATTTTAGTCTTACAGAAAATAATAATCCTAAAATTAAAAGTTGTTTTAACTAAAATGCTACAGTGATTAATAATTTATTAATTTACACTATAATACCCAATAATTAATTCATGACTCATTACAAATTTATTGATATTATAATAATATTAATAATATTTTAAAAGATAAATAATTTGAGATTAGAACATATTAAAAATGTGACATAAATGTTAAAGCCTTTCAATTAAATGTATATAATATACTTAGTATTACATTTATGTGTTGTAATATCTGTTCCAATAGCGAATAAAAATGCAGGAATTGTGAATTCCTTTATTATAATATTATAATCAATTAATCGAACCTTGATTATTAATTTGTATTTGCATTAACGATTGGAATATTCTGAGTGCATAGTGTAGTCGTTGGGCTTTTAGGTCAAGCGCACATCAATTTTGCCGACACGACATTTAAGTTTCAACAATGAACGCTCTAGTTGTTAGAATATAAATTCAGTAAATTATAGTAGCGGTGCATATAAGGAAAATATACACATATACGTATATTTACATTAAATAAGCTTTAAACATTAAATTATAATTTATAGTACTACCCTTTATCGGCTTTATCACAATTTAGTCATTTAGCCATAGTACTATCCAACTTATGACTTAGGCAGTATAACTAAGATACAACCAGCCATCACGTCATTAGACCTCAGTACCTGTATGGAAGACTGAGCAATTAACAATTTAATAAATTAAGGTTAAATTAAAAGTTTAGTTACCAAACATTATTTATCTACTAACCTAGTTTTATATAATTAAACTTAATAAATAGGTAACGAGTTAATTTTTAATTGAGTCCTGATAAAGTTTATTAATAGGTAATTATTAAACCCCTGTAATAGTAAATTCGTCACTAATTAATTAATTTGTATTTATATACTTTTACTTAGCTAATCAAAAAAAAATCATTGGGTTCATTTTTTATAATTTTACCCTGATTAAAACTATTTATCAAATTATTCTGTGGCATTGCTTATTTTTTTGTAAAAAATAAGTAATAACTTATCGTGAACTCGAGATTTAAACTAAAATGTGCTATTACAAAATATTAAATTTCATCGAACTATTCGAACTTCAAACTATTATTATAGTATTTTCTTTCGTGATAAATTCCATATATGACCCATATCTAAAGATTAACAAGGTTTTTCTGAGTTAGTCTTGTAATTCGGGTTAATTTAAAAAAAAAAATGAACGTGAAAAACGTTTATATAAGAATTTTCAATTAGAGGTCAAAAAGATTCTACAGATAGAACCTTTTGGTTGTGAATATATTTTTTGTAGAAAAAATTCCTTTGAAATATTTTATTCTAAAGTAAATATTGTATAATGTTCCCTGGAAAAATAATTTGGTTAAACAAAAGAGAATGTGACGTGAAATTAAAACCAAAATAATATTATAATGGTGCTATTACTTATAGAATTTTTAGTCTCGTTTAAAAATATACAATAATGGCTGATATTACACTATCACATTGTATGGTTAAAATAATGAATATATATCTATATTTATATACTATGTATAAAGATAGCACTTTTTATTATCACTAATTTATTTCATTAAATAGATAAAACCTATTGGTTTAAACACTGTAAATCAGAGGCTTCAAACATTTTTTTCGAGGGCCATAAAAAAATTAAAAGCTCTTGGTTAACCAAAATTACATAAGCCCATATTATAATATTTAATCGTAACATCTATTTTAAATTGTGAGACAGATAATAAATACCTGGCACATGCAACATACAATAGATACATGAAGTGATGATTAGGATCGCATGCAATAACCATTTGTGATATTTTATATTATGTTTTTAATTTTATTGTTGTCATTCGGAGAGCTGGAGAAGACTTGTTTATGTGCTAGATGTGACCCGCTATATAGTTAAGAGTCTCTCTCGTCTCTGTTATTGACTAAAGTTTTGTTCAAAAGGTTCTAGTTAGATTATTATTCAATAATAGGCTAGTAAATTGTGTTAATTTAAAACCTTTAGTTCTAGATACTTCCTTAATACATCAAAATTATGTTTGTTAGTGGACTCGAATTATACATATAACAATGATAATTAAATCAGTATAATATATATAAAATATTCAATTTAACACCTTTGATCCAATACTCAAGTTATATAAAGAGTAATAGGTAGATCAGCGTTTCCAAATTTTTTTTTCTACGGAACCCTAATTGATTATTTTTTTCCAAGCAGAATTTTAGTTTGATAACAGAAAATTATTGCCGTGTAGTATTTATATTGTTATATAAGATTTAAAAAAGAAAGAAAAAATATAAAAAAAAAAAAACAGTTATTTTATGCATTATATTTATTGTGCAAAGAAATACAATGTAACTAAGTTCCTGTTTTTATCAATTTAATGAGAAGAATGACATTTATGTGCATCTAGCCATTTAACCTATAAGTCAGCGTGCAAACCTATAATCTAACCACGCCACCGTTGGTTGTGATTCTTTTCTACGAAAGTTTTATTTAATTTTTTTGGACGATTTTTTTTTTATTCCGCGGACCACCATTCGGGAAACGCTGACTGCTGAGGTAAATAATACAAGGGAAAAAATGTACGTAAATCATTATTAATCTAATATTCTAATGTATTAAGTTGGTACTATATCAGAATTCCGAAACCGATTTTTGTAAATAATTTCTTACTTAATGGTGTCAAAAACTCAAAACTAAATATTTATAATAAACGATTTACATAATATTTTATCACAGGTGTTAAATTAAAAATTGAAAACACTCATCTTTGCACATCCTCCTTATATAATCGACCTAATATTGTTTTTCGAACAGAGTATAAGATATTACAGAATATAACATAAATTATTAAAAAATTTTATAATTTTTGCATTCATAAAAAGGAAATACTACAACGGAAGTGGTCGAATAGCGAATAGTCGTCTGTCGCGCAATGATTATAATATTATTTCGAAAGAATAACCATCGTCACGCGTAGGCGTAACATTTTTTTATGTTATCCATTATACTCCTGTACCTTCGAAGTATAATATGTTCTTAAAAAAGCTACAACATAATAAAATAATGTATCGGTGTAACATATAGCAATAGTTTTTTAGTGTTTTTTAATAACTCAACTTATAATTTATAACAACATAGGTATATAATATAATTATATTGTCTGCATCATCGACACTATAGTTGCATACTCAGAGAGAGATAGTATAGAATAGTTATATAAATTCTCCTGTGTATTTTTTTTTTTTTTTTTTAATGACTTATATTTTTTATATTAAACTTATTATAACGTACCTACTAGTTAATAGGTACCTCCTTCCATCGTCAAATCAAAATCGTAAATAATACGTATTTGCAGCCACTTTTCTACACTAACGTTCCACACAATTTAATAGTATTTGCTCATCACAAGAGCTGTATAATAATATTATTAAGTGAATTATAATAGTAAACCAGGAACGATTAGGATTTTACATTACTAAACAATATGATCTCGAAAGTAAAACACACTTCGAACGATTTATACACGTTAGGCAATTATTTAAAACAAACATGGGCATATTTCAGAAACCTATAAAAATGCAAAATAGGCACAAATATTATTTTTTTCATTTTGATGTGGGATTTACATCAAATGCCAAAGTTTAAATGTTACATACCTACTAATATACTCTGAAGACAAAATTTAAATTTTCATAAAATACTAAGACTTATAATTTATAATATATTCTCTCAATATACCTATTATTATATTATAGTACGTTCGTAACACCACAAGAAGAAATTATTTTAGACCGTAAAAATCATAATGTATAATAATATCGTTCAACAGTCGACGTTAACAGAAACGTATAGTATACGATGTCCAGGTGACTGCTGAATATTTTGTTGTTTTTTCTTCGCCGTGAATTATCCACCTGCTGCAAACGCGACAATATTATTTTCGATTTTTACGATCGGGCGTGGGTGTGCTCAAACCGGAAACGTCATCGATTTAATCGAAGATTTTTCGAGAACAGCAGGCTCTCCGGTGAACTTCAAAACCATAACGGGAGAACACTCATGTCATTGGCGGAAGTTATACAGGTACACGCAGTATATCATACGACAGAGATCGGTGTAATAGGTATTAGGTACATGCGTTCGCTCGTGACATTGAAAATACGCACCATCGTGGTCGTCGTGCATGGACGAAAAGAAAACAAAACGCGTGCCGCGTGCGTTTGTTTATAAAAACGAGTATTCAGTATACAGAGTGATTCGCCAAACGTGTTCATCCTTTTTTATTTATTTAATAATCGATAAATTCATTCAAGTGGATAGTTTATTTAAACGTGTTGATGTACCTGATTCAAAATGTTAACGATTTGTTTCTTAATTATTAAAATTGTTATACTACGGACAGTGGTATCTAAAAATGGTAATGTTAATAGATTAATTCTGTTAACAAAAATTTTCAAATCATTTCATGACCCTCCCCCAGATCTTTCAATTCCATCATCACCATGAATCTTTTAGCCTTAATGCACAAAATTAAATAGCTAAAAAACTATTCGTTTGAATTTCAATACGTCAACATTTCCAAAAAAATAATCTGCTAAATAATTTAGGTACAGAACAAGATGGTGGTTCTCATTCTAAAAACAGAAGGTCTTACGTTCCTTAACTAGTACTACACATAATAAATATTTGAATACAGTGTCTTTGGATGTATTATTTATAAAATTCCAAAAATCAGATTTCAAACAACTGCAGCGACATAATAAATATTATTGAAGAAAGGAAAATGGAGAGAAGGGTTAAGCGTCCTAAGTGAACCACTCTGTATAAGAATATTGTGATAGAGAGGTAGAGTAAAACACGGATTACGTCGCATATTCCGAGAGGTACTATAGGTAGGTATACACTGTATTTCGAGTGGGGCCTCTCGCCTGGCGCTGCACGAGAGTATCGGCGCGTTTAAGGCATAATTGAGCCGGTCCACGTTTGGGAACCTGTCGAATCGCCTCCTGTACAGACCGTGTGTGGGTACAGCACATAATATGTGTAATTGTGTAATGCCTATGTGTGCGTATGTTATACCACATTACTATATGTATATATATTATTATCATTACAACTATATAATTAGTGGTAATGGTAGCAGTAGTAGTAGTACAGTATTATATATAGTAATAGTTTAAGTCACCGAGCGACGGCCGAAGCCTCTTCCTCCGTCGTCCGATATGGATCGGTCCATAGTTGGCGGTCCCAATGTCAATATTATTCAGTGTCGAAAACCGACATCGGCGACGGACGGGGTCAAGACCGACCAAAACGCGGTCGCCGCCAGCCACCGTAATAGTATCTTCGCCGGTCGGGCGCGCGGAGTAGTCCCCGACCGATCTGCACGAACAGGGAAACGTATAATAGTATAATATTTTAATGTAATATCTCATACTCGAGCGTATGTATATTATTATGTTATGGTTTTAATAATATGATAATATCCTGCACACTCATTGCTTCCTCGTAACAATGACGAGGAATAAAAATGTTCATATATTATATATTATTATAATAATATACCATCATATACATATATATATACCTTCATATGTAGTGCGGTCTCTGTCCGTTCGTATTAAGTTTTTCTATTGTATCTTCCAAAAAAAAAAAATAATAATAATAAATAAATAATATTATATTATATTGTGTACATACTATGCATAGTACATACCTACTATACATACATATATATGAAATAATAGCTCGAGTATAAGTACACGCACGTGGAAGAGACGCTATGCCGACAACGAATCGCCAAAGGGCATATACATAATACATTTCTAAGAATTGCTAGCACATAATATAATATAAATGTGTAATAATGTTTCGCAAAAACGAATTCCGCCATTTTAATTTTAAATGCTCTTTTTTATTATTGATATTTCCACGTCACATATTTCAAAATTGCTGCCGTGTTTATATTTTATGAACCGAGGATGAACGGTACAAGATAGTTGTGTTTTTAAATTAACTTTAAAAATGGCTTATATATTTTGTATTTATAGGTTTTAATGACTTGTATAGTTTTCTATATTTTTTTATTATAATGACCACATTATAAGAGACAATGAAACGATAAAACATTTTTGGCTCAAAGTATTTATTTTTTTTTTTTTTTTGCCAAAACATATCCATTACGTTTCCATGGGTCATTCATGTGGCAATATTATTATTATTAATTTATTACCATAATTGATTTGTATTAAGTACCTAAAAAATAAAAATTAATGTTTACTGTAAAAGTAAAATAGCAATAAACCCGTGACGTTTCAGTAAATTGGCGGTTTGCATATGTCAGATACGTAATATATTTTATAGTATTTTGTTACCAAAGTAGGTACTACACACTAAAGCTAGCCATAGGTACCAATAGGTATTATATGAATAAATGATAGCTTAGAGCTGTTAACCTAATCCAACCTTTTGTTGTTGATAAATTTAGATAAATTTGTATATTTCGCGTCATGAAAATATTATATTACATACCAGTAATTCTGCATGCATACAATATTTAAGTATTATTTATAAAGTAAAAGGTGAAAATAATTTTTTCCTGTTTTGTTTTTAATAAGATAGGGACAACAACAGTCAACAATACACATTCAGCCTGAGGCAACCTCGAATTGTATACACATCATCATTCCCTTGTAAATCGATACCAACTTTGAACATATTCTTGACATTATCAGAAATATCTAACAAAAAATAAAATACGATATTATATATTTATATGAAATTGTTAGACTTTCTAAAATGGTTTTTAAACGTAATTTTAATTGTTTTTGTTATCAGTTAAATAGTACAATATTTCCAAATAAAACTTTCCATATTTATTGCCAAAGGCTGATGAACATAATACTAATATATTACGTGTGCTTATTGTAATTAAATATAAAATTAAATACAACGGCTCGCGTGATATTGAAACAAAACTTTTAGTTCAATAAATTATTAGCAAATACAAAAAAGTATATTAAATATCTCACCAAATATTTACTAAAATTACAAGTGAAAGGAGATTATTTTGTTCTGTCTTTTAATGATTAATTAGTAATTATTAATATACTAATACAGCAGTAGAAAGGTAATAAATCATAAAAGTTAATTTTACATACAGAAAATCAATTTATTGTATTTTGACACATTTACATTTTTAGCAGAATAGATGACACTTATGAATAACCTTATGATATTTTTATCCCATTCAATATAAAACCATCATGTTCATTAAACAGACGTCACCATTAATTTTCATCAGAATGAAACAGAAAAAATATAATTAGGTACCTAAAGGCTATTGATATATTCACACGAAATCAATTTTAAAATATGAAACATAATAATTCGTAATCCTTTTATTATTATTTTAATGACGTACAAAGTATTATATTATATTAAAGTTGTACGTAAAATATACCATACGAAATAATACAGTCACGCACACTTCTATAGGAACCCAACTAAAATATTTAAAGTTTTAACTATTTATACAAATTCAATAAAAAAAAAAAAAATAATAAAAAACGTGAAATGCTTCGATATTATAATATTCAATATACAATAAGCATATTGTTATAATTATAGCACGCGCGTCTATACATATACAGTTCACTCACCTCGTTTAGCACAAAAAGACACAAATGTGGCATTATAAATAAATATTCCTCAATTATCTTTCAGCTCATAGGATATTGTTATTACGATTATTACGAGGAACTGCTATCAAAATCGTTTTATTGGTCCGTCGCGAAGCCATTGTTATCTGATGAATATCGTGTGTTTAATGAAATGCATAATCAAATTTAATGGTTTTCGGATATAATCGTTATACCCATTGTTTTTATCGTATTCTAATTTCGCACGCATTTCTTATTTGTTTGACTAGACGCAAGAGTCACGATTCAGTGTCTTAAATTTTGAACGACCGTTTTCAATGGACCATTGTATTCCGTACAATATACATTTTACGGGTATATATATATATATATACACATGAACTTATTTAAGAACAAACGCAAGTGCCGAGCATTTTATAAGGTTGAAATAATAAAAAAAAAGTATAATGTCGTTGCACAGATAAACTTGTTTACTATTCGCCACCGAGGAAACATTACTTAAGAATTACATCTTATCTATATAGAGTACTTCGAAGTACGAATAAAATCTAAACCCTTAAAATAGTTTTTTTTTTTTTATACATATACATAGAACAAATGCAATATCATCATTATATCAAATCAATTTATTTCAATTTAACGTAAGCATCAACTACCTGTTTTCTTATATACAATTCAATTTATTTGTAGCAATTTCAATAATTAAAAAATCTTAAAAAGAACACGCTGAATAAAATTATTATTGTAAAACTAATAAATTTCTCTATAATCTATACGCCTTAGTATAGAGACATTTAAGCTTACGAAAAGTATTCTAACACAGATATTTGCGTGAATTCGCCATGAATATTGTCCAACACCATATTTTATGAAAATATCTACTTTAATTTTTAACTTGTCAACAATTAAGTCTACACCAAAAGCTATTTTTCAATATTTTCACTGATATTTACTATTTTTGAGTTTTAAGAAAAAACTATCGATAACCGTCAAAATGTTTGATGGAATAAGTATAACTTGCAAACAAGCATATTTTTTAACAAAATTCTACTTAAAATTACTTTTCCTGTGAAATTACGTATTATTCTTTTCAAATTTAATATCAAAATATTGCACCTTTTACTCGTGTTGACATATGCAAATCAGTAGATAAGTACATCTCTTGAATCATGTTCAACTCCTTTTAAAATTTGTATGTTGTTAAAAAATATGAATTATTAAAATTGACTTAAATTATTTTGGTTAGTTTTTGTATTATTTTATTGTTTAATTTTAAATGAGCAAAGATAATTTTTTTGTATAGTGTTTGTTATACTTTATAGATGTTTTAAAAATAAACTAATTTTGACGAAAAAAATTATATTATTATTTTTTTGATTACTACAACTATTTTCGTACTTATAATTAGTTTATTTATAAATACGTTAGAATAATTTTTTTAATTTAAAAATATATACATAATTTTTTTCGTCAAAATTAAAAACAACAACCTGAACAATTCTACTTATATACCACATATCAAATAATATATTTAGGGCTTGTCAGGTATAAAAATTACTAATTAGAAAATTACCTGAACACCATTACCAAAATCAAATACGTATCATAAATTGACAATATTATTATATTATAATAACACATAAACAAATGATCGATATGTTTACTTTAATGTCAAATGTATAAGACCTCGGTATACGTAACTTTGAGATACATACAATTCAAGGTGATTGTCAAATATATTTTCTTGAGAGCAAATCATCTCTGTACGCCCTTTAAGCATCCGCTGCAGTTATTTTTAATATTATTTTATTTACTTTTATACATTTATATATATTATTTATTTTTTTTAAGCGCACGTTGCTACTTTTGTGGTTGGCCAAGACATTCCTTATAAAGTTATGTTGGCGAAAAAACGCACATTTGCCGTCCCACGTCCTAAAATGGATACAAAATCTTATACATTTATTCTAAATCAAGGCTCTCGACGTTCCTGTAATGTAATTTTTTATTAATTTTTTTTATCCTATTATTGAGTATCAAGGACGAACGGTCGGTACAATGATAGTGTTGACGGAAGTACATAGAAGAAAACTGGGAAATTGATGCATCATATGCGTAAGCTTGAATCGTTTTAATTCTATTATCTTGTGGGAAAAAAAATAAGATTTTTTTTTTTATTAAAAAAAACAATTTGTAAATATTTGACTGCAACATTACAAAAAGTTAAAAAACTTCCTAAAAAAACAATATATGCATAATATTTCGATATTTATTTATACATATTCACAAAACAAAAATTACACAGAATACAAATGTAAATTACAAACTTAAATGAAAAAAATTACTGCGAACATTGAATTAAATATGTATTTTTTTTCATTCTTATTACATTAATGTAAATATTTACAAACTTTGATGTTGTTATTATATTTTTAGTTTGTTTATAATCTTTTTAAATGTATTAATGTTATTTTAGTTTTCAACAATTCAACGATTACAAATTACAATAAATTGTTATTTATTTAATTCAATACATTATATTTTACTTGTATAATAAATTATGTCGGTTCAAAGGAATGAATGACATTTTAATACCAGTATAATACCATAGAACCAATGTAATAACTATTAATAACTAATTACTAATTAGTAATTAGTAATATACAATTTACCAATGTTATATCACAATTTAAACAATGTAAATTTAGAATGTGTAAGACATAATTTTATTTATTTTACATGTGAATTTTATTATTCAAATCTAATATCACTATTTCTAAAAAAAAATACTTATCTAAGAACATGTTATTACACTATATTATTGAAAACATTATTTTACCATCATTTTTTATTTTTATTTTTTGTTTTGTATCCAAGTTGATATTTTATATCGGGAAAATCGGATTTGTAAAAATAGGTATATTGCGATTGCGAAATTAAATTTATAAATGATAACATATAAATATAATAAACTTATATAAAAAATGTTTTATTTTAAACTAAAAAAAATGTTAACATTAATACATTTTAAAAATGTATTATCTTAAATTCCTAATCCACTCGTAAAAGTAATTAATACATAATTAAAAATATGATATATTCCTAATATGTAGACTACCCTGAAATTAAAAAAAAATCAAGTTTCTAATTCTAATATTTTGCG
Source organism: Aphis gossypii (assembly GCF_020184175.1). Taxonomy (NCBI): domain Eukaryota; kingdom Metazoa; phylum Arthropoda; class Insecta; order Hemiptera; family Aphididae; genus Aphis; species Aphis gossypii. The sequence continues at coordinate 53,264,528 of NC_065532.1, forward strand.
TGTTTTTTACAGCATTCTTAAACACTGCAGACATATACGTCAAAAATATGTGTTCTTGATTGTATTTTTATGACAGGAAAATAATAACTAGGAATTTGTAGAACTAATATCTATAATTTAAGAACCTGGCAAAGTATTAGAAATCTTTACCTAATATGGTCAAACTTTCAAAACCCCTGTCAATTAAAAAAATAACACTCAACATAATTATGACAAATATAGTATATTCTTATACATATATTATTAAATAATAAAATACTACACACAAAATTGACATAATTATGTCATTTTACGTTTAAAATATGTTGTTCAATAAATAAAGATTATTTCTAAGTACCGAGTACATTTATTACAAAAAAATGAACCAAACAATAGTTTAAATTAATAAATATATATATATATATACATCATACCTAATATATAGGTACAGACTTGAGTTTATTAATTTATTAACATTATCAAAAGTCGTTTAAAGAATTTAAATAATTTTATAATTTTATATTTTCATCAAATTTTCTATTACATGGCCTTTTTTCAGTATCGTGTGATTCAATTAATACAAATATGCGATTCTTATGAATTCATTATATTGTATATAATGTTTTGTTTAAATAATTTATGTAGGTACCCATACAATTATGATTTATAGGGGGTTCAGTGTTTTACAGCACAATAGGTATGCCAATTAAAATTTACAGAATTTTAAGCTAAAGTACCGTGAGAATTATCAACACAATACACAAAAAATACAATGAACTTAATAATTCCTTTTGTAGAAATAAAATCTAAGTTATTAATAACAAAAATAACTGTTGTTATTAATTTTTATAAAAATGAATGATGTATCCAAATCAAGTTTAATAAATATTTTCAGTTTAACTGTTAGTACACTCATAAATATTAGCGTATAATTAACTATGATATAAGTAATTTTACAATGACATAGATGACTATATGAAAGAACACTAATGAACGAATGAATAATTATATGCATAACTACACCGGGAGAAAAATTAATAATTATTATTTATATAAGTCCATAATTCATATAGAATGAAAAATTAGGAAAAGATGAAAAAAAACTAACAAAATGAAATAATTACAGAAACATTTCATATTCCAAATGGCATGTTTCTATTCAAAAGAATAGGAACTAGAAGTTACTATGTTAGTAGTAAATTATATCAAAAAATCTATTTTTTGTATACACTCAACGAGTCAACAAGGAAGTAATTCCATCGTATTTCAATCCTCAACGAAGTGATGAACCTATTGACTTTATTATGTTTGTACTTATTACTGGGAAAATGCTTTGATCTTCAGTTTAAAGAATGATTTATGGTTAAAAATTAGATTAAGTCAATTCTTTAGAGTGAAAAGTAATGTATTCCAAGTACTTACTAAAATAATCGAAAAAATTAAAAATATTTTTTTCTTAAAAACTATTGCAATTTTTACACCTTAAACTTGAAAATTGAATATAAGAATTCATGATAACATGTTCATGCGAAAATTTAAAAATATCAAAAATGCACAGTCACAATATTTTTTATATGTCTTTCACTCTTTCTAATTTCTTTCAAGCTTAACAAATTTTATAAAATGAGCTAATTATTTAATTTGTTAAGCACTTTAGTACCCAATGATATAAACTTTTCAAAAATATGAGACAATATATCTATAATATTTTAGGCAAAAATTAGTTCAACTCGTCTTAATAATAATAAAAAAATAAATTATAAAATATCTTTATAGCATTAGAGGCTGACATGACACATCGTATTTGCTCAAAATGGTTTTTCTTACGCAATGATTTATTATTAAATTAAAGTTTAACACTTACATTACAATATGACCTAAGGTAGATTTAGGTATTCAATGATGAGGTACCTGCTCGACTTCACTAGTTACTATTGCATAATATACTGCAGTATAGTGAATTCCTCGGTTTTTGTTTTATCTTGTAACGAGTAACTTAATTTAGTAACCTTTTATAAGTATAACCTACCCAACGCGATGTACATTCTCTCATAGGTGAGTCGGAAAGTGGGTGAAAAATGAAAATGCACCTACTTAGATTTTTCAGTGCTTACGGCGTTATTAAAGTATATAATAGGTACGATTTTATTTTGTCACAGAAGACAGAAGCACTCAACCATTAATATTCCAAAACCCACAGCACTTTTAATATATATTACACCTATATTTATAGTTATAACTTAAAATGTATAAGAAAATAATATCAATGACATAACGTAAATTAAATTAAATAAATTAATGGTACAACATGTATGAAAATATTTTATAAAATATAAAACCGATTACTCTGCTGGTAAACTAATTAATTTAAGGTACACCGCTGTACTCGCATTGTTCGTCTTACTAACGTATATCATATCAAAATGCACTTTCAGCAGTTCAAATGTTGTGTTGCCAGATAAGTTTTAGAGTGAATTTATCTAGTATTCAACTTAAGGTAAGAACATTCACTGTGTTCTTTCATCGTTGAGTTTTTATGATATTTTAATTTTTAAGCAAGTTAAAGGTGTGTCAGAATAGTAAAAATTAAAAATTCTCATAACTCACTCATGAAAACCTAAATATGGCAAAAAAAAAACAAACAAAATAATATAAATAACAGTCTTTACTTTTAAATTTGAAAATAAATCTATTTACTACAATATGTATTAGATCTAATAACTTAATAATAAAACTATTGAATGCAAATTTGTTATAATGTTCGTATGCAAAATAGAGAAAATATTGTGGGTGTTCTTAAGGTTTAATCAGTGATCACTATATAGACTAAAATAACAGATTAGCTAACAGATTTCATACAAAAATATGAAATAGACGAAAATTATTATCTAAACAATATTAAGCGATATTTTTGTGTACAAAAATATATATCTATATATTATTATATTATGCTGTCTACATTCTACCTGATAAAATAAATACTCATCAAATCATTTTTTTCGACGATTTTCTTATGTCATTGAAAATTTTAAATAACTAATATACCTACACAAAATTAAAAATTCACACGCACGTTTGATTACATAGCAGATATTTTATTCGTATCGAACTGGCACGAAAAAGTAAAAAATCTCACAACAGAACACACGGCAAAACCACCTATCGTTGCTTATTTATTTCTATGCATGATGTCTAATTATGTATTATATTATATAAATTATAATAACTACCTATATTTAGTATCTCCATTTACGAAAACGTACGAAGCCAAGAAATTAGTTTTTATGATTAATAAATAATATTGCATGGAAACATAAATATCTACCGACTACCATACTACTATGTACATATTATAATATGCTATATAACTCATAAAGTCATTAAGTATTAAGCTCAATTATGGAGAAAAAATGTGGTACATTTGAGAGAAATTTTAATGTTCATACATTATTTTAGAAAGCTTATTTCAAAAATCAGTATTTTTAGACTTAGAATATATTAAGACCATCTGATCATATTATCAAGTAGGTACCGGAAAAAATCGACATCCGCGATCAAAGGGAGTCATCCGGTGCACTCATCTTTGTCCTTTTATACTCTCCACCAATAACGTCGTTTGCGCACGGAAAATATGAACGGTTATTATAGACGTGAAGACATTCTAAAACGATTCGCAACCATTGATTTTTTTAATTTTTTTATTTTGACCACATACGTATCATAGATACACATCAAACGTCCACTAGCACATATTAAATTACTAATCTCAAGCGATTTACATCGCGGGGTGTTAGCGGCTTTAGAGTCGGAGGAATCTGTTGTGGCTGAATCGGTTTTGAAGCAAAATAATCGTGTCTCATAAATTATTAAAAACTCGTTATCATAGACAATAGTATTATTATACGTACCTATAATAGCTATGGATCGGACACTACTATACAATATTAATATTCTGCGCGCGCTATTTTTTTTTTTTTTTTGTGGAAGGGAAAAGAGAGATAAACGTAGTTTACTGTAATAATGTACATAATATAATATATTTATATACGTTGCATACGTCTTTCTCTTCCTCGCACGATATGACGTATGTAATTGCATAATATTTATTATTTATACAACAATCGTTATACACCCGCATAGTATCCGTATTATGATAACCTCAAATGACCAATCCGTTCACTTTATTTAAAAAAACCTTTAATGTAAATACAAAAAAAAAATAAGTAGGTAAGTGGGTACCACTTTGGCTCTGCTGTAGTACATTAGATATCGAATGGGTCACTATTATAGGTGTGTTAAAATTGAATATTATAATAATAATATATTATAAATGTAGGTTTACAAAAAAATGAATTTAAGCGGAAATGGTCTATCAGCCTATATCGCCAAGTGATATGTTTTTTGATATTGCTATTTAAGTCAATTATTTTACTGTTAGTATTATAGTAGGTTAATATTTTTTTTTCCGAAAATATTACATGCATTTTATTATTAGTATTTAATTATTATTATAACATATATTTGTACCTACCATATTATATCAACCCAAATAACACAAAATATTATAACATATTTCTGTAAATACTGTAAAATAGTACAAATACGTTCATAGTATCTACTATCTATAAATAAATAACATTTTAAAATAAGTCAAAAATTTTATTGCATATATTATTAAAATTCATAATAATATTATCTACCTATATAAAATACATAAAAGTTTAAGTTCTCGTGAATAATGTTTTTAAATTATAACAAAATAATAATTAACATACTATTTATCGTTTCAATAAGTAATTTTGTTCAAATTAGAACTTAAATTTTTTATAAAAAATAATTGTTTTTATAGATTTTTCAGATTTTATAGTGCCACTATGAACTAATTAGGTACGAAAAATCTTGTATTACATTTTAAAAACTTAAAAAAAGAAACATTTTATAAATTTCAAACAACAAAATAGTTTGCAATTTTTACGATTTTGACAAATTTTATTAAAATTCCAACTTCAAATGCATAAAAACAATTGTGCTTATTTTAAATACTTTTAAACAGATACACGAATATCTTATAATAAATTTTCAAGAATTTTGACCCAGCAAATAACTTTTATATTATATATATTACTTATCAACATATAAAGAAAAAAATGTATTTCTCATGCTTCATGTAATTTGAAAATTTGATCATAATATAATGAAAATAATAATAATAATACAAATTTGATGAAAATTTCAAATATTTATATTATTATAGTTTATTTTTTATAAATTTCTAGTTTCTATGGTTATTCATTTTTGGGTAACATCAAAAAACAAAATTAATTTTGTTAAAAATTTAATTTGCGTAAAATTTCCCGTTTAATTTGTTTTTGCCGATTATAAAAATAAGTATTGAAAATTTTTAAGGTTAACCTCTCTAATTTATAGACAAGATCCAATTTTAAATAATTTTAAAAGCACTGATATTTTTGAAAATTGAAAATTTTTAATAACTTATTGTGTACTCATTCACAAAAAAAAACACGTCATTGTAAAATCAATATATCCATCATCTATCTTCTCAGAATCTAAAATAGAAATTTTTATGGGCAGTTAAAATATTAACATAGTGATATATGTAAACCGAACTATATTTTTAAAGTAAAATTAAACGAAAGATAAAGAATAATTAAACAAGACAAATAGCAAAAACAATACATTCAGACAGTCATATTATTAAATCATAATACTATAATATAAGAAATATAATTTACCTGCATAGTGCATACATTGCAATAATAGTTAATAAGAAATTTTAAATTTTGCTAATATAATATCTTTTCTACATTTTCAATCTAAATATTATGTTATTTCGGATTTTCTCATTTAATAATATAATACTTTGTAAATAATTGAAATCGAAGTTCAACTAACATTTAAAATGAATCCAAAAACATTAATTTAAAATATGGAGATACCCTAATAATAAAATAATGCTTATATTTAAGTAGGTATATAGTATAGAAAATTCGACATAAATTAAAACAGACTGGCTCTATTGTTCAATGTATATTTTTAATTGAATAAAATGTAATAACTATAGGTTAATAACCTCTGTTTTCTGTAGTTGAAACTAAAAAATTTAATTAAATATGAGTCTCATTTTATATTTCTATACTTCTTCTTATGCTTCAATTATTCAAGTAAAAATAAGTTACACAAGTATACAATAATTATTTTGTACCTATTCAAAATAAATAAATTTAAAATATTTTTCAACATTTTTATTTTATAGTCGATTTAATTTTTTTTTTTAACTTTATAGTTCATACCAAGGTATATTGAATAGTAAAGGTCGCTAATACATTTTTGTCACAATCCTTAAATAAATAGTAATCTCATAAGGTACAGTATTAAAATGTCGAAGTTAAAAATTAAAAAAATTCTTATAATAGTTATAACTTAACTCTATTGTAAAAAATTATATAATATTATTTAACCAATCTTTCTACATTCTAATTTGTAATAAACCTACCTATAACTCAAATATTACGTAATTAATCAAAACCAAAATCGTTCAATTCACCATCATTTCTACATTACCATAATATTATTATATTATTAAACTTATAGACTATAGTGAAATGTTGCTTTTATAATAAACCAACGTATTACATTGTTATTATACTAATTATTAGAGCTCAGATTTTAAAGCATAATAACTAATAAGCAACTAAAAAAAGCACTCGATTGTTTTAAAAAAGGAGTATATTTATTTTTTAAAAAGTCAAAATAAAACATGACTAAAATTAACCTAAAATTAACCAGTTAAAAAAATTAATAAAACAAATTTGAAAATTGTATTCAAATAAAAAAAAAATTGATTACCAAGTATTTCTCTAGATTTGCAGTAATGAAACTAACACTATATTGTCCGACATAATATTTTTTTAAATAGAAAACGACTCTTTACATCCACTGAATTGATCGGTGCACACTAATTTATAAAAGAGGTTTCAAATTACAACACTAAATCTTAAATTTTGAAATGGTCGATGTCGATGTTATAGGCATACTGACCGTTTAGATACTGCTTGCTATAATATGCAGATTTAATAACCTATACGTTATTAATACATTTGATAAACAAGCCGATAACTAAAACAATAACAATTCAATACCTGAAACGTATTCTGGGTTTTTACGTTTTTTATTAATTCGATTTTTTATTATTACTTTAGTAGCATAATAAACATATTATAAAAATTCGATTTCTATCTCATATATATCAACAATATTAATGAACAATTTAATTCTCACAACTATTAAACTTAATTAAAGCATAATATATATTATAATATTTTTAAATTACTTGTTTTTTATACTTCGTACAATAGTATTATATTAAGTACATTAATACACAGTGCACAGTGATACAGCTATGTCACTATAATATCCTCCAATGGCTTTAATTCTAGAAAATAATTGGTGACCGATTAGTTTAATTTAAGTATATTATAAATATATTTATAAGGAAACGTACAACCAGCAGATTAAAATTTTTTTTTTAAATTAAACTTTAAACAAAATATCCTACCAGCCCATTCAGTTTAGCCCGAAGCGCCGGCTTCGTAATCGTTAAACCAGCGAGAAAAATTGTTTCAAAAGATTCGGGGAAACGATAAAATTCTTGTTTCGTTACCATTGTAAATGTTAACTCTCGCGTACATTGCTATAAATATATTACATATTTTTTTCCTTGAGGCAAATTTTCGTTTTATTACATAATAAGTACTGTCGTCTTCGCTGCCGCGCAAAAACTAAAATATATGGGTTACCGGCCTATTTTATAAATTATAACAATATAAAAAATAAAATGATAAAATGATACCTATAGCCAACTAGGTATACACTATACGTATTATAATACAGTTGCGGACGACTTACTCGAAAAATATACGAAAATAGGTACCTAGTAGGTGGTATATTATTGTAAGTTATAAGATGAATCGCCGGCGATTTGTCCGGAGTATTATAAATCAATTACGAATTAAAATATTGTCACGGTGTTTCGCTACACGGCGTGCGCAATTATTACGCGGCATGTACCACGCGCGATTCGGTTCAGATAACTCTAAAGACGTCGGTCCTAGAGCCTCCAGTGATTTACGATACATGAGTATGCTATGTACGTGTCGTCTTTGGAGATATAACAACACGCTCGTGCGAACGAACTATACTTTAATATTGCGCTGTAAATTATGATACTATTCGGTCTCGGTGTAAAAATCAAAAAAAAAAATGAAATCTCACGATTTTTATTAGTATATAGGTACGCCGCAGCGGTGTTGTGTACTATGACTATATATATATATATATATATTGTATATTATATTATGATATCATTATCATTACAATCGCACACGTTGCAGGTAGCGGTACCCGAAGGATGAATCATGAATATCGATCGGCATCATTCGTACAGATGATATGAGGAATAACCACGTCGTAGGCGTACATATAGGTAACGTTTACCGGACAGGTAATACGCTGTACATATAATATTCGATTATCGTATGGATTACGATATGATGTTTTTTACGTCTTATTACATGTCTGTACGAGCGGTATTTTGTATTCGATTGCACACGGCCCTCTTAGCGGCGGATGAATCGCGCAACAGTGTGTGTAGTACAGCAGATAACGATCGCCCACCTGACAAACGAGCGACGAAATATGCGGCGGCGTGCCTAGAACACGTGTAGGTACCTATAACATACCTATGTAGAGTAGACTTGCGAGCATACATTATCTCGACGATGTCGCAAAAACGGTAAGACGTATATATTGGCCGAAACGATATTATAATATTATTATTACACTGCAGCAGTCGACTATTTTCCCTTCTCATCCACCCCGAACGCGTCAACGACCTCGCCGTAACATTATTTTTCCGACGTGAGTGCGCGCGCGTGTGTGTGTGTGTCGGTGACTCAGTGTGTGTGTGTGTGTGTGTGTGTGTTTGTGATTTGGACGGTAAAAAAAAATTACACCGTCACCGTGTGTACGCGTGTGTCTGTGTTTGAGAGAGTAATTACGTGTTTTTTTTGAAAAAAAAAAAAAAAAGAGAGAAAAGCATTGCACGCGATACCTACTTCGTGCGAGTGGCGAGTGCGTACACAATATAATATACTACGTTACTATACGCGTATATCGTGAGACGTACGACCTACCCACCTATTACAAATATAGTGCAACACCGCAACAATATATAAGTACATTAAATATATTACTTATATATACGTATAGGCGTCGGAGTCGCCCGCCGCCGGTGACTCAACTTGCGAATTTCGCGACTATATACCTCTTTTTGCAGCGTGTCTAGACTGCAGCCGTGGTCGTGGCGGCGGCGGAAAATCGATTATATTTTCTTCGACCAAGCAAAGTGAGGTACCTACTACAACTATTATAGGTATTATTTTTTTGTACGCCAACAGTATATTATCTACTGCGATGGCCTTACGATATTATCTCTTTTACACACCTTTTGAGATTTCGTCGAAAACGATACGCGTCACGTGCATGCACTTATATAGGCATACAATAAACTGCAGTTGGTCCCTGCGGTCCGCAGCGCTGCACGGAAGTCGTCGTCCGGAAGCAAACGGCGCGTTTGAAAATTCCACGGTTTTATAACGAGGTTTTTTCACTTTATTTTTTACTTCACCGATATTATTACATCCTGTTTTTACACATTTAATCCAAACGTATATTATGTATTATAACATTAATACTATTACCTACGTATATTATGCTTAAGGCCGCGTGAGAAATTGCTTTCATCGTGATTTTCATTTTTTTTTTTTCATCATCATATTATTAATACTTTGTCTAATTGTGAAAACTCGCTATACTGGCTATTATTCTGGCTACTACCTATACAATTAACAACACGGGCGCATATATTAGTTATTAATGCAATCTAATTTTGTAAATGATAATAATATTCAACATATTACTCATTGTTGTTGCATTAAAAAATGTATGTGTTATTAAATTGTACATCAAAGAACTATATTATAACATCACGTAATTTCTTAGCTTTTGTTTCTTATATATTACGGTTTTTTTTTCGAAAATATATTATTATTATGCTAATTTACATTTTTCAACGATTTAAGATCATTGATTATATAAACCATAAACTCGTTATTGAATTTAACTATATATAAAGCCAGTAAATCAACTACGTCACTTGTAATAACCGAGAAAAAAAATAAAGTAGAAATCACTTAATATGACTTTATATGATCAATTATAAGGTTATAATAACCAATTTAAAAAAGTCCTCTCAAAATATTGTTATTATCATACCTTCCTTTAAAACACATATATCAGCTAATAAGACCATTTTTCCAAGGTCATATTAAACGATTAAAATATAAAGATATTATGTGTTTAAAAACACGAATCAATCTATAATTAATTTTAACATAATAGTTGCACAACTGTTTATTTAAAATATTGAGGTACTTATACAGAGTGTTCGTTTTAATATCAGTCAATATTTTCCTAATAACATTTTAAATATACATTTTATTTCTCATTATAGAATCTTTAGAGCTCTTTTTAAAACTGTTTTGAATTTGTACATTATACTTAAATATAAACATTGTAAGGTTTCAAGTCTTTAAATTTCATATAACTCCAGTGGAGGAATAGAGCTAAGATGTTTAACAAAATGTTGCTATCTCGCCCGTTTAAACAATACTTTCTAATAAATAATATTAACAATTTTATTTATACATTAAAAATTTTAGAAAAATATTATTTAGTATTTAAGATATATTTATATTATAGAAAAGAAAAAATAAGTTTTAAAAAACCACGAAATCACTATGATAAAAAGTAGTGGAAAATCAACTTGATTATAGATTCCATAATGATAGTGAAAATTGAAATCTAAATCTGAAATTTATAGTTGAACAATTCTAAAATTATCTCATTTTGTAAATGTCTAGACTATTTAAACGATAAAAAATATTTAATATAACTGGTTATTTTTTAAGTACTCGGTACAATAATAATAAACAATTAACTCCTTCGGACTTGACAACCGAAAACAGGTTTTTCTAATATTAAACTTAGAATAATGATACTATTGTTTAAACGTAGAGTACTTACACACTTTATAATTATAATATTATTTACATACGGTTAATTATCTGTTATGATCCATTAAACGGCCGTCAGGATTAATTAAAGACTTGCAACTGCAACAGTAGGTAAGTAAGTAGGTAGGTATGTCGTAATATTATGATGGTGTATTAATGTATTATATTCAATTAATAATAGTGAATAATTAACGTCCGCATAAGAACCATATAATAAGAATGTATTGTGTTTATACACAATAGTTAGAAGTACTAATTTTTTATTTGTAGGTAAGTATATAATATATATTATTTATTATTTCAGAATATTATACAATTTTAAGACTGAAGTGTGTATTATTATATGAAAACTGGAAGTTTCCTAATCATTCAAATGCAGCTGCACCCATTATGCCACTTTCTCCCCTACGTCTATATAATATGATTTCAGAACAAAAACAAATACAAAAACGAGACGCTTAAGCAGTCGTCATCTCTCCACTACGTGGGCTTTAAGTTGTTAGACTCAAAAGATTATGACCGTGCCCGTTTCTACTAGATGCATTTTAATTTAATATATATTTATTATAAACATGTGTACTTCTCAGAGACGCATAAAGCACGGAGTACTATATTTTCGAGGAAAAGTAAATAATATTATATTTAGCTATTACTATACACAGATTTTCTTTTACTACCAAGTCATTATACCATAGTAACGTGATGAATAAGGCAAATGACTATGAATACAGATCTTAGAATTGACCCTATCTTTTCATCACCCTAGTTTGCTCTATAGAAACACTAGAAACAATTGATCATTATTTTAGTTGTTTGGGACAATTTTAAAAATTAGTTTTTACAAACTTATGTAAATATATTTGATAGTAATTAATAAGGATACTTTGATACTATGATAAACAGTAATATTTTTCACAATCTTAACATATAGTCTATTTTAGCGGTTATTGATGTTTGAGCAAGTTACTTTTAAGTCTTCCTAGCTACCACCATAGATTTAAAGATTTATAACAAATAATATATTTATTATAACCCAGTTATACTAATAACTATAGTAACTTAATTATACATAATATTATTATTATATATATATTATATCTCTGTGCTATTTACAGTTCATAGAACTTAAATTAATTATTTAAAAATTTGCAAAGATGTAAGGTCTGTTTAAATCACACCTCAACTAATCCTACCCTAAAAAAAATCAGTTTTCTTAGTGACAGCACTCACTATAATTTAGTCTTATTTTATAATACGAAGTGGTCACGTACTATTAAAGTAAAACTATACTCATTACTCACAAGAATCACTCCACGAACTTATTTATAGTTTAGCAATTTAACAAATAATTTTTCTTCTTTCCAACTTGGAAGTATGGATTAGTAGAGAATAGTCGTCAGCTATCATTTATTATATGTATATATATAAATTGTGGTCTAATATAGTTCATAATATGAAGTATTCTTTCGCTGGTTAATAAATCAAAATTTTTATCGTTAACTGTACTTTCACACGAAAATATGTTCTATTAGCAAATAACTAGGATCGCGTGATGGTAGATATAATATTATAATTTAGTACATGCTCATAAGTCTAGGGTTCTAAAAAACATCACATCGCACGTCGGATCATATATACAAAACGGAAATGAACATTATAGCGTATATAAATCAAGAACGGAAACCAATAATACTAAAAAACAAAAAAAACGGAGAGCACTGTCTGCTCCAGGATGCTATATATTATTATATATTTCGGCAATAATAATTCTTCACGCCTATAATAATATGATCACTATAATCATAAATAAATTTAATGTCTATGTTCCTAACGCAAAAATTCGCTACTTATATAGTACGTAATGATTATAGAATAAGTCTATTCTATAATCAATGATAATACGTTCTTGCATATCCATACAGAACGACGAATTCGGTGTATCTTTCACGTTCGAGTGTTCCCCGCGGAATATTATTATCATTAATTTTATTATTGAGGTCGCCTCCGCATCGATTGCTCCGCGTGACGTATGTTCGACTATAGGTGACGAGTCACGGTGGAATCATAATGTAGTAACAATAGTAATAATATTATATAGTCAACGGTCGTAAATCAATTGTAAAACGGAAAAGTGAAAACTCCCCATTCGCTATAAAATATTCCACACAGGTACGTAACCAAGTATATAGTTGACGAAATAATGAGACTGGCGTATCGGCGACGGGGCTGGAGACGTCTTGAAAACAATAAAGGAGTGCAAAAACGCCGCCGACCGATCAAACTGTATTTATTATACTGTATGCATAAACAGTGTAGGCCAACGCCTATTGCCATTCTCCCTCATTTGTTTGACACGGGAAAAATGAGAAAACACGGTAACTCGACCGATATATTATATTCACGTGTTTATTGCACAGCAACGGTGCGAAAACTACTGAAAATTCTAGTCGAGTTTTTTGGCCGACACTCCCAGCACGGCGTTATCGTCTGCGGGGCTCGCCTGAATATAAGTAAATAAGTTATTTCCCGTTGGAAAGTGCTCACTCGAGTCTTCCGTTTCCGGACACTATAACGAAGTCGAGTGTTACACTATAGGTGTACATATAATTTACGCACACACGCTCGTTATCGGTTGACAACGTAAATAATAATAATGTGACATGTAAGTACATATAACTGCTGCTTGTCGTAAAAACCAAAAAAAAAAAACCGATGACAGTAAATATAATATACTCCATATATTATTATTACATGCAGTAGTATAAGTTTGTAAGATTTATATTATGTTGTTTTACGAACCGCAGTAACAAAATGAATAATTTCACTTAGGAATCATATGCCGTTTCCGGAAGTTTTACAACACGAATTTCCGATCACTATAGACTCAGTGTATATAATATATCCTGCATAGTGCATGTATAGGTGTAACTGTGTAAGTACGTGTATTATGGAATCGTGCTTATTGCTTACGTTAAGGATACGTAAAAATATAAAGTTTTGGGCTATTGATTTAAATTTAAATTTTTGCGTTACTATTAGGCCTGAAATTCTAAATTATACTCTTTGACCTCTTTTTAATGTTTATCGACCAAATGTATTTAATTGTTTTTTTTTTTTTTTAGGTGAAATAATAAATATGTACTCGTCATACGACAGCTCTGAATCGGTATAATACCTATGACAAAATAAAACCTTGATATACATATTCGTCATAATTTGAGTCGTTAATTCGGAAAATATTATTACAATTCTCTGACCTTATTTCGTGTATGCTTATTTATATCACTTCTTTCGTGATATCTATTTTACCGACAAAAATGGTCACAATCTGAAAAATATAATATTGTTATTACACGCTATTGTCTATATATTACTTATGAATTAAAATTAAAATATGTATTCTAGTGCACGTAGGTCATTTCGAGTGCAAACATTTCTGCCGCAACATTTTTTTTTCATTGCGTAAGACGATCGCAATTCACTCTGTGGTATATTTCACGTAAAACATTATGATATATATTTTGAGAAATTCGGTTCAGGGGCATTCTCATGGGGAGAGGCTGCACGTGCAGCACGTATAAAGTGTATTTCGGTTCCTTATTGTTTTTCACCACCACTAGTGGCACTAGTTCCCATCTAAATCGGCCAGCTTGTTTTATTTATCAGTTAATATTTTATTAAATTTATATGTATAGGTACCTGCTACCACGACAGTATTAACTTACAGGCAGTAGAAATAGCTTACCGTCCAAAACACTTGTGAACGCTATTCGTTCAGCTGATAAATATCACTATTACGAAACACTTTAATACCTAAACACATGAGGTTTTTACGCCCTTCTGCCTAGGGTTGAAAGGAAATGGTACACTCCACGAAAATCCACCCTAAAATCTTTGTCTTGATTGCATGGCTATTGCACATAGGCATAATAGTTTATCCATTTAGTAAAATCACAATTTTATCGTGGAACACTTAAGCAAATTACTATAACACAGGGTAACTCACCTCCATTTATAATTTAATAATGTATTAATTAACTATTTAATTTAATTTTAATTTTTAAAATTTCGAAATATACTTACAGAACATATTTTAAAATTCTTGAAATTATTTTCACTATTTGTGGAGCATTTTTTACCGATGCAAACTTCTCTTTTTCATATGACACACCTCATTTTTACTGCAGTAAATTATAAAATGGATAATTTTTTTGAAAATGTTAATATACCTAATCCAAAATTCAAACGAGTAGTTTTTCAGTTATTAAAATGTACTAGGTAATAATAATAATCCTTAAAAATGGTTTTACAAACATATTAAATAAGTGCATTATTAGATCTAGTATTTATTATACTAGGACTAATTTTACAAATTATACATGTTCATAAATTAATATTAATTAGTAAAATGTTCAATTTAATATAGCCCCATATTTTTCAAACTCGTTACTACAGAACTATTTTCATTAGTATACAAAGTCAAACAACTCAAAAAGTACCCGTTCGAATTTTATTTTTAATGCATCGAACATTTCAAAAAAAAGTCATCCTGTATATAATGAATAGTAAACGTATAAATATATGATAATTTATCATACTATAATTTATATTCGTTTTTTCAAATCGTTTTAGACTGCTCGGTATAAATTATAACGTTACAACAACTCTCGACTATTGAACTCCTCCTATTAAAATACTTGATGCATCGTTTAATGGCGTCAACGATTATGTATAGTGTAATAATTATATGTAAATGTAATCAAAAAAAAATCATCAAAATGTCGAAACAATATTTTACCAATATATAGTATAATGTCTATTTAAGCTTGTGTATTACTTAGTTCCTGTTTGGAAACAAATATGAAGGTTGAACAATACCTATTGGATACTATGTCGCAACCATGGTCAACAAAACCAGATTTTTTTTTTCCATAAATAGAGTCATATTAAAACGATACTTTGGATACCTATAAAAATAATATTGTAATTCTCGACGAACGGTATGATTTAGACTCCTGTCTCCTTTCCATACTCGTGAGTTATGAATATAACGTCCATGACGTATATCAAATGTCAATGACTATAATAATATTATCTATACGGTATATACACATGATTTATAATAATTATAGTAAAAATTTTATCAATTTGATATTTTACGCGGAGAACACAGAACATAACAAAATACATGTGGCGGCGGTGTAAGTACATGAATACACTTTCTGTAATCATCGGCGATAAAATGAAACTGAAATCATTTGAATAGAATTGATTTTCCACGTGAATTTTTATTCCCTAATAGAATGTTTCTCAGTCGTAAAATGTATGTAAAATATCCTATTTCTTATAAAAGGATAAAAAAAAACTAATCTTCTGTATATTTACGTGACTACACATCAGTTGTACAGCAATACAAGACGTAATATAACGTCCCTTACATTATGTATACATATAGAGCGTTTTCGACAAGTTTGTCTCGACGCTTAAGTTAGACGAGCGAGTAGGCCCGCGTTTGTGGGGGAGCAAGAAGGGGACAGAGGTAGAGAGGGATTGACATAAAGAGAAAGAGAGACGTTTAAGTATTTAAACGTGTTAAAAACAGGCGTGCTGATGTATACAAACGAACAGAGATTTACATAATGCGTTTAAATAGCTTCACGTTGTATTCATTTCAACTGGCTCGGCCGTTTTCGTCCCGACGTGCTATCGCCCCTGCTGCAAGTGTAAACGTCATATTATATAGTGACTTTGAACGCGTTACAATAATAACAGCTATTAAGCTGATATATTATATACATACATGTCGTGAATAGAACGAATCTATGACCATATCGGCTGCAAAATAAAAACACACGTGTGACCGGATATGGGACAACAAGGTCTTGTCGTCGGCCGTAATAACAGCGTTTACGAGGTGTTGTATCTCGTTATTATATCAAAGTAATATATGTATAAGATATTATGAATTATGATGTTTGATTGTACACGACAAAATTTTCGATAATCACTTCAGCGGTTCGAGTACGCGATGATTATGTACAAAATATAATATATTGTCATCATTATCATAATATTTTATAGGCAACCGCATTTAGTCGTCAAATAACACTGAGTCATCGCAGACAACATCATTATCTATATACACGATATAATAGTTATTGATTATAATATTATACGTGAACAAGCGCTGTGATATTATTATTATTATATTATGAACAATACAAATTTCACATGAAATAATATTTGTAAACGTTTTCATTCTCAAATCAGCACAACATATCTACTTCAAAACCGGTAGCGAGGAAAACCTACCTATTTATCGATCGTCTATGACGAATGGCAACAATAGAATTTTTGCTCGCATTCGCATAAAATAGTGTATACATAATATATATATATATTTGTGTGAGCACGTGTGCTCGTCGATCGCATGCCCATAACTCGTTAAAATAATAATGTATTCTGAATATTATAATAAATAATGATAGTAAAAATAATACAAAATGTATTAACATATGTGAACGAACGTTTTAAATTGAAAAACTGTCGTGGGTTCGATTTTTGTATTAACTAAACCATTTTATTCAACTAGCTATATTGAATATATTACAATAACACATAAAACCATATAAAAGTGGCCAAGTAGGTATATTATAACTTTAAGATATATTATTTTCTGTGACTCGTGTGGTGTTCGCGAACGTCACATACAAAGAGCAACTGATTTGGATTTATTTTACAACATTATACAGCACAGAAGAGGGTTTTGATTAAATATACAAAATAATAATTCAATAAATAGACAAACATAAGATCAACGAGAGTTAAAATATCCAATACATACTCCAATAGAAAATAAACATTGACCACCAAAACTTAATAGCATATATTATTATAAAACATAATATTAAGTTTCACAATAAACTACAATTTACTTTACTGTGTACACATCGAAGATCGACAACTACATACTTCTTATATTTCGATACTTAAATCGTTTTAAAATGTCTTCTTATATTAATTGAAATTTATTTTCTTATAATATTTTTTATTCATATTAAATCATTTAAAAAATGCGTAATTTAAATCGTTTACTAGTATGCTCGGCCGAGAACGACGAGAACTAACTTTTTTTCTTCTGTACAGCAGTATGAAACACCACTACAGAATCGACGAGACCATCGTGTTTAAAAAAAAAAAACATTTGATAAATATTTATTTTCTAATTGGTTCGAATCGTCATGCGCGCAGTTAATATTCGACGGCATTACGATAATAATAAAATATTATGTAATATAAAAACATACGAGGTCAGTGGCGTAAATTGGTTTCAATTTCTGGTGGTGCACAAAAATATTTTAATTTTTAACCTACCACTTATTTCGTTTGAAAATCCCCACAAACATTACAACCCATCAAACATTATATTTTTATTTTTTTTTATGTTAAATTAATAATACCTAATGAGTATTGAATTGTTTTACTATGATACCTATAACATTAATAAATAAATTACAAAACAACATTTTTGGAAAAAAATAATGTCTTTGCTATTTTTTATAACTATAGTTATAGAAGTATTTTATTATTTTAAATTTTAAATTTCTTTTTCCTAAGCAGAATATTTTTTGTAGTATCTCGTCTATAAAAATCAAATTTCACATAAATATTGTATTAGTCGTAACTCATAATAGTAAATAGTAATAAGTTATAACTTTATAAGTATTAAAAACATAGATGAGTAGAGTGGGTACACTTGAATTACATCACTCCCCTCATAAAATCTTTGAATACTTCCCAACTCATCCAAAATTTGGTTTTATAAAATAATCAGAGTACTACAAAAAATATTCTGAATAATGTGTTATCTTAAAAAAAAAAAAAATAACAACGATAGAGAAAAAAAATAAAAATATTTTTAACAACTCATAATTATGTAAAAGAAATATTTTCAAAAACGTTATTAGCTTATTAAAATAATGAGTGCCTTATGTCAAATGAATCGTTCAATATAATAATGTACTATATTATGAAGAATGTCCATTATAAACGAGTCTAACGACGAGTACTTGACCCGTCGTCACTGAACGTACCTACCTATATAAAAAATAATATTATAATTTAGGATGCGATTCTTTAAACGACGACAATAATTTATATGGGTTCGTGTAATGATCGATAGACTTAATTAAAACGCATCTTAAAGACAACGAGTTTTGGAGACGGCGAGAGAGTAAAAATGAAGAAAAAAAAAACCGAGAACCGTCATTTATTATATTATATAAAAAGAATAAAATTAAACGAAAAACCTTGCCAGTGTCGTATATGGAATATAAGATAATATATAATATATACACAATATAATCGACGTGTGAACGACCACCCATCCACCCACCGGCGCGAGTGCTCGGACCACGGCGGTGGCATTACTCACTTTAAGTGTTATCGTCGCCTGTTAATTAACGCGAATACATAAATCTCATTTCGTTTAAAAAAAAAAAGAAAAAAAAATACGGAATAATTGCACAATTATAACGAAATGTATGTTATATTCCCGGCGCGGATTGTTTCTAGCCGAGCGGGAGGAGCACGACGAAAAACGTCCATTAATGTTCGTTAGGTCAGGCTTGTCGTACACACGTAATAATAATAATATAGTTAAAACGTACGAATGAGCATAATACATAATATAAGTCTTATAATATTATTTAGCCGTCGTTCGATTGTTGCCCTCTCCACGCTCGGCGGCTGCCGTTGCCGCTGCGGCAAACGGACCAACGCGTCGTCGTCCGAACGTGTGTTCGTCGTGATTTTACGATATCGTTATATAAGCGTACATAGTTTTGGCTCGCCGTCGCGATTGTGTCGTTTCGAATGCGCTAGATTACAATATTATATTTTTATAGTCGGCAATCGTGTCGATCGCGGGCCGTACGGGTTACAAAATATTAATCGTATACACATTGTATATTATTAACGCGTACGAGCAAAAATCGGTTTTAACGTATTTTCGTAATTGATAAAAAAACACACACACACACACACATACACAGCCTAACTATGCATATAATATAATAATAATAATAACACGCTCGTCCGAGCCACACAGTGATTGTAGGTATAATAAATACCTGATTATGTACATAAAAAACTGGTTGTACAACAGCGGCGTTGGCCAGTATAATATAACGACAACAAAAAAATGGCAGTCGTCTATACGCCGCCCGACAAACTATATAATATTATAGCCGCGACAAGCAACGAGTGGGTAATAATCGAACATATATACGCAGTAAGGTGTATAATACTGCACCATTAACGTTTCCAAATATCATAAAATCGTCTTTTACACGTTTTTAGGTGCCCTCCTTGTAAATCGTGTACTTTTCATAATAATTCATACACGGTAAAACAAATCGTACAGCATCGCACGGCATGAACTGACGAAAGTCACTTAACAATAATAAAACAAAATAAACACAAAAAATTCCTCAACAATTTTGTTAGTATAATATATTTAGCTAATTTAGAATATAATGCATTGTGTCTAGTACATATAAAATTTTCTATATGATATAATATTACATAATATGATGTGTGTTGATACGGCAGGATATATATAACAACATATTTATCGTAGCTACACGATTTCACAATTTTACACAGAAAATAATAGCGCACATATCCTTATATACCTATAAGCGTATAGATATTACAAAAAATTACCGATCTATAAGATATAAAACATAATATTTAGTCATTGTAAATTTACCCCACATTTATGTATAAATTTTTTTTTATACATTCGTGTATATATCAATATGAACATCGTGTTCTAGCATAAAATCGTACAGTCTGCGTTAGTATATATATATAAGCATATACAAGTATAAGCTATACATATATTTTACAATGATAAAAATAATAATAATAATAATAATAACTAATATACACGCTAACACAGTGGCTCACGAAAGAGGAAGGGAAGTTAAGGGGTTGTTTATAACAAACTCACCCTTGAACGTTTTTTTTTTTTAATTTCTTCAGAGGAAACAGTGTTTTTACTGTTACCACCCGTTCAAAAAAAAAAAATTAAAAATAAATCATAGGTTTGCCACTGAGCTAACCAGTGGTAATAATATTATTGCGATATTATCGTACATGACGTACTCATGTATGACATTTTATAATATTGTGTAATATTATAATCGTAACACTAATTAAGGTCGGTTTTTAGCACCATTCGTTCGCACGAGAAAAGCATAATATCGTCTTCCCCGTCTAACATCATCGACAAACACATAACAACGAAATTATAATATTTAATTTACGCACCTAACATCATAACGTCATAATAAATAATAAATATTATATAATAATATTATATGCACGGGAAAATAATAATAATATAATATAATTCGATCGCAAAAAAAAAAAAAAATTAAACAAATACAATTAAAACGAGATAAATCGCGATAACAATTTAAACGTTTCAAATACAAAAATATATAAATATCATACGTCGTCGTATCGTTGTGCCTTCGTTCCAAATAAATAGATTTATAATTATTATAATCACGTGTCCGCAATGTGTTGCAGAGGACGTCGGGTCTGACGTCACAACGATACGAGTACGAGAACATTAAATATGTTTTTTTGACGACCACCGGAGGTCGGAAATCGCCCGAATTGGGGGGGAGGGGGAATTAAAACTATATGCGGATTATTATTGAATATTTATTTTTTAAACGAGAGGTATCCCCTCCACCACACGACTCCTCGACGACGACGGCGATTGACGATCAAGTCCTTTGGACGGGCGCCGGAATCCGAGTGACGATCGGCGAATCGGGTTTCGAGTCTTTTCGGGGACTTGGCGACATCACTGCGTACCGGTTGATAATGTCAGCAACCTGTTGGCAAAACGTGTCGGCCGACAATTGCGGTCGTTGTTTAGACGACCAGTGCCGGCCACCGGCCGCGTTCCACGTGTTGTTCCGGCCCAGCAACGGGGTGGCCGGCGACGACGACGAAAAAGGCGGTTGGGGTTGTCCTGCTGCAGAACCGTCCGCGTACGGTGCGGGTGACCTGCGGCTCGGCGTCGGTGTCTGCGACCGGCCGAACGCCGGTGAAGGATGCTGCTGCTGCTGCTGCTGTCTCGACGACTGGGTGGTGGAACGGTTCCGGCGGAACGGCGACTGTTGCGGGCTGGGCGTCTCTTTTCCGCCAGCCGAACGACTGCGGGGCGGCCGCGTCACTCGCGTTACCGGTGGCGTGCCTGCAATCAAATGCGTAACAATGACATAAACTATGTACAACGATGAGATAAAGGTTAAACTTATGAGTTACCATTAGGTTTTTGTGATAATATGTGAAAAGTACACACGAAATGTGCTTAAGGTACCTAAACTAAATGTGGAGAATAAATGCTAAATAGCCAATAACAACTAATGGTAATTAGTGGTATCAGATTTTTACTTTCCTGCAGTACACCCTTTATTTTATTTTTAAACCACTGTATACGAAAGGAACGGAAATAGCATTTCTATCCCTCGCCTTCAGCGTTCCCTATATAATCAGGTACTTTTACGATTTACAAGTATTTCAAATATTTTCCTAACCTATAATATTATTATAGCTAATAGTACAATTTTATACAATTATTAGTAATTATTAATAATTTATTAATGATTTATTAGTATTTAGTAGTTATTATTTTATCTAAAATCTTAAATCAGCCATATTAAATCTTAGATATTCATTATTAGTTATTATCTTCTATAAATATCATTTTGATTGGTATATCTATTCAAATTGGTAAATAATTGCATTTTCATCGCGCAAAGATTTCGAGATTCACCAATACTAGTTTGTTAACCGTTCGACAGATCTAATCTCAACGAATTCAATCAATCTAGGATACCTATATTTCATAACCACTAGCCTACAATTACTTGGTTTTTTTTTTTGCTTTGCACAACAGTTTTGAATTTTTACGGAATCCGAGACTTTTTGTAAGGAACCGTCGGCGATATTATACGCGCAAAATCACATCATTATTTACTTATTACATAATAATAATAATAAGTCATAACGTATATCCCGCGGGTTACTGTAATATCTAATGATGACGACAATTACGAATGTGCGCGGTGGTTTAGCGTGACGTCGTGTAAACGCGTCCGCGGTGACGATTACGGCACACGTATTATGTTTTATAATATATGTTAAAAAATGTATAGGCGTGTCTGACAGTGTGGACGGTAAAGTCGTATAATAATAATAATAATATGCGTGTGTACTATGCGCCCAGCGTGGCGTAGGTATAACATAACAAATTATAAAATATAAACATAAATATATTTTTTTTTTTAATTCCGTCTCTCGTTCGACGTTGTTTCGATTTCCCCGCGGCTATTCATATTTCGGCCGTCTCCGCGAATCGTGAGTGCAAAACGTTCTGCAATCCATTTTAGACGTCGTATTCTTCATAATATATAATATAGTCGTTGTACAAGAAAACATTAAATTATAATCGGTATGTGCGCGCAAGAAATGTCCATGAAGTTGGGTTAGGTTAGTATTAGGTTAGGTTAAATACGTGCTCAGACGACTATAGGTATAGCGTACCTTCTCCCTCGCCATCACATGAAGTACGAAGAAAATCGACGGCGACAATTCCCAAGATAAATCAAAGATTAATAATTGAACAGAAATATTAATACGCAATTCGTTTGTTTGTCGTTAAACACAACATATATATCACACTGCAGGTGCGAGAACGAGTTGAAAAAATGAAACTGCGATAAGCAATTATTATTTTATCGCGAGCATGATCTGCGTTTTCAGTTGACGCATATTTGCGTGTACCGATATCCCACCGGCCATTGCCATCGTTGACCTTGCCTATAGGGTGATTATTTAAACACAGAACGCTCATCATCCCTGTAAATTTAGCAAATTTTTTTTGTGTGCCTTATAATTACAATTGCATACTACATATTATGCTTATAACTAATGAAGTAAGGCATTAGATTACAACTTTTTACTATTTTCGATTACGTAAATAATTAAAAAAACATTTTTTTTTCAAATGAAAAATAATATAAATATCAAATTTCAATGAAAATTAGAAATAATCAGTAACCACTCTAATATAACCATCATAGAGACATTAATAAAATCTCATGCGTGTGATGACTATTAGCCATATGCTGCAATTATATTATACTCATGATGGATAGTCCATTACCGTATACACGATATAGTATTGTCCATGATTTTTATTTATTATTTTGTATTTTTTTTATTCTTCATTCGCATTAATGGTTTGTTTAAAAACTATATTTTATATTATTATATATTTAGCCACAAACTGGATACGCTTTTCATTCGTTTCCCTCTTTTTCTCTATTGTCAATTTGACAAGTAAAAGTTATTTTCAAGATCACATCACGTCGAACAACCATTATGCCTTATTATTATTTAAACATTACGCGTATTTCTCCAAATACAATTAAACCACTTTACGTTTAATGTTAAATGCACGCTTTCGAAAATAGTATAAAACAACTATAAACAAAACATCGTGTACCCGATTATTTCTCTATTATTTCAAAACTATTATGTAAAATATAATTTATGAGGTAAAAGTTATGCAAATCAAAAAAAAATCATTTTCTTCATCCAAAAATTGTATAATCAAATCATATTGCTATGGCTGTAAACGTTTATTCCGCCTCAATATTATCTTCATCGTCCAAAAATGAAGGTAGTGCCTACGTAGTATACATACCTACCTATATAATATAATAATATAATACGTTTAATACGCGTAATAATATTAACTAATCTACCAGTACCGCTTGGAGCTGCACCCTTCGATTCCAGTTCAGAAAAACGATGCGGTTATAAGTAAAGGTACCCGACATTCCTGTTGCAACTTATTCCACCGTGGTCGAAGTGCAATCCAATCAAACAGGTATAGTACGCGCGTGGGTAATTTTGACGAGCTGAGAACATTTTTTTTTTAAAAATCTGAACCAAAATCGCTGCACCGTATACGTGGTTTTGGCTTGACGTGTCAAAATGTGGGCGGAATAACATTTTAAATGCGCGTGGATTAAATTATTCGCTGGAACATGCGTGTATGTATGCATATTATAATACATAATAAACGTGATGATGTATGGGCCAGCCAACTGAAAACATGTTGAACCACGTAGGGTTTCGACACAGTAGTCTGGACAGTGGGAAGGTGTTTGCATGACAGTTATGTATACTATAAGGGATTGATCAACTAAATCTGGAGACAGCGTTCGAGACGAGAATATTTATGGACTTCGTATAGTTTTGAAATTCTAGTTAAGCTATAAATTCAGCTTGCGTAAATCATTCAAATATAGCATATAATATAATATATTTTACATAGATATGCATTATAATTTATTATACACATACATAAATATATATCGTGCCAACAGTGATAACGACGACGAGACTAATGTATGTAGTGATCAAGTGAATGTTCGTCGTCACCATTGGACATTTCTCAATACGTTTAATAATACCATTCCTGCCTACCAATATAGATAATGATAAAAGTAATAATAATAAGAATAATGCTGCATTGAGAAATCACAACAAGATGTGAGAAATAACATTGTCCGGAGAAGATAATTATTATTGTGATGGTTTGATGTTCCCGCATATAAATAGCAATGATGTTAGTCGTAGGAAGGGAGACGTTTATATTACTATACCGTGTACCTCTACTACCACTTCATCAACATATTATTGCAATCAATCCTACCTGATTTAATCCTTTGGCGTTCGTGTCGACTGCGAGTTCTCACATAATATTACATTCATAAACTTTAACCACAATCAGATATATACTATATAATATGGTTATAAATTATAACTATGCAACTATAAAAATATACACGGCAATTCAAAAAACATGCACGAGACTTTAAAAAAAAATGTATTCTACCAAGATGCAAAGCAGTTTCATCAAAACACGTATGATATAAACATACCAATCTACTTTTTGTTTACAAATTGTATTATGCGACTACTAAACTCATGAGAATTAGTATTTCAGTATAATTTAAAATGTATTAAAACGAGATTACCAATCGTGACAAAACGCTTGTGGCTACGCGTAGGATGTTACCTGTATAGTAACATTACAAAACTAATTATTGCATATTATAATTAATTCTTTGTGGTGGTCCTAAGTCAAAATTAACTGTACCTAACATATGTTACGTTAATTATTAACCAACGTTTCTATTGAACTGAAAATTACTTTTATTTTTTTTTTTTTTGAAAATAAACACATTAAAAAAAAAAACAAATTAAAATCCACATTTGATAATTTAAAATATTATATATTTGTAGAACGAAATGAATACGATAAAGTAAAATGATTTCATTTATATTTCGATTAAAAGTGAAAATCAATTGAAATCGAATTATTTTCGTCATAAACTCATAACTTTTTAAGTATACTTTATTTTATAGCATCGCAACATTTATTTATTATGTGCTGCACAGAATACAGCCTGTCTGCCTGTATACCCATGACCCATCATAAGCATAGCAAAGCGAGCCGATCAAAAAAAAAAAAAAAAATTGAAAAACTTTTTTTGCGTACGTACTACGTTTAAATCAACGTTAGGTTATAACCGCGGATACGTACATCGTATATAATATATGTATTATTAAATTAAAATTTTCTCTGGCATTCATCACATCAATGCCAATGTCAACGATCCAAAAGTAATATATTATTATAAATTTGTAATGTATGCTAATGATATTATAAACGGTGTTTATAAACAAATAATTGAGACTGAATAATGTATAATATTATCGATCATATTGTACGATGTATATTGTACATACAATCTACATTATAGGTAGAGGAAAATACATAATACATCAAAACAAATCCTATAGACACTTGAAAGTGATTTTTTTTTTAACATGGATTAAAGTGTAGAAACGGTTAGTGCGGGTTAGACAAATATACGATTTATATTATAATGTATAAATATTATTATCGAGTAGTGAGTCCCTCCTTCACCTGTGCACGAACAACTTAAAGATATTTTGCGTATTATATTATGACGCTTACCATTAGATTTTTGCACGTTTTTCACGTTAGAGTTGAATGGCGGTGAGGCCACCACACCTAGACTCCTGTAACCCTCGTCCGATACTTCCGAACCGCTATCCGTGCCCACCGGTTCCGACTTCTTCGCGGCGTCCCCACGGGCTGTTTGAGACTTTTTCCGACCGGCAGCCGCGGGCGGACAATCGTACGCGGCCACTCTCAAACTGTCCGACACGCGACTGAACGGCGTCGTGTCCACTACGGACTCTTCCTCTCTGACGGTCGAGTGCCGCCTCTCGCCGATGGCCGTCACGGGCGTGGGGTTGAGAACGTGATACTGTCCGGTGCCTCGGAAGTTGTCCGACACCCGACACGTGGACGAAGTGTCCACGGTCACGTTGTCGTCGTCGTCATCGTCGTCGTCACCATCGTCGCCGTTGTTCCGGCCGCAGTCCGTTTTTCCGGTGTCGGGCTGTATGTCCACGGACGACTCTCTGGACGATCGCTGCAGACGGTCGCCCAACTCGGCGGCTAGTTCCGACGTGAAGTTCAACGAAATCTTCGGCGTCGGCGTGTCGTCCACACCGCTTCGCTGCCGCGCCGCCGACGGCGAACGGCTTCGGTCGTTGGGCTGTCGCTGTCCGTTGCAGGGCACGTGCAGCAGACGGTCGCCGCCACCGTTAACCGCTCCGGACGAAGGCGACGCCGACCGCCGCGCACGTCTCCCGCTGGGCGTCACTGACCTGGACCTGCCGGCCGCGTTGGCCACCGTCAAGTGGTCGGCGGCCCGCCGGGGAGTGGGGCTCCTGCTCCGGCGGCCCGCGTCCACTGGCGCACTAAGCTTGGCGGTCGGCCGCGGCGACGGCGATCGACTTCGGCGGCGGCTCGCCCGCTTGGCCGTGGCCAGTCCACCGGACGTCAGGCTCAAGCCGCCGGAGTAACCGCCGTTACCACTGCTACCCGTGCTGGACGTGGACGAACGTCGTGTTCTCGGCGGTGATCTATATAGATTTTACACACATAATACATGTATATGGGGATGATAAATATATTATGTGATGTTAATATTATTATATTATTATAAAGTTGTTTGTGCGATTTGTGTACGGAAATGCAGCACAGCGAAACGGACACAGTTTTGTAATTATTAGGGCTGTGAATATTATACGTATATATAGCTACAACATGCGTATCTAGCAGATGGTTTAGATTGGGGATGTACTGTATACGAGGTTTTCACTTTTGTAATGATTTTACTATGATATGAAACTGTACGGTTAAGAAAAATAGAAAATAATATATAAGTGAACAGTTGAACTGGTATACCAATAAGATTGATAGCCTCTTTAATTTTAAGTGTATACAATACATTACTTTACTTGATATAAATTAATTAGTTATGAGAAGGTAGTGTACAACAATTCCTTAGAATTGAAATTGAAATTTTAAAAAGAGGGAATTACTGTTTAATAAAAGAGTGTTCTCGAATAGACATTCTGAATGCTTTTTAAACGTATTTGTACACTTAACTACAATTAAAATATATTTGAGAACATAATATACCTGCAAGTACCTATACCGATTAAGTTTTAATAAAACATGTTTAGTTCTTAATTATCGAATGAAATTATTTCGTAAACCCATCTTATACTAAACTTCCACGATTACACTAATTCAATAATTTCAATTAAAAAAGAAATAATAATAATAATAAATGAATTTATATTTTATTATGTTTAGGAATATTTGTTTAATATATTATATTCACAGTCCTAATTAAGACATAACTATTATTATAACACTGATGCCGTTATTTGAAATAAAAATAACCTCCCATCATGATTGCAGGTGTGGTGGTTATTTATTAATGTCGTATCTGGTTATAAAATTATACTATTCGTTCCAACTGCAGCACTGCGATGTCATAATAATATACAACCTTGTACTATGAAACTCGTCAGCACTTAAATCTTACTGATTTTATTATGTCAGTATAGGTATGTGTATATTTGAAGTTCTACGATATATTATTTCATGTTCCCGTCGAAAAAAAATTCTCACAAAAAGTACAAGAATTTTATGTGTTTATAAACAAAAACCAAATAGATTATTAAATGTTTTTCTCTTTCCGCATTATAAATGCGCAGTTATACATGCCTATGAATAATATACTCCATGCAAATCCTACTCAGTACATGCTAAACGTATTATACAAACATACATAATATACCTAATAAAATACAACAAAGTACTGACCTTTCATAGTGTACTTGGGCGTGCGATAATTCCAACGTGGGCCCGCCGCTTCTGACACCCGTCAGTTTCGCAGATACCGGCGCTCGATGAGCTATTTAAGTAAAATTAATAAAAAAAAAAAATAAAACAATAAAAAAAAAAAAAATAGAAGCCTAAAAACGATAAAACAACAAACGCATGACCAAAACTAACTACGACGCTACAACAACACAATATGATGTGTCCAGTGGGACTTTTACGTAAGAATCAATTGCTCGACAAATGGCCTACACCAATACTTTATTACTGTTGACCTTGTAAGAAACGTATTATTTTATTCCCTGCCGCCCATAAACTATACGCTAATACGTAGGTATATATTATAAATGCGGGCATAATAACGTACGGCTTTACGGTGTGTTGTTTTGTTGTTTAGCGGACAAGATATATGTTTTTAATCCCATTACATATTATATTTGTTTTCTTTCGCTTTAGGTAAAATGTGGCTTACCAGTTTTGCATCGGCATGGGTCGTGTTTGTCCAAGTAATGAGACAGTGTGTCCCAACCACCGCCCACTCTAACCATAACGTGACTCCTCAGTATCTATATAAGGATGATATTATTATACACGCACGCCGAAAAAAAAACAATTTAATATATTAGTCGAATGGACAAGAGTATTTTACAAAAACTATTGCGAATATACAAATCACAAGTACTTACCCTGACAAATATCAAGACTTTAGTATCGCCGATACGGTATTTTCCTTCGGACACTCTAATCATCGGGAACTGGGTCGGACACTTGCACCTCTCCACAAGATCCCGTACCTAACAAAATAAAAAATAAGGTTACGTGTACGTTTGGCTAATGCATAAAAAACAGAAAAATAATAGGAGATGAGATTTTGTGGGCACGGCAACCACGTCGAACACGGTAATTTGTATTTGGCACTCAAACATGCATGTATGCTCTATGTTTTACAGTTAACTAGTATATGATTAATATTATCATTCATATTAGAAAGTACTCTATTACAATTCGAGAATTCAATTTTATATCAGTAGCCAAAAATAACAGAGTACCTAATAATAATACTTAAACAAATCAAACTATAGTAAATATAATTTATTTTACAGTTGCAAACTGATATACTTATTTTAGGCTATATAAATAATAAAAAAATATACAATTTTGTTTATTTTCTATTATCTTTTTAAAAAAATATCAAAATCTAAAAAACTGAATAGTTTTTCAATTCCTGCATTTCACGTTTTAACCTACATTATAAATATCAAATAAATAACATAGAATTCTGAAATTATTATTTAAAAAAGTAAATACATTGCCAAATTAATTTCAGACTACGTAATGTAACCCAATTACAATGAATATCTTACCATTATAATAAACTAATAAAAAAAAAAAAATATATATATATATATATATAATATATGCTGAATTATTTTAAAATGAGATAAACATAGTATAATATACATGTTATAACTACTAATTTGTTCAACATATTTAATATTCGCTACGACCATCAGTAGTTTTTAGATAACGTAATAACTTGAACTATAATTTGTTCTCTCGTAATCGTACATCAAATAATAAGAACATAATATTAATACATTGATCGTGAGATAAAACTATATAGAAAATAATAGAAATTAGCTATATGAATATTATATTATACAATAATGATTATCAACCCACGAAGTGTTTACCGAAATAACTGGTTTTACTTTTTACAGTATTAGCGTTTCATATATATATATATATATATATTTTTTTTTTTGTTCACATCATATGACTATACATTGGTTTTATCTATTCATACAATTTAAGCAACATACGAACATTTCGTTCGGATCAATATTTCCACGCAATATTGTGTACAATGTACACATGTTTGTCGTTAAGCTTTCTGCTGCAATGCCGACTTATTATTATTATTTTAATTAGCACTATAACTGCGCATTGCACCGAATTTATTCTCGTGTCATTGTACTAAATTTTAATTAAGTTGGGCCCAGTGTATGTGATGTTGTATCAATCACAATCCACTGTGTTCGCGCGAGTTGTGCCCCAGGTACGCTGCACCGGTGGCTAAGGTCGGCAACTTCTTAACGCTTTGTTTTCACTAATTCGCAGTGTCACGATGTTTTCTTTTTGTCTATTAAAAATCAAGGTTATGTGCCGCATTCACGCCGATAAAGGATCACAATTTTCATACGAACATCATTTTTGGTAAATAAAACCTAACATAAAACAATGTTATTGGACACTGATTTTCGCTGATAAAATAATTATTAACTGGCTATATGATATTAAATATATATTATACTAATATAACATATTAATTAAATATAACATAAAAATACCTAAATTTAATCAATTTTTTTTAATATAAAATGTAAAAATGGATGTATTTTTATTGTTTCAATTGAGTTGTAACTAAATTCGATCGTTATAAAACATAAATGTCAATAAAACAAATATATTTCATTTAAAATAAAGGATATATATTATATAATTAAGTTATTTCGAAATAATTGATTGGTATAAGTAAAAATTGTTTTATTGATAAATAAATAAATACAAAAATATCAAGCTTATTTAAAATGTAATTAATTTCAACTCTATAAACAATATCATATTTTTTATAATACGTTAATGTATTTCATATACCTAAGCGAAATTTTTTTATGTTTAGTCGAAGAATATTAAGTAATCGTAAAATACTTCATACATTGAAGTATTATTAGTTACAATTTTATGCAAATGTTCAGTGCCCCAATAGGTACGCACCTTTATGTGTAAACTTATTCTTTCAAACGTTTTATATTAACTATATTTATATCATAATTCTAAAAACAATTACTTGTTTCAAAATATTTCTAGTATAAATTTTTTTTAAATTTTTTCTAATATTTATTATTCTAATAATTATTGTTTTATGCATAGGTTAATTCTTTTAGTTCAATATTTAGTTGAGAATTAACAATATAATTTTGCCTATAAATTACGATACGACTACAATAATTTACAATGTAATTATTTCGTTACTCTATTTCACTATTTATATTACAGGCAAGTAGTCAACTTCACTTTCAGATATTGTACAATAATAAATGTATATTTCTCACTTTATTAACATGATCAATACTATAAGCATTTCACTTCCTAACTTTTTGTGGTTTTATCATATTATCACAGTAAGTACTTCTCTTAATAAAAGTAATGAAATATTAACTCTAACGCGTAGAATGAATAAAAATTGTGGTTACCTACATATTATATCAATAATTTATTATTATCATAAATTTGCAATGTAAAACTTTTGACATGTAAAATAAATTGAAGAATCGTTTTCTAATATTACGATTAAACACACTAAAATATATTATTATGCGGATAAATGGTACAATGTTATTAGATATTAAAATGTATATACACGTATAATTTATAAGTAGTTTATCCATGAAGTAGAAACTTGTTACTATATAGTAACAAATTTGATATTATAATATATATAACAGCAATCTAAATTTCTATCATCAAATAAAGTTCATTATTTATTAAATATTCCAATTATAATAATTACCATTTCGTCTAAGCTTTTCAAATCATTAGTCACAATTTGAGGCAATGGCGCATATTCAGTTAGGTCTTCGCCGTCGCTCAAATCAGTATCATCTCCGTCATTAAAATCAGTTCCTTGTGAAAATTGAGCATACTTTTTATCTGCTGCGATTTCTCGATCAATCTGTCTTTCCATTTGTACTAACATCGGAGCTGGCACACCAACTCTAGCACCACGTCTAGCGACCTAGAAAAATTTTATCCATAATTTTTTTATTAATTTTATAATATTTTTTTTTTCGAATTTTTTTTTATATAATACCAATTTACCTCTAACAAACATAAGATCACATGTTTTTCGTTTTTTCGCATTATAAGATCATCGGTTTCAAACAACAGACATTCAAACACACCAAGTCCATTTCTGCACCAATTGATGAAATTGGAAACATTGTCTCTAGCAAAAAATGTCCCACCTTTAGCGCCGGGTAAGTATCGTACGGGTGGTAATTGAAGAACTATGGTCGCAATGCCGCTAATATTAGATTTCCCAGCTGCTTGTCTTCGATTCACATGTTCCTCTGCATAGTTTCTTACACAGTTTGAATGCTATAAAATAAAATAAAATATCTTGTCAAGAGTTGTATTTACTTTAATTAACATACTGATAACTTATAATAGTGTAATTTATATCTTAATTGTCATATGACGCCTTAAAAATTGTAAGAAATTTAAATCAAATAGCTTTATTTTTTAGAATAACAATAATACTATATTTTTATTGAGTATAGGTACCTACGTATTTTTATTTATTTTTTAAGAAGTCGACAGTAGTAATTATAAAACAAAAATTATAAATTATACGTTTAAGTAAACATAAACAATACTACGCAGTTATGTCTATAATTTTCCGTCAATCAGATAATCAAATTATTATTTTTAAACTGACACCTACGTAGTAGATTTTAAATAAAAAAGTATCGAAATTTTAGATGAACCTAACCATGTTCCAGTTTTTTGCATGTCAAGGCTGATTATTAAAATAGTGATACTTTGATTCAAATCGATCGTTTGTTAGCAAGCATTCACTATATATTGAATATTGATACGTCATTCACGCAAGTATTCAACAAAGTATAGACTAGAAGTACAATAAAATACAATAAACCGTGCGAAACACGCATTCAGAGTTAACTACACTTAACACCCATTACTAAAGTATTTAACAACAATTCAATACTGAATATAGAATGCGTTAACCGTAATTGTACTTAATCAATTGTTTAATTCAGTAGAAGATAGATGGGAACAATTGCGAATGTTGACAATGTACCTATATGATAATGAATATTGAATGCATCTTGGTCACACCAGTAAACACTAAGTAAGCATATATTGTAGAAAGACTAAGTTATATCACAGTTATATAAATATATTTCCTACAATTCTACATATTGCATGTATCAAAATTGCTCACAATTTATCAATTTTTTTTTTTTAATTTATTAAGACAATAGTTAAAAATATGTCAATATATTTTTATACATTAAATAACTTCATGCGAAAACTTAAATGTATTCAATGTGAGAGATTTATTTAGGTCAGTCCATTGTTATTAAAGCAAGGCTAAATTTAAAAAGGCTTCTACACCTATTTGCACCCTTAATTCACGTACAACGTTAAGTACTCGTGAACTTTTAACCAGAGTAATATTTTTATAACCATAACTAAAATAAATAATAATTGTTTAAAATATTTATTATTATTATTATTATTATTCTATATTATAATAAAATATAATAATAGTTTTAACATTAATTATTTGTACTTTTTTTAAAAACATTTCAAAAATAACTCTAAATCCTTATATTAATTATATTACCTATAAGAATTTAACTAAGTGCTAATATTTTTGGAGAAAAAAAAATATGAATAATGTGATTTCAATGGAATCAATGTTATATACAAGTTGAATAAGAGTTCTTAATTTTTTTTTTATTTATTTATTTTTTTTTTTTGATATATGATAGACTAGATAAATATTTGTTGTACAATAAATATAGTATTATATATATTTAAAATAATATATATTGTATTATACAAAATCAACATATAGGTACAGTTTTAATAGTACCTATTATACCTATATATTATTCTCGATGTTATGTTAACATTATATATCTACTAATATCCTAGAGTTACTCATTGATAGGCGGAGATATTTCTTTTCAAAAATAAGAGTTACTCTATTATTTTATGATTTATATTCAGTTAAAGAAAACGTCTACGTATATACAATTTCAGAATGGCGGTGAAAAAAAGACAATGTAGAGCAAATCGAATTGCAAAAATAATCGACCGTAGCCATTTACACAGCAAAAATTTTAATCTGAATTCAACTTGCGTTGAAAGTATCGTTGTTTTCTATTTCTTAATAAATACATCGTTATCGTTTTGCCCAAACTATATAATATTCTCATCTGCTTTGGTCAATCGAAACATCGGTATAGGTATGACGCTTTCCAATAGATTGAAAATAACCAGCGTAATGTCCTTCTTCGCACGACAACCAAAACGAATCAAAATAACTTATTTCCTGTCATTAATTATTACCATTTTTATAAGAAACTCCTCACATTATAGTTTTTGCCTAAAACTCAAAAATAAACTAGAATAAAGAAGGAAAATATTCATAAGCTAGGTATATTAAAAAAATCTATCGTAATAATAAGTAATATAAATCGAATCATATAAAATAGTCAAGAATATCCTCAATAGTTAAATATAATAAATTATATAAATTATTATAAATTAAAGCGGATAAGAATCTCATTAATCTATAAGTATAATATAGTAGAGTACCGAGTAATGGATATTTATAAAATGAGTAGCCTATACTCAGATTTTTAAATAACTCATTACTCCAGGGCCTAAATTTGTGTGCAGTAACACACACTATGTGTAGTAGCTAATATTAAATGTGCAGTAGCAAATTTAAAAGTATGCATTACTTAAATTTGTATTTTAACCGAAGTTATTTTACATTTAGTTATAGAGGTATCAAGGATTTTTATAGAAGATTGTCTTAGGTTGTATTTATTATAACTAATTATTAATAAATATCAAAAACAATTATGGTACGAAGTTATATGTGGCATGTGTACTACTAATAGTCTATGTTTATTATTTAAAAAGATTTTGAAGTATAGTATTAGATGTGCAGCAACAAAATACCCTAATTTTAGGCCCTGCATTACTCAGTACTCATAATAATAAATAATTTGTTGTAACCTTATAAAATATAAACTGAACTTTTTAATAATTTACATACGTAGAAAAATACTCAGATTAAACTAGTTTATACAAGATGTGATATGAATGAATAGTAGATTTATATAATATACGTTAAAATACGTCTGAAGTAATTGGTAAGACATAAAAATAAAATGCAAAGAATGGTGAATTTAACCATAAAACCGTTATATAATTCTATATATTATATTATATTACTGATTACTATAATTAATTTAAATTATAAGACCATAATCATTTGTAAAAGTTGTATTCAAAATGTTATTAGCTAAATATCGTTTTGTTTTTGTATAAAATAATTAAATCATATTTATTGGCAGATTAAAATTATTCATTTATCATTTAACATAATTATTTATGATAATAAATAATATATAGGTATCAAATATCTGAAATGTATACTTTCTACGGTTTTTGACCTCTCAAACATTATGGTTTATTTACCAGATTTCTTTTCGACCTTTACACTTGAATATAACTTGCAAATCATCATGTATATATTGTACATGATGTTAGTTTGACGTACATTCATTTTGACCCGATTTAGTATGTCCAACAAAAACATTTCTAATGTTCAAGTAAAACACCCGAAGAAGGTATATTCGTCACGTATAAACATATACCGTTAAGTAAAAAATCAACATTATTATAAAATATAAATTTAAATGTATAAAAATTGATAACTTTACATAATTATTATTTAGTTGAATAACTTTAAAAAAGTTGAATAATGTGATAATAATTATAATTTTGTTGATAACATTTTCCATTAGCTGTAATAATTTTTTATTTATTTTTGTATATACATACATTATACATGTATAATATATGTACAGTTTTATCACTTTTTTCTTGGTAATTATTATCCAACTGTACATGTGTTGCTAAATGATAATTAAAAATCTATGTCCTAAGATATACGAAAACCGACACTCATCATCACTCATCAGTAATAACTTATTAATTATATCATTTCCGGAGTTCGCTCATGCATTAAGAAAAACAATTATATAATTATGGGAACTGAAAACAAAATATTTTGGATTTGAATAACAGTTAAACATATATCTTTTTAAAATTATACATAATATAATTTTTAAATTAAATGTTCGTTTTTAATTATAAAAGCAAAAAAATCAATTTAATTGGACTTTATTTTTAATTCACTAATAATGAATAAAAATACAACACAATGAATTAAAAAATTATAATTTAAAAAAACCTCAACACTGATCAAAAGTTAAATTTTACTTTAAAAAATATACAAAATTGTGTTGTTGGCCGATTATTTTTTTTAGATAGGTTCAGTAAGTAGGTACATTCTACAGATATCATTGTAGATAGTTATAATATCCAATCTAGTAAGTATATGAAAACGTAATTTCTAAGTTTTACGCATCGAATGATATAACAACCACTATAAAATAATAAGCAGTTTATATATAACGTTATATAAATATTATCCTTATCCTAAGTACAAATGTCTTTAAAATGAAAATAAAAACAATGTAATATGGTTCAGTGGCACGTATAGTATACTAATGACCTGTATGGTACGAATGTATAGTACGGTCTATTTTAGAGATAACATCAAGACGTATAGTACACATCATCAAGAGAATATAGCATATTTCAATAAATTGTGTGCAATTTATGCATAACTGTGGATTATGTCAACAAAGTAATGCATTAGTTCAATAAATAATAATAGATTTATATGATTTTAAAACTGATAATATTAATATGATACATAAGAGAAAACGAACCATAACACTATATCCTAAAATCCCGTTAATCAAAGTAGTTCAATGCGGGAAAAAAATATGAATTTAAATTATGATACAACTTGAATGGCTACCTACATGGATTAATTGTAAATTTACTATATTTTCAGTGACCATTAATCCATTAAGGTGTTTTAAACACATAATGGAGACCATCAATAAATGGACGAAGCACGTTGTACGTGATTTCCTACAGGAAAGAGAAAATCGTGCTGCAATCGAATGCGATACAATACTGTACAGGCGTACCGCATTCAGCGGTATGCGGAATAGAAACTATCTATACCTATAATATGCAATGAATATAACAGATACGATTTATTGGAATAAATACCTACCAAGTACCTATAATAGCACTTAGGTGTATAATTGTAGCCAATAATTGACTAAATATCCCATACATTATGTGCACACAAATAAGCGCATAGTTGACTACACATACAGATTAATAGTTTAATAGATATTATGCAGTACCAAATATATTTTTTAAAACAATAACTTTTTTTTACAGATTGCCTTAAATAATATATACCTGATTAATTGAATAGATTCCAGTCAATAAGTGGTTATTTCCTCTAGACCCTTTCATCATAACCACTTAAAATAGTTTAAACTAATTAGTAATCGAGACGAAATAATAACACGAACAATGATGAAAAAAAATATTTATAAATTATTATTTAACAATAAATAATAACATCATGAACAAAAAAATAAATCTAATATAATGTGTCAGACATGCTTCATCTATATCTTCAAATAATTTATGTATATTTTACATGTAGGCTAAATAATATTATGAAATGTGATAAACTTTATCACAATATACACTGCTAATTAGTTATTACAGTCATCGATGGGATTTTTTGTCCTAGGTACTCGTAGGTTAGGATCGTTTAAAGTGTCAAACAAATACATAACACGATATTATTCATCAGTGTCATTTAAAGTATAGACATAAGTTTTCAATTCATTTATAATATTATTCAATGTCAAAAAAGATTTAAAAAAAAAGTTGTTGATACTATATAATTCATTACTCTTACTTAAATTTAGATATGAATAATCTATTTTGTAAAAATCATTAACAAATTGTACTCTTTATTTAAATAAAAAACCATTACAAGTCAGCCAAAAGTAATAATTGACCTATTAATATTAATAATATTATTCAGCCATAAATTATCTTGTTTAAATTATTAAATTATTTATTATTCTGGTTATGTGTAAGAACTAAGAACATATTTTATTTTTATAGCATTATTATAAATAGATTAAACATTTTTTATACTAGAAAATTTAGCAATTGAGTATGTATAAAATGTTTTTGGTTCACCTATATTTTGTTAAATCAATCTAGCAATGTTTTATTATTTAATTTAATTGTATTTCCATATCCTATTCACGTACTTCGAAATATTTAATTATTTATTCTAAATCTAGAAGTATACTGAAAGAAAAGAATGCCGCAGAGTTTAAAAATAAGTACTTGTCGTTAAAATGGAATGACCTTTTTAAATGGAATCTTCCAGAGAGACTAAATCTCAACATTGTAAGATCCATGCCAAGTTCATTCCAACTCTGATTCCGACAAAACAATAACATTTGTTAGGTAGGTTCTTAAAATATATTAAATAGAGTTATTTAGAATATAGACTTTAAACGTATTTAGTGAATACTTATATATGTATAATGTATATTATAACGTGATGATTAAGTCCGACAATATTTTATTAAATCACCACATAGTTCACGTTTTAATTTATATTCCACTTATGCACCATGATCCACGCTAATTATAATTAATAATAATAATAATAATAAAATATAACTTTACCTTGCACAAAGCCACGCCGGTATCAAGTCTATCCATGAAATTATTTACGTTTATGTAGAGCTCAGGATATAAACCATTCAGCCATTCAGCTAAATCCTCTTTCATGGCGTAAAGATATTCTTCACTGGACTTGAACGGCCGAAACGACCGTGATTCCACTAATAATGCCATCTGTAATAAAATATTTTACATTACTATTATACAAAAGACATTTGATATTGAATATCAGTAGTTATTTTTGCAAGTTATAAAATAGTATTGCACCATAGACCATAGCTTACAATATGACGCAGTAACACAGTAAAAAATATAAGTAGAACTTAATTCTCATAAGGAGCTTATTTATTATTAATATTTAAAGATTTTGAAATTTTACAACTAAATATCATCACAATACATAAATCATAACACTTTTTAAAAAGCTCACTAAAACTATATTCTTGAACATACATAATATATTATTACGTATCTATGCATTTGATAGAATTATATAACTACGGAGAGCAAAATGTATTTATTCGGAACCGTATTTTCGTCGAAACAAATGTTATTTGAAATTTATTTTTATTATAATCGTAATCCATTTGCCATTTGAAATTTATTATGTCAAAAAATGAATTCAATTTAAAATATGATTTTATTCGGAATAATATTCTATTGGAAACACATTATTTTGTTTGAACTGTAATAAATAATAATATATTGAACGATATTAAATATTTTGATGGAATCTTATTTGCTCAAAACATTATTTTCATAAAAATATTTCATTTCTATATTAATAAGTATTATTTTAAACAAATAGGTATGTTTCCGAATAAATACGATTCCAAAATGATATTTTTTCGAAGGTTTCGAGTAAATACTTTTCGAATAAAATACTTTTATGACTTATGAGTACATAGTACTATGTTTCCAAATCAAAACAGTTGCAAAATAAATACAATTGAAAAAAAAAAATTCCAAATTGTTATTATCTGACCAATTAATTTTCAACAAAATATATTTGTATAGGTACGTCAAGAACCGACATATCAAATATCAATCAATTTTATTTTTACTTTTAAAAAACAGCCTTTACAAACCCTATGGTTTTAACCTATTTTATTTTATTCCTAAATAAATATCTCGAATACTAGATATATTTAAATATTTTATAAATAAATGGCATATGGAATATGGATATACCGATAGGTGTGTTTATTTTTTACATATTATTTTGCACTATTAACATTCACTAGGTATTCATTAGAATCAATGTAACTATATAGTATACGAGTATATACTACACATTTTGATTATCACGGATAATTCGCTATGCAGAGTTCATACACCTGGATACCATTGTTATTATTTTATAATTGATTAGAGTTTTTCTTTTAATAAATAACTACTATTATCATAGAGAACCCCAACGAAAAAAATTATTTTTCAAGTAACTCAATTTTTAATATTGAATCATATTACTATAATACTATAAATATTATATATTATCATGTTGTAATGGGTGACATTCAATATTATAAGATTTAATGGGAAACTATACAAAAAAAAAAATAGGCCATTCATAATTCTAATCTATTTTATAAATATGTAATTTTTTTTTGAATACCAACTGAATTTACGATATATAACTACCTAGTATCAACTTGAATGAAAAATTTTAATTTACTATAGGTTTAACAAAAACATTTATGAATACATACAAGCTATCGAAATGTACAAAATAATATGTATTAATATTATGTCAAAAAATATTCTAGTATATTAAAATATCAAGTCTCGGCACTCTAAATTACTATGGAACAATGTATTTTAGTTTATTTTCAGATTAAAAATTAGTTTTGTATAATACGAAAATGCGTGTACCAATCGAAAATAATTAAATAATAATTGTTTAACCTAGAATATAGAGTATAATTCATTATAAAACGCATCATTTTTGGTTAATAAAATAAACTTAACGTTTAAAAATAATTTATTAAAACCGCAAAGAAATTAGATACAACAGGATTTTGTGTAGCTGAAAAAAAGAGCACGCACGTGGCATGATTGTCGCCCACACTGTTTATAACGGACCACTTCCAAATTAGGCTGTTATTTTAATATACTGAGGGGAATAATCTAATCATTCAATATGAAACAAATTTATTGTGAAGCATTGTAGTAATAATAACTGTTTAACAAGATGGTATCAATTTAATTTGTTCCATTATTATTACTATAAATACTTAATATAAATTTAAAACACATAATAAATATTAATGAAATTAAACACCGTGAGTTATGAGTTTATGACTAAAGCATATTTAAAAAAGATGTGAACAAACCAAACATATATCCCTACATATTATATTCTTCACGTGTGAAGTAAAATGTTTCACATGTGAAAATGAACATATGCACTTATATTAGGTATATAGATTAAGTTATAAAAATCTGAGTAACATTAATGAGTGCTAGTACTAAATAAAAGTGCTCTATAGAATAGATGGAATAGGTATTTATATTTTAATAATTACATATACATATATATATGTATAACGTAAACCAGAGGTATTAAGATTTTTTCATGCCACGGCTTTTTATTTCTTCGCAAAATTTTAGTAGCTCCTAGTGATCAAAAACGATAATGTTTAATTTATTGTATGTAAATATGTTTATTTATTTAAAAATAAGTAGTTATATTATTGTAAATGCATTAATAATTGTCTAACAACAAATGTTATAAGTATGTATAGAACACTAAAATTAAATATTTTATGTTAAGAATAAAATAAGATATTAATCACCATCATTATTACAATAATCATTATTTGTTTTCTTCTATGCCGCAGCTCCCCTGACCAACACTATACACCTAGGTGCACCTTATAGTTAGTAGTCGCTACGCACAACTTAACACTTCTGACGTTAACCGTAAAATTGATTTTAAAATTATAAAATTTACATACAGTATAAAGCATTTAAATGAAAAATTTAACTTAAAATAATATACACCTATTAAATTTTTATTTTATTTGTTAAAGTATAAACCATTTAGTATTATATTTATTCAAAATACGGTAGTATAATCAGACTACAGTATATAAATTACTTTATATGTAATACATTATATTACATTTTGATAATTTAAATTTGGTACTTATCTAGTGGTCACTACAATATAGATAACAAATGTTTTTAAATTTTAAATGCATAATAATTATTATTTATTTATCGTTAAATATAAGAATACTTAAACTATCGCATTTAAATAATTATTTTAAGTAAAACTCTTGTTAAAAAAATGATATTATATGAATATTAGATAATTGCGAATATTTTCAACGTTCATGTTTCTCGAAAACTAAGAAGAAAATCGAAAAACTATTTGCTTATATTTTTAATGCAATATTAAGTATAAATTTACAAAATTATTTAGGTAAGTAATTATGCAACTCAAAGTTTATTTAAATGCGTGGCGGAGACAACTTACCTAGGTATCAAAAATAAAATAATACCTATCTATCTGTCGTAAATTACATTAGTTCAAAATACGTAAGCGCAAACACTTTTGACTTAGATGAAATATTTTTAAGGGAACACTGTGTTAAGAACATTTTTGCCCTATTTTACACTTAGGTAATAATTAATAATTTTTTTTTATGCTAAGAATTTTATTTTAAGTATTATGTTGTAATAGGTTTAACAAATTTATCTTTGATGATTACAGCTTACTCAGATCAAAGTTGTTTTATTTATTTGTATTAGTATACACTTTACCTAATAACCATTTATAATATATTTTTTAAATTAAACAAAAATTTAAATTTATTTATCGAATAATATTACAAATAATTATACCATACATTATTATATTTCATTAACTATACAGTAGTTAGCAAGGTAGTTAGTTAAAATAAATAGTACATTATTAAAATAACTTAATAGCTTATATCTATCTGACTTATCAATATAGTCTATAGTACAATGTTCATCAAATATGAGCTGTCATTAAATAGTTTATTATATATTTTACATGAATTAAATGACATATTATAATGTTAAAGCTGATGTTTGCAATATGGTAATAGATAAATGGTAATAAACACAAATTCACTGTAAATATTTAATATTAATTTAAAATGTAAAAGGAAGTAAAAAAAAATAAGATTATTAGAAACTTTAAAATGGTTTTAAAATGAGGACTCTAATTATTAAGTACTTATGAGTTATGTTGTATTATTTATTCTACTAAATCTCAAAGATAGGTTTCTACAGTATTTCTCTCAAGTCACAATGCATTATATACACAAGTAATACAACACAATCACTGTAAAACGGCACACGTGTTTAATTATAAGCACCACAAGGCACAAGCCTGTGTACAGCATTTTATTGATGTTCCTGCCCTCCGGTGGCCAAAAGCGACGAACCTTGGGACATTTTTGCGCATTGTATTTGGCGCAATCGATTGGGCCGCAGCCGGCAAAGGGAGCGCGAGAGTGCTGCACATATATAACATTTGGCTGAATACTTTAACGTCTTGATAAGACGAAACCAAAGTATAAAAATCCTAAAAATCACATAGTTTTAC
This sequence comes from Aphis gossypii, assembly GCF_020184175.1. Classification (NCBI taxonomy): domain Eukaryota; kingdom Metazoa; phylum Arthropoda; class Insecta; order Hemiptera; family Aphididae; genus Aphis; species Aphis gossypii. The sequence goes on from NC_065532.1 coordinate 53,309,121, forward strand.
ACTGATAACTGTAATTCGAACTTTGGCTTTTGACCGTCACATACACAGACCATAAACACATATAACTAACTATGACTGTATATAATAGGTACTATGGAACATTATATTGACCTAACACACGATTATATTATAGGTAAACTACACAATGCTGATCCGTAGTTGGCAATACTCGGCAAAATAATACTGGCTGACCAGACTACTTTAATTATTGGGGTGGACAAGGATATTTCCTTATATTTTTCATTATTTGAGGGTCGACGATTTTTATTACATATATATATACTATTACACGACTTCACCAATAAACAAGTCTATGCGACTGTTATAACAGTATTCTTTTATCTAAATTATACGTATACATAAATTCATCATATATGCACTTACAGTCATCTAGAATATAATGTAACATATTAAAAAAAAATTACAACACCCAGAGCTATATTCGACAATAATAATTATCGAAATTGAAAATAAACGTTCCACATATTATATTGTTGTTCGAAAGTCGTTCCGTGTACGATTATCGACTATGAATACATAATATATATGCAATATATTATAAATAAAACAATATCATAACATTATTACATTATATAATGATTCACTTGTTTATTAATTATTCAAAAAAAATCAATTACAAACCTCGGTATTTGTTGGATGACGGAATCACCACGATCGGATCCACGAATATCAGAAATTTGAAAATTTGAACGAAACTATGTTAACGGCAAAATGTTTAGTACTGCTAGACTTCGAACTAGCCATTATGGTAATGGCTGTCATCCGCATACAACGATATTACAATTTTATAATTTTATAATAAAGGTACAATAACGACGGTATTAAATTGATAAAAAAATTAAATTTATAATTTTTTATGATAAAATAAAAAAACACCAACGATATATTATAATATTAATAACGAAACACTACATACTATATAATTATTATATTATTTTAAGGTGTAAACACAGAAATAGATAAAACGATATTATGATTTAAGTAGAAGAGTAATGAAACAATACAAAACGATATTATTATGATATAGAATTATTGCTGTGAATCGTCAGCGAGTGACGGAACGGCGCGGTGAGCGGCCCGGTATCGCAATTGTAACTGCCGCGCGTCGGGTCTTGGTGCTCGGCCACGTTGGATTATCTTCGCGCGCACGCCTTCCATCCGAAAACTCGCGGCCGACCGGCGGGGGGGTGTCGGTGACGGCGGCAACCCTACCCCAATCTCCGGGCCACGAGACGCGCCCGCAGCAGTCGGTAAACACGCACACACGCGCAACATCCGTCTGCGCGCGCCGATATTGTAATATTTTAATAATAATAACAATAATCGCCGTGTGGTGTACCCGTCGTAGTTAATATTATGAGACATACGCCGTCGTCGATCTCACGTGGCGTGAAGACGGACGCGCATGTGTCGTGTCGTCGATCGGTGGGTGGTGATGCTTAGATCATGTTATTATTCTATCATCATTATCGTACACGAATACACGACGATCTATCGGCCAAACTATATAGATATTAATATGATAATAATATCGTGTACGCGGAGTGCTAAAATTTAACGTCCTAGAGACGTTATTCATACCATTCAGGCGCAGCACAAATTTTTGGGTTAATACCGAGTCACGAGGTCGGAATTAAAACGGATAAAAATCAAAATCAGACTCACGGTCGAGTAATACTATTATCGTGTTTTAGATATTGATATAGTTGTATTATAACACTATATACCACAGTTACATATAAACTTCAAATTGATAGTTACACATTTAACGAATACCAGCGAATCAATTTCTTTTTTCAAATATTGTTTGATTTTATTTTTAGTAAATTTTCACTCTCAATTGTCAATGGTTTTAATAATTTCCATGTCTATTGAATTGATTTTTGAACTTATATCATTATACTATCATTGTGTCAACCTGAATATTTTTGACACATTTTAAAATTCAAATATGTTGGGGTATGGGCATATGGCAATCGGTTCTTAGATTTGAATTTTGAATTGAAAGCTTCACTTTCATTATTCGTTCTCTAAACATTATAATTGTCCAAACTCCAAAGCTACCCAGAATGTGGTTGGAAAAGTAGCGTCGTAGTCAATATATAGTTATCAACCTAATAGTTACTAAATACCTACAAGTAACTCTTGAATCTATAGGATATTAACGTTAAACAATTAGTTACAAAAATACATTTCCTACTTCATCTCATCATCTGAAGGAGAAAAGGGAAATTCCAAAAACGTATAGCGAAAACATTTACCAATTTCCAAGTACTCTCTATATAATCTATTATTTATACTCTATAGTCCACCAGGTTTCTGGTTTTGCCAAGATAAAATCTGCATCTAGTCAAAGTTGGTGTTCAATGTAAAGTTTTTAGTGTAATTTTTACTTGCAACTTGAAAAATTCCTTTTTAAAAGTCAAAAACTTTATGTTGTGGCTTAAATATAAAATTAATTTCCAAACATTTGCTTTTTAGATATAACACTTTTGTACGATAATTTACTTTTATTTTTTAATAAACTAAGTGCAGCAGAGATATATTTGTTACTTTTAAAACCAATTATACCTACTATAAACATCTGCCTATCTGTGTTAAAATAATTTCGTCTTACCATAAACTAAAATATATTACACTGACTGACTGCTGTTACTTGGATAATCGATAATCGAATACGGACTACAATTAACACAGTAATTTTACTTAAATTATATTTATTTTTAAGAATCATTTAACACTATCTATATTCTACATAGATCACCACGACGAGAGGACATTATTCTCATTATCTTCAAAAAAAAAATTTATTTTTAAAATTTCATTATATAATTTATAAAAATCCTAAGTTAAATAAGTACCTTTTTTTCAGATTGGAACCAACAACCGGGAGGGGACCGCTTTCGCATTACTTCCTCCCGAAATTCACATTAGTTAAATAAGTACCTACCTCCTATATAAATAATTTGTTTTGTATTTAAATAGCTGTTTTTATGTGTAATATGTATTATGAAATAATTGTTTTTTAAATAAAACTGAAAATTATAATCAATGCTGATTATGCGTTTATATTTTTTTATTTTTTTTTAATATTTTTAAGCATGTTTTCCTACAACTTTCACAGATTTGATCGGATACTGCTATAATTACACGTAATTTTATCATGCAATTATAACTAATAAGGGACTAATTGACCTTTTTAATATCAACGATACAATGTATTTTAATTGTAATCAATAAAATAGTGATAATAATGAATAAAATAAAATGTTTTCTTAATTAAAAACATTATTTTAAAATAAGCCATCTGAGAATAATGAATAAATTAAACAATAGAAATTGATTAACAACTACAATTACCTCTTTAGATATTCATTGATTAATTAATATATAACCATATCAATTTTTAATACGTAAAAACTAAAGTATACAATAATGATAAAATTATTTTCGTTATCCCGATGAAACTATAGTACAAAATTATTTTGATATTTTATTTAGTAATAGACCAAGGATCTGCTGGCGGTTTAGCTAGACAATGCAAAAATGGTAAACTAGCTGTAGGATATACTTCCGAGTTCCGACACTTCGCGGGGTTTTTGATACTGATTATATTGGCATAAAATATGCAAGAATTTTAAAAGGTTTAGAGTAGATACCTATAAAACAACTATTATTATTTAATCTATGAACCTCAGAGGTTTTGACAAAGATATAATAAATTTAGTAAAGTTAAAATAGAAGGAAAGGGTGTAAAATTTCTAGGTAGGAAATATATCTGTCAAAATATCAAAGCAACCAAATAAAAAATTCAAAATAGAATGAAAGATGGTGAAAATGGACAATAAGAATTTAATAAAATTTTTGTAACTACAGAATCTAAAGCTTTATCAGAAAAATTAACCTATCTGCTGCTAGAATACAGATTCATTCTACAAATTCATCTGGTAAAATTATCAGTTTATCACTAATAATGAACAGGCTATATATTATGATATTCCAAATATAAATGCAATTATTGGTGACTAGTGACTATACGAAAAACCTAAAATAACACAGTTAATGACAATTTATTAATAGCTGATAAATTATTACTTATATTATTCATATTAACTAGGCAATTATATACAATGATAACCAAGAGCAAATTATAGATTATAATTATGTGTCGCTACAGTAGTTTCCTTACCTAGCTTATGAGTATATTTGTGTACCTGTTTATCAGTAACATTCCTAAAACGGAATGAAGGTTATTAGAGGTTTTAATATTACCCTCACTATTGTATTTTTTTTTTTTTTTGTTTTAGGTGACCTATCACATTTTTTTATTAGAGTTGTTATTACTTACTAGTTATTAGTTAATAACTCATCGTTCCCCTGCAAAATCAAAAATACATATTTAATGTCTTCCTAAAATTTGAATTCTTTTTTTTACAAATGTGCAAACACATACATTTACAAAAAATATTTTTTAAACATAATGGATGTCACTCTTCTGAACACACAAGCCTAGTTTGAAAATTTACACAACACTTCTTCCCCACTAATCATAATTACATAGAGGGATCACAGTGACTACTGACTACAAATTTGGCTGTTCAAAATCATTCTAAATCTAAAATATCTAAAGAATTTACTAGAAAAGGTATCTATCAGTATAAAAGGCCAGGTGATGTCGTTATTATCTAGCTTTGCAAAGTTGTTGTAATTGTAACTTGTAGTTAAATTACTATTATTTATTTTAAAGAATTAAAAATGTATTATAATTTCCCATCTAATGTATTAATGTGGTAGGAAAGTATAGGCTGTTAAATTAAAGTAGGTACCTATACTACCTATAAATATTATGTGTATTAATTTAATACTAAAATATTTAGTCCGTGGACTGCAGTGCTGATCATATAGTATTAATATTGTAAATAATAGAATTTCTGATAACATTGACTGTTAACAGATACCACTTCATAAGACAAATCCGTAGAAAATCTAAAACCGTGACAGATACCGATGCTCCAGTGACCCAATCATCACATGATAATTATGGGTCAGATAAATAAAGTCCAACGATGAACACGTACAATCAACGTCATCCATGACTTGATCAATAAATCACGCGTACGAATAAACAATGAAAAAAACAACGAAGCGGACGACAATGAATTGCCGCGTCACTGATACGTTACGTTTTACACGATAATATGTCTCCGCGTATCACAAGACAACGGACGGCCAACGATCACCGTTTCGGCGGTATACGCCAGGAATCTGCGAGTAAAACGCGCGTGACCAAACACAAAACGCGATACAGCGGATGGCGGTATACTTATAAGTTATAAGGCAACACTAAAATATCCCGTTTTCAGATGGTAAACAAAGAAAATACAACGAAAATTAATTTTTGTTAACCAATTATTGTTTCTATATTATATCTAATAGGTTAAGTTTGTCCAGAATTTTACTCATTCCTGAATCACCGTCTATCTTATTAAAATAAATTTGTTCCAACAAGAAATATTTGTATAAACTAACTAATGTATATAATTTTCTTTGATAATTAAATGAAAAAAAATATACATCTACAATGAGATCCGCGGTACAGCGGTGTACCAAGCAAACCGGGCGCAACGTAACGAATATAATAAACGGCGAGCACATAACGCGCCTACATGCACGACGAACTCACAAGTCACAATACATATTATAGTATCATGACTAAATAGATAAATAGATTTAGTCATGTACAGTATGACTTGCGGCAGATGACACGCACACAGCCGACGACACACAAAAGAAACGCACCGACGAAAAATCTGCAAACGGTACCGAAGCGGTTCAAAGAAAAAGAGACAACCATGTGTTATAAAATGTTATAATAGGTAATTTAAAATGAAAAAAAAATACAAGAAGTAATTATTTTGGTATTTTCTACTACCTATGCAACATTTGTTTTCTACCTGTTAAATAGCGTAATAATAAGAAAATTATAAATTTACTTATTAGTATAATCTTCTATCCGTGCACTGGCCACTGACTGTCCATTAATATAATAATTAATAATGATTTAATAATTAATAGGTAATATATGTAAATGTAACCGTCAATGTCGTAAATTCGGGTAATGATGATATTGACTAGTCAATTCATATAATGCCTAGGTAAGTTGGTCATTACTCGTTATCATAGACGTATATTTCTAACATTGATTTGATAAATCAGACGATGTTCAGGCGCGTACACAAAAAAATATTTTGGGGGGGGTTTTGGTTTTAAATTTTTATTCTTATATAATCTAACCTAAGGTTATAAATAATAAAACTTATTTCCTGAAATTTCGGGGAGGGTTTGAACCCCTAAAACCCCCCCTTGTGTACGCGCCTGACGATGTTACAATATGGTCAATTTCAAATTTGATAGATGGGCTAATCATATAAGCCATCATGTAGTGTATAAGTACAGTAGTCAATCGTCAATGCTATCTACTTATCTTTTATGGTTTTAAATAGTTTTAATACCCACACTTAATTTAATCAATATTTATACAACTACATTTGGTACAACGGAAGAGAATTAGTAAACACTGTTATAACTGAGCTTAATGTGATGTGGAGTGATATTAACACCTAACGGCAAACTTAGGCAAAGCCAAACCAAGAGCCGGTATAAAGAGTGAATCGTGATTTTGAAGATATTGTGACAACATGGATGGCTGAAAATAATTCTAAATACTAGCCATCGGATATAACATTTATTCAATTTAAAAAAACTCGGGCTTTTCATACAGATTTGTGAAATAAATTGTTGAAAAATGTAAATTAAATATTGTACAAAAATAATTGATAGTTGCGAAAGTTGGAAATTATTAATTAACTAGGAAGGACGTTAAAAAGTAAATTTTTGAAAAACCTTACTAATTAGTTGATTTTATAATTAAGTCAATAACTAAAGCTATTTAAAAAATTCTTAGTAATAATAATTATTAATAATAAATAAAATATTTCCATATTAAATTTAAACTTTTATAGTTAAATATAAGTTGTAATTAATCTTTGTTAACTATTAAATATTAACTTACCTATATTTTTTAGATGTACTGTAATTTTTAAAAGTAAGACTTATTTTGGTGTAGCGTCAGTTGGATTTCCGCTCAATGAAACCGCTAATTTAAACCAATAAGACAATATTGAAAATATTAATAATATTCATTATAGTGTTAAACTAGTCAACAATGAGCAATTCAGTGAGTTGATTTGTAATTTAAATTAATTATTTCAAAAACTAATTACTTTTTATGTAGTAGTTAATACTAGACAAGAAGACGATATTGAAAATATTGATAAGTAATAAATGATGTCCATGCATAATCTCCATAAAATTAATAAAATTATGAAAAATTTAATTTAATTGCATATTGTTTATTTCTAAATAGTAAATAAATTATAAATTTACCTTATCACAATCCTGTTATTTTTTTATTGAATAAATTGTCAGTAGTAAATAGTAATGACTATATAGTTTAAGTCAATAATGACGTGAACTAGTCAATTACACAAATTATGTTTTACTATTAAATTGTTTTCTATCATTGTCTGTCTTAGTTAGGCATTCTCTAAAACAGCGGTCCTCACTAAGATTTTAGAAAAGGCCAAATATAATTTTTGAAAATTACTTGCGGGTCGCATACATTTTTAATGATAATAATTAACTATATAAAAATGTACAACTGTTAACTAGGAGAATAGGTAATGAAATGAGACAGGGTATTTTGTTTGGAAAGGGTATTGTAGAAAAAAGTTTACGAATGACACAAATGTTTTAGATTACACCATGGAAATGAATAAATTCATAATCGTAGGTACCTACTTATCCGTCCAACTGATAGGTAATTCAATATAAATTGAAGATAGAAAGATAAAATAAATTAAAATTAAAAATAATAAGATAAGATAAAAAGCCACAGCAGTGTATATCACTTTATTATTATTATATTAATATATAATATATGTATAATAATTATTATTAGAATTATAAAATAAGCATTTCATTTTATTCGCTGTTTATAGAATTTTAGATTTTAGAATGTACAATTTAATTTTAGTGCAGGTCGCACTAAATTTGTTGAAGGGCCGCGTAATGAGAACAGTTTCTCTAAAATGATTAGCCAATAATACCTACATCAATGCCTATGAAAAACAACCAGAGTCAATATAGAGTCCATTTTTAATACTTAAATAATGCCTAATTACCATCATTGACGGTAACATATTATACATATATACATCAAAGTCATTCGTTATATTATACCTCCTATACAGTTAAATATAGAGAACGTTTTTTATATAAGTTGATCATTGAATCAGAACTGTAATGTTACCATTGTGGCATTGTTACCTACCAATATTTTATTCTATTAGAATTTAAAATATTGTAACTCTGGAATATCTAACGATTACATTTTCTTGAGATTAAAATTTCAATTACTTCCAAAAAATTCGATAATTCGTCTGGCAAGAATTGCTCCGCCAACAGATTATTTTCTAATTGGATTTTTTGGCTTCTTCTAATTCTTTAGGTCAAGTGAGGTAAGATAGTCAATATATTATTTGATCATTCATTGTATTTAATTATTTACAAAAAAATGCCCGTCACCTGGATCTGGTTCTTATATGTATAATATGGCCTATTGACCTTTTGGCTTTCATTATCAACCATGAGATAAGATTTATACTTTTTTATAATGGTATTTCAATTTGAATATGGCAATAATTAATAATTATACTATTATTTTGAACACATTTAAATTTGGTGTGTATAATTATTAATTTTATAGTCTTAAAAATACTATGATTACTCTGAGTATTTTGACCTTTAATATTTGTTATAAGTGTATAATATCAGACAACAGCACATTAAGTTGATATAGAGTTTAATGTTAAAAGGACGCTACACCCGCACGCGTATAGTCTCCGTCTTTTAAACACATAATACATAACATAGCCAATTACAGCATATTACAGTGAATTTGAATATTATAACATTTTAAAGTAATAAGATTATTTGGCGAATCTTATATTGTGATTTGTGGAAAGCCAAAAAAAAATTTGCTTAAACTATTTTTTCTCAAGGCCTGAAACCTGAGGTATCTATACAAATTAATAATTACCACTGAAGATATTGAATGGATCAAAATTCAAAATATTACATAGATTTATAACCTTAAGTACTAATTTTAATTTTTTAAGATATTATTTAATAATAATTATTATGTGGCATGTGTTTTTTGTATGCTATATGAAATAAATAAATCATCGGATCGATCATCCAACGGTATATGATAGAAATAATTGAATAAAAATACATCAATTAAACAATGAAATAATATGTGTTTATACGTCATCAACATTTTTACATTTGTGTCTTTACATGCGAGAACAAGAAATATTACCATATTATATCATACACAAAGGCGGATCCAGCATGTATTTACGGTCGGGGCACTTTATAGGAAAAATGATATAATATTTGATATAGCTCCCCCCCCAATTTTTTTTTTTTAATATTATTTTTTTTCAAGGGGGGGTGGCACTGTGGGCAAGTGCCACCCCCCTGGATCCGCCTATGATCATACATTGTTAATCATATTGGTTATAAATTATCTTCACATACAAATATACAATATATATAAATTATTAAAACTAAATTATTTATAGCGGATAACTAGCACATTGAAATCTCATATTCTCATTATTGCTTAAACAAAACTCCTTATAAATTTTAAACCACCTAAAAAATGATCACTTAAAATGTTTTATTTTGAATTATAATTTATAATTTAAATACTACACAATTATATGCATTGCAATCTCAAACGTATGTGAAACTAAACAAAAAAATGATATAGTACTTTCAAAAAAGAGTGAATGTAAAAAATGTCTTTATAGTGTAAATACCTATAGGCTATAAGATAAATAAGATACCCGTATATTCGTTAATATGTTTCGTTTGGTTTTTAGGTACCTACCAACGTACAACGTAAATAAACTATAAATACAATGCTTATCAAATATCGATTACTATCCATCTTCAGATTTTCAAAAATTGATAGCAGAGAACGTGCTTATATAAGCTATTGAGTATTATTATTATTATTTTTTTAAGAAAATTATTTTTAACAGTTTTTTTAAAAAAAAGATTAAGATTACTTATTACTAAATATTTTCGGGTATTAGATAGAAATGATTAATTCCAATAATTATTAGTTTTTGTATTGTTAATGCTATAAATTGTTGTACCAACTTACCATCACAGTATTCAAATACTAACTATTCAATATAGACGCATACAAGGGCAACTCTGAGTTACTAAAGGACTAGTATTTAGAATTTTAAAAATGTAAAATCTATATTGATATTAATATTAAAATAATGTAACATTATGATATTATAACGTTTTATATCTAATAAATACATATATGAATATGAATATTGAATACAATAATATATTAAGTATTTAGATAGGTAGTATTAATAATATGATCTTCTATAGTTCTGACTATCGAGTTTATTTAAATAAAAATTAATTGAGGAAAAGATTTAAGATATTTTTTAGGCTTTTAGTATAAGTACTTGCTAATTACCTTAAGCAACTTCGTTATCCATCAAAGTCCATCTTCGAAAAAAACATGACACCAATAAAATTTTCGAATTAATAGTTAACCCTCTCCGCGGATTACTGGGATGACAAATTGGAATTTCTAGTTTCTGATTAGATTAGACCAATAAGAAAGGCCAAGTGGACTGTGAACTATGATTTTGGAATTTGATATCACTATAAATTCCAAAAGTATAATACGTTATAAATATTAAGAATAAATGATGCCTTAAATTATTTTACTGTTTTAATTCTGTGACTTACAAGTTAGTTGAATATCTAAGTAATTTCTAACCAAATAATACTGTAATATGTCTATATACGTATACAGTATTTTCTCTAACCTAACATTTATGACCTACTGGTAATGGACGAAATACACTTTGGTGCAACGATTGTACACTCCAATTACTTATCACTTATCTGCATGCCTAACAACTAAACTTGATAATATCTTAGCTTGTCCGCCTTGTCCTAAACATTTTATATAATAAAAATATTATCTATGTTGATGTTTATACAATTCCGTTTTTCGCATTTCCGTTAAAATGATTAAGAAATGATAGAATGAACACTAACAAAAATCAAAATATTAAATAATGTTTAAAATTATTTTAATTTAAAATTTCACAACAAAACTTTTGTACAAAACTATGGACCGTGCAAGAATACCAATCGAAGAATTAATAACAAGTTTCAAGTAATTTTATACATTTCATGTTAATTGATATTTTATAAATGTAGAATGTACCATCTCTTAATACACTGTTTGTCTGTTTATTTGTCTAGATCAACTAGTACCGTTGAAGATATATTTGATAAATTGGAAATATGGAATCGCAATGATTCTCAACAAATTCCACTTGAACATTCTAAAGAGTATACATTACGGAAACTGTTACTTCATTCTGAAAATCCAGTAAAATTAAAAGAAAAAGTACAGAGCATTGAGTTAGTATATATTGTAGTTTTTAGTAACAAAAATATGGAAAAACATCCTACTATGTTATAATGTTTACAGAGAATTAATTAATTATTATGATTTTTTTACAGAAAAAATAAATTGGCGAATAAATTTATGGAATTGATTCAAGAAATAAGGGAAGACAAAAAATTAACAGTATTTATGGAAAAGCGATATAAAGAATATGAGAAAGATACAAGTTGTTCAGAAGTTGTACAATATTATAAAGATGAAATTGAGGTATATAGCTATATTTAGAACTACTACTTGGGGATAAAAAATACAGAGCAACTTTATTTAATATAAAAATATTAATTACACACACACACATATATAATATATATATACATATTGTGTATACTTTGTATTCATTTCACTTTAAAACTATTTACTTATTTTTTCTTAAAAAATTTTAATTATCCAAGTCATCTTAGATGAAAAAAAAAAATAAAGATAATTATTGTTTGTATTTTCCAGTTTTATAATTTTGATCAAAAAAATTATAATATTGATGTATATATTTAAAATAACAAAATGTAAGGGCATTTATTATTTAATATAATAAAGAGCGCTTATTTTTTAAATGTTTTTATTCCTACATAGTGTAAACCAGGGGTACGCCATTACGCTCGTAGTCCAATTTTGGTCTACTAACCTAATAAATGTTTTGAAAATAATATATCAATTTTCATTGTTTTCAATTTATTATTTTTTTACTAAAATATTTAAAAAAAATTTGATCCACAATGCTATACTATATTTCAGATTTGGCACGCCTTAAAAAAATTCAGAGATGCTAAGTGTAGACAATTTGATAATATTAATTAAAATAACCTATTAAGGCATTTAAAATATATTTTTTTTTCATAGAAAAGAAATGAATTTCAAAAACAAAGACAAATAAAAAAAGAAATAAAAGAGAAGAAAATTATCTTGAAAAAAAGTGTTAGCAAACAAACTCCACTTTGGAAAAACTTAAGAAAATATCAAGCCTTAGATTACTTTAATATACCCATAACATGTTACAGTATGATTATTAATTGACTTATTTTTAATGTATTCAATAATCATGTTTAAATATTTCTTTAATTCTATTGTTTTTTATAGATACCACAAATCCAGAAGAACATGACTTAGTGGGTGATATTTTGTCTTGTCTCCAAGGCTTCCATACAAAATTTATAAATCCAAACAACCTCGAGATACCGCTTACTTTCAGTATTAATGAGCCCATAGGTTTGTTAATAAGATGATAACAACTACAATCTAAATCTGATAATTAATTTTAGGAACACTTGTAATATAATAGGAAAAAATATATTTATAAAATTTAAATCATAAATTAAATAATTATTTAGAATAAATAATATATCATAATATACTTGTATTAACTTTATTATTAAAATTCTATTTGTTAGGAGTTACTTACTAATTTGCTTAATTTTCTGCTTAGATCCACAGTTTAAATGTATTGTGCCAAAAATACTTAGATTAGTATCAGCTTATACCATTATTTGTCGATATAGTGAAGAAAATCGTCAAAGCCATAATGGATATGTTAATCAAGCATTAGCTTGTTATATAAGCAAATTTATACGCGATTATTTGGTAAGTGTTTTTAATATCAATTTTATTAAGTAAACTCAATAAAATATTGATGAATATAATGCTATAAAATTGACTATTTTCTGAACTAGAGAATTAAAAATATTAAAAAGAAATACATACATTTGTATCATTACTATTTTTATAGAACTTTATAATATGTCTTGAAAACCAACACAAGTCTGGAGAACTTAGTCTACAATCATTATCATTTGCAGCCCAAGCTCATGTTTATAAAATGGAATTTGTGGCCCGCATTGTATCGATAATAACACAAGTATTTATTAAACTTTGACATTTTGGAAAATTTTATTTTAATTTTAATATTTACTTGTGAATATTAGGAAAAAAAGAAAGGAGGTCAGACTTTATCAGTGTTACATGAAGAAATGACCCAATGTTATATTGATGAATCACTTAAAAAACTTTTAGCAGGAATGGTTGAAGTATCAACTATTCCATTTTTCCAATCATTAGAAAAATGGATTTTTAAAGGACAAGTATTTGACCCTTGTGATGAGGTATTTACCAGTTATTATTGTTATTATTATTGATACATAATGTGAATTTTTAATTTTGTTTTAGTTTATGATTAAATGTGGCAACCTTATATTAAATGATGACACAGAGAAATATTGGAATAGATGTTATACAGTTAGAAATGAATATGTTCCATCTTACTTGGAAAAATTTAAAGAAATTATCTTACGAACTGGAAAATACTTAAATGCACTTTATCACTGTAGTAAGTAATACATTATTTTATTAACATAACAAAATTAATTTTAATTTTTTTTTTTTTATCATAGACATTCCAAATAAATCTAATTTGATTTATACATCAACTAATAATGAAAAACTAGTATATTCTATGTGGTGTTCTGATTCAACAAATTATCTCAAAACTATAAATAATGCTTATATGTTTGCAAGTAGTAGTCTATTAAATGTACTACTAATTGATTATGACCTTATGAACAGATTAAAGTAAATAATTATATTACAATTAATACTTTAACATTGAAAAAATAATAATAATAATTTCAGATCTATTAAACGCTACTTTCTACTTGAACAAGGAGATTTTGTAGTACATCTATTGGATGTATGTGATGAAGAATTGAAAAAACCAACAGATGATATTGTTTACAATCGATTGGAATCATTGTTAGATATTTGTTTACGAGTAAATGTTGGATGTGTAGATCAATACAAAGATGACATAAAAATGGAATTAAAAAAAGATCCATTGAGTTTTCAAATATTTAAAATACTTGCTATTCAAACTGAAAAAGAAAAAGGTAAAATTAAAATTTTTAAAACAAAAATATTAATGTATGTATTTATTAAGATGGGTTTTAAATAGTTATTACAAGTAATAAACAAATCAATTGTTTAAAAAATATAAATTATCTAATTTGATTATAAATTTAAAAAAATATTATAACCTATTTTAGGGTTCTTAAATATCACCTTGAATGAAAATTAATTATTTCCATTTCATTTTTATTGAAAAATTATGAATATATTATAGATTTGTTTTTTTTTTAGTTTAAGTATCAATAAAATACTGTGCAATAATTATCAAAGATGAATTTAAAAAAAAAAAATATTAGTTAAAAGTTCAAAAAATAATTTATTATTAAAAACATAGTTGAATACCTCCAAATTATGTATAATTAAAATTCACAAAATAAAATATTCATATTAGTTTAAATTTATTCGTATTAATATTTTGAACAGATTATACTAACTTCCAACCATCTTCAAATTTATTGGGAATACAGTCATTCTGTTTGGGATTAACTACGCAATGGCCAGTTTCTCTAATATTTAATGAAACTGTTATCTCAAATTATCAAATATTATTCAGATTGCTATTATTATGCAAAAATGTTGAACGGCAACTACTTAAGTAAGTGAATCATTAATGATTAACAGATATCTGATGCTGATGTCATTTTGTTAGGTTTTCCCAGTGGTGTAAATTGGCCTCAATTACTGGTAGTGCAAAGAAATAATTTTATTTTTAACCCACCAATACTAACTTTGTTTGAAAATTTACACCTATAAACATTATTTTAATTATGTTAAATTAATGAATAAGTGTTGCATTTTTTTAGTAGTATAAACTTAATTATTATAATATAACATTATGTATATAATATATAAAAAAAAATACTAATAATTTTTTATTTTTAATTGAGTTGATGTCCTCTTTTTAAACATATTGCATCAAATTCATCAATTACTGATAGATAATTTATATTATCGTTGGAAAAATGTTTACCAAATTATATCACAGAAATAGGATTTAAGATTTTAAGATATAGATACAAAATAACACTTGAAAGAAAATTAAATTTTATACATACTTATCATTTTTAAAAGAAATATATATTTTTGAAAGTAGAAATTATAGATAAACAAATTTTTATGATCTTCTAAAGATGAAATAGTATAAACTTACTCTACCAGATTTCAAATATGGTGGTTCAATTACCACACTTAGACCACCCAATTTACACCATTGAATTTTCAAATTGACTAGATATTACTAGATATTTAATAATGAAAACTTCAGTATCCTAATAATACATTTTGTTTATTCTGCATTATTCATTAAATAATTATTTTCTGATTTATTTTGATGCAATTATTCATTGCATGTTTAATAACCAATGTAAACTTATTTTTTCAGTTTTTTATTTAATGTTTAAAGAAAAACAATAAGAAATTGAATGTACGTATTGTGTATAGCAAATTTTTGTTTAAAAACATTTATATATTTTGATTCTTAGTTCTTTATAAAAGTCAAAGTTATTTAGCACGTGGAGGGTACTTTGCACCTCATTAAGTAAACTACTTATGAAAATGGTTTTATATGTAAAATTGACATATCATTTTCTAAAGCAGTAAACACATACTTTGAGTGAATATGTTACAAAAAAAAAATTTTGTAAGCCAATTGTAATTATAGAAGTTAAAAATATAATAGTGTGCTTAATAAACTTATGGAACACTATCCTGCAGTTATATCTGAAAAATAAATCTAACATATCTTTCAGACTTTAAATCTATGTATTTATATACCTATACATCAAAAGCTGCATATCTGTGATCTTTTATTCTAATTTGTATTATAATTTATTTTTTCATTCTTGCATGTGCTAGGGTGACAAGTCTTGGTTGCTGTCAATTAAGCTAAACTCTTATTAATTAATAATTTTTTATTGTTATAGAGTATGGTTATGTGACAAACATTTAAAAAAGATACCTGATTCTTCAGCAATAACCTATAAGAAAGCTTTTAATTTAAGGCAAAATATGTTGTTATTTGTTCAAAATCTTGAATATTATATGTTTGAAGAAGTGATTGAGACACAGTGGCAAGCTTTTACATCTGCTATTCAATACAAAGTATATATATTTCATAAAATTGTTAACTACATATTGATAGTGTTATTTATCTAGGTGAAAAATGTTGACGAGCTATTGGATGAACAACAAAAATTTTTAAACCTTTGTTTAAAAAATTGTATGGTTACCAATCCAGACTTAATGAAAAGTAGTCGATATTTACTAGAATTATGTACTGAATTCAGCGATTATATTTTAGTAAGTTAAATTTTATCTTGATTATTATCAACTCAATCTCATTATCAGTGGCATGTTAAATAATATTAAATATATATATATTAAGTATTAAGTCATGCAAAATATTTTCTTCAGTTGACTAAGTACAAGTATGCAGCAATATTGATTCTCAAATTTAATAAATATTTAGATTTGTCATATTATTTAAGGAATGTCCAAGCATTTCAAACTCTTTAAATTGTAAACATATAATCTTCCAACAAAATTTAAGTATGAGTTGTAATTTTTGTTACAATATTATTTCAACATTTGGAAATGTACTTTTCATTTTCATTTGATATTATTCTTGTCAACATTTTAAGTAAAAATTGAAGATAATTCTATCTTTTTATGAACCATATTTAATGATTGTTTTAATTCAATAATTTCAAGATCAAAATCAGGCTCTAAATCTTCATTGCACCAATAACTACCAATTATTTTTTTTGACTTTTTGGTGTAAATTTTCATTATCAGTTTTTTTTTCATATTAAAAAAAAATGCAAATATTGCTTTATTTGCATTGATCTCAGTTAGGTTATTTTTATAATAATGTCATTTCATCTATTTCTGAAATAACAAAATTCATTACTTTTAAACTAAATGGAAAACAAACAAATCTGACACTGACAGAAATTTAGTCACATTTAGTCAGCTTTTTGTTAGTTTCTACCTAGTTGTGATCCCAGTAAACTTAGGATTTAGTTAATAACATAATGTTATACCCATAATATATAATACATATATTATATATAGTTTACATGTTATATATACAAAGTGATTTTTTTATCGTTGAACACTCATTATTTCAAAAAGTATTCATGTTTTTGAAAATATTTTTTTACATAGTTTCTAATTGTTAAAAAAACAACATTTTTATAAAAAAATTATATTTTTAAATATTTTTTATCCTTATAATTTTTTAAGTTTTTTACTTTTTTGAATGAGAACATAGATTTTTAATTTCATATTCCAAAGCAGAATAATTTTCTGAGTAATTCGATTCATAAAAATCGAATTTAGGGTGAGTAGTTTATGAGTTATACATATTTAAAGTTTAGCTGCGCGGAGTGGAGTGGTACGGGGTTACCCCGCAAAATGTTTGTCCACTACTCCGCTTGTCTAAACTTTGAATAAGAATAACTCATAAACTACTCACCCTAAATTCGATTTTTTGTACCAAAATACTCAAAAAATTATTCTGCTTTGGAATATGAAATTAAAAATCTATATTGTCATTCAAAAAAGTAAAAAAATTAAAAAATTATTAGGATAAAAAATATAATTTTTTTATAAAAATGTTGTTTTTTAACAATTTGAAACTATGTAAAAAAATATTTTCAAAAACATGAATACTTTTGGAAATAATGAGTGTTTTATGCTTTATCAATCATCCTGTATATGCAAACAACAAAAGCATCATTACTTAGATGTACCGTATCAAGCTAAAATAAATTTGTCTAGACAATACACAATGACTGTTTAGTTGCTGAACAGTTACAGAATTAATATTGTCTGAATATATCTTTTATGTTCCACAAAAAACATACAAAATAAATGTATGTTAGTATCTAGTATTTAGCTTAATAATCAATTATTGGTTTGAACTGTTAAGAATGAGTTCATTATTTTTATGAAAAAAAGATAATTAATATTTTGTCAGTTTCTATTTATTTATTTATACATTAAAATATATTTTTTAACTTACATTTTATTATTTTTAATAATTAAGTAAATTTATAACTCTTAAAACTTTCATAATCAACTCAATCAATTAAAAAACAATTGATCACTTTTACATATATATGTGATTAATTGTTTTCAATACCGTTATTTCAATAACTACTTCTGTAAATTAAAATATGGTTATTGGTTAAATATGAATTTATTGTATTTAAGAATTTTATAACATTGTTATTTATTAAACTCTTATAAACTGTGATATATTTGTACTAAAATCATCTTTTATTATTATTATTTTTTTTTTGTACTTAAATTTAGATTGGTGTTTTATGTTAATCATTAGTTTTTTTTATAAAATAAGTCTAAAAATTGAATAATTAATTTGTGTTGTTACAGTTATCCAAAAGTCATCTTAATCACCTGAAACTAGACTTTGAAAAAAGTATACAAATATTAGAAAACAAATTTACAGCTGCAATGATTGACCTCTTAAAATGTATAAGAAAAATGAGCCGTTTAGACAGCGGTAATATTATATACAATTTTTTGTACAGGTAAGAAAATACAATAAAAAATTAAACTTATGATAAAACCTATAAAAAAAAAAAAAATAGGTAATAAAATATAGTTAACAACAATGTACTAACATTATTATGTCCTTGTTATGTTTAGGATGGACTTTAATGGAATGTACACTGAGCAAATAAATATGGATGATACAATATTATATACATGAACATTTATTTTTTAAATATACCTAATGTACACATATTACTTATTTTTACATTAATCACGAGGTCTATCCTCAATAATTATAATACTACTAGTTTAATATAATACTAATTATTTAAATAAAAACAAAAATAATATTACTCTCAGATAGTGAATTCAAGATATTTATGACTGAATCAAATATCTTTATGATATTGTACTATATTAGTATATATTTATTTTATTCGTTTTTATCTGAAATTCAATATTTTAATTAGTGAATATTAAATGTTACTCATACTAAATTAACTTACTATTGTATGTAATTGAATTATGACTCATATTATCTTTATTCGATTTTGTATTCAATGTTGAAATGAATTGTTGCGGAAAAAAGTTCTGAAATTGTTTGTATTTAAAAATAATAATTTAGATTATTTGAGTTTTAGAAGTATTTAAAGTATTAATTAAGTGTGCCAATAATAAATTGACTTACATCGGACATATGAGCATTAGTTTGTATAAGACCACAATGTGATATACCATGTTTTCTGTAAAAGTGATCAATTAAAAAAACAAACTTCCTATGACTAATAACAATAATTAATTACTGAAAACTTTCTGTAGTCAACCGTGATTGTGAAGTGGATTCTTCAGTTTTCACCATGTGCTTAAGAAACTCATTATTGAAACCAATACTCATTTTTGGAATACCTATTGTTGTTCCGTGTGTTGATTTACTTATTGTACTGCTTGACTGATAAAAAAAAAACAATGCATAATTTTTACTAAAGAGCACGTTATACCCGTATGTGTTGTCTTTGTCTTACTAACATACAATAATGTACACTATTATTATTGTACGTTAGTAAGACAGAGACAAAACATGCGGGTATAATGTCCTCTTGAACTGATATCACTTTTGAATGTTGCAAAACAACTAAAACATACTGTAGTATAGGAATTTCTGATAGCTGGATGATGGATGACTCCTAGTGGTGTACTAGTCAGTGTGTCTGGTGAATGAGAGGTATACGAAGATGTATGTTTTTTGAAAGTATTATCGTTAGTGGTTCGCGATGAATTTGATAGTTGATTCAAAAATAACAATTCTTTAATAACTTCTTGTGTTTTTTTTTTTACAAGTTCATCACTGGATGATCCATGGCTTGATGGGGTTCTGGATGCCGTGTTCCGGTCACTATGTGACCAATTTGAATAATCATTTTTGATTTCTTGTTTTGCTACAACTGAGGTTGGCGATTTAGTCTCATCTTTCTGAACACCAAAGTATGATAAATTAATTTATTTGAATTAATTATTTAAATAATAGAAATCAAAATTAACCATTATCCACTTACAATTTTATAGAAATTACTGTTGGTTGTAAATTGTGAAGGTAATGGTGATGTATTGTCCATTAAAGATTCATTGATTATTTGACTTAGCATATCCTTAGCAGTTGACTTGTCATCAACTTTTATACAGTCTAATTTATTTGTTGATGAAATTGAATTGTCATCCTTAATTAAAAAATACAAAGCAAAAATTATTTTTTTTGTTTATTTAGCATATTATAATATATTATGTGTATGCAAACCAACTTTTGGTTTTGAGCTCTGTCGATCAACAGTAAAACTATGAGTTGATATCTTTTGGTCTGGAGGCAAAGGTTTGTTATGCACTTCCTGCAGTAATCTTTGTTTTCGTGAAATTGGCTGATGATTTATGTGGTTTGGACTAATTTGCAAATCCTGCAAACATGTTAAAATATTGACCAATCCTATTTTTATTTAAATTCTATATGAATTAACTAAGTGGAGTTTACTCATAAGTTATGAGTCACTACACATTTAGGACTAAAATGTATCTATATGTGATAAAAATATTATACACACGAGTAGTTAAATCCATCTCATTATTGTGTTGTTTTATTAATTTGAATTAATTCATAAATATTATGAATTATTCAAAAGTAAATAAAGGTTAACAATAATCAGCGCCGGATTGGCAAGATGTTGGTCTACCGAGTTTAAGAATTTCTAACGTTAGATATCAGCTACTGTACGGTTTAAATAATTCAAATCAATCATATTTTCTACCAATATTTGTACTAATTCATCACCAAAAAATATGACCATTGACCAAACACTCAAAAGCGGCCCACCAAATTTTACTTGGTAGCTCGCCAGACCAATCTAGCCCTGACTATATTAGTTATAGTTATATTATTTAATTTTTTATTTTCATGATAGTTAATACTCAGGTGGAACACCTATATATATATATACGACTCCATAACTGTACTAATTGCAATAACTAATAAGCAAATCTATACCCGCCTGGAATTTTAAATGTAGGTGCAATGGTAACAATAGCACATTGGTGATATATAACACTGCAGTGATGAAATTGAAATACCAAAGAGCTAAGGTAATAATATTACATAAACCCATTAATATTGCACTATTTACAGCTATCATAAAATAAAGATCATTCTAGTATAAAAATAATAGTCCACCATAATGCATTAGTCAGTTTTTTTAAGTTATCAACGGAAATATCATTCATTGATATAACTAGCTAATTTAAACACAAAATATGGAAAAAGCTAGAAAACCATTACCATTGAAATGTTAGATTAAACAATCCGCATCCATATCATTAATAGAATATTATTTATTTATTATTAATCATTAAACAATGAACAAAAATAAAGTACGATTTGTCAAATTTAAAACAAATCTAAGTCAATATACATAATATGTCATAAAAATATACAATAATGATCCACTCTCTTCAATTTAAATTATTATATTTGGTTTAACATTATTGAAAATTATATCGATAAAATGACTGCATTATTTTAAATCTCACAATTAATTCACTTATGTGTTTACTTAAATAAATGTATTATCAACCCTTTCTGCAACAAGTATATTTTAGGTGATACATTACATGATATTACATATTATATTTTAATTAATTGTTGTCAAGATGGTTATTGTTCCATTTTTTTTAATGAAAAGTAGATAATAATAAATAATATATTAGAGATAGGACCATTTGTACCATTAAATACAAATGCAATACTTATAATAATGAGAGTAAACACAGAGATAGATTAGATAGATATATCTAATCCCTTGGCCCCCCCCCTTTTTTAGCATATTTATATGATTTTAGTTGTTTTCTTCGTTTATCACTTTATCTATAGGTAATAAAATGCTGGAAAGTTTTTCAACGGCTATTTTAGTTTTATCTCCCCCTTCAAAGAAGTCCTAAATATGCCACTGAGTAAAAACATGTATAATACATTGTCTATTAATTACATCAATTAACCTTATTAAAAATAAATAGAATACCCAGTTCATTAACTACTTTTTCATAAAAAATCGTTTTTATCAAATTTATTTTGTTTAATGTGTAAGATAACAATGTTTTATTTATTTGTATAAAAATTGTTAATATAAATGAAAAATTACAAGAGCTATTTTATGTAGGGATGACACCTCAGTGGTATACATCAATTGAACCTACTTTTGCTAACTACCTATATCTTGACTTGCTTTTATTTTTATTATCTTTGAGGTCAATAATACATTACCCTTTTCCAAATGCATAAAGGTGGGCTTTCAATGATAACAAAGAGGTGAGTTATTCATCAATTTAAAAATAATAAATAATGTGCTAACCAAAATACACTGAGATATAAAAAAAAACACTTTGTAATTGTATTTTAATGTAAATTTTTTCTTCTCATTTTACTTAATAGACTCAATAAATGTTGATTTAAGTAACTCAGATTCTCATGTCACTATTTTCATTACAATCAACAAAATTAAAATTAGTAATTACAGATAAAATCAATCCTTCATTTTTACAATCATTGATCAGCAGAAAATTATAATTATTGTTTAAAAAATATGAATGTTAACATAGTACAAGATATTAATAACAAACCATTAACAAACACCTTTAAGTGCAAAACCAAGTAAATAAAAAACCTGTATGTTACTATGTGAC
The DNA here is from genome assembly GCF_020184175.1 of Aphis gossypii. NCBI lineage: Eukaryota > Metazoa > Arthropoda > Insecta > Hemiptera > Aphididae > Aphis > Aphis gossypii. The sequence continues at coordinate 53,332,414 of NC_065532.1, forward strand.
TAGATATAGCCTGTTACATGCATAAAACAGAAAATAATAAATAAGTGTGAAATAAGGAAAAGAACTATAGCCAATGTGTACATTAATATATTAATAGACTTGTAAATTTATCAAAAGCATTCATAAAACAAAAATGTAATACTATTGATTAATTTAAATTTATAAAATTATTTGTAATTTGAACATATCATTTTATTAAGCCATAACAAATGTTGTATCAAAAAAATAAATATATATAAAAAAAAAAAAAAAAAAATTATAAAAAAAATAGAAACTTAAAATTTAAAATAATATTTTTGTTTTGGTGGATAAAAAACTAAACATAGTCAAACGTTATTCATTCTTACCATTTTTGAAGGACTGTTATTATCTTGTGAGGTGTTATTGCAAATCTCAGTAACATCTTTTAATTTGTTACATGCATATGACATTGAACTGGATTTAAGTGGCGATAAATCTAATATATCTCCACTAGATGCTTCTGTTCTTACAATAACACTATTGTTTTCAGATTCTTTTTGTTTACAGCCATTAATTGCTGTAGTAGTAATAGTAGCCTGATAAGGACATATATCATTATTTAAAGTACTAATAGCTACTGTGTGAGAAGGACTATAAAATTGCTTTAAAGCAGATGTTGTAGATGGTGTTGGAGATGTAGTTTGACTAGTTGATTTAGTATTTGTTCCTGTGTTAAGGTCAGACATTTTTGAAGATTTTTGTTTATTCCATTTATGCGATCTTTTCATAGCAGAATTAGAAACTTTATGTTCAGAAGCCAATTTAATAGCACTTATCAATTTAGTTGGGCTATTGTGTAATGGTTGTTTTTTTGGTAATTTAGGCCTGCAAAAATTTTTTTTTTCAAATTATCTTTAACTATTTAATCACTAAATTTAAAATTTAAATATAAATTAGGTAAATAGATAAAATAAAGAATAAAAAGATACAAACATTATATTTATAGAAAAATAAAAAAAAATTAAAACATTACCTAGAATCCTTTTCTTTTACTTTGAGTTCTTTTGAAATATTGGTAGACTTCATCCACCCAACTGGCCATAATGGTTTGATTCGATTATTTATGAATTGGGAAATAAACTCGTCTAATGAGTGGGATTTTTTGATTTTAGAATAGGTAGTTTTTCGGATATTAATAATTTCTCGTACTAATGTTCTAAAAAAATAAATTAATAGTATTCTTAATTTGTGTGCATTCATTTAACAAGTTATTAAAATCAAATAACATAAACTTGAATTTAAATTTCTTTTCCATAATTTACTATTTAATTAGAAAAGTAGAGCTTAATTAAAAGGCATGAACAAGTCAATTCTATAGCTAAAAAAATGGTTATGGTTCAATAACTTTTAAACCAGTAACTGCTTGTTGCTAAAATGAATTCTTTTGGGGTAATATTGCAATAGGCTAACATGTAACTAAATCTATATATTTTGAGTACTAACAATAATACTATGATTTATATAATGATACAATGGTGTCATAATAAAAATTATGAGTTGAAATAATATTTCATATATAACTTAACTATTAGATACTAAAAATGATTATCATAAATTTATAGATAATTATTAATGTTGAATTAATGCTTATTAATATCAATATTGGTTTAACTTTTAAATATGAATCAGAACAATGAAGGTTATAAATTTGTAACAAGTGTTTCATTATACAAAATGGCTCTTACAAAAAACAGGCGCTTATCACTCATTTTATTTGAGAACTAAAAAACAAACAACTTTTACAGATAAACCACTGTTTATGTGTTGAATGATTGAAAATAAATAATTAGGTTCTAAGAAAATAATTACTTTTACTAGTTTTTTTAGTATTTATAATTATTCTTAATGGAAATAATAATAAATAATATTAATTATATTTTCAATAATGCAATCATTTTGTTTTGCTGATATCTTGAAATATAGATTCAATATTAATATAGAAATGACAGAAAATTGTCTTTGATATCAATACTATAGTACAATAAAAATTATACCTAAACTCTTCATTCCAAGGAAATTTACGACGAGGTCGTTTAGGTCCAGGTTTTGATTTCAATCCATCATTAGAAGTTCCATTAACAGTCCTGAAAAAATTTGAAATAAAAGCAAATTTAATACAATCTTTGTTAATATAATATTTTTTTTATTATGTTTTTCAAAAGAATCATGATAAATCTTTGCTGTGACAGCACATATTAATAATGTAAATATTGTAAATAATTTGTATTGAATTTCAATATTTTACTAAGGTTAGGTTATTAGCATTTACTCGATTTAAATTATAAAATTATAAATAAAATGCTCAAAAAAAACTAATCATTAATGCACTAATCAAAAAACATCTTAAGTTAAAAATGTTTAAACCATTCACTGAATTTATAATAATAAGTTACATATAACAAAGGGTTTGAATGATTACTAATCAATAATGAATTAGCCTTGCCATTTCCATTGTTGAAATTCATCAAACAGCATAAAATAGCACAGGAGTAAGCCACCTACCAGCTAATATTTAATATACTAAGCAAAATATATTAATTCAAATTAGATATTAACTATTTTAACAGCAGTGCCTGTCAAGTAGATTAAGGTATTAGTTATGGCGGAAATAGTTCATTTTTTAAACACCTCAACTGGAGTCAAAAATCATTTAAATAAGCTTATAGTTGATAAACTTTTGTATGTTACATTACTCCAAAAAATAGTAACATCAATTCTTATGTTTTATTAAAACATAAAAATTTAATAGCATTGAAAAAACTAACATACCTTTGATCTAAAATTTTGTTACAATCGAGAGTATATTGTTCAAAAACTGATGGTAATATTTTTTCAATTGCATCTTTTAACCTAAAAATATACAATATAATTTTATATAAGATAATCTAAATTTATTTTACAAAATACAAATACTCTAAATAAATACCTATCAATTGGCTCAGTAATTTTTTCTTCCTCAAAATCAACCAGCTGATTTATTTGTTTTACAAGCTTTTCTTTATCACAAAACATATGCTCAGCTAATGTCGCATAGATTGGTTGTTCATTAAATGAAATTATTTCTTTATGATATTCAAGACTAAAACATATATTAATCAAAAATTAAACAATGACGTCCAATTTTAAATATTATAGATTTTATAGATGTTATAACATACAATATATTAAAATAAATAAGTAAATAAAGGTAACAATAGGTTAAAATTTAAAATAACACATAAAATATATATTAGTAACCCTTAGTTGCTTTGGTAGTTTCAGTCTTAGTCATCCAAATTGAAATAAGTCATTTGACCAGTACTGGGTCATATTTATAGCTTTCTAGTTTGCCTCTATAAAGTCATTGTCATCACTCATTACACATGATTGGACATTTGCTACATTTCAGTAGATGATTCATTGTTTGTTCTTTGCCACACTCATGCAGCGCTGATGATGCTTCTAAGTAACCTCACTCTTTTAGATTGGTTTTTACATTGTCCCACTTTGGTTTGTAAGCCATTTAAGCTTCTCCATATTACCCATTTATTACTGCGCCCGGGTGCTAGGTTTTCTGTTGACATTATCCACGCTGTTTCATTTCCTATTTTTTCTTTCTTCTTTAGGGGTTCTCGTGTACATTTTAACTTTTAATAAAACTATTTGTTGACTTATTTTGATATGTATTTTCTTGTGTTCTATGATATTATGTGTTGGATATCAGTAATAATTTTAGTACATTCCCAATCACCATGTACAGCTCATCGAATTTTGGACGGAGCTATACCAGATTAAGTGTATAGTATGTGTTTACTGGTGTATTTTTTAGACAGCCAATGATTAATACACATGTCTCATTCAAAGCTGTATCTATATTTTTTACGTGTGTAGACCACCTTCCCCACACGGGACAAAATCTTCAATTGAAAAGCAGAGTGCTAACTTAATGCAAAAGGCTCAGCATCCCGAGCAGATAATTTACACAATAATCTTTTTCTTGTATTTATTTACTGATAAATATTTTCACAGCAAAATAAATACAATAAAAGGATTATTGTACATGGAGTTATTCATAAATGGATTTTAACTTTAAGATATACAACTTATATTAATGATCAAAAAATTTAAGAAATCATATAAATAGATTACAATCATAAGAATTTTGATATTTATGCAGTAATTGTACGAATATAATGTAGTATGTGTAAAATTTTTTTTTTTTTGTTAATTTTTAATGGTATAACAGTATTAAAAAACATAAAAATGTATATTTATATAACCTGAGCTAAACTATTTCTATAAATATTTCTACATAATCCAAATAATGTCCTAATTCACAAATAGTTTTTGACCTTAACAAATATATACTTATGTTTAATCTAAATTTCAATCCTATTCTTTAATAATTTAATAGCTCAATTTGTTCATTATAATAGGTCTACAACATTTTTATTTTAATGAATAATGAACATTAATCATTCAATAGTAAATTGTACTTAAATAATTACATAACCAATTAAATATTACATAAAAAAAATTAGCAAATGTATTTTACCTTAATAGATCTAAATTTATTTCTTCTGAAAAAATGTTTGAATTATTTTGAATTGCTATTTGAGCTTCAGTCTTAATTGATTCAATGATTTCCACAATAATTTTAGGAAGTTCTTCTGCTGCATTATTAATACCATTGGATACTGGTACATCATCAATACTGATAGGTGAATTTATTACAATCTGAGTACTTTTAACAGTATCATTCTCTAAACTCACTGAAATAAATAATATATAAGTTATTTAATTGTTAAAGTAATCCATATTTATATATACTTACAAGATACATTTGAAGGTTTTGAACAACCATAAATGACAGATTCAATTGTTTCATGAATAGAACTAATATTATTTTCTGTAGCAGGCGCTTCATCAGAAGATAAGGACAAAGTATCTTTTGAACAACCTAAAAAATAATTAAAGAATTTTAATAGTAATTGAAACTAATTTTGCATTATTCGAGATATTCTTCTAATGTTATCATTATAAATTCATGAAATCACTAATTAATAACAATTAAAAGAAGTAACAACACATTTTACATAATTTTATGCATACATTTTTCCCCCCAATAAATACTTAAAATAAGGAAGTCTTTTAAAATGTAAACCAGTTATCAGATACCAATTAATTAATAAGGTATATATTCTAGTTAAAAATCAATAATAATTATTAACAGTTAATGTAATTTTATGATGAAATGATACAAGGTAACAAGAATATGCTATTTTAAAATATCTGATGGCTATAAAAATCAAAATACTTGGCTTGCACTCTGGTATCTGAACTTTTTTTTCTTGTATCAATGATTTTACTGTACTGATCTTCTTCTTTTTAGTTGGAATAATAGAACCAGCACTATCAGAATCAATTGACTGTCTTCGTTTGACTTTGCCATTCACCGGAAGTGTCGGTGTACATAAAGGTTTTAAAGATTCTCTTTCTTCATCAGAACAAGACGAATCGTCAGATGTATCAGAAGTCTTTAAAACATAATATTAAGTATTAAGATTATTTGTTACAGTAAATAAATAATAATAGTGTTTAAAATACCTTAGTTTCAGTTAGTGAATTTTTTTCTGAATTATTTGAAAGCGCAAAAGTTGGCAATTTTTCATCACTATCTTCTATTACAGTATTAATAAAATGCTAAAAACATTTGAAAATAAAATTTATATTTTAAATCTTAAAATATAAAATCTTTATTAAATAAAGTAACAATAATTATAATATATTTTTGCAATAGACTACTATACTATACCTTACGAGGTTGACTAGATTTTATTTCTTCAGAATCTTCAGACATACAAACATTCTTAAATTCTAAAGAACCAGAATTTACATAATAACCACCATGCTTCGTTTCAACTTCATTTGGCATGACTTCATCACACTGTATTTACACATAAATAAAATTATTAATAATATAAGAAAAACAAAAAAAATTACAACTAGAACCTTGATTATCAGAACTAATAAGGACTATACCTAGTTTGAATCAACAAAAGTTTGGATACTGAAAATTGTATAAAAAAGCAATAAAATTATATAAATATTATGTGTTACATATTAATTATTGTTATTAGGTAGATATATTAGAATTACATTGAATGCATATACATTGTGAGCCAACAAGGAAATACACTTTATATGAACTCATGTCATTGTTTAATAAAAAAACAGATAAAGTAGCTACCTTATGATTGAAATACACTCCTAATCCTCACTGATTAACGTCCATAGAAATATCAGCAATTATTATACTAATTTATGGCAAATCCTAATGGTGGCACACTCCTAACAACAAACTGAGATAAATTAATAATACTTCGACATATTGAGGGGGCGCACACAACACAGGAAATTATTGCTGAGGAACAATAATCTCTAGGAAAATATTTACTAGGAATATTTTTATCTTAGGAAAGTATTGTTGGGGAAAATATTAAACAGGAATAGTGTGATTGGGAAAGTATATCATAGAAAAAAATTAGGAATATAATACACAGACATGAGTTATCGGGAAAGTTTAACACAAGAAAAATAAAATTAGGAAAACATTATCCAGGAATGTTAAATCCGGAAATTATCATACAGGAAAGTTATACTAAGGAATATTCCTGAATATCAGTTTCCTGTCTAATAATTTTCCTGTTTATACTTTACTGCAGTGTTTCTCAACATTTGTAGTGTCGAGACCCCCAAAATAAGTATAAAATATGGTAAATTACTTCACAACCCCCCTAATGTATATTAAGTACAAATTTAAATTAAAAAAATATCAATCATAAACCAATTAACCAAAGGAAACATACCATTTATAAATACTTTGTGTAGTACCTAATTTAAACTTGTTACAGATATGAGTATTTTTTTTATTCAATAAAAAAGTTTATTTTGTAAATTATTGTTTTATTATTTTTGACCTACGTGACCCCTAGTTAAAGTGATCGCGATCCCCAGGTTAAGAAACACTGCTTTACTGTATATTATTGATCCTGTTAAATGTATTTCTGGCTTTTACTTTCCTGATTTATGTCCCCCCCCCTATATTGGTCCAAACTCCATTCGTTTCCGTTTAAGATGAAGTTATCATAATAAACAGACTTTGTATAGGGCACTAAGTTATCTCATAGACATCTTATGCGAAGAGAAGAACCCACACTGTGCTTAACCTATGGAGAATTACTTACAAACATCTTCTTATTCACTGTCAAAATGATGTGGAAACCAGAAGTAATACATAACAGCATTTCTCAGTGTGTTCCGCGGAACCTTTGAGTTCCATGGGACAAAGCCAAGGGGTTCCGCCAGATATATGTGATTATTGAAAAACTTATTTAATATATTTGGAAACAATATTATTTTATATTATTTAAAAAAAATAATAGTTACTAGAAGCATATTGCTATTAATTATTTGTTGTACCTACTTGAAATTGTAAAAGTTTGGGAACCGCTGATATATAAGACAACCTTTTCAAAGCCTGAGCTCGATTGAAGATATAGCAAAAAAATTATTTTATTTCTTAGACTAATTAATCTATAAAACTCAATTTAAGATTTCCACTGTACTAGTTTATAAGAAACAATTGATTATTGTTTTTGTAAGCTAATAACCTCAGCTGCTGATGCTGTAACAAGAATAAAAAATAATAATAAAATTGGTTGCTGGCCAGGGATGTATGAGTGCTTCAACGTTCGGATACGCTAATTGTAGTTTGAATAATCAAGGTTCTACTGTATTAATAAAATGTAAATTAATTACTTTAATTTTCTGTAATAAATAGTATATAATTTAATACAAGTAATAGGTAATGAATTGCAAAAGTATAATCTCAAAGATATAAAACTATTAATTGTTTATTCTATCCATCAAAAAAAAAAATGTATAATGTTTTGAAACAAATATAAGTATTTAATAATACCTATATGGCTATATATAATATTATTTATATTTATAATAGAAATATTTTATTTGGTATACATAATACTTACAATTTCAGTATTATCAATGAATGAATCATTTTCATCATAACCAGCTGCAAGTTCAGAATAGTTATAGAAGGCAGTTTTTTTCTTTTTCTTTTTTTTAACACCACTAAATCCCTGTTAATGACAAAATAAGCATAATTAATAAACAAACATAATTTGTTAAAATTATATTAGATTTTGATTTATAAATTAACTAAAATTATCAATTTTTTTTATTATTATTATTTATTAAAAGTTACTCTTGGCAACAATAACCATCAATAATATTTTCAAAAATCGTTAATATTTTTTTATTGATAAATAAATCATTTTGTAACTACCTATATTTTATAAATTTATCTATAAATTAGATATGTGGTTGTATGGGGTTGGTGTGGTTGAAGGAGTTTCTATGAAATGTATTATAGTGATAAGAAGCAAATGTTGATATAATTAGTAAGTTGAGGTCGTGGTGTAGAGCAGTGGTGTGCAACCTGGGGGTCTCGAAATTTTATTAAGGGATTAGTATTAGTTTTACACCAAATGAAAAAATTATATAATACGTATATTGTTTTATAGTTTTATACAAATTGAATAATTTTGGGGGGTCGTGAATCAAAAAATATTGAGCACTACTGATGTAGAGTATGATTACTGACATACTAGGGAGCATTAGAAAGAACACAAAGGTTACAATATTTTTTATGACTTTTATGTTTAAGATAGTGTTTTAGTTGATGATTTTCAATTTTATTTATTTATTTTGTGTAGATTACTAATGTTTATCTATTTTATGTAAAACTGTAATTATTATAAACATAACTAAAACATAACATTCAATTATAGAAACTTACATATTTTTGTTCATAATGGTCAGCCAATTGTTTTATAGATTCATCATTTTCTTCAAGAGTATAAGATTGCTGATCCCTTCTTCGACGTTTTTTCTAAAACAAAAATACAGGATATTTTTTTACTGTAGGTATACATTAAGTTTCTAATTTATAATCATATTACATTGTACCATATGTTATTTTCCAATAAATTTAAACAATCTATTGTTTAGGTACACTGCGGTCTATTAATATTGTTATCAGTTTTATGATAATAAATAAAATACTATTTATTAAAATAAATTAAAAATATAACCATTAAGCCAGGTTCTCTCAACACTATAACGTGTAAGGTATACACAACTTGTAGGTAACATATTACACAACACAGTGTAGCGTGCACCTAAATTTAAAATTATTTGTTAGCTTGATGATGAAGCAAATTAAATTTAACTAAGCAATAATCATTACAATTTCATTAATCAAAATATATATTATTGAATTCTAATTTATAATAACTACTTATTACATTTATCATAACTATGAACATCATTTGATTAACTTTTATGGACGTTTCCCCCTTGTGCCTTCTCCCCTCGGGAATTTTCGCAGTACTAGACATTTCTCACGCAAGCTGAGACGTTTTCTCCCTAAATTGATATATATTTATTTTTACATAGTAAAAGGTTTGAAAACAGATACTTTGATTTTACACTTTTACCAGAAATATACAATACTGATAATTTAAAAAAAAAATTTTGTATTTTTTTATGATTTTAATGTATTTTCTTAGTTTTTGGAGCATTTATCATAAGTTGTTAATAAAACAAACAATATTTCAGAAGGGTGGAACAATAAATTTGCAACACTAGTGCAGTAGTGCGAATTAATCATCCAAATATATTTTGCTTTTTATTGATGCTCATTTACAGATGAGCCACTCAACTATTCAAGTGCTTCAATAAAAATTTTAATTTATAGATCAATAATAATTATATTATTTTATATTTTTTATCAATAATTTTATTATATTCCTTCATATTTTTGATTTTCATTATTTAATTTTGTATTTTAATATCAACAGTGTTATGATATTTTGTATTATTTAATTTTCGTAAACAGTACATTTATAAAATTATATTTATATATTAATTTAATTATTTATACATTTATTTATTTGCATTTTATATTATTATTGTCTAATATTTATTTATTTTTTGTGTGGGGGGGGGAAATTATCCCGTTGGGGAGGAAACATCCATTGTATCGGGGCTGAAAAGACACAAGGGGGAAACGTCCTAGATTCCTTTTAAATTACCTATCAAATAGTAATTTATAATTTTTTAAAGAGATTGTAAGTGGCATGTAGATTCTTCCTAAATTCAAATAAAGAATTCTTATACCTAATACTTGAACCTATACCTGATAATCATAAAATTATAAGCTATACATATTTTGCATATAACTAAAAGCAACACATAAAAACAGTATTAATTATCTAATGTTACATTTTACTGGTCTTAAATTAAAATGAAATAACCATCATCCACTATTAGGTACCAAAGTAAATAAAGTTTATGTACCTATCCTTTCCCACTATCAAATCATTTAATGATTATAATATAATAGATAATATTATGGAGGTTTTTATTTACCACTTTAATGCGTGGCTACACTGATAGGCAAAAGGAAATTGCATTAACAAATAACAAAATTATAAAAACACATCATTTATACCACAAGAAGACCAGTTTAATTGATTTATTTTTATTAATAACTGATTTATTTATCATTTTAATTATAATATATTTAATATATTCAATATTAAATGTTTAATGTAGATATCCAAAAAACAGAGAAAAAGGATAAACATCTAAATTAAAAAGGTATTTTTCTAAAACCTTTAAACTATAAGTACAAAAACAAAATGTCTAACTATGTTGGAAATTTATATAACTATGAATTTTCATAGGTAGGTAGGTACCTAAACAATTAAATTATTGTAAAAAACTATCTTAAACATAGAAAGGAACAATAAATCAATTAAAATACGGCAGTTAAACAGTTGTTTTATTTGAGTTATTTTTTTTTAAATGCCTACATTAAAAATTAAGACAATTTTTTTTAGTATTTGTATTAGTAGTTCTATTTTTAACTAATATAGATTAATTAGCACAAGAATTAAATTAACTATATTTAATAAAACAATAGTTTTAAACTTAACGATATAGGAAGAATTTATTACTGAAGTCTAAGAAACAACTAATATTAATGGAAAATGTTTTCAAATTATTTTTAATATAAATATACAGTTAACATTTTTTACATGAATTTAATATTGCTAATTATCACTCAATAAATAATCTAAAACATAATTACCTAGATACATTATAAAATATCAATTTATACAAAGTAGATTGTGAAAACATGATAAATATATTATGGTTTTTCCTCAGGTTTTTCATACAAACCCGCTTCAAATTCTTAGATAAGTAGTTATACATGAATAACCTTGTTTTTAATAGGTACCCATTGAATTACAATCTGGTAAAAAGCTTTAAGCTAACGAAAATATTTTCAGCCAAAAATTTGTAATTGTAAACGCAATATAAGAAGGGGTCGGAATAATGATAAAAGCCAAGATACTGAAAATTTTAGTTCTTATTATTTATATTTTTTTAAATTAAATAAAATATACACTTATAAAATGTTTAGGAACAAAAATAAGTCTTGTAGACTCAGATAACCATCTAGAATAGGTAATAGGTAAGTAATATTTAACCAAATAATTATTTCCATTCTTCAATGATTTAAAGAAAAACTTTAAAATAATAAATATTTAAATATAATATTACTAATGAAATAGTAAATTATTAAAATAAGCAAAACTTTGTTGTTTCTTAGTTTCTTCTTTATAATAATAAGAATGTCAAAAATTAAATAAGTACCTCTACCTAGTTGACAAAAATACAATATTAACAATAAATAAAACTTTTAAGACACTACAAAATATAATGATATTTCGATTTAGACGTTTTTCTTCAAAATGACAAAAAATCTAGGTATTCTAGTAGTCGATTAAAGTTCCATTCAATACGGGTTCCAACCAATATTATTAAAAAATAAATTTACTATCTCACAGAAGAGAAAATATCACGGCTACCTTATAGTAGGTACATCTTTTGATAAAATTTAGTTGAAAATGTAATTTGGACATGAGAACGTTGAAAATGGGGAATCAAATACAAGATACCCACATGACGCGTAGACAAGCACTGTCGTACTTCAAAAAATCGACCTAAGTGTACAACAGGAATGTCAATATATCATAGTTACATGGGTACTATAATCGGTAATCATCGGGAAGACGCGACGACGCTACATCGTTATCGTGACAATAGTGGCCGACAAATAAAATAGGAACTAGGAAGTCCGATTGATAGATCGATAATCTCAACATTGTACTTAATACATATGTATCCCAATACATGTCGTGATTTATTAATATTGTGTGATAATAATGCAATAATTATTTAGTGTATTCATAAACACATCTATTCGTTTAATGCAATTTGCAATACGTACGCGGGTGATACGCGAGTGTTAGTGCGTGTAGTCACGCGCGTGTGTGTGCGTGTATAGATGTATGTGAAATATATACGCGTGTATTGCTAACATGTATAGTCTCCACTTCGTTGTACTTACCTCTTCGATGAGTAACTTCTGATAATTGAACACAGGATATCTGTTGTCAGTGGGTTCGAACAATTCGGCTTGTACCCGAATAGTAGGCGAGTACTGAGGATTGGACTTGGTTTCCGATTTTTTCTCAACAGTAAACGTATTTGACATTATAATCAGACAGACGGATGCACAATAATAACAACATCGACGGTCGGCCAACGTTAAGCGGACAGCACATGTTTCACGAAAGCGCAAAACTACCATACATGATCGGCGACAATCACAAACTGAAAACGGGGAATACAGACACAGAGCAACGGTATGAACCGTAACCAGTGACACCAAATGTCCAGTCTGAGTTCTATGGTCCGACCGATCACATCGCCCCGCGCTTTTGTGATTTTTCAAACATTTAAGAGAACAGGGTGCATTATTTTATTACGTTATACATGAAATTATACACCAATTAAAAATTTAAAACACACTCAACGTCGTATATATTTTTAATAAAATAATTGTGGGCTTCCACGAATTATAGATAATTCAATCACTATTCATATATAAAGTTATTAATTAACAATATAAAATACCTATAACCAAATAAGGTTTCAAAAAATGGCTGTTGGGTATCAAAACATTTGGATGAGTACAGACAATATATAGTTGTTAATTTGTTATTAAATATATCTAATATATTATATATATCCGGGCGCCCCGTGCTCTATAGACATTAGACAGCGGATCTGCGTATATTTTAACGATAACTGAAAAATATTAAGTTTCTAAACCTTCAAATATCAACTGATATTAAAACTAAATTATAGATGTAGGTATAAAAATATGAGAAAAACAAACATTAATCATCAACATTTAACAATAGCCAATTCAGGTACGCGTATATTATATATTATAATAAATTGTGATATTTTAGCCGATTTTCAGAACAGACATATATTCAGCGACGTCGATCACAATAATATATTAATATGTATAAGTACTGCGGATTTAAGTCAATTAAATGTTTACTTTTTTTAGTTAACTCAATCATTTAAAAGATTTAATTTAACAACTATTCCATTTTATGACTATGAGTACGTAGGTACAATTCGGACAAATTATGACTAAAAAGAGTAGGTAAGTAACTCTGTAAGTAATTCTGAGTGGGCATACGTTTACTTTTACTTTCTAAATCATTCAAACAGCGTCTCCGAAAGTTATAAAGTATAATTATAATACTTTATCAATAATTATGTTTTATATATTTTTATACTTATACTACCCATACATACTTTATATGACTTAAATATACAACTATACAAAATATCTAAGAATATTAAAATTAATAAAACTGTGATCATAACAGTTAATTAATTGTAACATCATCCGTCTAGTAAATTTAGTCGATTATATAAATTAATCAAATCCATTTTATAACCCACACCAGGCCACAGGTCTATTTTATTTATTTTGTATTCTGAGGCATTGGCATCCAATTTTAGCGTGACTTAGTTAGTATTTTATCCATAAGTGTGGGTATTATAACTCATATTCATTAACGTACGCAATAGATATTTGGACGTTAAGCTCAAAATATGAGAACAATATAACATACTATATAGTATTATTTACCACCAGTGGTACTCACCACTCACCAAAAGAATCATAATAATTAGGTAATTACTTATTTAGAACAACAGTTTGCGGTTTTAGAACTTAAAAACTCTACTATCAGATGCCATTACATAAGTAGGTATTTAATATTTTAAATTTTCCATTTCTCTAAAAAAATAAACTATAATAAAAATTATTTAAATGAACAAGTAACAGTAGAATCGCCATTCGCCACAATTTTGAATCTTGTACTCTTGACTTATGCACAGAATAGAACTTGACTCTTGTCTCGACGTCCTAACTCCTAATGTGAATCATGAATTCGTGAATGATAACACTATAGAGTATAGATAACAACATTGTTATTTAATACAATAACAATTAACAACAACTACTAAGATAACTACAACTTACTGTCTGCCTTAGAAACTATAAAATAAGAATACAATATAAATACACGGAGTACCTATACAACATAATTGTATGTGTGATCTATAATCGCAGTGTAACCAACATTTATTACGGAATATGAATATTTTTAACGGTTTTTTTTTATAACGAAAATGCAGATTAGATCAAATAGTAGCCAGTAGCCAGTAGCCACTATTTTCATTATATTTTTACAATAATATATTAAATTACCTATAGGCTTAATATGTGTATTGTGTATTACTTACTACATACAAATATTTAGACATTTAGACCATTTAGTATACACTAACTTCTAACACTCCGTCTAACACTACACACTTGCACTTTACAGTTACACTTGTCTGTCTTGAGTTGAGTGAATTGATACTCAACTGGGTTTGAAAATTGTTTTCTTTAAATCAATACATGTTCATAATCTGATTAATTTATAATAGCTGCTGTAAAAGAAACTTGCCTAGTTTAACAAAACATATCAACATGAAAAAATCTGCTAAAAGTAAGTACCTACCTGTTTTATTAAAATAAATGTTTCTAGATTATAAATAATCATTTAATTTTTTTTCTCCAGTACGATTAAACACTAAGTCAAAATTGAATGAAAAAACAGAAAATAAATTAATTCATGAAAATTCAAGTAAAATTAAGACATCAATAAAAAATATGTCGGACAAAGAAAATGATATTTTTTCAGATTCTAGTTTAGAATTATTTGATACATTTAAACCCAGATCAAAAACAAAAATCAATTCTGAACAAAATTTCAATAATATTAATGTTGATCACAATGATTTTCCAAAAGAATCAGACGTAAAATCAAAAAAATATATAAATTTTGATTTATCCATTTATAATATCAGTTCTAGTTCAAATGATAGTTTTAAATCATTTACTAGTTTACATTCTAATCCTATTGAAAATAATTATTCAAAAGATAATTTATCTGGTACAAAAGATAGTATTGCTACATTTGAAAGTAAAAATAGAAATGATATACATGACAATTTATTTGAATTTAAAGATAATTATACTACACCAGTAAAAAACCATATTCAAAGCAATCATCTCTCAGAATCTGCTAAACTATTAGACCGAATCTATGGTAAAGAATGGCGATGTGTTGATGGAGTACTTAAGAATTCAAAAACAAAGTATTTAAATGATGAACTATATGACAATTATAATAAGTAAGTATCTTACAAATAGATTAATATTACAAATACCTTAAATTGTACTATATTTTAGAAAACAAATTAATTATAACCAAGGCTCAAAACTTAAGGCATTTGAATTCTGTGTAGAAAGTGAATATTAAAATTCTGGTTTGCTAGAAATTTGATTCATAATGAAACGCTGATTTTAAAAACATTAATTTTTATTGCATGATAATGCATATTTCACAGATTTAACAAAACAATTTATATTTTTTATAAATGATTAATTCAACAACAAAATTTTAGATTCAAATCATTCGAAATTCTATGTTTTTAGTATTATTTCACAAAATAAATTAAATCATTAATAAATATATTAGTGCCTATTACTCCAAATGCACTTAACAATAATATTATAATCTTTATTGTACTGGGGAATTGTGATAGTGACTGTTAACCAGTCTGTATTTATTTTTATCCAAATTTACTAAGGTGTCAATATTGTACCATAGTAAAAAGTGGTTGTTTTAATTTTTTTCCTCACGTACTTAATTTATATAAATTGTATTTTATTCAACAAATTGTATTTTTTTGCATACATTCCAAATGTTTACTGCATATAATGATGTTTTCAACACACATGAACCTATACACATATTATTTGGGTACTTTTTAGTACATACAGGGTGTCCCGTGAGGATTTACCCATTGCGATATCTCGTTATCTGTATTTGTTACCACTATGGTATTAAATAATTCACTGTTTTTCTAGAAACTAGAAAAAATATTAAAAATCAGGAAATTAATGAAATCAAAATGTTGAAACGTCAATATTTTCAGAAAAATTAACTCTACAAAATGGCTATCTTCGATTTTTTTGAAAATAATTAAATAAAAAAATATATTTTTTAACTTTTTTACCAAAACATTAAAATAAATTAAAACATAAAATATTTGTAGTTCTTATTCCTGTGAGTCTTATTAAAAAATCAGAATTATGATATGTCCATTATTTCAGGAGATATCGCAATAGGTAAATCCTCACGGGACACCCTGTATATTTCTGATCTTTGATTATAAACGAATAAAAGTTAACTTATTTAAATTTAAAATAGTTTATAAAATTAAACATAATTTTTATTTAAACTATCTATTACATAAAAAATAAATAATTTTAGGTGTTCTAATGAAAATACTTCCAGCAAACATTACAATGAAATTAAATATTGTAAGTAATATTGGTTGTTATTTCATTAGCTTATGATACTATAATTGTATAATATTTTTAACATACATACAATATGTATTTATTTTAGCACCACCTTCTGAAGTTCTGAAAAAACATCAAGAATACAATATTCAAAATAAAGTGGATGATACTTCAATAATTTTAGAGTATGTTTCTTTTAATATTATGCATATGTTATTTGTGTTAGTTGTATAGATTGTTACAGAATAAGCCCAATATAAAAAAAAATATATTATACAAAACTGTTCATTTATAAAATTCCCTTTTTCTAGTCTGAAATTCTTTGTTTATCTACTATTTATCAGTTATTGGATTAGAATTTTCTAATCAAATTTTAATTTATTAATCATACACTTAATTTGTGAAATTAAAAAAAAAAAATGACTTAAAAATGTTACTTAACAGCCTTAACCTAATGTTTGATTGTGTTTTTTTTATTTTTCAGTTAAATCAACTGCAAATAAATTTTATTATATGAATACATTTAAATATAATATACTGTATTTGTTGTAGAAATTTCAGTTTGTCCAATGATATAAATGAAACACCTGATCAATTAAATATTATCCATCCCTCTACAAGTAAAATACACAATAAGTAAGTAAATAATAAAAAAAAAATCGGTGAGTGTAAATTACTATTAGTATTCTTATGAATGAGAGCTATAGTTAATAAGCTAAAGCTTTAAACAGCATAATAAAATTATAAAAACTTGAGTGAGAGTTAAGCCCATTTAAATATTAATAATAATAATCTAAGGAAGACCAAAATAGGTCTTCTATAAAGTAATTGGATGATTTATTTTTGCAGGATTCCAAAACATTGTACAAATGAAAAACAATTGAAAAATTTAAAAATTATTAAAGAAAATACAATCAAGGAAGATATTAACACAAAAAAAAATGGTGCTAACCAAAATCTACAATCTAAAATGTTAATTAAATCTAATATAGAAGCAACACTATCATTTTTAAGTTCTCTATCATGTAAGTATTTCTAGAACATTGATTAATTACATTTTAATAGAATAATAGTAAGATGTTAATAGTAATATTTTGTCCAAGATTATAAGATTAAAAAAACAATACTTAATGTATCTACAAAAAAATCTGTATTTCATTTATTATTATTTCAATATAGATTATCAATGTGAGTCATGTATCAACCAATATACACTAAATTATCTAAGACAGAATAAATCAACTTTTGACTTTTAGTTTATGATATAAATAATGATGAATATCAGATTTTGAACAAAGTAAAGAATATATTAATTGTTCACGATGTGTAGTTTTTATTAGTGGGGGTGGGGGTGTATACCATAACTTGTCAAAATATGCTTCAATTTAAAACTTGAGGGGTGGTTTCCAGTGGAAAATTGATTATTCTTGATGCATTATAGAGGTCTGAAGTAAGAAGTTTCCTGCAGTTTTCAAAAAAATCACGAATCACTGTAAAGACTTAAAATTTTCACCAAATGTTTATATTATCTTTATTTATAATAACAATTCAATTTTTGAAAATATTCTGGCTTTTTGAGCTATTTATAGACAACTGCAATTTTAGATTTTTTTATTTATTTTTTTTTTTTTCAAAGTTCGATAGTAAAAATTTTGAAAATTTATTTAATACAAAGCTCTTAAAGAGTTAGTATTATATGTGTAAAATAACAATAATTTACAATCAATGAATTTTAGAATTTTGTTATAGCTAAATATTACTAATCAGAAACTTGAAACATACACCAGTTATTTAAATTGAAATTTTCTGTGCATAATTTAATTTTGAAGTATTTATGTCATAAACTGTCTTTTTCACTACCCAGTGGAAAATATATATCCTTGGGACTTAGGCTGTCAAATCATCTGTGTTCAGAATCATTTTTCATGTACATTGATATCCATCATTGCATTCAAATTTAACTCACTCACTATGGTGAACTACCTTATATCCGATGTCCATTCGATACCTACTGTACAGCAAAGTGTTACCCACTTTACCACCCTTTTTTGTAATTTAATTTTAGTTTGGTTATTTTGAGAGTTTTAAAGAAAGTTATCATCATCAAATACAACTGGACTGTTTTGTTCTTTTCATATTATAAGTTAGTTGCCTAAGTAGTATTATTACAAATGTTCCTAACTTATGAATTTTAATATAGAATTAATAAAAAAGAGAAATTATAATTTATAATAATGGAACAAAAAATAGAATAATTTTTTTTTGTTTTTTCTACTGCAAATAAGGAAAACTTAATCAACTAAGTTAATAATAAAAAATGTAGGTCAACAATTGATGTAATGATAATAAAGATATTACAATTAATAAAATAATTTTTCATTATTCGTCCATTGGTAAGTATTTGGTTTTGAAGGTTTTATATTTTCGTTAATAATATTGATATCACATGAAAAAACTACATTATTTAATAAATATACAGAATCTATTCTTTTTTATTTAATTTAATACAATATTTCAGGTTTTACTGGATCTATGAAATGTGACCCTGAGGCTGAAAAATTCAAACTAAAGTTTAAAAAAAATAAAGATGATTTGGTGTCAGTATTATTTAAATTATTCAACAAAGAAGTATTTGATGATAAGGTAAATCAAATGCATTATAATATGTTTTAATTAATAAAAACTTCATCATTCTTCTAATTCTGACAATGTTATGTACTTAATGTATTTGAGTATATTAAATATTAGAATAAACCTCAAAGAATATATTATTTACTCCTAGAAGTCCACATTAAGTGATTTTCTATCAATACAACATTTAAATTACAGTAATTTAAATGCCAGTTTAAGTCACATGTTATCATAATCAAAATAAATACATGATGCTACAAACTGTCCGTTTTATGTTGAATGGTGAAAAAAATTATTTGTCAATCCTACTGTTTTTTAATTAAATACATTTCTTTTCTACCGTCTTACTTGTCAAGGTACCTGACTGTCAGGTGTGTAGCCAGGATTTTTTATGGGTCATTTTAATTTTAAATATAACCTGTGTAGAGATGGTTGTAGTAATCTGTTTTCATAATATAATCAAATATGAAATAGCTCCATATAAAAACATATTTTTTTTGTTTATCTTATGTCTTTAGAAAAAAATATTTTTTGTCTAAATATGCAATGGACAAGGCCATAACTGAAAAAAAATGTTGGGGGGATTCCAACATTTTTTTAAATATCTAGATACTGTACACTTATCATTTTTATCTATAATTTACGCTAAATATTTCTACTTTTAAAAATTTCGAAGGGGAAGGGGTTCAGATCTCTGGACCTCCCAGTTACGGCCTTGGCAATAAGGGATGGTTGTTAATAACAAAATGTACTCCCATGACTATACCATTAATAAATGTTATTTATTAAATTATAACTATATTTTTACTACTTATAAATTATTATTATTTTTCATTTAAAAAATAGGAAATGAATAAATAATCAGTTGTTTTGTAGGGAGAACATTTTGCAATGATCACAAAATTGTGTATGTTCTAATAATTTTAATTTTAATACAAATTCTTAAATTTATCATACATAAATTGATATTATATAATATCATACTACTTTATCTGATCTTAAAACTTATATTCATTATCAATTATTTAATAAGTGTTCAATCTGGTTATAATTATTTGTATTTCTAGTTAACTGCAAGATAAATGCTATCTAAAAAATAAAATAAACAGATAAATATTCTTTAAAAGTAATATAACAGTATGACAAGAAATTATATTTCATATTTGTAAGGCATTATTAAAGCACATGTATAATATCTCTCTATCTTTATTACTAATAAGTAATGAATTATTAGTATTTTATTTTTTGCTATTTATTTTAATTGTTATATCATTTAACAATATTTAACGACCACAATTAAATATCTTCCAGTCAAAGCAACCCTAGCAAGTTGTCCAAGATTCTAAAAATGTAATATTTACTATTTATATTTTGTTTTACTAGCTTCCAGCTGATATGAATTTCAAATGGAATGCACGATTAAGGTCAACTGCTGGTGCATGTTTCAATAAACGTTCAGTCAAAATAAACAAAAATTTAGATTGTGAAAGAGTTTCTCGCATTGAACTTTCTACTAAAGTAAATTGTTATTAATTAATTAGTTTTGTTTCTAATAAAATAGAAAAAAAACTATAAATTCATAATATATATATTATTTTATAGATTATTGATACAGGAGAAAGATTAAGAGATACATTAATTCATGAGCTTTGTCATGCCGCCTGTTGGATATTTAATGGTATTTCTGAAGGACATGGTCCTCAATGGAAAAGCTGGGCAAATAAAGCTATGCAAAAGTTTCCAGAACTCCCAATAATCAAAAGATGCCATAGTTATGACATACAAACCAAATTTACCTATAAATGTGTAAAATGTGGTTATAGGTGAGTTATGAAATATTTTGTTACTTGTATTAAGTATAAATCTTATGTATTTAATTAAATAAGTAATAATTGGGCTAGTCTTGTGGATTATTATGTATAATCTTATTATTTATTTCAGTTTTGGGCGTCATTCAAAATCTTTGAATCTGGAGAAAAAAAGATGTGGACTTTGTTATGGAGAATTTGAATTAATCAAAAACAAAATTAATAATAACCCTATTCCTAATAATAATTTCCCAGTTGTTCACGAAGACCCATTGAAAGAATTATACAGTTTAAATGATGTACATCAAAAACCTAAACCTCCCAAAAAACTATCAAAATTTGCTATATTTGTAAAAGAAAATTATAGCCGAGTAAAAAGAGAAAATCCTTTATCAAAGCATGGTGAAATAATGAAATTACTGGGATCTCAATTTGCAACAACTAAAGTATTGACTCCTGATGAAGTGTTCGATAACTTATTTAATAGTTAACATTACTATTAAAAAATTTTATTTTATTAGAACAAATTTTTTGACTAAGACTTTTAAAAATTTATTTTTACATTAATATACATTTAAGTAAGATATATAATACTAGTACTATATGCAGACTATTACTACAATGGATTGTTAATTAATTTGTTGATACAGAGTACATATTATTATAACTAAAAAGTAGATTTGAAAGAACATTGGTATTCGAATAGTAATTTAAAATTATTATTTATTTATGCTGATAACTATTATAAACAATTTTATGATTAAAAACAAAATATTTTAATGGATACTAAAAATAAATTTTTATTTATTAATTTCTAATAACTAATATAAGAAATTACTAAGTGTATAAACATAATATGGCTTAATTTCCAGAGTAAAAAAGATGTGCAAATAAATAAAATAAAAATCCTTACATTAGTTAATATTCAAAATAAGGTTTAATTTCAACGTTAAAAAAAATAAAATAAAATTAGTTATTAAAAAGTTGGTTTATCCTAAATCTATGTTTGATAGTTGGATATTTTGTTGTTCATTTCGTGCTACAAAATATGATGTATCATCTATGCTAACAGGTGTAGGGACAAATGGAGGCACTTCATTTAATAGATTATCCCAATCAATATTAGAAAATAATTCTGTAGAAGATCTCAACTCTGAACCTGAATATCTTTTATTTTGATCTACTGCCATCAAACTATCGATTGCTTCCATTGCTTCTCTAGATAATGTTTGATCTCCAGACGGCCACTCTAATTCTGAAAATTTGAGTTTAGAATTATTAGAAATCCTAAGGTTAACTTTAACAAAATTAATTTTTCGAAAATTACCACGTCTGAGAATATCTTCAAATATTTCTTGTACTGTTTCACCCTCGAATGGAACAACTCCTGTCATAAATTCATAAAGACAAACACCCAATGCCCACCAATCAACACCAGATCCTACATCATTCATTTATTTGGTAAATTAGAAATTACATCATGATTTATAAATAATAATATAATTACCATGCTCTACTCCTTGGATTAATTCTGGAGCTAAATAATATGGTGTACCTAATATTCTACCATCACTCGCTCTTTTTCCTTTCCTTAAAGATTTTGGAGTTCGATATGGAGTTAATTTTGGTAAATATGGTGTTGCAATTGGACTCATAATTAATTCTTCCTGTAATTAATAAATAATATTAATAAAATATTAATTCATATTATATTTTATTTTTACCATATTAGAGCCTTTTAAAAAAGATGGTGATTTTGTAGGAGTTGGTAAACAAAATCTTGTAGTTTTCATTGTTTTTGGTGTGTCCCCATAAGAACGTTTACGAGAACATTGTACAGGAGTAGATATTGCAACACGACTACCACTTAACCTTTCTTCAGCTCTAAATTGAATTTATTAATGTTTCATTTGAAAAATAAATTCTTGTAAATAACCTTACTTCAATTTCATAACACTTTTTATGGCTGAGCTTGATGATGTATTAGATCCAATACTAGACAAATCCACTTGTTTAATTTGTTGAGTAAGACCACAGCTATTTAATGTATTACCTTCTAAATCTCTGAGTGGTAAAATTCTTCGTCTGTATCTTCTTGAGGAATCAGAACCAGATGATTTGAATCTTTTACTTGAAATATAATAGTATAATACTTCTTAATTGTATATGATTTCAACAGAAATAGCAATAAATAATTAATTTAAGAAAATACAATGAATATGCAAAACAACAAATCCAAAATGATACTTAGTATTTTAGCAATCGAGTTATATTTTTATTATACAGGGAATTAAAAACCTGTAGAGAAAGACAAGTTATTAAACACATGAAAACAGTATCATAGTTTATGATAGAAGTTGGAATTGTATTGGAAATATATTTTAACCATTTAGGCAGAAGTCAATTGTATACTAAATTAATAAGAGATTTATCATTTTGATATAAGCTAAAAATAGATTTATAACTAACTGTGTAATACCTATTATTTTTTAAAATAAAAAACACCGTAGCCATTACCAGAGCGAAAAGCTCAAAAATTGTTAAAAATTAATATAAGTTTAATCAATCTTAAACATCCTTCCTAATAATAATCAAGGTTGGTCATTGAAGTATAATATTATTTTTCAAGCTTTAGATTTCAATACCATAGCCAATAGAGGAAAAGGATCAGTACTGGTTTAGTTGATGACTGCCACTTACATCTCTCGTTTTTTTTATGTTATAAAATGTATAATATACTTGTATATAATACTGCAGAGTTTTGACCACTTGCATACATTTTTACTATATTTATTCATACATGAATGTCATGATGTATACTTTTTTAACGATTTATTTATTCATATTATTTATCTATTTTTATTTTGATTGCCTAGTTTTTAATGCATGATGTATTATTATTCGTACATTTTTATACAATTTAATGATTGATTATAACATCGAAAACACAAGACATGTAAGTGGAGGTAGGATTACCTTCTTGGCAAGGATCAACTAGACCAGTAATAAAGGATTTATAGTTCCCCCTTCCATTTGGCTATATTTATGTATATGTGCTATTCAGTATTTTACTAATTTTAACAAAATGTAGGCAGATATTCCATAAGTGTAAACAGAAAGTAATTGAATAATCACATTTTTATCACTGAATATTAGATATTAGAATATCATATCTTAAATGTATCTACCCTTAACTACGTCAATAATTCAATCAAGTATATTTTACCTCCTCTTACCCCACCAATTCAAACTTGGTTATACCATTGTTACAGCACATTACTCAATTAATTAGGTTAGGTAGCAATTGAAATTTTGCAACTTTTTAAGATCATGTAAATTCAAATTTGATGATTCAAAAAAAATTATTTCTAAATGTACCTAAAATTTTTTGTAGAGCATGGTGTATCGTGAACTTTATCCTTATCATTTATACTACATCCACAATCTGTAGAAACGCTACAATTTTGACAAGTATAAAATGTGGTTCCTTCTAATGTATTGTTAGCTGATTGAAATGGTACTATCCCAGATACATGACTACTGTTATAATCATCTTCATCTAAATCCATATTAAGTCCCATACTAACACCACTGGCAAAAGTTTTCTCATTTGAACCCTATACAAACAGCAAACAATTAGATTAATTATATGGTACAATATAATATAAAAAAAGTTATTTCTACTTACAAATGAAAAATGTGATGTTAAAGATAGTAACTGACCAGGGGTTCTAGTAGGGACATTTGGAGAATTATTCATAAAATCTGTTATTTCCAAATCTATAAATATTCCAAAATTAATTATATTACCTATAATATACAATATCATTTCTATTTACCTCGATGAATTGTAATTCGACTAAGACCAAAATCAGTCAATTTAATATGACCATGACCGGATATTAACATATTATCAGGTTTTAAGTCTCTATGCACAATACCATGACTAAAATATGAATAAAAATAAAAAAACATTGATTACTAAAAGATATTAATTTAGTGTTTCAAGGATCTAAACTTGCATAAATAGCTGTATTTAGTTAAAGTTTTAATAGAATTGTCTTAGTTATTAGATAGTTGTAGTTGTTGGAATTTAGTAGTATTAAGGAATTTTTTAAATTATAATAATTATTAATTGTTACTAATATTTACAAAATTTAAACAAGATATTTTTTTTAAGAATTGGTTTATGGAACATATTGATAGATCGCATTGTATATTTTATTGTTGCATAAATAACAATGAATGTTCAATATAAATGTACATCATTATAATTTATCAGCTATTAAATAATACCTGTGAAGATACTGCAAGGCTAATGCAACTTCAGCAACATAAAATGTTGCTACATCTTCTGAAAAATAACCCATGACACTTAGCAATGATTTAACATCACCACCAACCATATACTCCATAACCTTCAATAATATAAATAAAATTAAATAATAAAATATAACCGTAAGCTTTTATAATACACTATAGCAGCAGGTTCATTGTTTTTAAATATAAATATATTTTTATCAAGATTATAATAAATGCTAATGAATTATTATACAATATTTTTTAAAGAAAAAATTTAAATTACCAAATAAATACAGCTTGATGTCTGTAATGAATAGAACAGTTTTACACAAAATGGACTATTTGCTAATGCCAAAGCATTTCTTTCATTAACAACTGCAATAAATAATAATAAAACATAATGAATCTATAATTACTTATATTGTGTAGTAAATATCATGAAAAAATCACCTTGTGTTATCATATTTTTATTTATCATATCAGTTTTTTTCATAACTTTTATAGCATACATTTGTTCCAAATTGTTTTTCTTATGACCCAAATAAACTTTTCTAAGTTCAAAAAAGAATTAGTTAGGTTAATTAAAATATAGAAAAATTAGACAACTAGCTTAGATTAAATTAGGATATTTTAATAAAATCTACAGAACAGCCTATATAATAAAGTATGAACTCACCCATAAGCTCCTCGACTGATTGGTTTAATAACATTGAAGTCACTTATTTCTGGATGCTAAAAATTTGAAATTTTAAGTTCAATACTTAATAACAAATGTTGAGTTTAATTTAGTTATATACTTATAATATCATATGGACACAACTATTCTGTTTAAATGAATTTTTCGTTTTCTATATTATGAACCTACTTAAATATTTAATACAATATAGGTTAAATTTAAACTGAACATTTTTTTTTACCTTGGTCTCTTTGGCATTTTTTACAATAGTATTCAATAAAGTTTTTTCATATGGAAATGCATTCTCTGCATTCACATCAGCCATGTTGATATATAACAACAATCTTGCAAACTGTTAATTTTGTTACAACAATTATACCTAACTTAAAAAATTCTAAATAACTAAATTATTAATTAACCGCCATCAGAATTCAGTATGTTGTTTGAATTATGATAATTCTTATCATTTAATTTTCTATTTCATGGGACAAAGAAAAATCGTTGGCATCATAGACTTAATATAAGTCTATGGTTGCACTGCGTCGCTGGATTCGGAAACACTGATTACTGATTAGTGATTAGACTCGTTCATTTCAAAGACTCGACTCATTGAGTCAAGTTGTTTACATAGTACACATCTCTAGCCGATTCCATCATGGTCCTCGTCGACTTAAAGGTGAGTGAATATTTTTCATCCGATCCAATCGATCTAACCGCGTTCCGACGACTGATCATCATCGGAAGCCCGAACTCCTAGTTTCTGTAGGTATCAATTTTTAAATTTATACCTACAGATCCTTCAATACATTTTAATATCGCACCGGATTAGTGTTCTAATGAACGCTCATACTCAGCAGCCACAAATTGGTTTTAAGGCTCTAAACAACTGGTGCCACATCATCTACATTCTTATATTGCAATATACCCTTACGCATTACTAAGGTGTAATACTCATTAAGAATACATAAGTCCCAAATCAAAAGAAAAATAGTCGTTTTATCCCAAATCCTGTGTACAATAATAGTGTTTCGTGTTACAGAAGGGAGGTAACAAGTCTTCGGAGAAGACCAAAAATCGTATGCGCGAATTGAGAATTCGCAAATTATGTTTGAACATTTGTGTCGGCGAATCCGGTGACAAGCTTACCCGTGCTGCTAAGGTGCGTTATTATTGTTATATCTATCATACCAAATGTCTAACATTATGTTGCTGTTTTCTAGGTGTTGGAACAATTGACTGGCCAACAGCCCGTGTTCTCAAAGGCTCGTTATACAGTCAGATCTTTTAGTATCAGAAGAAATGAAAAAATTGCAGTGCACTGCACAGTTCGTGGTGCCAAGGCTGAAGAAATCTTGGAACGTGGATTAAAAGTAAGATTTTCATGTTTTTTTTTTTTTTTTTGTCAATCAATTTATAATATGTATGTCATCAGGTTCGTGAATACGAATTGAGGCGAGAGAACTTCTCAGACACTGGTAACTTTGGTTTCGGTATTCAAGAACACATCGATTTGGGTATCAAATACGATCCCAGTATTGGTATCTATGGTTTAGATTTCTTCGTTGTCTTAGGACGTCAAGGTAAGCTTATTTTATTTTGTTAAATTAAAAAAAAAAATTGAATGTTCGATGTTTTGTGTGATATATTTTTATTTTTCGTTAATTAAATTTAAAAAGTTAAAATAAACCTGATAAATAAAATAAATTGATGTGAATATCAATATTTACTAATTATTTTTTGTCATTTTCTTATAAATAATTAGGCTTAGATAATATATATAAGATACATTTTTTCTCCACACACCTGAGATAATTGATAGTTAAGGTAATTCATTCTCATGCATGGTTTATGATGATAGACTGTCTGATAATTATATAATTTTACTTCTTGCCATATAGATTTTTGAATTAATTTTTAATTTTTACAAAGAATCCCTAAAATATTAAAAGAATTTTGTTTTCTATTTCTTCAAAAATATATTCTTTATACCCTTTGTACTTTCTCTAAAACAGTGGTTCTTAACCAGTGTTCTGCGGACTTAATATAAGTGTTACGGCATAATTTTAAAGTCAGTGAAAAAAATTTTATTTAGGTAGTATTTCTAGTTTTATTCTCTTAACATTTTGACTTTTAAAACAAAACAATGATAAGTTAAACATTTTACTAACATATTTGCAAACTGTGTTTTATGCTATACATTTATAGTTTAATATATTAAACAATTAATAAATTAATGTAATTATTGTTTTATTTTACGGCTGTGTTCCGTGAAAACCTCATAAAATTTTAAATATTATGTTATTCGAAAAAAGTTAAGAATCACTGCTCTAAAATAATGTAGATTGTTCTGGTTTTGAAATTGATAATTATCTTATTTGATAAAATCAAACACAGCATTTATTTTTTAATCAAGTGATTGGTCATTGACAAATGCCTTTTCCATTGATTAGATACATAGATAGTCCATGCTGAATGAATAATTGGAAATAATTAATGAATAGATTTGGATTTGAGATATTTTAGTTTAAGATTAATTAACTCTGACAACAGAGTACATTTTAATTTTAATAATTTATATACTTTACAACTGTGATTCTTGATTATTGTTATTTCTATAAATAGCTTATCAATTATTTATTTGTTTATGACGTTTTTAATTTGTTAATAACATAATAATATATAGCGTGGTGTTTGGTATTTAATATTTAAACTTCATATGTATTTATTTTAATTCAACTACGTCTCATGGAAATAAATGTGTTCATTATTTATGTGGAAAGAAATAATATATATAAGTACTGTGTATTTACTATTTCATCAATTTATTTACTTAACTTGTATTCAATTTTCAAGTTTTTTCGGGCATCCAAAATTAACAGAAATTAATTATGCATAAAAATATAACAATAATAAAGCTTAGGAAAAATTAAAAAAAATCCCTGTATTTTATTTAAACCTAAAAATGTTGTAAATTCTTTAAATTTTACATCAATGGATTCTCAAACGTTAGTGAAAATGCAAATCCGTCATAATGTATGTTAAAAGCCATGTACTAACCAAGAATACAATGTTTCTTTAAGATAATTATAAATCTCTGTCTACTTATAAATATTTAAGATCATTACAAATCAATTTACCAGATCTGACCACAATTAAACGTTGAATTGGTGATTCCAAATTCTAACCTGACTTTAATTCTGATTTATTTAAGCAAATTAAAATGAAAGTTGATTCAATAACTCATGAAAAAACGTTTTGCGCTTAAATATTTGATGAAATGAAAATATAACAGTTCCTGGAATATTCGAAAGTCTTAGATGTTGGATATGAAGGCTTAGGTACTTTTGGTAGAAGTAGTGCAATGGCAAATCAAGCAATGTTGTTTATGATAAGAGGAATATATTTACCATGGAAATTGCCAATTTCTTATTTTCTCTCATCTACCTCAATGAAAGCTACAACATTGTCTGAGTTAATTTTAGAACAGATTAATCTGTTAATAAGTTGTAAACAGCAATTATATGTGATCAAGGACCTAACAATAGGTCAGCATTAACAAAACTAAGTTTTATACAAGAAAATCCACATCTTGTTAAAAATAAAAGAAATAATCTTTTAACAAGTGATACAATATTTAAAAATAATTGAGTTTTATTTCAAGATATTAAAAAAACATATGATATTGATAAACGTACTCCTACTTCTTGCACTCTTCTAAAAATTATTGATTGTCACATTAATCCTGGCCCATTTAAAAAAAATTTCTTGTATATTAATGTATGCTGCTATGCGTATCTGTATTAATACTAATGAATTAAAGTCATCAACAGCTACACATGCTGCTGAATTTGTAAAAGAAATTAACAAACTCTTAGATTGTTTAAATAGTCAAAATCTAAGCAGTGGTGTAAACATTTGAAAAATTTCAAAGGACACTGTAGACCATGTTTAAAATATTATTTACTTTAATTGCAAATTGTTACTTGTTGTCCAATGTCGGCAGTGTCCTTTTAAAGACATTTTATTTTTATAAATAAATGATAATATATAGTCTATTACTACAATCAGCTATATTCTGTATAGTATTATTATTTAATATTAGGTATACTATTTCTGATTATTTATGTAAAAACTGGTGGTGATGAAGTGATAGCGAACTATGATCCGTCACCCGTACAGTTGTACATAATCGTCAATAGTGTACTTCATATTTATTAAATAATTTTTTTAATAATGAATGCAACTACACCACCTATTAACACGTTTCCTCTATTCAAATCGTACATATCCATATGTTTAATCAATGCTTTTTCCCTGTTTTTCTATTGTTCGCCATATCCTTAGTTCTATAATGCTATTTAGAATTAAATCATTTTTAGTACCAATAAAATGTGAAAATGGATCACATGAATGTCTACATTAATTTAAACCAAATTTTACTAATTTTCATTCTTTTTTTTATAGTATGTTATTTAATTATAATGTTGATATTATTACAACTAATTATTGATTACAGAAAAACTTTTTAAATTTATATCAGCGCTTTTTAGGCTTGTTGTAAAACATTGTGTTTTTTTTTAGTACTTACTTCATTTTACAGTAGATTTATTTAATTGAATCAAATTCAGACTTTCTATACCTATTTTGTTGTGCGAGAAATAATTAAATTTAAATAAATATATTATTATAAGTTAACTTGTTAGAGATTAGGTTAAAATAAACAAGTATACATTTCTGTGAAATAATGTAATATATATAGTATCTTTTATTTATATTTTTTTTTTAACCTTAGGTTTCAACGTAGCTCATAGAAGAAGGAAGCAAGGTAAAGTTGGTTACCAACATAGACTTAACAAAGAAGATGCAATGAAGTGGTTCCAAACTAAAGTAAATGTCTACTTTATTGTTATTTATTTTATAAGTAAAGTTATACTAATAATATGTATTTTTATTTTTAGTATGACGGAATCATTTTAGCAGGGAAGAAAAACTAATATTAATTGCGTTTATCAATGCGAAACCCAAAAATAAACATGTTTTTTTCCAAACCGACAGTCTTGTTTTATTTTATACCATAATTCATTTTTACCTACAATTGTAATTCCTCACAAATTATAAAATATGGTTTTATAATAGAAATAAGTAAATTCTTAACTTCAAATGTTATAATTTTAAATGAGAATTACCAGTATTGTAAATTATGAATGAAAATAGATTATGATAAATTATAAAATTAAATCCCTGTCTACGAGCATGCACTTGGAAGTAGAATATGTCATTCTTAAACTTTTTTTGTCTCAGATGTTGAATTATGTATTGATTGAATTTATTTCCATAAATGATGTTTTACTTTTAATGTGCATTGTGTATGATAGTCAAATAGTTAATAAAAGATTTGTTAAAACTTTTTTTGTAGTCCCTCAGTCATCTAATTTTGGAATTTTATAGAATTTTTTCTCCAAACCTTAAAGATTAAAGGACTTAACTTTGTATTTTCTCCATACCAAATAATGAGTATGTATAGAGTTTGACCTATTTGAATAATGGGCTGGTTTTATTTTCTACCAACTTGAAATTCAGTATGTTTATAAATACTATTATTTATGTTTGCCGCTCTTGCATTACTGACAAATTCAAAAGTAATATAAATGACATTATTTATTACCAGCTTATTTATGCATCTTAATTACCTTTTTAGGTTTATTAACTGAATGATGATAAGATTCAGGTACTAAGTATTTTAAAATTGTACAGTGTGATGCTACAAACTTAGTAATTATTGTTTTGATCAAAACCGTATCTATATATTTTATATTTATAAGTCTTATTTGAATTTTTTGAAGAGGAGGGTTATTTGTAATTAATGTTCAATACATTTTTAACCATTGCTAGTAAAGGGAAGAATGTATGTATCGAGCCCTCAAATAACACAATTATACTAAAAAAAAAATGCAATTTCTTAAAATTTCAATTAAGATGCTTAGTTAACAAAAATATAAAATAAATATATCCATCTATAAAATTGTTTATATTATAATATATAGATAGTTTTCTAGTTGCAATAATTTAATATGAGATTTAACCAGTTTCATCTTAAACTGGTCAAATAAATCTTAATGTTATATTTTTTATCTATTGCCTTAATTTTAGATTCTGAACGGAGTGATGAATGTATTGATTCTATAAAGTTGTGTTTTTATGTGTGTGTAAGTACAGCATAATTAGTCGAAATAATGCATCTATTTCAAACTTTGGGGGTGGTTTTCGATGGCAAAATAAATATCCTTGGTGCATTTTAAAGGTAAAAAGAAAGAATTTTCAAAACAAAAGATGACGGAAAACTAGTTTTCGACCCAAATCGATTGTTTTATATGGTTGTAACTCGAAAACTAATCACTGTAAATACTTGAAATTTTCAAAATATTTTGACATTTTTTGAGCTACTTATAGACAATGAATTTTTCAATTTTTCTGAGAATGTTTTTTTGAAGTGTCGATAAAATTAGTTTGACTGAGTCAAAATCATGAATATTTGAAAATTATTTTGTAGGTATAATTTATAAAAATGTTTGTCTAAGTAGCTAAGAATTAAAAATTTAATACAAGATTTCCCATAAGTTAAGTTTACAATAGCCAATAATTATAAATGAACTTAAATTTTGGAGTAATCAAGTCATTAAAACATAAACCACCTTTTTCACCAACCACTGGAAATTGTATCCTAGATTGACAAATCTTCTTCGTTCAGAATCGTTTTTCGTATACAATGATACCTATCAATGGATTCAAATTTAACACTTCTCTAATATATGTATAATAGTGATCCACACGGCACCTAATGTACAGTAGAGCGGTACCCACTTACCCGCTTTTAGATTCTGAACGAAGTGATGAATGTATTGATTTTATAATGATGTATGTATTTTTTTTGTGTGTCTGTACAGCATAACTAGTCGAAATAATGCTTCAATTGCAAACTTCGGGGGTGGTTTCCGATGGAAAAGTGAATATTCTTGGTGCATTATAGAGGTAAAAAGTAAAAATTACAGTTTTCAAAAAAAAAGAGAAAAACAAAAAAAAATTACTGAAAAACGGGAATTTTTACGCAAAACCAGTTTTCGACCGAATCGATTTTTTTATATGGTTGTAATTCAAAAACTTATCACTGTAAATACTTGAAATTTTCACCAAATGTTAATGTTATATATATACAGTTAAATTTTCAAAAAATTTTGACTTTTTGAGTTATTTATAGACCACTGAAATTTTGGATGACCAAAAAAACTTGAAAATTTAATACAAGATTCCTTATGAGTTGTTCTTATTGTAGCTAAAAAAAATTAAAAATCGTTAGTCACAATTTTTTTTTATAAGCGTTTATAGTTCAAATTTTTACAAAATCTGTCGAAAACGCGAAAATTTGCAAGTAGTTTTGAAGTTGAAAAATCATAACATTTTTTGTGTTAATAACTAAGAATTGAAAATACAACACTAAGTGTTCCATAACTTTTCCTTCAAATATCTATAGAGAAAACTCGAAGCATCATTATAAGAAAAAATTTAAGTGCGTTTGAATTTTAAATTTTTACGAAATCGCGTAACGATAACAATTTATCCTCAAACGATTTTAAATAGTTGTTATTATTCAAATAGTATAAGTAGTAGATACTTTAAAATTTTACCAGTTATTTAGATTGGCATTTTCCTTACATGATTTAATTTTCAAAATATTTTGAGTTTTTTTGAGCTATTTATAGACAACTGAAATTTTCAATTTTTCTGAAATTTTTTTTTTTTTGAAGTGTCGATAAAATTCTTTTGGCCTTATCAAAATACTTGTAAATTTTATACAAAGTTCCTCATATGTTATTCTTATAGTGATTAAAAAATTATAAGAATACATAGGCACAATTTTTTTTTATTAGCATTTGAAGTTCAAATTTTGACGAAAATTCGTCAAAATTATGAATATTTGCAAATTATTTTGTAGGTAAAATTCATAAAAATGTTGCCCACTTGCCCACTTTTTTTTTTTTTATATATACTCGTATTACAGTAAATAAAGTTAAATTCACAAACAAAATCAATTTGCGTATCATAGCATAGCCACTAAAATTTAAAAAACAAAAATTTGAATTCTGTTGTACGTGGAATGTATTTATTATAGATGCTATGAGATACATTTACATAAAAATAACACATTAACTAAAAATTAATTTTTATATGAATTATGCCTACAAAATAATTTGCAAATATTCATGATTTTAACAAATTTTTGTCAATATTTGAACTTCAAAAGCTAATAAAAAATTGTGCCTATGTAATCTTATAATTTTTGAATCACTCTTAGACTAACTTATGAAGAACTTTGTATTAAATTTTCAAGTAATTTGACTCAGCCAAAAAATTTTTATCGATATTTATAAAAATAAAACTTAAGTAAAACGATTATTTCTAATACCTATAAATAGCATTAAAATAAGCGAAATATTTTGAAAATTAAATCATGTAAAGTAAATGCCAATCTAATAACTGGTGAAATTTTCAAATATCTACGACTTTTTTACGACTTTTTTTTACCATCCTTAATTTTTTTATCCACACTATTACCTATAATATGACCTGTGACTTAATTTAAGACATCATATAGTAGCAGTATTTTTAGTAGTTAGTAGTATTGGGTAAGTTACTTTTAAAAAGTAGTAACGTTACTTTACTAGTTACTCAAATAAAATTGTAATGAAATTTCCTTACTTTTCTTATAGAAGTAACATGTTACTTAAAAATACATATATTTTTTTAAATTTCTCAGCAATTTTCATTTTGCCAAGCAAAAATATAACTAGAAGTATACTAATACACTAGGTACCTATCTACAGTAAAAACAGTGCCGTAAAAACCGGGTGTGCAGTGTGCACCGCACACAGGCCACAGGCCTTATACTATGTTGGAAGGCCTCAAAAAAAGATTATAATACGGCCACACAGGTTCTCTAGATTTTGGTTTGCAGTATACTATATTGCTAACTGTTGTTAGGCATCGGTAATGGGGAAATTTGAAGCCGCCAAGGCGGTAGTCCGCCATCTTTAAAAAGGGCAGCTGAACAATAATAAGTAATAACACAAGAGTTTAGAGTACCATGTTATATTGGTATATTATTTTCAATTGTAATAATATAATATATTTTATACTATTCATCTTGTTCCTTCAATTTGGAAACTGTTGTTATTTAAATTTACTAAACATACTATTATAATAGTCAAATAACACATACACAATATAAATGAAATACCCTGACTAATTATTTTTTTTATCATTGTTCAAAATATAAAGATGAATCATTAATTACATTTTAGTGCCATTTTTTTTTATTATTTGATTTTATAGATATATTGTAATATATAAAAATGCAAATATAAATTGAAATGTAATCACATCTATGCTGTCGAATAAAACAAAATAAAATTGATTCACTAAAATTTGATGAACTAATCAAAATATTTATTATCTATATCTGTGGTCCGTGATGCCAAGCGACCAGTGACCAGAGTACCAGACCACTGACCACAGTCAAGGTAGTTATAACTACTTTGGTTACAGACTACAGAGTACAGACTACAGACTACCGTAGACAGTTGTTGTAGTTGAGTTTGAGACGTTTGAGTAGTTGTGGCCTAAGATATCTTAGTCCGTGGTAGTGGCGTAGTGCACGAGTGCACGACTATATAGTGCCTTAGTCAGTTCACCCTGTATATGACAAATTAAATTTATTTTGTCATGAATCTGTAGTCCTGTGCTCTGTAGATAGTGTTCAGTTATTTCAGTATTACAATTACTGAACTACACCACGTGTTACAACAATACAACTGTTGACTTAGACACTTTGTAGTTACTTACTTAGTATATATTAATGCTTTAGTCATTAGGTAGTCAATAAACTGCCTTAAGAGTCCTACTGGCTGCCTCCAGTGCCATACGCCCACGTGCAATTTAATATTGAACCCTTAAATAGACACAGCAAAAACAAGGTAATTTTTATTTTTAAGATTTTTAGAACATTCTAGAAACGCATTGTTTTGTTTTTTGCTAATGTTTTAAAAAATTAAATTATATATTTTTAGGTTTTTATTTTATTTTTATTGATTTGTGTTTTCCCTTATAAATATTGTGTAAACGTGGGATGTTAGGTATAAAATAAGTAAGGTTTAAATACCTATATATATTATTGAATTATACCAAAATTATAAGTGGATTCGATTTAGACATCATTACAGTCACATATTATTTAACTGTATTAATAGGTAAGAAATTATATCTAATTCATAAACCTTTTACCATAAAACATTACTATCTACTATGTACAATAGTATAAGGACCATGATTTTATCAGTTGAATTCAACAGTTCATTATTTTATCATTGTGTTGTTATTACTTATTACATTTATTTTTATTTTATAAATATAATTAATTAATTTTAGTTTACAAATCTCATATAATATTATATAATAATTACAACCATTATTAATATTTATGATGATTAAGTTATTGCTTTATCACTTATATATTTATTGGAATTATTTTATATGGATCAATTTTATTTATGAACTTAAATTTAACATTCATGTAATAAATGTACACAAATTATCAACTATTTTTAACTCGGCTTAAAAGGTACTATGTCTGTGAAAGAGGAGATGGATTCTGTACAAAAGCTTGATCTGAAATCCTATAAGTATGAATCTGAAAGTTTTACAAACAATTTTCACAAAGACAAAATGTTTGAAGTACTTCAATCTTCCCGCAATAAGTATGACTATAAAAAAAAATAAGTGTTTTTATAACTGCTTGATAAAGAATTTCTTATATCTAATACATTTTCAACTTTAGAAATGACAGATTTTGTGATATTAAATTACAAACAGATGACGGTACTGTAATATATGGACATAAAAATATATTGGCATCGGCTACCCCATACTTCAATGCTATGTTTTCTAATTTTGGTGAAAGCAACAAAGATCTTGTTAATATAAAAAAGCTTGACTCCACTATTTTAAAACTTTTGATTGACTATATTTATACAGGAAAAATCATGATTACCCGAGAAAATGCACAGGTAAAAAATTTATAATATTTGATTTGTTATGTACTAACGTCAATCTAATGGAGTTAAATTAATTGTTAATTGTTCAAGGTTGTGTTAGCAGCTGCAAATCTCTTACAGCTAGAATATGTAAAACAAGCATGTGTTGAGTTTATACAAAAACAACTGGATCCTTCAAATTGTCTTAGTATTAAAGTATTTGCTGACTTAAACAACTGTATTGAACTGTTGTCAAAATGTGAAGAATTCATTAAAAAACAGTTTTTGTATGATAACTTAATTTACTGGTTCCCTCAGTAGGTTATATAATAAAGTATAATTGTTATTTTTCAGAGAAATGGTTAAATATGATGAGTTTTTATCTTTATCATCTGAAGAAGTGATTAAGTTAATCTCCTGCAATGATATTGCTGTTCCATTTGAAGAAAAAGTATGAAAACTTTAATTGATAATGATTAATGTTGTATTTTAATATTGTAGATAAATCATAAATATCAATATACCTACAGTCCTACACTTACTAAAATATAATCTTATATAATGATGGTTTAGATAGCATATTGTGTATAATACATATTATATAGTGTATACAGTATACTATAATATAGAATACATAGTACCTATATTCGAATTATGTAGGTATTTGAAAATAAAAATAAATAAAGTTGTTCTAAAGGTATAATTAGTTTTTTAAATATATTTTAAGAGGATGTTGTAACACAAACTACTTATGATGTCTCTATAATTCTTATTAGTCATAAATAAGGATGTGAATTTAATGCACTATTAAACTTGAAAATATGCACTTTTAATGCAATATAAAATGCACTTAAAATAGTTTTTAATTTAAGTTTTATATTGATATCAATGATAATATAGGATATTAAACATTGGTATATTAGATTTTACATGCATAAAAATGTTTTTATTTAATAAAAAAATAAAAATGTTGATTGAATTTGAATTTCACGTGAAACATTTTTGTAAATTTTTAGAATTTTGCCAGCAAATAGTTTTCAAAGATATTAATTCTGTAATATTTTATATTGGTAGGTTTAATAAAAAAAAAAAAAGATTAATGGGCGGAATTTAATTAAAATACCAGTAAATGAACTAAAAAAAGAAAATATGACTTAAAATTTTAAAAATTGACCTAAATAATTAGTCAAAAAATGCAAATAAATGCATAATTAAAATGTTTGGAATTCAAATTTTTTTTTTCTCGACATTTCATAATTTCAATCAAAAATCAACAATTTCAGTTAAATATAAATAGCTTTAAAAAAAGTATTATAACCATATAGGTATAAGTAAAGCTAATTTAAACATTTGGTAAAAATTTCAAGTACTTACTGTAATTCGTTTTTAAGTAACAATCATATAAAAAAAATTATTTTGTGTAAAAATTAGTTTTCTGTCATATTTTCGTGTTTTTCCTGACGCTTTTGAAAGTTGCTGGAAATTTCTTACTTTTGATCTCCTCAAAGCATTGAGGATATTTAATTTGCTTCTGGAAACCAATTTAAAATAGAAGCATTATTTCGACAAGTTATCGTGTACCTACACAGACAGACCCTCACAAAAAAAACACATTGTAATATTAGTACATTCATCACTTTGTTTAGAACCTAAAATATTAATATCAATTTATTGCAAGGCTTTTTGCCTATAATAGATATTGATTTTCTATTAATTTTCTTATATAATAATTATTTATTTAGGTGTATGAATGTGTTCTTAAATGGGTAAAACATGAATTGAATCTGAGAAAACATTTATTACCCAATCTAATGGAACATGTGCGTTTGTCATTAATTTCGAAAGCGTATTTATTAGAAAATGTAGTTAATGAACATCTTCTAAATAATGATCCTAAATGTATGTTTTTTTTTTCATAAATATAAGTTTATTATTACTAAATGTAAATAATTTATTGTTATAATATTTCTAGGTAAAAATTATGTATTTGAAGCATTACATTTTAATCTAATTAAGTCTGTAAATCCTTCCGCTATTCCAGAAACTATTCGGAATAAACCTAGACGGTTACCAAAAGTTTGTATCTTTTTTTTCTTGATTTATCTTTATAATGTTTTTAATCATGCAATTCTATTAGATTGTTTTAGTGTTTAGTTGGTGTAGTTCAAAAAACAAGTGTATTATAAGCTGGTACGACCCAGCAACCAACCAAGTGCAGATTGCATCAGAAAATACTGACTTCCGTCAGTCATCTAATGTGTGCGTTGTAAAAGATCAATTTGTGTTTGTTGTGAATTGTGAACAGCAGTCTGTTGTAATGTTAGATACATACTTACAATCACACTGTTTTGTTCGCAAGCCAGATTTGTTAGTTAGTCGACTATCATTAAGAATTGGTGTATTAAATGATTGTATATATGCTGTATGTTGTACCTATATTACACTACTTATAATATTTTATGAATACTATATTATGTTTTATATTTTATTAAACGTTAGATTGGCTGCGATGATGAAATCTATTCTTATTCTTATGATTATCGTATTGTAAATACTGTAGAAGTTTTTAGTCTCGATACTCAAAAATGGCAAATGGTAACAAGTATGCCTAGTAAGAAAAGCGATTTTGGGGTTGGAGTGCTCAATAACCTCTTATACGCAGTAAATAATTTTAATATATTAATGATGTCGTCCATTTTATATTTTTATCTAATTAATATAGGTAGGAGGTTATAGTGGTGGATATTTGAAATCTGTTGATTGTTATGATCCCATTAAAGACAGTTGGGCCCCAATTGCAGAAATGTCAATAAGCCGGAATAATGTTGGTGTAGGAGTTTTGGACGGCATAATGTATGCTATTGGTGGATCTAATGAATCAGAAATTCATAAAAGTGTTGAAGCTTATAATCCCAGTGATGGAGTTTGGACATCGATTGCTGATATGCATATGTGCCGAGATAACCCTGGTAACTATAATCATTCGTTTTTTTTAGGAAAATCTCCAAAAGTTTGTTTGATTTGAATTTTTTTAATATAGGAGTAGTGGCATTATATGGTTTATTATATGTTATTGGAGGAAATAAATATAATTCTGTTGAAATCTATAATCCTAAAACCAATTCCTGGTCAATGAAAACAGTATCAATAAGTGATCCAATTTATGGAGCGGTGGTCGTTAATAGACCACCATATTTATAATTAATAATTAGCATACACAATCTTTTTAACTATATTTGTATTTTCTATGATAATATATAAAATAGTGTTTTAAGTTTCCATATTTTTAAGATTTGATTGTTTACTATTAAAATATATTTACAAATTTTGCCTAAATATTTTGTTTGACATTATTTATAATATGGTTGTATGACAGCCAGGATAATAACAAGATGAAATGTTTATATCAACTATCAACATTTTTAGATTGCTATCATTGTTCATAAAATTTTTGGTGTAGATATTACTTATGAGAAAAAATGTATAAATGACTATGGTGTTTGCTGTCTACATATTTACTTATCAAACCACCAAAAACTGATGGTAACTGTCTAGTTTTTGAAAATATTTTTTTTTGGTAATCTAACATTATTTTGAATTTCTACAATAATATACAATATCTTTAATCAAAAATTAATTATATTGTAAATAGGGGATCCTGGGATGCTGATGACGTTTTTACCTAGCATAGTTATACAAATTCTACTGATTTTGATTGTATTGTACTATTGTATATTATTTAGCCGATTAAGACATTTTAGTATAGTTAGGAAGATATCACCGATAAGAATTTTCAGAATTGAAAAAATGGATATTAATTATTAATATTATATAAATTGAGTCCTGCATAAATATATAGCAAAATATTTATTGGCATGGACAAAATGTGAATGGTGTAAAATGTATTTAAAGAATATGAACACCTTTTCAACTATAACAGTAGCAGACTGCAGAATTAGTGAATGTAAAAAGTTATACCTTACATATCCAAACTCAAATTTATTTAAATTATTAAAATCATTGGAGATATCTTTTCAAAAATTTGCTGACTCACCTGGTCTTTGAAGACACATTATGAAGATTCTTTATCAAAAATATCAACATTAATCTTCTATACATTGAACATCAAATACATGTATATTATAACAGATATCTGCTCGGTCGCACAGACTACCTGATTTTAAAAATGCCACAGTACAACTATCAACTAAACCAAGATAATAAAAAATAAAATGAAGTGAAAAATAAACTTTCAAAATTGGTTAGTACATGATGGGTGGTATTATTAATTTTTTATTTTTATTTGTGTTTCTAATAATATGAAAATTATATATAATTTTATTTTTTGCATAATACATTTTAAATAGTTATTACTTGTTACTTATTAGATTATTTATTATTTACAAAACGTTGAAGCATATAGAAGAGATTTTTAATCTCTTATTTTAATTTATGTATAATGTTAAATGTGTTATTAATAACTTATTTATTTCATAAGTCATTTGTTTTAACTTAATTCCTTATAAGTTATAATTCTAATTTTAATACACCTACATGTATAAAATACAGAAAAAAAATAACATATTTTTAAATCACGAAGTTTAATATCTACGTAAATGGTATAGGTATTAGGTAGTAATTAGGTACTATCATTGATTATAATAGTATTTATAATCAATGGTACTATGTATGTACAAAATAGTACTATTTTAAATCATGACAGCGCGGTATTTGAGATTATAGGCTATAGCCACTATTACATTCAAGCGCTAGACGCTAGTAGTCAATCTTCCAGCTGTTTTTAATAGTGATTAGTGACTTCGGTGGACACTTTTTCATGATTCATCGGGGGGGAAGGTTAGGTTAGTCGTTAGTGCTTAGGAACCCTGCACGTCCTTATCAAAATATCGAATATTTCTAGCGGAACCATAGATAATAAAGATCCTATTCGTCAAAGTAATATGTAATTTTCATTTTTCAATAATTTTAAATTTTTGTATTTTTTAGTAATTGTTGTCATTCTTTATGAGTAATGAAATGTTTTGATTAATAATGTTATGACTATATAAAAAAAACATCATGTTCAAACAACAATTTAATACCCGAGTGTTCTTTTTCCGTCACTTTAAAACTCGTAGCAGTTACAAAATAAAAGCAACCTATTCGAATATAAGTTGTGCCGCTTCAAAATCTGTGGTAGTTGATGGGAAATCTTACATTGGAGACGAATACACGAATGTCACTCCAAAAATATTGTCGTTTATCGGTATTAACAATCACAATCGTAAAGACCACCCCCTCAACTTATTTAAACAGCGTTTAGTCGACTTTTTTTACGATCATTTCAGAGGACGAACGGGTAATCCAATTTTTTCTATTTATGACAAAATTAGCCCTGTTGTGACAACGAATGAAAATTTTGACTCATTGCTAGTACCCAAAGATCATCCTAGTAGAAACAAAACCGATAGCTATTATTTAAATAAAACGCACATGCTTCGTGCACACTGCACTGCCCACCAATCTGAGTTGATTAAAATGGGTTTGGATAATTTTGTTATATTCGGCGATGTTTACAGAAGAGACGAAATTGACGCCACTCACTATCCTGTATTTCATCAAGCTGATGGTGTTCATATATTTACTCCAAATGAACTAGAATTAATTCATGGAAGTAATGTTAATATATTTGATAATGACAAAAATAATTCAAACAATGAAAAACAAGAGGTTTATTCAATAGAAGCCAATGATATTGTTACCAATCACTTAAAAAAAACATTGGTTGCAATGATTAAAAAAGTATTTGGTGAAGAAATTGAATACAGGTGGATATCAGAGTATTTTCCGTTTACACATCCATCGTTTGAATTAGAAATTAACTATAATGGTCAGTGGATTGAAGCTTTAGGATGTGGAGTTATTCGACATGAAATTTTAAAAAATGCTGGAGCTGGCAACCGAATTGGTTGGGCATTTGGTCTCGGATTAGAGCGTTTAGCAATGCCATTTTATTCTATACCAGATATACGTTTATTTTGGTCCAAAGATTCAGGATTTCTCAATCAGTTTCAAAATTTACCTAAAGATGGAAGAATGAAATATAAACCAATCAGCATATATCCTCAATGCATAAATGATATTAGTTTTTGGTTACCCAAAGAAAAACCTTTTTGTCCCAATGATTTTTATGAACTTGTTGGAAACTACGGTGGTCAGCTAGTTGAACAAGTAAAACTCATAGACCAATTTACACATCCAAAAACTGGAAATGTAAGTCATTGTTATCGCATAGTTTATAGACATTTAGAAAAAACATTAAGTCAAGCAGAAGTAAATGAAGTACACAAACTAATTGAAATAAATGCTACGCAAATTTTAGGCATAAAATTAAGATAGTACCAGAATGATTTAATTTGTCAAGACTGATATTTTAGTTAGCTTATAA
This sequence comes from Aphis gossypii, assembly GCF_020184175.1. Taxonomy (NCBI): domain Eukaryota; kingdom Metazoa; phylum Arthropoda; class Insecta; order Hemiptera; family Aphididae; genus Aphis; species Aphis gossypii. The sequence goes on from NC_065532.1 coordinate 53,376,311, forward strand.
CTTAAAATGGATGTATAAATGACACTTTTTTTTTAATTGTTTAGATTGTAAATTAAAGAAAAAGGAAATCATAAATTTTAACATCATACCTAGAAAGTTGTATTTATTATTGATTTGATAATTAATTTTAAATAATACACTTAGTTAACATCTTATATTTGTACAAATTAAATTACAAAGTTTATTTATAATGAAAATTATTATTACCAATTAATAGTAACTATTAAACATTGTGTTTTTTAATAATGTAAGATATTTTAGAAAAAAATTAGTTTTGAATTTTAGTACACTTACTGAAATATAAATGTTATTAACAGTTAACACTTTGAAAGCTTATCTATTTGTTACTAATGTTAAATTGACAACTCGATATTACTATAACTAAAGATATCTTAAGAATAAGTAATATTCCAGAAATAAAATTTAAAATGTTAATAATTTCATAGCCAAACAAATATAAGTAATAATTATATATTTGTCTATTTGAAATTTAGTACGAGAAAAACAATTAAGTTATGTTGATTTTTTCTGTCTCAAAGTGCTCATAGAGTTAAAATAAAAAAAAGTTAGTAATTTTAAAAAGTAATTATTGGAACTTTCATGTATAATATATTAATTTTCAATAACATAAGAAAATGCTTATCAACATTATATTATAATATGTATTTACGTTTATGAGAAATATTGTTTTGTAATTGTATACAATATAATATTTTTAATTAGATATGTACATTATATATATGTATAAATAAATTAAAGTATAAAAAAAATTATCATTAACTATTATCATGGTCATCCTGACTGAACAAGTCTCAACTTTTTTTAACATCAATTGGTTAAAAATAAAAACAAATTCATTAATCACTTTCCATGGAAAGGTTCAGATCAAATAAAAGATCAGCTTTTGTAAAACGTTTGTTTGTACATCCAATATATGGACATGATACAAACAGTTTGCTCTGGAACATTTGATTGACCGATTCTTGATCATATATATGAGTGCAAATTTTGTTGCGTACTGGTTTGATGATTGGTTGTCTGGTATAAGGATCTAACTTCCCTATAATCAATTCTTTTGCAACTAATCCGTCTTCAGCTTCAGCAGGTATATTAAATTGTTTAATAGCTAATAAATGTTCATGATTTTTAGATGTTTTAACACCAGCGTTATAAATTGTTGATAATATCCCTTGGGCCAACTCATTATATGCACTGAAAAAAAAAAATAGTTAGAAAACTTCAAATTTGATTTAATTTTTAGAAATGGCAGAAAAATAATGTAATAATATTCATATAATGGAATCATACTTTAAAATATTGTCAATTTTCATTAAATATTTTATTAAATACTTTAATCTGGAGACTAGCTGTATATCATAAAATTTACTGTGTATAACTCGGAAAAGTGTTATTTGACTCAAATCCACATATTTTTAAAATAAAAAATAAAGTATATATTATAATGAAACATAATAATATAGACAATATAGTTAATACTAAATTTAAAATTGTACAAACAATGTTACTTTATTATATACATTTTATTCCCCATGTTTCGATGTAGGTTAGGTTTTATCTTAACTATGACATTTCTATAATAATATAACCAAGGTCTAAAGTATCAGTTACAGTTTAGGTTTGTGCTGTAATACGTGATACATTTTTCTACACTCAACTAAAGGGTACATACATAAAATCGGTAATCATTCCCAATCTTTTATTAATCCTACCAGCGGTGCATACACACAACGCATAGAAAGTTTATAGGGAGGTTTAAAACTGGTACATCACCATCATTGCTGCATTCATATTTAGTGAAATAATTATGATGTCTAAAAAACAATAATGACAACAACACATTTGAATGTTTTTTAAAAGATATAAAATTACACCTATAATTTAAATTATAAAAATGAGTCAGATTTTAGCCACTTTTAATTTTCAATGCATATTTTTTCATGTATAGGATTGAATTGTGATGTCTATTATTGAATTATTACTATAATTGTATATTATTAAATATATTATAATCTTACATTTGTATTAATTTATGAATTTTTTACCTATGTGGTAGAAAACAAGTGTGAGCTAGATCGCATATGACATGTAGAAACGGACGGTAGAACATATATGACAAGAATACCTTTATTAGTTTATTAAATTGTATCTTTTTAAATTAAATGTGATAAATCAACAATAAAGAATTAAATTATAGTTTATTATGCAAAGCTGGACATTGGCAAGTTTTTTTTTCAAAACAAATTTATTTACAATCTATATAATGTGGTATAATAAGTAAGTCTGATAGTTAAATTGAATTAAATAATACTTTCTGTTGAAATAGGATAACTCTTAGCAGTGACACATGACAAAACATAAAACTTTAATTAACAAGTTATTAAGTTAAAGTAAATAAATTTAATCAAGAAACTAACATATCAAGTTTTTTTCATTTTTTCTTTACATAAACCCTATAAAATATATTTTATTTTATAAAGTTATTGTTTTAATTGAAAAAAAGAAAAATTATAATGATATATATTTTTTATAATATAATAATTGTATACGATCAATAATTAACTGTTGAAATGTCAAATGCACTATTTTAGAATTAAACCAAGTTCTTAAAAAAAATTATAAACAAAATAACATCTCGCTCATATACATTTATTTCAAATCTTTAATAATAACTCTACAGTAACCAGATAAATAAATTTGACGTCTAAAGAAATATTGGCGGCCTTTAATTTTACTAAAAATTAACCTTAATAATTAATAACATTTGTTAATAAAATTCTACCATTAGATGGCTTCCTTTCTAATATTTTTTCTGATAAATTACTATTTATGTTTTATGTATTATTTTTATTTTTGTGTAAAGACTTATATTCTCACGTATTTTTTTTATCAAATTTGTTTAATGTGCTTTTGAATAGATTTTAATTATTCGACTGGAAAAAAAACTAACTTATCTTTCTGTATTAACTAATTTTTTCTAACTAATTAAGTTTAAAAAAAAAAAATAATTAATATAATTGAGTAATTGTTAACTTTACCAACCATAGTAATATGTATATTATATGGGGTACTTTAAATTTAATAAACATATGTAAACTTTTGTTAGGCTTAAATCCCAGTCACTTATTTTAGCGCAAATTATTTTAAATTCTACAATATTTCTCACTTCTTTAATATCAATTTTATATTTCAAACATCTTTCTTAATAACCACACATTTTTTTTAAGTATATTTAAAAATAGTTAAAATAAGTATTTTGTGTAGGTAATATAATTCTTTATAAATAACTACATAATATACTAACTTTTTAAATTCCTCGACATTATCAATTTTCAAGTCTTTATCAATATGTTTTTCTAATGTATCTTTGTTGCAACGAATTACTGATTCTACACCTCTATCGAAATTACAAGTTTTTTCTATTAACTTAATATGGTTTTTTAAATGCTCTTTGTTTTCTAAATTGTCCGTTGAACTTAAACACTCATTAAAAGCAACTTGGGTATGTATAATTCTTTTAAAAAGTTTTTCAGACTGCTGTCGAAGTCGTGCAATGGTTTGACTCACTTCATCATGTTCATTTCTTCCTTCATCGATAGTAAAGTCAATTTCCAATTCTATTATATAAAAAAGTATGATTGGTACCTATATTAATTATAACTGTACCTACAACACAATTTTAATTTCAAATATTTATACCTGAAGTACGTTTCACTTTGCGAATATTATCCATTAATGAACTAACAGATTGAGCATTATCCTGCAAATGTTTATTGGGTCTTACTGAAGGAATATTATCCAAAATATCAGATAGGTCTGTGTCTTCATCATGTGCACAGGGCAAATGCATTTTATCGGAACGTGTTATTTTATTACGTGCTTTAAGTTTAACTTCTAGTTTACCATACACATCTAAGTCTTCGTAGTTGAGACTTCTTCTTTTTCCATCATTTGTTTCATTTGATGCCATTTTTATGATAATAATATAATATTATCTATACAAATATTAAATGTATATTAATAAACATTTTTTAATCTTTACTTAGAAAATTAAAAATCAAGATATACAATAAAACAATAAGACAGACATTTATTATATGGCTTATCATCGGTATGCTGTATGAAAAATAAATAATATAATATAATATATTATTAATAATTACTATATACTTACACAAATAAACCAATTAATTCAATGGCGTGTAGCCAAATATGTACAAAAATCAAGCACAATGATATTAGTTATAAAAAATTTTTATTTTGTCGATCCTTTAACCTTTGTGGAATTAGACGATATAATTTAATATTAATAAAAAATATAGAATTACAGTTAAAAGTCAACACTGCAGAGTACAAACTATAGCAATAAATAAGGCGACCGTCTATCTATAAGGCTACATATTATGAGGATATAAATTAAAGTAGTTGTAAGTACCAGTACCGGCAGTACCGTGCAAATTCATGATACAAACCAATAGATAATATCAAATTTGTATACTATCTATGTACAATGTACATTGTACAGCTGCAATGTTCGTTGGCGTTATTTGTTTTGGCGCGAAATGCAGGCATTATAGATAGTACTATCACAGAATAAATGAAATCGTGGATCACGCCGGATAACAGTTGTCAGTTTCCCTCGTCGTCGATTTTGAATTTTTACATTTTGAATTGTTGAGCGTTTTGCAGTAGTTAAGTTGCAGAATAGATTAAATTAAAATTATTAATTTATTCTGTGGAAAGATCATCTATAATTTGTGTCCCACATACCTTAAAATTAACCAAAAGAACAGTAAGACACCCTTTTCGTTCCAAAATCCTCCAAGGAAAAAATTCAAGATTTTCGTTACGAACTTTTAGACCATAGACCTATAAACTAGTAAAACTTTAGTTTACAGGTTTATGTTTTAGACCACCCACCGCACAGTCCTAACTCCTAACCTAGCAACAAGCGACCACTTACTCTTCTTGAATTTCAAACAATGACTCGGCGTTAACGTTTTGAAAACTACGAGGAACTTAAATGAGCCGTTGAGAACTGGTTAAACTCTCGCGATTAGAGAGCTTTTATGCAGACCGCAGGATTAAAAAAGCTGGTCGAGTGGTGCGAAAAATGCTTAGAAATGAACGGCTATTATGTAGTAACTAGTAAAGAGAATTAGGTTTGTAACTTATAGGAAACTAAATGTGCTAATAAAACTTGTTTCTTATGTTTATTTTTTTTTTATTACGAAACAGTATTGAAACAATCCTCACTCTTCAAAATATAATATTATGCCTCGTATATGTCATATGAATTGCCTACATATTATACTTTACAACATACCTACTACCCTCCAATCACTTGACTAATATCAAATATGGACTTAACAAATGAATGTCATGTATTTTTGGAATAACTTTGTATTTATGACTAATAATGAAAATTGGATTAATATTTATAGGTGATTATATTATTATTACAATTACCTAACTAATTTTTTTTATATCATTGAACTATTGAAGTGAAATCATGAATAGTATTTTATTAATTTAAAATATGTTGTGAAGTTTTCAAATTAATTGTATATAGTACATGTGTACACTATAATATACTAAACATACAGTCTATAATCATATATAGAATTGAAATTAGGTACCTATGTATATTAACTAGTAACTACTTAAACTACTTAACTACTTAAGTACTAAGCACTATTTCTTATACATTTAATAACTGTAGTGATATATAATATATATTTTGATTTATTATTATTTAAATTTAAGAATATTAAATAAAATATCATCCGGTACAGCTACACATACAATAATTAACGAAAGATAATTATTGTTAATTAGGTTATTTTTAGATTTAAGAAAATTAAATAAAATATTATTTGCACAACTGCTCAAACTTTAATTAACATCAGATAACTATTATTGATTAAATTATTTTTAGAATTATGAAAATTATTAGGTAATCTTTGAAACTGTATAAACACAAATTATTATAACAATAGTTCATATAATAACTATGCCAATATACAAATGATTAATGTCGCTGTCTATAAATTCATGTATAAAGACGGCATATGCCATATTAACATCTATAAAAAGGACTACGACAGTCAATAGGATTGTGTTATATTATAATTTATATTTTACAAAATATAATAAACATATTATCACATAGGTACGAGTATGTTACTTATTAAATATTATATTATATTATTTTAATTATAAATAATTACCTACTGTAAAATCTGATTAGGCTACCACCTACGCTTATAGCCCGATAAGTCAAACTTTAGGTACCTACCTAAAGCCCACGCATAATATATAAAACTGTGCTAAAGCCTAACCTACCTATATGTAATGGAAATGTCTATAAAACCTGTACGAATAAAACCAGCTCGGATGACTCCGTTCGATAGAATATAGCTCTATATAAGTATATAATATTTACTTGTGTGTAGTTATAGTATATTTTACCATTAATTTTAAATACTAATATATATATGCTGCTGTATTCATAAACATGAATTAGGTATAATTATTATTTATTAAGGAGTAAATAGAGTAATGACTATATATGATAAACATTATTTATAATAGTTACCTATAGCCAAACTAGTCAAAAGATATACGCACACACAAGAGAGACTAAAGGTTTTGCTTAGCGGACAGCGGTAGCTATTATATCGGAATATCAAAATTACGAGTATTTCGGATGAAGTCATCGATGAGTTAAGAAAAAAATAGAAAGTTGGATTTTGCGTTATTGATATTAATGACTAGGTATAAACATATATAAATATAAATGATGACATGCAGGTGTAATAAAGCAACTAATAATGTAGAAGTGCCATTTATATTTCTAATATATTTAATATATTTTGATTTAGAAATTATACTATCGGTACCTAGTGGATTTTATATATATTTTAAAAAACCTATATAGTTTTTATAATGTTACAGTTATTACTTATTACTTAATACTTATCATGTAGTAGTTTGAAGGTATCACTTTGGGGTGAAGCCGTGAAGGGCGAGGAGTACTTCTTTTCTCTTCTCAAGTTAGTGAGCTCTGAATAAACACATTTCCCTCAAATTTAAAACCTTAAATACACTACACATCAAGGCCAATTTGATGAAAAAGCAGAATATCCATTTATTATTAATATTAATATAATAATATTTTTATTTTTTGAAAATATAGGTATATGTATTTATAAACAAATATAGCAGAATATTAGGTGTGCAATTTATTTAATATAGAATCAGTACATTACATAAATTATAATAAGTATGTACCTAGAGCATAAGTTGTATATAATAAGATAGTATTAGTATATAATGAATCTATATACTTCTAAGTTTAGGTATTTTGAAAAAACTAAAACATAGCATTATTAGAGACAAATAGGTTTAATAAATGCACTGCTTGTGCCTAATATTTAATGATTTATAAATGATGATCATGGGGTTAACGCACTCCTTCGTGTTTTATTATTACTATGTGTAAGTATACCTATATAGCACCTATAATATTTGTTTGATCAAAGTATTGGGCAGTTGCATGTATACAGTATACATATAAATAAATCGCGTCAAACGGAAGTTGGCAAATATTTATACGTACTTATGTGTCTGTAGTTACTATATATATTATATAAACTAGCTTTATACCTTTCTTCGATTGTTGATAATTTATGATGCGTACGTTATAACCATTGTTCGAATAGTGTGCGGATAAAATATTTTGACAGTGGCCCGTGCCCGCGTACCGCTTCAGACTATCATCATCCGGTTTTTGGCTTCTGCCACCCGAATATAATATGTTTTTCTTCATGGTACGTGATGTTTATAGTAATAATACTATTAATTTTTTGAACCTATATCGAACGTGCTCAGATACACCCTATATCCTTTACTTGTATAATTATATAATATATAATTGTATTAAGTAGGTATATTATTACTATGTTACCAGTTGTACTTTGTTAATAAATACGTATAAGTATTTCCGTTTTAAAAATATTTGCTAAACAATATTAGGTTTAAGTAATGCATATAATAAATGATAAAATATAGAATTTGGATATATTTGGTATCTATGTTAATATATTAATACCTATAGAAGCCCAATTAGTGTTCACGCAGTCCCCTCCTCAGTTCTCATAAAAGAAATTAAAAAAAAAGAGTGGTCAAGTAATGCTCTGCTATATATAGTAAGTCACTATAATTGATGTATTGAATTTGAATCCAATGATATAGGTATCATTGTATAGGTACGAAAAACGATTCTGAACGTAAGTGATTTGTCAGCCTAGGATATAATTTCCAGTGGTTGGTATAAAAGGTGGTTTATGTTTTGATGATGGCCTGAATACACTAACATGTAAGTTCTTTTATAATTATTGTTAGCCTATAGTTAAGTCTTTAGAAAATCTTGTATTGAATTTTCAACTCTTAACAACGTATACAAATTTTATTATAAATTATAACTTCAAAATAATTTGCAAGTATTCATGATTTTGACAAATTTTTGTCAATATTTGAACTTCAAACGATAATAATAAAAAAAAATATGCCTATGTATTCTTTTAATTTTTAAATCACTATAAGATAATAAGAATAACTTATGAGGAACTTTATATTAAATTTTCAAGTATTTAGACTTTGCAAAAAATATTTTATCGATATTTATAATAAAAAACTAAACAAAAACGAATATTTCAAATGTCTATACATAGCCTTTAAATAAGTGAAATATTTTGAAAATTAAATTATACAAAAGTTGTCAATCTAAATAACTGGTGAAATTTTCAAGTTACTACGAATTATACTTTTTGAATAATAACAAATATTGAAAATCGTTTGAGGATAAATTGTTATCGTTACGGAATTTCGTAAAAATTTAAAATTCAAATGCTCGTAACAGTCGTAATATTTTTCCTATGATGACGCTTCGAGTTTTCTTTTAAGCTGTTGGAAGGAAAAACTTAGAGTTGAATTTTTTAGATGTAAATACAAAAAATTTTATGAATTTTCAACTACAAAATTACAAGCAAAATTTCGCGATTTTGACATATTTCGTAAAAAATTAAACTTTAAACGCTTATAAAAAAAAATGTGAAAGTTTGTGAAAATTTAACTGTATATAGATATTAGATAATACTAATATAAATATTTGGTGAAAATTTAAAGTATATATTAGTTTGTGAGTTATAACTATACTTACAAAAAATTAATTTTGTCAAAAACTGGTTTTAAGTAAAATTGCCGTTATTTCGTCATTTTTTTTTTTTGTTTTTTCCGATTTTTTTGAAAACTACTGGAAAATGTTTACTTTAGACCTCTATAATACACCAAAGATATTCAGTTTGCTATCGAAAATCACCCTCGAAGTTTGAAATTGAAATATTATTTCGACAAGTTATGGTGTATACAGACGCACAAAAACAAAAAAAAAAACACAATATCATTGTAAAATCAATACATTTATCACTTCTTTTAGAATCTAAAATGTAGGTTTCTCATACATTATAATATAATAATAATAAATAATAATAATAATATGGGCTGTGACTAATTAATTTAAGACATCATAGCAATATACTTAGTTAGTATAGGGATGATTGATTTTTATTACCGAAAATTGACGTGTACCAATAGTAACTTATGTAAGAAAATATAATATTTAAAATATTAAAAAAATTGTTCACTTTACCACTGTAGCACTATATACAATGTACAGTAGGTATTGAACGTATCTTAGGGGCTATAGTGCTATACCTTACATGACTAATGAATTCATGACATAAATAGTCATTACTTATTATATAAAATGTTTATAAATAAATGTATATGTGGTAATATATCTACTCAAACTGTTTGTCTGACATTTTTCAAATTGGATTTTTTGACTATTTTGTTGTATAAAACAAATTTACAAAACAAATTTACAGAACATATGTTTTATGAATAAATATCAATACAAAATTTAATTTTAATGCAGAATACGATTTAAATATTAGTTATGCTGATTAATTCATTTTTTGATCAACATTGTAAATAGTCTTACACTTTTATTATGTAAAAAAAAAAAAAAAATAAATTAAAATTATTTTTTATCTACTAAGTATTAATTAATATAATAGCTAATACTGGTAAGTAATAAATTTTATTAAATATTTAAATATAAAATATAAATTTTGAGGATTTCTTGATGGTGGACGGTGGTAGTATTGAATATAGGTACAATAGGTATAGGTATATATATAACATATTATTATATTATGTATTGATGTTATAAAAGTATAATAAATATTAAATACCTAACATACATATTATAGTTACATTTTATAGTTAATACATGTTATAGATATTAATGATATTATTATTTAGCATATATATTTTTATAATAATGCACCGACATACTGTAAATAATACATATAATGATCATCATAGAGAGATGTATGACATATAAATGATATTATTGTATGTACCTAGGTAGGTACCTATTTAATACATGCGTTATACTGCTACTTATAGCTACTATATATTGAGACACTTATATTCTATCCAAGGTAAATGTGAATTGTATATTATACAACTTTATATGTATAACTGTAGAACTATACATATATTATAAGTTTATTATTATAATAACTTGGTTTTAATAATAAAAAAAAAAAAAAAAGAAAATGAATAATTGTAAATACGAAAAATCACACATCACGTATTTAAAATATTAAAACTAAATAATTTCTCGTGTATTTGAATGATAAATATTTTATAGTTAGAATCATGATGATAATATAATAAAAAACTTAAAAAATTACGATGGTTGGTCGTCGAAGAAAGAAACGTTTTTTTAAGACCATAAACGACACTGTATGCATACGAAACGATTGGTAACGGAAACGGGTGCCATTATAGAATGTTGGGTGACAGAGTTGAATTTTAAAATTAACGCTTTATAATATAAACGTTCCTCTGCAGCAGTGTATAAAATTACCTATACTAATGTTTAGATATCTGTGGTAGCGTTCAGTTGTGTTTTGTGAGTGGTTGTGTGTATGTGGTTTTACTATATTATTGTGTTAGCAGTGAATACTTATATAAATATAAAATAGTTTTGTTATTTTTTATTGTTTACTTTCATAATTTTAAAGAACTAACCTTTTACAGGAGTGCCGGAAAAAAAAGTGTTTAAAGACATTTTTCGCGGGTCGGGAGAGGCAAGATGAGGCAAAGCTGTATATAAAATTGCAGTACAATGCAAACTTGATAATATACATAACAGCTCTGAATCATCGGGCCACTTCTACCCGTGACTTAAACATCAAAATAATTTATAAACGGATAAATATTTTACAAAAAAAAAAAAATAATTATATACCTATACAATATTATTACCTATATAAAGAATTTGTATTTTTTAGTAAGTAGGTATTTTGGCTATTATGCAATGTATGTATAAAATATATTTATTTATTTATCATTTTATATTATAATAGGAATAGAAGATTTTATATATTATACCTAGTTAATGCATATTTTATACCAATACCAATAATCTATGTACAAGTACTCTAGCTTTTTACTCAATATCATAAAATTTTTAACAAATTACCATCTTATATTATATTATTATATTTAATACTATATAGGTGTAAATATTGTATAATGAAAATTTGCTAATAGTTTTTTTTTCTAATATTTCTATATGATAAATAATAACAAACACATTAAGACGTATTTAGTTTTATATCAATTAAATGATTAAATTTCTTTATCTGTAATAATGCTATATGTTTCTATTTAATATAACCTTTTCATTATGCTTATTTAAAATTGTTTTTGGGCTTTAGTTCATTTAAATAAATAAATAATTTATTTATAAGAAATTTTAATGATGTATTGTTTTTTTTTTTTTAATAAGAAATTGTACTGTTTTGTTTTCAATAATATTGGTAGAAAGTAGAAATAAATCAAAAATATTGGAGTTCAACCCAATTATTTAAAAAATATAAAAACACAAAAAACCCAGAAGGGATTGTATATCCCTTGAATTAATACGACGACTCGGTACAGAATTGGTATTTTATGTACTCATATATTATTATAGGTAGGTATATGTATATTTTTTGTGTAGGTACATTTAACAAAAATATTAACTTACAAAACTGCAGATATTTTTTTATCTAAATTTTTTAAATCAATAAAATAAAAAACATTAGTGAAGTATTAGGACCTCAGAAACGAGTAAAATTCTAGACAAGACATTTTTAAGCTAACTTTTGTTAACAACGCACTGCTTTTAAAACTAACACTTGAAGCTATGTTTTCTCAGCTGTCCATAAATTGTTCATCAATGAAAAGGTTAGATATAATATATTATTATACTACCTAAATTAATCTATGTTAATACGTCGCGACAATAGTTATTTTTATATTTTATTAATTATTATTATTGTCTCGTTTTATATCCAGTTGCCATTCACGGTCATTCCGTCAAACAACCATACACATTACAATCATTATACACACACGCACACCTAAGAAATAAGATATAATAGAAACGATACCTACTTCGTCAACGAAAATTGATTTTCGTTACCTATTTTTTTGTCTACTTTTTGAAAGCGGGACATTTTAGGGTCCCAAAGATTCCCTAGGGCAGCGGTTCTCAATCTTTTTATTTTGGCGTACCACCTATACACAGTTGGAACATTGTATTTACGTAATACGTACCTACCACCTCACTTTTTTTCCTTATTAAGAATGTATACAATTATGTTGTATGTATAGAATATTATAAAGGGAGATGTTCTTCGCGTACCACCTATATGAGCTTTTCTCGTACTACTATAGTAGAGGTGTTCCCATTATTATTTTTATAATTTTTTTGAGAGTATACTAAAACTAAATCATCAAATACCAAAATATAAACATTTAATACAATAAAAATATTTGTATAGGAGTAAAACCGGTAAAAAGAGTGTCAATAATATGGAAAACATTTTAAATTAGATTTTTTATACACCCTCTTCAAATTATACCTCGTCAATCTTCACAAATATTAAAAAGTAAAGAGTAGGTATGACTCTTTCAGTCATAAATAATTGACGTAGGTACCTATCCTACTTCAACCCATATTGGAAAATTATTTAATTAAATTAACTTTGTTTTTTTCCTTTGTATATGATTTGACTGATTTGAGTATAATCAGTATACTTATAATTTTGTAAAAATATCTTGAGAGTTAAAATCATAAATCGATTGAGACTTAGAGCATACTCAGTATATCTTTAATATTGGAAAAAAATCTTGAGCGAATATGACCTAGCCATGTATCACAGGTTTAAAAGCGCTGCTCTAGGGGACGACAGGACAGAGATACGAAAAATAGGACATATGGTCACCTTAACCATACGTCTCCATACTTACGGTTGTCGGCTTGTAGGTTGACTTCGAGATTAATTCCAATGTACAATTTGTTGATTCGTAAGCTGAAAAAACATAATATATTTATGATTCAATACAAATTGAATATTAAAGTATTAAAATTATCTGTAAGAAAAATAAAATTAGTAATACTGATATAGTTGCCAGCTATATATACATAATATTTATATGTAGGCACTAGGCTAGGTACCTACTTAATGAAATTATCAACCAATAATAATATTTTTTGAGAATCATGAAATTCGGGTGTTAGTGGAATTTTTTAATGATATTTTATTTTTGATTGGATCAGGGATTTTATATACACAGTACACACACTTTGGTATTTAAGGTATGTAAAATGTTGGGTACAAAAAATAATGACTTCCATTTCCAATATTTTCATACAAGTAGGTATACAACTACATATTACATAAACATATTAAGATACAAAATATAGTATAGAATATAGATGTCCGTGACAATAGTTGTATTATACGCAACCGTATAAAAAATAAATGTCTTGAACTGTATGAAAAACACGATTTGGCCACACTGTAGATTCATTAAAATTCTTCTGTGCTTGGTGCATCTTCGTATTATCATAACAAAACGAAATTGGAAATAATTTAACACTCGAACGTCTCAAACAGATTAGCCTAGTATCACACGATAGTGCGATACACAAAAATTACTATTAGGTATACAAGTACTGAAGTAGAAGTACAACAAAATATTTATTAATTATTGATTACCTTTTTACCAATTACTAATTATTTACAAATCGTTAGTAGTTATTTATCTTAGTTTCTTCTGCCATTGTTGAGTAAATTAAGTTAATTTTCCATTTAAGATCATTGAATCGTTTGTATTTATATAATTGAATATTACTTGAGTGGTTTACATTTATTAACATTTGGTTAACTGAAATGAATCAAAGATAAGTGTTCTTATGTACATTTTAAAACTGCTGTCACTAAATTAATTTTCAATAAACTAGTAAGTAAAACAATTTTCCATTTTAATTTTAAAGAATTTTTATTTAAAATATCAAAACCATAGAACACATAACTGTATACAATAAATGCCTTAATATAGTGTACTGTTTTGTACAACAATAATTAATGACGTAATATTTATTTGGGAGACAATACACCTGTATGTGTTATATCTATTCAATAAATGCATAACAGCAGATTTGTGTTTTGCTGAACCACCTTTGTGTTGTTACTTATTGGTTTTAATATTTACCTATTATCCAACTCAGTGCCACAACTAAACTTTATGGGACTGGTATGTAAATCTTGATTTGGGGCCTAAATATTTTTTTCAAAAAAATAGTCTATTTGGAAGTGATAAAGTTTACAGTTTTTTTTACTAAAATTCTATAATGTCTAATTCCCATCTAAGGAAAATTCCTAATTATGCCACTTAAATGTATATTATGATAAGAGACCTATAACGGTTTGGGAGCCGATGTGCAATGTACAACTTACACTCCTGGTAGTTGCGACACTGATCCAACTTTAAGTTATGACATTATCTTTATATAATTGTTTTCTTTAAAATATTTTAATTTCTAGTATTTTCTTGTTTTATGGGTCTACCTTGTTTTGTGAAACATTCCAATCCTGTTATCTTAGACTATTAAATTTTCCTACTTTATTATTATCACAGACTTTTATTCATACTAACAAGTAATATTTAATACTTTGTGAATTTTTTTAATATATTTTATAAATGTTTACATTTTAAGGATAAAAAAAAAAAAAAAAAAAATAAGAAAATAGAGGTAGTTGTGACAATCGCCCGTCTCATATAACAGAAAAGTACTCAATTTCTAAATAAGATGAAAAGTAAAATATTTTAATATAAAAATGCTCATAACTTGCTTAAAAATTCAAATATTTTAAAAAGTAAATTTAAAAACAGATCTTATCTCATCTTTAAATTTGAAAATATTATATTAAAGCTAACCTAACAACATTGTTTGTGCTAAATACAAATTTCTTTTGTAGTAGGTATGTTTGTGAGACAGAGACAACATAATATGTAGGTGCAGTGTCCTCTTAATATATTAATAGTTAAAGTAGTTTTCTTGACTAAATTCTACTTACTTAACCTTATGAGGAGTATATGTTTTATTATTATTTGTACTTTATCTTTTTTATTTTTTATTTAAAATTTTGAACTAATTTTTAAGTAAATTATCAACTGATTCTTTTTAATTAATCTGATGCAGCCCATAAGTTATAATTTAATTTGGATTACTGCTACCTGTTGCTTATTTTAAAAACCAGTTAGGGAATCTGGTAATAGCATTCATTGTCTTGGTAATTTATTTGAATACAGGAAATATTATATTATTTTTATATATTTAAATATTATGTTATAGTAATAAATCGTGTATTTTGTTTTTCTAAACAAAGCTCAGTTTAATACTTTGATTTTAATATTTATTAAAAATATTCAAGATTTTATACAAAAGTATACTTCTGATAGCTTTCAAATAATTTATCCAGATATAATTTTTTTTATATATATTTATACATGTATTTGTTTTAAATTTACATATTACACATTGTTTTAAATAATATATTTAAAATTAAATGTCTTTTGTGATTATTATTATTTTTTTGTTACTAATTTATTATCTATTTTGACGACAATAATAAATTAAATTTTGTTTACAGGATTGCATAATTTTAACTACATATTCTATCAAGAAAAAACAGATCATTTTATTAAAATGTCTCTTTATACAGGTAATAAAAATGTAGTTTAAGATTATTTTATATTTTATTAATTAAGTATAGGTTGTAAATTATATTTTATGAAATATATATGTATATATTTAATATAAACCTTTTTAAAATAGTATTTATTTACCTTGAGTATATTCATAATATATTTTTATAATTTACTTTTATTTTACAGATATGTCTTCAGCATTATCTATTTTGACCGAAATAAAATCTTTGGTCAATGAATCAGGTGATGATAAATTAAAAGCTAATACCAATAATGATCTTCAACTCTTAATCTCAGTTTTTCAAAACCCAATTATAAAAACAATAGCCTCTGTTCAGGTAAAAAGCTAATCCCAAATGTTAAATTAATTAATTATATAAATAATAATTTATTATTATAGGATTCTGTATCTGAACTGAGTTGTCAACTTCAAGAACATCCATCATTATTACCAGTTGATTTTGATATATCACCTGTCACTGGTCAGTTAGTATTGAGTTTGCCTTCTGAGTCTACTCCTTACCATAGTGTACCAGAAAATTTAGATTCTGATCAAATAGTTCCTAAAATTTCAAATAGTTCATCTGCAGAAAGTTCTTCTCCTTCATCAAAGGTGTGCTTTTTTGTTTATTCTTATTGTTTTATAAGTTCATAATTTATGTGTAATAATTATAATGCCAAAGCATTTAGTAAGTATAATCTTAAAAATATTCTGTTCAAGAATATGATTTTAAAAATGTATGTTATTATACAAAAAAGTTAAAATATTATAACAAAAAAAAATATTTAAAAAATTTTGTTTTATTTTGACTGGAAATTATGTGGAAATATAATTAAATATTATGTGTAAATATTTCATTTTTTGTAATAATACTAATAATTATTTTGAATCATGTGTAATAATTAGTATGAGCGAGGAAGAAATACTTTTTTAATCAAATTTTGGATTTAAAGTAGATATAAAGATATGGTAAAAATAATTACTTAATTATAGAGTTAAAAATTGAACTCAACATTCAACTTACACACTCCTGCTTTACAGCATACTTTTAGTAGACCATTGTCCACCCGGTGTAGTCTAAATTTGAATACAGTATACAAAAGATTTTTCTAATATTATTTCGTTTGGTTTTGAATAATTAATACTATATTTTTATATGTGTACATAACTTTTATTATCATATTGTAATAAAAATTTTCATAGTTCTTATTTTTTATTTTAGGAAAGTAAATCCTTAATAAAAGATATATCGCCTACTTTACTGCCAATAACAACACCGTCTTATGCAGTTGAATTTCAAAAAGCAGTAGAAGAAGCATCTAGAGGACGTAAAATACATAATGTTCAAGTATGTTTAATATTAATAAATATTCACTAAGTTATAATTTAAACACAATTTGCTAGTGCATATGTTAAGGTCAAGTAGGAATTTCATCTTTTGAGAGAAATTCATGAACAATTTGAATTTTCTTCTTAGTGTTTTAACACATTTTAGTTATTTTCAATTTTATTCTGGAAAAATAATAGTGAAAGTTTTACTAAATTGAAGGAATGTTTTCCCCAAGTCTTACAAAATAATTAAAAAACGCGTTATTTTACGGTATGAAAAATGGTTCATTGGTTATTTCAATAACAAATATTATCTAAATTTTAAATACTTATGAGTTTTAACTAATTAACTACTTTAATTATTTAAATAATAATAAATTGTATTGATAATTAATTAACATTTTATAATTTTTATCAATCGAAAGGATAATTCATAAATTAATTCAAGTATAAGTTCAAATAGGAAATTAAGTTGCTTGTATTTGTAATTATATCCAACTATTAATTATTTTACTTGTTAATAATTATAATTTATTATAAACATACATAATAATAATAGTAGAAACATAGATATATTATAATAATTATATTTTTTCAGCTCTTTAAGCCAGAAGGTTGTAGCTTGGGTTTTAGTGTAGTTGGCTTAAGAAGCGAAGAAAAGGGAGAACTTGGAATATTTGTCCAAGAAATTCAACAACATGGAATAGCTGCACGGTGAGTTTTTTATTTTTTCTAAACTATAACTACAATAAATTATTTTTGGTATAAACCATAGGTTGTGTTGTATAGAAAATATATAAATACAAAATGATATCTTTAGATTGACATAAATATAAAAAAATATATTTTACTCAGAGATATTATTTGTTTAAGATGAATGTACTTTTGACAATTTTAAATGAATATTAGGTATTGAGTCAAACTTATAAGTTCAATGAAAAAATCTCCTCTCAATCAAACATAATTCAGTCTTTTACACTATGTATATTTCCTAAATAAGTACTTACATGATTTTGTCATAAATAATTTGTTATTTGGAACATAGGTTCTTAACTTTTTTTTTTTTATCAATTTCTTGATTTAAATTTAATTGTGACCAATGACCATTGTAACTTTATTGAAATGTTGTTTTTCATTGAACTTAATTTTAAACAAACTATTTTTTGGATTATTTAAAAAAAAAATTACAGCCACCCCGTGGACCCTCGAGTTACCATCTATGGACCCCTAGTTAAGAACCTATGATTTAGGAGAAGAAACAGTTTTAGTTGAATGGTAATTTGTTGACTGTATTCTATATTTCTTATTTAATTTTAAATTTTACACAAATGAATAAAAAGAAAAATGTATAAAATAAAATTTTATTTGATACTTGTTAGGAGTTATATGAAAATATAAAAATTGGATTGGTGTTAAGTAACTAGGACCCAGGGGGGGGATGGGAAATTATAAACAAAAATAATACAATAATATAGATATAACATCTATTCAGTGTTAACTAATTCTGGCGATGTTAAAGATAGTATTGTTATTAATGGCAACTATAACTATTAACTACACTAGTCCATCAAGAAAACATGCCTCAGCCTAACAAAAATCAGTTTTCTGCATATTCTTGTGTGCAAAAAGTTAGGTTAAATTCGATAAACAGTGTATGGAAATGTTTAAGATATTGAGAATTTTTTGTTGCATTAAACATGTACTAATATTTAATTCATAATAATTTTTCATGGAGGTTTAACTTAATAATTATTTAAACTATTATACTAGTTTTGCGATTATAATATTGTATTCAATTATTCAGAACATATGGGTGCCTATTAGGGGAGGGGGGCAGGTTAGGTTAGGCAAGTAACCTATCTCTCTGGAAAAAAATATGAACTTGTAATTCGATAAATATTATCATGATATTAATACTAATTAAGAATTTTTATTTTACCCTCCCTAAAATTTTACCTTTATGCACCTATGCATAATTTTAATGTTATTTATTGAATACTATTTTACAATATTATAAATACAATTAATACATATAAATAAAAATATCTAAGGTGACATTGGTTCTAGGCTTATAGCTTGTTTTTTTTGTTATTATTACTTAGGAAAAATGCCAAATGTTTGTTTATGACTTCTATGACACACAAGCCAGGATTAAATATTATTTTTTCAACATTCAATAATTAGTATAATTTTATGTATTATTTCTATTCATAATTTAATTAATGTATTGTTATAATAATATTGTTTCCCTGGTGTAGATAACGTTTAAATATTAATAAAAAAAAAATATAATATGAAGGTGGGATAATGTTTTATTATTGACTATTGAATGATAAAATAATTTGTAATAATAATTGTATGTACTTGAATTATAATAATTATTATTTACCAGTTTAAAATTGTAAAATATTTACTGTATTATACTGCGTAAAACATTTGAGTTCCGTTTGTTAACGAAATAGTATTGGAACCTGCGGAATAAAAATGAACTTCAGTTGACAATATGAAAAAAATGTATAAAATCGTAATATTGTAGTTCGCATATATACATGGGTAATACATATTTATTAAATCGCATATATTTATTCAATTATTATGTATATAATTTTCTCGGGGGAGGGTGGTCGGGGTTGGTCGTTTGTGTAGTGCACGGGAAAGGAACCACCGGGCGCCCGCCGTCGGCGTATTTATAGATCTCCCGACCCGCCACAGTACTCGCAATATATAAAGACACTTCACACGCATGACGCAGGCCCTTGGTAGTCGGTTGCGCGCAGTCCCTAAAGAGTGGGTAGGCGGGTAGGAATTGGTGGTCGCGCGGTAAGTCGAGGTAACTACTGCCAGTCATTACGCTTTCGCGTTCGGGTTCGATACGCTCGTCGCGCTCGGTAAATTTCTCTCCAACGAACTTTTCGTCATTTTCTTCCCGAAACAACACCTTGTTATGTTTACCGCGTTTAAACAGAGCACACACCGTCGCCGAGCCTATGCGGTTACTCGTTAAACGATTCGCGCTCTCGTCGAATATACTCGATAGAAATCTCTTGAAAAATGACGACTACATGTCCAACGTTAACCATTGCAAAACAAAAATGGTGCACCGTTGACGGACTTTTCTCGACATATCGGCAAGCGGTAAGTCGCGACAAACAAATTTCCCCCGAAATCTAGTATTATCATTATGCACAAATAGCCAATATGCAACAATTATAGGAGATATAATATTTTGTTCTCGAACGCTTATCATTCCTTTGTGACGTTTGTGTTATTAAATTTTATGTATTTTCCTATATTTAACATTATATTCGTTTTAAATCAAAAAATTAAATTACGTTTTATTGAAATATTTGAAAAATCAAATAAATCATTTATCAATATCATATAAACTTGTTAATTATATTAGTAATTTATGAGTAGTACTTTAATGGTTGATAAACCATATTTATAAATAAATTAAATTTTTTATTATTTTAGTATATTTTTACTATTTAAAATTATGAAGCATGATTAAGTATTTAATTTTCATTCAATAAGTCATACAATTTAAAAATTGAAGTATTTTAATTATCGTAGTTATAGGTACTTATTATTTATTAGGTTAACTATTTAAATACTCTAGTACCCAATTTTATGTAATGTATTTCATAATTAAAATAAGTAATTTTTGTGTTTGAACAAATTAGAATTTTTCTATTGAAGACGTTTTAAAGAAATCCTATTATTTATAAAAAAAAATATAGGTACCTATAAGTATGTTAATAAATTAATAATTAATTATATACTAATGGTTTTATTTATTCTGTATGTTAAACTAATCACTATTTATCTCTTAATATTCATAAATTCCACTTCTGCTGGGGACAGAATTTAATAACTTAAATATTATTATACATTTAAGGTACACTTATTGTCAAAAATGCTATTTGATACAAATATGACACTAAGAAATAATTATTTTGATCATTTTTTTATTACACTAAATTCAATTACTTGAGCACCTAATTCTCTTTTTAAGTGTTTGTGTTATACTCTAGACTAGTGAAGCTAAATAAAAGTTTTGCACTTCTATATATTTGTACAAATATAAAATATTCTAAAATAGTTGGCATTTTACATAATCATTTTTATTAAATTATTTGAATTGTATTTTTAAAAATTTAGAGAAGGAGGGCTTCATGAAGGTGACCAGATTATTGCTATCGATGGGCAACCATTGGACACAAATGTGTCTCACCAACAAGCTATTGGAATACTGCAACAGGCTCGTGGGCTTGTTCAGTTGGTCGTAGCGCGCCCTCTTACACCACCTCCTTTACCAACATCACAACCTTCCAGTAACATGGTAAAGTTGTTTCATAATTTTATATTTTAAACATATTAAACATAATTAACAAACTGTAACTGTAGGTAATACCTAGTTGTCTTAATCTAATTGTTATGTAGATTTATACACTATTACTATTTAAAAATAGGTTTTATCAATACATTTGTGTTATATATTAAATATTTATTTTATGACTGTTATGTATAAAACATAACATTATTACAGTTGAACACAGAATGGGCTCAAGTTGAAGTAATTGAGCTGCTCAATGATGGATCTGGTTTAGGATTTGGTATTATAGGTGGTCGTAGCACCGGTGTTGTTGTTAAAACTATACTTCCAGGAGGAGTGGCTGATAGAGTATAAAAATAATAATAACTTTAAATTGAATTGAAAAAATATAACTAATATTATTTTTAGGATGGACGATTACAAAGTGGTGATCATATACTACAAATAGGCGAAGTAAATTTAAGAGGTATGGGAAGTGAACAGGTTGCGTCGGTGCTTCGACAATCTGGAAGTCAAGTTAGATTGGTAGTAGCTCGTCCAATAGAATCTAGTGCAATTGATATAATTCAAGTAAAGTATTTTGAATAGTTTATTTTTAAAATAAATAACTTTAATTTTTCTCAATTGAAAATTTATATAAACAAAATGTTTATTCCAATATTATTATACATTTGATATTATACTGAAACATTTGATTAGTTTAAACATTTCATTAAAAAACTTGTACATTATATTAATTTTTCATTGTACTCATGTCATTAGCATGGAAAAGTGTGCATCTTGTTAATTTTGTATTTAAAATAAATTTGCTCTTAAAGGCTCAACATTTATTTAATGATTTCTTAAATCATGATTTAATTTTTTTTTCTTATAACTAAAAATGTTAATAGTCTTTATAATAACAACATTTCTGACAAATTACATAATATGTATTATTATTTTACAGTAATTAATGATATTAAGACCAATAGCCCAGATCAGCATTTCCCAACCTTACGACACACTAATCCCAACCCATATTTAGCCGTGGCACACTTGTCACTGACATATATATGTATTTAACCAATTACTAAAATTTTACGTAAATGTTTATTAACATAGCAATATGTTTATTAATAATCGTGACATTTTGTGGCATACTTATAAAGCCTTCACAGCACACTAGTTGGGAAACTCTGGCTAATATGTTATTGCTTATCTATTGAATAACAATATATAATGTTTTCACAGAATTTAAGCTGTAGAGCACCAATCGTACCAACAAAGATGTTAGGAGATGCTGATGAGCTTGATCGTCATTTAGTTCAGCATGGGTATCCAGAAGTTGCAACGTATACTCCTGATTATTTTTTCCAAAACATTTCAAATGTAAAGGTTTAAAATTAATCTTAAGTCATATTATTATTAATTTATTTTGTTCTCTCTAGGAAAACAATTTGATAATCAGTGATAATATTATACCTGCCTCATTGCCTGTTCTTACAATGGATATGGTACCACCAGATAGTATTACAACCCTCCCTGAAACTGATTCATTTAGTGTGCAATTAAAAAAAGATACTCATGGCTTAGGAATAACTATAGCAGGGTATGTTTGTGAAAAAGGTATGTATTTGTTTGTATTTTTTTGTAATGTAAGTATGTTTATTGTTTGTTTTAATTATTTTTTAAAATTGTAGAAGAATTATCTGGTATATTTGTAAAAAGTATCAGTGAAGGTAGTGCAGCTGATCTATGCAAAAAAATTCAGGTGAATGACCGTATTGTTGAAGTTGATGGAACTTCATTGCAAGGATTTACTAATCACGAGGCAGTTGAAGTTTTGAGATCTACAGGACAAATGGTGACATTGCGTTTAGAACGTTATCTACGAGGCCCTAAATTTGAACAGTTACAAGTGGCCATAGCAGCATCAGAAATGAAGCCAAACACAAATAGTGCAACTGCATCACCATCTATAATGTCATTGCCTAGATTTCCAATAACTGTACGTTATAGTTATATTAATAAAACTAATGGTAATTTTACTAAACTTGAAAATTTTCTTATGTAAGGATGGAGAAAGTACTGCAGAAATTGAAGTAGAAGGTGAATCAGGAGCAACAGTGGAGGCTGATATGCTTGGTGAAGTAGAAGATGAAATGGCTGAAGAAACTGATTCTGTGGGAAATTCTTCACTTGATGGAGAACTTAAACCGGAAACATTGAAAAAGATAAAAAATAAATGGACTGATGTTATTGGAAATAATGTAGAAATTGTTGTAAGTTAAATTAATTTTTAATGTTAAAAAAAAACGTTTTGTAAATTAAATTGTATGTATTTATTAGGTGGGTCAGTTGAAGAAATTTAGTGAAGGCGGTGGCCTTGGTATAAGCTTGGAAGGTACTGTAGATGTAGAAAATGGTATGGAAGTGAGACCACATCATTACATACGATCAGTTTTACCTGAAGGACCAGTGGGAAAAAATGCAAGTCTTCAATCTGGCGATGAGTTGCTTGAAGTAAATGGGCACCGATTATTGGGTAGAAACCATATGGAAGTGGTAGCAATTTTGAAAGAGTTGCCCCTTAATGTCAGGATGATTTGTGCTAGACGCACTGATGAACAACAATTGCCTCACCATTACCTTACTGACATTAGTGAAGATCGAGCCGCTTTTGCAGCTAAAGTAAGAATAAAATAAAAAATACAGAATAGTCTTTCTGTATTTATTGTATTGGTTTATATACCTATATTATTTTATAGAATGCATTGGGAGGTAGTCTTCAAAATTTAATGCCTGCTACCGATCGTTTGGTAAAAGCAAAATCAGATGGATCATTAGCTAGTACTGGAACAGCAGGGTGTTCAGAATCTAGTAGATTGCGTTCTCGATCCCTTGAACCTCTTACTGGATTAGCTATGTGGTCTTCACAGCCTCAACTTATCGAGCTTATGAAAGGAGAACGTGGCCTTGGATTTTCAATTTTAGATTATCAAGTATATATTCAATTATCCTAATTAATACATTTTCTTCATAATATATAATGTTTTAACTTTTTTAGGATCCCATGAATCCAAGTGAAACAGTTATTGTGATTCGTTCATTAGTACCTGGTGGAGTAGCCCAAAATGATGGTCGTTTGATACCTGGAGATCGTTTACTTAGAGTAAATGATATTTGTTTGGAGAATGCGTCGTTAGATCAAGCTGTGCAAGCTTTGAAGGGTGCTCCCAAAGGAGTAGTCCATATTGCTGTTGCCAAGCCATTGCCCATACCAGATAGTAGCAGTCAGGTGAGTTCACCTTCAGAACAAGCACGTGCAGATGAATCTTTCACGCAACGTCGCGGCGAATTCTACAATGATGTCGACCAGGAGTCATCTGTTCAACAGTTGGCGTCTAATCTGCTCAAGTCGGAGAGCTTCTGACTCAATTATATTATTCCTTAATGATTGTGGCGATATATAATTTCTTTATAACAATAACATATTTTATTATTATCCTTCTGCATTTCTTATGAATTATAAGAATCAACTTATTATTTCTTAAAAACTTCTTCATCCTGATATCGTCACAATTTAACCGTCCATTTTATTTAATTTAATCATTTAATTAATCACTAAATAGTTGTAGTTAGAAAATAATAGTAGCTACAAGTTGTTAATGATTTACTAAAATACAAAACAAAATGAAGAAATGTAACGAGAATACTCATAGTGCTTACTTTAAAAGAATACAAGATTTATAATTATAAATATTAATGAAACATATTTTATTAAGTACTAATTTATTAGATGTCCTATATAGTTCTATGAGCACTCTTGCACTTCTTCATTCTTCTTTGCCTTTAAAAACTATTAATAATCACTTGAACAATTTGATTTTATTTATTTTCATAAAATAATTTTATGTGCCTTATTAATTGATAAAAATTTTACAAACAAAGTATTCTTTAAACCATTAATGCAATATTAATATTAAGTTATAATTTCGGGTGTTTGGTTAAATCTATAAATATAATTGCATTATATATTGATATGTATTACATATGTGTATACAGTGTATCTAAAAAGTTCTTAAGCCCTTTGTGATTGGATCACATAAAATTATATGCAGCGATAATACCAGAGATCACTTTTTTGTCTAAATTAATCTTAATGTTTAATTATTATTAGTTGTATGTGATCTTCAATGCAAAGTAAGGGTTTTCAAACTTTTTAGAAACATAATATATATGTATACTTATAAATTTACATAGTAAGTTAAATGTAGTTGAAGCGAAAAACACAACTGCCAGTCCATGTCGCCGCTCGTATACACTTTTAGTACATTTTTATTTTTCTTTTAAGTTTTTTAAGTTTAGTATAATTATTTAGATAAAGATTTCTTTCTTTTGTTATATTGTTTTTTATTTTTATTAAATGCAACTTTTGGAAGAAAATGGAACAAAAATGCGTTTTTGTTATTTGCACAAGTCGATAAAAACACAAATACTCTAAAACCGTGGTTACATTGCCATAGGTTTTTCAAAAATTGTGCGAATGTTGGACTAAACTTACCCAAGAGGCAATGTGGCTCATGGATGGCGCATTTGTGTTTTTGTTGCTCCTTCCTAATGATTCTTTCTCCTTCTATACACAATGATATATCATTACTTCATTATGATATATGTTTTATATGACTAGAACCTTGAAGTGTTAATTTGGATTATAAATTGCCATATTGAGTTCTTCCATTCTTCAGTTAAAGTAATTACATGAAATAATGGTATATATCTAAATTGAAGTACAATTTTATATCTACTCTGTGAATGTAGATCGGATGAAATGAGATTGGCCCTATAAAATGTTGGTGATTGAAGGAGGCCCATACTTGAGTTCTATATTTTTTTAGGATGATAGCTTAGAAGAAAAAAAAATGAGCAATGATGAAGATGATGATGAAGATTGCTATTCAATGTACAGTTGCCCTGAATCACCTATCATTTTTGATGATGTAAAGGCAAGTCCTTAATTTGTCTAGCTCATTAAGTTTATTTTGTACCAACATTCAAGAATACTTGAAAATATCAATAAAAACTACTTATAATTTTATGTGATACATTAGACCAATTTAAAAAAATATAAATTAAATCCAATCTCATAAACTTGTTATTATAAATAGAAAACCGATGAGACTTTTAAACAAATATGTTCAATGGACAAGACAGATAATGTACAAGATGTGCAAGAAATTACACTTACTAAAGGCTCATCACCATTGGGCATAGATCTGCGTAGACGTTCATTTAGCGATCATTTGGGTTTGGAAATTGAAAACTTATATGGTGCTGCTGAACGAGACTGCAGGCTAAAAATTGGCGATGTAGTAATTTCTGTTAATAATGAATCATTGAAGTATGTGTCACCAGCCCAAGTGAAGTCAATTTTATCTAGAGCTAATCTACTAACAGGCCATATTCCGTAAGTGAAGCCATATAAATATATATAAAAAAAACAAATAGTTTATAATCTGGTTAATGGTTTAATAAGATTAGCTTCTAATGAAAATCAATATAATCTTTTTTATTTGTAATTATGCTATTTCAGTGTACGTTTTGTACGTGCAGAGACGGTTAAGAATACCTGTGTAATCCGAAGTAAAACTGTACCTAATGTAACTCTACGTACTCCAAGGTAAGTATTTTATTATTTGTGTAAATATATTATAGTAAATGACAATAAATTATACATAAACCTCGGTAAATATCACAAATCTTATTTTAATACTGCTATATCATAATTTTAATAATTGTAATTTTAAAATTTGTTTGATAAAGGTTTATTAATATCAAGGAATATTGGGATAAATATTATAGTTAATTTTCTAATACTAGTACTGTGTACAATTTATTTTCTAATGGTAAAATTTTTTTGGCTAGTATAGTTAAGTATAATTCCTATTTTCATTATAAATGCATAATATTCTGGTATTTATTGTGGCGCCACATTACTCTTAATTTTTGTCATTTACCATAATATAAACTACCAATTTAAAATATTTTTAAATACTGAACTAAAATTGGCTGATTTTTTTTGCTCATGCTTTGTTTATGATTTAATGTTTTCCATTTAATGCTTATTGATTTCCTTAATTGTTATATTTTTGCATTTAATGAAGGATATTACCTGTCTATTACAAGTGAGAATGACCTATTTTGTGAACGTTTAAGTTATATTTCCCATTTAATTTCTGTACATTTTGTAGATAGTATTATGTTATAAATTATAAAATGTATTTTATTCGTATGTCAATATTATATATTGATATAACTAAATTGTTTAATAATTTTAGTAATACTGTTTTATTTAATTAGTCATTTATTGAATAAGATAAATTATATTTCTATTTTTTTCATAGAAAAATTATTATTATTATTAGTTATTTAGTAGTTACTTCAGTACTTGTTATGTTTTATAATATACATATTATATACTTATGTATATTACACAATCATGTATGTTTTAATATTGACACAATATACCTAATATAAAGCATATTATATTGATCTTTTATAATAAGTTAAATTAAATTGTAACCGAAATTTAAAGATTTCTTGTAGACTTATTAGGATTTATTTGTAGTCAGCCTATATTGAGTATTTTTTAACATTCACTATTTATATTGAAAGGTTTTAGAAAAAAAAGAAGCATTTAATTCAAACAATTTAAATCACAATTATTATGTTTGTTGCCTACTATCAATTTCTGGTTTTTAAATTTCAGTTTTAATTTTTAATTTAATCTATTTACCTGAAGTAGAATATTGTCTTTAAAATATTGATCAATAAATATTGGTACTAAACTAATTGTATTTTAGTAATCAATATTTTTTGTATTTCTTGTAGTTTGTAAGCATTTATAGTAAGATACTTTCAATAGTAGACCACAAATCTTGTCGCCATATTTTAAGATACCATATTACTCATCTTATCTAAACTTCAAGTACATAGTAGTTAATGAAATACTTTTACTTAATATTAATTAATTTATATTATATAAACATCAACATTTTAGAAAAGTATTCTGTTTTAGATTTTGAGAATATAAATATAGGTTACCATTTGTAATTATCAGAAGTCGTTATTAATGAGCTTATAAACAAACATAAGAGTAAAGCGGAGGAAAATAGGTATACTTTGCTCTGCAGTAAGAGTTGAGTGTACCTTGTTATTGAGTAGGTAACTGTAATATATGTATTAAATATGAATTCAATGATAAATCATAGCATACAAAAATTGTTAATGAGCTGAGTTGGTCTTTTAGTCTATATAAATATAATGCTATTAATTACTATAATCATTCGTTTTATTATTAATAATACTATAAAAACATAAAATTAATCTAAATTTTTTGAAAATTTCATTGTGTATATAAAATATAATAATACAATATGTTAAAGTTGTAAATCCCCACAAAAATATTTTTAAATTACAGCAAAATAACTTAAATCATATCATAAGTCTTCATTTAAATATTAAATTTAATCAAAATTTGAACTTCAAATGCCTAAGAAAAAAATAAAGTTTTTAAAAGTTTTTTTTTTTTTTAAATTTTGGTTCCAGTATGAATTACTTAAAACGTAAATTGTCAAATCATATTGTACTTTAAGTTGTAAGTAAACTAACAAATTGTAGGTCCCTTGTATTACATAAGAATATAAAATATATTCTTATTTTATATTGTATGCTTAAAGTTTGTATTATTAAAGTATAAAATTGTTTGTTACATTCAAGCATGAGTAAATATAGTATGTAAAATTGCCTTAGCATGATTATTAAATCAATGAAACCCTATTTATGTATAGGTACTATGTTCAAACCAACTTAATTTAAAATAATTTTTTTAAAGGTATTTTAACTTAACTTTTTTCACATAATTTAAATTTATTATTGTAATTCTGATCATTGGGGAATAACTCCTAATGGCCACTACTACAGTCTACAGTATTACCTGAGGTCCTGAGGACATTTTTTGATAATAAACGTAGATTTACTGTTATAAAAAACTAAAAATAACATAATAACAAAACTAATACATTAATTTCTCCGCTCAGAATTTAAAATTACAATTTTATAGTTGTTCTAAGTTTGAAATTTAAACTTTGATGTCAATAATGTCATTTTTTTTTTAAATAAAATAAATGTATTGGTTCACAATGAACTGTTTGTATTATGTAAGTAGCTATACATTCTTATTATTTTTATTATAATAATATTGTATTTTTTATTTGTTCGCATTCTGAAGCATTAGAGTAACATTTACTTAAAACTTTAATTCTGAGGGGAGTTTTTTTCATTAAAAATTGATCTAATTGGAACCTTCTTTAGGGAATTTTACAAATTGTTATAATATTTGGAAACTATTAAATCCATTAACGATAATCGTTAAAACAAAGATGTTTACGTAAAATCAGTTTTTAAAAAATCAATTTCATCTTTTTTTTGTATTTATTATTTTGTATATGATATTATCGAATTACAAAATAAAGGTAAAAATAAGGTACAATTACAATAAAGATGATAAAGATATTAATAAACTATAATATATATAAATATTTTTGCTGTAATCCAGAAAAAAAACCATAAAGACTTAACTTTCCATTAAATATTTAAATCATTATTTAATATGTACTATTTTTATCTTCATTATAATTATAATAATTATTATTAGAGTTGAGGACTTCTTGTTTTTTCATATTTTGTTAGATAGATCGTAGAAAAATTCTACTGATCAACAAATGTGTTTTATAACACCAGGAGATCAAATTTAAAATTTTATTTTGCATATTTTTGCATATTTTGTCATTATTGCATTTAAATGCATATTTAGGTAGGTATATTAGAAAAATTAAAAATATATTTTGCAATTTTCGAAATAAGTACTTAAATTAGCTTAGACAAAAAAGAACGAAAAAGTAAATTTTCCATTAAAAAAATTATATTTTCAGTATCGGTTAGGTAATAATTTACTATCTGACCGATAAACCAATAAAACCGAAATGCGTATTGGAAGTGAATTTTAGTTCGTTGTATTTTGACGCGTACTCGTTTTATCATTGTGCGCACTGCATGAAATATTTTCATCGCATAATAATTTTGTCTATTTCAAACTTTTTTAGTAATTTATTTTTTTTAATTTTCAAATTTTACCAAAGGAAAAATAATCATTATAATCATTGGCTTTTAGTTTAAAAAGGGTTTTTTAGATTTTTAAGTACCTACTAACTACTAGAAGTCCTCAACCCTAATTATTATTATTCATATTACTTTCTTGTTTTCTGTACAAAATTAATCTTATACTGTACACACATATATATTATTTATTTTGTACCTACTATTGTATTTATTTACGGAGTTTTTTCTCTGAATATATAAATAAATAACTAGATATACCGAGACTATAAAACTTTTAAATGTTAGAATTGATTACATTTTCTTAGATACAGTATTAAATATTAATATAAGATAAAGGTATTAAACTTTTTCAACAAAATCCTGCATAAGTTGTTTTTTTGAAGTATCCTAAATAAATTTTAATTATATTGTTCTAACCAATGGTTTATTTAGGCTTGGGTTTCTTGAATCCTCCTCCCATCACCCCAGTTATGTTCAAGTTGCAAGGTATTAGCACTTTTTATTATGAAATAAAAGCAAATAATAATTTTTAGGTAGTAAAACAATTATGTATATTATTTTTATGGCACATCACTATTTAGTAATTTAATTTTCGTATTTGAAGGGGCCTCTCTCCACCTCCTATAAACCCTAGTTTACCAAGTTTCATGCTACGCCATTGGCTATAACAAAATATATATTAATTATAGAGATTAGAGCAGCGGATCCTCACCTGTGGTACGCGTACCACTAGTGGTACGTGGCAAGTTCATAGGTGGTACGCGAAGAAAATCTCCCTTTATAAAAAACATATACGTATACATTATTAATAACTAAAAAAAAAAAGCAAAAATATGGTCAGGTGGTACGTAAAAATTTTCAAACTGTGTAGGTGGTACGCGAATACAAAAAGGTTGAGAACCGCTAGATTAGAGACTTGAACATTTTTACTATTACGTATAATACACGCTGTTTATGATTTTTTCTATACCTACATAGTGAAATTTTTAAAATATTTGGACTAATTTTGAGTTTTATTAAACTTATGTTTAACTGAAATTCACACCACGAACGTATCCATAGTATTATATGGTACGTTGTGGTTTTGGTACACGCGATATTTTACAATTATTTCAACCCACCAAATTAAGAAAATAATAATAATAATTTAAATAAAATATAACACAATATTATACCTAGTATATCCTTAAATTTTACTTACTGAAATATATGCTGATAAACCCGACTTTATTCAAGGAGTTTTTTTTCGTTTAAACAACGGTTTATTATTGAATTCAAATTAATAATACATCCATCATAATGATGACCTATTCAATAACCAGGTACTCTTAATGACTACAATACAACATTAATTCTTAGAGAAAAATGTTATCGATTTAATAATTTATATTTATTGTCGAATTTTGTCAGCTTTTTAGTTATATTTGACTATTCGCTGTTTGGATTCGGCTGAAATGTTGAATGCCCGTGTACCACCTACATATAATGTTGATTTTATTTTTAGTGTGTGCTTGTAACATAAGTTTAAGTATAATAAACTTAATATATTATTAATTATTTTATTGGTATTGGTATAACTTTTAACGTAAAAGGATATTTAAGTAATATTGGTTTTATAATATAATATGTTTGTTTTGGTAGGTTGTACGCATTTTTAAATTAATTAAATAATAATTTAATTTTATATAATATAAATAAATATATCATCTATCATTATCATTATAATTGATTTTCCTATTAACTTACTGTATAATTAATTAATAACAGCACATACTACTGATACTCACTAGTTACATGTTATAATACAATCCACTATCATCATTATTTCGTACCCCCTTATTTTTACTGGTTGAAATTTGAAGCCTAGTTACATATTAAGAATTATGTAAGTACTTCTGTTTTATGTCAAAACTATCATTTATTTATTTGAAATTGTTAATATTATAATTTAAGAACATTTTGTACTCGTATGTATTATTTTCCGTTCTACTATAACGCACAATATGGCAAATTTTTTACGTTTAGAAAAATCCTTTTTACTCTGTAACTTTTAACATTAGGGTGAATATTACCAAATATGAAAATTTTTAAATTTTAGAACAAGGTTTTTAAAGTCAAAAGTCAAACTCTTTTTTATATTCATTCATATTCTTCCAAAAGTCAAAATCATCCTACGTACCAGAATGCTATTAGGTCGGTTAATTAAGTTTTACCTTCGTCTAATTAAACACTTTCATATGATTTTTGTTGTTATTCCATTTTTTATTTTACTTTATTGTATCATACACTATTTTTTATACATATAGTCTATGAAATATTTATATTACATTTATGTACCTAATATTCTTATTATTGTTTAAACCCTATGTTGAACTGTTATTAAACTATGTAATAGTTGGTTGGTGTTGATTTTAATAAAATAATAAATAAATAACTTGCCTTAAAATTGAAATTTTAAATAAAAACTTACGTGGGGCATTAGACAACCTAAACTTAACCTATTATTTTTAAATTTGATTGTATGTCAATTCACTTTAATATTTAAAATTCTAGAGTAAAACATTTTTTTTTTAATCTAAAATTTACCATGATATTCATTATTCATTATTACAAGACGGAGACAATACATAGAAGCCGATAGTATGTCCTTGCATAGAAAGTGACAATATTTAACTCATCCATAGCCTATTTAAATTGGTTTTGGTTAGAAAGTAATAATATTAGATAGATATTTAATCACTAGTTATTTCCTTTGATTAATTCTTAAAGAATTATATTGAAAAAATGTATACAATATTTCAATCATTTAAATAAAAATATGAAGTATAAATATAAAAATATTTCATAAAATTATTTTGTATACGTATTTATTGAACCATATACCTATAATTTTAGGTAAGTTACATAGGCGCAACTAAGGTCAATTTTTTTTTTTTTGGGGGGGGGGGGGGCTAGAACAAATGCAATGTGTGTATATTTTGTTTATGGAATGTGCAACATTGATAATATCTGAAATAATAATAATATTTGAGGGGGCTAGCCAAATATTTGGGAGGCTAAGACTAACCAAGCCCCCACCTAATTGCGCATATGGGTAGGTATAAATATAATAGTTACTTACTTATACTTTGTTTTTATTGTAAAATTTATGGTTAACTGGTTAAAAATGTGCATGTTTATTATAGTATTTTTATACAGCTTTAATATTTTATAAACTGTTAGTCATATATTCACGTGTTAACCGAGTATCATAAATAGTAATTTTAATTATTAATTTATCATTATAATAATATTTTTTTTATTTCAATAAAATTTATGTAATTTATATGTATTGAATGTTTTATTAACAGATCGCCATTTGTCGAATTTCGTGAAACTGAAAATCGTTTACTTCATAAGAAACCTCACTCTAAAATTTCTAGATCTAAGTCTAATGATCCATGTTTGCAGTTGACTATACCAGCAAAATCTAAATCCGAATGTGTTCTATGCACGAAATGTCATTCAGTTCAACGAACAAAGAGTTGGAATGAAACTGAACCAATAAATGATGTGAGTTTTGAAAACGTTATCAATTATTACAAGGTATTCAAAACTAGCGATAAATACGTATGCGCAAAGTTTACTAGCGATCAATTCATTAAGAAATTAGATGAAAAATTACGTGAAGAAACTTATAGATTATCAGAGTTTACTCAAAGTATATCTATAACATCAAATCTAAATGAAGACGAAATTGATAATCAATTAAAAGCTAAAACTGAAGAGTTAGAAAGACTCGCCGAAGAGGAAGCTTATACATCTTTAGACAAAAATGCATTACGTTTGGGAAGTGCTGAATTTGAATCTTTTGATGGTCCACCAACTCGTATTTATCGGTTTCCAAGTACTGGTATTGGCTTAGATAGAAGTGAAGGAAGTGTATTAAACATGACTGTATCTGGTCAACAATCATCTGCTCCCTTGGTGCCTAAACATTGGGGTCCACAACGAGAAGTAATAGTTTGGAGAGATCCAAACAAAAGCTTAGGAATAAGTATAGTTGGAGGAAAGGTTAGATATATATATATTATATGTATATAAAACAATATAAACGTTTTAGAGATGGTTTATTTTTTTAGGTTGACTTTTTCAATAATACTGATACAAATAATAGCGAAGCTATATCAGGTATATTCATAAAAAATGTACTTCCTCAAAGTCCTGCTGGTCAAGATGGTCAATTAAAAGTAAACATTCTATCACCTTTTAATGTGTTGTGATTAAGTTAATATTTATACTTGTAACATTGTAGACCGGTGATAGAATATTAGAAGTTAATGGGACTGATGTTCGATACGCTAATCATGAACAAGCTGTTGCAGTAATTCGTTCAGCTGGTAACCCAGTTATTTTCCTCGTGCAATCAATCGTATGTTGGGTAAGTTCTTAAAATTTATTTTTTGGATAAGTAATTTATTTAGGTACATTTATTTTAGTCTCAAGATCAATATGAACAGTCAAAATCATCGGCTGTTATTGAAGATTCGTTTAAAGTATCGCAGCAGCCTATAAAACCTGTAAATAGTGTAAAAAATGTAATGAAAAAAAAATAATATCATTGTTAGATAAAAAATATTTTACAACTATAACGTTTTAGAGGATTTCCACATGGCAACAGAAAAGTGAAGAACATGTTAATGAAGATAATTTTCCAGTTCGTAAGAATTCATTAGCTTTTATTAAAACTTTGAGTTCGTTTGATCGTAAAAAATCTATCAAATCTAATAAAAGTGAAGATAGTGAAGAAGATGATGATAATAGAGATAATGAAGGTCGCGTTAGAATTCATTCAGGACAAGAAGTAAGGAAATAAATAAATATCTTGTATCAGTTAAATTAAGTTAAAAAAATATTTTTTATTTAATATGTACATACCTATTTTCAGTATTATGTTTTATTTACAAGTTGTTATTTTAAAATATTGATAGTTTTTGCATGAATATAACTGAATCATCTTTGAATTGTAATGGTTATCAATTTTTCGTTAATAGGAATAAATTGCTGGCTATTTTAATGGACTAAAATTTTTATGTATATACACTTTCTTTTTTATTTTTGCAAAAAAATCATTTTGAATATAATATTATTATGTATTCATAGGTACCTAAAATAGAGTATAATTTATTTTTATGTTTAGATAATGCGGTCCAGTGCTGGTAATGTTAAAAGATCAAAAGTAGAAATTGACGCTGATCCAGAACCAGAAGATGAATATGGGTATACTTCAAGTGAGTATAATTTTTATTACGTATAATTTATTCATCAATCTTTCAATTTATGAAGATAATATTATTATTATGGGGGTGTTATTTATTAATCGTTTATAAAAGGTCAACAATTAATTGTTAAAAAGAGGACAGGAAAAAAATATAACGTACATAAAATTAAATGTTTCACATGCACATTGTTCTTAATTATGTACAATGTCTTCAACTAAATATGTACTGCACTTTTGCATTGAACAATTATTAAATCATTTCTATGTTCGTGAAAATACTTGTTTTAAAGCAGGTATTTTTTTTAAAGCAAATAATCGTATGATAATAATCTTAAAAATTATTTATATAATATAAATAATATATATATATATATATATGTATACTTTTATAAAAAAATTGATACATAAAATAATGATATTTAAAACATAACTATAAAAATATTTAGATAGAAATCGCGGTATTTGCATAAAATTCGTAGAAATTATTTAACATCAAACATAAACTTGAAAAAAAACTATTATTTTTTAAGCAATTAAATGTTTTTGGCAAAGCTTTGAAAACATTAATTTTTCATGACAGTATATAAATCAGAATATTATAACGATATATTTAAATAAGTTCTATAAATCTAAATCTAGTTAATTATTGAAATTGTTGAACATATTATATTACATTTGTTCGATACATTTTACATATAATTTTATTTTTCTAGAAGTAAAATATTATATGCGTACTTATTTAGTTAAACTCATTCTAAATGTCCAGAACAATATAATTAAAAATAATCAATTGAAAGTTAGAATGTTCATAATTTATATACAATTTTATAAAATGCGTGACTTAACATAATATTATGTATTGATATGGAATTTCCGTTATTCCTTAAAAGAACCTGTAAATAATATAAGGTGACTTATCTTACCTTGACGAGACACCTGCGTATAATCTGTATTAAACAGGCTAGGTTAGGTTAGGTTAGGTTAATTTGAAAAATTCTCTAAGTATAAAACACATTAAATTTCTAATATTACATCTATTTTAGATTTTTTGAAACCATTTTTTAAGGACTATTATTATTAATACAAACATTTTAGTAGCCGAAAAACTACTGGTTAAAAATTTAAACTGAAAATATCAACATTTAATAAAAGATTAACCACTAAATAATTTACAGTAAATATGCGGAGTTGTTAATTGAAAAATATAATTTTTGTATTACCACAAGAAACTCTCAAAGTAAAGTTAAAAAAAATCTTAAGAATTTGAAAATATGGTCGTTAGGTATATTTGAAAATCAAAACAATCAGTTTGAATAAATTCATTATTAAATAAAAAAAAAATTGGGGTGAACACATTTATTATGATGAATCACTCTGTATATATTACGCATATTATTTAGATTCGTGCGTTTGTATTAT
This sequence comes from Aphis gossypii, assembly GCF_020184175.1. NCBI lineage: Eukaryota > Metazoa > Arthropoda > Insecta > Hemiptera > Aphididae > Aphis > Aphis gossypii. The sequence continues at coordinate 53,414,018 of NC_065532.1, forward strand.
TACGCGATCGCATTATTCGTGCTGAATGGAATGAAGCAGAGTGGGTTTGCGTCAGTCGGTCGGTCGGGATTTTTTTTAATGAACAGTCAAAAGGTTCGCACCACGGGTAGGGGCGGCGAGAACGTTACACTATATAGTAGGGGCGGCCGAATGCATGCCGCTGCCGCCGCCGCCGCCAACAACGACGACGACGACTTCAATAAAACTGGGTGACCGCGCGGCGGCGGTGGTGGCGTCGGCAGATCTTTTCTCCAATCAGTGAATGGGCCGCGCTCGGGTTGTCCGCATCGTTGTCGTCGTCGTCGTCGCTGCCGCCGCCACTTTCGTCCGGTTGTTTCGAACGTGCATGGCCGCGTGCTTCAATTGATCATCTTGGGACGAGAAAATCGGACCGATCTTTTCCGGGGGGACGAAAAAAAAGTCGTTTTCTTGGGAAAATTTTCTTCTCCTGCAAAGACTGTTGCCAGGACATTTTCGATACATACAAATATAATATTGTTATAATGATGTACAAAACAGCCGAACCACCGCCAAACCATCACGTAGTGGTGCATCATCGGCACGCGGCACAACGATGATGACAATATTATTATAATAAGTGGGCCGCCGTCGCCTGCACTAAAACGCCACTGTCGTCGTCTTTGCGTCTAGTCCGACCGGCGGCCGTCACGTCTCGAACGCCGCTGCGAAGCGACGTACGTCGTCATCGTCGTCCGCCGCCGTAGTAGTTGTCCACCACCATCATCATCGCCGTCGTAATCGTCTGACGCGCCGCCCGCCCGCCGCCGCGATATCGCGACGACGAAAATGCACCGCCAGCCACCGGTCGGCGAGCATCAGCTGCCGCCGCAGTACGCGTTCTGCGACCGCCGCCGTCGGCACGATAATGTCAGTGATTAGCGGTAGCGCCTCAGATCTCGATCATCGCGATGGCAGTCCCCGCATTGCGACGCTTCGACAACATCATGATAATGCAGGACATGACCGCTGCTGCCGCCTTGTACAAGACCATAGACGGCGACTTTGAGCTTGGTAACTCGCTACTTTTCGGGCCGGATTTTTGTAGTTTGGATTTTTTCTACGTTAAAAAATGTCTTCATTCAATATTGATTATATATCATTTTAATAACGCATGTTTGCTTCCGGGTTCGTGATATTATGGTAGAATATTATAATATAGTAGGTCCGTCCGGGCATCCGAGCATTTGTGAGAAAATAAAAACGACGAAATGAATCTTAATCTGTGCCTGATGGTCGTAGGTGAAAAAACAGCATTTTCGTTAATTTATTGAAGAGACTTGAGTTAACTTAGGGCAAAAATACCCTGTTTATTATCGCGTTTGCCTTTTCAATGTACGTAATTTCATAGATTAAATTAATTTTATTACTGTACATTATATGAATATTCAATTGTATACAATCGGCAAAATACAATAAATTTATAAATCAACTAATTGACCAAGAAGCATCCAAAAATTGTATAGAATAGCCTATTGTTTTTCCACCACCACGTGCGTGTAGGTTGAAACAATTTGCAAAGATAAATTCAATTTTGAGATGAATGTCCACGTAAAAATGGTTCTATATCTGATTTAGAACTTATTAAAATTTCAATTAAAATATATAATAAGTATAGAATTCATAAATATCTATTTGTGATAATGTTTATAGTATTATAATATTGCGGGTGTTATTGAGTAAAATGAATTAATTTTTACCCATAAAACTTTTTTGAAAGCAGATGAAAATACATTTAATTTGATCGAGTTATTTTGAAAATTATATAATGATAAATTGCCAACCTTGAAGCCTATTTTAGTACGCAACCGTGTCGTATTTAGGGGAGGTTTTGTAATAGGTATTTAACAAATATACGCAATCCTGTTCCTAAACACTGTATCATTCGCAATCAGGTTCTATCTTTGGTTCCAAAATTCAAAGGCATGATTATAATTTTACCCCTTATAACTTATAAATATATAGAAACATAATTATAATTAATTGATATGGTTATGTGTTACTGAAAGTCTGGAACTATAATATAATTTTGTATTTCAAAATAACTGTATAATTTTTAATAATATATATGAAATATGAATATAATCTTTAGAATAGTATGGAAACAATTGGAAAGTGTATAACATAATATACATTAATATTTCAAAGTTTTTTTAAATTATAATAAATTGTCAATTATATTGTAAATTATTTTCTATTTTTCTACTTAAAGAACTTAATAATGATACACCAGTTGATATTAATACAATTTAAAGAAAAGTATTGGGTGCTAAGAGTTTTTAATTCTATGTACTATTAACGTAAATACTTTTTAGTATTTATTATTAAATATTAATATGTGTTAAAAAGTCAATATTAACATTCACGCATATTTGGTTTGAATACGATGAACCTTTTCAAAAAAAATTATAAAATTTTTGGTTTTTACTTAGACTTTGTTTTTAACTTAATAATGTAGGATTTTATTTTCATTTATTTTTATATAAATATTTTTTATCATAAAGTATTTATAAATGATAAAAATATTTTGGTTTCCATTGGCCGCACGTATGTTTGATAGGCTCATCATATTACACATCGATGTATTGAAAATATATCTTGATTCTAAAAGTGATAATATCGTATTCAAGTATAAAATTAAAAAAATATGAATCGTTAAAATTATTTTTTATTATTTTAGCATTGAAAATATTCGGATTTTTTAGTTTTTTTTCTGTACAATTTATTGATAAAATGTTTTTTTATTTAAACAGTTTTAAAATTTAATACAAGGTTTTTCGATAGGCTTTTCTTGTTAACATTTTAAAACAGTACTTAATTGTGAAAAAACACATTTTCAAAATTGTAATAGCTACGGCTTAAAAATATTATCTCAAGGTCCTTCATAGTCTTTCTTATAACAATTCAAAAAAATCAAAATGCACGGGGAAATTATTTTTAGTCGTGTTAAGTTTAAATGTTGATAAATGTTGATATTTAAACTAAAAATAACCATCTATTATTTAATAACTTTAGATTTTGTTACAATTCAAAAAAAATTAGTAGTAGTGACAACTTTTTACAATACTTATTCAGTACCTATTGACTTACAATTTAATTACAATAATATATGATATGATATTTTATTTTATTATTTACGATTTTTTTTTTAATTAATTTATATTATTAATAAAAAGATTAAAGATAAATAATAATAGATCTTTAAAATATAGGGTTTAATATCTCCGCATAGAATCGTTTTTCATTTACAATAATTTGTCACTAAATTTAAATTTAATACATCCTTTACAATGACCTATTCAATAACGAAGTACACTCGAAACCCAATAAACAACATAGTGCTTCTTCATTTTTTTATTGCATTGATTAGTAAATTAGTGCTTAATAACTTATTTTGTTTTAATTTTAGCATGTTTTATAGGAAATTGAAATAAAAAAATAAATGTTAATATTTTAATGTTATTTACTATTTTATGTATTTTATTATATTCTATAATCGATGTAAATAATTGAAAATTTATCAAACAATATTCATTTTTAATTTCTATTAACAACTCATAAAATTCATACGGGTAAATAGGCAACATAAAATATCAACCTAACTTGACTACTTAAGTAGGTACCTACTATTTTATTTATTTGTTTAATACTAAAGAAATTAAAAATTAAAATAGGTTTAGGTAAATAGTTAAGTGATTCATTTTTTTCGTTATATAAATTATATTTTTACGTGTAAAAACAAAATCCCTCTTTTTTAGTTTAAATACATTCTACCTTTCGATGATATCAAAATGTAAGTTTGGGCTAGTTCTACAAAAACATTCCTGTTGAAAATTTGTTTATTTAAATTAAAATAGCCTAATTACTTGTGATTTTATGATGTTTAAAATAAGAAACGAATCATCGCAAAAAAAGTAGTATGATTAGAATATAAATATTATAAGTTTATAAAAAAAATGTAGCACATTATGATCATCATTAATAATATTCTACATAAATGTATTTTTAAAATTAGTTAATATAATTGAGTGCAGAAGTATCCTTATATTTTAATTTATAAATATAATTTTATTCGTATTGATTTTAGCCCATTAGTTAACATTATGATCACTTTAAATATATTTTTTAATGCAACCACACTGACTTAACCTGCTGAATAATAACTAATAACAAAGCAAAAATATAATTTTTACTCCCAATAAAGGAGATGTCAAAATAGTTATAATTAATAAATATAGTAAATACATATATCATGTACCTAACATTTATAATTTATTATTAGGATTATGATGTGTTAATTTTGATTGGTTTTAAAATAATTAATTATTGATGTGTATTGTGTACACTACAGAACGTAAATATTTTATATCAACAATTTTAATAAATCTACATCGATACTTAATTTTAATTATATTCTATTATAAATCTTCTAAAAGAATCAGATAAAAATGATATGCTTAATACAATATAAAATTGAATGACGTTATTTTATTTTTTAAGTAATATAATTTATTCTATTGGAAATTAAACAAAAATCAAGGTAAATTATAATAATTTGTACTAATAAATATAAATAATATCATCTTTTAAAAGTTATATTTTACTAAAAATATGAATATTTACTATATAATGTTTACTGCGACAAGATACTATTTAATATTTGATAGTTTTTAGTATAGTATATCAATGACTCGTAGTTGGATTTTTTTTTTAAAGGAGGTTATTAGTATTTTTGTTATCAAAATGTTATAACGTATATAGACTATATAGGTGCAATGTATATTTCATATATTGTGTATATATATATATATCAATCCTCATCATGACCCCTCTATTAAATACGCCACTGACGAGTATAGAATATATATGCAATGAAAAAAAAACCATTTATTATATTATTATATCTTTAAATTAATTAAGTTGTTTAAACTATATGCTTCAGCTTGTAAATTATTAAACATTAAAATTCGTTATCGAGAAAAAATATACACCATACGTGAAAAAAATAATTGCTTTATATGGAATTGTATTTGGAGGACAACTGGATGTTATTAACTTATAGTCAACATCATCTTTTTCCCCTGATTTTCGATGACTTTGTAGCTCATAAAAACGTGAAAGTCATTCATTGTCAATTACTTTTGATATTTGTCTAATGTCTATGTAATAATAATTGTAATATATTATATAGGACGAAGGTTTATATTATTATGTATTATGTATATAGGTACGCGTTTATTATTTTTTAAATAATTTACGATTTCATCGAATTATTCATATTAGATATTTCGATTTATTTTCATACAGTTTTATATTTTAATAATATGCGTTTTATTATGAGCCAATTAATTACATTTCTATTCTAATTAATAAGTTGTTTATTATCTAAAGTATATAGTACAAAATATGTACAACATCAATAACAATCTTTATTCTCTATTTATGTTTTCTGACTTTTTATGATCTGACTATTTACAAAAAAAAAAGAAACAATAACATATGTTTTATTTTAATAATTTTGCAAACTTGTAAGTTATAACAAAATCTTTGTTTGTATATTATAAATTATAACACTTTATTTGTGGTTAGGTTAGGATTCCATGTGATAAGAAAAATAATTATTTTATTTAAACCTAAGTGTAATATACTATAACAATTTAATTATTAATCATAGAATAATAGACGAACGCGAATAAAGTATTTTTCGTTACGTTTGCATAGGTATGGTTTCAAAAAAAAATAAAAACCAGAATAATATATATTATGTATTATTCAATAATGATATACATTATTTCATTAATATTATGTAATATTATATAATATTAAATCAACCAAAACTGTGTAAACCTAATCGATTGCATTTATAATGTGATCAGATGAGCTTATAATAATTATTAACTTCATACGAGGTCGTACTTAAAGCAAATTATACGGTATAAATTGTATAGCTTTTATTTATTTATTTTACATATCATCAATTAATAATTTTAAATAAATCTATATGTATTGAGTACGAAATTATCTTAACGTATTGAAACCAGTCTGAAAATTGCGATAGCTCGGTCTCTATAAAAATATAATAATGTGATGACTTAATTATTTTTTAAATATTATTATCACGAAAGGACACGCAAAAGTTACTGCGGCAGTTCAAATTTATATATGCCTATATAGTATATTATACATATATTACGCATATAATACTTTTTTAATATACGGGACATATATTGTTTATTCTCAATCACTTCGCCGTTGTGGAGACTAGAAAAGTAGAAAATACAGAATTTGTTTGTCTTATAGGACTTGAAAAAATCAAAAAAGTAACGTTAGCCGATGTACCTTTGCTGCAGTACAGTTACGCACGTGCGTTTATTAGATAGTACACATCGCGAAAAACGAAGGTGCAAATGATAAAAATTATGTTTTCTACTTGTATATAGTTGCATATAATATGTTGAGCGCGTATTTATTCACGCGGAACCTTGAAGACGTACATCTGCGTGCGTATATAATATGTATAATATATATTATTATAAACTCTAATTAATGGCCACTTGAAAATGATTGAAAGCGCGCTAATAACTAATCGGGCATGACGTTTAGAGATACGAAGACTATTAGCTAAATAGAACTTCTCGTTTTTAATGACAAATCGCTCGTGCAACAGCAGCAGTACGTATACTTGGCGTGTATTTATAGGTACCCAACATAAACTAACTTACCTGTTTTGCTACCTTGTATTACCTATATTATATACCTAAACACGCGTATATTATGTGTGTTTTTGACTAAATTGCCGTGTATAATACCTATCCTGTTATTTATCGGTTTTGCGCAATAACAAATTTCGATACCAATGAATACGAACGCCAAAACACCTTTCGTCACGATATTTGTATTATATATTATATACTGTAATTTATACTTCTGGTGCTGCCGCGCATTACATTGTTGTCTGTGCCTTATTAAAACAATTCGACACACGTGTGTGTTATTACTACATATTATCTTGTATGTTGTTGATGTATTATAACATGAATCTTCCTTAAAAATAATAACAATAATTATGTTATCGTAGAACGTATAATTTCAAACACGTTTATTTGTATACTGTACAATATAATATACATACAGAGCCAAACTAATAAATAATTTTAGAGATCGGAATCTATATGTGATATGTATATACGAATAATTTTGTTCTATGACCGCGAGGTCACCGATGATTGTATTAAAAAAAATTAGACCTAACCATATTATGTTTCTTGTTTTATTTTATAGTTTTTACAACATTTTTTTACATTTATCCGTCGCTGTATGTATTCATAATATGCACCTATTATACGTCAATTATACGAAATAATAAGTTCTTTTGAAAATTACCCAACCTTCGCATGACGAAAACTTGTATCAATTCCAATTTTCATTAGTAAATTATGTAAGCTTCCGTTAGAACGGTCTAATACATCAAATTTATTTGATATTTCAATGAAAAATATTGATTATTGACTATATGACTTAAAATGAAAATTGCAGAAATAAAATATGACACCGTAAAATATATCTTAGGGCATGCCCAATATGTTATCTACAAAAGTAATCTATTATATGTTTTCACTACAAAAAGCATTTTTGAAAGGAAAATGCTGTTTGAATAACTGCAAGTATAGTTTTTATTTTTCTGTTGTATTATATTATATATAGACAAAAATCATGAATAAAAAATCCAGTTAAATGCTAAAAAAAGAATACATAAATGATAATGAATAATAGATAATTCCAGTATATTAGTTTTAATTTATTGTGTTTACCTACTTAATAATATTTATTAATATTATTAAATTAAGTGTTTATTATTCTTATTTATTAAGTCACGAAATACTTTTTATTTCCGTTTTTCATTTGTATTATTATAATAATAAATTATACTGTAGGATTTTACTTTTTCACATGATATCATTCATGTACAAATTGTTGTGTAAAACATAATTTATATCAACTAATAAAAAATAAAACTATTATTTGGGTTTTATTTTTACATACTATTTTGTATTTCAAGAAAATGCACCCTGCAATTTCCGAAAAAAATTATCCCGGTAACTTTTGTTTTAAAAAAATGTGATTAAATTTATTAATTCTTAGTTTTAAATTCTTATTTCTTTATACAGGATTTTTGTATCATTATTAATGACATTAAATTTTTTTTATCAAAATAAGACTCATCGGAAATTGTATCTTATATATTTTTAATGTCCTGAGTATAATAATAAACTTTATTCTATACGTTATATGCGGTACTTATATGTAAGTGTACTATAGATAATTCATAATAACCTGTTAGTGGCTGTATTATTTAAGATTTTTGCAATATTTATTGACTAACTTTTGCACTCAACTATTGAGGACACAATAACGTACCTATATAATAATATAAAACAATAATAATAGTAATAACCTACATGTTGTGTATCTGCAGGATATGGGTTTGGTACAATAATATCTGTGCTCCGATCGAAGTATGTGCGTGCTTCACATATTCCTGTGAAGGATTTATCCAAGGCCAGTTAGGAATTGTTACTTAATGACGATCAGTAAAGGGATAGCGAGCCCGGGGGAGGGTTGCTGCTTGATAGCGATAAAATTGGATGATGAGGAAGTGGTTGGTAGGTGTACGCACAGTAGCGCGCGGTATTTTGTATAATCGATACGTTCGGGATGCGGGTCATTCATGCGTCGTCGCATCCTCTGAACCACTACTGTTATATATATACACATACGCGCGCGCGCGCATGAACGTATATGTGCAAGTACGTATTATATATACATAATACATGGTATAAATATATATATATATGTTTATATTTACTTTATACAGGGTATCATGTTTATATCGCTAGTAAAGTAGGCCTTAATTTAAAAAAAAAATTGAAGTTTAACTATTTAAGTATTGCTAATTAATAATAACTAATAAGCACTCATAAAAGCTATTAGTAATACATCATTTTTTAAACTATGCTAAACATTTTAACATTTGTAACACATTTTATGAACTTATTATGTACCTAGAATAATTTATGATTTTTAACTTTTTTACACGAGGACCAAAAATTGTCAATTTTAAATAACACAAATACAATTGATAATAAATTTGACCATCTAAGTTTTTACCTTTTCAATGGTAGCATACATTTTTAGTTTCATATTTTATGTAAAATATTTTTTTTGAAAATTATAATGTATAAAAATTGAATTTCTAAAGAGAGTATTTAGTTAATTATAAGTTATAGGTAAGTATTCAAAGTTTAGATGAATGAAGGCTATGCAATAAATAATAATACTATAGTAATAGTAGTAGTGGACCAACATTTTACGATGTACTAATCTACTTTACTCAACTAAAGCTGAAATAATAAACTTATAAGTTATAACTAATTAACCACTAGTTTGATACTCAATTTTAGATTCTAAGTGAAGCGATAAATTTATTAATTTTTAAATATTAAAATTACAGAAAAATTTTCTGCTTTAATTATGTGAAATTAAAAATGTTTTTCGTTGTTCAAAAGGTGTAAAACAAAAAAAGATAATTAAAAATATAACTTTTTAAATTGTTTGTGAGTATAATAAATTCAAATTATGCGAATAAAATATTTCTTAAAGCATTCATACTTTTCGATATAATTTAGTAGGTATTTAGTATTAAAATATGAGCCCTGTATGTATAGAGTGATTTTTTTTATCTTGACCTGGCAATATTTGATGATTATATTTTGATCTAATTATATTTGTCTTCAAAAAAGGACCTTTGATCGACTAAATAAAGTTTGATTTTTGATCATTTTAAAAAGGATTTAGTAAAATATAACTTTCCCATGTTAATATATATTTTCCAGCGTTGTCTTTTTCTTTAGCCTAGGTAGTTAGTTTTTATACCGTTGAAAAACTATTTGTAAATACTAGAAATCGTTTGGGTGTCTATAAAAATATAACCAGTTCACATGTATTTTGTAGAGTGGATAAATATATTATACAAATTTCTTCTTATTGTAGTTTTTTATAACAACGTTTTACTAACTTCGAGGGTTCATTTTATACATTTTGAGTTTTTAAAATAAATCAATTTTTTATTAAGGGCTGCTGCGTAACTAAAAATCGATTCATTTTAGGTTCTCAATACATGAAACATAGGTACGTGGCGTCGGGTCATATTGTATTCTATGCGTATTTACTATTTAGTATTAACCTTGCAAAATGTAAAACAATATACCACAGTTAAATATATACTTGAAAATGTTTATCTAATCAATAAATTAAAAATATATGTATTTTTAAATTATAGTTTATTGTAGAAGTGTAGTATAGGTACATAATATTATTTTGTAATATCGCCATGTTGTTGTTTTTATAAATATAGAGCTTTTAAATGATTCAAGATGGCATTCAAGTATGCTTTATAGTTTAGTATTAAGTGCATACTTATACATATTATATTATAGTTCGTGATATCTAATAATGTTCGAGAGAAATAAAAAATGTAAAAATACTTAAAAATTAACTATTCTATAAATTATTAAAGGAAAAAACGCGGAAGTCGTTCTGCTGGTTAGTAGGTTTTGACTTTTAAGTGTAGGTATCATCTTCATTGAATAGGTCACTTTAATCGACGTGTTAAATTTAAATTTAGTGATAAATTATTAAATACAAAAAAAAACTCTTTATTTTTAAGGATATTTTTTAGTTTATTTTTATTACTACTAGTAATTTTTATAATATTTATAATGAATTGAACTAAATTTTATAAACAAAATCATATAAAAAATAATTATGATATTATTCCATTTACCTACTATTAAGTCAATATCCATGTACATATAGTACAACGGTATAAAAAGGTAAAATAAAATAAAAATAGCTTATAGTTATTCTAAATTACTAAAATTAAAAATAATAAAAACAATAGATTTTTAGCATTTATTACATGCAACAATATAATACTTATAAAATGCAATGAATTAATTCTTATTGATTTATTTCGTTGTATTTTTAATTTAATATAATTAACATTTTCAATAGTATTCTGTTCAAATCAAATAGTTGTTTGATTTATGAATATTATTTATTATTTAATATTTGAATTAATTAAATGCATAATTTGTTATAATTATGTTATCAGTACGAAGTATTGATTACATTCATATCAAATATGCATTACTCCAGTTTAAAGTTAGAATGTCGTGTTAAAACACAATAATAATATACCATAGTGGCATAGTGCATATAACTATTTCAAATAACAGGAAATATTATATTGTCAAATTATACATTTGATGAATAATCGATGCTTAATTTTAAAAAATAACTACCAGTAAGTGCAATTGTAGATATTAGTATAGATCAGTGATTCCCAAACTTTTTATCGTACCACCCATTTGTAAAAAAAAAAAAATGACGGACGCCCCTAACAGATCCTCTCTAATCTCTATATAGTATAATACTTATAATAATATTATGTTGGATGAATTGTGCTATATTATATTCTCAATTGAAATCATTTTATTAGGCTTATAGGTTTATTAATTATTAAAGCCGACGCTTCGTTTAAGTGTATAGGCCTCATAAAAATATTTATGATTTATGCAAAATTTTACTTTTTCAAAATTGAGTAATATTTATGTGGTATGCCACATATACATTATACATGACATGTGGAATAACAAAAATAAATAAATACATAAAGATGTGTACCTATATGATGTATATTATATACGCTGATGTTTTTTTATTTTAAGTTGTGCCTAACTGTATAATTCAAATAACTTACTAGTTTTAACTTTTTAATTATTATATTAATATAATTGTTCATTAATTAAATTAGAATGTATAGCTTAGATCAGTTTTTCTTAAGAAGGATAGGTTATATTATAGGTAATTATATTTTTGATGTTTTCTGTATTTAGGTCAAATTATTAGTCCATGTAGGATGGGATGTTGTATATTTTGATATCATAGATGTATTTTTATAACATTCTGTTAACATCATATAAGTTGTATAATGGGAAGGTTTCCCTTTGGCCAAAAAATTATTGTGTTTTCCTTGTATAAAGCCTATTTGGAGACAAATTTTATCAAATTGTCTATTGTACATAAATTATACAAAATACTCAACATTTATCGTTTTATTTTTTTATATTAAAATAAATATTATAATATACAATTAGTTTTTTTTAAATTAATAACCTACGTATAATAAAGTTGATCCTATTATTATACAATGGTTAGATACAATACAAAAATAGACCTCCACGTATGGTTACCGAAATGAAACTTTTATCGATTTTATTATTTACTTCACTTTGATATCAAAATAATTAATAACTAATTATAATAAAATAAAAAGTTGCATGTTACAGTACAAGTTATTAGTTATTACAATGAACTTATAATATGTATAAGTACCTATATATTTTTATGACATAGCTCGTTAAAAATATTGAAGTCTTGATGTTTTACATATATGTAAAACGTTTATAGACACAATTTTTTTTTATTAGTATTTTACAAATTAAAATTTAATTTAACCAAACAATAATTGATAATAGTACCGAATTTTTAGAAATAAGAAATAATATCATTTAATAATATAGTGTTGAAATACTACTATACTGACGCCTCTACGATTTATCGCTTGAAAATTAGTTGTGAAGGGCTTTGCTCTATTTACCTACCCTTTCACCGTTCGTCAACATAAAGTACATAATGTTAACAAATAACATGTGTAAAGCACTTTACAAGATTATTAAATTATATTCTTAGGAGTAGGTGTATTAATTAACTGAACTTAGTAATTGCCTGTAAATCAATAAATTGAAATAGAATATTGACAGAATTCATCCACGACTATATAATATAAGTATACAAATAAAATTTTGTTCATTATTGCGCATTGTAAATATGCGTAGTTGTGCTTATTTGCTTTTCATTCATAGCAGATCATGCAATATTGGCGATTAATTTATAAGCTTTATGCGTATATAATTGAAATTAAAGACCCAATGCTGTGATTTTCAAAGTTCATGTTTATAGAAGCCTTAGTATAATATATTTCTTGGGTTTTTCGTACATGAACAGAAAACATCATATCGCATATTGTGTTCCGACACTGCAAATTCCGTCGGATGCTATTATTCGCATCGACGCAACAATAATGGACATTTTCACGCGATGCTCGTTGTTTTTTGATAAATTGGCGTAATTAATTAATCTATTGTTCTGCACACATCAATGAATTAAATTTTGAACGATAATAATCGATCGATATACAATAGTGTTGTATTATACTTGTATAGTGTTATAAAATGAACGAATACGCTAAGTAAATACCCCATTCAATGGTCCTCGAGGTCCTTCTGCAGTCAGACAGTCTTATCAGTAATAGCAGTTGTGGTGTTTTCAAACAATCACCTATATTTTTAATTTCATATTTCGAAGTGAAATAATTTTTTGAAAATAGTTCTATGTACATATAATCTATTAAACCAAAATATCTTATTATTTAATCATTAATAAACATATTACATAATATAGTTAAAACTTTATAATTATATAAATAAGGAATCGGATTTCAACTACCACTTCCATAAATATACAAATAGCGATAAATCTTCGTATCCCAATACCAATGCCATTGCTAGTCGAACTGTCAAAAAATTTCGAAGCACCTATGAAGTACGCTTTCAGCAGTTTCAGCCACTATTTTTGCTGAGTAACATTATGACGCCATAAAAAAGGCTATATATTACATAGATCGCGATTACTCCGTGATTACGCTCTAGATCAGCGTTTCTCAAAGTGTGGGTCGTCAGTCAATTTTTGGTAGGTCGCGAAAATTGTTTTGAATAATATAGATTCCAAGAAATTTATGTTAAATTAATATTAAATATATTATTATATTATTAAATATACTTATATATTGTTATAGCGATAAAGTACAAATAATGACGTGGGTAATAAATAATAATTCATACTAAATACCTAATAAAAATTTATACACATATTTATATGATATAAATTTTTTTTTCTACTTTTTGAAAAGTGAAACAATGTGGGTCGTGAAAGCTTTTTCGGGGGAAATTTGGGTCGTGGTACTAAAAAGATTGAGAACCACTGCTCTAGATTTGACACTCTCATTTAAAATTGTACTTAAACTTAACTAATATTACCGTAATTGGCAATGATCAGCTCCCACAATAATAATGTTAGTTACAATTTACAAGCATATAAATTATAATGTCGATTTCTTAACATTTAGAATTTTTCCTATAGCCCGTTGACTTGGTCACCGAATATTGTACTTAGATTTGGTTAAACTGTACTATACTCTGTTCAATAGTTAAAAGTGCCCAGTTGCACACATTGTGCAAGACAATTTTAAAAGAAAATTTAAAGTAACATGTAAAACGTATAATTTATACCGAACTTACTATGATAATATGTTAATCGTTTGAAAATACATAATTTATTATTTATAATTGTCATTATTGTTCATTTGTCATACGAATAGATTAAGTAGAATGGCAGTAAATACCACGAACAACTATGGTGCACTGTACTACACTGTACACTGTGCAATACTATACTTAACTTTATTCTCTTATGAGTAATTAACTATTGGTTCAGTATCATATATTTACCTATTTATGTAGAAATTCTTGGGAAATTATTTTGTTATTTAATTTTTAATGAATAAACTAATAATAACAATACTTAGTAAAATCACAAAATATCAATTTCTTCATAAGTTGCATAGAATATATATTATTTTATTATTAAAAAATAATAATAAATATAATATATAATAATAATTATATTATTATCATTAATTACTGTTTTATGTATATATATATTTAGACAAAGCGAAGAAAAAGTATGGAAATCTGTGCGATAGTTCCATCAGCGAGGTGTTGGTAGTAATGCTAGAGAGATCTCCTGGTTCCGGTCTAGGTCTTAGTTTATCCGGTCACAAGGACCGAACAAAAATGGCAGTTATGGTGTGCGGATTAAATCCCAACGGTCCGGCCGCGAAGTCCGGATGTTTGCGGGTCGGTGATGAAATTTTAGAGGTACGTAACCTAACATTGTATTAAAAGATAAATGGTATCGCTATATAAATTTGCTACCTCCTATTTAAAGAACGTCTCTAGGGAAATTTAACGAACATTTTTTAACTTCGTTAACTTATAAAGTTATAACATTTATATAATATAACCTATACGCCACACATTCGTATACCATACAATTTATATTTACAAAAGTGTATTTTATAAAATCGATTATAATAGGAGAAATAAAACATAATGAACTTATAATATGCATGTGTCTTGATACATAAGGAAATTATTATAGTATTCTGCTATATATATATTATAAATTATAATAGAACTACACCGTACTTATATTTAATGTTGAAATGGGCATTTGTGAAAACGATATCAATACTAAATTATATTTAAGTCCAGCTGTTGTCACTATAACTTTCATATTTATTATACTTGTTTATATTTATTAACAAAAAAATGTCTAATTATAAAATCTACAATAGAATTACATAATTTTCCTGGTTATAAACTTATAAAATATACCTATAAAATATAAAGAATATATACTATGATATAGACTCGCTTATTTTAAAAATACAAAAATGTATATTATCTGACTAAACTGTCAGATAAACTATTCCTTTGTATAATTAAAATAGCATAATAATTGAATAACTAAACCTATTTAATATAAATTGTTAAAATGTCAAACGTCTATAACATGTACGACAGGTCGACACAAGGGAATATTAAGAGAAGGGCATTGCTGAGCTCATTGAGATTTTTAAATAATGTTTTTATAATTACTATATATGGGGAAGTGGAAACATATAAAAATCCCTAGATGGTCAATAAAGTTTTCCCCGAGGCTTATAGGTTTCGTAACAAAATCTTGTAAACGTCCTTAGTCGTTGAAAAAATCGATTTATATAAAGTACATTTATAAAAAATTATCTATGGTTCAAATGTTATAATGTCGCTCTATAAAATAGTGTACCTTTACATTTCCAAACACACAAATATAATAATATTCTTAAAGTATACTTAAGTATTAGTATAGATTTAAATGTTCGTGTTTAATTTATTTATATTCACAATATTAAAAAACTATATGACTTTAACCTGACGTACTGATTATTATTTACAACAACGGATAATTATATAATAAAAAATTAATATATTAATCATATCATATAGATTTTAGGTACATTATTTTATTTTAATAGCTGTAAAAAAAATCTCCATTCTCCACAACCGCATGCACTTATGTCTTACTCGGTGTTTAATGAATAAATCCACGATAAATATACAAGAAATTAATTTATGAGTTATGACCGACTTTTTCAATAACAATAGCTTCGCGTTATAACGTATATTTTTATGTATTCGTACTCTTATGTATATAATATAGGATATCCTGTGCATTCATATAAACATAATATTATATCCTCCCACCGTTAACCATGTATATTAATTATATATTTACTATATATATATATATATATGTATAGAGAGAGAGAGATTTTGATACATGTACATGCACATGCAGTCTGTACTCTGTATGCGTGTATGCACATACACAAATTATATTATTTGTAGTACAGAGTAACGCAAAAATCCTAAGGCTAAATTGAAATCTGATACAATCTGTTATAATATGGTATAATCTCGTATCCGCGTCGTCTATACAATATAATAATATAATATAATAATACGCGTACAGCAATTGGACCTTTGTCACCTCATTTATACCTCTATTTCATAGAGCCCCGTTGTCGTGATATACCCGTAAGCATAAATCATATCCGTTATTCGTTACACATGTAACACGAAGAGGGGAAGTATTTTTAAAGAACTGTGTGTGCGTATACAACTGGGGTGTATAAACGAACGTAAACTTACCACAACTGTGAACTCGGCGTTTATTCTGCTTATATTTACGAGTATACTTCATGGACCAATCACTGTGTGGTATACCAATGAAAAAAGTCGTGAGCTAGTCAAAACCAATTTAGTCACAAAAAGACGACCATTGTTTTATCATCTAGAATTTTACTACAGTTACACCGAAGCAACCCTGTCAATTACAGTATACTGGACATAGATATTATAAACTGTACCTACGTGCACAGACACTTGTTTAATTTTCGAATCTGTAATTTATATATAGAGTGATTCACCTTAAGCATACTCAGTACTCACTCTTTTTTTCATTTTATAATTAATTTATTCGAATTTCGATTTTTTGATTCTTTAAATACCTATATAAAAACCCATAAAAGTTTCAAACTTAATATTTTTTCTTACTATTTAAGCAGTGTTCTATGGTGATACAAACTTCTGAATTTAAATTAAATAGCTTCCCTTATTGTAAATTCCTTTGTGGACATTTTTTGGAAATTGATAAGTATTGAACTCAAACTTTTAACTTTGAAAGTAATTTCTCAATTATAAAATCGGACGATATTCCTCAAAATAGTTCTCTCATTTGAAAAACAGTAATTTGTATTTCTACACCTCACGATCCGCAATATACTCCTTAAAATACAAAATACAAAAAAATTAAGAATTTGAAAATATGAACTTTAAGTATTTTTTAAAAATTCGAAAAATCAGACCTTCATTCTTTATATATTAATATGACTCATTTATAAAATTATCATGTATATATAATTATATATATATACTAGCTGAATAACCCGACTTCGCCTGTGTACAGTTTTTTGTGTTACCTACTATAACTTTTATTTTATCAGTTTTTATATATTTTATTTCAGGCTGCTTTTAGATATGTTGATCCTAGGTTGCCCATGTATTGTCACAATCATAAGTCGCAAAAAAATATACATTACCTATGGTGTTATAAAAACCAAAAAAAAAAAATATTTACATTGACATATTTTATTCATCTCAATACCTCTTTACAAATATTATTTTTTGTACTGCCTTTTGGGGCTAAAATATTAAATAACCAAACTATTGGCAGAGCTAACTCTAGAACATGCGACATAGAACTGTCCATGTGAAAAACATTCTTCTCTCAAGTCAATCCCTGCCATGCTCAATGATTGTCCTTGAGACTTATTAATAATCATATAGCAAAGCAAACTTTGAGTGGGAATTGTATTCTTTTAAACTCAAAGGGATAATCAGTTGGAATCAACGTTATTCTCGGGATTAAAACTATATTTCCTCTAGCACACCCAGTGATAACTATGGCGTCTATTACATTTTTTTGCAGAGCTTTAACTTTCAATCTAGTTCCATTATATAATTTAGGTGGGTTACGATTTCTTAGTAACATTATAGGTGCTCCAATTTAATATTCGAAAATAATAAGTAAAACACCTTATCCTTGTGTATGCGTAAATGCGTAGGATATTTTACGACTTTATGTTATTTTAATACATTTCACTATTTAGAAAAAACCGTAGTTACCGTACATAAAGTTTGTAAGTGTGCATATACGAAGACGCGTTATTTAATAATAATAAGAAGAATTAGCTGTAATAATAAAGTGATTAATGTGTCAACAAAAAATCAAGCTGTTAAAGCAACCATTTATAAACAAAAATTTCCATCGTAAATCTCAAAATTCCCGTTTAAGTAACCCTTTAAAATTCGAATTTTGAAAAATTCTTTCTTAGTTCGCCTATACATTGCTTAAGGGACCTCTGTACAAAATTGCAAGTCTCTAGACCCAGCGGCTTGGTCTGGGCGTTGATGAATCACCCAGGACAAGTCTCTTTATATATAAAGATATACTTTTATGGGTATGTAATATGTATATATTGAACCATCTGATTTTTTCTTTCGAAATTCGCATAATATTTATTTGACCATTTGAGGCATAATTCGTTAAAAATAAAAATCTATTTTATTAGAACGTCATATTATTTATACCTGCAATGTTGTTATTATTTCACACTGCTATATATATAGGACTGGCTATTAATATAAATAAATATATACGTAATTTATGTGTACCTACATATGTTACTGATCCTTTTCAGAATGAGTACTCTTGTTATTTCGTATACTTTTTTATTATTTTTTTATTCATTTTCCTATCAGAAATTTAAGATAAATATAATTCTAACATTTTTATGTTTACTTTATTTTTTTTTTACATCTTATCTTGGTTTGTTGGTAAACCAACCATCAACTTTTTATTTAAGAAGTTGTGTCTATCCTAGTTAGTTAATTAAATTTAGTGTATTATATATTTTTATATTTACAAGCAATAGGTAATTTTTATAAAAATAAACTCTAGCTGTGTGTCCGTGTTCATAATTTTGTAACAAAATACAAATTCAAAAATTATTTTTCATTACTAGAGTAGTATCATAGTTGAACTTTATTATTTAATATTTTAATATATTGACAGTTTAAATTATTAATTCGGTTAAATATATTAAATGAAGTATTTTTTAAATTAAAATATGGCAACCAATAAGATTTCATCATTCTCTCTTGTAGCAATGTAATTCGTATCGTATTTTACTTTTGTTAAAGGTTATGCAATTCCATAGGATTATGGGTTTAGGCGGATTTTCAATTGATGCGTTGAAATTCAAACTATCCTGCTGCAAGAGCGACGTGCTTTAAGCTTCTACCTATATAAAAGAACACGCCTTATTTTTATTTCGTACACAAAATTACAATTTTTCATCGATCTTCCACTTGTATTTGGTGTGGAAAAATAATAAATTATATATATAGACTATATATAGACAATATATATTTATATATAATATGTATAACCTATACATACAATCGATTCAGATTATAAGTACAAATCATTGATTACTAATATTATCTTCACTACTATAACACATATATATTATATACGTATTGCTTCTTTTAACCAACATCGAAACTAAAATAAATGTATTAAACAATAATAATAACGTGTAGCTATATACTAAATATAATAAATATACAGGGTGTTCCAAATTGTATGTAATAGCATGACAGATTTTTGTTTTATTATTTATAATCAATGTTATTATTATTAAAGCGATTTTTATTTACTTAATAATTATTCATAATATTTATTGCTTATAATATAAAACATATTATATCTTAAAATACTAATATGTTTAAATAATAAAATAACTATAAAAAATTGTTGTATAAATTATGTACAATAGGTATTATTAAAAACTTTACAAATACCTCTAATTTTCGATTAATGTAACTCAATGTAATTAACTAAATATAATTTTAAATTTAAATAATATATGACCATCTGAATATTTTGTTTCAATTAATTTAATATTAGGTAACCATTTCTCAATACTATAAAATGACAATATCTATTTCAAAATCTTATACTAAGCCTAAGCCGCTAATAAGTCACCAAGCTTAGATATAACTATACTAACATAATTTGAATTACTATATTTATTAAATAGTCTTTATCATTTATTTTTTGGCAGAACACATATTATGAATTAAAACAAAGATAATCTTTATGAAGATAATGTCTTTATATATCAATATTTATTATTTACACATATTGCACATGCGTAAATGCAGTCAAAAACATGATAAAATTTGTAGTCTTATTGCAGTAGGCTTTAAAATAAAACGTGTCGTACAAAAAATCTAATTAGCTGAGTATTATTTAATATTTTAATCAGTAATTACTAATTTTTAATAATATAAAGAGGGCTATATTTAGAAATTTTTTGCCTTGTTTCAATAAAAAAAACAACGCCTCATTATACTAAAACAAATTTAATGTAATTTAAATATAAAAAAAATTGCCGCCCTTTTATAATCTCATAATCAGTCCATTTTCACCCCCCCCCCCTCCCCAATACGGCCCTGAATATAAAAATAAAAGTTATGAATGTAGATATACTCGTAAATTCACACTAATTTAAATTATAGATTATAGTTATAAGTAATTAGGAGAAATTACATAACAATAATGCTAACTGTTGGAAGTAAGCACAATATTGATAAGTATATAGGTAGTACAGAAACAGGTGTAATTTTAAAATTAAAATATGAATTAATTTAATAAAAACACCGAAGCCCTAATAAAATATTTTTCTTTTTTTAAATATATCCATTACATCAGAAAAAATATATATCACCATTACATATTTTAAGTGGTGTATGAAATATATTATTAGATTTTATAACAATTTTAAAATTTACATTTTTATAAATAAATATAAAGATAATAACTTAAATGTGAAAAGTAAAATATTGATATGATAAAATTCTTATTCACTTATAAGAACTGTTATCATTATAATTTAGTAAATTTAATTTACAACCATGAAATATCTCAATTTCAAATTAAAAGTCTGAGCGGCAATAAAAATCATTTTAATAATTAATTAATCAAATTAATTCCAAATTTTAATTACCTAATGTTCAAGATAAATATAAATATAATTTATTTATGATCCAAAAAAGAAAAAAAAGTACCTTGTATGTACCTATGTAGAGATAAATATAAAAAAATGTTGAAATAACGTATTCTAATATCAGCTAAAAACAAATCAATAATACATTTCTTGATGATAAGTGATAACCATTTGACAGAAATTCAAAACACAATATTTACAATAAATTAAAAACATCAAATTAATTCAAATTATTAAATATTTAAATGTATGAGATATTAAAGTAATATTATTTTTATTAAACATTAATAAACCATCAATAAATCTAAATTTGTGTTCTTTAACACTATAAAAAAAAATAGTCATTGCTATAACACTGTTTAACTGTCATAAGAATTATGAAGAAATATGTGACAAGCGTTATAAATTATTAGGTTTCAACAACCACGTGTTAGAATTGTTTTTTTTTTATTTAATCATTAATATACATCAACAATATTACAATTTATAAAAAAAAAAATTAATTACATAAATTATTATTTATCATTCTTGAGCTTGATAAATTTGTAAGTTGTGGTGGTAATTTATTGTTCTAAGATTCCTCACCAAACTTTATTGGTACCTATAATTATTACAGTAGTATGGTATTAATAAAACAACACGGTAAAAGTTATAAGTAGTAAGTACCTACCATGATTAAAGATAATATGCTTACAGGTATATCTTTAATACCTACTTCTACCTACTTCAGTCATCATGATCACGGGACTTAGATATAACCGGTATAACTCGGTTATGTAAATTAAATTGGGGCATCCTTACATAATATTATATTACTATATTAGTTTAACCTGTGATCGCCAATCGGTTGACAGTTATACGTTTTATTACTATAATACATTGATACCTATTTGAAAATTTAATAATTAAATTTTTTAACACACAAATTATCTTTATTGTGTTTAAATGTAAATCGTATTCAACAATGAATAGAGCTCATACGTAGGTTAGGTTACCTAACGTAACTATAATATTATTATTTATCATATTTATCACTAATTTTTGAAATTTTGAAAGTTAAAAACGAAATTTAAATGATTAATTGTCAATAGCTTCTTACATTATTGACGCATAAGTATAAAATATAAATGATCTGTCAAAATTCATTAAAAAATAAACTGTACAGGTATGAATCATATTTTAAAAATATAGGTTCCCATTTTATTTTTAAAAGTTGTTCCTCTAAACACTTTTTTAATTAATAAGAAAATATATTTAATATCAAATTTCTTTTGATCATATGATTTTAAATCGTTTTCGCGTAGGTCATTTTTGCTAATTTAAATATTTCATATTGAAATCTACCCTCGCGTGCAATTTAGAATACCCTGTATATATACATTATACCTAGTATCTACATATACTATATATATGTTTATATATACAAAAAGTTATATCGTACGTGTATATTAATATTGCCACGTTCACCATAGCTACCCTTTAGCACGCTCATAACTTATTCATGGACACACAACTCCCCCAAGGCTTTGATATTCATCCGGTGACGAGGGATACAGGTGCATGTAGGCAGGATAGAGTATATAAATGGGAAATGGGTTTAATTTAAAATGCATCACGTTATATTGGCTCAGAATCTTCCACGATCCGAAACTATTGCGGGTGGGGGAAGAGATGGATTTTTATTTGTTTAAATTGCAAAACCAATTTAATATGTTTATAGTATCTTATGTCATTTGTTTTAAATGAATCTAGAGTACGAGTGATGTATATATAATATGTAATATATTTTAATGGCTATACTCATATATTATATCTGTACAATTTACTATACACCCTATGTTATAATAAATAATAATATATATTTTTACCGTGCCGGTATAAAAAAAAAATAATAGAAGGAAAAGAGTCGTCTGCTAAAGTTTGTTCACAGTGATACTGAAATGATGTATAATATACGAACATTTGTTGATGAAAATGGTTTTTTTTTTATCACAAAAAAAAAAAGATCCGGAAAAAAGCTGACACACACAGTCGTTATGTGTATAGCGGTTTTGCAAGTTATGGTATGTACGAATGGAAGTGGGAGTGGATTCGGAGTCGGACAGAAACAGAGTTGACCTATATTTGGTTTTCCCGTAGGCCAAAAGGTCAAAGGTGTAATATGATTTTTCACTATTCTACCTATATAATACTATGCTTCTTTTATAAAAATGAAATTTCAATCTAACAGATTTAAGTATGTATTATTTGATATTGTAGGTAGTTATGTATTATACATTTATACATAATTACGTATTTTACATTTAAACATAATAAAAAAATCGTATTAATGATTTAATACTTTTTAAAACGTTTAATATCCATCGCGTTATATTATTATTACAAACTATATTACTATCATATTATACACTATTTTTTTTATTAATTTATGAATATCGCGTAGTTACATTATTTCGTTGTACACACAATGTATATTACATGAGATTTTTTTTTAATTTTACATACTTTGGTCATTTTTAAATACATAAAGTATACGTTAACAATGCGTTTCTTCATAAAACTACGTATGTTTTTGTACAATTTCATTTCATCAACAATAAAATATATTAGAAATTTATGGCATTATACACATTGCGTAATATTATTGGTACCTATAAATATAAATAATAAGAGAACATAATTTCTTTTAGTAAATTTATGCATTGGCACAAACTGCAGCAGTAATTTATGAATAAATATAATTTCTGAAATAAATAAAAATTTAAGTATCTACCTATTAAATTTTAGTTTCAAACTAAAAACATCATTGATTTTAAACACGTTTTAACATCTACCAACGTTTATTCATTTTTATTATTTTATGATAAATATAGTCATATAGGTACAGGATAATTCTTTGAACACAATAAACAAGACAATTGTTGTATTAAAAAAAAAAAAAAAAAAAATGCTTTGAAGTTCGATTATAACACTGTATTTTATAGTGTATATAAACCTATTTTGCATTAGAGTTACACAATTTCACAGTATTCTTTGCCTCTTCGTAGGTACTTCTTATCTGTACTATAACTGCTTTTAAATAAAAAAATAATATTAATGAATGATTTATGTATGATATAAATATTAAATTTAAATACATTGAAATGTATATAAAATATTCTGCCTCAGAATACGAAATTAAAAATATGGTTAGTTTGTACTCACAAACAGTTTAGTCATAACACTCATAATAGTTTCAATAAATAAAAGATTCAATTAATTTTTTTTTAATTTATATATATTATAGTTTAAAATATTGTGTAGTCATATTATATCAAATTAATAAAAAAAAAATTAAATTCAATAATAAACTCGATTAATCAGTGTTTTGTATTCTTTATTTATTCACACTAGACATGTATTTTATAAATATAAATTATAAACGTTTTAAATAAATCATATGAATTGTATCTACTGTATATAATTACTACAAATTATATAAAATTATTGCTTAGATTATTACAATTAATTTTAACTATTTCAGTTGTTAATCATGTTATTAAAATAATTATAAACACAATTTTACATTTTTTAAAACGGAAAATTTAGATAACAATTTGCAATTTACTAATATTGAAAATGTATACTACTGGTACTTATTTAATAAAAAATATAAACCATAGTTGTATAGAATTAATTATCATTGTTCAATAATCTATATATTATGTGTAAACCGAAATAATATTTAAAAATTCAAAGTAAAATAATTTAAACACTTATACTTGATAATATACAAAATTAGTTACGTCTTAAAACATATATCTGTATTCTGTAATATATAATATATAGTATACTAAACTCACAATTCAAAAAACCAAGATATACGGATAAACGTGTTGATTATGATTTATGGGACTACTGTATTAACTATTTTGTATTTTTTAATACAAAGTTCTTGTTATCTTTTAGTTATTTTATACAATTTATACATAAATTATCTGTCCATTATTTTTTATTTGTGTATAAAATACAATATAAAAATATTAAATAATACGTACTTTTGACTTTTTAAATTTGAATTCTTAATAGAACCGTTAAGACGCTACTACGTATTACATTTTACTACAATTCAAATGCACTTTGGGAATGTAATATAAATTATATTGTGTGTGTGTGTGTGTGTGTGTGTGTGTGTGTGTGTGTGTGTGTGTGTGTGTGTGTGTGTGTGTGTGTGTGTGTGTAACTGTAGGTATGTAATATATTTATATATATATTATACCTAACCTATATAATATATACGATATACCTAATAAATATATTTAGAATATAAAACATAAAATTAATGATCAAAAAAAAAATTGGAACGTAGTATCTTATGAGTTTGGTTCTGTTTTTTTTTTAAAATGATAGGTGTGCTGCTATATTATATAAATATATTATAACTATAATAAATTAATAACTAAAATATATTGAAAATATAATTATTATATTCAATATTGTATTAATGTTAATTATATAGTACCTGTTATATACCATTTTGAACCTAATTAGTCTTAATGTTATTACTTTTTATTATAATAAAAATATTTAGCCTGGTGACTAATTACGATTTACGTTATTCCATAATATCCTTACTCCGGTAAAAAATTGATTATTGTTCTCATTTTAGATTTTGAGCAATGTTCATCGTCAATGTTTTTTATTTCTTTTTTGAGAAGTAAAAAGACTCCAATAATTGTTATAAAATAATAATATTTTAATATGTAGCGTTTTAAACTGATGGTTAATAGTGTAAATACTGATTGTTGTTTTATTAATTTATAACTATTTTATGAAAAATCAAAATATTTAAAAAAAAACGTAAGCAGCAGCATAGGCACAGGCACAGCCTGTAGAACCATGACTGAACATGAACTTAAAAACACCATCTACCTTTTTTTAAAAGATTCAATTTCTATAGATTTCTATCTGTACCTATGAAGTTGTTCAAGTAGTTGTTTGTTTAAAATGTTTTTATTTTTACATCATTTAGACTCGGGACCACAGTATGATTTTAAATTAAAATAATATTCATGTATAAAAAAATAGATATGGCAATATATTATTAGTTATTATCTATCTAGTATCTATGATTTATTCAAAAACTGTGAATTTTTGGAGATAATTTTTGATATGGACGCTGCAAATATGAATCAATAAGAAATGATCATTATATGTTAATAATGGTTCGTAGTACAACTGTAGTGTTTTACAGTATAAATAGGATAATACATGGAAAACGGACATTTGACACTCGACAATTGGCCATACATTTGGCAAGACAATTGACATCCGTACAATAGACATTCGACACCAAAAATTATGAGTAAAAAAACAAATACTTTTTAAGGTACTTTGAAATTATTGTAATATTGTCTTTCATATAACACAAAGCACGCTCAATTTATACTTGACAACTGTCGGCATTATGTGAATATTTTGAAATGCGTTTTACTATATTCTTAAATTCATTTGCACTCTGTTATGATACTGGTACTGAAGCCTTTGCTACATTCATTTTTTCTATTCAACGAATGTCTAACGTAAGTTACATATTTTTGTTTAAACAAATTTAATTGGCACAATAAATTTTAGAATTATTTATAAAACTATAAATTCTTCTATTTTAACTTTAGAACTCAGTTCAGTCTTAACCGCCGTCGTGTGAGCATGTGTTTTTCGTTGTAGTGTAATAGTGCTCCGTTATCTAATGTTTATCTCTATAGTCATTATATTGGTCATACTACTATATTAAACAACGTACTTAGCCTTCATATTTATATTTTATAGTACTAATTTTTTCTGATAAAGTAATAACTAACAATGTCCTGTGCAATCTGTAATCAAGGGGTTTCCCCGGCCAAATTATTAAACTGCAGTATTTGTAAGATGAATTTTCATTCTACATGCATAACTAATTCTCAAGATGGCATAAAAAAACCTATTCGAAATAAAGATTGGAAATGTGATAATTGTATACTGAAGATAATTCCAGATCGTCGGAACCATGATAAGAGTGATTTAAATAAAGATGACATGAAAAATATTAAAATAAATTTAAATAATATTTCCTTCAAATTAGATACTTTGTCGGATTCAATTAACAAAATTGACTCAATCGAAAAATCAATTTCATTTATATCTACTAAGGTTGATGAATTTAATGTGAAATTTGAGACTATCTTGTCTAAATTAAAAACCCATGAAAAAAAAAATATCGAACTTGAAAAAAAGTGTGCAATATTGGAACGCGAAATATTATCACTCAGCAGGAACGCGAACACTCTAGAACAACAAAATTTAGCTAACAACATTGAAATTACTGGCATTCCGAAAACTGAAAACGAATCTTTATTTGAAATTGTTAATAGTATTTCCAAAGTTTTAACCATAAAAGTTGAACCAAATGAAGTTGTAAGTTCCTATCGCACTAAAACCACAAAAAAATCGGGTAGCAATGTAGTGATATGTTTTGCAAATAAAAATAAAAAAGATGAAATTATTAATATGATGAAAAAACGTTCAAATAATAATCAAAAACCGTTACTTGCTTGTGACTTATCAACTAAATTCTCTAACCAAAGAGTCTACATAAATGATCAACTTTCCTATAACAATAAGAAACTTCGCTGGTTGGCTAAGCTGGTTGGAACTCAATATGGTTACAAATACACTTGGGCAAATTCGAGTGGTGTTTATATGAGAAAAAATGATGGTCAAGTTGGAGTTAAAATTACTACTTCTCATCAATTAATGGATTTAGATACTGATAAGAAAATAAGTGAGTTATGGATGTGATTGTAATTATTTTAAATGTAACTTTATTTCCTAATATAAATTTATTTCATAATGACTAACAATATAAATAACCTATTACATGAATTAAAAGATATAAATAACGTTCAAACCGTAAATATTGATAGTTTAGAAAATAAGTATTTCTATGTAAATAGTCTTTCCATTTTTAGTATGAATATTAGAAGTCTGAAAGCTAATATTGATGAACTGTTACTATTGTTAAATTCTATTAACCATAGTTTTGATGTTATTGTGTTGAGTGAGACTTGGCTGAATGAAGATATTAATTTTATGATTAACGGTTATGAATCTATACATTCACTCTGCAAACTAAATAAATCAGATGGACTATCAATATTTGTAAGTAACATATGTAAAATTAAAAATGTCCGAAAACATATTATATCTAATTGTAATTCTATTGAAATAACTATCGATAAAGGCAATTCCCTATTTTATCTAACCGGTCTATATAGATCACCTAGTAATATTTTGGAAGATTTTTTGTTTTCTCTAAATGATTATTTATCACAATATAATCAAAATGTTAATCAAATCTTGTGTGGTGATATTAATATTGATATATTATCAAATAATATTGAAACTGTTGATTATTTGAATATCTTATACAGCAATAATTTTTACTCTGCTTGTAATAATCCTACCAGAATCAGTAGTCATTCTAATACATGTATTGATCACTTATTTTTAAAAAATGTTAGTATTAAAGAAGTATCATCTTATGTGTTACGTAGTAGCATTACTGACCATTTTAGTGTAATATTAAATATTAATATTGACGATTTAAATATTCAAAAAACTATGGCTAGCAATAATTTAAATATTGAATTCAAAAAAATTGATTTTAAACATCTGAATATGTTAATTAGAATTGAAGATTGGAATATCCTACTTGATGATAAAAGTGTTGATAATTCTATTGATATTTTTATTAATAAAATAAATGATTTAATCCTAGCATCTACAAGTTTTTATAAACATACTAAAAGAAGTAATAATAATAAAAAGTGCAAGTTAAAACCATGGATTTCTCTAGGTCTTATTACATCTATTAGAGTAAGAGAAAAAATGTATAATAAATTGAGGCGCCAACCTTTTAATACTCATTATAAAAAATGTTATATTATCTATAGAAATTTACTAAATAACTTAGTAAAAATTGCTAGAAATGCATACTATAAAACACAAATAGAATTATCTGGCAATAATATTAAAAAAGTGTGGGATCTTATAAAAATAGCTTCTAATACTAAAGTTAATAAACAAATAATCATAAGAGAAATCAATCATGAATCAGGTAGGATTATCAATAACTCAAAAGATATCGCTAATATTTTTAATTCATTTTTTGTTAATGTTGGAAGCAATATAGCTTCTAATATTAGAGAGGATGGTTTTATACACAAAACTTTTGAGGAACTTAATCATAACTGCCATATTGAAAAATCAATTTTTCTAAGCCCTATTGACCCTATGGAAATAAGTAGTATGATTATGAAATGTAAAGATTTTTCATCTTATTATGAAGGTTTGTTATCTAATACTATCTTGAAAAAAACATCAATTAATATATCCTTACCCTTATCTATTATCTTCAATAAATGCTTTTCAACAGGTGAATTTCCATCTAGCTTTAAAAAATCAATAGTTATTCCGCTTTATAAAACTGAAGATATAAGAAGTTGTAATAATTATAGACCAATCACTCTTACTTTGACTATCGCTAAGCTACTAGAAAAATGTATTAAAACCAGACTTGTTAACTTCCTAAATGAACATAAATTTTTTAATGATAATCAATTTGGTTTCAGGAATAATCTATCTACTAATGATGCATTATATTGTGCTACTAAATTTATATATGACAATCTTGATTTAAAAAAGCATGTTGTTGGTATATTTTTAGACTTGAAAAAAGCATTTGATTCTGTTGATCATAATTTATTGTTAAAAAAACTCGAATACTGTGGTATAAGGGGAGTTCCATTAAAACTATTAGAATCATTTATTAGTAATAGATACCAAAAGGTTAAAATTAATGATGTTTATAGTGATGACTTATTAGTTAATTATTCTGTACCTCAAGGAACTGTTCTTGGGCCACTACTTTTTATAATATACATTAATGGTCTGCTTAACCTAAATTTAGGAGGTAAGGTTTTGTGTTTTGCTGATGACACTGTTTTCCTTGTTAGTAACTCTTGTCTTAATAATTTAAAACATGAAGCCGATATTGGTATTAATTTAATTAAGAATTGGCTGGATAATAATTCATTACAACTTAATTTTACCAAATCCAACTTCATACATTTTAGAATAAGAAATAATAATATTAACTTAAACTTTGATAAATTAATTTTACACACTGTTTTTTGTAATAGAGAAGGAAATAATTGCGTCTGTCCTATAATAAATAAAACATCCTCTGTAAAATATCTAGGTATACATTTTGATGAATTCTTAAAATGGAATGTTCATATAGATAATTTAATAAAGTCAGTTCGGAAATTCTTTTATGTTTTTAAATGTTTGAAAAATATTCTAACTGTTAATGTTAAAACAATAGTTTATAAATCTCTAGTGCAATCAATAGTGTCTTATGGTATAGCATTTTGGGGAAATGCTTATCAAACTCATATTAATAAATTAAATACAACATTAAATTGTCTTGTAAAATATATCTTCAATAAGCCAAGACTCTTTCCAACAACTTTATTATATAATGAATGTAAAATCTTAAATATAAAGTCTCTCCATATAATACATGTTTTTGCGGTTGTTTTTAAATATACTAACACAATTAATACTCCTACACATAATTATAATACACGATTTGTTAAAGATATTAATTTATCACTGCCTAAATTAAGAACTACTTTTTGTCAGTCTGGACCATATTTTGTGTTTATTAATTTTTGTATTAAATATAATATTTACATTCATGAATTTAATAATTTTATACATTTAAAAAGAAAACTTATGTCTTTAGGATTAAATACCTTAGTTTAATTTGAATTACTTACAGTTTATATTACTTTATTTTGAATAATTATATGTTTTGTTCCTGATATGTTTATTTATAATATTGTAATTACATGAACTCTCACCTCCTGCACAGCCTTTGGCTTAGGAGGTGATCTAACAAAAAAATTTGTCTATTAGTAATTTAACTTGTATTTATTGTTTGTTGGAGAATAAATATTATTATTATTATTATTATTAAGTTCATTTTATATATTGTAGTTGGCAGTCATACACAACACTCAAATTAATACTTAACTGTTAATCTAAATTAATAAGTAATAATGAGTGAAGGATCAATTACTCTTCCTATTATGAGTATTAAATGTCAGTTATATTAAACTACCATCAGGTGGGTGAAAAATGTTCGAATTTCGTAATAGCACATGTAATACTATCTATTAGATTATACCACAAATATTATGGAAACTAATTTAAAATACATGTTATTTATAGTATATTTTTCTTTATACATAATACGAAGACAAAAAATATTTGTTGATCGTATAATTTCATTAATGTTATTCGACTTGTGATTGGCGTCCCCTCTGACCATATAACACGCAAAAATAAATATATGTAGCTTACTGTTACATAATTTATTTATGTTTCTGAGTAACAAATCGATCAAAATGTCCTAATTAACCTAATGGATTATAAACTTTTGAACGTTGAAAATAGCATTTTTCATTTTTTTTTTTTTTTTAGGTTAATGGGGTAGTTTTACACGGAAGATGTCACCTAAACGCCTCAGCCATTATCAAAGGTATACCAGGACCGATATACAAAATAATTGTGCTAAGGTAAACTTTAGTTTTAATATTATTTAATATAGTGTTCATTTATATAGGGATTTTTTTAATGGATTACATTTTTTATAACACCGTCTAATATTACGTTTAGACCGCTTAATGATTTAAGTTGTACATTTTTATAATATTTATTTTAACCTAATTATTAAATATGTCTACAGGAAACCTACGGCCCTGGACGAATTAGCCGTGCGACCGATCACTCAGTTTCCTATTACACTAGATGACGAGGTTAGTAACTAAACTAGTTTTATAGGTAGTATTTTCATCGCTTTTATTCAATAACAATTAAAAATAATGTATTTTTTGGCAGACACCAGAGGAGAAGTATGCCAACTACAAAGGCCTACGGGTCGTTACTATGAAGAAGGTAAATATTTCTGTTATGATGCTTCCTATAAACATAATATATAATATATACTTATAATCTGTATACATTATATAACCTTGTAAAATATAAAATTACACTCCTGTATAAAATATTAATGGGCATTTGGCTCTTATTCCTGTATATCTTAGACCCATATAATTTTAATACATTACACGATTTGTGAAATTGATTAAAGAAATCTGCGAGTTTTATTCACACCAACACAGCATTTAATTTTTGAATTTTTCCCATTTCCAAAACATTAGATATATATATAATATTTATATTATATATATATATATATTATTATATAAATGATGTACTGGTATATAATAAACACGCTCAAACATTTATCACAGGATTAATCACTTATATATAATGTTGTGTAGTACAGTTGATTTGATATGTTTCCTATAGCCCTGTATCAGTTTTACATACGAAGGCCAAATCACAAATTCACCCACACAACAGGTAAAAGAACACAGCACACTGGATCGTTGAATGATGGTTTTTTTTATTTCTGCGTATAATTTGTTATGTTAATTATTATTTTTTTTATATATTATATTATATGATATAATAAACGTTGTGTTAAAAAAATAAATGTAACCCATATCGATCGTAGGAGGGCAACCGCATGAAAATAATGGAAAATGAGGATTAAGTATGATATTTATATAATTATGCAGAATGTAGTTTCATAGTTTAGTGCAATACACACAACTAGTTACGACATTTAAGGAAAGGGGTCAAAATTATGTAATTACTAGATTTCCGTTTTCTAGATATCTGCTAAAAATTGTATGTGCCTCGTTTTTTTAAGTCCGTATTGTTTTTATTTTTAATACTCATTTAACATTTTTCAACGCCACAATGAGAGACGATTCCTTCTATATTACCTTCCAAAAATAATATTAAGTGTTTTTCGTTTCAACATTAAATACAAATATAAATAACTCATGAAAATTATAATTAGTTAGTAGGTCCCAATTAATTAAAAAAGTATTTACTTTTAATAGAAAGCTATATGTTTATTCCACAAAGGTATTTATATTTATACACATTATACGCTATTTTCATGTTTTAGATTCTTATGGAGCGGTTAATGCTTTTATTTTACAATAATGTGTGCTTTTAGCGTGTTTTCCTAATTTTTACAGATTAAATTGGCTAATGTTACTATCCGAAAATTTTATCACGAATCGACAGTTGATTTATCGACCCTTTAATCACCAAGCTAAGCTTAAATTTGTTCATTTCAATAAATTTCCAATTTTTTTTTTTTCAAAGTAATATTTTCTGATTTAAAAAATATTTTAAATTAAAATTTTTTATAATTATTTTAATAATACATTTTAAATAAATAAGTGCTTGATTAATGGTTGTATTTAATTTTATTGTATGCAGTTTTTATTTTTACATATTAAATATTACATAAATATCATAGCAATAAATTGTATGTAAAATACAAATTTTATAATAAAATATATAATTATAATTTATAAAATATAAATTATTAATTATAGAGTTATAGATTTCAATAGTTTTGAAATAGTAAAAGTAAAATTTAAACTTATTCGTTTTGGAATTATCAGGTGTGAGCAATACAATTAAATTACCGGGTTATTGGCACCCTCGAACACTACCCTCTTGACATAAATTAATTACATTAGCTATTTTTCTTTACTTTTAATCCGGTGCATCAGCGTACGTAGTATTACATTTATTTAATTAACAACAGGAACGATAAAATATTCATGTATGCATAATATTAGTAAAAATATAATACGTTGCAGTGTATAGTAATTACCTGTAGGACATGTCAGTTATTCGACGATTTTCATTATAATATTGCAATACTGCAATCAAAGCGTTTGCCCTCCTACGCAGTGTTCTGCTAAATATCTTTGTAGAATATGATATATAAGGTAAACATTGACCGTTATATTTTCGTTTTGCATGCGTTTTATACTATTAAACAAGTATAATGTAATACATATATGTGTGACATCTGACCATTGCTGCGAGTGTTTTAAGTTTGAACATATAATATAGAGTTTTGAACACTTATATAATATACCGTATGTAGTATGTATGTCATAAAAAATAAAATAAAAAATGTTTACTGAAATAATAGCATTAACGTTTTGTATTTTGATTCCAGAGCCCTCACGGTCTTGGTATAATGATTTTGGAGGGGAAACACGCGGAACTCGGCACAGGCATATTCATATCCGATATACAAGAAGGAAGCCCAGCTGAACAGGTGAATTTTATGATATGGTTCTCGAAAAAATGTGGTGTTATATTTTTCGCGTTTTCCTGTAACATAATAAATAATAATAATAGTAAGAGAACGATGTTGTCCCACGTCATTTCAGCTGTGCAAATATTTACCTTAAAAAAATGGGTTTATCTATCACCAACATAATAGTTTAATACAATTTATTTTGCAATCATTTTTACGACAAACATGTCTATACTTCCTTTACAGGCGGGTCTGACAGTAGGCGATTTGATTTTGGCTGTGAATAAAGATACACTTTTGGGGAGCACATATGATGCGGTGAGTAATAATAATAATGACACAGCTATGTAATATAAAAAAAATTCAGAACTCGATTTTATGTTGAATAAACGCGATTTTGCAGGCATCGTCGTTGCTAAAAAAGACTGAAGGTGTCGTAACGTTAGTGGTATGTAACCCACGTAAAGACGAGGTCGTGACGGCTACAGATCAGAAGAGTGCCGATAAACCTAAACAACCGGAAAAACCGAGTAAGTTGGACGCTATTCGATCTTTGAAAATATATTATGTTTTATTTCTGTTATATATAAAGCTATATAAAGCTATATATAAATTATTTAATTTTTGCTGCATGATTACATTCTTGCATACGTTCGCATGGATCGTTGTTATTATTTTTTTTTCTGTGAGTAATGTTTTAAAAATACACTAACAATAATGTTATAGTTGTATGCATGTACATGATAATTATTAATAAAACCATTTAAAATCTTAGAATCTCAATCACCCGTTTGTTTGGACCATTCAGTCGAACCGCCACCGGATCCTGCGACCGCACCAATAAAACCAGGTATCGAATCAACGATTGAAATTAACAAGGACAAAGTCGGCTTGGGTCTCAGCATTGTAGGCGGATCTGATACATTACTGGTAATATTAATCATTAACTAATACCCAATAATAATCGTAATAATAATAATTATTACTATTATTATTATACACAACAAATACTAAAATACCTATAGGCTATCTGACAATATAATGTACAAAACATTTGAGAACTTGCGAAACAAATATTTAAGTGGCGTATTGTTGTGTCACTGCAATCTGCTATATTATGCTCTGTAGTGTATTATATTATATTTTACTTATTTTAATCCATGTTAAAAGGACGTAGTCATTATTCATGAGGTATATCCAGACGGAGCCGCAGCCAAAGATGGTAGACTTAGACCCGGGGATCAATTGGTGGAGGTGAACGGGGAAGACTTTAGAAACATAACGCATATCAAAGCGTTGGGCGTCTTACGGCAAACGCCAGCCAAGGTACTTATTATTATTATAATATTCCATGTGCCCAACATTACAGTTCGGCGTATATAGTAAACACTGCACATTATTTATAAGATTATATTATAAGCAATATATCTACCTATTCTACCTATAATTATCAGCAAAGTTATATTCTTTTAAAACTGCATTAAAAAAGAACATTTGCTTTCCTGTATTCCAATCGCAACTTTCATATGTTCGAGATAAAAATAACATGTTTTTATATTTATTTATAAGTGACTGTATTTTTACAAAGAACATTTTATTAATTTAAAATAACAAATTAGTATAATTTAGGTTTAAATAAGATATAAGAGAATGTATAGATGATAATTCGCTAGTTAATGCTTCTCATAAAATACTATGCAGTCTGCAGTTTATCTAAACTTAAAATACTATTATAATAATGAATTATAGTTCAATATACTTGATTTATGTAGCCAAATGGCAAATTCGCATAAGTGGCAGTTTACACAATATTAATATAACAATATAGTATAATAATATTTTACACTCGTGAATACTGTTGTGTAACATTATTTGTTTATTTATTTACACATATATATATATATATAATTAATATTTAATTTCTCAAAGGTGACCATGGTGGTGTTGAGAGACGAGTCATGCGTTCCTGACGAAAATGGTAGTATTTCCGCAGACACGACGAACATCACGGACGCGTTCGACGTGGAATTGACAAAAAAGCCCAGCAAAGGGCTAGGATTGAGTATAGTGGGCCGGAAATCCGGTTCGGGAATATTTATATCGGACATTGTAAGTGGCATTTCCTGTTAAATAAACATTTCATGTAGAGGCGTAAAGCGTTAATTTTTTAAGTTCTTAAAACTAAAATAGAAAAAAATATTTAACGTAATTGAAATGCAATGATGTACAAAATATGTACTAACAATTTCCACAAATGACTTAGTAAAAATGGAAAAAAAGTTTAATTTCTTATGCATGTGTAAATGGATATTAATTACGCGAGATTAGAAAATATAGTCTTTTTTATGGTATATGCCACAAAAATGAATTTTGTATTCAATCATTTCGTGTAATAAAAAAGAATTATAAACCATGGAGGATATACCTATTACTATGATCCAATGTATAAAAAAAATACCCAAATGGTATAATAAGAATGAAGGATAATTTCAAATTTTAGTTTAGTGTATTATATATAGGTACCGGTTACCTGCATAGTTATCTATAGTTACTTGCGTATTTTCATAGGTGGCAGGCGGTGCGGCCGGCGTTGACGGCCGTCTAATGAAAGGCGATCAGATCTTGGCGGTCAACGGACAAGACGTACGGAATGCTTCTCAAGAAGAAGCCGCTGCCGTATTGAAGACGGCGACGGGCAGAGTCACTTTGAAAATGGGTCGTCTCAAAGCTCGCTCGTCGACGTCTAGTTCGGACAAGTAAGTCCTGATGTAAAATATATTACCTATATTATAAATATATAATATATCAATGGCATAACTTTGTAAATTTCTTAAACTGTGGTAATGACTACATTTTTCAGTTCTCTCTTTCCCTTTTCCGTCATGCAAGCATCTTTGGTATTGAATGGCCTGAAGTATATATGAAAAATCAATAATTCATTTTTAAGAAGCATTATGCCTATAATATGAAATTATAGTTATTTCAATAAGAGGAAAACGGGAGTTACTAATTCAGTCATTCGCCTAATAATCAAATTCATTTTTTGGGGTTTATCGAATAATTAGTCATAAATTTCTGTGTATGTGTATCTCAAATATTAAATTATTTTCTTATATATTGAACTCTTTTTCATTTGAAATATTATACAAGTAATCAGAAAATTAGAAATTTAACTAAAACAAGTAATGTCATAAAAACATGTTATTTTATATTAAAATTTTATTTTACATAAATGTAATAAGATTTAAGCATGGGATTAATGTTTAGGCCTCGGTGCTACAGCAGTCACAGCATCTTATCAGCTATCCCAACTCTCTAGTTCTGCCATTGATATATATAATATATGTACATCCAGTATTTATTATTATAAATTATAATATATATGAAATATGAATGCATATTGCGAACGACAAATTTTGTGTATTCAACAAATTTTGAAAACGAAAATCAAATTCGTAGGAATTATATTATATAATTATTATAATTTATAACAATAATATTGTGATACTTAATCATTGAGATATTCAATAATATTGTTTTTTCATGCTAATCTCTGGAATTACATGTAGAAAATGATTTTCATGTTCTGTAAGTAAAATGCCTTTGTATGAAATTTTTGCAGTAGAAATAGTCGTGTGTGTACCTATGTAAAATGTTTTTGCAGTAGAACTTATTCTGATGATATCATATGTGTTATATGTAGTAACAAGTCACTTATTAACTGGTTACTGTTATGTAATATTATTTGCGTGCGCTGTTATTGTCATCCGATTTTTTATTTGTTTAAACTGCATGAATATTATAGTCGTTGTGAGTTCTTTAAAAAAAAAAATTTCTGTGTTTGTTATTTTTATATTTTATCGCATTGGCGTAGCTAAACGCGCTAACACTGTTCGGTTAATTACCAGTTGTGTTTCGGGGCCACGTTGCATATTATAATAAATTAATAACCATGCGCGTCATAGTTACTTAATGAGACAGTAGATAGATCTATTATACTATGTTGCCGCTGATCGCGAATTCATCGATTGGCGGTATCGTGTCGACCTTGTGTATACTGCAACAGACAATAACTATCTGTTTGTATTTATATCATCATATTGTAATCGATTAGGGGCGGCGCGGCGGCGGTGTTCTTGTGTTATAATGGAAACATCGTCATTATATTAAGTAGGTATACAATTTAAAACTGCTGTACGCAATACCATGCAGGATTTCGTCATTTTTATTTCGAGAAAATAGCCACGTGACCA
Source organism: Aphis gossypii (assembly GCF_020184175.1). NCBI lineage: Eukaryota > Metazoa > Arthropoda > Insecta > Hemiptera > Aphididae > Aphis > Aphis gossypii. Next base: position 53,453,058 of record NC_065532.1, read on the forward strand.
CATAAACCAACGTGCCTATGTAGAGATATATGAACAGTATACAGTTGTCGATATAGATAACGAGATAAATACACCTATAATTTATGATAGATACACCTATAGTTCATTGGATTAATGTTACGAAATCTCTTCGATTTATAGTAACTCGTATATCTATAAAGTCGTGTAGAGCCCGCCGTCGTCGCACAGATCGTGCTATAGATATATTTCAATACAAACGTTTAAGAAAACTGTAGTCATGTCCCGTAAAGTAGTTTTAGTAATCAAAAATGTATTCTTAAACCACCCTTTTATAGTTTAAGGTTTACACTGTTATATGTTTAACAAATAATCTTATCTTTACACCCTATATTATAATACAACTATACTTTCCTTCATTCCATTTTTGATTCTCAGTGGAGCGATTTTATATTCTTATCGGCTTTAAATTATAATGTTTTATAACTTCATAAGTCAAATGTATATATGCATTTAGTAATATTTGACACCGTTTTTTAGAGTGTTTTGTAGTTTATCTTTTTGGCCGTCCCCTCTATCATCGTTTATTTTAGTAAATAATATTTTTAATTAATTGTAACTACTTAGAGTTTTAACAGTTCTATATTTAAACCACAAAAACATCTTTTGCAATACTTTGCTAACGGTCATCACTTACAATTTATATCATATTTTATTATCGCTATGTAGTTATTCACAGTTTGTAAGTTTTCAATAATTTCTCCTCTATATAGACTTCAAAGATAGAGTAAAATATGACAGAGCAACTACATTAACAAGGCAAATACAAGCGATTGTCGCATCAGACAATGATGACACATGAGACACCTCCCTATAAACCGTACAAAAATATTTAATTTCTTGACACTATATAATATGTAGTAATAAATTACAATTACTATTCGTAAATTATAGACAGTTATTAGGTTACTATTATTATTATCGTTTCTCTGAAACTGGTCTCTATAAAAGTGTAAATAAATACCTGTATAATAATAATAATATAATAATAAGAATAAACCTTTTCTTGGATACATGGAAGTCTTTTAGATAAAAAGTATAGCCATGGACTCTTACCCCTCCAGCCATTTTTTTAAAACTAAGTTCTATTAAGTTTCTTGAATAAAAATTTTGGTGCCATTTCTTTTGATCAATTATATTATGTTTGACGAGTTTTGAATTATAAGCAACTTGTGTTGTCATGAAACACATTTTGAACATAATAAATGTATAATTTAAATAAAATATATACCTACATTATTACTTGCATTATTAAATGCATCAAAAAGTTCATTTGTAATTAAATTCCTACCTTAAACAATTTATTCTTTAAACAGCAATTCTAGGTTATCGAATATTTTGAATTATTTGAAAAAAAATATGCATGGGTTATTAGGAAATAAATGAGAACATCTCCATGAACCTATGAGTCTATGGATTCACTTATGTGACTTATAAAAACTTGTTAAAAAAAAATCCAATAAAAGCACCTATACCAGATACGTGTTTATAGCTCAGTTGGTGCGTATGTATCAGCTATTATATTAATGTAATTTATTGTAACTATGTAACTGTAATTGATTTGACTGAATAAATAAATAAATAAAAATAAAATACTTAACATAATATAATATATCAGTTAATTTGTTAATTTATTATGTTTGTATTTTATATACATATCCAACTGTAGTGTTTGACGGAAGAGAAATAGTAGAGGTACTCTGATTAATGATTATGGGCTATGGCACTTACAAAATTTGTTAACCTTATTCAAATATCGAATATAACCGTGTGGCCCTCACGCTCTCTATTATTATACCTTCCAACATATAACCACAAATCAACAAACATTTCATAACTTATTAGTTATTAATTTATTGTACCTACTTTAAAATTTTCAACCATAAACTATATATTTATAATAATATTATTTGTCTAAAGTGGGTCAAATCTGTCAACAATTTGAAATTTGAATTGTAATAAAAAAAATATAAGTGGTAAGCTGACACTGCAGAAGATACCCAACGTTTCAACAGAATTAAAAAAAAAATTGATTTAACAGTGTAAACAAAAATGTTTTTTTACTTCAGGCTTAATTTATTAAATTCTATAAATGAGAAAATTTTCATCTAAATGAAAGTCTACTCTGGTATTTTAGAACAGCATATATAAGGTACTCTGTATCTGCAGTTTTTCTCTTAAGAATTCATGATGACACACAGTTAGCTGAATTAAATGTTGAGATAATATATTAATGTCGATGATTATTACGTATCGCTGTATCGGTTATCAATCTATAGAACACGCAGTTTATATATAGTTTTTTTTTTTTTTTTGTCATAAGAATGTTGTTCCCTATGTATGAAAAAGCAAACTTAAAAAAAGTACTGCCTGATATGCCATAATTTGAAAATATTAAGGGTGTATGTACGCTAAAACAAGTGGAAATTTAATTAGAACATTCCCTTACCTTGCGCCCTCCCCCCCCCCCGCCGCCGCCAACAAGACAAGCACTATCTAATTACCTATCGGCTATAAGTACATAAATTTATAATAGAACTTATTGTTATATGATGCAATAATATTATTTTATCGGTTAATTGATATCGTGTTTTTATATTTTTTTTTCCTTTTCGTTATTATTACGATCAAACAGCGACTCGGCGGCGTCTATGGAAGAAACGCGCACCGTGACGATGGTACGTAGGATGGATGGATTCGGATTCAGCATCGTCGGCGGTCACGGCCACCTGCCGATTTACGTCAAGACTGTGTTCTCCGGCAGCGCAGCCGACTCGAGCGGGCTATGCCGCGGCGACAGGATTTTGGCAGTTGACGGCGTATCAGTGGAGGGCATGGGACACGATCAGGTGGTCGCCATGCTCAACGAAGCGGTCGCGTCCGTCACGCTCACCCTACAGTCGTAGCCTTCCTCGCGGAGGATAACGCCTTTTGAGTACCTACCTTAATATTAGCTAATACATTTTAAGCGACATCACTGCACTGTTTGTGATCTGGTTACCGTAAGACGCTCATTATTTCAGAGTATTATGCAAAAAAAAAAAATATTTTCAAAAACATTAATAGGTTTAGAAATAATGAGTTTTTTACGTTAAATGAATCACTTATTGTAATATATAATACATAGGTACCTCGTATCCAAGTCATTAAACAGCACTGACCCCTCCCCTCCTCTCACCATCACATGATAATGATAAAAATAAAAAATATAAATGCGATACGTGCATCCGCGGGTTATAAAGGCTATTAATATCATTATAATATTAAATCTAGTGCCGGACGATCATCCGATTAAAATATATTATTTTATTATAATAATCCGAATTTCTGATTCGTCCTGGACACTGTCTATCCGAATATTTACCCTGACTTTTGACATTTTCTCGGACATGCGTGCATCGAATTTAATGCATTACTCAATGTGTATTGATTAATAACATTATATGTTTAAAAACCGCATATTATTCTGTACCTAGGCATATAGAAAGTAAAGTCGAAAAAAATACCATTCGGTTGTTTCAATCTCAAAACAGATTTTTCGAATTTTTCGTTCGTTTATAAAACTGACCGACTATAATCCGGATTGAACAGCGGTCAACAGTGACAGTATCTATTTCAATCCGGATGGTATGATTCGCACTATAGACATTTAAACACTGTCACTTTCTGTTACCGCATTTGTAATGAGAATGCAGGAGGAGGTGGGGGGAATAGTGTGCAGCGTCGTCTTTCGACGTGCGCATTTCTTCTCATCACGTTCTGTAAATATAGACGTACACAACCATAATCCTAGTATTTTATTATGTAAACGTACCAGATAGGGAACTCCAAGTTCGTCGAAATATTTTCATGTATTATAGGTTAGGGGGTAGGTACTTATACTTACTTCCTGCCCGAAAAACAACCCCTTCCGCGACGGGTTTATTTTTATTTGTTTGTAATTTACCCCCTCCCCTATACATGCGTGTATACATAAGTCGCTTATCCTAACCGATATGTATAATGTGGAAAGAACAGATAAATGTAAACAATCTACGGTATATTCTGTGTAAAAAATGATAATTAAAAGACAAACAATATTTTTTTTAAATACTGACGTATAAGTTAGTATGTTTGTCAGTCTTTTATACACATGCGAATTACATGCAAGGTAAAATGTCGAATAATTACGTGTTCAAAGAATAAACCACGGCAAAGTACCTAGTTTTCCGTTTAAGAATATCGAAAAAAAATGACTAGGTTAACTGTTTTTCGGCGATCTCCTCGTCGGAGACTAGACATTAAAATATATTCCCGATGCTCTGGTCGACGGTTTAAAACTTAAATATTTACATAATATTATAATTATTATAAGATAACTTCGAACTGTGTTTTTGCGTTCTTAAACGCATTCTACCTACAGTTAGGTACTTGCTGGTTACTAGGTACATGCTGGTTACTATATCGTTCGTCTAGTTTTCGTTTTGTTCTTGTCATATTGTACAATATCTAAATCGACGCACCTATTATAATATATGTATATTATATATATTTATAGTCAGCTAGATTTTATTCGACAGTGTTTATAGTCATATACCTACATAATATAGTAATAATTATTATAATAATCAAAATAATATGTAGTATATATTGTATATGTAGGCCTTTACACTTGCACAATACAAAACATTATATTACATTATTGAACATGTTGTAAATTGTTAAATTTTATACGAAACTTGTTATTAACTTCGTTTAGTATATTATATATAAAACATTATTTGTCTTTTGTGATAATAGAATTAAGACTGAACATAAATTAATCATTTAAAAATGAAAAAAAAACATTTTTACTAATTTATTTGGTCTCAACCTAATTTAGGTGCACCTTCTGACAGGGTCACGCGTTTCTTGCATAAACTTTGTAGAATAATAATATTATATATTATATAAAGGCACTTTTAACATTTTTATTAAAATAAACTCAAAATCAGTGTGCCAATTATTATTACTATTATTATATTACATTCAATTTGTTATGAAATTAGATATAAAAATAACTTTGCATTCATTTTGTTGTAGCTGAATGGCTTGTATTCTAATGTGTTATCGTCATTATCGATACATTTATTTGAACATTTTATCTAAAAATATTAGTTTATTTCTTTAAATTGTATAATGTTGAATATTTATTAAAATTTCTGTCTGAATAAGTAAATAATTTAACATTTAAGAAAATTATATTTGTGCAATTTTTTTTAAAAACCTTATCTATTCAATATCCTATCATAATTATTCATTTTTATTCTATAGTTATTGGTGAGTATACATATTACTTATAGTCATACTACTCATAATTGGTACTTATACTATTCAATATTTGATAATGCCAGATACCTATCACATAATACATATTATAATGAACAATTGAACATATTATGTCATGTGATATATCTTTAAATTTATAATAAGAATTAAGGATGGAATGGAAATATGAAATATGAATATGAGTCAGACATGATAAAGCTCATTCAATGAAAATAGTTATAAGTTATAACTAGTTTTTAACACTACAGAATATTATATTGCTATAACTTTTTATTACTTCTGAACTCCAAAAAAACATTATACTTTCATAAACAATAAACATTAAATATTTACATCCATTTTATGAAGGTTTACAATTATCATAAATTCATAACCAACTCGTTCAGTGCTCTAAATTGTACTTTAATGATTATTGAAGTTTTATATAGCAGCTACTAGGCTGTATAATTGTTGGCAACATTCTAAACCATAATTAAAATATTTATTAACCTTCATAATTTAATATCATAATATTATCTTATTTTATAGCATTATAGCAGTATATAACCCAAATCTCATTATGTAATAAATTAAAAATATTAATAAATAAAATTTAAATAATAATCAGTTGTAATAATCAGTTGTAACATTTAACAGTACTTAATTAGTTCAACAAACGAACTATTCATTATAAAAATAACTTGATAATTTGAAAAAATTAGGTAGCTTACTTCAGTGTAAATCACTTTTAACATGTTAACTGCATATTATGTCTTTTAGTAGTTATCATCTAGTGAGTATGTCACTCTTCTAAAAATAATATAAAAAATTGCTCCTAAATAATCCTACATTTAAATGGCATATAAATACATATTTAGTAAAGCTAAATAATAATAAAATAAAATTCAGCAACGCATAGGTTATTATAAACCATTTACTTAAATTATATATTGGAGGCCAATTAGTGTCAATACACAGTTGTTGAGTTAACATGTTAACTCAATTTATTCAAAACCGATCAATTTTTTTTAGAAAATCTAAGGCATCATCATTTTGTTTAGTACTGAACAATTTGTATTTTTAGTATTTAGAATTGATATTACTGTGTATTATTTCTTGTTTTCTTTTAATAGTTAGCATACAGGGATGCACTTAACAATTGCAAAAATTCATATTCCGCTTCATTCCAACAGCAGTTTGTAATTTTTTAACAACTAAGAATCAAGATGTATTACAGTTTACATTTAATTAGTAAAATGTAACATGTCAATTATTTTCCTTAATTATTAGTACTAATTAGACTCATAAAAAAGGAATAAAATAAAATACAATTATAACATGTTGATAAAATAATTATATTCATCAATACTATTTGTAAAAAGTAAAAAAAAAACTTGAGTACATATTACTTTTTGAGTTGTTTGTTCTTCCTCAATCTTTTTTTGTTAACAGTTCTTGGTTTTTGCTAGTTTACAAATAACAAAATATCATTAATAAATAAAATATTCTAAAATTAATTAAGTTAAAATAATTAAATTCAAGTTAGAACTTATACTTACAGTTGATTCAGTTTTTATAGCTTTTAATGCATCTATATACATTTGTTCATATTGTTCCAAGTCAGAAATCTTAACTTTTATATTTTTCAGACTAGTTTTACCCGCAGAATTTAAAATGTCATCAAACAGTTCTTTCTATAAATAATATACATTTTAAACAATAAGAAATTTGATACGATATTAAAGTAATAAATTTACATGTTCTGGAGTGACAAATGTAATAGCTTTTCCTTTATGGCCAGCACGCGCTGTTCTACCAATTCGATGTATGTAGTTTTTTGGATATTTTGGCACGTTGTATAAAATAACACAAGATATTCGTTCTATATCTATGCCTCGAGCTAATGAATCTGTACAAATAAGTCTATAACAATAAACCAAAAACTGATTAATAAAAAAAATTAAAAAAAATTAAAATATATAATATGAAAACTTACACATCAATTTTTCCATCTGAAAATTGTTTAATATAACTTGAATGAACTTTTTGAGATACATCTGAAGAAATTTCATTAACTCTTAATGGCGAATTATTTTCATCAAATTCACAGAGTTTGCATAAAAGTCGAGTTAAACGATGTACTTCTATTTTTGATTTGACAAAACAAATTACCCTCTTTAAACCTTTACTTCTTATCAAATGATATAGTGTTAGAGGTTTATTTTCTTCTGGACACAACACCATGTATTCTTTGAGTTCATTGGGTGTTGTGTATTTTCCTACAAAATCACCTCGTACAGGTTCGTCTGTGACAAGTGTATCTGTTATAAATTTAAATTAATTAGATTTTAAACTTTATCGTCATCATAATATTTAAGTTATAATTACCTGTAGGCAATTGAGTATTTTTTCTTTTAACAATTGATGTAAACAATTTAGGTTCAAAGAGTTTAAGAAACTTTAATTTTTCAGGATCTTGAGTAAGAGTTGCTGAAAATAATAATCTCTGTGTTCTTTGTGGTGACTCGTTTAAGGTATTTAAAGTACATATTGTAGGTCCATTATATGCTAAACAAAAATAATGTCTCAGTTTATTTAAACATTTAATTAACTATAGATAAAAGTAAAACAGTTATTTATGTGACTTACCTAAGCTTTCGTTAACTTTACATAGCCAATCATTTTGCAAAATATTGGTAAAACTATCAGCTTCGTCCAAAACAAGAAACCTGAGATTTTTTAAAGAAAAACCTTCAGTGTAATATAAATGATCAACTAGTCTTCCTGGAGTAGTAACTAAGATATCTACTAGGTCTATCCATCCAATACTGCTATCTATAATTATTAAATAGCTATCGTAATATTTAAATTTATAAATTTAAATTATTGCTCTTTATAATTTAAAATTTGAATACCATATTGTAAAATTCTTTCTTTTTCTTTTTCTAAAGTCATATTTTTGGATTCTAAAAGAAGCACTCTCAAATTAAACGCATTTTTAATATAATATAAAAACACTTTGAATACTTGGACAGCTAAATCTTTAGTTGGCAATACAATGAGGGCACGGAGTTGACGCGTAGAGAATGCTTTTAATGTCTATAAAAACAATATTAAAATATAAATTGACTATGCTGAATTAGTTTTGTTTTTAATGAGGAGGCAAACTAAACCTGTATAATAGGAAGAACATAAGAGAGAGTTTTTCCACTGCCAGTCGGTGCTGAAATACACACATCTCTGATCCATCTATAGTCCCAATGTTTTTGTGTTTTAATTATCCACGGAACTAATTGATTTTGAACTGCAATAAACATATATTGTGATCATACTGTGATGAAAATTAAGCTAAGATTTAAATTACCTGGGAAAAAATGTGTACATCCCTTATTTTTTAATTTTTGAACTAAAGCAGGGTCTAGCTCTGGAATACCGTCAATGGGCACTTCAAGGTGTTTTAAATCGACCGATACAATAGTAGGTTTAGCGAGCCAGTCTGGTAGAACTCGTTTTACCTATACATTTCAAATAATAAACAAATGTTATATGATAAGATTTAATAAATAAAAATCGTGAATTGAGTTTCTGATACCTTTTTATTTTTCTTGAATCCATGTGTATCTATCAACGTGAAGTCTAATGCTGGTAACGAGGCGTCCATCGTTATAATTCAGTCATACAGTCAAAAATTTGAAAGATTTTATTAACAATGGTTGAGATTAACCAGTTAATTCAGCAAAAAAAAGTGAATCGAATTATTGACCATTAGCAACGAGCAAATATCGCAATAGTCAATAAGTAATACATAAAAAATAAAAATGTACATACACGTGCATTAACTATTTGTTTTTATATCGTTATCACAAATCGGTGTTAACTGTTGTTAACAATAGCGTATATAATATTCTATTCTGTGGTATCACACACGGACGTGTACATTCCACAGATTTCTAAATAGATATAGTATAGATCAGCGGTTCCCAATTAGTGTGAAGCACTGAAGCCACGGACCCCTAGCTATAACTTAAATTGGTCCGCAGACCCCTTTTTTTATAAATACTTACTTTTTAATTTAATTTTATTATGAGAATGAGAAATAAATTTGTACGATTTATTTTCAATATGATTTAATTTTTAATTTTATAAACAACACTAATCGCTGACCAGTAATGACTGAGACTACTAATACTAATGTTGATCGTTTCCTTTAAATTATAATATGTCAAAAATATGTTTTATTGGTTAATGGAAAGAAAATAATAAGTATGGCTTCACGTTCTGAATTATAGTAATAATAGTGTAATAGTGAAGATAATAATGATATTTATTTCTGTGAAATTGATTATCTATTTTTTTTCGCGATAATCAAGTTTCAATAGTCCAAAAATCTCGGAATTTCATATTACTACAAAGTTAATAATTTCACTAAAATAAAATAAAAATATCACTACAGAACAACACAACCGCGGACCCCTGGGGGTCTGCGGACCACCAATTGGGAACCGCTGGTATAGATCATGGCTAAATAGACAGTCTATTTACTGTGTTTAGCCATGGTATAGATCTTATTATACGTTGATGGTGTGTATATATATATATAGATTTAGTAAAGATATCTGTATTTTGTGGTACATACTCACCAGTCACCACTTAATAAAATATATTAAATACTTTTGCATAGATATTACCTATCTATGATTTTTTGTAATATTGTTCCACATGGCTCATAATATAATATTCGTTACAATCAAATTGTTCAAATTGAATCACGGACTAAGATATCTTAGTCCGTGAATTGAATTAATACCTAACATCGGCCAAAAATATTATTGCAATTATATTACTTCGTATCACGAATTAAGATATATCTTAATTCGTGCTTCGTATTCGCTGCACGATGCTTATTTAATATTTATAGTATTTATACCACGACCAATACTTCCGATATTTTGAGTGAAGCGATTATACAATGCGTTATTTTTTTTTTTAATTACTTACATTTTAAACCAAGAAAATAAGGCAAAAAATATAAACCAAATTTGAATATTTTTAAATTTTATTTTATTTTTCTTTATGTTTATATTAGATTTAATTAAATATTAATTTTAATTTTCAAATTACAAATCTAGATAAATTACTCAACAACTGGTATTCTGGTATATTTGTATATCATGATCATAGGCGAAACTAAACAATTTTATTGGGACGGGCCAAGTAATAAATATGAAAAAAATTCTAAGTTTTTAATTTATTTGTATTTTAAATTCTATTAACACTAATTACTAAGTCAGTATGATACTATGATATCCAGTCAGTATTAGCCTAGCCCTAGAATCATTAGCAATGGCCTGACCTGTAGTTTTGCCTATGATCATGACTCATGAGTTTGTTATATTAATTTACTAAATTTTATGTTCTATCTCTCAGTCAAATTATTTATGTGTTTTTCATCGTTTAAAGTTAATTTATGATTCAAACATTTTGTAGAAAAATAAGTGGGTAATTTCTTAATACTTTTTTGTTATTTTCATTTCTAACTTATCTATGCTTACCATGAAAAACTTACTTCTTAAACCATAGTATAAGTATAAAATATTTAGTCATGAATATTTTAGTGCCATAATATTCTTTTTTATTTAACAAGGAGGGTCATCACTTATCAGGTCTGAATGGAAGACTACAATTTTTGTTTAAGGGTGGTAAGGGTGGTTAAGGTGGAGATTAATATAAAATGAAAATGTTTGTATTGAAATACAAAGGCAAAGTCAATACTAAAAGTTCATTTTTGAGCATCATAATATATTGCAAAGGCCAAAGGTGGCCAACTGTGTCTTGCGAGCTGCATGTGGCTCGCATCTTATCTCATTTTTACCAAAACATTTTTTTATATGAATTTATGTATTATTTATATATATGACTTTTTTTTTTACATTTTGGCTCTTCCATATTTATTAATACATTTGTGGTGGCTCGCGAGTCTCTTCTCGCTGGCCACCCCTAATATATTGTAACTATAATAATACCTAATTGCAAAATATTTTACAAAAATCAATAATTCAATCCAATTTTGGTTATTCACACCAACAACTACTATATTTTTATAATTTTGTGTCTTAGTTCACAAACTTATTTATGGCATTAGAATAATTTTTGAAAACTGTTTTTTTAGTTCATCCAATTCATCTATATTTAAATAATAAAAAAAAAAAGGTGAAATTAAGTAGTGATGATGTATAACTAGAAAAAAAAATGTGTTAAAAAATTACTTTGGTTCATATTGGATAATTGTGATTTTTCCATTTTCTTTCCAGTTTTTGAATTTTCTGTTATTGTTTCTACACATTGTTTACTTCCATCTTTAAAAACAGTAACTGTTTCAATGATTCCATTTTGTAATTGATTAGTGGAGGTTTCTTTTTCAATTATTCTGCCATTCCAATTTTTAGATACATAAGAAGACCTTGAGATTGAACTGCCAGACTACAAATTAATTATTATAAGCAAGGTAGACTTTTAAAGCTCAATATTTTTAAAACAAAGAGTGTTAACTTTTAAAACAAAAAACCTTGTATACATTTATTTAATCACATCAATTTTTACCAGTCCTTTAAAGATATCAATTAATACTTGAATACAACATACCTAGTTATAAACCTACATAGAGAAATTAAGAAAAAGAGAAGATTCCAAATACAATAAGAAAATATTTTAGTATTATAATATAGTAATTGCTTAAAATAGAATTATTATGAATCAAAGTACTAAGTTGAAAATTTCAAAATAATGAGTGTATATAATGATAGGTTACATTGTACATACATAATTTAGTTATTACTTATTAAACTACTTAATAGTATTCTAAATAAATGAAAATTAATTAATAAAAAAGTTAATAATTTAATATGTAACAATCATTTATTTTATATTTTATATTAGTTCAACTTTTGGTACTTGTACGTTATCGCGACTACTACATATTATGGGTTATAGCGACGTCAGGTCCACTCTAATATTGCATTTTGCAAGTAAATTCTATTTTTAATTCTATTAGGGATAATTAAGGGCTAGGGACTAGCGTTGCTACTCGCTCGCGAGTGACATTCAAGACGAAAATATCTCGATTTGCTATGCAACATCACCTAAAGCAGGTCACAGAGTTAAAAAAAAACGATGCCCATAATTATGCTAGCAACATTATCAATAAATACATTGGCATTAGCTTTGGATAGTTTTGTATTATTATACACGTATTAAACAGATGTATATTGCACGGCATGGGTTCAACATTGAGCCATCGAGGTAGTTGCGATAATGCACAAGTACCCAATATAGTTAGTTAATATAAAATAAAATGTAAAAATTGGAACAAATTAACTAATAAATTCTAAATTTGAGTAAATTATATACATATATCAAACCTCAAAATGTTGTGATCCAGATCTCTTTATTGTTATGTTTATTGAAGGTTGGTCCAAAGGTTTTGAAGGTCTTGAACTAATGTATATGTTCAATTTTGTAAGCAATCAAAAATGTTTAAAACAAACAATGAATAAATGAAAATCGATGTTACTTACCTAGGATTAAGAAAAGTACTTTGTGCTATAAAATTTTGTTTTGGTATACCATTAAAGGCTTCTACATTTGTTGGTTCATTCATCGGAACTAAAATACAAATAAACATTAATGATTTTAAAGTTGAAATTCTAAACTAAAGATACCTATTATTAAAGAATTTCTAAAATATGTGTTCAATATTATTATTGAATGTAATATATTATTATTATAGGTGATTAATTTATCAGACAAAAAATATATTACAAACAAAAATTCAATGTGTTTAAGTGTTAGCACTGTTTGCAGTGTATAACTGTATTCATTATAATATTTATCCGAAAATTTCAAAATAAAATGACATTTTACTAAAAGGAATACAAGAAGTATAATTGATGAAAACAATTCAGAGCATTTTTTTTTTTTTTACGAGAATAAAAATAATGAAAACTGTATTATAATTTTCTCTTTACTAACTTCCTTGGACATATTATTATAAACCAAAATTGTTTTTGAAGACGGAATATTTTTTATTTATTCTTCCAACAATAACAACTATTTAGATTAAAATTTAAGTTTTTTTCATAAAATAATATGTTATTATTTAGTTAATTATTAATATGAAATGAAAGAAGTCTATAACATTTTAGTGTTGTAGAACCTATAAGAGTTGCATGTGGATGATTGTATGATATATACATTCCTACCTATATAATTATCAACCTTAAATTAATCCTAAATAAATACTTACTAGCAGAAATATTAGATTCATTAAATTGATTTTGAAAATGTTGAAAGGTTTCTTCAAAATCCCTGATGATATCATCTAAATTATTGAAGTCATATTCAAAATTAAACATGTTTCTATAATTTTCAAATTGATTTCTTTTACTGAATGAATCTATACATTTTAATATGATATTATTAAACACAATTATATATTACACAATATTTAATGTGCAAAATAATTACCAGTAAAATTATTAACTTCTAAATTATGCATATCAGTATTAACATTTTCAGCATCACCAGTGGGTAGTTGAAATTCTGAAGGCAAATCTGGACTATAAAAAAAGTATCAACTATAGTACATTATAATAGACAAACTTATATTATCTTTTCAGTCTACAATAAAAATTACTTGGGGTTTTTGATGTCGATATTAAATATTTTATTGATCCAATTGAAAATACTCATAATCGTAGTAGCTAGTAAATAGTTGGTTAGTTGGTATAAAAAAATTAAAAAATCAAATAGAAATGTTATCGATCAACTTGCAGTTCCTTGTACAGAGCCAATTATTACAAACTGTAAGAGTAAAATTGTATAAGACTTAACTACAAAACTATACTTTTACTTTATAGTTATACTTTTATATTACATTACTACCGTGGACTAATCGAATAGATGAATGTCACCAAACATTTGTACAAAATATTTCTTGCAGTCTTGGTGTAAGATATTGTAATAAATTATAATTTATATATTATTATTTATTACTCTATATTTATAACTAAAGATTATGTTTAAATAATGTTAATTATTATCCACGGACTTCACGATATAAAAAACAATTATTTTTATTTATCACAATTCAAAATATCCATGTTAGACCGTGATATTATCATTTGTATTATTTGACATTATTTGAGAGTTTGAGCGCTATCTATATTAACGAACTATTCACTGATTATCAAGTTAATTTTAAATTTTCCGCTACAAATTTATAAATGTTTACACCTATGTCCTATATATATTTTTGCTTAATTTACTTTAATTGTGATAAAATAAAATAAATATAAAATATTTTATCATGACTTTAATGTCAATTTTAGTGGTTTGTAATTTGATGATACGTAGTTACTAGTTAACCATATTGTAAAAGCAACTTTTGATATAATGTATTATAAGTTTTTATAATTTTATTGCTATAGATAAATTATGTTCAGTCATTGATTATAAATAAACTCATGTATATTTAATTAATGGTTGTATGTAGATACCTACAAATGTTAAAAAATATTTAATAACTATATGCAATACAAAATAATTTAAACATACAAATTAGAACGGAATAGAATTATATGTTAAGTAAATAGGTAGTCAAAAAACACTGTAATTATGTGAAATACTTTAATATATTACAGTATTTATACTTAACTATTATACATATTACATAATATATTTACCCTACGGCAGGAGTGGCCAAACTTTTTTTGGTCACGATCTACTAAAAATATACTTCACCTTTGAGGGTCGACTTCCATAGATTTTTTTTTATTATTGATTAACTATAATTATTAAAAAAACATATAGGGCGCGTGGCCCTAAAAATTATTTCTTACATGATCGACTTTGAAATTGTCCGCGATCGACTGTTTTGCCACCCTTGCCCTAGGGCCTAGACAGCTTCACATAATGTTATGTGTAAATACTGTCATATTACTTTCATTCTGTACTACCACGGAGTTAATAAAGTTATCCGCAAGATGGGTAGGTAAATAGTAACTATTATTTAAAATTTAACAAAATTTAAAATAATTATCAAAATGGTTTTTAACCACCTTTTTTTTTGTGCTTAAACCGACGACGCCGTGGCAACCTTCCGGAGCGAACAAAGGTTTTTAACTATCTATATTAGGTTAGGTAACCTAACTTAATGTTCTTGTTTAAGACAAAAAACGCATGGAGGACGGAGGTATAACGTCGACATAAAGATTAAAAGTCAACATTATAGGTAATAGATACCTATCTATATAATACAATTATTAAGAAACTATATTAGGTAAATTAGTTTTTTTGACTTTTCTGTAATATTAATGATTATATCACCACTTATATACCACTACTTTTTACAAGATATTTGACGATTTTACTCTTAGTTGATTTTTTATTAACATTTATAAATAGGTATGTAACTAGTATATTATTAGGCGATTTTGGTCTAGTTGATAATGTTATTTATTAATATTTGTTTTAGATTTAAGTATTTTAATTTTGTTTGAGGGTATTGATATGATTAAGTTTCATCAAAAATGTTCAAAATGTCAAATCTGTTCAGTAAAAGACTGAAATTATATAATTACCTACCATAATTATTAGTTTTATGGTGATCAATAGGCTTAAAATTTTTTGTAAAGTTAATCTATTTTAAAAATAATATAATTTACATCAGTTTATATATTAGGAATGTCAAAAAAATAAAATGTGTACATTTTTTTCTTGTTAAATATTTGCTTAATACCTTACTTAATAAATACCTAATTAAATCACCTTTGCATAATTACATTGTTTTTGTCAGAAATTAAAAATTATCAGATAAACAATTTTGATAATTTCACTTGTTGGACTTAACCTTTTTGGTTTTAGAAACCATATTATGACATACTAAGCCAGGGATGGCAAATCGATGACCATGCGTGACCAAGGTGGCAAGATTTTGAGGGCACGTAAAAAATTAAAATATTTTTATTTCATATATACAGGTAACTCATCTAATCGACAAATGTAATAATATCAAATAGACGAGTTATACTCTGTATAGTGTATATATATATATATATATATTAATGTATTAATTATACAATACATTTACGATAATATTTTTCATAATTGATAGTACACTAGAAAAAAAAAGGTAATTTATGGCACGTAGCGTTCAAATAATTAGCCACCCCTGTACTAATACATTATGATATAGTTTAATTATAAAATAATAATTGATACAAGATGTATACAACATAAACACACTACCCGTATCTGAGTAATGTTTTGATTAGAATTTATTTAAATTATTAGCTAATACAATTAATATTTAAATATGCAGTTCCTGTATTTTTTTAGTACTAAAAATACAATTTTATTTAAGTTAATTTAAAATATTCAATAATGTTGAAATTATATTGATACAATGTCTGATACTTTTCGATAAATGTATCTTTTGAGTTTTGACATTTGTGAAAATTAAATTTTAAATTAACAATAATAAGCATAATATTTATATTACACACATATTACAGAGTTTATAAGATACAGACTCATAACCCTTTCACTACCAAATTTAGTTTTTTGAAAAAAAAAAAATTCTCTGTTCATAACTGAAACCTATGGCCTTTCAATATGATGTACCAATTTTTTTTTTTTTTTTTTTTTATTGCTAAAAAGTTACAGGTATGTCCATTGGAATGGACATTGGGATTTACGGTATATAAAATAATACAATAACACCAAATGTAAAAAAAAAAACATAAAACTTTTATTTTGCTTCATTATTTCGTAAAAAAAGACAACTTATTTACTTAGATAATATTATATTAACTTTTAGTTTATAAAACACTTAAATGATATTAAAATTAATTACAATGGAAATCAGAAAAACAATTTTTTTTTGGTGTAAAACACAAATGAATTTTACATTTATTACATACAACATGTGTTTTACCTGTACATTTTTTATTTTTGCATCGTGTTGCTTCTTTTTTATCATCATACGCGGGAAAATGTCCAAAAAGATCTTTGCTTACACCTTCCGTTGGTCGAAACTCCAATGCTTTTGACGATGTTTTGGCGGGTGTAGGTGAACGACATTCTGCAGATCTTGTACTACTGGATGGTGAAGATGTTGGACGACCCCTTTTTTTTCCGGGGCTGAATCGTCCAACCATCACTAGCTCTTCAGCCAAAGTGGTTTTAAAATGCAACAAATCTTTTTGATCTTTTTTTGGTATTCCCATATTTTCTGCGTCCTGTTTGTATTCGAGCCAAGAATTTGCCACAGCCATATCAAAAGCATGAGTTATCATACGCAGCGTCCATTTTCGAGATTTCATATACACGCGATAATAACTCACAAGTTGATCGTGTTTGTCCACTCCCAACATAGATTTATTATATAGTTTGATAATTTCTGGTCTTTCGATATTAATATATTGTTTATTTTTTTTGTCCCAGCGAGAAACAGATTCCGGTTTTCCTGAAGTAATGAAGTTAGATGCCATGGTTATTGCTTTGTTGTCGCACCATTTCAACAGTCCTACTCCTAATGTTGAAGTTACTTCATAAGAAGTTCCTCTCCCCATTTTCATAATAATTTTATCGGATAAAACTGGTGGATTAAAAAAACGATTTATTCGAATTGTGCCTGCTGCATATATTTGACGTGCAGTGAGTGCATAAAATAATTATACGAAGAAAAAAAATTGTCAAAAAAAAGAAAATGCCGATTTGGTGTAAGATGTTTAGTAAGATCGAGGACAACTGCTCCACCTAGACCGAAATTTTTTTGTAAATCCTTGTTAATATTAGTTGAAACTCCTTGATAAAGAATCATATTATAGACAATGCCACTTTGACCACAAAGTAAAAATATTTTAATGCCCCATGGATTCGGTTTTCCTTTCATATATTGCTTTACAACCAATTGGCCTTTAAAAGGAACTATTTGTTCATCAACACTAAGGTTTCGTTCTACTGGTAATTGTTTACATCGATTATTTAGAGCATCAAATAATGGACGAATTTTTACAAATTTATCGGTATTATCACGAGCTATATCCATATTGTTGATGATATGAATATTTTGTCGAATAGAATAAAATCTATTTCTGGGCATTGTATCGGCAATTATATTTACGCGAAATTTTTGTTCCCAGTACATACCGATCCTAGGGTACTTCAAAACACCCATCATCATTTGAATTGCAATAAAAGATCTTATTTCTAACGGTGATGTAGATTTAAAAGAAAAATCATTATTTTGAACTGCGTATAAATTTGTATAAAATGATATATCTTCGAACATTTTTTGGTCAAAATATTTAGTGAAATATACGTACGGTTGTGGTATAGTGGAGGGACAATCTATTGGTTCTAAATCTGTTAGATTTATATACGGCTCTTGAAATGGTTTATTTATCCATTTGATATCTTTTTTTTGGACAAATGGAAACTGCACTGGTGTTAAATCAAAGACTTCATTTTCAGACTGTTGAGTTTCATTTGTTGTTTGATCGTCTTCTTCATGTAAGTCTATTTCTGTATTAGCCAGCATTTCATTATCGATTTCGGCAGAAAAATCATCATTCGCAAATTTATTTAATAAATCTTCAAGTTCATTCTCTGAATCGCTATTTAATATATCTATATCACTAACTGTTCCGTCGTCCAAAAAGCTCAAAATTTGTTTTTCGTTTAACGCCATAATATTATATAAAAACTTGAAATAATAATAAAAAACCGTGACATGCGAGCAAATACGGACGGTACTGATACAGAATATCAAATTATCAACTAAACACATAATTATTTTTAAATTATTACCATTATTACGTCATACGATATTGACGACAATACCACAAAAATCAATTCTAGAAAAAAACCCAAACCGTTATAAAATTAGAATTCTAATTTACCCGATATTCCGCTGTCCATTTCAATGGACATACTTTTTATCATGTATTACTTGTGGTGTATGATACTAAGGTATGCTTAATCAACAAAATTTTATCATTCGAGATACCTTTTACTAAGAAAAAAATATTCAGTGTTACCAACACTTATATTTCAGTGAATAAGTTAAAATATATTTCAGTTTTTGATAACACAAAAGTAGACAACATTTTTTTTTGTATATTCATTTCTTCACACAAAACTATATTAGTTAGAAGTCTAAAAATATTTTTATTTTGATTTATACTAGTTTTAGATAAATATATATGCGTAATATAATCAATTTGTATACATGATAAATTATGAAAAATAAAATAAAGTCATGTCCATTGCAATGGACAATGGTAGCGAAAGGGATAAGATAAACAAACATACTGTAACAATATATATATATAATTCCATATCAAATACTAAATAGAATGTATAGCATACCCACTGAAATTAGCAGCAGCTACCAAATTAGTTGATATTTTAGTATTACCAATAATCCAACTATTTGTAACTTTAATGTACCTCAGTGCAGGCAACAGTTAAATTTTGTAGCACAATTTAACAATCAAAATTATTCCTCTGATACACATCAGTTCAGAATCATAATAAATTGATCATAATATTTTAAAATCTAGATCTGAAAACTCTTTGAGTTTAGATCCAGAGATTTCTTTGACTTTTGTTTTTATTTCGTTCAACTTATTTTGAAGGAAAATAATTCTTTTTGTTGCTCTAGAATATTTTTGTTTCATTAAAAGTTTTTGACTTTTAATTTGTTGATATTTCTTTTGTTGCATTGGAGAAAAGAATACCCGAGTTGTTAAGTTATTTTTCATACGTAACCTTCTATTTTTTATTATATACCACAAACGTCTACACCAAACACACATATTACTGAAATTTTAAAATAATAAATAATTAGTTTTAGAAAATATAATAGAATATTATTTAAATTAAAAATTAATAACCGATTTTTGGAATAATCGTTTGTTAGAATTGTGCAGCATTTTACATGTCTCCACACTCCATACGATTCAACAAATTGGTAGCCGTACGAAGAATTAATATCATTTATTGTGTTTGAGGGTATTGCACCTTGACATACTAGAGTTTCATCAAATTGTTTAATTATACTTAATAAATTTGCATATGTATACACAGTATTCACTTCAGAAATGTATCCTATGTCAGATATATTGATTTTCTTGTTATAAACAAAAAGCAATAATTGTAAATCTGAAAATAATTTAAATTTTATAAGTATAATGAAATCATATATAATATTTTGAACTTCATATTATTTAAAAAATTAAAATATACCTTCAGTGAAAATTAATCGTTTTTCTATACTCCTAGTAAAATCATCTCTGACTGGTCCCAATTTATGAAAACTTATGCTTTTATGTTTTTTGGTTGCACATTCATAATCATAAAACCATTTTTTAGGAATATTGGATACATTTACTTGATCTACAATTTCTTTAAAATATGTAATTTGTTTTACCTATAAAATTAATATATTACATTATTATATGATTATTGTAATTCAAGGCACCGAGGATTTAATAAACTATAAATATTATATACTTCTATTATTTCTGGTGAAGATGGCATTAATGTATAATCATTTAATGATGATGTATCGTCAGTTATATTAACATTAACTTTGTAATAACAATGTTCATTGTTTATGTTTGAAATTAAAACCTCATTTGGTGATTTAACTTGTACAACACTTGATTCAAAATTCTAAAACAATTAAAATTTTATATTATACAACTTTTATTAGTTTTGTACATAAATGACTTTCAATATAAAATATAATTACTTGAGACACTGATGAATCAGTACAAAATGACCTCAAATTGATAGGAATCGCGCCATTACGAAGTTTTGGTCTTTTTAGAGAAATCTAAAAATTATTATTATTCAATAAATTACTGGACAATTAGATAAATTGTTATGATTTTTAATATGTACAGTGTATTTGTTTAATCCTTGTCCAGAAACCCAGGTATCAATTATGTCTTCCTCTTTGAAATGGTCACGGCAAACTTTTGAACTAGCTGTAAGACGAACACCTAAGGCCTTTTTCCATTCAGATTTTAAAGTATCAGTTTTTGGTATACCAAACAAACTTATTTTAGAAGTTTTAGAAGTCTTATTTGAACATACACAACAACGCATTTTTAAAAAAATTATAATTGTATTACTAATCTTTGTTCAGAGATTGGTATTCCGTAAGTTTAAGAATTTAAATTTTCAACAAGGTACAGACGTCAAACACTACAAATTACAAATAATATACAAAAATAGAAATCAAAATAGTTGTTAAAAAATAAACATGCTTATTGCTCGTGGACCGTGCCACCGTGGTAGAAAAAAGCAAAAATTAAATATTGATAACGATAATTTTATATTCAACGAAAGTTTAAAACACAGAAGTATAAAAATACATTTAAAAATTAAAATATATTTATGAATTATAGTTTATACCTTATGAGCACTTGTCCAATAAGTGATAAGATATCACCACTACAGGTGACCACAGTTAAAAATAAGAAACCACGGTCTTAGAAGATTGTAGTTAAGAAGAATTTTTTTTTTTAATATCTTTGATAATCGAACAAAAACAAAATTCCAATGTTTATCTTTTTCCGTTTATCGCTATTTGTTAATTCATATTATAATAACACAAGTTGATAATTACAGAGTACGGTGTCATACTACATACTCATACTTATTCATTACGTTAACGTTATTATCTTCCGTTGTGGGGTGTAGTTTTTGTTGATGGAAGTTGGTTATTTTACATGAGTAATTAACCGACTCATCGTACGCTGCATGCATGTATTGTTTTCATTAAAGAAATATTTTCCACTTGTGTTGTGAAACGTCCACTGTTGCTGCTGTGTACCAGAACATCGTAGCACACACTCCAGCGACACGTACAACAACAGTTATTACGACGTCGTGTACGATCAAACTATGCTACGTCTGTGTAAACACTGAAGAAATACAATGCGGTCTATTATTTTAATCGGTGAGTTGTACCTAATACTGACATACATTTTAAACGTTTTTGTACATTGTGTTCAGTCCAAAATATAAGTACTAAGTGCTCAAGAAAAATAAGTTGTGTCAATGATCACTGAATGCTTAATGGGGATTATCACATTTGAATATCTCTGATCAATTAACGTCTAGTTTAATTATTTTGTTTTTAAGTAAAACTTAAGTGAATATGAAGTATTTGCGAGTTTTATTCCTATACTCTTGCATCTATTGGTTTTAATTACATTAAACAAAATTATTATTGCTTATTAGTTTGTTACAATAATGATTTGAAATACTAATGATATGCATTTTTAGAATACCTACGGCATACCCTAATGTGTTATCTCTATTTTACTAACATAAAATATCACATAGGCTTTAATTGATATTTTTATTTCAAAGGCTTAATATTTAACATAACTATTATACAAAACTCACTTAAAAATTAAAATATCAATATGTCTTCTCAATACCCTAGATAATTTTTTCCTTTAAGTTTGATAATTGGTGAATTTCCTTATATTAAAGCTAATAACATAAAGTAGATTACTAAATCCAATTTGTTGTAATGTATGACAAAGACAATACATGCTGATAAGACATCCTCTTAAGTAAAATAAGAATAATTTACTATATAGAAAAATTAGGACTTAGGAGCCTATCAATTTAGGTATTTATCTTGCTTCCCGATTTTTAAACAATAAATAATTTGACATACTTAATTTTAATTTTATGATAATTTGAAGTTATTGTTATTAGAATTAAAATGTTTAAGCTTATTATAATTTTGTATCTGTAAACATAGTTAAACCTTATTACCTATAATGTTTAATATTAAATTAAGATTCTCAATATTATTATTAGGAATTTCATTTATTTAATAATTTATTAAAAAATAAGTTTGGTCCAGTTTTCTTTAAATTAAGATGTTGACTGCATTTGTCTTTTTGCAGTTCACCCAGTGTGTGTGTCAGTTTTCTAAAAATAACATAAAAAATTGTTGCTATATGGTCATATGTTCAAATGGCATATAAATACATACAGTAGAACCCCAATTATTCAGACTAATTAATGTCAGGGGTGGTCTGGATAAGCAAATATCCGGATGATTGACATACCTATGACATATAAAAGGTTATATAATATGTATGTAATATAATTTAAAATTCTTAACCATAAACAAATAATTTTATTAAAATATTTAATTGAAACAAAATAAGCTTTAATTATATTATGTGACATATTTTAAAACTTAAAAAAGCCGACTTTCTTTTTTTTCTCGTCTGGTTGATTGGTGTTCGGATAATTAGAGTTCTCCTGTATTTTAAAACATGCGTTTAATAACGCTAAGTAATAAAAAAGTAACATTCAGAAAACGCGTAGGAAATAATAAACCATTTCCTTTAAATATATATTGGACGCTTAATGGTGTCAAACACATTGTTGAATGATCTTCATGATGCCAACTGGCGTCAGTACACAGTCAACGTGTTAAATATTTATTTTTAAGAAAACTTAACCTGCTAAAAATTGATGTGATTAAAAGTTTGATATTAAACATAAAGTAAAACATTAACTAAGTAATTAATATGATTAAAAATTATGTAAGTAACACATGTTAATATGTATATAGTATGTAATATATATTATACATTAAGGTACAATATTATAATTATATGTATTTTAAATGTATACTTAATACATGAAAAATGTTCTTTATATATGTAGAACTTTGGTTTTATTTCCAGTTATAAAGCTGTGATTACACATATAAGTATAGTATATATCTATAAATAAATATTACCTATACATTTATTTTTTATTGCGTTTCTGTTCATACTTTTTTGAGCAGTAAAATTAAGTACATACATTTTCAACTCAAGAGAGTGATTTTTTAGCAAATTTAATGTAGTTGGTACTTTAAGGGGTAAACAATTTCCAGTAGTTTTCAAAATAATCTGGAAGAACAAAAAAATTAAAGTTTAAAAAAAATTTGATATTTTTACATAAAATTGTTTTCGACAAATTTAATTTGGTTATGTTGTACTTAATTCAAAGATACATAATAATTGCAGTCTTGAATTTTTATCAAATATTTATGTTATTATTTTATAGACTTGAAACTATTTTCAAAATATTGTGGTGTTTTATGTAAAAATTATAAAAATTTGAATTTTCTACTTTTAATAAAATAGTTTTAAAATTGAATGAAGTACTTCAATGCTCTTACTTAATTAAAATTATCTAAGGTATAATATAGTTACATTTTTTTTTTTTTAAATATTTAAATTTTTACTAAACTTATCAAAATCACAAATATTTGCAAATTATTTTGTAGTTAAAAATTTCTACAATTTTTAATTTTATGCCAAAGGTTTGAAAATTTTAGTATAAAGTTTTTTTACGAGGTTTTTTATACAAGTGATTGAAATTGAAAATTTAATAATATTAAGTATTTAAGTATATAATTATGATTCTTCCTGTATTCTTACAGTGTTAATTAATTTGTTATTATTTAATAATATTAGTCATATAAACTGGAAACATTCCATTATTACTTAATTAACATTTTCTGTACACAATGAAATTTCAATAATCTTAGTTGTTTTTCATTTATATTGATAACATTTTTATGCTCAGTTTTAAAGTTTGAAATTTCCATGTAAGGTTTCTCATAAGTTATTTTTGCAGTAATTTAAAAATATAAAAAATACATAGAACATAGCAACACTCCTCTTTTATTTGTATTGTTTAATACTTGGCCAAATTATAAATGAAGCATAAACATCATTGTATTATAATGTACTCACTTCTGATTTACGTGAGTGATGGGGAGAAAAAAACTCAGAAAAAAAGAAAAAGATTTAGATTTATTCTTAAAAAATAAAGCGAATTATAGAAGTGGTATCTACATTGCAGCCAAGTCTAGTTTATGTCTCATTCAGAAACTGGCCAAGTATTAAACAATACAAATAAAAGAGGAGTGTTGCTCTTTAATATAGGAGTGCAGTGAGGTTATGAATTAAAAAAATAGCAGACTTAGCCACCATGTAGATTTTACTACTAACTAATTTAGAACTTGTCCTTTTTTCACAGTTTGGTTTTTGTTGGGGTTAATTTAACTTGTAACATGACATTTTTCATATAAAAATGTATGGTCAGGTCTATAGAGTATTTTTTATTCATTTTATTGTAAATAAAATTAATTATGTGCATTCATTGTTATATAAAGTGGAATGTATAGCCAGTGGCATATGTTTTTTGTTATTTTATTTGTATTAAAATACAATAGATTGACATGTGACAAGCTTTTCATGACTGGATAAATTAATGGATTAACTAAAAATGTTAAGGATATTCCTAATGATTAAAATAGGAAATAAATTACAATGATCGGTACTTTTCGGTTATCCTGACTACCACGAGTTTTAATTCCATTATCTCGACTACCTCCTCTAAGTCTTAATCAACATGAATTTGTCATTTATATAATTAATGTAATAATACTATATTATATTATTATAGTATAACCTTTATTATCACATAATCGCGATTACCTTTCTTTATACGACATAATTTTAAAAAATTAATTCAAAATTAATAACTGACTTGTATTATTTTCTGTTTATAGATTGTTAATGTTTTTTATAAATAAATAATATATTATATATTTAATATTATATATATGTATATAGCATTTATAATGTTACATGGAACTAATAAATTCTATGTTTTATTTTCAGTAAATGTATTTATACATTTGATATGCACAAACACTCAGAGGCCTGGAGGCGCATATTATAGA
Source organism: Aphis gossypii (assembly GCF_020184175.1). NCBI lineage: Eukaryota > Metazoa > Arthropoda > Insecta > Hemiptera > Aphididae > Aphis > Aphis gossypii. Next base: position 53,479,213 of record NC_065532.1, read on the forward strand.
GAAGGATATTTCAATAGTTCATCATGGTTAAATTTATTTCCTCCCATTTCATTGTACAAACACATAGGATTCAGCTTTAGGACATGTTCTGGAGGACAAATATTCTCACAAATACAAGACTTGCCTTATACTCAAATTTCAGTGGATGTTTTTCATGATGGCTTGTTATTCACTACATTTCTCCAAAACAAACATTTTGAATCTAAAATCCAGGGGAATTTTTTTGATAATTCTTGGCATAATTTTAATATGATTTATAAGCTTGGAGAATTAACAATTTCTATTGATGGCTCACAACAAGTAAATAACTTTGTGTATTTAAAATTAAAATAATTCATCATTATTTGAAATACATACTGATATCATAATTTGTTGTTTTTTTTTTTTAGGTTATCGCAAATTCAACATTTAATTCAGAAATCTTAAATTCTGAAATTACTACTGACCAATCTAGATTAAGAGTAGGAGGTGGTTTTGAAGGTTGTTTATTAGAAGGCCCAAATTTTATTTTTAATTCATCATTAAATCAAGCTTATAAAGTTGTTTGGGGAAATTGTCCTTTAAAAAATCAGTCATGTATGTACTGTTAATATTAAATAATTTAGTACTTATCATATAAAATTTTCTGGTAAACTCATTGTGTTAATATACAGTGGAATCTCGATAACTCGAATCGATTGAGGGCGAAAAGAAAATTCAAGTTATTGAAAATTCAACTTATAGAGGTTTGAGTTATCAAGGTTCAATTATAACTTTGAAATTTTTAAGATAAAATAGTATAATGAGGTTTGCCCATAATAATTATATTATTTGATTTTATAGATAACAAAACTGTCTTAAAATTACATAGTAAGTGTTGACCTGCTGTTGTTTATGATTGAGTTTACTATAAAATTGTATCACTATCACTAATAAGTACCAATTATTTATGTAAATATTGTATATTTTATACAAAACTATTATTTTGCAGGCACGGATATCGATTACTGTTTTCATGCTCCTTGTATGATGCATGGAGTATGTGTTCCTAGGCAAAATAAATACCATTGTATCTGTCATCCTAGATATTCTGGAAATAATTGTGAAATCGATAATGGTAAATCTAATGTTTTATTTTTATGAATTATAATTTAATAACCATTATATTTCAGGATCTCCATGTTTAAAAAATAATAATCGTTGTATACATGGTCTATGTGAAGAAATAAAATATGGTGAAGATTTTATATGCCATTGTGATCAAGGATTTACTGGTGATATATTTGGAATTTGACCTAACATTATTTATATAGACTTAATTGTTAATATTTATTTATTTTAATATTATTGTTTAGGTAAATTTTGTGAAATCGAATTATCTGCACATGTTTGTGATAATAATCCATGTAGAAATAATGGTACATGTAAATTAACACCAGGAGGAAAAAGTTATGAATGTAGTTGTGCACCAGGTAAATTCATTTTTATAATTTCTGTATGTATTATAAATGGTTATAAATTATTTAATAATATACTATGCATTTATTTTTTTTTATTATAGGATTTAAAGGAGATGACTGTGAAATAAATATTAATGAATGTTTGTCAAGTCCTTGTCAACACGGAGGTATATGTATTGACGGTGTAAATAATTATACATGTGCTTGTAGTAAAACTGGGTAAATTTGTATTAAAAATGTTCTTATTTGTTTTAATTCATTGATTTAATATTTATTTGTTGGCATTTAGGTATAAAGGAATAAATTGTGAAACAAATATTAATGAGTGTGAAATAAATCCATGTTTCAATCATGGTGTTTGTTTTGATAACTATGGAAGTTATACTTGCCAGTGCCAATCGGGATTTGGAGGAATCAATTGTGAAATAGTAAATATTTTTATTTAATATTAAATGTCATATAAGTATTCATTTTTATTTTTATATATTATAAAGGATTTAAATGAATGTATATCAAATCCTTGTCAAAATGGTGGCCAATGTAGAGATAAAGTTGGAGCATATGAATGTCGTTGTGCTCTAGGTTTTGTCGGTAGAAATTGTGAAATTGATGTGGACGATTGTGAAACTGCTGTATGTCCAATAAACTCAATTTGTGTTGATGGTGTAGCATCACATTCATGTCATTGTAAATCAGGATTTACCGGTAAATAAATATTTATAATTATATTTTATTCTTATAACCACCTAGCATTTTTATTCTTGAATGTATATTTTGTTAGTGAATGAAAATTCATAAATCATAATGTATAATTTATTTTTTATTTCATAAAAAAAAAAGAAAATTGAATATTTGTGGTCTTATAATAATTAGGGCTCGGATTTATATGTATTTATGCTACCAAAATATGTGCTAAAAATCTCAGAATATGTATTTTACTAATATGATTTATATATTTATATTTAATTATATAATATATCCATATGAGTTCTTAATGAAACAAATTATATTTTAAATAGTAAAATTATTTAAAAAAGGTGTTACAAATTGTAAGATATAAATAAAAAAAACTAAAAAAATTAAAACATTAATTATCTTAATTACAATTTATGATAACATGCATTTTTAAATTTTCAATCGTTATCTATCGTTTATCGAGGTCATAAATATCGAACATTTGTTACTACAAATATTTTGTACTTTTGGAAACATTGGAAATAAAATTGTCTGTATTAAAAAATACAGTCGTACCTATATAATTAATAATTTTTAATAAATCACAAATGAACAAATTGTTAAAATATGAAGGAAAAAATAGAACTATTGAGAAATATGTAAAAATATGTAAAATAAAATATAGTTCATTTAAATGGAAATCCATTGAAACGAATTTATCACTTACCTAATTTAATTTATCAAGCCACAGTAAAAATATGTATTTACATATAAATCCGAGCCCTTATAATAATTAACTCAACCTAGGTTTTGTTATACTCTACTCTAAATAATAAGACACGTGTTCGCGCATGGAGGGGGGCTTTACTAATAAGCTGCATGTCGTATCAGTTGACACGATAACTGCCGCATGGTGGTGGCAGACGATCTACTCTGATAGGTTAGGCACGTAATAAGGTCGTTTGCGCACAAGTCTTCTTATTTGGAACAGAGTATACAATATACATGTTGATTTTTTCTATTTTATTATTTATAATTATTATGTTTATGTTAATATTATTATTTATAAATTGGCGTCATTGTTAAACGGTGATCTTACCATTTACAGTGGTCAGATACAATATTGAACTAGTGAACACTGGGCAGTTATTGTTTTACTCTCGTTTGATGATATATCAGAATCTGATATAGTTTTGTTGAGTATATACCGAGATGTACTGTATTGTGTTAATGTTTTATAAACACTTCTTTGTGAACTTAACAACCCTAGTTGTTCTACTTTTATTCTTGGCATTTACAGTGTGATTAATTTATTAGTTATTTAACCTATTGCTTTCTTAGTATTAAATTTATTTTATCATTATTATATAGAGTGATTATTTTATAATTCAACATTCATTGTTTCAAAATACATTAATTTTTTTACATAAATTGAACACAATTTTAATATTTTTTATTGTTATAATTTTTAAGTTTTTACTGTTTTGGCTAACAACAGACAAGTGTTCTATTATTCGTAATGATATTGCTACTAAAGAAAATGCAAAACCTATTGTTTAATGAAAGCCATGGTTTTATTCAATATTTATATTATGTAGGTACCTAATTATAACAAATATATAATGACATTTTAATTCTAAACTGTGCATGAAAAATCCGAACAATTCAACCAAATAGTTGTAACTGTTATATGTTTTTAAAGTTTAGATGAGGTTAGTAGTATACCAATATTTTTCAAGGATATCCGGTATCACTATCTGCTCACCTAAATTTTAAATACTGTTAATTATAAACTATTCGCTTGCATTTTATAATTTATGTATTGAATTATTACAAAAAATATTCTGCAACAGATTATAAAATTATATATGTATTTTGTATTCAAAAAAGTAAATAACTTGAAAAATTATAAGCGATTAAATGTGTTGTTTATTTAATTTGAAAATAATGTAAAAAATATATTTTCAAAAACAATTCTAAATTTTGAAATAATGAGTGTTTGGTGAAAGAATTGCCAAGTATAAAGTTTTTGTTATTTTTATATTTAGGTTAACCAATGAAATGTATGTAAGTGTATACTTTTTAATACAGCATATATTGAAAAACAATATTACTTAAAAACTAAACTTTACCTTAAAAACTTATGAATTGCTTGTTAATTTGTTATAAATTCAATTTGAACATAGCCATGTATTATACTAATTGAAAAATAATTTATGTTTAAAGAAAATATACTAATACCTACCTTTTATTTTTACAATTGTTTATTTATTCATTTACTTTTTAATTAATTATTAGGTATTCCTCCTAATTGCACTGAAATAACAGTCTGTAGTAGCCATCCTTGTCAAAATGGAGGTTCATGTGGTGTATTGCCAAATGGCCAATTTAATTGTTCATGTACATCAGGATACACAGGTATTTATTTTATATACTTAAAAAGATAAAAAAAGTTGTTTTTGTTGAATAGTTATTATAGGAAATTTTTATTCAATTAATTTATGATTTTAATATATGTATATGATAATGTTATATTTGTTAGTTAATTTTAATTAAAGACTTGAAAATGTTTATCATCACTTGTTAATACTAGACATTTTTTAAAATTAAGAGTAGTTTATTATTGCACAATATTGCATGAGTATAGTTTTGAGATAATATTATTACAGGCGCTTTTTGTGAGCATGGTATTATAGTGGCTCGTTCGCATGCTGATGATGGTTGTAAGATCACACCTTGTATGAATTCTGGCACATGTATATCCCAAGGATCTAATTATGAATGTAAATGTCCTACTGGCTTTACTGGTCGAAATTGTGAAATGACTATGACTATAAAATGTAATTCAGACCCTTGTCAGCATTTTGTGTCTTGTCATGATTATGTGAGTTGATTCATGTTGATAGTAAACGTTTATAATAAAAACTAATTCTTTTGTACAGAAGTGGCTATCATTTAGTTAAAGTATAGTTGATCAAAATTTTAAACATTTTCATATTTTCAAATAAATATATTTTAATACTTAAAATATTCTAGTAATTTTTATACGTTGTTATATTATGTTAAATATGACAGAATATAATACAATTGATTAATAAAATAATAAATCTTGTTTAATATTCTTTTATTGATATTTATTATGTTATTCAGCAACACCTTAAGTATTATGATAGCCAAGACTGTTTTTAAACATATTGTGTGCTTCTTTTTTAAAATCACAGCACTTTACACGTTTATGGTATCACCAACATTATTTTATCACTTGTAGGCTGGTGGGTACTATTGTGAATGTGAACCTGGTTGGTCTGGGCAACAATGTAATCAACGTGATCCTGGTCATGCTTGCAGTCCAAACACTTGTACTCATGGTGGGACTTGCATTCCATTAGGAGGACAAGCTGATAGTTTTCGTTGTGATTGTCCCCCAGGTTTTACTGGTAATAATAAAAAATATGTTAAAAATTCTTTAGATTTTTTTAAATTTATAAAAAAAAGTTTTATGATTTCATAAAATTTAAGAAATTGATATTAGTTGAATCTTATGTTTTAATTTTTTTAAATCAAATAATATTATATTACAATTATTTAATTATGCCAAATATTGTTACAATGGAATCACATGTCCTATATTATTTTTGTCTCTTAGCATTGCAAATAGTTCTCATTATGTTTAGGCATATAGCAATATATTAAAACCATTCACTTGTACTGTATTTTGCGAAAGAATATGAATATAACAAACATTTAACTTATGTGTTATAAGGGATGCACGCATTTAGTATTTTGATGGATACTGTTGTGTTGAGCTATAATAAAATTAAAAACTGCACTCATATTCTTTCGGAAAATATTGTAAACACAATTTATTATCATTTTATTTTAAGTTGATTATTAATTCACTTAAGTAAACAACTACAGATATTTATGTTTAAATACAAGTCATTTTTAATCATTATAAGATAAATATATACGTTTATACATGTATTAATTGAGTATATTTATTAGTTTAAAAATGTTATAATCAATATTAATCATTTAATTTAAAAAACAAATAATGCTTATTTTAAATAATTTTCTAACTGTACTTTATTTAATAAAAGAAGTAATCCTGGTTTCTAGCTTTTGCATCCTCAGACAAAAACTAGTCATTGTAAAGAATACTTCTTATATTGAATAGAGTGTAAATTTAGTTAAAAAATCAAACAGTTCTATTTCTTTTATTTTAGATATTTTATACATTTTAATATTTATGTTTATGTTATAAAATTAAAATATTATAGGTCAGACATGTCAAATAGATATTGATGAGTGTATGTCTAATCCATGTTTAAACGGTGGAATATGTCATGATCTTATTAATGGTTTTCGGTGTAACTGTACCGATAACTATATGGGTGCTTACTGTCAATTACCATATGATGCTTGTACTAAAAATCCTAGCCCTTGTTTGAATAATGGTACTTGTTTACATAAGACTTCCTCACTTAAAGATTATTACTGCAAGTGTTCTCCAGGTAAATACTTTAGAATTATCTTTAACTTTTAAGTTATTAATCTTTTTAAATATTTTACTTTAGGATTTGAAGGTAAAAATTGTGAAGTAAATATCAATGAATGTTTAATGGGAACTTGTCCAATTGGAAAAGTTTGCATTGATGGTATTAATACTTATGAGTGCAAATGTCCTGAAGGATATACAGGAGAAAATTGTTCAAAGTTATTAAACGATTGTCGAGATCGTGTTTGTAAAAATAACTCTACTTGTACAGAAAGTTCTGATGGTTATACTTGTCATTGCACACCCGGTTTTACAGGTGATATAATAATAAATACCTACTAAGTTTAAAAATTTTATTTTTTATTAAATAAATATTTAGGTATAAATTGTGATCAAGATATAAACGAATGTGAGGTCAACAAAGAAGTATGCAACTATGGAATTTGTGTTAATACTAATGGTTTGTTAAACTATTTTTTATTTTAATTATAATGTTTATTTATTATTATAATATGTATTTTATTCTAATAATGATATTAGGGAGTTATCAATGTTTTTGCCGTCCAGGATTTTCTGGTGACAATTGTGATGTAGATTTTGATGAATGTTTGTCACAACCTTGTTATAATGGTGCTACATGTGAGAATAAAATTAATGGTTTTAATTGTATTTGTCCTCCAGGGTATTCTGGTATGTATTGAATAAATTAAAATTAAAATATGTATTGTAACAATATAATTTATTTTTAGGTAAAGTTTGTAATATTGATGTCGATGAATGTAACTCAAATCCTTGTTTTAACGGTGCTACTTGTATTGATAATATTGCATCTTTTTCATGTTCTTGTCCGATTGGCTTTACTGGAAAGCTCTGCGAAACAGATATTGATGACTGTGAAGTTAGTATATCTATTGCTTTAATAAAAAAAAATATTTTAATTAAAATAAATGTATGGTTTTAGTCTTCTCCGTGTCAAAATATGGGCTTATGTATTGACAGACTTAACAGTTATGATTGTAATTGTACTAATACAGGATTTGAAGGCATGTACAATTATTATTAATAAATAAATATTATTATGCTATAGTCAACAGTGTTAACATTTTTTTACTGTAGGAAATCACTGTGAGTTGAATATAAATGATTGTATACATAACCTATGTGAGAATAATGGCACGTGTATAGATGGAATAAAAGACTATTCTTGCAAGTGTTATGCTGGTTATACAGGTAATAGTAAATTATTATCAAGTATTTTAATTTTAGTTATTATATTTGTTGTATAAATATTTGTTCTAGGAAAAAATTGTGAAGTTGATATAAATGAATGTGAAAGTAATCCTTGCCAATTTGGGGGCACTTGTCTTGAACACTCTAATATATCATTATACAATCAAAAAGATAACAATAACTTATCAGCAATATTTCAACAAGAGTTCAATTATGCTACGGCTAATGGGTAAATACAATTTATGAAGATATTTTTCATTCATTTTTATGATAAATACAAAAATTGATTGTTATAGGATTATTTATCTTTTACATTTAAAGTTATTTTATTTTTATCTATTTTCTTAAATTTTATTTTATCACTTACTTCTACTACATTTTACTTTTTCTTCTACAAGTTTAGACTAATTAAAAATTTATATATATAACTACATACATAAGGTATCCAAATAACTAATTCACTTCAAACATAATAGGTAATATGATAATTGTTTAATTTTATTTGTTATTTCATTTAAATTCCTAACATATTTAAGAATCATAATTTATTCACTATTAAAGCTTTTTTAAGTCTGGTTTATGTATTGTGATATCTAAAAGTTGATTTTTTTGTAAGTTGTTATTATATGTCCTATAATTAATATCACAGAATACATATTATTATATTATTAATATAGTGCATAATATACTTATAATATTATTCCTATAAATGTTTCAGATTTGAATGTTTATGTTTACCTGGTACAACGGGTATTAAATGTGAAATTGATATTAATGAATGTGAAAGCAGTCCATGTCTTTTTGGTCAATGTGAAAATAGAATTGGTGGTTATATATGTACATGTGAAGATGGTTATGAAGGCGTATATTGTGAAATTGACATTAATGAATGTGAAAGATTCAAGTATGATTTATAAATAATTTATATTAAATGATTCATTTGAATTTTATTAAATTAATATTTTTGTATTAATGTGGTATTTACTTAAAAATAATTATTTTACAGACCTTGTGATCATGGCACTTGCATTGATCGCCGTGCTGGTTACTATTGTGATTGTATACCAAAGTATGGTGGTAAAAATTGTTCTGTTGAATTATTTGGATGTCAGGGTCCACAACCATGTTTAAACAATGGAACTTGTAGACCATATTTGTTTGATGAGACTGAACATCGCTATAATTGTACTTGTCCATATGGATTTCATGGTCATATATGTGATAAAGTTAGTTAAATAAAAAATTTAAAAAAAGACTAACTAATTTATTAATTTCAATCATTTTGTTTTAGACAACTACTATGTCACTAACTGGTGAGTCTCGTATTGTGGTCAACACCACTAGAGATGAAGGCTATGACATATCATTTAGATTTAAAACAACATTACCAAATGGTCTATTAGCAATTGGTGGTGGATCTACATTTTACATATTAGAATTGGTTAAAGGCCGTTTGAATTTGCATTCAAGTTTGTTAAATAAGTGGGAAGGAGTATTTATTGGTTCTGAACTTAACAACAGCCAATGGCAAAAGGTAAACTATCCCGTTCAAAAAACTTAATAATTAAAAATCAATATTTTAAACTATTTTTTTTACTATTAAGGTTTTTGTTGCTATTAATTCATCACATTTAGTATTGTCTGCAAATGAAGAACAAACTATTTACCCTATTAGTTTAAATGAAGGAGCTAATCCTACACATACTAGTTTCCCTACTACATATGTTGGTGGAACTATTTCAAATTTGAGGCTTTTACCTCACGGACCTCCATTCTTTATTGGCTGTATTGAGAATCTGCTTATAAATGGACAATGGGTTAGAAAAACAATTATATTTTGAATAAAAATATAAAATACTAACTAGAATATAATTAAATATTTTTTTAGGTTTTACCAGATGATAAAGTAGGTTCAACTATAGGTTTAACTAATGTTGATATTGGATGTCAAAGAGATGACCAATGCTTTCCCAATCCATGTCATAATATTGGTCATTGTACTGATTTATGGAAAACATTCAGTTGTACATGTGAAAGACCATATCTTGGAAATACTTGTCAATACAGTAAGTTTTTTTTTTTTTTTGTACTTAAAAGATGCAATATTAAAAAAACGTATAGTCTGTCTCACAAAAGAAAGATACTGTTTGGCATTTGAAGACTGAGCTACAAACTGGTGTTAGGTCAAATGTGGTTGTAGTATTAGGTGTGGGGCAGTGGGGAGATGCACAAAATACCTGGTTTTTGTCAAAATGCAGTACTTTTTTTTTATGAGACAGTCTGAGTCATAATTTATAAATTTATTTCATTTTTTGAAACAGGTTTCCCAGCTGCAACATTTGGTCATGAAAATATCACTAATAGTCTTGTCACAGTAAACGTATATGCTGTTGCCAAACGAGCTGTTAGAAATATTGTGGATATATCAATGTTTATTCGAACACGTCAAACACGAGGAGCTATATTTTATTTAGGATCTATGCCAGGAATGGTTACATTTTCTGAAGAAACTCATATTGCAGCTGAACTTGAAGGTGGTGAACTATTAGTTAGAATACAATTTAATGCCACTCCTGAATCATACACTGTTGGAGGGGTAAAACTAGATGATGGACATGACCATTTAATACAAGTAAACCTATGATTTTAAAGTCATAAACTTTGACTTATTTATTGTACTTAGTATTGTTATTAAGTAAATTCATAATAATAAATATATTTATTTAGGTTGTTCGTAATATAACATTAGTTCAAGTAAAAATCAATGGAACAGAATATTTTAGAAAAACTATAAGTGCAACAGGTCAACTTGATGTCCAAGTTTTATACTTGGGAGGTTTTCCATCTTCTAAACCATCAAGGCGTGATTTATCAGACCCATTAATTGTTATGGATAACATTTTACCTCGTCCTAATACTATAGAACGACATATTCGTCAAACAACAGCTGATAAGTTTGATGGAATACCTCATTTTAAAGGAATAATTCAAGATGTACAGGTAATATATGATAAATTATTATTATTTATTATTTTCTAGAAAACCATTCTTAAATGCCCCTCTAATTTTTAACCGTGTTATAATATTTTTTTTTTTTTTTTTGATGATAGAAAAGTGATAGGATTTTATTTATCTTCTATTTGTCACTATTAGATTAAAATAAACTTAATTTAAAATTATTCATATCTATTTTTATTTATGTATTTATATTTATTTTGAAATCTAAAATTATTAAAATATGTCAAAGGAAAATTTATTATGTTTAATCAATTTAAATTTATCTTGTTCCTGAACAACTTATTGAAGGTTAACAGTACCCAGAGTCAAAATGTAGAGATGATCTTAATCATTTTCAGTAGTAAATCTAGTTTTACTAATCACCACTGAAACTTATCTATTTTACAAATTATTCCTATTACTTTTCTTAAATGATTTTATTGATGTAATAATTACTGATACTAGATGTCCATATAATAAAGACATGTAGTTATCATAGGTTTTTGAGTTTATGTTTGATTTGTTCATCATGATATCATTATAAATAATTAATGAATACTAAAAATTATATTTATTTAAATTTTATTTTTCTTTGACTATAAATAAATCTAGGATGAACTAGAAAAAGTATGTACAAAAATTATCCACATGTCTTATCCCCGTATTACAAATGTATAATGTTATAAGTTTGTATAGTATATAAATAATGTCTGTGAAGTTGTCCCCCCCTCTCTCACTATGAACAGTTTATGTGAAAATAATGTATATATTTTGTAAATATTGCAAATTGGTTTTTAGAATTCAGATAAAATCACAATTAAACTTCACGGATACTAATAGCTGGAAAAAAAACTTGTAAAATTTAGTTAACTTGTGAATTTTAAAAACCAATTTGTAACTAATTTTATTAATTTGTTAAACAGTACAATGTGTCAATGTATATAATCCCATTGAGTTAGTTGCATTGATACAACACTGGTTGACTTATTGGGGGTGTCAAATTAGAGTTGTCTGACCATAGCCCGAATAAACTAGTTGCTGCCCAGGTTGCTTCTTATGTTCTGTAAAATCATTGAGTATTTAATATTTAATAATGAGTAAAAAAATTTTTATAATTCATATAAATTATAAAATTATTTTTATTCTACTTGAAGAATAGTATTATCCATCTTAGTCTCATCGTGTACTCATTTAACAAAAGTTTTTGAAAATCAAAAAATTAAGTTCTTTGAAAAACTTAGCTTATAAATATGATTTTAATTTGATGTTTATAATTTATAGATAAGCAATGGATCTCAAATAATGGTTGTTGAGTTTTATCCATTAGGAATTGAAAATAAAGACTTAGTTGTACCAAAAGCATTTGGTAGTGTATCATTTAATCGAAATGAAATTGCACAAGGTGTTTTGTCTGATAATACATGCCGTTCAGAACCTTGTCATAATGATGGAGTATGTTCAGTAACCTGGAATGATTTTACATGTAAATGTCCATTGGGTTATAAAGGAAAACAGTGTCAAGAAATGGAATTTTGCCAACTTCAAGATTGTCCTTTGGGCAGTGAATGCAGAAATTTAAATCATGGATATGAATGTGTTGCCAATATTACATTAGATAGTCGAAATACTACTGAGCCACTTTTACAGTACAGCTTTATTAAAGGACAACAGGTTATTCCATTAACTCATATTGAAGTCAGTTATCGAACTAGAACTGGTGGAACAATCATGTATGTATCCAACAAGAAAAAAATCAGTGATTCTGAGTTTACGTTCTTCACTATGATTGCTTATAAAGATCGGGTATTACAATTTAATAAGTCATATTATTATAAATATTATTATTTTGTACAATAACTTAAAGTATATTTCTATTTTATAGTTTATAATTGCATGGAAATTGGAAAAAGATAGTTCCATTAGTACTAAACAAGTGCACAAAGACTATTTAGATTCCGAGTGGACAACTATTGTTTTCAAATTAGCTGATAATAAAATTCAAGGTGGTTTGGTTGGTGCGATAGATGACACAAATCAGTTCCTTATTGCTGGAAATTTCTCATTATCCAACTGGATTGATTTAATTACATCAAATACCATACTTATAGGTAAATGTTTGATATTATATTATTATATTATACTAGAATACCTTATTTTTATTTCGGAACTGGTACATCAATAAAATATTAATATAATATCATTTATGTTAGACTATCAAAATATATAAATAAACTGCTTTAAAATTAATAATTCCATTTAATTCAGTTTCATAACAATTCAATAAGCATTGTAACAATCAAAGTAGTAAAGTGGTATACAAAATTTCTCATTATCAGTTGTTTCTAGACAATTTTAAATTTACTTTTGTTTTTTTACCTTTATCATTCATAATCCTTATTTGATTAATATTTTTAATATATGTTATGTATAATATTTTTGTAACAATATTATAAATTTGTTTTCTCAGGAAGAGGAGAACGCTATCATGATATAATAGGAAATAATGTTGAACATGCGACATATTTGACTGATGCAGATACAAATTCATTAGATATAGTTGATTCTGACTCAAAATTGAATTTTGAAGATGCAATGCAACATGATGTACCTTCTGTGGGAGGATTTTATAAGGTATTTAATTTATATATTATGTATATAAAAAATTGTTAATACATTATGTTGTGAATTTGTAGGGTTGTCTTGGAGAAATAAGAATTGGTGGTTTGTTGTTACCTTATTTTACACCATCTCAACTTAATACCAACAATCAAACCGATCATTTTGTGATGTTATCACATAATTCAATCATTGAACATTTTGATTTAGATTGTTTGCTTTGCTATGACTCTGAATGTAAAAATGATGGAAGGTAAAAATTAAAAAACTATATTATACACTTTCTATTTGTTGTTTAATATATTTTATCTTATTAGATGTAAAGAAGCTACTGAGTCCTATGTTTGTGAATGTCAACCTGGTTATGAAGCTGACGACTGCTCTGTAAATATTAATGAGTGCTTGTCTAATCAATGTAAAAATGGAGCAGAGTGCATTGATGGAATTGCCAATTATACATGTCATTGTAATGCTGGTTGGACAGGCACATTGTAAGTGTACTATTTTTTAATAACAATAATTTAAAGTTAATGTATTAATTATTAACCATAAAGACTTAAGTTAGAATTCTATGGCATCTATTTGGGTTTAATAATTTGAAAAATTACGCATTCACAGACATTTTGTTTATGTTTTATTATGCATACTTATTAGACATAATAAAACTACCAGTGGCGGCGCTCATGGTATGGTGCATAGGAGCACGTGAACCACCAAAAAAAAAAAAAATAAAAATATATATAAAATGTATTAAATTTCTCTTATTAGACTACATATAAATATAATTGATTATAATTATGCATATTATGGTCTGTACTAAAAACAAATATAAATTAATAAAAAAAAGTTTCTGCAGCTTATATGGTGAAAAGTGTGTTTATAAACGATTAAATAATTCGCGGAGCGCAAATGTGTTTCATACATCCTATAGGAAGTGTAAAAAAAAATTCTGTAGGCACTCGTCTCACAATTTTGATTATAAGTCAGCGATCCTTTACCTATAATCATTTAATGACAATTCATCGCAAACCTGAGGCTTATAATAGTATGAAATATCATACTGATATATTAAATATTGTAATATGGCATAATAATAAATTATTATTATAAATATATATTCTATTCATTGTATTGATACAACATAATGGATGATAAATGTTATTATTTAATAATTAATAATAATATTTTGAATGTACGTATCTAGATGCATAATTTTTATGATATATTCAGTATAGTAGTGGTATTATAATATCTTCATGACATTAACTATTATGTTTTAGCTGTGAAATTGATATTAATGAATGTGAATCCAGCCCATGCCACAACAATGGTATTTGTATCGATCAGTTAGGTAAATTTGAATGTAATTGTACAGATGACTATGAAGGAGTAACGTGTGAACAATTAAAGCTTATTACTTGTGATAATCTACCATGTAAAAATGGTGCTGATTGTTTTAAAATTCCAGGTATATTACAAAATAATTAAAAGATTGCTTTTAATTTTGAAATTTGATTTGTATAATTTTGTTATGTTATAGATCAATTTGGTAATAATTATACCTGCTCATGTTTAGAGGGATTTTCAGGCTCAACTTGTGACACAGCATTCTGTGATATTAATGAGTGTCAGAATAATGGTTTATGTAAAAAAGAGGTATTAATATTTGTCTTTATATGATAATTATTAATTATTTTTAATTATATCAGAATGAATAAATAATACAAAATAAATTGACAGGAATCTCCTTTCTGTGAATGTCCAGTGGGCTTTAAAGGACATCTTTGTGAGCAAAATATTGATGATTGTTTGGATAATGGCAATCAACAAAAATGTCAGCACGGTGGACAATGTATTGATGGTATTAATGAATTTACTTGTAATTGTACAGAAACTGGTAAGTTAATTAAAAAAATTATAAAATTATGTTTTTTATTTATTTTTTTATTTTATTTTATTTTTATTTTTTTAGGATATACAGGCGATGATTGCAGTATTGATATTGATGAATGTTTCGATCTTAATATACAATGTGGTCACCGTGGAGAATGCAAGAACACACCAGGTTCTTTTATTTGTCTATGTGAAAAAGGATATTGTGGACATCTTTGTGATTTGAATAATCCTTGTTTACTGGTAAATATTTTTAATCTTTTGTATTTAAATATGCTATTATAATTTTTAATACCATTTATTAGGAAAATCCTTGTCAAAATGGAGGTTTTTGCCAAGAACATTGCACTGATGTAATAGTCTATGAATGTCAGTGTGCCAATGGTTATGTTGGACAAAATTGTACTGAGGTAAATGATAATAAATAATTTCATTAATGTTATATAATAAACATTTTTAAATAATAGTTTTGTTTTAAATAAAAGGTAACATTTTTTTAAATTGGTAAATTATAAAGTTTAAATCACAAAATGTTGTCTGATACTCTAAAATGCCAATACATATAGGTATGGTAACATCTAATTGACAAATAGGTTCAATTTATTTAATTTAACTTACTTGTCTTTTAATTACCATTACTAAAAAATGGTACCTTTGTTATATAAACCATAATTCGAAATACCTTATATACCTTATAACCAGATGAGAAATAACTTGATAAATTATTCAACTTAAAATTATTTTTGATTAAGCTGATAATTACGTCAATGGTTAATACATTTATACTCAATACTGATTATGTATGAAATGAAAGTCTATATATTTAGTATCTGATGCCTCTCAATGATAATTTTTGATGAAAATACTTATTTTATATTATTTATTAAAGCTTAATATTTTCATTATGTTTTTAATTTATGTGATTTATCTTTAACATTTTGTTATTCTAGTTGCCTATCATTCATAACTATGCAGATATAGCATTAATTGTTGGTCCAATATTACTTATTCTACTTATTGGTGGAATGGGCAGTTTGCTTGTACTATTAATGATGGCACGAAAAAAAAGAGCCACACGAGGTACTTATAGCCCAAGTTGTCAAGAGTATTGCAATCCTAGAGTTGAATTAGACAATGTTCTGAAACCACCACCGGAAGAACGACTTATCTAATTATTATTTTATTTTTTTTTTAAACTATTTTAAGAACAATTATTCAATAAGTTATAATATTTTATACATTTTAACAGTTTATGAATTTTATTTTAACTATATTAATGATCTCTTTATTTTTGTTTAGCGGCCATTTTGTACACTTCATTAAATTCATCATACATTTTATGATTTTTATTTAAATTATAATTTTTCCAATATTCTGTTTCTACTTATGTATATTTAACAAATTAGTTGATTATCATCCAACTTAATGCAATGAAGTTTTTTTTTTATTTATACTTATTTAATAGTATAAAATTTTTTTTATATCAATTCTTATAAACAATTATTGATGATTTATAATAGAAAAAGTATTACATTGATTAAGCTTATTTAGGATAATTCAAGTTTCATAGATTTCAGTTCCATACCCATTAATGAAACTATATTAAAATATATTTTCATTTAAAAAATATATAGTTTAATAGTTTTGTACAGTATTTTTAAAAATAATTCTGTTATATAATAATGATGCACTTTGAATTGAGACATTTAATATATATATATATATATATTGATTTTAAATATTTAAACTTCAAAAGTTGGAACAAAGTATTTACTTACTGGTTTTTGTAATTTTTATATTATTATTATGCACTACTAAATATTATTTTTTTATGTTAGATGTATTTAAATTGAATAACTTATTTTTAAGTAGATGGTGTATTTATTTACAATTTGTATTTCAACTAAAACAGATCAATTTTTTTAAACTTTATTTTATTTTAATTATAGTCTGGTAGTTACTTCCATAAATATTAATTTGTATTATAATTTTTGAATGAACATTTTCAGCTCTCTTTAATAATTATTATGTAACCATCTTTATTTTTATTGATTTATTTTCATCCTATTTATTGTAAGAAACATAAAGTATAAAGCAATCTGATGTATTGAGCATCATAAAATATTAAATTGTATCTCTTAACTGATATTGCATTTGTATGGTGTTCAATATTAATTGGTCTTTTTATTATAAAAAGAGAGCTTGCCCATAAACTTTTTTTTACATTATGTTATATGCTTACTTAATAGTGTTAATCATATTTTTGTGATATAATCCGTGAAACTATACATTGTATTTAATTGTATTTTTAGGGTTTAATTATTCCGTCCACAGTTAATTGTGTAACAACAGGGTAGTTGTAAAATTTATATAATCCCATACACTTTTTGAACAGATTTAATTTTTTGATACACACAAATTAAAAAGGTATAAAGTAGATTGTAATGTTAAAAACAATTGTGTGCCCTCAACATTCAGTAACCTGTAAAGATTAGTATGAAATATATTTATTTGTATTGTATTATATTTATTGTTTGCTATTTTGTGGTATTTCTGATTTCTTTAACCCCTCTTAATAGTGTTGAATTAAATTAAATCTGTTTGAAAAATGTGTGTTACATATTTAATAATATGTTATATTTCAAACAATATACTTGGTGTAAGTGTATGTATTATTTTTTTTTTTGGTGAAACTACACTCACTATAAATGTGCAGTGTGTACCCATTGTATATTTTTTATCAGTATTATATGCCATTTTATGAAAATCAATTAAACACAATTATTTTTATCAAATTATAATTTTTTTATATTCTTGAAATATTTTTGGAATAAATTGTGTTTAATATTATTTTGTATTAATTTGGCAACGTTTAAAGTAATATTCATATTTTAAAATTGGTTTTTTTTTCAATCATTTAATTACCACTATCAGTGTATACAATTTTTATGTAAAATAAACATTTCAAATAATAATCATGTAAAATTTTATTTGTTTTTTGTCTAGCTTAATTCACATATAAAATTGGCTTTGAAAGAAGAAAACTGATTGTTCCATTTGAAACCTTCCAATTCTTTATTCCAATTCTCTACTCAATCTTCATCATTGCCTTTGGCTTGTCTTGAACATTGTTTGATTTGCCTTTCAGCCAATTTGTATACCAGAATTTTTGGCCGTTGCCTAACCAAATGAATTTTGATAGATCGTTTCCAGAGGTTCGAAAATGAGAATCTTCACCGTAACCTAAACAATTAATTAATGCTATTATACTAAACAGTACCAACAAGTCAAAACATTCATAACACTGGTCACTGAATAAATACCCCCATGTGTGAGTATACATCATAGAATAAATTAAGTATAAAATGTCATCTGTTCCCTAGTTACCTACATCATTATAATTTCTCTAAAATGTTTTCTTACCAAAATCCTCCAATTATTTCACCACATCCAAATGTTCTTGTTCATTGCAGTGGCGCAACCAAGATTTATTCAAGGGTCAAGGAAAATTTTTGATTTATTATATACCTATTGTTTTTCTGTTTTCTGAGTAACTTTAAAAATATAAAATAAAAATAAATACTATGACATGAGCCAAGGGGGGGGGGGTCCACCCCCCTGGGTTTGCCACTGGTTCACTGATAATGTTAGTCAATTGCATTCCATAATAGGGGCAAAACGATATGAAGTCATACCAATTGGCCTATTATTGTGTACAGAACAAAATAATAATATAATAGTATGTAGGTAGGATATATAATAAATTATGGCACTATAAATACCAGGATAATACATTTTGTACTCCACTTTCATTGTAGTAAATAACGCCTGGAGTGCTGAGATTGTGACATTAGGTTTTTTTTTATAACTATTTAATTAATTATGTATAACGAGAGTTAGTATTTTCTTTGTGTTACAAACACACATTATTTAGAATCTGCGTTTAGTAGAATTAATTTTGTTTGATTAAAGATTAATATATTAAAGTAAATTGACCTTTTATTTAACTCTTAAGATAAGAGTACGATTTATAGGCGATTTGATATTTTAACTTTAAACTGAGATAAAAGTTATAATAATTTATAAGTTATAACTAGTTATGTAAATGCTTACAATTTAATAATTTAAATACCAATACCTATCTAACCTATGGAGTACCATAAAGATATTTAAATGGGATATGAGGAATCGTAATATTATTTTTTTTATGCAAATACAGTATGTGGATAATGCTTGAGCTTAACATTTTAAAAACCACATGGTAATATTTTTACTCTGCTTAGTGGTGAAATTTAAATTTTTTTAAAGATAAATAAAAATATGTTACCTACTAATTAACAACGGGTGCTATACAAAAATTTTTTTAATAAATAATTTACACATTTTTTACGTGCCTGAAATGCCGGTAAATAGAAACATTTAGGTACCTAGTTAATCCCTTCCTAGCTGCAGCATCAGACGACAATTTGTCTTTAAAGGCCAACATCCAATTTTTCCAATCAATAACTCGTTCGTATCCTAGTTCCCTACGTTTCCACTTTTACTTAGCTCCACTTTGACGTTTTAGACACCATCCCTAAATGAGTATCTTTCATTTGCAGATGTTATTACAGTGTATGAATCATTTTATTCTATTTTTTCTCGAGGCAAAATATAAAAACTAACATTAATTTCCTATTAACTTTTAGCATATAGGTATTCCAATTGTAAAATATCATTTACTGATTGAATATTCTCAATTTATAATAGAAATGTAAATACCTAAAGTTACTTTAAAAAAGGTTCTCATGTAAAAATCTTTGATGTCCGATTGCCGATTGCGAATTTCACTACATTCCATTTGACAATTGGCATGGTGATGACTGATGAGTGATGAATGTAGTATGTACTCCGTTATTGTAAGTTATTTTATCATGATCTACATCAAAAATCAATTACAATAATTTTATAGACATTAATGTCAATAAAATGATATTCAGTACAGGCGCGGATCCAAGATGGTAGTACAAGGGACGAGATTAAAATAAAATAAAGTAAGGTATCTATCACATTATAATAGAGCCAAAAATGCAGGTACCGTGGGTGCTACTACCTATAATACGAACGTACCATGTCGCACAGTTAATATTGTTTATAGTAACTTTGTATACAAACTGTAACTTTTATTACATATGGTTTGAATCATTAAAATTTATTCAGTTGCTTTACAATAATCACCTTTATTTTTAACAACTCCATTTGAGTAAAAATAGCTCTGGTTTGTTCTATATTACACATTATTTGTTTATAAAAGTTTAAAGTTATGGTCTTGTATTATTGTTAGTATAGTGTTAGTACCTACTACCTAATAATATTCGAACTTCGAATTAAAAAATGAAATTTTAACACATATTAATTAGCCATTAGGGTATTATATCAATCTAAGGATTACAATGACGTTCATACATTCTTAGTAAAGTTAAGTATAGGTACCTGAGGGTACCGTAGTTACTAGTTATCAACATAATTGTACAGATATAAGAAAATGTAGATGTGTAGACGTATAGTAAACAATTAGGAATTAGAAATTATAACATTAAAACCTAGAGAGAGAATATTAGGTTACAGCACTGGATAAAATTTCATTTCGAATGCGTTTTTAAATGACAATAAACAATGTAATAATATATTTATTTACATTTTGTTCAGCGACCAATGTTATATTCGATTAAAAAAAATATAAGTACGACTTGTTAATAACTTATAAGTTTACTAATCATATGTCTGTATAGGTATTAATAATTTGTATGCTATAATAGCCTATACATGTTTTATTTATTTTTATGAAACATTTTACAAAGATAATACTTTATAATAAATTTTTATTATTTTTCGATTTATTTATGGCTATTTTATTTTAGGAAATATTATATTTAATATGTTTGTATACTGTATGAATTAATATACAAGAAAATGACCATAAGACTGGTAAAAACTATTAATAAAAATGTAATATTACAAATGTCAAATTACAATTTTATGAATCAATGTAGAGTTGACTGCAAAGTTGTGTTTCTAATGCCATCGACGTGACATCGCGGTGTAACTGCCGAAATCGCGGGGGGCGTTGAAAGTGTTAAAAATTAATTAAATAACAACTAAAAATAATTAAAACATTTTTTCTATTATATAAACATACATCCAAAAAATTTTGGAGTGTTTTTTATATTACCTTTTAACATTTTATCTAGTTTGATGTTACTATATAAACGTAAATCTAATTATATTTATATTTTAAAGGTTTTTTCTTAATATTTACTTAACTGATAACTTACCTTTTACAATAATACATATATTTTAATCAGTTTAGAAACTATTTTTTTTTTATTTAAATAATTAAATCTAAATTTATTGAGAGATTTATCTAATACAATTATTTACAAATTAAATCTAATGTGATACAAATATAAATTATAGTAATGCTCAATATTTTTATAGTACAATTAATTCAATTATTCTTAATGATTTTTTTCCTATAATTCTTCACATTTCACATACAAAAAAAGTTTCAAACGAACATGGTGAATCGTTCCATTTTAGACCTTTGCCGTCTCGATTCCATAACTCTAAACAATGTTCCTCTTCGCCATTTTCATATTTAAAATTGTTCGGTTCCCCGGCATTCCAGTTAGTAAATCCAATCGGCCGGCCATTGGCTAACCAAAAGAATGATCCTTCTTCTGCTTGATCCGTACCAGAAGTCCAAAAGTGTTCATGACCTAAGCCTAAACAATTTGAAATTTTAGTTATATTTTTTTATAATTATAATTTATCACACTACACTCTATACGACAGCTATACATAGTAGGTAAATTTTTGACGACTGTTAATTCATCAAGAGTGTTCTTACCATTGTCTTTAATGTATTTTTCCAATTTGTCATTCTCTTCTTGGCTACTTATGCTAGCCAAATGCATTCCATGATATCTACAGTATTGAGCGGCTTTGTACCAGTTAGCCTAAATTAACAAAAATAGGTAATATATTCGTTTGTAATTCAAATTGATTTTTTTTTATTCACTTGCTTCCAAATAATTACCTTAAAAAATATTCCCAGGTATAATTTTTTGTCTCCCGATCGTAAAAGTGGCAATGACCACTTATTTATGACAGAAGCGCTATCTTCGACACAATTATTGTTGCTGCATTCACCTATAACATATAAAATCACATAGAATTGTTAATTGATTCATATTTAACCGATTTTTCAAAGTAAAAACAATGTATCTATATTCTATACAGTATACAGGATGATCCATTAAACATTTTCACCTCTATTATTTTCTTCAATAATACATTTTTTCAATTCTGATTTTCGGTATGTTTATGTATCTGTATTTACTTAATCGAAATATTTTTTATAATTTAAATTTTATACCATTTTAAGACTTAAGTCTAATAATAGTTAATTCTGTGTTGCAGCGTTACAAACTTTTTTTTTTCAAATGAGAACCCATTTTTTTACTGTTGTTTAAGTAACTAGATGATTTTTTTGTTTGAAAATGATGGTGTATTAAATATATAAATCAAATTTTTAATGGGTTAAAGGTAGTTAAGTTATAAATTTACATAATAAGGGAAAAGTTCTTAAAATAGTTATACAAAATTATAAATTAGATGTAAAATTGAATCTTGCATTTGTTAAACTTGGTAAAATTTTATGATCTATAAAATGTCGATTAACTAACAATAACCACTATAATTTTTAAATTATTTTAGCAACTATGTTTATATAATGGATGATGGACCTCTTATACTTAGTAGTTACACAGAATTAAAAACTCGAAAATAAACTTTTTTAATTTAATTTTAAACACATAAAAATTTTAAAAAAAATCATATAGGTACTTGATAACTTAAAGAGAACGAAAAGCATTCTTATTTGAAAAAAAAATTAGGTGGTATTACAACAAAATATTCCTATAATAGTTTAAAGATATTTAAATTTGTAGGTTGTCACAACCTACACTGGTTGTCATTGGTTAGGTTAATCTAGTTTATCGAAGTTTTAGGCTTTTGTTACTATAATAATTATTATTTTATTTTCATTTAACAATTTGCTATTGGTTAGGTTAGTTCTTCGATACGCGAAGTATCTAGTTCTAATTTTTTAATAAATCAAATGATGAAACCAATAATATATTTCAGCATTTTAGTCAAATGTTATTTCAAGCGCTTCACTGAAATATCCTTTTTAGTTTTTATTAAAATAATTATTAGTTAAAACCAAACTTAGGTAAACAGTGTAAAACAAAGTTAACATAAATATATTATAATGTACCTATTGTTCAAACCTTAATGTTATGATTAGATACATAATTATTTTTATATATTTTAATAGGTATTTAAAATAAGTATAATTAAATTGTGACGGTATTTCTGCTGTTAGGTATTATAAACTATTGTGTTTATGTTCAGTGAACTTAACAGTTATCATATGAAACATTTGTTGTTCATACTTATTAGTATCAATTGTATATTTTAAATTATACCTACCTATAGGTACTTAGCCACTTAGGTCGACATGATGAGTAGTTTGAAGAATTCCTGTTTACGTATGTTGTATAATGCAAATTTTAAGAGATAAAACGTAAATTTTTTTTAAAGTGGCGAAAGGGTCAAAACTTCACTCAAATTGTTTCCATCTTTAAGATGTGTGTTGACTGATATAATGCATTATAATATCTCCTTGGCCACTCACTTTAATACTAGTTTTTTGTTGCTGAATATCGATGTTTATACTGTTTAATGAAATGTATGTATAATTTATGTATGGATAAGTATATCAAGTATTAAAATTATTAAACAGTTATATGAGAACAAAAAAAAAAATATTAAAATACCATCCATTTGTTCAGTGTCATATTATATTCTCGTATACTCTTTATTGTTTATTAAAACCATACGATCTACATTTTATATTTCTGCATTATATACTTTAACCGTAAGGTTTATTTTGATTTCAGGTTCAGACCCCCGAGGTACAGTAACTCGTTGCACTCCAATATAGGTTCAAGGTTCAAAAGTAACCTTCTAAAATGGTTTTAAAAATAATATATCCATATAGGTATGTTTAGATACTATACATTCTGATGTACGTTGGACATAAGTACTTATCTATACTTTATATTATATCGATTTTTGAATGATTTATATTGCATATAAATAAATAATATTAGGTTAAACGTTTGATTATGTATAGACGTGTATTAAACGCATTGCCGCATTAGTTAAGATAATAAACTATTTACGATATAATATGACGTGTATAATATGTTTCATATAAATTTAATTTTAAAATGGTGCGTAGAAAAAAATTTAAAAAAAAGTTTGTTTTAGATTTTTTATTTTTTGCATCCGAGGTCAGCAACTTGAAAAACATATTACACCAAATTACAAATAACTAGTTTTAAAAATGTATTATTCACGAAATGTAATAGCAATTTATAAAAACTTATAATACTCTTTTGATGTAATCAGATGAGTGATCACATTAGACGTTGGCCAACGAATCACGGGTATACAATTCTTAGAAACAAAACAAACACGTCAATCATGTATAGGTACTTAAATATTATTAAAAATGTTTGACATTTTTGCAATAATAATAATTATAAATATTTTTAATATATTCATTATGTTACCTTCGAGGGTATTTTAAAAATACATATATTTGACTATTTTAGTACCCATTTGTCGGTATAAAGAACTATTATGATGAAAATTACTGACGCGAAACGAATTATACATATTAATATATTGTAATAGTTGGTTTCCGCGTACACATAATTTTATAATAATGTGTATAGGAATATAAGTTATTGTTTCAAACGATACGCATATACATAAAAAAAAAATAAATATATTTTTAAGCATTTACGTGAGATATTTTCTTCGCATTATTAGATTGTCGGTACAGATATTTATAAAAAATTATATATATAAAATTTATAATTGAATAATATTTGTAGTGTAAATGACTTATGTACCTAACAAAAATATGTGTTTGGAAAATGTAAATTATTAACGAAACTAACATTTTTTTTATTATTATATATTATTAATTATATTAATTAATAATTAATGATTTGTGCTAAAAAATATTTTTTTAATATTGATTAGTTGATAATAATTGCATTTATTAGTTCATCCTGTAAGCATATCAGGACTATTAGGGTATTGCACGATGGTTGCTATTTAAAAATTACGGAATCAATATAACTAGACTTTAAGTATTTCATACCATTATATTTTGTGTATAGTATACGGTGAAGTCATATGATAAAATAAAGAAGGTGGTTAATCTGAATATTTATACTAAAATAGTATAAACACCAATGATGTCGGTACATACAAAGACTTATTTACGAAGAGGGGTGAATTCTCATTGATTTCTTTTTGTAACGTTTGTATGTGCCAATTATCAAAAAATATAATGTGATACTGATACATAATATTATATGATCTTGCAGATAATGAGGTTATTGAAAACTTTGCCTTAAAAAAAGAAAATCATATTTTATATTATAATTTATAATTTTAAAATATACATTATATACATAATATAATTGTACTATAATTTATTAATTTGTGTTATTATTATATAAAATGGGCTGTAAAAAACGAAGTTATACAACCCTCTCACCCACACGAGAAAATTAAATACGTACCCGTGTATATAAATAATATATTTATGTAAAACGTACCGTATTACGTAGTATATTATATTAAAGTTCAGTGACATGACCGATGAAATAATGAGTAAATATATTCAATATTTAATTATTATTTTTACTGTAGGAACTCCGAACTGCGAGTATTGATTAAAACGGTTTAAATTGTGAATAATAACTGTAGTCTGTAGCAGTGATTTACTAACTATATAGGTTTTTCAATTATCAACAATGATTGTGGAAAAAAAAATGATTATTATGATTAGGTTATATTATTCGTGAATTCATATACATAGTTAGAATAACGCGTTTGATAGATAGGTACTTAAAATGACAAAAAACAATTTTATCACACAATACAATAATGATATAGACAGGCATCTATACTAAGCTACTATTATAGTAATATTACTTACTATTTAATGTACTATATATTACGTGAAAGGTACCTACAT
The DNA here is from genome assembly GCF_020184175.1 of Aphis gossypii. Classification (NCBI taxonomy): domain Eukaryota; kingdom Metazoa; phylum Arthropoda; class Insecta; order Hemiptera; family Aphididae; genus Aphis; species Aphis gossypii. The sequence goes on from NC_065532.1 coordinate 53,505,728, forward strand.
TCTTCTAGTATCAGTCTACATTATCTGTATAATAATATATTTTTTTTTTTTATGAAATCAGAAATGATTATCTTATGAAGCACACCTGTATGTCCTATACCTAAATTATGTAATAATAGATATTAAAATATAAATTGTAAGACGTGAGAATTACTATCAAGGATTGTTGATACCTATTATTTTTATAACAAATATAGGCGATGCATAAAGCTACTTTGTGAGTTTATTACTAGTAGAGTAGTATTTCGGCGGTATATACGTTACAAAATACCAAACAATAGATGAGATCCACTTAGAAAATAACGAAATTTATAATGGCATTAGGAACATTACCTTTATTTTTTTTAATGTTCAATATCATTTGAAACGCAAAACTGATACCATCTAATAAGATTTAAAGTATTATTGTTTGGCAATAAAAATAATTATAACGTATGATTGTTAAAATATTATAACATTGTGTATATTATAACTATAATACGAATATGATGTATTACGTAGGTATGTATTGCAATTTTTCGTCCATTGTGTTGTTTGAATAATATATTGAATTCAAAAAATAAAGTAGCTGATACGTATATCAAATATCGATATATTTTTGTGAATTCTATAGTAAGGTTAATAATTATACATTTCACGTTTTTTTTTTTTTTTTAATGAACTTCAATTTTAAACTTCATCACTTAATACCTTGTATCTATCTGTAGACTATAATTATAATATAAATTGGTATTAAAGTCGGTAATTAATTATAAATATCTATCTCTCTACATATATGTATGTATATATCCCATAAATATTTTAATAAATTGGTCAAGGATTTGATTTGGTCAAACTCTAAATATGTTTTTCATGACCTGACCTCCGCTTGGATCACGAATTATAACTCGCATACTTTGTCGTTCACTGTCCTCGCCCCATAAATATTTACTACAACAAATTTCCGCATGAAGTATTCTATTCGTATTACAACATTTAGCTAATAAGTTTTCTCATCCATAATAAAAGTAGTGAAGATTGATAAAAAAAAAAAAAACAGTTTATAGTAGATGTACACGGTCTGTTAGATACTAATATACTATATCATATATACATATTACATACACATAATAGATTTCGTATTCTCAACCCCTAGGTTATATTTCGTTCACTGTTTACACTATATAAAGTATTATAATAAATTTACTATAGAGCGAACGTGGTTTAAATCGATTTTTGATGTAGCTTTTGAAACACGTAAACGATGTCAAATAATAATAATATAATGCCGGCAAAATAGAATGTTTACTGTTGTAAGTCTTAGCTGTTTAGTCTCATAGATGTTATGTTATTGTGGTATTACAGGTATACCTCTATTACCCAATGATAGATGTTGCTATATATTTTTTGAAGGTATACTTATATTAAACTTTCGAGTGTGTGACCTTAGGTGTTTATATTTTAACTGATGCTCATTGAGTATTAAGAGGAGGAGGAAGATGCCGATAGCCATAAATAAGTGACATTTTTTTCTAAAATTATTTTTTTTTAATATCTTTTTGATATTCAATTGTTTTAAATGTATTTCAAATGTTATTTTTGAAAAACGCGCGAATGTGTAATTAACACATGTACGCACTGAACCGCCGAAATGTAGCAGCTTACAGATATCTACACGTTTTTACACACAAAACAACAGTAAGAAAAATAATAAGTAGGTTACGAACATTATTAAAATAAATATTGTATTTTTTGTTTTTACATACTTTTTACGAAATTATCACAAAATAATATAATAAATAATAATACGATGCTAACTTAAGTAGATTTAATGTTATAACACCTACAGGTATGCCAATATAGAGTATACCCCTCAATTACTTACTATACCTAAAGGTTCCTACTGGCATTTATTAAATAGATATACATCTCGATATAAATATAATTGTTTCACTAAAACTAGGAAATTAGCATCCCGCATTCTAAAACAAAGAAAATCACACAACAGTACACTTATCATAATATATAGGCATATAGAATTGTCTTGATCTTGAATAATTCGCTTTCATATTATATTTTCATATTTTATCCGAAAATATTTGTAGTCCTCTAAATAATGAAACGATAGTAGACACAAAATATAAATTATACACTATACACGCTATAGTTGTTGCAACAGTACGGGTTCTGAGTGCTCTGACTATTTCGAAAAGCTTATATTATATAGCTACTCTACTTATTCTCTCGCCCTTGTGTTGATATACTAATCCGTTTATCAGCTTACTATGAACAGGCCCTAATTTCGGGGATAAAGCGTTTGATTCACAGTGTGATTATAATTTAATATTATTGTTTCAGGATAGGTATTATATATTATTATATAAATACACTATACGCAATTTTCGTCGTCTGAATTCTAACCTTGATAATATCGCGCGTCTTCGATGGAATCGTCATCGTCATCGGGACGTCCGTCGTAAAGATTTTCGGCGACATTTCTCTGAATACCGTTATTATTTAAACCGACGACACCGGCCGTCAAATCGTTTCCACCGGTCGGCAATAGCAACTGTGGCTGAACGATTTGTTGAGCACTCCCGCCCGCCCTGATCAGACGCTTTTGCAGGTACTGCGCCAGTATTTGCTGCGTAATGCTATTCTGCCTGACTATATCACCACCTACACACAACAAACAGATAAGAATTTCAAGAGTGGATAACACATTTTGATTCGTATCGGTATTAGAGCACGTCGGTGCAATAATTATTAAAACAATAACAATAATAATAAATATAATAAACATAATAAATAATAACGATACCTACACGATAATTTATAATGCGCATATATATGTACATTATATACTAGCTTATGATGGAATGTTATGTAAGTTATCAAATTGTATGTATGTATTGCACGCGATTTTACGATAAAACGGAGTTAAGTAGGCGTGGGAAATGTATTGAATAGAATGTACTTAGCGACCTACTGTACCTATACTGGGTTATTCGATTCAATATTATATTCAATTTTTGATTTTTGGTACTTTTAAGTATGATTAAGTGGACGCCGAATGTTTTATAGGCGTCTTACTTACATACGTACAAAACGGCTAATTTGGGTTCGTTAAAACTGATTTTGTATTGATAGCTCTAGTATTGTATTTAAATCATAATTAAATGTAAAATATTAAAATTTTGAAATGTTCATAGCTCACTTCATATTCAAATTTAATAAATATCAATAAAAGCTTACGGAAGTACCCTAAATAGTATTTTTACATTTAAATTTTATAATTCTATCAACACAATATTGATTCTACTGAACAAAAATGAGCTGTGTTGTACTTTGTTAAGACGAAAACAATACAAGCACCTATTATGACGTAATAACGTTCTCTTGAAAACCATATTTACAAATTATGAATATTCAAACATTTTATGGTGTTACCGTTATATAGAGTTTCCGATTCTAACTTTTTATAAAATAGATATACTTAGTGAATCAATCATAAAATTGAAAAGATCATAAAATGCTAATAAATATTGATTAGATACAATAATAATTTATAAGCCATCACGGGCCCGAATACTTTATAAGCCTATACCTATATATTATTATATTAAACTACAATTATCTTTATTAAATACCTACATTTTTTTTAGAAACCACTCGTTTGAATTTAGATTAAACAATAAGGATACATTATAGAGTTAAAAAAATATCTTTTAAACAATTTATAGTAAAAAAAGAATGTTCTCGTTTGAAAAAATAAGTTAAAACTGGTCGTTTTGCATGATTAATAATTCCAAAAATTAGAATTTGAATAAATATTTAAATCAAGATTAATATGGGGGTGAACACGATTGGTGAATCATTTCAATATATTATACATATAATAACATGTAGGCGGTTGAGTTATAATATGTTCGTATGCGCATTATGTTACGAGAATGGAGATAGGTATGTATGTGAGATGTATTGAATAAGACGTACTTAACCACTATTGTATGGGTATATAATAATAATAAATAGTGCCTACGCGACGTTTAAAGAAAAATTCGTTACGCCAACGAAATATTCATACAATGTGTAAAATTTATATATATAAAGTAAGTATTTTCTGATTATATAGATCGTTAATAGGTATTATAGTACCTATATATTTATATAATACGTACCTATCAGCTATATGGTATTATGTGAACGAATATTAGAGATAGTACTGGATATAATTACTATTTACTGCTTGGCTGTTATGATCACAAAAAATAGTAGATAGACCTGATACGGATATAAAGCTATTAAATCATGATATTATACATATTATAATGTTTATATTCATCATTTGTTGAAAGCCTGTATAATTTTAAAAACTACGATAAAATCTTTTGGGTTATCGATACAACAAAACTTTTTTTCCGATACGTATCATCTTGAAATTCTTAAATGTTTTTTGTATTAAAACTTTTTTTTCTATCATCCGCACTGTCGAAGATATATTTATCACGGTTTTCAGTGAAATCATAAATCTATACTAATTTTTAGTAAATACCAAACAAATTGCATAAAATACATTGGTAGGTATACTACCTATCTACCAACCTTACTTGGTGTAACTTACCTAAATATTATTAGTCCACACACACACACACACCTACCTGTAACTTGCAATGCGTTTTAAACCAAATTCTTATTTTGTGACAGATGTATACTACAACTTAATACAGTAATTATAACCGGCTATATAATTTACATATTTTTAAAATAATAGTAACAAACATCTTGAATAATTAAAAAGTTTTCCATTTTCTTTCGTCGATTTTTGATCATCAATCAATAAAAACTTATGATTTACATCCAAAAACTAATTTTTTGAATAGAAATGTATTATTTTATAGAAATTCATTTGATAATTTTATTATAATTAATAAATATAGTAGGTACCTATATACAACATGAGATGACTATTTTCATGCTTGTAATCATTACATTGTAATGTAGTAATGTATGTTATTATGTATACATTATTACATAGGAAAGTACTTAATATTAATTGTCACAATAAAAAATTTAAATATAAAAATATACAAGAATCGTAGTTTTTTCAATATGTTATAATATTTTTACAAGTTAGTTTTTAACATTTAAGGTAAAATGTATTCAAACTATTGAATTTAAAATTTATAATATTAAACATTATCTAACATGTAAACCGGTTAAATACTAATTAATCTGTTTACGGCTTATCATAATGTATTAAAGTTGTTAATTGTTATTTTATTATACCTATACCTTATAATTATAAGCCGACTTTAATTTAATACCTCTATAGGTACTCCATTATCATTGTTATAGTATTGTTAAAATATACTAAATCAAGAGTATAAATATTGACTATTATATAAAATATTTAAATATGAACATAGATTATAGTAATATTTCATACTTGTAATATCTGTACGAAAATAGAGATAAAATTATACTGTTGTTACTAATTTAATGTGTGTATAAATACATTGTGAAACAATATAATAATACCTACTGTTACTTCATTCAATAGGAGAGGAGACATAAATGTTGAGAAAAAGGAAGATGTAAATGATTGATGCATGACCTTAAGATACACCTAATAATAATGATTAATGCAGTACATTATTAGTACCTATAATTTTTTATTTTGAATTTAATTGAGTTTCTATGCATAACTCACTGAAAATATTTTTATTTTAAACAACTTATAAGTTAGGCAATAATATAATATACCACAAAATGAAACGTTTATTTTTAAATTTACTTACAGGGGAAATGTCAAATTCACTAACATTAATAATTATAAGATTATAGGTAGATACTAATGTTTAATTCGTTAATTTTTAATAACTGTCATTTATGTTTGAACGTGCATGAATATTCTTTTTTATCACGTTATATTACTCAAGTTAAGTCAAATATACATTTCTTCTTTATAATTGCATAACTAACAAAATTTATTATATGTTCATTGTATATGCAATTTTATATTGATATATAGGTACATCATTAATATTATACAATGTAATACATGTTTATTTATAAAATCTTTAGCTATATAAGTATAATATTTTGTACATCCCATATAAAATTATAAACTAAATACACACTTTAAAATTAAACAACATAAAATATATACACTCGAAACTTTTTGACTCCGTTGAAATTAATATTTATTACTTAGAATGATACACATCTGTCAGTTCGATTGTCACCATCAACACGAGCGTACTCAAATATAGATTTATTAACAGTTATCTTCTGATATAATTACCTACAGTAAAGTATTATTTAAAATAAATTAATAATTATTTTAGATTTATAAATCAAACGTGTTTTTTATTGATACAGATCTCTTGTACAAGTATTTATACCCCCGGCTACAGAAAACTTATCTACATGGAATAGAAATCCTTTTCTGGATACCTATCTAATATCATATTAAGATTCCTCACTTATTACATAATTATGACTTCGTCACATAGGTATACCTATATATTATAACTATTTTATACCTATATGTGTATACTGTATAAGTACCTTTAAAAAAACAACTATAGTAGTTTTAACAAAGTAACGGATAATGGAATTTGTACGATGATAATATAATTAACTTTTTCTTTTATCAATTCAATATTGTACCTAATACCAATTCAAATTAAAATAAAAAATTTAAAAAACACCTTAAAATAGAAAATTACTATGAAATTATTGAATTTAAATTTATAATTTTGGCTTATAATCTATGGAATATTTCATTTTCTCGTCTTGTGTATGCAAACTATACGCCCATATAATTTTATACCTATAAGCATTGTTCACAAAAGTACCTATTATAAATTATAATATTACATTACATTATAATATGATACTTTCTCTACTACTGTATGCTAACATTATAAAAATGTGTAAAAAAAAGGACTTGTAGGACCCGAATTATTTGTTCATACTTATGTGTATACATGTATATAAACAAAAAATAAATAATAATCTTATGTAACGTTATTGAGTTTAAGAAGTAGCTATTAAATTATATTACGGAGATTAGTATATGATAGATGTGAAAAAAAAATCATTATCAAATAATGGACAATATAATGGTGTAATATTCATGGGCATTTATTTTTTAATCTGATAACATTTTATGTTTGTTATTTTAAAACAATATTTCAAGATATATATACCGTGATAATGAGATTGGAGACAAAATTATAGGTTCGTGTAATGTTAAATATCCACTTTCTCTCGACGAGTTGAGACCTACCTATATTTAACGGAGACATATTAGTACACAAGGAAGTTCTTCTTTGATACCGGTTGAATGTCATATTATACAATAGCCAGTCGAGCGGCAAAGCACACACATATAAGTGTTATAACTTTCAGTAGTGGTAAGATACAGTTGGATATATATATATATAATATTATTACTGGTCACGACCTTCAAACCCATGTACGTTTTACGTTTATTGAATCGTATACACAATAAATTATTATTGGTAGATGTCTACCAATGAAGCTGTATGTATTATCGTAAAAAAAAATACACGCCTTTGTTATAAACTTAGATTTACTATTACTCTTCCTCTTTTATAATTGGCGCTCATATTAAAATATTAATTGTTTCGGTGTTTAAAATAAATGTTTGCAGTTAAAATCGGCGTACTATATAATTACGCACATTAGTCGGTGAAAAAAGTGTTACACACTTATTGTATAGCACATGATAATAGCATGCTAAAACTGTTTCGCTTTAATACATTTGTACAACGACGACCATAAATTATACAGTAAGATCTGAAGGTATTTTCATTATTATCATAAACAATCCTATGAGTTGCGACTTGCGACGTATTATTATAAACATGAAATATCATATTTCTTACTACCTATACTATTATTCGTAAAAAGCTCACAAGACTTCGTTACAGAATATTATGTTTTATTTTCAGTTATTTCATGATTTCATAATTATACTACGTACCTAGCATATATGCTATTGCTATATAAAACAACTTTAATATTTAAAGGTGATAATCTAATTCAGAATAATAAAAATTAGAAATACCTATTAATATAAGACGGAAAATACGAAGAATTCTGGATATAATACTAAATGTATATTAATAATATATTCATTATTATAAGTAATTTTCAAATAACAATATTATAATATAGGTAGATGACCGACTAAAATTTGTAAAATATGTATTAAAAACTAAAAATGAATACTATAATTTTTTCATTATTTTGTTATAAGCATAACGATAAAAAATAACTAAGAACACATATTAAAATCTACTCTTATTAGAATAATTTAAGGACACGTTAATTTAAAAACTGATCCGCAAATAATTTCATTACACTATCGTCTAAACGTTTTTAATCCATCACGTCTATTAAGACTAACTATAAATTAATGTATTATGTAATCGTTATTATTTAATTGGAAAAAATCCGGACTTGAAATATCTGACTTGTTTAGTTGTGCACTAGTATGTTGTACTAAATCTAAATTTAAAAAAAGAAACTCGTTATTTTCTCCATACTAATTTTCACACAAATGTGCACATTCATACATTGTTATTTGTTTAGATAAACTATAACTGAAACATTTTTCCTTTCTATGATATATTTTAATAAAATTTTGTCAAGGATCTATACCAAGAGACAGAATAACTAGATAATAGTTTCTATTATAGGTTAAATGTACTTGTTTTTCACTCCCTATTTAATTTTTAATGGATACTCCACATTCTTTATCCTTGAGCCGTTAAAGATTTTACTTGATAATTCTAAAAAGTAATAATAAAAATAAAAGACTCATTACTTTAATATCAACTTAACTACGGCTATTACACAATGATATTATGTAAACTACGTACCTAAGTATCTCCATTATTTACAATTGGATTATCGAATTGCATGCGTATAGTATAAAAATATAAGTGTACTACATACTTTATTTAATATTGTTATTGTAATACTAATAAGTGTAAGTAACAAAATGTATTGATTGAGATAATAACTCAACAGATTAGTTATTGCCTATTAAGCATTTTAAATAAGAGTATCGACTAGAATATTTTATAATGAAAGTCAATTCGAAAAAAATTCTTGTGTACGAGAGAAAGCTAAATAAGATAAACGGATTTTTACTAGAGTTATCATACCACCACTAAGGACATAAGTGTTAGTCATTAAGTATATACTTATTTATACTAATTTCTAATTGGTAAAACAATAGTATGGTTTTTATATTTGTTTTTATTTCGAATTTGAAACATTTATATAATACCTATTTAAATAGACATGAGCTTAATATAAGAATGAATAATTATGAATTGATATATTTAAATAATATAAATTAGAGAATAACGGAATAAAATTTTATTTTTATTATACCAATGTATATCTACATATTACTTATACGGTAAACATGATTTTTAGAAATGTTTGTAGATTGTAATTTATTTCTTATTACACTTTATGAATACTGTTGTGAATTTAAAATGCGATAGCTATAAAGTGAAGATTGTTATATTTAAATTCTTAAAAATTAAAAATATTCAATTTTCTTATAAAATATTTATGTAAATTATTTCATATGACACGCATAATATTATGTATTATCTAAAGTTTAAATTTACCTTGTGGTTCGTTTATCTTATGGCCAGTTCTAGGGACGACTGTCTGACTTCGAACAGCGAAAAAACACATGAACAACGTCAGGAACAAAATTACACTTCTAGCAGTATTCGTCCACGAATTCATATTTGTACGATTTGAACCACTATTATGCGTTGTATTTACTTTAATTTTGAATAATTCAATATTGCTTAGTACTGGAAAGAAAACCAAAACTAAAGATAAAATTAAAAAAAAAATAACGCGGTAGATGGTGTTTAGAACAATCGCACCACGGCCACGGTGGTAGCAGGTTAGGTACGGTATAGGTGCTGGTAATATCTGGATAGTTCATCCATTTCGTGCACGATTATCGTTCGTTATACTGTGGACAGTCGTGTGAGGAGGACTTTAGAAGGAGAAATTTATTCCTCGGCCGCCGCAGTCGACGAGTGGGCAACGCGATGCTGCAAATAAGACCACTTTCGATCTCCGTCGCGCGGCGATACGCATGCATAAGCGGTTGGCGTTAAAAACCGGTATGCAGAGTAGAGCTATGCACACACACTCCATACTTAAACACACACACATATGAACTTACACACACAAACACACATATACACCGTACTTGATGGTTGCCGCGGATATCAAATATAGGAGGTACGGTTGTAGTAATAACACTATACCTATATACTTAAAACAGAGGAGTAGACCGGACAGACGGTAATAAATATATTAATATATGTATATTATATTATATATGGTCTCATCTCATTGCACACAATAAACATGTATTATTACCGCATTATTCTGTACATAAGTTTTTTCAGGTTTAAAATTCTATATAATGCGCAATGTCTTCCTCGTTACTCACGAGTGACTCGATCGATATAACATAATATTATATATATTTATAACTTTTATAATATTATTATAAATGGTCCTGTCACAACCACTAACGTAAAATCTTGAAATCTATATTAATAAAAGGTTATATTTATGTGTGAGAGTGTAACTGATTCACAGCCAAGTCTATTGCTCTTGTGGTTCAGAAATTTGGTATATAGGTAACCCTATACCCAAAGAGGTACACCTCGAAGACAATTTTTTTTAATTTTATTCTTTAAAGAGGGACCTACACATAGATATGTTGGATCATGATAATAAATAATTTTTTATTTATATAAGATTGTCATAGATTACAGATAATAAAATAAGATAGAATTTTAGAATTTTATTTTATATTTAGTTATAAAACCAATCAAATAACTATGTTTAAAAATGTTTTAGTTCATAATTAGGTAACGGAGTTTAATACAGAAGAAATCCAATGATATTCTTTAATTTGTCACAGGCAACGCAGTACCTAAATATATTTTTCTAAGGTTTCAGAAAACATTTGTTATTAAAATAACGTTAAAATATATTAATTCTACTACTAGATATTTTTTTTGCTTATCAACAATACCTACTTCAAACATTCTATATAGATTAAAAAATTTAAATAGATGCTAAATGTTACTTTAATTTGCCATTTTAAATTGTCTAATAGTAATTACATGACTACGTGTAAAAATTCTATAAAATATCAAAACCTTTTAAAAATATTAAAAAATTCTCATCAAATGCTCTATGCAAAAATAGGGCTTAAGCTGACAAATCATTTCCATTTAGAATCGTTTATCGTATATTTGTATATAATGATAGTTATCATTGCTTTCAAATTTAATACATCCATTATATTATAACTTCCTGCAAGTCTGAGGTCCACTCAATACCTACTGTACAGCAGAGCGTTACCAACTTGAATAGTTGAACACCTTTTTTATACATATAAGTTAAAGAAAATGGCATAAACATAAAGTAACTTGAACCACGACAATATTTGATATGTGCGGGAAAATCCTTGAATAATATGCATATAATAAGTAATGTACCTACTTGCAATTAACTATTATCTATATAAAACGGTTAACAGTTAACAGCCCGATCAACTTCAGGACATTTTTGGTCTTAAGTAACAGAAATCATTGTTAAATTTTTCAAGTATAACAAATTTTTATGTGGCTTTAAGAATATATTTAAAATTATTCAATTTTTAACTCATAGACCCATATAGTTAAATCACGAATTATAATAATAAAAAAATGTATACAAACGTTAAGTTAAAATCTTTAAACGTTTCAAATAATTTTCTGATACTACTATGTAGTGATTTACCATTGACCGTTGCTTTCACGTTTAAAATAATAATACACTGGCTTACAGCCAAGGTGAGTTGAGTGAGCAAATGTCCAATGCCTAGTATACTTATACGTAAAAATAATACGAATTCCGTAATTCGTACACCTCAGGCTGTAACCCATCCTAAACAGTTGCGAAGAGCGTTTGCGTTTTTACGTATGGTTATTGTATAATTCTATAAAATGAATTACTGAAATACAATCATTTTCTAACAAGCATATTTTATGTCACGATAAAATTATAATAATTATAAGATACCGTAAAAAGTTTAATATACAAATGAACACTAAGACACGACTTGAACTCATAGATACACTGTACTTATAGTGTCTTCCTAAAATATCTATTCAATTATGTTTTGTTTATGTGATACAATATTAAATGTCGTGGTTAATAGATGCGTACGATTTACATACGATGGTAATAATTAAGTAAATTATAAATTATACGTCAACAATGAAGTGATATTATAATCTATGTAAAATTATTATAATTTATTACATATAATATATAACAGTAATACGCGAGGTGGCCGAGATGCGGGGTAATTGTTAAGTATAATAAAATAATCATAGTAATACATTTTTATTTTTAAATCAAATTATAAAAAATACATAGTTCTGTGTAACTCATATATTTTAGTTATTGTAATAAACAAATTTATCTTAAAGATTTATGTTCTTATTAAGTCTTAATATTACATAATAAACCTGTACTTGAATTAATTTCCAAAATAAAAAAGCAACTAAAATATGTAAATAATATTATTATGTTTATAAAATACGGAAATATGCAATAAAAAATTGCAAAATATGCAAATTATTTTACAAATAAAATTTTTAAAATATGCTGTAAAAATGCCAGTATACTATAATATTTATCAAAAACGTGATCTTTTAAAGAATATGTCATAGATATTATAATATTTACTATATAATTGATAAAAAAGTAATTAATTATTAACATAAAATTCAAACATGTAAGATCAATTTTGTTTACTTAATTATAAATTATTACAAAATATTCGAATATTTTAACTCTAAAACGAATATCAATATTTAGTTATTTTTATATTATAATTCAAAACCTTCAGTGGTTATCATAGTTCAATATTTCTAAAAAAATGTCTAGTTCTGTATATTTTTTTAAAAAATAATTATGAAACTCATACTACGAGTAGGTACCTATCGAATAAGTCGATTACGATGATACTATCCAATTTAAATAAATGTTATTACAGATTGAAATCTATTTTCCAAATCATTTTCACGTCTGCATAATTTCATATTGGTTAAGCAGCATATTGGAACGAAATCGCATCCATAAAGACGGATAATCATTGTTTTAAATCCCAAAATAAAGTGCCTAGTTAGTAGTTATATATCCCATAGTCCATACTAGTCCCATATAAAACATTAGACACATTATAATTAACAAAAATGGCTCATTCGAAACAGAAATCTCAACTATTCAAACGAATATAACTATAAACTGTAAACACGTCAAGTTCAAGTAAAAAACATTTTATTAAATTTCCCGATCTTTTTTTAGATAGTTACTGAATTACTTACTGATGGTGCTTTAGATACCAACCTATCAACTTGTCACTTACCTGTTTAAATACCTACGCATAATCACCTGTACATAATTTATAGTACGGTTTATATGCATTACTATAACTACTATGTAATATATATTATATATTATATCTGATATATATGGGTCATCTCTTTCAATTGCCAATGAGTGTTATTTATGTGCTACACTGCTACCATACATGTGTTGATATTCTATATGGTACCGATTTAGTTTACTATTGTATACAGTTAATATGAATCGTGTAAATTGCGACACCCAAGTATAATAGTGTATATATCTTTATATATATTTAAATAATAAATCTAGACTTATTTATTATGTCACTGATAAGTTGAATCAACTTATAGGTTTAAATAAAAATAGTAACCTATGATTCTTGCTAACTAAATGCAATAAATGCATATTATGTTTAATTTTATCTACAGCTTAAAACAAATATTTACCTGTTTTAAAATGCTTAAATACAAAATAAATATAAAAAATATAGCATATTCTTATACACCATTTAAAAAGACGGGTTTACTATCGGTATGTAAATAAATAATACTAAAAAAATAAATTTTAAAAATGATTATAAAAATTAATATTAGTTGTGGGTAAGTAATTAATTTCCTGTCTATAACATTTTCTATGAACATTTAATTTCTAACAGAGTTTGAATATCAACATACTAGACTTATTAAAGCTGTTTAATACATTCTAAATTTTATCTTCATGATTATTATTTATTTCAAAAGTATCTATATTATTAGTATCATTATTCCGTAGTCCATTTCACCCCATAAAAAAGTTCAATATCATGTAGCAACTGACCGAATATTCAAAGTAGCCTTGGAGCTCAAGAATCAGATCGGATCGACCTTCATCTAATTCAGCATTCATCCACCCACGCACTATATAGTTTTTTTTATTAAAATCTATTATTACGTCACCATCCTGATATTATACATTGTTCCGAACATTCATATGAATGTTAATAATACGATTAATAAGAAGGCCATTCAATCTTTTTTAAAAGTCTAAAATGTTGTTATCTTCATTCAATTGATTAGATGATAGATAAACAAACCCCAACAATTATGTTTCTGAATATTTGTATGACATTGCAGATTATTACACTGGATTATTTATGATCGATATTTATTTAGTATTAGCGTTGGATTTATGGTGTTCGAATTCGAGACCATAAATTATTAAAATAACTTCACTAATGTATTTTTTTATTTAAAAAACAAAAATCTATTTTAGTCAACATATATCAACGATAAATCAATCAATTTTAAGTTTGAACAATCAGATAACTTGTTCAGTTGCATAGTAGGCAATACATATCAAGGCGTTCTTCGTAAATTCGTAATTGAATATTTGGTCACTGTAATGAAAATTTAAAATTTAAATTCAACGATTGTTACCTATATACTAAAAATGATTCTAAGAGGAATGGGTATATCGTCTATAGCCTATATTTTAAGAAATTATTTAAATTGATATTATCAATTAGTAGTATAATAACAGTTTGTCAAAACATCGCATTTATTATAATACTTTATTAAGATATTTAAAATTAATATATTATTATATTTATTATAATATTTTTTTTTATTGTATATTATTATTATGAAATTGAAAATTTTCAAATCATATTTTTAAATTTTGAGTTGGTTGTAATGGATTTTGTAAAAATTAATTTTTAAGCTTAAAAATATTAGATTTTTTTAATTTACGATAAGAACTTAAGTATAATTGTATTATTTTACTCAGAATATAAAATACCTAACTAGATAACAGTGATTATATGTAATTTTGCTACCGATTCCAGTATTAACTTTTAAATAGAATAACTGCAAACGTGTAGTGACTTATATTGTATTTATTTGAAGAACGGTGTTTACTTTTACGAATGGGTTCTTAATCTCAGTTATTTTTATTTTATTTATATTTGTATTTATTTGCCTAAAGTAGTATTTTGAAATTTATTACCGTAATAAAGCTAGAAATGTATTGGATATTTGGAATCATCTACAATAATATATCTATATATATATATAAACAGTATCACTTTATGGCCCATAATACAAGTATTCAGTAAAATTGAATTGAACAGTAATGATAGTAAAACAAATATATTTGATGTAAATTTTAAATTAAAGATATATGTTTTAATATTTTTCCTAAATATTCAATCTGTCAATACGGTATAAGGTACTGTGTATATTGTATAATATATAATATAATAAATTGCACCTACATATACTGAACATGAAATAGTTTTTACTTTTCAATAATTTGTGTAAAACATTCTTTTATTTCGTACTATTTTACTAAACGACCGTTATTATTATACGTTTGAACTTTAAATATAACTTTCGATTTTCAATCTGATAAAACGTTTAGTCAACAACTACCGAAGTCTATCGAAAAACCTACAACTATATTTCATTGTAATTGTAAATTAATCAATCACTAATAGTACATATATTTATTAGATTTTTTCCAAACAACTTTGCCATCATCGTAAAACTAACATTTAATAATGATTAACTATCGTAATGACGAATGACTAATGAGTTCGCAGTTACTTATTAATTATTACTCAAAACAAGTGTCGGTGTGTCACACGTAGTAGTAGTATCTATTAACTTTGAATAATTTATATGATTACCTACGTAGCAAATTATTACCTTATTTATTCTATATCATAATTCAAAATGTGTTGTAATATTAATAATTTATGTAATAAAAAATGATATCACCAATATTTCTTTGACAATTATTAATTTAATATAATAGCACTTAAATTACTCAGTCTCGTAATATTTTTCTTCATAATTTCTTAATGCGATAACTAATGAACAATATATATCATCACAGGAAACAGATCTAGAAGTTATTTAAAGAAAATATCAATATATATTGTGTTCGTAGAAAATAAAATGTGTATTGTTTTCATTTTATTCTAAATTAACATAGCTATAGATAATATATAATTTTATTATTTTTAGTAATGCATTCATGTACTGCAATTCAAAAATGAATATTTAATTGAACGTATATTATCTAATTATTTTGTTAAATTTAAATAATATAGAATTGGTGTGAGAAAAAAATTTAATACTAAGTGTTCAAGTATATATGGGCAAAACTATTATTCTGAAATAACTTGCAGAGCTCCATACTAAACTAATGCATCATATTTATAAATACATAATATATTATATTGATATATCAAATATAAATATAAATATTTTATTACTTCTCAATTTATTTGTCATTTACTTACAAAATTCTAATGATGTAACATTGAATTGTTTTGTTTAATAAGCTTTCTAAGTTAATTGTGAAATTTAATATTTGTATGTCTTATAAAATTAACAAACGATATAGTTATAAGAGAAGTGTCGTAAGTATTTTATATTTAAGTGTGTTATATAATAATTGTTTATTATTTTTAAAAATAATTAAAATTTTAGTTTGACCTTAAGAATAATACACTTTTGACTATTATTTTAAATATTGTCGACAACCGCAAGTTCTGTGCTTGTAAATTTTTTAATTTTATTTATATAATGGGGTTTTATTACTTCGTTATAGGTACTGCTTGAATTCTATTAATAAAGTAGAGTAATAATAACTTTTTTATGAATTTAAAGCTAATAAACATAATAATAACAATTTTCGTATTTTATAAAAAATTGAATCTTAAATTATTACGTTAAAAAAAAAATCATAAAAATTGAAATGTTATACAATATACACTAATAAAAAAAAAATTAAAACAGAAATAGTTTAGTTGTACAAATTATTTTTCAAAACTAAAACTTATAATTGTTATTTTAATATATAATAAATAAATCATAGAAATAAAATTATTATATTTATTTATTATATACTACCCACAACAATAAAAATAATATGAACAATATTTTATGTAAATCATGAACATAAAATGTTGAGTTTATCATGTTCTCCAAAATATTTATATGTATTTATATACTTGTTAATCTTTAATTTCTATAAAAGTGGTTCGTTTCACTTATTAATTGTTTGCTGAACTGTTAGTTTATTTATTGTAAACGTTTTAAATAGTAATTACATAAAATAAACTATATTTTTAGTTTTTATCTTTTCAATTCGGATTTCGGACATAGTGTCTGAATCGTATTTTATTTTAAATTTTTCTACATTAATTACTTAAATGTTTTATAATTTTATTACAATGTTTGACGATTTCAAGTTTCACTAAGAAATTTACTTTAATACTCACTTGGCCGTTTTGTTTTGGTTTAAAAGATAATATTACTGTGTATAATAAATAGTACATTCGTGCAAAATATATTGCATAACCGGAACATCTCGGGATTTTGACATAGTGCTAGTGTGTATATAATATTATAAACATAATTCATAGTAGACCTTTAGATTCGAATTCATTTTACACGGATAATGAAGTTAAATTGTTGATTTTTTTATGTCACTTTGTTTTAAGACAAAATAGTTCTTAAAAAATGAGTGTAACAAAGAATTCTGCAGTAGTATCCTTTGTTATCGGTTTAAAATTTAAAAAAAGCTATTCTTTTACCTACAAAGAACTGTGACTTGATCTTGAACATACCATTAAACATTATTAGATTCTATATTATATAGATAGTTCCTTAAGTATATATACTTAAAAACATAATTAGTTAACAATATATATTATATTATATAGCAAATAAAAATAACAATGTATAATTAATTTACTGTTTAATTTTAATGAATAGATACTACATATCATTATCTGATAATTTATAAGATTTTACAGTTTATTTTACTACTATAAGTCTTTAATTATATCTTTACCTGTTACCTCTTTAGGTAAATAATTAAAACGTACATTCAATTATAAGTACATTAAAATATTAAATATAAAACTATCATACAATTAATTAGTATTTGAAAATAAAAAAAAAATATGTAAGAACATGTATTTAATTACCAAATTAATCATCACAATAAGAAAATATATGGAGTTTAGGTACCTATATAATATTATACTTTATATAAATAATAAATACACAAAAATCGTATTTACATAACATTATAAAAATAATTAATACAATAATACCAAGTACTTTAAAATTATTATTGATAATATTTTCAATATAAACATGCTCCTTCTCCCCTCGTCCCGTAAAATACTATATCTAAATCACTTATAAAAAGTATGGTATACACACAGTGTGCATAATATGATATGATAATAATATGATTTATGTCACAGCAACAGTCACAAATTAAAAGTTATCGTCTATAGAGGCTAACATAAATTTCAATTAACGAATAAGATTATGTTTTGGAAACTCATGTCATCGGCCACTGCAGTTGTGCTGTTCGCTGCAGTTACTGCTCACTCTCTTATTACACCATCTACAGAGCTTTTTTCCAGCACCTCGTCAACAACCCATCCTTCCATTAACTTTCTCAACACAGGTTAGTTATAGATAGATTTATACAATATATTACCATTTACCACTCCCATACGTATTTCTTTGTTATCGTTGATCAGAAATTTTAGATTATCACAAGAGAAAAATTTGTTTTATAGTAATAGTAATTTTTAAATAGGCAAATAAATTTACCGATATTATACTTCTGTAACCTATAACCTACATGTTTGTGCCTATTTACCACTATAAATTAAATATTATAATATTGGTATTGGCGATTTTTCCATGACGTCACCATCTCAAATACCAATACTGGTCTATGATAGAGATGATAGATATAATTTTTTTATTTTCTCCTGGTGTTAAAAAATAAAAATCATAGTTCTGACTTTCAATATGTTATACAGAGATTATCGACAGTAACATTTTCATAATTTATAATGTATATAATATGCTGTCCATAGTATGAACTAATAATAATATAAAACAAGTATATAATACATGATAGTTGGATAAAAAATGTTGGCAGTTAATGTTGAACTTGAGTTATTATTTTAATGTTATCACTTATCGTCTGATAAACGCATGTGGTTTATTTTCATAATTAGGGCCGGATTTAGGCGAGAGCTGAGTGGGCCGCAGAACAGGGGCCTCACAATTTTATATTTTATTAAGTGAAAAAAATATATTTTCTTGTTTATGTAGAACGGGCCCACAATGCATTCCACCACACACCTTAATCCACCCCTATGTATAGTTATATCCATTTAATATTTATAGGTTTAACTACATTAAAATTAGAACCTACAAACTCACACCTTCTTTCCTTATGGGAAAAACTAGTTTTTCCAAAATAAATCTTTAAAATATGTAGATATTATGTTATTTAAAATAATAAACGTAAATACGCTAGGTACCAATTTTGTGAAATTGAATAGTTAAACACTTACGTATTCTATGCTGTAAAAAAAAATACACAAGAATACGTTTCCTAAATCATCACTCTAAAAAGTTATTGGGTAGTATGCATAGGTGGTATCGTATACTGATCATAAAATATATCTAATTAATCCGGTACTTATATAAACATTTAGAATTGTGTGTAATCCTATTCAAATAATTAAAAATCGTAGTTTGAATTATTATTATTTAATGTTTATGAATACCGCAATTACCTAAGTTATGACTTATGAATTATGATAATACATAAGTATAAAATGAAATAACAATAGTCTCCTGCGTACAAGTACTAATGTCTAAAATAGTATAATTTATACTTAAGTATTCAATAAGTCGTGCTGTTGTGAATTTTAATATAAGATCTTATCTATTTCATATAAATAAATAAAATTTATTCTGTAAAAGTAAAATATATTCTATAAATGGCTTTTTAGCACAGATTAAAATTAATTAATTAAAAATGAAGATAAATACAACAGGTACTGGTCAGCTGTTTGGTACTTATGTCTTATACCTAAGTATAAAATTTACTGCGAAATAATTGGTGACTCAAGTACACTACAAAATTTTTAGTAAGCAATTATTTATTTATATTCTTTTTAAAACAGTCGATGATAACACTTACTATAAAAAATAGATTAACATTATGTTAATTTAAAATTTTCAACATCTTTTATTATTATGTTAATAGACTATATTTATTTTTATAATATTAATTTATATATCCAATAATACCACAATTAATAAAATATTATGCAATACATATTTTTATACAATCAGTCATTAATATATATTTCGCATTTATTGTTATTCTTGATATTATACTGAGTCATTATTTTTTTTTATGTAAGATATTTTTGTCACCACTGTTTGTTATATAACCAAGCGTCTAATCTATAAATATTAGTTGTACATATATATATATATCTACTTCATACTTGAGAATTATTTATTAAATAAAAACACAAAGAGTATAATAAATTGTGAAATATGCTTTATAACACAATGCTACAAACTAAAAAAATTGAATGTTTACACCGTTATCGTGTGACAGATTAGTTTTTAATACATTTCAAACTTATCTTATTCAATACACAGAAATACGCATTTTTAAACTAAATAGTAAATACATAAATGCATAGGAACATTTTGAATTACTATTAAGTTGAATGCTGCTTATGCCTTTTTAAGCAGCTAAATATATTTCAAATGTAATATTCCTATAATATTACAGAACGATTTTTTCAACTGTAAACAATTATCATTTCAAAATTGTTTTACATTATAGGTGACTAGAAGTTTTTTTATTTTTTTTAATGATAAAATAATTTTTAATTTCATATTCCTATAAACAGAATATTTTTCTAACATCTTTTTGAATACAAATCGAATATTGACCGAATGTTTAACGAGTTAGTAAAGTTTTTTTTTTATTTGAAAGAGCTTTTAGTATCAAATATTAAGCTCAAAAGTTAGTAAAGTTATCATAAGTATTTCAAGTGAATTAAGCGTAGTGGAGTGATACTGAGGATTATTGTCGTATCTATTGTCTTTTTAATACTGGGTTTTATATCCGTTTGATGTTTTGATAATGATTAGATTATAATACATAATATTTGATCTATGTTGTGGCATCCTTTGGATTGAGTCAGGCTTATATTTGAATAGTTCAAAATCCAAAAATATGTTAGATAGGATCACTTTTTAAATAGGTTGGATTGAAAAATGGATAGATTCCAAGCAGAATAAATAGCGAGTGCTTACGATAATACATTTTATATGATGTAATTATTGATTGTTAATTTATTTTCAGGAAAATATTTTACCATAGAAAATGTTAAGAATGGCAGTCCGACATGGTGTGCAAATGTTCACCGTTCAATTGATGAATTCCCAAGGGATTTCTTCACTGAAGAACAAAGACTTCACGGAGCCGTTATCGTTCACTTAATTTTGTCATTTTATGGATTCCTATTTATAACGTTTGTTTGTCAAGATTACTTTCTACCATCAGTGTTATATATATGTCTAGGTATGAAATAATACATTAATGTAAGTTTTTAGTTTATTTTTTTAAGGGTGAAAAAAATTAAGCTAATAAATCAGTAGGAATAATAATTAAATCGACATAACATATGAAGTATAAAATATCATTCTTAAAATTTTTAGATTTTATTTAGTTACGAGGGTCTTGTCCTCAAATAATCATATTAATGCTATTATAATTTTATATAATACCTAATCCATCATATTATTATACCAAGATTTATTACAATATAATAGCACGGCGTTGTAGTTAGGCAATTTAGCAACACTACTGTCGATAATTACGTTTACTAATAATCATTGATTGATTTGTTTTGTGGGAATAAGAACCCTGAACCCTATAGTAATGTTAAGAACACCAAATCTCAACACAATATAAAGGACAAAATTATCTGTGTTCTCTCAGAGAGTTTTTTTAAATATCTTATTTTGACGATTTTATAAAATTTTTTGAAAATGTACGTAATTAAAAAAAACTCTCTGAGAGAACACAGATATTATTTTTTAAGTTGTGTAAAATTTTTGTTTTCTTAAAGTTAATGTACCTTGAGTGGTTCTAATTCTTGTAAAGGCTTTTTCGAAGCTCGAAATATGGGTGTGAGACGTCCTCTTAAATATACCATTTTTTATATTAAAATATCGAAAAATCCAACTAGATAACACCGTTGAAATTAAATATATCACAAAATAATTGAAAATAGCATTCGTACAGTGTTTAAGGTAGCCTGTCTTATAAAACACCCAAGGGTGACCTAAACAAAATATGGTTGAGAACCATTGACACTCTATATAGTAGCGAGTCTATTCTATTGCGCATTGTATTATCTCTGAATATAACAATAAGAACACGATTTAATATTATTTTAACGTCAACTGTTTGGCTGCTTTCAAAGCAAAGAATATAAATGCGCTACCCGGTATTTTCAAACACTGCAATATAATTATTAATTACAAGTACATATATTATTATTCGACGGCATCTTATCAGTTGTATTATAGCAAAGTATTTTTTCCATTCTGTAAATAGAAATTATATCTTTTACAGTAAACCCTTGACATTTTTATTAATTTCATCTATATTTGTACACTAAATACTTAAAAATAACCACCAGAACCTCCTATTGCACATACAGATCCATAAAAAATATTATACCCCGGTGAGGTAACTACCCCTGTTGCTTCTCGCAGTCTCACCATTCCCCGTTAGATATGCTACTTGACTAGCATAGTACATATTAATGTTTTCAGATTTGGGACTTTCGCCGGACGTTGCTGGGGCGACATTTATGGCGGCTGCGACTTGCACGTCCGAACTTCTCGTCTCCACGATTGGAACTTTTGTGACCAAGTCTGATCTCGGTGTGGGCACAGTGGTGGGAAGCGGCGTATATAACACTCTGGGTGTGTCAGCGTGTGCGGGTCTGGCGGTCTGCAGTCGGCCGATCACGATAGAAAAATGGCCGCTAATCCGCGACAGCGGCGTGTACGTAACATCCATAGCCGTGCTGGCTGCCATCGCTGTCGACAACGTCATCATTTGGTACGAGGCGCTGATTATGGTCACCATGTTCTTTGGATATTTTGTCTTCTTGTTCGCGCAGAACAAGCTCGTTGCGAAAGTCGAAAAGTGGAAACACAATAATCGTAAGATTTGGCATTATAATATTATTTTTATTGTTAGTGTTGTGTCGATATGAAATAAAATGTGGTGATGAAATCCGGTCATTATAATCGGAAGGGCCGTGAGCTAATTTGAGTACTCGATAATGATTTAACGGTTTAGAAAAACATGACTCACGGTTATTGCAAGTTAGTAAACAAGACGATATTTTTTATCCAAATCTTAAATAATTTCATAAAATATTATGAAATTATTTATATTTATTCCTCGTACACATATTTATACATAATTTTTTTATGACTTTCAGGAATTATATCATTTTTTAAGCATATCAAACGATTGCTATGTTGTAGAAAATTTACTTCTATGGAATCTCAAAATGTCACATTATACAGAAGTGATACACCTGCAATACGTCAATACGGAACAGGTTAGTTATTAATATTGTGAATTAAGAATTAAGATACGTTCCCTATATAGAGTCAAACAGTTTAACAATATGATATTTCAAGGAAAATGTACTTTCAAATTTATGAAAGTTATCATATTATTCATTTTTAGTTACCTATATCATAAAACATTTAGAGATTACTGAAATACGATTTATAATTTGTAGCAGAAAAAAATTCAATTATTTTTTTAAATATTTTACGAATATTAATAATGGTCTGTGAATTGTTATACATTTACATTATTTGTTTTCATCAAGATAATATTAAATATATGATCTGTTTTATTTATTATAAATAAATTATAATAATTTACACCTTATTTACTTTTTGAGACTCATGAAATAATCAATGTAAAATAATAAAAGATAATACAGATGATGTATGATGTTCAGCGTAACAAAACATGAGTAGGTAATTAAAACTACTGTTAAAATTTTTCTGAAACTTTCATTAATGTATTATGTATATACGTATATTATATAACTTTAATTCTATTAAATAGTCGAACATCAGCTGCAGGTGCAAGATGACGAGCGAATGTCATCAAAAATTACATTTACTTCGTCCACGACAATGTTTGGTGAATGCGATCAATCAAATGCAAATGAACAAAGTAGGTTAAAAATAAGAAACCCCATAATATTATGTATATTTTTTATAATATTATTAAACAAATATACATTTATAACTAATTTATTAGTTGTTGTTTTCGATATTTAATTTTTCGATTATTGCATAAAAAGGTACTCATACCTAATCATGAACCATAATTATACTATTAATTATTATATGATATATTATAATAATAATAATACCTACTTATTTATTGCTAATTAATAATTATTAATTATAATAAGATGTTTTCAAGTGAAAGATTCAATTTTTCATAAAATGTTAAACATCGGTTTAACTATAAACTATAATTATTCCCAAAGTTATCTGATTTGAACATTAAATTTCTGCAGGTGTATTTACATTTTCCAATTAAAGGTATTAATAAAAACTTTGAACAGTCTAAAATATCACTGTCAAATTCTGGCAATTATGTTTTTAATTTTTAGTAGATTTTTGTTAAAACTTTTTATCATATGATATAATAATATAAGTATAATTATAGTTTTGTATCAGTGGTTCTCAACAGCGGTAACACGAAATATAATGGGAAAAGGGGAAAAAAATTCATTTTTACAAAAAAAATAATAGATATTATTATCAACGTTTTGAACGTTTTTTTTTCTGTGTACTGTATTATTATTATTATTATTATTATTATTATTATTTTAATAATAGAATAATTTCAAAGTATACAGCTAAGATTGTTTATAATATTGATGTTAGGGTAACGCAGTGTTTGATTCTAGAGGCTAAAAATCACATAAATGATGAATCAAAAAAAAATTGAGAACTAGGTACTGTGTTATACAAGATACATATTATAATAATATAATAATATTATTATTTATATAATATATATACATATACATTTATAACTACAGTAATTTTCACTTTTCAGTCTAAAAATAAATCGTTTTTTATGCAGCTTATTTACCTCGGCTGAAATCATCTTGGAGTAATTTGCTACCGATCATCTGGTGGACAATCTGCTTGCCGGTTAACCTTATGTTGTGGGCCACGATACCGAATTGTCGAACAAAACGAACACTATACCCTATCACATTTGTCGTGTCTATTATATGGATCAGCGTGATAACGTACATTTTATCATGGTTTTTAACGATATGTGGTAAGAATAAAAGTAAAATGTAAATTCATATTATTGTATATTGCTCGTGTTTCTAACATCTGTTGTATGTTATATTTTATAATATAATACATATTATACATATTATACATTATTATGCATATTACATACATCGGTGGTTAAGTGCACACGTGTGTTAATACTTTAAGCGAAAATCAAATTTCAAATTATTTAAAACATCAAATTATTATTATTATTATTATTACGTACACTCGAAACAATTTCACTTTGAAATATATTTAAAAAATAAACCAACTTTGTACGAACGAAATACAATCAATTAAAAAATTGTCCTTAATATATTTGTACGATTAACCATCGATAAATTCTACAAAGACGTTAAAACAACATTTTTGTTGTCAATTACAATATTGTAGTACTTATTTATTATACCTATTTTAAATTTACAAAATTTTCTAGTTTAGGGTTACTCTATAATAATTATCTTATCAATTATGTTTATAAATTCGTTTAAACCTAACATGACTTGGCTTCTGAAGGTCAAATGGAGACTAAAATAGCTCAAAGACAAATTCAAGGGTGATTAAGTCGTTAGTGGTTGGACTTCTTTTATATTGTCATATTTAAGTTGCTAATTATATATCAACATTCAACATATTAGACAATATAAATCTATTTTATGATGAAGGGAGTAGCCAAAAATAAATTTGCACTAGAGTGAAATAATTCTTAAAACATATCCGTACATTACAACTTTGTTATTTGTGTTGGGAAAGTTTGTAACAATAATGATAATATTATATTATATACTTATTGCTTGGAATTTATATTATTTCGTGTTACTATATAGGTGATACGTTTCACGTCAGTGACGTTGTCATGGGCATAGGGGTTTTAGCAGTCGGCAGCAGCATCCCTGAAGCTGTTTCGGGCATAATAAATGCACAAAATGGTAAGAATTAACAATTTGTAACTATAACAATGGTGGTAGATAGAAACTAAAAATCCATGACTACCAGCTATAACATACTAAGTGACGATAGGCTGCAGTATTTCACTTTCTACTACCACCGCAGTATTCTATTTAAATTGTAAACCTTGTAATTAACACAGGTTACCATAATATAACCAAATAATTAAAATATTTTACTACTTCGACGTATTGTTACGTGATTAATTGGTTTTTGGTTATTATTTAGCAGAGAGTAGAGACTTATAAAATCGTTTAACCTAAGCAATACAATTTAATTGTGTGAATAAAATATATTGAAAATTCAGAATATACCACAGTCTACATGAAACGTAGTATTATTGGAAATATAGAATACCAAATAGAACAAAAAAATCAGAAAAAAGCTATGATCATAAGTCAATAAAAATACAAAAGGAAAACCACAAGAAAAAAGAACTGACTTATTATTATTATGAATAAACATTAATTAACTTATAAAAGTAGTTTATTATTTATTCAAATGACTTAATAATGAGCGCACTACCAAAATTTTTTGCTATTAAAGTTAAATTAAACTATTACTACCTATTATAAATTTATAACTAATATTCATAAACATTCTAAGGTACCATAGCAAGCAAAACATAACAAATAACACATTAAGCATCACAGATTTAAGTTTAGATGTCTACATCCAATGCCTTTAACCAGGCCACTTGCCTCAGGGGTCACTTTGATGAAATCCTTCAGGTCACCATCGTAGCTTCTCAATTAGCAGTCCAGGATTAGGTGCTGCATTGATTTTATATTTGTACCGCAATCGCATCCCGGACTCTCTCTGGACTTCCATTTGTACATAAGTTCATTGCATCTGCCTTGTCTTGTATGTATTCTGTTGAGTCTAACCCAAATTTTCCTGAGGAGGTCCATCTCTAAGACTGAGGTGCGTATGTTATCTACTTGGATACCTCCAGGTCTCTCTCTCGGCCATTCAGCCTGCCATTCATCTGGAGTGTTAACCCTCGACTCAATGATGATTTGAGCTCTTAACAAGAACGGTTTTCATGATTTAAGCCTCGGGTTAATAATGCCGTCTTTATGTATTGGCAACTCCTGATATTTGTCAATTTTTTCCTTTTCTTTTAGCACGCTGTTTTGTCTCTTTATGTGGGGGCGGGTTCTCTGTTGGCCAGGTAGGGTAGGTTAGGCCATTGTTTGTTTGTGCTCAAGACTGTGTCTGATATTATGCACATGGCCTTCCTTAGTTGGATATCTACTACCTCTGTGTGGGCACTTCCTGCCCAAACTGGGGAGCAGTATTCTGCGACCGAGTAGACCAGGGCTAAGGAAGAAGTCCGGAGGACGTTTGTAGCAGCTCCCCAGGTGGTTCCAGCTAATTTGTTAGCTTAAAAGTAATTAGGTCTTACTTATTAATTTAAGATTTTTTAATTAATATTTTATACACATACACCATGCCTACATAATATATATATACTATATAATATATGCATATATAGTATAAAGTATACATGGAAGGATTCTTTTTATTGTATGGCACTAAACTTATACTTAATTTGAATCGAATAATGCGTATTTTAGAATCAAATCGATTACTCAGTTAAGTATGTTAGCGTTTGCTTATAAAATAACGACTGGTGTATTGGTGTTAAAATATAATATGGTTATAGTCAGTTATAAAAGTGTTCACTTTAGTAAACAGGAC
Organism: Aphis gossypii; assembly: GCF_020184175.1. Classification (NCBI taxonomy): domain Eukaryota; kingdom Metazoa; phylum Arthropoda; class Insecta; order Hemiptera; family Aphididae; genus Aphis; species Aphis gossypii. The sequence continues at coordinate 53,534,113 of NC_065532.1, forward strand.
AAGAAACGTGTTTTATAAATCATTTATTTAATAACTATTGCAGGCGAAGGATCCATGAGTATCAGCAGTGCACTTGGCTCCAATACAATGGATATATTACTTTGTCTGGGTCTGCCATGGTTAGTGAAGTGCACGCTGCCACCATCGATGAATGGCAGACCTGTTACATTGCAAACCGACACTTTGTTCTTTAATTGCATGTGTATGATCATCAGCGTGGTCATTCTCAATGTGGCAGCCGCAATCAGTGGTTACAAAATGCACAAACCATTTGGAATTATGTGCCTTGTCGGCCAGATAGTTGTCATAGCGGCGTTGATAATCAACGGACTGAACGTCGCTAAAAACGATGGACGCGTACGGTGTAGCTGACATATTTTAAGTTATTTGTTTTATTTTACTGCTGAATGCTGATAGTAAACAACAATACCTATAAAATATGAATTGAACTATTTAATAAGTTTAATACTATTAGTTTGATCCGAACCATATACAATCTTAATAGTCTTTCTTTCTCAGTCGTAGAGATAAGGGTGATCTGAGGTTTACACTGGAATGACTCGAAATATGCCAATTGCCACCTCTCTTCAGCGACAATTTTTCAATTTTTTTTTTTAATACGCAAACTTTTGTGGGGGTCACAATTCCTTTGAAATCTCAATTTTCAGTTTAAAAACTGAATCAGTTTTAAACTATTGATAACACAAATATATATCTTGTGTGATTCAAATAATGTCACTATTTTAAAATTTGTACATACACTTTATGAATTATGATACACACAATGTTCGTTCTTTATATTAACTTTTTTTTTTAAATTTACTCATACAAAATAATACAAATTTTGTCATCATGAAAATCATCAGTTATTGTTTGTAATATAATATTCGTCTATGCTTAAAAATTATATCAGTATTGTTACTACAAATAATTTAATGAATTTTATAAGTTATATTGTACTTAATTCATTAATTAACCATGACAATAAATATTGATGTTATGTTAGACTTTAAACTCTGAATCTTTGAACTTTAAAGTGCTGTCTGCCTCAATAGATTCATCTTAACCAAATAGCATAACCACTTTCTACATAGTAAGCCATGGTTTCACTGGTTCATTCACAAGACATTGCGTTTCAACGATGAATATTGCTGAAAATATTTTAAGTTAAGTTCAAGAAGGCCAAGAAACTAAATACCCGACAGGAATACTAACGTAAAAACTAAAAAGTTATGATTTTGGTGATTCTCTAACAAGATTTTATACATTGATGCTGAATATTTCTGTGATGACGCCAGAAGTCGAGTTTATGGAACTTAACATCTCGATAGTTTTAAGTGTTTTAATGATTCCGAAATATCGAATCTGGCCGGATTGCAGGAAGTGGTATTTTATGAAAATTAATTTCTATGAATCCACTGGTCCATTGTTAAGAATTTACTCTTCTAAGTTTAAAATTGTTGTAACAACACCTGTAGTCGAGGTAAAAAAGCTATACAGATGATGGTTTCAACGAAGTCAAACAGTTAACCAATTTCAATGTGGATGTGGATTATTCTGATCCAAAAGCTATAGTGCTGAAAACCTGATAACTATAAGCTATGATAACTTGTAAACGTAGATCTTAATAGGTCCCAAACAAAAACATTTATCAACCACATATTTTGCTGCGCATAATCCGAACATTGTATTTATACATTATAACGTATATTAAAATAATATGTATTACTATATAATATTATTATGTTATGTGCATGACGAATATTATGAATTATAATAAATTTATTTAAAAATTAAAGTTTATAAGCAATGACACGAACATAAGTTCAAATAAAAACTAAAATGTCTGTTGTAAATTATATCCATTCCCAGAAATAAATGTTTTAGTTTTAATTTAATTGATTTTTATTTTATAATAAACTCATTACTCATATTTCTTAAAACGTCTAAACGTTATTGTAAAAATAGTGACTATATTCATTAAGTATTTTTGAAACTTATGAAAAACCTTTTACTGAATTGTTAAGCCATTTTATTGAGGAATAAAACATATTACACGATACATTGAAAATTTTAAAATAAACTATAAAGGTAAAATAAATCAAATATAACCGATAACTTAACATCCATACTATAGTTATACTACGATAGTCGACTGATTATTAAAATGAGTCGCAACTATCATGAATTGTAAAATTTATTACACATTTTAATACTATTCCTTATTGAAAATGTTGCATAATGAACTCTTAGCCAATAGAGTTTGATACTCTGAATACAATGTTTAATCTTCATAGATTTTATCGTATATAACTTGTTTACATAAATTACTGTTCCATAAAATGAACGTTTTAAACTAATACTTAATTTGTTTTCCCAAATATTTTGAAAAATACTTTATTCTCAAAGGTCTTTAAACTTTATTCATTTCGTACTATACTCATCCGTTAGTTGTTATTGGTCTAATTGTGGTAAGTACTTTTGTAATTTTAGTCTAGAGAAAAAAACTTGAACTCGAGGTATTTTGTAACTGCTAAGTCCTTTCGTTCTTCTTATTGTAATTTGTCAATTACAATGTTCTAATCAAGACTACTAGTTTGGAACCGGTCTTGTATAAAACTATTTGATCACTTTAAAATAATACTTTTGTTAGGTCGTTGACCTTTATATAGTATTCTGTATTAATATAATATAGTTTAACCACTTTAACTCCTACGAATAATAAAATGCTTAAAACAAATTGTTTAACCAATAGTGGACTGTATAATAAATAAAAAATCACACAAGTAATAAGATAACAATATTAGATATGACTGTATCAACAGCTTTAAATAATAATGTCCTTAAATAATACTTAAACGATTTAAGATTATGACTAATAACAATATAACATTATTAAAATTTACAACCGTTATTTATGACCCCCGCTCGCCGGTCATACTTATGTAGATCACTACGTACCTTTGAGTGCTGGGTATGATGGCACGTGGAACCGGGATCCGTGTTAACAAGATTTAACAAATTAAAATAAAAAAATACACACATTTTTTGTAAACAAAATTATGATACTTTTAGTAACACTGACACAATGAATCTGCACCAAATTTAGACATAACAAAATGCAATATGAGACTTTAGAATAACACAATTGTCAATTGTTACAAAACAACTGCATGGCAACCACAATTTAAGATAGAATGGTTTATGTCTATGGCAATATGCATCTTATTCATGGATTTTTTTTTTTCCGTATGGCGTAATAAAGTCCGGGAGTAGGCCCGGAGGCCTAGTTCGGACGCCTATTTGCAGAATTTCTAATGGGGCACCCGTAGGTTTCTGCCATGCCCCGGGGTGGGGGATGGCGGCACTTATTCTTCGGACACCGTGACTTGCCCGAAGAAAAATGCCACCCGGTGACCGCGGATCGAACCAGCGACCGGCTGCGCCGCAACCGACGCCTTAGATCGTACGGCCACCTCGTCCCCCACAATTCATGGATGAAAATGACTATGAATAAATCTATAGTCATACCACGGATTAAATAACCTAACCTAACCTAACCATGGTATTAAAGGTTACTTGTGACGACACAACCATACTTATCTATGTAAGAAGTATATTATTTATTATTATTATATTATTTATTAAAGCCAATATAGTTCGAGAGAGACAGCTGATTCAGACATTATTTTTTCAAGGATATTTTAAGCAATTTTATAATACCCCTTGGTAATCATCATTTTATTATTGTAACATTATAAATGTTTATAATATCAAGGACATTGTATAAATTGCTTATAAACTCCTTGAAAAATAATGTCAGTGTCATCTCTGATGAACATTATAACACAGAATAGATACCATTGACATATTAATAAATGGACTGATTGTAGAAAGAGAGGTACGTATGCCAACATTGTTAGAAAGAGATAGCATACAACTTAAGACAGCGGCCATAAGAGAACAAATTACATTTCATGGAGTAAAAAACCTTGTTATCAATTTAAATCTATTTAGGTAGTCAGGTAAATAACAAAAATTGAAAATTTGAAAATAACAATAAATTTGAATTTTGACTTCAGTTTTTAAAAATATTTCAGGTACATGAAGGTTTAATATTTTAATTTTTAATTTAAAATGGATTATACTATCAATTATCATCCACAAACAAATGAATTATTATATTATCACCTCCCAATTTTGCTTATCATTCCATGATATCTTACTTTTTTCTCTATGATATTCTTAAACTATACTCTATTTCTATCATATACATGTATAATATCTTTGATCTCTTTCTAACAATGTTGTCTTACGGAGACATAGGCAGGGCGTGTGGGAGGCGCAGTCCATTTATTAATATGTCTATGATAGATACTTTATAATGTAAATGATCTTTTACCGTCTACAAGAAAAATGTTATAATATGTCCAATACTACGGTAACATGGTTAATCATGTGGTGAGATTGTATAAAAACTCTGGTATACCAAACGCTCATCATGTATACCAACCAATCACAGCTAAGTACGTACACGCGTATGTAAGTAGGAAGCCGCATAAATAGTCTTGTAGCTCTTTATTTATTTTTTGCTTAAACCATTTTACTTGAATAGTCAGACTAGAAAATACTTCCGTATTATTCTCTGAGTATAATTAAAAATTCTAAACATTAATTTATAGTTATAGATCAAAGTCCATATACTACTAATATAGATTTGAAAAGAAGACCACTCGCACAGTCTTTTAGATATTAGTTATTTGTCTGTGCTATAAGTGAACAATGGAGTCAAGGTAAGTACTGAATACTGACTATGAATATAAAAAAATATACTATAGTCAAGACTTGCAATTGAAAAATGAAATTGAATTAATTAAATTGCTAAATATCTTTAATGCCTAAATAATAAATGTTTTTTAACATACCTACTTATTACTTAAATGCTATGGTAGTGGAACATAATTTTACCACCACCCATTACATCCAGTTTAAAAAAAAGTTCTCGAGTCAACTACTTTTTAAAATAACATTATATACCAATAATTGATACTATTTAGATGATAATAGACAGTTTTAGCTATAATTTATATTATACAAAAATAGTATCTAGAGGTACCTGTGTTAAAAGTATAGAATTATATTATATACCTACCTAGATACAACAATAAAAACATAAATTTTTGATCAGCTACTTTACATCACTATCTACTCTAATAAAATTGCTTAATTTATTCTATAGAAGATATTTAAAAAGTTTTTATGTTCAAAAAAAGTGTTTTTGACTATTATAGTTATTCAATTTTTACGACTATACTGGTCGATGTAGTAAGCGATGTAATAAGTTGTGATTTACAAGATGTTTTTAAAATATTGAAATACCTTAAAATTAATTACTTATAATTAACTTTGAACTATAACATCATTAACAAATTAGGATATTAGTACAATTTTATGTATAATTAACAATAATGTGTAATTTTTTAATTCTATAAAGATACAAAATACCAAATTGTGTTCAGTAGAATTAAGTGAAATGTTCTAATCTTTAATATGAAAATTAATTGATTTATGATTACATTGTCTATGTTTACATATTTTTTATATATTGATACATAAATTGTTAAACAAAACACGTATGTAAATTATTATATTAACGTAGGTACAACAAAATACATCCTTTTAAGAAAATTTAAGTGGTTATTTTCTGTCTTTGTCATAAACACAGAATATAGAAATGTAGACATGTAATGAAAATATATTTAGGTAATAGTTTTATTTTTAAATAATACTTTGTTCTCTTATAGACATTTAGGTCAGGATCCAACATCGAATGTTGTTCATTGTCCATTTAACACATCACACTCGATGCCACGAAAAACTCTTGTGTTACATTTAACCAAATGCCCTGATAGGGTAAAAAATAAACAGGTATGTCTTCTTTTAACAGCCTGATTAAGATTGATTTTTCGTTAATAAGATTTTGTCGATAAAATAAAATTGAACTATAATTTTAGAACTTAAAAAATTATCTAAAATATATCAATACATTTTTGGATAATTTGAAAGTTAAGGAATTTACTGTATTTTTATTTATTGATTCCTAGAACAATTCAAATACTTGTAAGAAAGATGACATACCAATAAATCAGAGTCAATGTATGTTGAAACCGCAACCAGGTTTAACAAAAGCTCAACGTAAACAATATCGGCTTAAGGCAACTCAACAATATGCGAATATTGACTTATCGTACAATCCAAACTTAAGCATTCGTGATGTAAGTATATTTTTAGCTTTTCTCAGGCCTCGGTTTCAGTGATTTTAAAAATGATTTTAATTTTGAGACTATAACTTTATAGTCTTAAAAAAATAATATTTTAATACATACCTAATAAATGTCTAAATAATGACTTTATATTTTTGTTTTAGAGACTGAGCTCTACAACATCAAATGGTGGGAATACAGTAAGTTACTCTTTCAGTTATTGTTTTATTATTTTTACATCGAATTTACATTAATTTGTTACTACCTAAATTTAATAATAATAGTGCAGTATCTATATAGTAATATACAATCATAGTATTATAATTTAGCTATAAAGAGTGGTTTTGAATACTTGATGAACTTGTTTAACAATTTTAAGATAAGTTATATCTTTTCCCCCAATAAAATGTTCTATAAAACTACACAAATTACTTTATTAACAATATTTTTTGTACAGTAGTATGTATACTTCTATCATAGGCATGTCTACGGGAGTGGCAGGGTGGACAGTTGCTCAATCAATTTTTATTCGATTTATAGGAAGGTTTTACCATTAGTCAATTATATTAAAATATTAAACAATAATGTGAAGATTGAATAAAGAGAAAGACTGATTATCGAAGAAATACCATATTATATTGTAATACTATGAAAAAAGAGTAAACAAATATTTTAGGTAGGTAAAATAAAGTAGATGGATGTAGTATAAATGTAGTAGGCTAAAACTATAATTTTACAATTTGTCTCCCCAGCTGAGTCTAGACACACCTATGGTTTCTATATTTCTTTTTTTTTAATCTCTATGTATAATACATGTATAAGTACCTATGTAAAAAAAAAGAAGAATTTACAACAGGGCCGGATTAAGGTTTTTGCCACCCATAGGCTAAAATAAATTTACCACCTAATTTACATAAGTAAAATTTGCTATTTTATTTTGATCGTTAAAATTTGCTGGCCTTTAATATTTGCTGCCCTAGGCTTTCACAAAAACAGCCTAAGCGGTAATACGGCCCTGATTTACACTACAATGAACTAATATATACTCCTTAACTATATCTTAATTTTATGTGAATTACTACATCAATTTAATCCTAAAAATATGTTTTTAGATCTTGTTTGTTGTTAAAATTACTTTTCTTTATATTATCTTATTCTTATATTAGTTATTCACCAAATTATTAGTTTGTTATGGTTTAAATTTGTAGTTTTAATCTTAAGCTGAAAAGTTGAGAGCTAACATTCAATATTATATAAATTGGTGTTTTAAATTTCTTCAATAAACTGTATAAATATTAATAGTATATTTCTAAATAACGACTTTATATTTTTGTTTTAGAGGCAGAACTCTACAACATCAAATGGTGGGAATACAGTAAGTTACTCTTTCAGTTATTGTTTTATTATTTTTACATCGAATTTACATTAATTTGTAACTACCTAAATTTAATAATAATAGTGCAGTATCTATATAGTAATATACAATCATAGTATTATAATTTAGCTATAAAGAGTGGTTTTGAATACTTGATGAACTTGTTTAACAATTTTAAGATAAGTTATATCTTTTCCCCCAATAAAATGTTCTATAAAACTACACAAATTACTTTATTAACAATATTTTTTGTACAGTAGTATGTATATTTCTATCATAGGCATGTCTACGGGAGTGGCAGGGTGGACAGTTGCTCAATCAATTTTTATTCGATTTATAGGAAGGTTTTACCATTAGTCAATTATATTAAAATATTAAACAATAATGTGAAGATTGAATAAAGAGAAAGACTGATTATCGAAGAAATACCATATTATATTGTAATACTATGAAAAAAGAGTAAACAAATATTTTAGGTAGGTAAAATAAAGTAGATGGATGTAGTATAAATGTAGTAGGCTAAAACTATAATTTTACAATTTGTCTCCCCAGCTGAGTCTAGACACACCTATGGTTTCTATATTTCTTTTTTTTTAATCTCTATGTATAATACATGTATAAGTACCTATGTAAAAAAAAAGAAGAATTTACAACAGGGCCGGATTAAGGTTTTTGCCACCCATAGGCTAAAATAAATTTACCACCTAATTTACATAAGTAAAATTTGCTATTTTATTTTGATCGTTAAAATTTGCTGGCCTTTAATATTTGCTGCCCTAGGCTTTCACAAAAACAGCCTAAGCGGTAATACGGCCCTGATTTACACTACAATGAACTAATATATACTCCTTAACTATATCTAAATTTTATGTGAATTACTACATCAATTTAATCCTAAAAATATGTTTTTAGATCTTGTTTGTTGTTAAAATTACTTTTCTTTATATTATCTTATTCTTATATTAGTTATTCACCAAATTATTAGTTTGTTATGGTTTAAATTTGTAGTTTTAATCTTAAGCTGAAAAGTTGAGAGCTAACATTCAATATTATATAAATTGGTGTTTTAAATTTCTTCAATAAACTGTATAAATATTAATAGTATATTTCTAAATAACGACTTTATATTTTTGTTTTAGAGACAGAACTCTACAACATCAAATGGTGGGAATACAGTAAGTTACTCTTTCAGTTATTGTTTTATTATTTTTACATCGAATTTACATTAATTTGTAACTACCTAATTTTAATAATAATAGTGCAGTATCTATATAGTTCAATACAATCATAGTATTATAATTTAGCTATAAAGAATGGTTCTGAATACTTTATGAACTTGTTTATCAATTTTAAAATAAGTTATATCTTTTCCACCAATAAAATGTTCTATGAAAACAACACAAATTACTTTATTAGCTATAATTTCTGTACAGTAGTATTTATTCGATTTAAAGGAGAGTTTTACCATCAGTCGATTATATTAAAGTATTTGTTGTTTTAAATTTCCTTAGTAGACTGTATAAAATCAGTAGAACAAGAATAATAGCTTACTGAATTAGATACTTGTTTATTATAGCCTCACCTTAATGAATGAAAACTTTATAGTACCATCACTTAGATTTGTTATTTCCTCACCATCCATAATAAATAATATATACATTGTATAAATATGAAATAATAAGTTTATTTAACCATATAATATTAATTAAAAATAAATTCTGCCATGTATCATGTATAAGTAAAAATTTCTATCTGTTCCTCTGTGTGTTATGTTGTCTCATTTGTCTAAACCCCATACTATCCCAATATTTTGTGAGTGGGATTCTGAGTTATGGTTCACGAAATTGTATCCTAGATTAACTTGATTATGTTGAGATTTGTGTAGTTGTGGATTAGTATAAGCTTACTAGCTGTCAAAAAAATTATAAAACTTTATCTAATAGGTACATGGTTAATGATAGGTACCAAATAGGGTACCAATGTTATTTCTAATCGATTTGGCACACTTACTATTGAATAATAGATCTAAGCGGACGGAGAGTAAATATTGTTAGGCAATAATTTTTAATTAAATAAATATTCTACTTAATTCTTTTAACCTTTAGTATTAATTTTAAGATAAAAAGTTGACAGCTGACCTTGAATATTGTATTATTATTTTAAATTTCCTCAAGAGAACTTTATAAAACTAATAGAATAAGAACACCAGCTTATTGAATTGTGATCAATAAACACACAAGAGAGATTTCAGGACCAGTGAATTGTCCAAATTTGTATAGCTTTGGTTTTTAATGCCTAACATTAATTATGTTAGAGTATGTTAACATAATGTTAATTTAATAAAATGTATAAACTCTGTCCCAAAGATTAAATGTGGGGTGGCTTTAGGTTTTGTTAAAATTTGTATTTTATATCATGTAGCCAATTGTAGTTGTATAATATTACTAAACATGTGTATTGTTCTATTTTTTAGGCTAATCAAAGGGATCAACAAATTAAGAAGGATGGATTATTTTTTGGAAAGAGACCTAACAATTAATATATTTTTAAATACAATTTATTTCATGTACACCATTTAAAAATAAATTTTTAATATTAAATTTGTAAACGTCATATTTAATTTGTTAAACTGTCAAAACTTGCAATTAAAAAAATGTAATTAATATATTATGCTTAAGAAAAATATTGGTGTATTTAGAGTCTTAGAGATGAATTGATCATATTATTATAAAGCTCTATGTTTTCTGGAAAAATAAACAATACAAATAAATGTAATAATTGGTTATATTAAATTTATATAATTGCTTATTAAACTAAATTCCTTAAATTCCTAACTTTATTTTTTGTTCTAAATGTTTTATAAGTAGTACCTAGTAAAAATGATTCAATAGAATTTAGATTTTGATATTGGTTTACTTATTAGTTTATAATGCACCTATTTTGTATAGGCCCTATTACAAAATAAAGTGCAGAATTACCTACAACAAAGGTAAACAAGTCGAACAAGGTTCTAAGGCAAATGCCAAAGCCTAACACGGGTAATGATATGTTTAATAATAAACCATGAAACTTATAAAGGGTTGCCATAAAAGTTTAAGTACTGACTGGGACGTTTTTTTTTTTTACAAATAATTACAACAACCTTCTTTTAAATTATAAAATGTAGAATACAATGTAATATATGTGTATTATATAGAAATGAATTATAATAGCATTGGATTTAGTTTATACAGTACACATGGTTACATATTGATTTTACAGTATTTTTTGAATTTTAAGTTTAAATATAAATTTTTACAGAAATAAATTAATGAATATATTAACATTTTTGACATTTGATTACCTAATTATTTATAATTTACATTTTTCTGACATTTTCACACATTATTATTATTTTATTATTATAGAATTTAGAATATAAATTTAAAAATATAATTGATTATATTTTTTTATTTACACATATCGGTTAAGTCATAACCGGGACTTTTGGAGGGTCAAACGGGACAACCGAGACCAAAGTCATAAACTGGAGACATGTCCCGGTGTACCGGGACGTATGGCAACCCTAAACTAATGAAACATTTGAAACTACAAAATAAGAAATAACAGAAACAAAATTACAAAAACTAGAGTAGGTATTTTATTTCTATTATAGAATTTCAATTTAGAAGGCAAATCCACAAGCTATAATCATAATATTATTTAAATAAAGTTTCAAAAGTAAATGTATAATCTTCATCATTATTATATTATAGATAGGTGTTTAATAATTATATATTATACATATAATGTAGCCATATAGGTTAAGTAGGTATAGTATTGTAGACCATACATATTTAAATATTTTTGTATGCAATAATTATATTTGTATGATTGCTGATTCCAACAGTAGGGATATCGTTACTTCATCTGAGCCCAATTTTTTTTTAAAAAGAATGATAAAACCTTAACCTGCACTGGCGAATTAATCAAAAAAATCCTCCTAAATAAAAGTTGTTACTTGAAACTTATACTATAAATCTCTGCTCGATGCTCATACTAATTAGTCAATAGACAAGCATCTAATTATTGATCCAACTTTTAGGACCTTGCAATTTTACTCTGCAAAAAATAATGGTACCTAAAAATTACATTTAGTTAGATATTTTGATAAATACTTTACAGTGTTCTTACCTTTACATAGACCAGAAACACGTTAAGTAATTTTACTAAAAATGTATGAGGCCCTAAAAAAATAACTGAATGGGCCCCAGATCGGTTATAAGTAATAATAAAAATACTAACAAAAACAGGTTAAAGTAAAGATAATGACAAAAAAATGAAGAGCAAATATAAAAGAGAAATTAATTAGGTAACAACAATAATATTTATCAAGAAAAAATCAAAAATTCGTTATGACAGAGTTGCCATTAACTGGCATTAAATAATAGATTATTAATAGGAGAGTTAAATATATAACTAAGCCACTGAGGGAAGAATAAGTTTATTTTATATAAGGACAATTTTATTGTCAGAAAAAAGTTAGGTATTAGAGTATTTAATAGAATAAATAACAGTATTTCTAAATAAATTAGACAAAAGAGGAGAAAGATAATTGCAGATCAATAATCAGTGATCACCTAGAAAAACGCTTAAATAGTATTAGCATATAAAAGATATCAAAAAAGCAACGGAATTACTGATACGAAGGGCAAAAAAAAACGGGGACTCAACATTAACGAGATTAAAACAAAATACATGCAAAGGATATATGTTTGAGGATGTAGATAATTTTTAATACTTAGGCATAACTTTAGTAGCACAAACGACAACCATGAAGAAATAAAAAACGCATGACATCAGGAAACAAATGTTTTTACGTCCTCTCTGGGATATTGGGATCGAAGCTACTGTCAAAAAAAATCAAAAGAACAACCCTACATGGTACTAGCTAGAGCTACACTATTGATAATATATGCATGCGAGACATGACCCACAACCCAAGGTGATGAAAATAGACTAGCTATCGTGGAGAGGAAATTCCTAGGAAGATTTACGGAACAAAAAGAAACAAAAAAAGACCAAACACACGAAATAAGGTTTAACAGAGAACTACAGAAGTTATTCGGAAAACCAGACATAATAGCGGAAATACGCCACAAAAGACTGAGTTGGCTTGGACATGTACTAAGGGCTAAGTCAATAGCAAATTCTGTATTAAGATGGATTCCTCAGAGAAGAAGATTGAAACAGAGATGGATGAACAAAAATAAAAAAGAACTAAATCAACTTAGGATAGACAATATTATTGAAGAAACTATGAACAGAGACAGATGGAAGGAGATTTATTTTGCAGCAATGGCTTTTAATTCTGGAAGAAGACCAACAACAACAATTTACTACAATCGTTTATTAAAACCCGTCGGTCATACTAATGTGGAACACCGGGTACCTTTGGGTGCTGGGTATAATATCACGTGGAACCGGGATCCGTGTTAACAAGATTTAACAAATTAAAATAAAAAAAATACAGGTGTGATACCACACTTTCGCATAATCATCGCTAACCGAACTACGATGATGCCAAAATGACCTACACAACAATACAGCCCCTGCAGCCTACAACACCCAACAAAACCATAAGCCAGCCGTCAAATTAACGCGGTTTGCTTAAAAAAGATGGCTAGTAAGAAACATTCCTGCATTTAAATAAGCAATTAAAAGCCGAGAAGAGAAAGTGGCCGAACAATATATATTATACTCTATCCAGCGAGAGAACGTGCCGCGGGCCGACCAAAATCGGGGTTTTTGCACATCCAAAAACGACACCCTGCCATAGGGAAAAAGGTTTCGATAGCAGGGAGATGTAGAAAGATCCGCATGTTCTCTCACTGGACATTATATAGATGATAGACGTATTACATAAAAAAACTCGACAGAACCTCGGGTATAAAGACAACAAAAAAGATCTGAACAATGAAATATCAAGACTTAAGTTAACGTTGTTAAAAAAAAAATGCACCAACAGATCAAAAAACAAAATGGGCAGAAAAACGGCCAACGACATTCATTTAAAAGTTTAAAACTATAACTTACTATAAATAATAGGGACGTAAGGATGAAGTTTCAGTGCCAGAAATACAACTTTTTGGTACACAAAATTAGATACTTTTGGTAACATTGACACAATGAATCTGCACAAAATTCAGAGCATAGACGTAATCACAGGTCTAATAACAAAATACAATAAAAGGGGCGTAGTCACGTTAAACCAGATATCTATACTAACTATAGTTCTATAAAAAAATCTGGGTTTAAAACTTTAAAACACATCTTCCAAAATATAATATTACTGTAGAACATTGTTGCCAACATAAAAAAAACAAAATTTTTCATTTAGGGAGTGACCTAAAATAAAATAATGTTTCAATTATCAAACAACTAAAAATAACGTAAATAAAATGAATTTACTATATAATAACATCATTATATCAATCATTCTATGTAATATATTATATCTATTATCTAATATATAAATGATGTGAAAATGAAAACCTTTGAGTGATATGTTCTCGGAAACTACTGAACCGATCATTATGATTTTTTTTTTTTTTAATTAAAGAGCTCATTGCCGAGAGGTTTATGGCATTTGATCGATTCTCTAGCTTTAAAAACAAAGGAGTTATCAATTATTATAAATAATGGCTTGTTACGTAGACTTTTATTATTATTATTTTATTTTCGGTAACCATAGTAACAATTTTTTATTATTATTATTATCCCTGTTTTTGTAACATTCTTCACTGATGATTCGCTCCTATTGCTTATGCGCTTATGTAAATGTAATGATATGTAATATAAAGACGTCACTGTCCAGCAAGAAAATAAACTTTATTGAGATCTCTGTTGGTTATAATTGAATATAATAGTTGTAGACCTGTTGTTATATTTTGTCAAAACCATAACAACAAAAATAAGAATTCGCGAAATAAGTCCACAGTAAATCTCAAAATCACAGCAATAGACTAACATAACAATATGAAAACCACGAGATGGCACATTATTGTATTTTATCCACTGTAGTAAAAAAAAATTGATATAACTTTGAAACTTAATGGGTTAGATATTATAAGCTTACGTAGGTATACATCTCGCGGGGTAGATAATATACTGCTCGCATAATCATAAGAGTCTCACGAGCAACGCCAAGCAGAGTGAATATAATATTATTACTTGACTAACTCACTTACTGATAAACGTAGAGTCTGAACAATGATAGATCGATGCTTGCAATTTACATGGTACATTCGTAAAATCGTACCACAAATTTAGTGTGCAATAAGAAAGCATTTTACAAAATTCGCATTTTCAAGTGGTACTTGAACAAGTTTTTTAAGAATCAAAATAGTCAATGAAAATGTCCTAGTTAATCATATTATAGAATTGACATTTTTAACGGGCAACGAAGTACACAGGGTCAGCTAGTATTTATATATTTATTAAATATGATGTCTCTAAATATGTGCCTACACAGAACGTTTCCACGAGTATCTTTAGCGTGAATCAGAGGCTTACACAGGATTTTTTCAAGGGGGGTGTCATAATATACATGAATGATGAATGGATAACCTTTTAGCACTTAAGAAAAAAAACACCAACACCAAAATAATATTTTTATTCTTCAAACATTGTTATTTATACCTGTGTATATTATTTGGAATGAACAGTGATAACAGTTCGTTTTAAACCGTTATTTTTATCAAGAGGCAATATGTGATGTTAATACTATTTGTGTTTATTTGAAAAGACACTTTGAACCATGGCCTTAGAAGTTAGAAGATATCTTCTAAGACCGTACTTTAAACTATTTAAGGGGGTGACGTATCTCCCTGACACCCACCCCCCTACGTACACCACTGGCGTAGATTTATTTAATTAATTTCCATATAAATACGTGGTGCTATTCATAATCTATAATTTAATATCACGATTACACGATTGAGTATTTGAGTGCAGCTGTACTGCAGACTGCTGTTATTCATTATTTGATTTTGGTGTCTGTCCCTCAGTCAGCACTTTAGTACTTAGCACATATCAAATTTAAAGAAGCATTTTAAAGTAAGTAACAACTAAATTATAATTAATTATAATATTCAAATAACAACTATTTATAAGATTGAGTTAACAAAATACTTTTACACATATTATAAAAATGTTAAAAATAAGATAAAGGTATATAAATAGTAAAATTAAAGCTAGTTATTAATTAGTCACAGATTAAATTAGCACAAGCAAACAAGAACATTTTCAAAGTATAAAATAGTTTCAATATCTATGATTTATACTTTTAAATTTTTTTAAGAAAAAATTATATAGTTATGCTTATTAATGTTATTTTTTTTTTTATTTTCAACTACAAAATTATTTGCAAATTTTCGCGATTTTAACATAGTTCGTAAAAATTTGATATTTAAACACTTTTATAAAAAAATTAAAATATAATAATAATAATTGTTTGATAAAAAAAGATAATGGTATATAAATAGTAAAATTAAAACTATTAAATTAACATAAGTCAAAAGTCAAATTAATTAATCGAATAAATAGTAAATTATAATAATAAATACCTAGTCAAATAAAATGAATATAAAATTAATGATCTGTAATAGGGCCAATTTGACGTCTCAGAGACCCATCGTTAGCATGACGCATTTGTTAAAGACATCTTAAAATATCACTATGTTCATTAAGCTACTTAATAGCTCTTTTTAACAAATGGATTCACTTCTAGAAGTTTGATCTCTGATCTAAACATAGAATATATTATAATAAGATATGTATTTATTATCGATTTATAGATATTGTATTAAAATATTTTATAAATAAAGTAAGTACTGTAAGATTTTTGCTGGCTTGTATAAATTCTACAGAGAATTTGATTTCTTATATTCTGAGTTTCTCTATGAATAATAAAGTATAATGCATTTTTATAGAAACAAGAAATTGGAGAAAAGTCTAATACTTCAGAATTTTTTATGTACAAAGTCTCAGATATTTGAGTGATTACCAAAAAACCTTAACAAATGGCTATGATATGATTCCTAGTAATTATTAGTCCTTATTTCACTAGCAAAAACAAATTATTTTAATTATTTAATAATATATATAAACACACACTAATTAATCAAATTTAATTTTTAATATTTGGAAATAAAATGTGTAATTCATTTACTTGGTATGTAATAATTGTGATCAACTAAGCGATTATCAACTGCAATTTGACCAATATTTGCATATGTGTGGTTATTCAACACATCTTAATTGCAAATTTCCATTATTTTTTAAAAAAATTATAAAAGTACTGAGTTTAAAATATAATTTTGAAGTGTAAAGTATGGCCTGGTATACGACTTTGTGATGAATATACTCAATAGTAATTGGGATAGTTTAATCTTAATTCATAATTGGTGTTAAACCTATACATATAATAGTAATAGTAGATCCAAGAAATTCCCATCACAATACCTATGGAAATATCCCTGATTGGAATGAATGTAGGGAAAAAAATTAAACTATTATATATTTTTGAGTGCCCAAAAAAACTTGAAAATTTAATACAAGGTTTTTGTAAGTTGTTTTTATTATAGTTAAAAGAAAAAAATTAAAAATTGTTGTTGGTATTACTATTGAAATAGGATTGGTGAGATTTTTATTTTTCTAAGTTGGTTACAATGAATTAAAAAATTCTGTAATCACTAAATATGAATTTGGAAAAAGTAACCCCACCAGCTGCAGCACTACCAAAGACCATGGTATTTAAGATTACTTGTGACGTCATAACCATACTTCTCTATGTCAGAAATATAATATTAACATTCATATTTCATAATGACCTTGTAGCTCATTACTAATATTTTATAAACAAACAATAAATTGTACTAGACAGTCAGACTAGAAAATACTTCCATATTATTCTCTGCATTATTATTGCAAATTGCTGTACTGTATTTATAATTATAGATCTAAGTCCATATACTACTAATATAAATCTGAAGAGAAGACCACTAGCACAGTGTTATAGATATTAGTTATTCATCTGTGCTGTAAGTGAACAATGGAGTTAACGTAAGTACTGAATACTGACTATAAATAAAAAAAAAATATACTATAGCCAAGATTTGCAATTAAAAAATTAAATTGTTAAATACCTTTAATGTCTAAACAATGAATGTTTTTTAACATACCTACTTATTATTTAAATGCAATGATAGTAGAACATAATTTTACCACCTATTACATCCAGTTTAGGAAAAAATCCACGAGTCAACTACTATTTAGTATAACATTATATACCAATAATTGATACTATTTACATGATAGTTCTAGCTATCATTTATATTACCTATATAAAAATAATATCTAGATACCTGTGTTAAAAGTGTAGAATTATATACCTATACCTACAACGATAAGAACATACATTTTTTGATTAGCTACTTTAGCATCACTATCTACTCTATTATCATTGCTTAATTTATTCTATAGAAGACATTTAATTATGTAATTTGTAATTTAATTAGGTATTAAATTATTAAATTATAATTTAACTACAAACTATAATACAATTAACAAATTAAGACAATAGAACAATTTCATATATAATTAACAAAAATGTGTAATATTTTAGTTCTATAAAGATACAAAATACCAAATTGTGTTCAGTAAAATTAAGTTAAGTGTTCTAATCTTTAATACTTAAGTTAATTAATTTATGATTACATTGTCTATGTTTACATATTTTTTATTTATTGATACTTTAATTGTTAAACAAAACATGTGTGTAAATCAGGAGTCGGCAACCTTTTTACCTACTCGGACCATAATTTGTTTCAATTTTTTATGAAGGGCTGCATACAAAATAAAAATATTAAAAAAATATAATTTTAACATATAATACTAATGTACCTACTAATATATTAATTACAGATAGCAACAATCATATTATGTATTTAACACTGTGGTTATCCTTATTAATTAATTTTTAATTAAATACATTAGTAGAGAAAATTTAAGTTTTTGTTACATAGGTAATAGTCATAATTAAATTTTACTTATAATAATTTAAGCTATATTGAAATTTTTAACACCATGAAATATATTTGGAGGGCCGCTGGTTGCTGGTGCCTGGTGTAAATTATTACATTAACATAGGTAATAATACATCCTTTTTAAGGAGATTGTAAGTAGTTATTTTATATCTTTGTCATAAATACAGGATATAGGGACATATACCTAATGAAAATATATTTAATGGTTTAATTTCTAAATTATACTTTGTTCTTTTATAGCCATTTAGGTCAGGATACAAAATCAAATGTTGTTCATTGTCCATTTAACACATCACACACGATGCCACGAAAAACTCTTGTGTTACATTTAACCAAATGCCCTGATAGGGATAAAGATAAAAGTATATGTACTTTTAACAGCCTGCATGTGCTTGATTCTTCATTAATAAGAGTTTGTTAATAAAATAAAATTTAACTATAATTTTTAAACTTATAAGATTATCTAAATGTCAATTAAATCTTAGGAACATGAAAAAACATGCCCCAACCGCCTACAGTATGATACAACATTATACCAAACTACAGCCCCCCTTAAAATAACTTATGAAACTCAAGTTAAAGTAGTAGAACCAGTCAATAAATCATCGTCGGATTTTGTAAGTATCTAGTTCGTAAATAACAATAAAAAACAACTTTAAAAATATGTGAATTTAAACAAAATAAATTAATCTCTTTTGTATATAAAAATGTACCTGTTAAAAGCACATTTGTTGCTATACTTGAAAGTTGATAATGAAAAAGAAATATCTAATAACAATATAAAATTTGGTTTAACAACCTTCATCTATCTAAAACACTGAACAACCATTGTACAATTTTATCACCTACATTCAGGGCACACATTACCACCTGCCCATGCATACAAACTGGACTTAAATGATGCTCCATTCTGTACCTGACATTTAACAGACTCTTTGTGATATAGGCACATTCTTTTCAACTGTCCTTTTCTGCACATCAAACACACTATTTTGTTTAAATCCCTAAAAACCCTTAGGCCCGTTTCACATGGATGTGTATTGTGCGTACGCGTTTTTAGTTTATATTGGTTAAGTTCATATGCGCCACTCCAACAGAGGCACGTTTTGCTTGCCAATATGGTACATATGAACTTAACAAATATAAACTAAAATTGCGCGCGTACAATTTACATCCATGTAAAATGGGCCTAAACATCACCACAAATCTTTGTTCTATTTTAAACTCTTAATCGGAAAAAGTCATCAATTATTTTATACTGAAGGCTGGCTATAGTATATAAATTTATTATTATTATATTGTATTTTTTAATTTTATTATAAAATTGTTGAACTATAATTATATACATAAAAAGCTAATAATAATAACAATAAAAAACAATATAAAATTTATAATTACTAGAATTTTATATAACTAGGTATCTATAGGTATCTTAATAATTAAAACAATCTAAAATATGTGTTTTCATGTAACTTTTTCTAATTAATTAAAATTAATTCCTACTTAATAATCATCTAATTATTATTATTGACGTGCAACAATGTTCTAAAAAGAAAATTTAACCTATAATTAGGTATTGCATTTTATGTTATATACTTAAAATTATAAATAGGTAATTTTACATTTATACATCTACAATTTATCTTTGATCTTTAGTTTTCAAAAAAATATATCTTTATATTATAGCAAATTTGTAGTAGAAAATGTAAGAATAGCTTATAAAAATTGTGATTGGTTTATATCTATCAAATTGTGTCAAATTTTATTATAAGATCTTATTAAACCAAATCTTTGTATTTAGACTAGGTATATAACCTCAGAATATTGTGTATATTTAAACATACATAAATTATAATAAAAAAAAAATTATTCATTAAGATTAATTTAATACTACAATGTTACTTATTTATTATAGTAATAATTGAATTATAAAATGTTTGGATCATTTGAAAACTAGTAATTCATTGTATTTTTATTTATTGATTCCTAGGATGATTGGGATATTTCTGTGAAAGATGACACAACAACAAATCAGTATCAATGTATGATGAAACCGCAATTAGGTTTAACAAAAGCTGAACGTAAAAAATTTCGAATTCAGGCGCAAAAACAATATGCAAATATTGACTTATCATACAATCCCAACTTAAGCATTCATGATGTAAGTACATTTTCAGCTTTTCTCAGACCTCGGTTTCAGTGATTTTAATTTAGAGACTATAACTTTATAATCTTAATAAAATACTATTTAAATACTTAACACGTTGACCGCCAGTGGTCATTCAATTGGTATTTGTTATACGCCAAGCATATTTTTCAATGTATTCCAAATTTGTATACCTCAAATATTTGAAAAAATAGAAAAATAAAAATTGAAAAAAAAATGTATATCAGAAAAATTGTAATGATTCCCGCTACGCCAAGGTCCTTATATTAGTGCATTATTGTAGCGTCATAGAAAAGTTAATAATGTAAAACCAAATTCATATGTGGTCGCCAGCGGTCATATGGCATGGTAGTAATGTTGAAGTATGGGTGCCACGGTCATAAATTCACAAAACTTGAGAATTGCAGATGACCGCTGGCAGCCATGTGGCGGTCAATGTGTTAATATACTTCTAAATAGGTAATGACTTTATATTTTTGTTTTAGAGACAGAGCTCTACAACATCAAATGGTGGGAATACAGTAAGTTACTCTTTCAGTTATTGTTTTATTATTTTTACATCGAATTTACATTAATTTGTAACTACCTAATTTTAATAATAATAGGTAGTGTAGTATCAATGTAGTAATATACCATCATTGTACTATAATTTAGCTATAAGGAGTAGTTCTGAATACTTTATGAACTTGTTTAACAATTTTAAAATAAGTTATATCTTTTCCACCAATAAAATGTTCTATGAAAACAACACAAATTACTTTATTAGCTATAATTTCTGTACAGTAGGTAGTATTTATTCGATTTAAAGGAGGGCTTTACCATCAGTCGATTATATTAAAGTATTTGTTGTTTTAAATTGCCTTAATAGACTGTATAAAATCAGTAGAACAAGAATAACAGCTTACTGAATTAGATACTTGTTTATTATAGCCTCACCTTTATGAATGAAAACTTTATAGTACCATCACTCAGATTTGTTATTTCCTCACCATCCATAATAAATAATATATACTTTGTATAAATATGAAATATTAAGTTTATTAAACCATATAATATTAATTAAAAATGATTAAAACTTTTTCAATAGTACCTTCTTAAGTGATAATAATAAAAATAATGAGATTATATGATATAATGTTTAAAAAAAAGTTATAAAAATGTTTAGGCTTTCTGTGATTCCCAAAATTCTGCTAGGTACACCTTTTTAAATCATTTCAAACAGATCCCTATTGTTTAGTTTTGATCGCTACATAAATTCTGCCATGTATCATGTATGAGTAAAAATCTCTACCTGTTCCTCTATATGTTATGTTGTCTCATTTGTCTAAACCCCATATTATCCCAATATTTTGTGAGTGGGATTCTGAGTTATGGTTCACGAAATTGTATCTAAGATTTACTTGATTATGTTGAGATCTGTGTAGTTGTAAATTAGCATAAGCTTACTAGCTGTCAAAAAAATTATAGAACCTTGTCTTATAAGTACATGGTTAATAAAAGGTACCAAATAGGGTACCAATGTTATTTCTAATCGATTTGGCACACTTACTATTGAGTAATAGATCTAAGCGGATGGGCAGTAAATATTGTTAGGCAATAATGTTTAATCTCGTTTTTAATTAAATAAATATTCTATTTAAATCTTTTAACCTTTAGTATTAATTTTAAGATAAAAAGTTGACAGCCGACCTTGAGTATTGTATTATTATTTTAAATTTCCTCAAGAGACTTTATAAAACTAATAGAATAAGAACACCAGCTTATTGAATTGTGATCAATAAACACACAAGAGAGATTTCAGGACCAGTGAATTGTCCAAATTTGTATAGCTTTGGTTTTTAATGCCTAACATTAATTAAGTAGGAGTATGTTAATATAATGTTAATTTAATAAAATGTATATACTCAGTCCCAAAGATTAAATGTGGGGTGGCTTTAGGTTTTGTTAAAATTTGTATTTTATATTATGTAGCCAATTGTAGTTGTATAATATTACTAACATGTGTATTGTTTTATTTTTTAGGCTAATCAAAGAGATCAACAAATTAAGAAGGACGGATTATTTTTTGGAAAGAGACCTAACAATTAATATATTTTTAAATACAATTTATTTCATGTACACCACTTAAAAATAAATTTTTAATATTATATTTTTATACATATCTAATTTGTTAAACTGCCAAAAGTGGCAATTAAATTTTTTTTATTAAATTCAAAAGAATTTACTTTGATATTAGTTTATTTATTAGTTTATTACCACCTATTTTTTTATAGGTCTTATTACAAAATTAAGTTCAGTATCATATTTACAAAACCTATGACAACGGTATAACAAATGGAACAAAAGAAAGAGACAAAAACAAAATCAGTGTCAGTCTGGCACATTAAAACTCATGGATCAGTTTACTTAAGAGTTTACTATAATAAAATGTGAAGCTCCAAAAAAATTGTTTACACTACGTTTTGTTGA
The DNA here is from genome assembly GCF_020184175.1 of Aphis gossypii. Taxonomy (NCBI): domain Eukaryota; kingdom Metazoa; phylum Arthropoda; class Insecta; order Hemiptera; family Aphididae; genus Aphis; species Aphis gossypii. The sequence continues at coordinate 53,557,474 of NC_065532.1, forward strand.
AATAACACTTTGTTAAGATATTTTCATAAGTATACTTTAATTTTTACGAATTTTGGTTATAATACAAAATGTATAGTATAGTCAACTGTTGTAAAATTTAGTAAATCAATATCTAAATCTATAATCTATTAACTAATTTAAAGCTGAAAAGGTTTTTTGGGTTGAACGCGATGATCTCAGGACCTACTGGTTAGATTTGAAAAATTCTTTTTGAGTTGGATAGTCCATTTGTTGAGGAAGGCTTTAGGCTATATAATCAAAAATACGTGCCTAAAGCCTTCAAAAATACGTGAAATCCACGATAAAAACAACAAAAAAACTACTAATTGATTTTTATTTTTTAAATAGTACCTATGTTTTGTATGATAAATGGAAATTAATTAATAGCTTTTAATTATTGTACTTACTATTTAAAAACTCAAAAAATTGAAACCAAAAATGTGACTACCTATGCGTGTATCGGCAGACGGCAGTCGGCACTCGTCGCTCTGCTCCGCAAACAGAAAATATCTCTCGACTTGCTATGCAAAAGTGCAAAACCACTTCATTTAGGTCACAAGGAAAAAATTAAATTTTTTTTGGTAGGTATTTTTAATTCTACCTTCCAACAAATGTAGGAAAGCAAAGTATACAGCGTTTTGCGCATGCATGCGTAAATGCGTAAAATCGTAAACTATAGATAGATATAACTTCCAAAATAACGAGCAAAATAATGATTTGCAAGAATTTATGAATTAGACTTTTGTATTCAGTGCTTTAAAATACGTATTGGGGGGGGGGGATCAAAAAAGTCACGTGGGAACTAAACTGCATTTATACCAAAAAATGTACACATCATATAAAACGAAACCCAAAGAGTATTTATCAATACATTTAACAGTACACTTACTTTTTGTACTATTTTCCGCAATCTTAACATGGTCCGAGGTAGGAAGAAATTTTTTTGAGGTCCCAAATAGAATGATACATTTCATGTAATCATGTTTATAAATGAATTGCACACATGACAAATTCTGAATAAATTAATTAATTAATTAACAAGTAGACTACAGTACAACGCCACAAAAATATATATATATCGCGTATTCGCTTAATTACCTAATACTGCTAATAGTAATAACTATATAATAAGTTAGCACTGTTAGCAGTGATGCGGACATGCGATGGTAACAATAATCGAAAATATACGTAACGCGACAACTACACTACTACAAGACTGATTCGCTTAATTAAGAAACCGCTCATACTATCATTTTTGTCATCTATTAATTTTTATACAATCGACAATATAAATATAAATAACTATGGCCGATGGGTTTTGAGAAAAATGTTATTTATAAATAATAACATTTATGACATAATAATAATAATATAGGTATAATACTATAATATTATCGCAAAGCCTAACGCAGGGAATCATACGTTTAATAATAAACCATGAAACTATTGAAACATTTGAAACTACAAAATAATAAATGACAGAAACGAAATTACAAAAACTAAAGTAGGAATTTTATTTATATTATAAAATTTCAATTTAAAAGACAAACCCATAAGCTATAATCATAATGGTATTATTTAAATAAAGTTTTATAAGTAAATGTCTAATCTTCATCATTATTATATTGGTAGATATTTAATTATTATATATTATTATACATAATATTTAACATACATAGGTAGGTATAGTCACGATTAAGTCCTTTATCATGGGTATTAATAGTCATATATTACTAAATTAGGTATATTATATTATAAGTCTATGGGTATAGTATTGTTATTATACACCATACAAATTTAAATATTCTTGTATGCAATATTTATATAATTGCTGAATCCAACAGTAGGGACTAGGAATCTCGTGACTTCGTCTGACTGTCTGAGTCCAATTGTTTTTAAAAAGAAAGATAAAACCTTAACCTGCACTAACGAATTAATCTAAAGAAAAACCCTCCTACTAACAAGTTGTTACTTGACACTTGTATCATAACGCCCTGCTCGATCCTCATTGCTCATACTATAATGGTCAATAGGTAAGCATCTAATTATTGATCCAATTTTTAAGACTGCAATTTTGGGCGGTGGTCGTTTGGGCAAAGGTAATAATTTTTACTAAAAAAATAAAAGTCCGTTTGGGTGAGTGAAATTATTTTTACCTGTGCGAGGTAAAAACCGAGTGACAGATACTGATGATATTATTGCTAATCGTTATATATTATCAATTATAAATATAATTATAATTATAAATTATTCTAAACTGTACTGTAATTATGTAATTTTATTTATAATATTGTTAACTTATTATTAATTATTTACATTTTTTATGATTTTTGACTTATTATTAATAATTATTTATCTATTATATAAATGTGAAAATGAAAACCAATGTAAACCTCTGAGGCCTATGTTCTCGGAAACTACTGAACCAATCATTATGATTTTTTTTTTTTTTTTTTAATTGAAGAGCTCATTGCAAAGACGGTTTATGGCATTTGATCGTTTCTCTAACTTAATAAACAAAGGAGTTATCAATTATTATAAATAATGGCCTGTTACGTAGACTATTATTATTATAATTTATTTTCCCTGTTTTTGTAATATTTTTCACAGATGATTCGTTCCAATTGGTCACAGGAGAAGACACTCATGTAAATGTAATGATATGTAATGTAATGACGTCACTGTCCAGCAAGAAATAAACTATATTAAGGTCGCTATTGGTTATGATTGAATATAATAGTTCAGAATCATATTATAGAATTGGCATTTTTAACGGGTAACGAAGGGTACGAGGTCAGCTAGTATTTTATATGATTTTGTTTAATTAATTGTTGAGTGTATTTATAAGCATTTTCATTACGCTCAAATGGTATTTTTAATTGAATAATTCTCGCCCAAACGGTATATTATAGTTATTCGCCCAAACAGACTATATTTTAGGTCAATTCGTCCAAACAGTTTACGCCCGCAATTTTGGTTCTGCAAAAAAATTGTACCTAAAAATTACGTTTAGTTAAATATTTTGATAAATACTTTACAGAGTTCTTACTACCTAATTATATAGACCAGAAACACGCTATGTAACTAAAAATGTATGAGACCCTAAAAATAACCGAATAGGCCCCATCCATCGTTGTATGGAATAATAAAAAATACCAACGAAAATAAGTAAAAATAAAGATAATGACAAAAAAATTGAAGATAAAATATTTTAGAGAAATTAATTAACAACAATAATATTTATCGAGAAAAAAATCAAAATTCGTTATATGACAGAGTTGCCATTAATTGGCATTAAGTAATAGATTATTATTTATTAATAGGAGAGTTAAATATCTATGTATCTAAGTCACTGAGAGAAGAATAAGTTTTTTTTATATTAAGAAAATTTTATCTTCAGAGAAAAGTAAGATATTAGAGTACCTATGTAATAGAATAACCAGTGGTGAATTCAGGGGAGGGGCACATGGGCACGTGCCCCCTGTCAATTTTCTATCGACATTTTTTTATGTTATTATACTTGTCTGTATATTGTATAAATTATTATTTTGGTGAGTGATATTATGAAATCAACATTAATCATTATATTAAATATATTACCAAATACCAATTTTGTTTAAAAATAAGAGTAGGTAGGTATGTATTATTAATTATGATTAAAGAATCGTTAGGTATACAATTTATATGTGCCCCCTATTAAAATATCCAAGATCCGCCCCTAAGAATAACTAACATTATTTCTAAATAAATTAGACAAAAGAGGAGAAAGGTACTGCAGATCAATAATCAGTGATCAACTCGAGAAACGCCTGAACAATCACTTTATTCACTTCAGATGTATTATATTTTTTTTATTTTAACAAATTGCGATCGTTGAGAAATAAAGGGAACAAACCAAGACAATAAGGGATCTTTTATTTTTTTTCTCATTACTTCTATTGTTCATTCATCACTTACTGTGCTACTCATATAATTTAATGTGTATATACTTCTTAATTAATTAAATATATTATTACTCTCTATCTCTAACACAAGCTAAAAGCTTAAATGAGATAGATAACCATGTAACCTAACGTAATATTTTTGTATCCTATGTAATTTCTGATGGTTTTTGAATAATAAAAAAAAAAAAGAAACCATTTTTTTTTCAATTTTATTAAATTTTGACGTATACTAACTGTCGTTTGTCGAAACCTTTATCAAAACCTGTCAAAATTGAATTAGTTTGACTGTTACAAAAAACCTAGTGTGAAATAAAATGTTTAAAATTAATAAAATTTGTTAATGTTGATTTATTAAACTAAAATCCATGTTGCGGATTGGAAAATAGGAGTTAATTTATATAATTATAATTAATGATTATACCAAGTTTCAGTTATCATTATTTTTTAGACATGTAGTCATTATAGAATTTTTTGAATATTACAATTTTTCATAGCAAACACCTTTTAAACTTTAATTGTATATTCAGGTTATAATATAATTTAACGTCTTTAATATAACCAGGTAAAAAATAATGAATCATAAATCATATTTTATACTTCATTCGAATTCAAAAAATCAAAAAGAACGTACTTACGTCCTACATTTATATATGATAGAAATTACTTATTTCTATATTCTATCATTCATTTATAGTAAAGAACGTATAATAAGTAGTAAAACGTTGGCCTCTACTCGAACGACGGCACGACGCGCTCTTGGTTCATGATATGAACCATGATTATACTTCTACACGATTATACAGTATACAGCAGGCTGCTGAGACTTTCTGTGTGATTATCACGAACTACTTAATCTTTATAATGATAATCGTGATGTGAACTGATAACAGATTAAAGTTCAGGAATCAGGATTCACAATATTTCACGTTAATTATTCTTTTATTTATTTGAAAGTTTGAAACCCATCTTAACATTTTCATCTTTCTTTATTCTTAACATTTTTTAATTTTTATCTGTGAGTAATTTTTTTAGTTATGGTTTCCAGCCGTTTCATGATAAAATTTTAAATTTTAAGTTGCATTCAACTTTGTTACTATTGTAAAATTATGCTTTTCTAATTAATGATATACATTCAAGATGAATAATCTGTCGACTAGTGAAAAAGCATTTAAACTGTTAAATGGAATTGTGTGTTTATATAAACCTGCTGGAGTTCACCTAAGTGGTTGTCGCCATTCATTACTGTTAAAATTAACACAAGGTAAGTGAATTTGACTATCAACAACAAAACTCAGAAACCGTTGTAGACACTAGTACATATGTATTATTTTATTATAGAGTTGAATTTATGCGGTGTTAGATCTCCTGAAAATCGTGTAATCATTTCCGGGGATACGACAAAAGAACTAAATGTAAAATTAGAGCCCAGTTATGCAGACAATGTACTTGTCGTTGGTCCCAGGTACCAAACCCAAGATATTAAATGTATTTGGACTACCCATTTGGGTAAACGTGTGTCAGGCGTTTGTGGTATGGCTAAATTTAATAATCATTACTTACCTATAGATTATATTAGCTATAGATCAATTGTAATTTTGTTTTTTAAGTTGTGGGACTAAATAAAGGTACAAAAATGGTAAGAAATCTTCAAAACAACTATCCACTACGAACATATCATTTGCATGGACAATTAGGAATTATGACCAAGAATATGCATATTGATGGCCAAGTTATTGAAAAAGGACGTTATGATTTTGTGAAACGTGAAAATGTTGATAAACTTATGTCTACAATACAGGCATCAAATCAAAAAAGGATGTTTGAGTAACTACATTTTATATTATGTAATCATTTTTATAATGTTATTTTGTTATCTTAATATACTTACTGACGTTACATTCTAGGCTGGCCAATGTAGATACTCAAACTCAAACAGCGTATGATTTGGCCACAAAAGGGTTAATCCGACCAGCATCTTCAAAAATTCCTTTAATCTATGGAATTAAATGCATAAGTCTAGACTTACCAAATTTTATCATAGGTAAATATTAAAATTGAATAAGAACTAGAATTTTTTAATGTCTTTATGTGAAAATTAATAAATAATTGTGTTCTTTATATCTTTTTTTTTTTAAAAAAAATGCTTGTAGAATAATAAACAATTAATTTACAAACTTAAAATTTTTTTATAAAAGCAAAAGCGAAGGGGATTTTTAAAATCATTTTTGGTACTTTTCGGTTATCTTGACTACCATGAGTCTCAATTCCATTATCTCGACTACCTCCTCAAAGTCGCGACCAACTTGAATTTGTCATTTATATAATTAATATAATATATATTATTATAGTATAACTTTTATTATCACATAATCGCGACTACCTTTTTTTATATGGCATAATTTAAAAATATGAATTATAAATTATTAAAACTATTGCATAAACTAAAAATAAAATTCAAAATGAATAACTAACTCGATAAGGAAAATGTTCAGCCATGCAATTTAAAACAATTATAAATGGATTATCGTGCTTTTGACACTACATGAATTTAACCAAACAACTATCTGAGAATTAGTGGCCAGCGTTGTCACTTGCTACGCTCACTCAGATATTCAAAACAAAAATATCCCTTGATTTACTATGCAACACCATTTAGGCATGGATTTATCATTTTGTGGTCACCGAGTAAAAAAACTATGCCCATAATTTTGCTAACAGCGGTTGGTAATAATTATTAAATAATAGTTATTTGGTTAGATTTAGGTAGTCGTGATTGACTGAAAACAGTAGTCGTCAACATGTATATGTAGTCTAGATAATAGAATAGATCAGTTGTAGTCACGGAATCAGCTGGTAGTCAGGATAACTGAAAAGTATCTAATTTTCTCACAGAATTTTACTATAGATTCTTAAGAGGATGTTAGGGCAATATTTGTTTTCTCATTCAAATTTGCATGTGTTATAGATAACATACATTCATGTAAAATTGTTTTTATGATTTTTGAGTAATCTAAGAGTAAAACTACTAATTCTAAAATTAATACAAGTTAATATTTTTGAGAATTTGTCATAAAACAATATAATGTTGTAAATCTAAATATATTATACATTTTTTTTTAACAATATTTATACATATAAATATGTCATATCCTCAAAGATTTGATTCTTTATAATTTTTTCAATACATGATTTTACGTTAACATTATTCAGAAACATAAAAAAAAAAATGATTTTGTATAAATTGATTTTGTCTATTGTGCGTGACGGTCAAATAGAGAAAAAACAATGAGCTGACAGCTTCTTAAAAATACATCTTAAATAGTTTGTTTGATTATATTATAAAATTTAATATTTAATTATAATATTATAAAACATTACTGCTTAATATTTATTTTATTTTTAAAATTTCAGAAGTTAATGTTATTAATGAATATGAGAGTTATTTATTATCATTAGTACATGAAATAGGACTTAAGTTGAGATGTTCAGCTACGTGTACTGCTATACGCTGTATAAGATATTCGTCATTTACAATTCAACAAGCACTCTTAATGAAACATTGGAACCTTCATTTTGTGTTAGAAAATATTAGAGAGTGTAATGCATCGTACAAAAAAATGAGTACACTACCTTCATTCATTACTGAACAATCTTATATTGAATCTAATCAAAAAATGAATTGTGTATCCTAATTTTGGTAAGTTATATAATTAGTATTCAAAAGTTCATTATTTGTATTTTAATATATTATTTTTAGATACATAAAAACAACAGTTCATTTAATAAAAGTTGTTTTTTCTTTGTAAGCTGTGTTTTATTTTTTAATAGTAATATCAGTTTAATAATATTTTTATTATCCTATTTATAACTTATTGTCTGGTATATCTGCTAGACCATAGTTAAAGTATTTACAATTTTAAATGCATATGTAGTATGAATAATTTTTAATGTAAAAAAAAAAAAATTGTTATTATTATAAAATTAAAATAAACTTAATAACCTGCGAATCTTTAGCAGTAAAACTATCAAAATTAAACTAAATGAAGAAATTCTGAACAATCTATTTAAGGTTTCTTTTTTAAAAATAATTCATATGCACAACTCTATTTAGACACTGTATTGTATATACATTTTTTTAACATAAATAATTATTTATTTTTGTTAGCTAATATCCTTGGTAGTTGAAATTGTAACATGAATAAACAAATTTAAAAAATACTGTATAGTGATAATAATTGTATAGTTAATAATACATTTTATTTAGTATCTATAATATTCTATTTCAAAAACATGTTTATAATAAGTTCTCATAAAAATAGTGTAAAATATTTTTAGTTTTTTTTAAATAAGTCTTAAAAACACATTTTTCAAAACATTACATTAACACAATTCTATTGTGTCCATGTATGTCAAAATGTCAACAAAACAAATACATTTTATACATATACACTGCGTCAATATAAATGTATCAACTTTTTGTTTTAAACATAATACATTTAACTTCAAAATAATTTATGTAAATAAATTAAATTTACTTTAATTTTTCATAAGATTTTTTAAGACATCATTATGCGTTACAAAAAATATACAGTCTGACGTCATAGGTATAAATCAACTGTTGGAGTTGCCAATTTGTTCAGCTTCCAAAACTGTGTCTGGCATTTTTTTATTGAGAGTTTCTGGAAACAGTAGTGCGAGTAATCCAGAGAGTAGAGCAGATCCACTGAAGAGTAGTAATGGCGATAATTCGCCAAAATAAGTAACCTAAACATCATCATAAAACAATAATTTATAGGTGTATAGCATATTGAAATTTAAAATTGTACAATCAATGAGCATGCTAATTTCTCTAACTAATGTCTATTATGTATTATTGAATTATATGAGTGGTATACATCTAAGTGTTATTGTAATTAAACATGAACAATGTACATTTAAATATCTAATACTTCTGTAGTATTATCTAGTGTTCCCGTAGAAAAAAAATTTGGATTTTACTATTATTCTATAGACTTGGTTTCAGATCGGTGATTAAACGGTATTTTCTATATCTCGTTATTCATAGTACCTATATATATACAGATCTACTGAGACCTATACCTGAAATGAGTCGTATTTTAAATGTATTTCTTGCAGATACACATAAATTATATTTTATATACGTATTAATTGGACTTCGTTTTATTATTTATCTAGAAGACCATCAAAATAATGTCACTTTTTATTATAAATCATCCAGTTTTATTATTATATATTTTTTTTTTTTTTTGATTAAGATTGACAGTGCCCAATATCTCCCTGCGATTTACTGGGGCAAAACAATCTGCTCTTCCATGCGAGACCAATAGTCTATACTCCATATACTCTATTCAGAATGAGATCGTACCTCGGCGGTCAACTTGTGCGCATGGGCGTAGCTTCGTTCCGTAGTGCTAGCCACACGATCGGAATTCCGAACCCGTTGTTTGACTATATGGGTGTTGGAACTTGGAAGCGTTTGATGGTCGCAGACGAAAACTGATCGCCGTCGAGTTATGATCTCATTTTGAATGTATACCTAGCCTAACCTATACTATAGTATAGACAATATCACAATCATTGATGTAGCAATACTGCCATTATATTTATTGTTAGATGGCATATTAATCATAAGTATACATACTAATAATGGAGTTTGTGGTGCCACCATCGAACCGAGTCTGCCGAACATGGAGCATATACCAAGCAGAGAATGTCGGATTTCCGTTGGGAACATTTCGGCGGTGTACATGTATAGTATTACAAACGAAATAGTTATGGAAAACTTTCCAATTAGGTATAGAAGTACATTTAAGATGACTGCGTCTAAAAATAAAACAAAAGTTGGTTAAACGGTCGGGCAATAATATATCATTATAATATTTCACAATTTTTTTGACATTTAGGTCATACCTACATTTTGGACAACAAAAAGTCAATATTAAAAATAGCCAATGGTCATTCACAGCTCACTTAACCACAATCCATAATCAAAACTCAAAAGGCGTTATAGTTAGGTACACCAAGAACTAAGAAGATGTATATCTTCTTTAAAATACCATAATATGCATTGTAGGTACTTTAATGATGTTTTATAATCTGATTTAAATATTTTGGGTTTCTGATGTAAATAGTTTAATAAAATTATCGAATTTTTTAATTGATAATTATTAAATCTTTCATTAACAAAATATACATAGTACAAGTATATAGATACAATGGACGATGGTATATTAAGGGCTGTAGTCAATTTGTAACAAAATTGGCTAAAATATCAACATCATGTGTAATAATTACTAATTTGCATCAACTTTTTGGAATACTTTGGTAATTTTCACTAAAATTAAAATACTAATGTCACTTGCATCAAATTAGGTAATAAAATATATGAGTTATAATTTGTATTGAAATTTTAATAAATTATTCTTTTGATGGTATAGGTACATACAATATGTTTAGATAGCAAACTATAAGATATGAAGCGATGAAGGTAGAATGTGTGAGAATTTATTGAACTAGTAATACAGAATATTCTCTTTTAAATGTTGAGCGGTTATTTCATTAACTTATCTACACCGTTGCACGGTACGTACCTACCCACGTTATTATTGATTTTAAAGTTACCTATCAAACAACAATAATAAATACCTAGGTAATAATATAATATATGAAAAACATAATATGTATATAAGTGAATGTAATTCTGTGTAGTGTGTAATTGTGTAATAGGATTATACGACGGATCAGACGTTAAACTATGTTATTATCAGCAGAGCCCAACTTAGGAATTTTGAGGCCCGGGTAAAATTTTCTAATGGGGCCTCAAAATTAATTATTATCTAAATGCCACTTTAATAATTAAATATTAACAGGGGCCCGGGGCTCCAAATAATATCGGGGCCCGGGGCTGCAGCCCCCCTAGCCCCCTCCCCCTAAGTTAGGCTCTGATGATCAGCAAGTAAAGCAGCGAGTACCTAATAAGAAATCTCGTAAAATGATTGTTATTTGAGTCTTAAAGCAGTTAAAGCAGATATCGATAAAGGTATACCTACCTACCGTCAAAATAACTGAACACATAGATACTTTTTTTTGACTTATTTTAGTGTAAATTACAAATACCTACTATTTTTGGTTACCCGCGATCATGCAAATTACATTAATTCATATCAAAGCCCTATGTAAATAATGGTTTATTGTTGTTGAGCTTTGGGATTGTCTGGGTCTCTGGGATACGTATTTTTTCCACCCCATCTATTTGGACCCGATAAGAAAACACATGCAGTGATACAAGTGTTATAAACCGGTTGGAAAAAAATAAAAATTACTCGCTTAATGGTCACTGAAAATTATTAATAATTACGTTTTGGGACGAACGCGATCGAAATGCACAGACTACTGCACACCAAGAGCGTGGCACATTGCGACTCTCTCCGACCACAGTTGTTCATGATTTTGATCACCAAAAACAACGCCGGGATTTCCACAAGACTGCACAGAATGTAGTTCCCGTACCGGTTTCCCACTATTGAACCCGAGCTCATCGACAGGCCGTAATATATGAGCGTGTTGATCATCCTGAATATAATAATAATAATATATGACACACAGAAATATGAAATACAATTTTTGTATTAATTAATTAATTAAATGTTGTAGCAACAACAATGCAGCATACATTGTGAAGGCGCCCGGTGCCAATGCAATTTTGAACGCAAAAATACGCTCTATGGCAATAGGGATTCTGTTCTGTAGAATAAACCAAATTTGATATATTTTTTTTTAAATAATTGAGGGTAATATTCCACAGGCCACATCGATCTCCGTTTTCAATATTTTAATCTTAAACTTTATAATCTGTCTACAAAAATAATAAAATTTTAAGCAATTTTTTATAAATTACATTTTATTATTCTTTTGAATAAAAATCGGAGTTCTATGCGGTCTGTAGGAAGTCTTCTTCTTTCAAATAAAAATATAGTTACCAAAATCCGACAATTCTACAAGGCCTGAGAATTATTCCCGTGAAGTCATTTTTTTCGATATAAATATACCATACACCCTATCAATCCCCCTTAAATAGGTATCGGGTAATAAATCAGTAGAAAAGTATTATAATTAAGGTGGTAAATAAAATTCAAAATTTAATTTTCAAATTCTATAGAATTTCAGAAAATTTGAAAATCTTGCACCTGGCCCCTTAACAGAGATGCATTTAGATAATCCTTATAGGTTATAGCGGTTGCCGGTTAAGCACTTTATTTAGTAAAGAAATATTTTCGTTTATAATTATTATTATCATTATTATAAATAGTGAATACTAATTTATAATATATATACATAACTTAATGTAACTAATAATATTTTAACACCAGTACTATGAATAAGTAATAGTATATAAATATTGATTAGGTACCAAATTCAAATATCAGAGTATCAAATGTATAATAATATGATTAATGTAATAATGCGTACGTTCATTTTTTCCATATTATGAATATATTATATGATTTATACTTAAGTATGAAATAATTAAAAACGAAGACAAATAATACAATGCAGGAGTATATTTTATGTGTACTTTACCAACAGAACGAACAGTTGATCAATCGAAGTATTATGCGCTTAGAAGTTATAGCACGTTTAAACGCTTGCTGGCTTGAACAGCTGGTTGTCCTTCTCTTCGTCGTCATTTCTTCCTAAATATAAAAATAGAATATTACGAACATAATATCAAATTGTCAGATAGAGCCTACCCTAAATTTTGTGTGGTATAGAAAAAAAAATTATTTCTCAATGTGTTGTTTTTTTCATTCAATACATTCGTACAAAAAAATGATAAAATATAATAACAATATTATAATTTTGTATACCAATAGACAATAGATTTATTAAGTAGTATTATACACTAAATAGTGAAATTTATAATTACTGTCTTAATAAAAAAAAATAGTTGGGCATCTTTTAGGCACATCTAATACTTTTTTTTACAAAATGCATAAAACTTAGCTTTAGTCTAGTTTTTTTAATTAAATTTTTTAATTGCAATTTTATAAGAAATTTTGACATAAAAATTAAAATGTATTCTTTATTACTAATTATTTTGATATCTTTAGTTTTATTACTTTTATAAATATTAACTTTTAATAAAATAGGTAACTATATTTTTATCAAAAAATGAGACATGTTCATTTACTCGTACTATATACATTTTTTTCACAATGGTGAGCAACTGGTTCCTAAAATGTTCTTATAAGGTCCTAATTTTATTGACCTACTCTAGGGCCGCTTCTAATATCGTGAAGCACCTAATCATAATTTGTATGTGTGTAGGTATATTTACTATTTCGATCTCTTTTTCATTGGTGCTTTTAAACATCTCGAGTTTTTTCAAACTTTCTTCTGATAGTTTTTTTCCATTGTATTTTGAAATGTATTTCAATTCTTCTATGGCCTCGTTGATTTTTCCCGCGGTGATCATCCAGCGAACAGACTCTGGAATAATTCTGTGTACAAATGACAAATCATCAGAGTTTATAGAAATATATTATAGTATATAAAAGTATATGTAAAAAGTTGGTTGTAGTTGTTTTTTTATATTATTGATAGTAATTCAAATACAATTGTATTTACGTGTAGGCCAACGCGAAACACAATCCCGGTAAGTTTAAGAATATCAAGAATTTCCTCCAGTCTTGAACGTACCAAAACAATATTCCAACTATTGCCTCTCCGATTGGATAGTAAGCGCTTAAAACAGTACTTGCAAATACTCTATGTTTCGTACCAACTAGCCCGATACCTATTGGATACATCTTTTATTAAACATTCTATCGAATTAATTATCAAAATAATATTGACTATATGTATTGGTTGTTTGTAATATATAAGTGATATCAAGCGTATTTAGCTAAACTACATTTTAATGAAATCAACAAAAAATATAATAATATATATCGTTTCTAAAATGTATGTAATGCGATATGAAAATTATAACTATATTAGGTATTTCTTTACACAATTAAACGTGCATTAGATTTTCTTAAATATTTATTTATTTTTATTTTAAAATATAAGCTTATATTTGATAGGTTAGGTACTTAAAAGCCAAAGCACAAATAAAATAAATAAAAATCATTGCCAGTTGAATTTCACGAAATCTTTTACCTACCCATTATAAAAGTGGCGCTATAAACTCCACCGGAAAAAAAAGCATCAAAAAATTCTAATACCAGGAACATGGTGTAATTTATTGACAGGCCACGTAAAATACCACATGTTGCTGCTAATACGTTTCCGATAATAATTATGTTTTTCCTGCCGTACCTTAACACAAAGTTCCAATTAATTTTTTGTTGTTGTTATTAACTAAATATTTTGTTGAACTTACTTGTCTGACAAAAACCCGGATATGGGTAACGAGAAAAATTGACCAATATTGTTGAGGCTCCCTACGATTGTCAGTTTCCATTTGTTGTTTTTGCAAAATATGTTGAACTGTTTTACATAAATTATAATAGTCGTGTTAAACTATCGATCGATATTTTATGTCTATATTATAAACTATGATTATGAATTAGGATACTTGTATTCTAGGCAGTGTCATAAATAATAATAATGTTATGGGTGAACTCATGATTAGGTTAGAATAAGTAACTAAACACGGTGTGTGTTTTGAAATATTTCTTTCCATACTTAGAATTTCTAGGGATGATAAACGATTTCATACATTGAATATTCACACGTTTTATTGTTGAATATTACTTATTTACTTATCATTATATAATGCCAAAGAAATTGTCAGAACTAGAACTAAGTTTAGAAATTTATAAAAATTTGAAATTATCTTATGTTTTTGGAACCAAATTCTTTGATGTCTGTCATTGGTTCATTATTTATTTTATTACCATCGTCATATCATTTTGATGTAGGTATTTTTTGACAATAATCTCTAAAATTTATCTTTTGGTATTAATATAATATAATATCAAAAATTATGCTATTAATTATGTTCTAACGTGATCATATAAAACATGATTTTAATAAATAATTATAAAAATGATATTATGAGAATTATATCGCCACTTACCACAAGTACAATGTAATAAGCACAATTTATTTGAGTAAAACATTAACATAGATAACAATAAATATTATTTTTATACTTCTTGTCAAGTATTAATATTTAATATTTTTTAAATTAAGTCAATTAAGATGATCTAAAATTTTGGGGTGTTAATATTTGTTAAGCCTACCCCCACGTTTATGACTGTGCACAGCAACAATATATTATTGTTATAATTTATAACACTATCGATTTATATATTCGTATATATTTATTTATGTATTGTTAGATACCGCAGAAACTATTGTTGTCTCCCCACCGGATTCGAAAACGAATTCGTCGCACTGCACGCTCAAAGACTTGTTGAAGTCGCTATCGTCACATTGGAAAATGTGTTGGTTGGTTTTATTGATGGCGTCCGGATTATGTCGTACGTATTGCAAACACTTGGCCAGCCGGTGATCATCGTTATCAAATGGCACGGTCCGGTTTAACCATAATGGCCAGTATTCGACTTCCGTTTCAGAAGCCGAATCACATCCGTTTATCAGACATCTGCACGGTGGACATAAAAAGTGAAAAAACAGTGATGATCATTTAAGGGCCGGGGAATATCCGATAATTTTTAATATTTTTATTTCCCTTTAATCAATGTAATTATTATTTATATTTTATACAAAACAACTATTAGTAGTACAATTAATAAGGATTTTATTTTAAATTACTCAGTTAGTAAAATTACTCCAAACACAAAAATGTACTTTTTTTAGTCCTGAGCTATTGGCTTATAATATATGTTAATATGTTATATATTTAGAGCTTTTAATTTCAAAACGTGGAATTGATGATGTGTGATTTGTGTTTTTTGAACACTTCAAAATATTTTTATTTTTAATCAAGAATTCAAAGTTAAGTCAGATCAGTCCTTAATTTATAGGTATATTTTAAAGTTTTCTTATATATCAGTAAATACATTAAATTTAAATTTGATTTATGCACTGGTACACATTAAAACTAATTTAATAAAAACAAAATGTATAAATTTATTGACGTTTAAAGTAATTTTCAGTGTTAAAAATTAAAAAAATGTTATTAAATATAATTTTTGTATTTAATCAATACTAAGTGTATTAATAACATAAAGTTAATGGGATAATTAAAAATAATTATACAAAAAAAAACCTGTAGTTCATGTCTCCCGTAGTGAACACGAACGACATGGTGGACGACGCCGTGAATAGTAACGACAGTCCGAGAAAAAATATATAAAGTTTTTGATATTTTCCAAATTCGCCCACCTCTTCTAATAACCCGTCGATGTCGATCGTTCTATAATAATAATAACAAAAATAATTGTTGGTATATAATTTAGTATAAAACAGAAGTAAATATTCATAGTACCTACCTACCTACAAGTTTATAGTCCTACAAGTATAATGTGGTATCAATATATCACAGAACCATATTTATTTCATCAAATAATAACAATTTAATATTATTTTTTTTAAATTTGAGTTTAATTAATAATGACTAATGTTTATATTAATATAATATTATAAGGTTCTTTCCAAAATAACGTGTAGTATAACGTATCGCTATTATTAAATTACTATTTTTAAGTAATGAAATTATGTAAGTATTTATTATTTTTCAATTAAATATTATTAAATATAATTTTATTAGGTACTGTAATTTTGTTAAACTAACGAATAATTTGGATTATTATTTATTTTACTTCCAAAGACTAAGAAATATATATTTTACTCCATTTTTTATAGAACGCGGCTGTCCCTTATGGGCATCTGCAGTGTCAATTATCGATGTACCTATTGATTTCAGTGGCGTAATTTGGTTATATTTGCAGGAGTGGGGGATGAAATATTATTATATTTCACATGTAACCCCCTATAACCTATTCCCCTCCCCAAAAAATTGTATTTATCATAAGCATCTCCTTTCAATGTAATAAATTTATATACGCATGTGATACAGAAACAAATAATTACAAAATATTTAGTAATATACAATAATATCAGTAAATTAATGTAGTTAACCAATCTTTTTATTTAAAAAAGAAGTCAAGGGGGATATGACACCCAAATCCCCCATATTACGCTACTGACTGATTTTTATACAAAAATACAGCATAATAATAAAAAAGGTACAAACAAAACAAGAAGTGAAAGTAAGATGGTGTTCAACAATATTTTGTAACTCTAAACTAACATTTTCTTTGGACGTTAAGTATATGCAAAGGTACCGTTTCCGAATTTAACAAACATTTTAAACAAGCCAGTAAATATTTTTTACACTAGACCACTTAAGTTGTTGTAAAGTAATTTGAAGTAGAATTTTATATGAAACAATTATAATTTTAACAACTATTAAGTCAGGCGCGTAGCCAGGGAGGGTGTTACAGGTGTAGTAATACTCCCCCCTCCCTCAGCCGTGGTTAATATGTTTTATAGAGTTAAGGATGCATCATAAGCATGATTTATCTTAAATCGATATATTATGATGTTTGGAAAAAATTTAAATATACGTAATCAATTTTGTGTTTATAATGTTGGTCAGTTAATTATGAATAACAACCCCCCTTAGAAATTTCTAGCTATGTGCTTGACTTAAGTAGTAGTAGGTATGATGTAGGTATAATAATAAATAAAATGATATAATGATATTATAAGTAAAATATAAATAAATAAAATACTGTAAAGTGTAAAGAAATTATTATTAAACCAGTATTTTAATGTACATTTTATTAATTTTTTGGATAATTGGTTTAATAATATTTTCAAACTTATGTTATACTTCCAACTTCAGTTTTAATACACAGAAAACCGAAAAAAAAACTAGGAGTTGACCAATTTTTCTAAGTATTAAACATGAAAATGTTTTAAGTTTCAATAGCATAGTATACCTTTACTTTTTTAGTATAATACAAGTTTTTAATATTGTTTTTTCTGATTCTTTTAATTCTAATGGATTTCAAACAATACCAACTCTAAAAACCTTAGTCGATTCTATTCACGTCAATAATTATCAATTTTAAAACAAATATTGCTTTAATATGTATATAGACATTATGCAATTGAAATACCTATACACATTCGATAAACGTGTATGGTAGATTAACAACGAGTGGAGACTTGATGTAAAAATGGTTTAAGAATCTATAAATCTCGGAATTTATAAAAGTAATTTAAACGAATGGGTTAAAAGTTTATTCTATTTTGATTAGCAAGACTACGGATTAGAATTAAGAGAATAAAGTAAACATAAAAATAATATGTCTAATGCAAAAGGATTGAATAATTTTATATTTTTTACTACCTATATTGATTTAAAATTAAGATACAGTAACCAAAAACTTATTAGGAGTGGCTGAGTTGTAAATTCGGTTTTACGAAAGCTTTATTATTTAAACATAATAAAAAATAATATATATTAAAATAAAATTGAATTATCTAATTGATCTTAATAAATTAATTCATTCTTATCCATTTTTGTTAAATGTTTGGTATATTAAAATAATGAAGTACATCAATTACAAACATTTTCAAACGTAGTCCTCTCTTTTTTTTTATTGTAAATTGTTCGAAAGTTTTTGAAATATATTATGTTGTATAAATCGGAATTCAAACTAGAAGTTTCTAACTTTTGAGTTATTTTACTATCTGTACTGAGGATAATCCATGTCCCATGACGATAATAGATTTAGCTGTATACTATAAAGGGCTATGATGTTTTGAAAGTTATAATAATTGATATTTTAATATTTGTAAGAATATTCAGAGTAATTAGTGCTAAAATAAATAATAAATAAATTTTATATTTTTTATAAAATTTTATTTAAAAAAATATTTTATATTAAAAATTTAGAAACTTTTCAAAAAGTTTCAATTTAGATGCATTAATATTAACAACAAAAAAAAAAAACAAAAATTATTTGTTTAATAATTAATAATATTATTAGACTCAGTAGGAGTAAATACATAATAATAATTATATAGTTAGGTACGAATAAATTATAAATTATATTAGGTAATAGATATTTCATATAATTATATTTCACTTAATCATCAAAATCCATGTATATAAATTAAAAATAAAATAATTTAATGATGACTTACTATATTTTCGTATATTATAATTTATGAGCCTTCATTGCTATAAATTAAATAGGTACCAAAAACTATACTTGAATATAGTCATGTGTACCTACAGATTTTTTTAAACATTACATATCAATTTCAATAATAGTAAAATTGTTGTTAATTAATGTCTAAATAAATGTGTTAGGAAAAGTAAAGGTTAAAGTTTAGCGAATAATTTATATTATATGCGCTTCGTTCATTCATTTTTTTAATATACATCGTATATGTACAAATTACACAAAATCATTTATCGAACTTTTAAATTCGCAATATTGGCGTTTATAAAATCTACGTAGGTACCTATAATGATAACAATAGAGTGTACATTAATTATAATTATATATTTATCTAGTAATAGGTAACAATTATTATTACTATACATAGGTATGTGATGTATAATAATTAAGTAAAATTTAACATGTCAGTGAAATGATAGTTTTCGTTTTTATTTAATTTAAATGAAAACATATTACTAATGGTAATGTATTATTATACATATGACGTGTATATATTTTAAATGTCCACTCGTAAAATATTGTAATTATTCATTTGTCATTCAGATAGGTGGGCAAGCATAGTTTTTAATTGAATAATATATAGACATATATTATTATTGTAAAGATAAACATTATGATTATTATGCCGCCGCCGCAGCACTATTAATCTTTAAAAATGTAGTAATTATCGGCTCACCTGTTTTGGTGTATAATATAATATTATTTGAAACAGGAAATTGTGGAGTTTAACTTAATTATTTATTTTTTTTGCATATTTCGTTATTTTTATGCATATTCGAGCAAATATTTGATAAAAATCCGATAAATTGGTATTTTTCTATATCATTCAATTGTAAATTATGCTTGTCCACCTATATAATACACATATTATATATAGTTAGTATAGTATAGGTGACAGTGGTTGGTAACATATGATTTGATAATCCACTATTTTATGACTGGGCATTAAAATAATATTTTAAAGAACAAAATTAGTTATTTAATATTGATCAAGATCCCACTGTAAATAATTAACAACTTTGCGCTTTGAGAGTTTTGTATGCATATAAAATAACTCAACAATTACTAGGGCAGTACTACTTTCTTTAATGAATCATTTTAAGTTTAAATAATTTGATTAAAATTATATTTTAGATACATTTTGTGAATTTGCAAATAACATGATTAACACTTATGCATTACTAGGTTTGACGGTGACTACAGGTTTAAATAATGTACTAATATTAATTATTCTATTGCACACGTACAGTAAAAATCACGTAAAATTGAATATATGCAATATGTAACACCAGTTATGGTAAGATAATTATAGTTTCATTATCAGAGATAATTAGTTCCTCAAAACTTAGATAACACAATATAATGTTATCTATAATAATAAAATAGGTAAATCTAGATAAAAATACGCTTTTAATTCTGATAAAAAAAAAAAAAAACTAGGTAATAATAATTATGCTATTAATATAAAATATTTTAAAACAATGTTTATAATAATGTCTATAATTGTTTGCTTATTTTCAAACGATTCCCGTAAAAAAAGGCTATCAAACAGGTAAATTTCCAAACGACTCCGGTTTTTTACATCATAGGTAAGTTCATTTTCATTTTAAAAAGACTTAAAACTGTCTCAAAAGAGGTGTGGCTAAACTTTTATTGGTGTTAACTAAGTAAATTATAAAACGTATACAGAAAAAACGTATAGTGTGATTTTTTTTTTAAAATAATACATTTTAGTGTAAAAAAAATAAAAATAAATGCATGTATAAGTAGAAATATAAAAAAAATCATACAATAAGCATAATTTTTTTTATATAACCCATACGTGTTATTTCACTAGAATACTAGATGGAAATTTGTCTCCTAATGAACTCTAGTTCTTTTAAAAATTTAAGTGTACACTGTACTTACATGACTGAGCTTTAATTTATTTTTTTTTCTACGGGAGCCGTTTAGGTATATACCTGTTTGTTAGACTTTTTTTGACGGGAATCGTTTGGAAAAAAGCAAACAATTATGGATGGGAGGCGTTTGGGATCCGACGCGATAGAGGCGTTTTCAGAAGCAGCAGAGGCATGATAAAATATTATACCTATTGAGGCTCGTGTAGGAAGGAAATTTCAATCTTGGTTAAATTTTATTGATTTTCCGCGACTGAAATAGCTCACTTTCATCCATTATTATACACTATTATTTTAAACCTTTTATACTAATATGTTATATTATTACGTTTGTTTTTTAATAGATTAAAGTGGATATCAAAATCCTAGGTTATTATTTTAATAGTACCTATCTAAACACTTATCTCGATTTAATCACTCACTCTCAAAAACAATCAATGGTTTTAAAAAAAACTATTTAATTTTTATATTTTTGAGAATTGTTTGATATTCATTTTTATTTATTGAAATTCACATAAAAATGTTCGGGATTGGAATGAATATAAAAATGCATATAATGTATGTATGTACTAATTGTGCTATGTAGTTATTTTAAAAATGTAATAACTTATGATGATACAAAATGAATATGAAAACATTTTTTTCAATAATTATGGCTTTAAATGATTTTAAATTATGTAAATATGATGTGTTTTCAAATAGGCACATTAATATTTTATGAGATATTTAGTAGTTGCTGTAAAACGAATCAGCCTGTATAAGATTGGTACATATTATTTTATGTCATTATTAATTCTTATATTTGACCATTGATACGAATAGTTTGCATTTATAGTATACTGATAATTTAAAATGTTTATACAACAAAAATCACACACTGATATTGTGCTATAAAATTGTTTACATTACATTTTAATATTTGTACTTATAAGTATGGAATTACAACGCAAAATGCTTAAATTTATAGTTATATGATAAATCAAAAAATAATTATTCAAACTTGTATTCAATACCCAGTGTTCTTCATTTATCACAGAGTTGATGCGAAATTGAATCTTAAAAAATAATTAATACAGCATGGTCCCATTAGAGAATCATTTACGTTTCGGCGTATACAGACATTTAAGTTTACTATAGATCAATTACATTTCTGCGATCGCAATAATCTTATTTTACTGTCTCTTATTGCAAATTGCTGTTTTCTAGAAATGTATTATCACTATTTTTTTGTATTATATGATAATTGTTAATTTATTTCCAGAAACTCACAATTCGTAGTAAAAGGATAGTAAACAGTAAAAAAAGGTTATCATGATCGTGGAAATGTAATTTAACTCTACTAAATTAATAACTACACAATATAATTATTTTAAATTTAACTACCATAATTATAATAAAAAAAGTACATTTGTGCTACATATTTTATTTACAAATTGTATTGAAATTCTTTTAAAAGAAAACAAGTAATATTTTATGTTTTGGTACTAAATAATAATAAATATACATAATGCTACATAGTTATTTATTTTTGTATTGTTTTGATATAATACGTATTACGTATATATGATTTTAAAACATAATTAGTAATTGTTTTCTATTATTTTTCTTTTTAAGAATTTATGATTTTAATTTTAAGATAGTTATAACTTAGAAGTTAAATAATGTACGTTATAATAATGATCAGACGTGAAGTGACGAACACCACGTTAAACAAGACTTATAAGTTATTTATGACCAATTTTTGTTTACAAATTTCAATTAATTTCTTTGCCTAATAAAAATATTATTAATTGTGTTAGTGTCATTTATCTTTATAATATTTATACAATTTTCAAATGTTGATAAATCTTTATCTTTTGTTTTAATAGAAAAATTGTAGTTACGTTTAAAAGGTGTATTAGTTTATTAAATTTTTTAAATAACTCTTTTATATTAAAATTGATTTAAATAAAACTTACTTATTAACATATATTAATTTCTTAGCATTTAGTTTTGCTTAACTGACAGTGATATAAGTACACAAGTAAATTGTTTTCTTGAATATTTTTTTCAGAAATTTTAACATAAATTAGTGTAAGTAACTCAACTGTAGTTTAATACAAAATAAACTAATTTTTATAAAGTAAACATGTGTGCAGTTAAGTTAAATTAATAGAAAAAAAATAATTACTTAGTTAAAAAATTTAAATTAATTTGAATTTAACTATTTAAATTTTAATTTATTAATATCCAATTTTGCATTTTAATATAGGTAATGATAAACTTAAGAGGACGTTATACCCGTTATTGTGTTATCTATTTTACAAATACATTTAATAACAAACTATATGTTCATTTCACTCTCTAATTTTTGATTAAGAATAAATTGACCTATCATAAATTATAAGGTAAGGTATAATAGTAAGAATTTTACTCATGGTCTTTAATGTAGGACTTTTTAAGATTTTAATTTTGAAACAATTTATGATAATTTTAAATTTTACAAAAAACATCTAGTATAAAATGTCTATTACTTGATTAAAAATTAATATTTTAAAAAATACTTATATGTGAGTTCTATTGATTATAGTTTTACCTTAAAATTTGATATATCAATTTATGTTAAAAATAACAGGTTAAATTGATTATTTTGAATGTAAAATGTTCTGTGTTGTACCTACGTTGTGAGACGGAAACCACTCCACACGTGGGTTGTCCTCTTAATTCTAATAACTAAATAAATAATTAATTTTAACTAAAATACATTAAATATCTTTGAAATTGTTCCTAAAAATAATTTGTTTAAGTTTTTTTAAACTAATGTTTTTACATTACCTAATAAATAAAATTATACTCTCGTTTTTTTTTTTTTTGCTTGTCTCCAGTTATTAGTTTTTTATATTATGATGTTTTTATAATTGATTCTTCAGTAATGATTTAAGACTTATTATTTATACAATTTAAATATATATTAATTCACACTTATATACTCGGGCGATAGTTTGCACACATTCGATCTTAAATCTAACGCTTCTTAATATAATAGGTATTCAGAAAGGAGATTATGATCTAACTATATCAAGATTTATCATTTAACAATTTCATGTAAAAATTCTCAAAAAGTTGCACGCAATATATCTCTATTTTTTTATCTATACATTATTAATTGAAAAAAGACTGACAAACTGTTTTGGGTTTTATTGTTTATTGTTATTAGTAGGTACTATTATAAGAATAATAAGAATAATAAGTAATAACAATTAAATATTTTATTTTAACAAAGTAGGTAACTGCGGGTGTGCAATAAAACATGTTGGTAAATTAAATTATAATATTTTATAAATATTTATTTTTTTATATTAAAATAATAATAGGTAATATACTATAAAAATAACGTATAAAGTTTTTGTTAGTATGGGTGAAAACCTAATTATTTTACTTCTAAAGTTATTTTTGATTTTTTACTAAATTTATTAAAATAAAAGTGAAATTTCAAATTGTCCTATTGTATAATAAATTTATTTTTAATTTTAATTTTACATTATACTTTATTTATGTCCTTATATTTACTATTACTATATTATATCAACATACTTTTTGTTCATTTCTCCGGCTTTTTTCTGTATACTTATTCTTCCAATAAATTGACTTAGGTAGATATTTATTTAAAAAACGAGAATAATAAATTCAGATATTTTACCATTTTTATTGATTTTTCAATTTCAATTTTAATATTTATATTTATTGATTTAAAATTGACGAAAGTAAGTTAGTAAGCACTATAAACAAATTTCACGACGTACACTTACAGGATTTACAATATATACTAGTTGTACAAAATATTATGCTTTCATTCATCCCGAAGGATCTCCCCACTCCAAGAGTAAAATAATGAACTCCTACAATAATTTCTATGATTATTATTACTATTCTGATAACACGTGATAAATTTAATTCATTATACTGGATTACGCACCGTACGAGTGACAAATTTATTGCAAATAGTGATATTGATGGTTTGTATAATTTAAATAGTGGATCACAAGATAAATTCCTTAATAGTTTATTTACAGTATTTAAGATTATTATTTCATTGTTACTATTTGATTTAAAGGTTATAATATATGTATAACCTTGTAATAATTATTAGTACGTATAGGTTAAAATAGCAAACTATATCATTACACAAATTTATAAAAGCAGAAAAGTATTTAGAAATGTTTGGAAATTAGCATCCATGCCTAAACAAATTTAACATTAATAATATTTTTTTATGTGATATGAATTTTAAACATTTTATCAAGCCTATTATAAGTATTCAAGGAATTTTATTATAATTTATAATTTTACCTTAAATTATGATTAGAATAAAAAATTAGTTAAAAACTCGTATACGACGGACGTCTTAAGTAATAACCTACTTTTGAGTGGTGTTAGGTATTTGATAAGGCTTATTAATGAAATAGGTAATAAAACATGCATTTTATAACTAATTAGTAATTATTACCTATAAAAATTTAATTTATTTATTTGAACTTTCTTAATTAATAAATAGAATAATATCTAAAAAGTGATCATGTTTTCATCTGGATAATATAAAATAACTTTTAATGACCACCACATAGACATTTTAATATTCTTTATTGACATATGAATAAATACATTATAAGTAGTTAATTTCAAATAACTTTAATATACTTATTTATCTACAATACAAATAATAAAAATATAGTTTGTAAACAAACTTATATTAAATGTTTCAGAATTGAAAAGTATTAAGTATTCATATAGATTATAAATATAATTGAATTAATTAAAAATAATCGATGCCTAATTAGTAATCGGTACTATAACATATATTATTATTAATCATCAGGTACCGTAAAGAAACCTATGTCTTACTTGTAGGAGCAGATATAGGTGAAATAAATTTCATCGTTAGTTCATTTGAAAATGGTCAAGTACAACCGGAAAATAGAGGTTTGGTACAAAATTCTGTTTCAATTGACAATCAAGGACACAGCGCGTACCTCCTCTCACTGGGGCCTTATAATCGTATTCACAATTGGAGTTGCGCGGTTTTTTTGTCAGGACGAAGGGTCACAATATAAACGGCTAATATCTCGGATATATTTAACATTTAACAATCCTAAAGCACAATTCTATGGTATAATTACGGATAACGCAGATTAAAACAGAAAAATACATACACGACGTTCTACAAGTTAAAAAAAAATAAGTATTTTTAAAATATTTACATTATTATATTTATATAATAGTTTTAGTACTTTTAGAAAGAAAAAAAGTTTATGTAAAAGTCATTAAGAAAGGACGAGTAAAAATTAAAACTATAAAATTTACACATAACGCAAAGTCGAAGAAAATTATATTTTTTATTTAAAACTTAAAATAATGATCGAATTACAATACATTGTACAATTAAATCACAATAACAAAACCGACGTAACAATACACTAATAAATAATAATATTATTATTCCGTATTTATTTATTTATTTATTTTAACCATATACCCGAAAACTAGAAAGTACGAATATGAATTAAATTTAATACATACGACATACCTAATAAATAAAATATTATAATTGATGATAGCTGATATTGTAATTAGCACCTAAAAAATCAAATTAAGTCACCATCGAATATATAATATGTAGTATATGTATATATGAGCAATACAATTGAGGAAATATGTCTTTATCTATAATATTTGGCAAATCGATATTACATTAATATGTCATAAAATAGTATTATTATTATGTACTATATTAAATGATAATGATAATAATAATAAAATTATGAATACAATTTAAAACTAAAAACGAACTAACGTTTTATACAACAAGAGTAGAATGTTTAAAATAATAATAAAAATAATAATAATAATAATAATAATAATAAAAAATAATTACTATCGTCGAAACGATATCATGTTATTGTATAAAAAAAGACTCGACCGAGAAGAGATGCCGCGACGATGATCAATTATTATTTGAATTTGGCAATCCAATTACGACGATCTTTCCGTCTCTCAGTGGCGCCAACAAGTGCGTGTTGCCTGGAGTCGCCACCACCGTTTGGATCGGAACGTGCAGAGGGACGTCATAGACCGGATGCAAGCTATAAAATAAGTTCGAAAGTTTTCGTTATATAATAAAAAAAAACATATTATTTTATTCGTTAATATTTTGAAAATTTAAAATTTTTTTTTTAATTTTTCACTAAACAAAAATTACACAAGTGGAATTTTATGTTATACATTTAAAAACTTCACTTTTTAAACATTGTGTCACGCAAATGCATTCCTTCGTTAGCCACAAATATATTATATTATATCATTACTTAAGTAATATGATTTTATCACGAACGCACGCTGTGCACTCGACCAATGCTCCATGGTTACTAAATTCCGGGTATTTAAAAGCAATAAGAATATTCCCGAAATCTCTACCACTTTAGCCCTGCTCATCAGTTCTTTTTAAAACGAGGGTTTGACTGCCCACCCTGTATTTTTACCAAATTGTGCTTTAATACACATACTGGGTCTGTACATGTTACTTGTGTTATGGTCTATGGAGGTATCATAAATCACTGTCTTTATAATACTTAATTAATTATAATATTATGTTTTATTCAACTGTTATAAATCTTTTACTATTTTTAAATGGAAACAGTTTTTTAAATCATAGAATTTATGAAAAAACTGTTTTATAAAAATAAAAAAACATTTATAGTTCGTATACAATAGCAAAAACAAGTGATAATACTTTGTTAAGTTAATAATAACCACTTTTTGTTATACGTTTCTTTCGTGGCACATAACATGGAGTGTTAAGTTGATTTTTTTAAATATAATTTTTAGATTAAAATAATAGTGGTTAAATATAAGACGTGCGGGGTTTTTGAGTTCGAGATCACCGCTGTATGTTTACCGTAATGGAAAATGAAGTAAGACCAAAGTTAAATACGGATTTGAAATATACGTAGATTTTTTAAGATGTTTATTTTAGCGATAGACAATTTGAAAAAGGAGGCAGATTAAACGTAAAGTAAAATAATAATCCATTTTAAACGGATTTGTATTTATTAAATCCTTTGAAAACATTAAAGATGTTTAAACCGGGGCTTGAAAACGTTATAACAACGTTATGATTATAACGTTATGTTTGACAAAAAACGATTGAAATTTGTAAACGTAATTAACGGAAAACTATAAACATAAATAATTAAATAACGCAAAACAAAACGTAACGTTTAACAAGTTATATAGTATATCATTAAACAAAACATAACGCAAAACATTATTTATATATTATAGTATACCATTAAAAAAAATAATTAATTTAAATATTGTTAAAAATTTTTTAAAATTTAATATGTAGGTATTAATAGAATAATTTTATTGCCAATAGCTATAGTGATGCTCTATTGCTCTGTTACTTTGAAACAGGTACGTAAATGCGTTTAAAATTTAAATTCTGAATAATGATAAACGCAAAAATTTAATAACGTTTTAATTCTGAATAACGATAAACACAAAAATTGAATAACGATAAACTCAAAATTTGTGTAACGTTTTTATTCAAAATAACGTAAAACGAAATTTTTTTTCAAATTCAAGCCTGGTTTAAACCTAAATAATTTTTAATGAAAATATAGTTCAATAACTGAAAAATGTTTATATTATTATTTAATTTTTAGTTTACCAAAATAGAGTCTAATGATTTTCCAGCAATTACGCGATAAAAAATATTTTAGATTCTGAACGGAGTGATGAATGTATGGATTCTACAATAATGTGTGTTTTTTTTTGTGTCTGAGTACAGCATAACTAGTCGAAATAATGTTTCAATTTTAAACTTTGGGGGTGGTTTCCGATGAAAAAGTGAATATCTTTGGTGCATTATAAAGGTCAAAAACATTTTGCAACAGTTTTCAAAAAAGTCGAGAAAAACAAAAAAAAAAGTGACGGAAAAACGGGAATTTTTACTCAAACTCTGCAGTTTTTGATTAAATCGATTTTTTTATATGGTTGGAACTCAAAAACTAATCACTGTAAATACTTGAAGGTTTTACCACATGTTTATAATATCGTTATTAATATATGGCTAAATTTTCAAAATATTTTGACTTTTTTTGAGTTATTTATAGACAACTTACATTTTTTTGGCCCAGTCAAAATACTTGAAAATTTAATAAAAAGTTCCTTATAAGCTCTTCTTATAGTGGTAAAAAAATTTTAAGAATACATATGCACAATTTTTTTTTTTAGGATTTGAAGTTCAAATATTGACAAAAATTTGTCAAAACCATGAATATTTGCAAATTATTTTGTAGGAATAATTCATAAAAATGTTTGTATAAGTAGCTAACAGTTGAAAATTCAGTATGAGATTTTCCATAAGTTTAGCTTATAATAATTATAAAAGAACTTAAATTTTGGTGTATTCAGACCATTAAAATATTAACCACTTTTTTCACTAACCATTCGAAAATATATCCTAGGCTGACAAATCATCTTCGCTCAGAATCGTTTTTCGTATACAATGATACCTATCATTGGATTCAAATTTAATACTTCTATTATATTATATAATAATGATCCACACGGCACCTAATGTACAGCAGAGCGATACCCACTTCCCCGTTTTTTTATGTTTGCTTTGGTGTAATGTTAAGATATTATTTAAATTGCCAATTTAATATTAAAGAACTACATACTACTATTTACTTTAGGGTATCATATTTATTAAATAACATTTATAGTTTGTACTACTTTTGCAGTTAGGTATGTCTTATTATACTATTTATTATGAAATGTTTTGGCACAAGTGAGATATGACTACATTTAATTAACTATCTTTTTAATTATGTAGTACTGTAGTTATCAAATAAGCACCAATAATGAAGTTTTCAAAATAAAAAAACATTGTCATGTAAAAAAACCTGTACTTTTGTATAAGCGCAAATCGCATTGGCTAAAGAGATTAATTTCTTCACTGGTGTAACTTAGTGACTAAATAATTAAAATAACAATTTTTTTTTATGTAATTTTAATTGCCTATACTTCACCCCTTAAATACAATTCCAGTTATGCTCCAATTAAAAACTACTATTCTATTTAAAACACTTTTTATTCAAAAATTGTTTTTAATTGAATACAGTTAATAACTGAAAAATGTTTAATTTTAGTGATAATAATACCTTAGACTTTTTGTCATTAATTTATTTTTGTAATTAAAAACTTAAGAAAATAGTTAACAATTAACTATATTTAATAATTGATTTTCCACTAAGATAATATCATAAATTATATATTAGATATTATATAAATTAAATATTTTTATGCTACTGACATTTAAACTGAAACCAAGCAGTGTTGGATTATATAGTTTCTAAATTTTAATTTACGTAAGTGCGGTATTTTTAGCATTCCTATAATACTCACCCTAATAATCTACTTAGCGTTAGATCTCCTGCATCGTCGACTACCACTAAACAGTCACCTATAGTTGTAATACCAGTCACTTGGGCTGCAACGTATTTTGAACCTAAATTGTCACCGTTGCAGCTGAATACATGGACGGAATGGTTTTTCTAAAAATGATAAAACCATAAAAATGTATTTTGAATGATCAAAATATGTGAGCATATTTTTATAAGATTATACGTATAAGTTTAACTACATAAATGTTCTGATAAATTAATACTTCTATCGTACTTTATCTTTAGCTGAAAAAGCTATATGTCCTTGAAATGAAATCGCCACGAATGTTATGATGGACGGAGGGGAGACACATCCAAGAGGAGTGAGACAGTGGACCAAAAGTCCTTGATGTATGCTGTATACATTAACGGTGCCATCTTGTGAACCAGAAACGGCCATATCCAGTTCCGTAGCGATCGCTACGCAGATGATGGGCAAATCATGGCCGAGAAGCGTTTGGAATGGTTTAGGATTTGTATTGTTTGCATTTGAAACGTCCCATACGACCGAAGTACAATCCTTCGAGCCACTTATCATGTACCACCCGCAGGAATCTAGTGCCAAACATGTCACTACGTCTAAAAAAGAAAAATTTAAAACATCGATAATACCTGTACTCTTCATAATTATAACGACTCTTGTTAAGTAGTCTTTTGTTAAGTTTACCAAAGTGTCTTATGACAGACGACACGTATTTGTTTTTTGAAAAACTGAATGTTTTCACACTATAGTCCCAATGACCGGCGGTGAATAAATATTTGGCGTCGTGAGATACGGCAAATAAGTGACTGTTCATTTCAATGGACGGATGATATGAGGAAGATCTCATTGGATACGCGTTTGGATCTTTTTTACCCCTATAAATGGAAAACAAAAACGATCCACATTATTGTCACATTCTACTAGAAGTCGACAAAAACCTAATAATTAATAATATAATAAATTTACTTTAGCAAAATATGCGATTGGTCCACTTCAAGCGTGAATCCCCTATTGGAATGTTTGTCATATGGCAACCACGAGTGCCTGCCGATCAAAGAGTTATCACACACCGTTACCAATGTATCGTCAGTCATGAACGTCTGTAATAATCCTTTAGAACCCGACCGAGGGGGACTTAAAAATACCATCGGGTGTTTATTATCCGTTATCTATAAAAACAAGTGGTTTTTACAGATAGTGCTAAATTGTATTTTTTGTTATTATTTATACGTTAATTATAATTATTAAAAGTACCTCGACATAAAACGTGAATAATTCTGATAGCATCATTGTAAGATCTGGTTTTTTGTGGTCCGATTTCATCATTTTTTCTAACGCTTTGTCTAACGATAATCTTACTGGATGAGGTTCTTTTAATAACTGACTCGGGGTTTGTCCAAAATTATTGATCATGCCTTCTACAGCTTCTCTTTCAATAGGATCGACAATCGCATCTAGATCAACGGCTCCCTCGTAACTATATAGTACATGTGTTACATGTTAATAGACTAATTAAAAAATTTATCTGACGTCGTTTAAGTCACCTGCAGTAATAGAAAACATTCATAGCATCCACTGCAGCTTGACCTTTTTGCTTGTATCCGAATATTAAATCGATCCACTCATGAAGATGATTCGACACATATTCAGATTCCAAAGCCTTTCGGTGTTTGTATATGAAGTCTTCGGGGCTGTCTGCCCAAGGAGGAAGAATAACGTCACCGATTCTTTCTTTAGACGATTGTAAGCGACCCAAATCGAATCTATAATACAGTTAATTTGAAATAATATTTGTTTTCTTAAAAACTCACAAGACACACACTTTAATATTATACATATCTTATTTTGACTATTTTTATAACATTTCTATTTTCAATATTTTTTTTTGTACTCTTAAGTTAAAATACTATTATTCAAAAAAACTTACTTGTTCATGTTTTTTAAGAATTCTGGAAAATAGAAAAATTCTGGTATAAGTTCTTTGACATCATTTGGTGTATCCATTAAAAGCTTCCAAGTTTGCGCGATTGAATGGAATTGACGATCAGCCACATCAAATCTATAATATTGTTAGGATACTCAATATTATTTCGTTAATAATGTCACATAATATAGTTAAATGCAAAATAATAAGTGAGCCATAATATTTTGTAATTATAAATAAATAAAATTTACCTTCCGCTTTGAAGCTCGATATGTAGAGAAGTAAAAGGTTCAACCCTAACCAAATAATGAAGTACACCGGCAGAATTTGAATAGTGTGTACCGTAATGAAATTTTCCAATAACTCCGTTTGGGTCCTCAAAGTTTCTGTACTTAGCTTGTACGTCAGCCTCATTGTTGGGATTTACAACACCCACGGGTCGAGATAAGTCTCTGAACGTTTTTGGATCGTTTAAATCTAGCTCCTTAGATTTATAATCAGCTAGCACCCACGGAAATACTGGGTATTGTGACAGATCATTGTAAGTGCGGCCTGCTATTGTATTCAGCTGGGCGTAAAAAATAATTATTAGTTGAATAATACATTTGATTATAATTCACGATAAACCTAACTGATGCTATACAGTAGTACTCACTTGCATTAAATATTCAAAGTTTGAAATTTCTCTATTAACCCACTTTTGAGTACAGCCAGACTTTCGTAAAAGGTCTTGTGGGTGTCGACTGCTATTAAATGAGAAATTAGGTGGATGCACGCTATAAATTGAAGTCAATACTTTCAAACGAATCTTAAAATCATAAAAAGAATAATATACAGTATACACATTTAAAAATGGTAATACATAATTGGTAATATATTTCTGTATGTTTACCTTTGTTGTAAAGTTAAGAAAATAATTTGATTGATCCATTAAGAAAAATTCCAAAGCACTTCTACGTAGATTGTATCTTCGTAAATATACATCTCTCAATTTTGTCATGGACCACTGAAAATACACAAGTTTTGATCATTATGTTTTATTGTTTTTAGGCTCGTTCCGTATCATTTATAAATAAATAAATTATTAATGCATACATTTATAATAATTATGTATTTTAAATTGTATTCCAGAAACACACACACACACATACATATATATATATATATTATATATACATTATACAATATACTCGTACATATTATTATCATCATATTATGTATAATTTTAATGTACTTAATTATTAAACATTTATAAAATGTTTTTTTATCGCAAAACCTAACCCCCATAAATCGAGACGTTATATATAGAATATTGACAGCTGAATGCGATTGAAACAATTATTATTGTCCAATACAATGAGATGTTTTATTGCTGATTTATTTTAAAATTAGTTACACGTGACAAGTTGTATATACAGTATCGTTGATACATATGAAACATATCTACTTGATAGTTATTTAGTTAAGTATGTATCAGCAGCTAAAAATATGAATCGAATAATACGATCCAATTTAAACAATTTGGGTTGTATAATTTGATACATATTACTTTCACTAGACACAAGGACATGACATACAATATGGTGTTGCCAATAATTAGCACTGCTATGAATAAATGATGTCCGGTTGTAAATTTCACTGTCACAAAGAGTAATACGATGTGCACTTTTGTTTTTAAAAGAAAATAGAAAAACTATAGGTAGTTCTATTATATAGTACTATTATTTAAAACGATCGTTTTCTTAACATTTTAGTTGCTTAATGAAACGAAGATACAGGGTTTTAGTTTTATCTACAATTATTGATTTATAATTATTTTCAGCGAATAATATAAATGCATTATATACTACCTATTAACTTTTACTTTTCTATATAAATGTTTAACTAATTTGTTTAAGTTCCATTAGAAAAAAAAAAAAAAAAACAATAAAATAAAATAAAGTTTTTTATATAAGTTTTTAAGAAAATATGTATCCGATATCCACATTTATTTATTTGAGAAAATGTGAATACAATAGACTATTTAAAACGTATTCATAGAGTATAATTAAGGAAAGAATTTAATTTATCTAAAATTATAATATAATATATTTACTTTAATTATATAATTACTGAAATCAGTAAGTATAAGTATATTACTTTTCTAAAATAATAAAATGTTTTCATATCCATCGAATTTGTTTTTCCAAAAATATAGTACTTTATGATTAAACTATTTTATTAGGTAGTGTTTGTAAGTGTCAGTAGTTGATTAAATCACAATAAACGATGGGAGTCAGAGAAGAAGTAATGCTAAAGCGGTTCCTTCTCTGACTCTCGATACAAAAGAAAGAAAAAAAAAAGTTGATTAAATCATATATTATATTAAATATTAGATAGGCAGAATACGAGAAGAAATATATATATTAATAAATTCGTTTTATACGTATCATATAAAAGTCTAATTTTGTGACCAAAATTATAAATATATAAATGCAATTATAATAAGTATTTGATTAATGAATATTATATCATTAAATATTAATTAATATATTATAATTATAATATGTATAATGTTGTATATAATAATATACTAATCGTATATAATTTATTCTTATAATAATTCATCATCAAAATTTGACGTTACAGCTAACTCGGTGTGCTTATTTAAGTCATAAACATTTAATAAATAATATTAATAATAATAAAAAGAAAATTTCATAATTTATAAATTTTTACCCATTAAAGGCACTAAGGAAACATAATATAAGGAGTTAATTTTGTTTTAAATATTTATATTGAAGAAATAAAATTCCAATTTTGATCATGAATAATATTATCATGTACAGAACATATTAATATCCTACCTTAAAGTCATGTCTATCGCAATCCTCCGTGATCGGGGTTAAATCGTGGAAGTAAGCATGTGTTGTAGATATGACTAATCGTCCTTTTATTACACTCATCAAAGTTACTAATTGGCAGTCAACTGACAAAACTAACTTCTCTTTTCGTTCATTGTCCTCCCTAAAAAATATAAATAAATTCAATAGGTAAGCATTATTAAAACTATATTATAAATTATAAACTATATACATATTATACTATATTGTATATTATTGAAAAAATAATTTTTCAAATATTTCAGACTTTTTCTTTTAAAAAACACTATTTTATACTTAACAAATCTTTACATCATTTATAGTTAAATCGAGTATAGGTGGTATTTTAAATATACCATTATAAATTATAATGATTGGTTTTTAGTGTTAAAATTTTAAAAAAGTAATGAAATTATACATACTTTAGTTAGCAAAAAAAAAAAAAAAAATGGTTAAGTGTATTTACTCTGGATAATTCATTTTATATGAAGCTATATCTTCATCCGGTAACATTTCACCATCTTCTTCTACCAAACTTCGAACGGCCACTTGTGGCATACAAGGCGGTATTTCCGGACAATCCATCATACATTTAATACCACTCCCTACATGTACAGTGATTAAATTGAAATTATTTTGAAAATACTTAACAGTTAAAAGTTTATCATGTAGAAATAATAAAATTTTATGCATGCATTAAAAAAATATGGTTTAATAAAAATGCTATAATATGTGTTTTACCAGCGTTGTCTCTCAAATTACTAGCATTTTGATGGTTGTCAAAATGATAGTTGGGACAAAGTTTGAGCCGCATTCTTGAATAATTTTCGTGTTGTGATAAAATCCAGTGACGTTCTGTGGTTGACCTAAAATTAAAAATATTGTTAAATTATAAAAGAAAAATACGAATTACCAAGTAGAAATATCTTTTATATCCACTTGTATACATGACCAAACGAACCCATTATTTGCAACACTTAACATCAGAATCGTAGAGTAAATATATTCATAATATATAGATTTAAAAAAATTTAAAATACCAACAAAACGCTTAAAACTAGCTAAGCAATTACCTATTGTTGTTATAATTATTTGCCAGTAAAGCTATTATGAATTGACAACACTTAATAACAAAAGTAAATTAATTTGAAACTTTATATTTATTAATGAAAGTTAGAAACAAACCTAAATACAGATTACGGTTTTCTATCAGTAAAGGTTTGTTAGGTACGTTATTGAATGGTTTCAAAATAAACTATCTAATTAAAAAAATGATTAAAACAAAGTTTAGATAAAAATGAAAACCACAATACCTTAAAATGCTTTCACTTTTTTAACACTTTCATATATTTTTTTTGTGCTTTTATACATAGATTGATTAATACATTGAATATTACACGGAGTTGTTAAAATATTCTTTAAAAGTACCAACTACAATCGATATTCAGAACTATTTATATACTTATACTTCCAAAGTAATTTTTTATTGCCTGAGAAGAATTTTTCACAATTAAGAGAAATAATACAATAAGATAAATAAATTTCTATTTTCTGAGAATCTAAAATATTTAATACTAACAATACCATTGTTACCTCATTAGATAAGTAAAAAAACATTAGCATTCCTCCGTCCTCGACTGGAAGAATGTCTAGGTCGTTTAAAACCTATGTATATTGTATAATTTTCGAGTTGAATAAAATACGAAAAATGATTGAAATTCAGTGTTTAAATTCGATCTAAACATACTTCGTCCTTAACATTACTCTTGTAAACAAATCAATCATGAATAAGTGATATATACTGTCATACTGATACCCAGGTATAATATCTCTATATTTGTCTAAAATAAATAACTTCACAAATTTCCGTTCAAATTAAATATTATAGAGCTTATAGAGTTTAGTATAATATAGTTTTCAATTAGTTTTACTTTTTCTTATAGGTAATATTGTAACTTTTTCGTTTGGCAATACTTGCAAGTAGAATATGACATTATTTTCTTAATATTTTAATTTTAACATTGAACTCTAATAACAATATTAACCTATATATCAAAATATTTATTGTGCATAGTATTATTTTCATATTATTAGTATATAAAATACCAAAAACTATTGGTTATAAGGTATCAAGTATTTTGGAGATTATTAAAATTACCATTAAAATCTATGAAATTAATTTTATTCTTACATACTAGGTAAGGTAAAAGCTATAGGTAGATTAATGTTTAATCACTGATTAAATGAATCAAAAATTGTTCATGGAAAAATAATATTATTACATGAATAAATATGAAAAAATGAAAGCATGGTCAGGTCTACTAGTATCTAAATAAAACTATATCGCTGTGGCTTACAATACTTTAAAAAACGAACAACTAAAGATAATTTTTAATAAGTAGTTAAATTAAAATTAACTAGAAAGCTGTTTGATTTTAGATCATATTAATAAGTAGTAACGACAAGATTATATTATAAATTGTATACAAGTGTTTTACTATATTTATAATATTATATGATATTAATTGTATTCAATATTTCTTTAATTGAATACAATTTTACATTAAAATGTCCATCAACTATCTATAGTTGAAATGTTTTTAACAAAATTGTAATAAAGGGTTATAGCCTCATTAGTACAGTAGTGTACGTGAAGTATTTTAAAGAAAAGTAAAAATATACAAATGTTAAAACGCACTATTGATTACCGATATTCTAATTATCTAATTTATTTGTAAGAGAAAAATATTACTTCCACTAATTTTTTGATATCGTCTATCTGAAGTATCTGCCATATTAGTTGTAATTTTTAAATAAAATGTTTATGCTCCTATAAAAAAAAAAAATCTTTTTTTGTTTCTAAAATACTTATTACTCATATAAAATATTCGAGCGAATAGTTGATATACAATTATACCTAACCTAAGGGTTATCGATTTTTTTCCACAGAGTGAACACGTGAGTTTAAAAAAAAAAGTTCTATAATATAATCACGTTTTGTAGTTGGAAAAACACTTAACATTTGTATCACCAGAATCCCATTAACACGCATAAAATATATAAGAGTAAAATAATAACTGTCAAATAAATCGTATTTACATTATTTCATTGCCAGTAAGTTGCATCGTGTAGTGTAGATATTATTATTAATTATTATATATTCGTAGGTATCTCTACACGCTCAAACATATTATATCGACCGAAATAACATCACCAGATATTGCATAATAATTCTTTTTTATGTTCGTATCATAAGGTGGAATTATACAGACATAATCATTATACGGACGGTTTCACATAATAATATAATGGTACAGATTTTGTTTACGAATATAAAATAATAATATAATACACAGTAGTAAATGCACATTTTCGGGGAAAAAATGATGTAATAATTAAAGCGTCTTATTATGTGTGGGCGGTAGTAACGTTGGTGTGCGGGTGGGGGGGAAGGCTGTTACACAATTTCGGTCGTCTACGAAGACGCGTAATCGCGCTTACATGTCACACATAATATACTGTGTTTAATAACAATATACGCGATAACAATATTAAAACAGTGTTGCGCACTGGACACACCTCCGCCGAGTATATTATACGTGAATATAGGGGGCCTTCCTTTCGTAATTATAACAATATAATAATGTAGGATCAGTAGCAGCGCACACCGAGTTTTAATAATTATTGTAAGGACGTCCAGTCATCATTCCATGCCATATTTAAATCGGAAACTGGAAATACTCCAAAACGTAGTACGGATCATCTCCATTTGGAAAACAATAAATAATATTATAGGATTATATTGTAGAATGATAACTATTCAAACAATTCATGTTTTATCGATCGATTGTGATGCGTGTATATTCGTATGGAAAACATTTCGGTAATGAGTGTTACAGAAATACAGACTACTGTACAGTACTACACGAAAAAATTTACTGTCAAAATGATGATTGGCAATACATGACACACGATGCATTATAATTTATAAATTATAACATTGAACTATACACTCGACGTTTCTCATATAGTATTGTTCGGTATTGTATAACAAAAATAATAATTTAATGTTCAATTTATACTTAATTACAATGAAATAAAATATGAAATGAAAACGTAAGTATTGACGTGAAAGAAATAGAAAAAAGTATCCACGCGCACAGTAAAATATTTTAAATCTAATATTTGATGAAATAGGTGTAGTTAAAAAATTATTATTATTCATAATTTATTCGCCTACATGTTATATATTAAATTCCTAGGTATCTACTTAATCATCTTCACAACGATACGGCTGTAGTGATATTTAAAATAAATGCTTAATAAACCTAAAAAAAATATGATAATTATTCAATATTTTGGATAATGAACGTAGTATGCGCATTTTGTCACCGTAAAAAAAAACGTAATCTGTTGGTGCGACTGTTCGAGGACGCGGACACGAAAATGTATCAAAAACTTATTACAAATTACAGTATTAAAACATTTTCAAAGTAATTCCTTGAACATTCTTGAGCAGAAAGGATACACTTTTAAAATTTTGATTATTAAAAATCACTATTATTTCAGTCGGGCACGGAAGAGTTAAAAAAAATCTTACAAATAATACTAAAATAAAAGTAAAATAATAAAAATATGATATTTACACAAAGCAATTTATGCAGATATAAATTATTAAGTATTTTTTATAATAAAAGAAGTATAAAAAAATGTAAAAATATTTTTTATGACAAATTTTCTAA
Organism: Aphis gossypii; assembly: GCF_020184175.1. NCBI lineage: Eukaryota > Metazoa > Arthropoda > Insecta > Hemiptera > Aphididae > Aphis > Aphis gossypii. The sequence goes on from NC_065532.1 coordinate 53,597,565, forward strand.
TTATCATATTATTATAAATATAATATAATATTATTAAAAAAAAAAATAATATATTTTGTTACCTATTTACCTAAGTTACTTATTTATAAACTATATTATGTAAATTTAAAGTATATTAATGTAATTTTTAAGTCCACCTTTAAAAACAGGTTAGCAAATAGCGATGTAAATAAATTGCGTTATTTATTTATATATATAAAAAAAAAGATATTAAGCCCACTCTAAATTTTTTTATGAAAATCAAGCTGCGGAATACATATAAATATATTTATATTTTGATACGCAACAACAGAATTATAGTTATTACTTATATAAATGTAAATAACTATAGTAGTATTGAATATCAAATAATGACAGTACGTAAATCAAAAATTAATTTATTATGGTAGCGTTTATTTTGTATCGATTCTATAGTTTTAGGTACCATTATAAATATGGTAATACACAAATATTTAATGACTAGCGTACTAATTAACTTTATAATGATTTTAAAATGTAATCGAAAAGTCTTGACGTATAGTCAGTATAGCATACTTGATTAAACGTTCTAACCACAAGGTAATAACTTCTAACAATTAATACAATGTGAAGTGTAAACAAATCGCAGTCGAAAACGACATCAAATTTTGTCTTAAGAGTACCAAAATATAACAGCATTATAGTCTGCAGTTCGTACTACGAAAGACGATAAAATCACATTATTTCGCGCTCAAAACCAATAGATCACTTAGTCTAAAAAGGCCCGTGTATTTGGCGAGTATAGTAGGTATAACGTGTAGTTTTTCCCGGTTAACATTACTAAAGAATATAAATTCTAAAGAGAGGAAGGTGTTCAGTCTATACTATCAAAGTAGCAACTTAAACTTGAATTTTGGATAATAAATAATATTATATATAAAAACTAAAACGCAATACATAATTGAATATTAGGCACAATTGTAAACTTAAACAATAATCACAATAATTATATTTACATTAAGTTTGTACCAAAAAAGATAATATACCTACTTCATTGTCTATTAAAATATTTTTTAAAGAGCTAAAAGAGTGTATAATAGACTATTATAGTATAATATATTCATAATATTATTAGGATGGTTCGATCAGTAATAATATGTAATTATAATATGACTAATATGACATGAATCGTCAGGATGCTGACCGATGTCTATATTATAGTAAACATAAAACACGGGAAGACAATGTTCATCTTTGTAAGTATAACTAATATATTTAATTTGTTTTTTTCTTAGTAATGCTTAATGGTAATTTTTTAATTGTTTACTGAAATATTTTATCGAATAGCCTTACAATATTTTTGAGAGAAATTGAACTTTAAAAACCGACACTTTAATATTATAACACATAATTCAATAACGCTCGATGATAGACGAAAATTTAAGAACAACACTTCAGAAAAAATGTTGTCAGAATGAGTTATTGTTGCAAACGTATAAACAATGAGGTAGGTGGCTGGTGGTTTGAATTCAAAGTTACAAATTCACAATAACGACTTAATAGATATACTAAATACTTATAGTATGATTATAAGTAGTGTATATAGAGAGTGTATTTTACTTATGTTTTGTAAAAATAATAAACACACTCGTAGTATACAATATAATATGTTTAAGAGTTAGAAACTTTATTTATTGCCTTGAAATATATATAAGATAATACAACATAACAGCGAGGAAAAAGTTATGTACAAAAAGAAAACACAAACATAAAATAAAAATACACGTAAAGTATATATACTTATATATATATATATATAGAGTGAGAGAGATTATGTCCGGCGGAGTCAGTGGCGGCGATGATCTTATACGGCGGTGTCAGTCATTATACGACTACGGCAGGGGCGACGGCGGGTGCCGCAACTGGCACGTCCTTTTGGACGACAGCGTTGAATCCGTTGACGTCGTCGGCGTAATAGTTGACGGTTCTGCGGCTGCCGTCGGGTTCGATCAGACTGTAACGGCCTTTGACTACGTCACCGTCGCGCACTTCCTCTTGATCCTTGGCGTCACCGGTCAGCGAGTCGCGGACCGTGTACGCGAATTGGTATTGAGGGTAGGCGTCTGTGAAGTCAAGCTTGGCAACGGCTGGAGCGGTGGCAACTGGCAACGGTGCGGCGGCCACGGGCAAAGGCGCGGCTGCGCGGACCAATGGAGCGCTGGCCGGGAACGGTGCTACGGCAGCGGCCGGGAACGGTGAGGCGGCGAAGCGTGCGGCAGGAGCCGGGAACGCCTGTAGAGGAGCGGCCACGGCACGGGAAGCGGCCGGCAACAGTGGCGCTCTGAATGGGTAAGTGGCGTACGGGTAAGCGGCGGGTGCGGCCGAGTACGGCAACAGTCCTGGATAGGCGTACGGGGATGGGGCGACGGCGGGAAGTACGCCAGGTTCGCAACGGCCAACGGCTGCCACGACGGCCAAGACCAATGAAGACTGTTACGAGAAAAACACAAATCGATAAAATATGTAAAAGAAAAATAGCACGCCGACAGATATCGTCGACCATATAAAATATCATAATAATCGCATTACTATAACACTGGTACTTACCTTGATGAATGCCATTTTTTCGGTGATTTATTGTTTTGTTACTGCGACGGTGACAAGACTGTGAGTGTTGTTTTTCGGAAAAGACCGGATGAACTCGAGAGTCGAATTGGATGTGATTGACAACGGTCATCGGCGACGGTTATATAGTAGTCTGTGGACGCCCCCACAAAGCGTCTTTTTCGCTGTACCCCTACACCGTAGATTCGATGATTGAATACGACGGATATTGTGCCACCCACCGGCGATTGACACCGGACAGGGGCCGTTTGCCAAGTGGGTGAGGGGAGAGGGCCGTGTCGTAACGGAGACGTGGCCGCGCGACCAGAATGCCATATCAGCCCCGGCGATGGAACAACGGTTCAATTTAATAATATAATAGTACAGACGTGACAATGTCCGGCGAGTATAATTGTATGCGGGTCATCGAGTCTTGGTCCGAGTCCAATCCGATCCATATACCTACGACCAGACCGACCGAGGTGTGTACGCGGCGAAAGTGAAACCTCCGCGTGGGTGTATCACACAGCCAGTCGTCATCGTCCTTGGAAGGACGCGACGAAAACCGTCCTGCGGACTTGTGCGTCACCGTCATCAGGGAGACTTCGGCGCGACGAATAATATATTGACGAACATGCACGTACTATAATATGTTATGTATGCATGTTCATTAAGTATACTGTTATACGTCATACGTCCAACTCGTAGTCGCGGTTCACATGTGTCATCGTAAATCTTTCAAGAAACAACGAAACCAAACAGTTTAATGTACGATAAAGATATACTATGTGACAGGGGGCAGATGAAATAAAGGGCGAACAATACGAAAGTTGTAGATAACAATTATCTTATGACTTCGACAGTTTTCTTGTTTATAAGTTAATTTATAAAAATGTGAGCATCATACATATTAGCCTTTCTGATAACAATTTTAACATTTAAAATGCTTATAATATTTATGTATTTTTTTGAAACTATGAGTATATGTTGCATCTGAGTTGGGTCTCAAATTAAAAATTGTTACACTATAGTTAAGTCCCGGTTTATTTTAGGTACTACGCACTAGTTGGATCACTGGTTTTCTTTTCGTAAGCACTACACTACAATAACATTTCTATATATTTTCTGTATTTTTTATCTATAACTCTTACAAAGTTATCTTTCAATATCTAAAGACATTTATATAAATATGACATTAAAGTTATAGAAGTACTAATTCTAATAGTACCTATGTATTATATTTCTTAGATAATAATTTGGCACTGACATATTTCATATAGGAAAATACCAAAAAAAGTAATTTCTAAAATAGTTAATGAGAATTTAGAAAAATGAAAAGTGATGTCTGTCAATCTCAGAATTTTTAAGATTTTTAATTTGTATTGTATAATTTATATAGTATGTACTTAAGATACTTTGTTACTTCTTTAAAATAATCCCAAACCCAACTAGTGTAATAGATTAGATCCTAATAGTACTTGGAGCCCAACTTGAGTGCGCCGGATTATTTAATTTATATTTTTACGATCATTAAATGGTTATAGTATTTTTTGTTTGTTTCTAGTCTAGCATGACATTCTTGGTAAATCTCATTTCGATTTTAAAAATACAATCTAAAGCTGTTATAAGTATTTCACTTATATGACAAATAACTAATAAGCGAAGGTACTATAAATAAACCTTTTTGAAAGTACGATGAGGTGTACATTTTCACATCCAGAATATCATAGTTGATTTAACATTATTAAATTTTAATTTAATAACTTAAATCCTTTTACTATAAATAATTTTACTTTATAACTGTCATTTGGATGATAATTTTTTGGGCATAAATCCATATTACACATATTCTTATATTGTTTAATGTTTATTTTATTTCTCCTATAAATTGGCGATAAATCAAAATAAAAATAAAACTTATCATAGTGAGTTTTCATATATACATTTATTACATATTATGTAGGTAATGTATCTATATTTGATCAAAATATTTGAATATTTAATTGAATCACTCCATTAAATAGCATAATGATTAATAAACAGTAATTATTGATTGTTGTGAATTTTTAAATATTTCCGGGAATTCCCGTCGAGTTACGTTTCAGAACCCTAATGGTCTAGCCTAGCTCCCTCTTTTTTCTTTCTAAAATACATTTCATTAGGCAATTACCTAGTCAATAATTGTGAAAATGATGAAGTTTATGTGATTCGTCTCCCTCTTATATCATAATCATTATTCTGGACATGGGTAGTGTGAAGGGAGGGGTTAATGACAAACCCCGAAACAACTAAATTTCAAGGTTTATATCCGGATAAACTGCGACCCCGATATAATATAACACTACTATTTAAGTGGTTCAAGATCATGCACGAGCGTCTTCGACGCGACAACGGCGGTGGTCAAGTCGTCACGCGCGCACGAAACGGAATAGGTTGCGAAACTCCTAAATAGAAAACGCCCCTTAGGATTGTATGTCCATCACGTAGTATGCATATTATTTTAACTTTGTACATGCGATCGTAATTATTGTTGCGCGTGTCCATTTCTGCGCGTACGTCAACAATAATAATATGTCGTCAACTGCGCTGCAACTCTGACCAGATAGGTGCCGTAACAATGCGATTTCGATCGAACAAGAAATAAATTCAATTATAACGTTTGCCAAAGTGGATTTCGTCCAGACGGTTTAGAAACACAATCATATTATACTACTTATTTGCTCAAGTTCGGTATAATATATAGCGCGTCAGTCGTGGTCGGGACGCCGCACCTGACGTTCGTTTTTTATTGCATCCCATGCAATATGTAGGAGTTTTTTAAATTATATAATATAACCTATATGGACGGTAAGCGCCACCGACTAAGAGTGTAGTCGTTAAGTGTTATAGTCTTAAACGCGTCCCTGTCGGTCCGAGACGCATTCGCAACGCTATTTAAGTATGATAAATTATAATACAAATTATCTCCCATGTGATGAAATATATAATACAAATTTGGCGATTAAATATGATAACTAATATATTTTGTTAAAAAACATTAATGTATTTACAGTATTATGATTTCATTCTTATAATACTAGTTCTGATAAACTTAGGTTTTGAGTGTTGTTCGGGCATTATGCATAAATATTATGAACGGAATCAAATCAGAAATAAGAAATTTTACGTTCGATCTGATCTAAATAAGAATGTAATATAATATATTACACTAGGTAACAACATACTATTACAAAATGCACCGGTCAATTTTTTGTGTATGAGCGTTATATTATAGAATTCAAATAGGCCCTATATATGTCCACTAAATTATAATTATAATAAATAAAAAAATAATTGATATCTGTTAGATAAGGTAGTTAGATCACCGTTTGATATTAAACTCAAAGGATCGCAAAGAAAATATGTAATATCATTCCCGATTTCGTAAGTTATAACTTTTTTATCGTCAGAAAAAAACCAAAAGTTGATTTTATTATACAAATCATTTGAGAACACGCGTTGCACATTTCTTTTTTTTTTTTGATAATGACATGCGTGTTATGTATTACACGAGTATCGCATAATATCTGCCACGACAAAGATGTAATTACAATTATTGCTAAATAGCGTACGCCTGATAAAATGGACTTTCGCGCTAAAGGCCTCGGGGTGAGTTCAATACAATACTATATTATAATATGTTTTAATCAAAATATATTTACACGGCATATTAGCTGATGTATAGTTTCTAATATTATACCTACCATACGAAGTATGACAAAGATTACGTTGACAGTCAAATATTCCCAAAGGCCTTTTCCATTAAAACGATAATACGCACATAAACCATTGTGAAATTTCAACTAAATGTTAATACTTCATTGTTCATTTTCTTTTAGATCTACTAGCTTTAATATGGTTGTAAAAATAATTTATTTAACTAAAAATATAAATTATAAAACTAGGTATTTCATATTTTAGACTGTACGAGTAAATGTTTAAATATTTTATATGTATGTAAGTCAATTCGTTAACACCTTACAATTTCAATTATCGATTAGTAATGTACTATAGTGACTTATACAAAATTAAATTAATTTGATGTATGTACAAAATGTATGGTCTTAAGTCGAATACTAAATGTGCACAATATGCATTATATATTTATAGTTTACCTTATAATAGAAGGTTACAAATTAGAACTATTAAATTAGAGATGATATAAAAGTTATTATTGCATATGATATTATAAATTGTCATGTACCCAAAAATAATACACGGAGTATTTATTTTATAAAATTAATGCAATGGAATATAATTATTATATTATGCATGTATATCTAATTTTGATTAATATTAACGTATTTTTAAAAACAATTTTATTTTTATTTTATTACACACGCATATCTTACAAATACATTTTAATATCGATTTATAATCTCTTAGTATAAGTATTGGTTGGAGTCATTATATAGTTAATATTAGTAATATTATTATAAATACATGTTAAATATTATTAGATTTGTGATTAAATTTAGTAAATAACGAATTGGTGAACCTAATGTCTGTAATTTTAGATTAAAGACAGGTTAAAAAAATAATATTTCGTATAAAAAGAATTGCAGTGTTTTCCGTACTCGTTTTAAATTGGCGAAAGACTAATTCAACTCCCACATTTTAATATACAATTATACAAATTAAATACGTTTTGTTAATAAAAAAATATTCCATATTTTAATTTAATATTATACAAATTATTTGGTATATGTTGGTATGTAGAACACGCATTAATAAACTATTATGCAAACAAGTGTCAAATACATTTGAGAGTGCAATTATATACATTAAAAAGTTGATTTCCTCGAAGTAACATCTTGGCATACGAATTCACATAAAAGGCATACATTTTTAAGTAGTTAATATAGGTGTAGTCCTTATTTTATATTTATAAAATTATAACGTACACGATATTATATGTCGTTACGTGCCAAATCTACATAGTAAAGCTATTAAGTTTCACAAATTAATATTAATCATTTATAAAATTAATGTCAATAATATGGTCATCAAATAACAGAATATAAACATAAAAATTCTCTTCACACAGAGTCCAAAAGAGTCAAAATCTAAAGCCTGTAATAAAAATTAAACTAATTAGAAATATTATGAACGTCAATGTATAAAAAATGATTATCGGATATTTATTTAACAAAGAGGTTTTAGTGTAAATGAAATTTTTATTGAATTCACAAGAAGAATTTATAAAATGATATTATAGTTTTAAATATTTTAATAACTTTAATGGTCTAATCTAAGATTCTAAAACACATTAAAAAAGAAGTATAATATGTTACCTACATTTTATGTAAAACGCTAATAGTAATTTCTGTGATGGATCATATACAACAGGGGCGGCAAACACTCGATCGAGAACAATTTCAAAGTCAATCATGTTAGAATTTATTTTTAGGCCACGAGCCCTATATATTTCTTAACAATAATAATTATTCAATAATAAAAATAAATTTCTATAGAAGTCGATCCTCAAAGGTGAAGTGTATTTTTAGTAGATCATGACCAAAAAAAGTTTGGCCACCCCTGATATACAAAATAAAAATAAGACGACATAATAGGACATTAATACAATATTTATTTTGTACTAATATCAAACATATTTCGATAAAATATTGTTTAAAAGATTTGTACAGAAACAAAATATCATTGAGTGAAAATAATAGTTGAACCACTTTAAGTAAACTATAAAGTATAAATCAAATATGCCTATTGTAACAATTTATGTTACGAACTGAACATATAATTATGTATTAATATAATTTAGGAAATTTATACATTAAATATAAGTAAAAGTTATTTGAAAGAATGATAAAGATTTACTTGCAGATAATATTTTTTATATATTTAGTTTAAATATTACAAATTGTAATGAAAATACATTTACAAGTTACAACAGCATTGTTATATGAATATAATAATAGGTACACAATCTACATTGTATACCATAAGGCATAAACCTATTCATTTATATAATGTTCTAAACTTAAATAATCACGATAAAGAGTTGTGTATTTAATTAGTAATTAATTAGTTTAACATATTTACGTAAACATTACAATTAAGTATATAGGTACTAGAGAAATCATTAAAAACTCAACTATATTTAGATGAAAAACTACATAAATTATTCTAAATATCTGCTACCATGAAGGCATGAAATGCAATAAAATTGTTTATGGAATAATGCTTTTAACCACACAGATAAAATAAAATATATGTTATACATATTTCATGATTTTACTTTGTAAATAGTATAAAATAATTTTTTTACTAAGCTAAATAATAATAGTAATAAAATCGGTAAAATCGTAACTTGTTTAAGAAATTATTAACTAGTTTAAATAATATGTAAATAGGTAGATGTATAAATAAGGTTGTAAAAATATAATTTACCTTCTTGCAAATATGACAACAGTATTATCGATTTAAGGATAATAAAGGTAGCTCATTGTAGATTTATAACAGCAATAAAATTAAATAATAATAATAATAAATATGCAAAATCACCTAGTGTGTGAAAACGAATAATGGTCTTAGAAATATTTTTACTTAATATTCTGTTTCGAAATATGAACTTAAATATAAAATACATTTTAAAACATCAGCATGATAAAAAAAAAAATAAATTATATATTCGAAAATTCATTGTCAGACATACCTAACTGCTTAACTGTATAATATAAACACATTTTTATTCTTTGAAAAAAAGACTAATATTATTAGTGTTAAGCTGTCTTAAGGCCAAATTTGTATAATAATATATATATATTATAGGTATACAAAAAATTTGGCCTTATATATATATATATATTATTTATATATTGTTACCTTATATCTTAAGTTAAGGTATATTGGACAATAGAGTGCCGTAGCATCTTAGAAAACCTGATGGTTAATACAACCATAGTTGACGCTATGGTAGCAGATCATGATCTTTTTCATCAGTCGTCAGTTGATGTCAAATTAAAACGACCGACGACGACGAAGAAACACAAACAATGAAAAGCAGACAGGAAAGCGCTATAACATTTCCGTTAGAACACAATATTTTTCACAAATGCATTTCCAGTCTATTTACCTGACGCCAATCCGTAACAACAATAACAAAAATAATAACAACAATAATAATAACATATTACCGTTAGATAAGTGTTCATAATATATTATATACATAATACATAGGCATAATATGTGTACACTATACATACAAACGATATATTAAATAGTAATGAATATACAGGATGATCCATTTTATGTAAAAGTAAGTTTATTTTTTAATTTTTTTATTTTAAATAATTCTTATAATTTGAAGTATTTATGAAATATAATATAAAATGCAAAAAATATATAATATTTTATTAATATTTTTTAATGACATCTATTTTTAGTCATATAATAAAATATATCATACGAGTAATCGGAAGCAAAATTACTTTTCTTAAAATGATAATGTATTTGTACCTTTTTATTTCAAATACCATCACCAAAGGTTTCATTTAACACTTAAGCGCCATTCTTATCCTTTAGTCATAAGGTATTGGAACAGTAACCTATTAAATTAGTTGATAAATAAACAAATTCTTCTGATAGGTTTCATTGACTTTCCTTAATAGATGTTCAATGTTCATATGCTATTTTTTTTATGTATATTATATGTTGTGTTAGTTGTATTAGTTATACAACTCACTGGTAATATTACTATATCATTTATACTTATTGCATTAAATTATGAATATGAATTGTAATATTAAATAATAATTAAAAAAAATTATATGAGAACATTTATTTAAGTATAAAAGCTAACTATTAAAGTGTAACCAGTTAAACAGATCACCCTGTACAGAGATATATTTACAGTACACTTATATAGCATGTGCACAGTTTCGCGGGATAATTAAATCGTATATGTTCACGCTGTTTACGTATATATAGATATAGGTATATAAACAATTTAAATATAATGCTTTATATTTATGGTCGCAAGGGGGTCGGTGTACCATATCGTTATTAATAAGACTCGTGATGTGTGCGCGTTATGCTATATTACATTATTCACATAAGCGTGCTACCAAGTTGCACATAATAATGTAATAATAATATAATGAGTAGTTTTCACCAAAAAATCTTCCGGTACCATCTGCTTAAATAGCCAAACCATCTGAAATAAGTTTCATTTAGGCAGAAGTACTGCGTATGTTCTGTCTGCCGTCAAACAAAACCATGAAGGGTTCTGCAATTATTGCGGTAAGTGATTTTCAATTTATAATAATATTATATGATATATTTTGAGTATTAAGAAAACGTCAAACACAAATAGAGGGTCTGATATTTGAATACCTAAATTAGTTTAAATCCAGTTACACTTCGTCTAAACTTGGGTTAAGCTATAGTTTTCTTGTGCTACTCATACACTTTTTTTTGTAAAAGGTAATATCAACATCTAATTAATATAGTAACACGCATAAAGATAAAGTAAATCTTGTGTTGGTAATCCACAAGACGTAAACAACTATTTCACTTTTTTATGAAATAATAAAAATTCAACGATAAAAAAGTATAAATTTTAAAATTGTACAGGAATAACTTTAGTCTTCAATACCCGAACTTGCTTTAGCAGACTATCCGTAATTTGTTATGATACGTTACGATAATTTGAGTTAGTCTTTCTCGTAAGTAGTGTGAATATTTATTTTACTAGTATAATTTGTGAAGTTATAAGCTTGTGTTTTGAGGAAGTTCGTACACGGGGGAATTGGGTCTGTTGAATTACATACAGACTGGCAGTATTAATAAACTACGAAATGTCATGCATTTTACAGTCGTGCGTTTTGCTGAGTATGGTCACGTGGTCACAGTGTTTGCCTTACGGCGGATACCAACAGCAGGCCCAGTCGTATGGCGGTCACGAACAGTCGTACAGCAACTACCCCCACGGGCAACAACAACAGGTGGCGGAGCTGTACAGCCATCACACACCACAGGCACAGGAGGAACACGAGGACCATCATCACGAGCCGGTGAACTATTCGTTCCACTACGACGTGCACGACCCACACACGGGTGACGTGAAAAGTCAGCACGAGACGAGGTCCGGCGACGTAGTGAACGGATTCTACACGCTGGTGGAACCGGACGGCACCATCCGGACTGTCAAGTATACGGCGGACAAGCACAACGGATTCAACGCCGTGGTGGACCGCAAGAAACCGAACTTTGACGTCGGTCCATTCAACTATCACCAACAGAAACCACAACAACAACACCACTATAATTGACGACGTCTCATACACACCTATTACACGGTCACAGGTACAGTGGCGTGCTCAGCTTTTTTTTAAAAGGGAGGGGATATGAATTTTCGATTATTTTCAGACCACGTTTTAACAAAAAAATATGTAAATTCTCGTATTAACTCGGCGATGCTGTAGTTAATTATATAATATATCATTAATCGTGTGTGTAAGGGGATTTCGCATAGTTTGTCATTAATGTAACGTCTTGACGTAAATCATGGTAAATGGCGGTAAATATGCATTCATTAAATTTACCGTGCGTTTTATTTTCATCGATAAACTTATGTGAAAAGCTAAAAATCACACAGAAAAACATTTAAAACGATAGAAAAAAAAGCAAATATTGGAGGATATTATACCACTTTCACTACGAGCAAATCCCTGTGAAGTACCTAAAATAATATTTTTATCGTTTCGCTCGTTGTATAAACAACAATTCGTTACGCTAAAGCTTACAATCATTAATTGTTTCTTCCACCCCACCAGCCATTTACCACGTCATTTACTCATTTCAATACATTTTAAATAATTTCATAGTTCAAAATACGCGTAAGTATGTGTATAATTATATTATTAATAAATTATATCCCTACTTTTTAATACAAAATACTAATTCAAAATTACGGAAGACATAAACACAAAATAAAACGATCATATATATAATATATTACTCGTAACTAAATTCCTTACAGTAACGCGATTAATTATATATTTTTAATGACATCTTATATTCAATAATTAAGTGTTCTCGTAGAAAATATTTCCTCATACATTTAGAATAGCTGTTATATATTTTTGTTCCTAACTATCTCCCTCCCATCCTTCCCATGATCTTAATTACCTATATGGCAATATAATACGTTTGTATATTATTTACCTCATGTTATGTATATTCTTATATATTATAGTTTTGTTTTTTTCGCTGTAAATAATAATTATGTTTTCATTTATTTACTTAATTATTAGGTTTATTTTTCGATTTATTAATCTCATAAATACAATGATAATAAAAATGTTCTCGAGTACACTACACCCATCACACGCTGAGCATCCATAATCTATGAAGTTTGATCATCTACGATGTTTAATGTTTATACTGTTATGACTATACTGTTAATTTTTTTTTTTATATATAAAGCTAATAAGGTGACTAAACACATTATGATTTATGATATTATGATGTATGATGAGAAGATGTTTATTTCAAAAAATATTGTTTGATTGTTAGCGTTTTGTAAATTTTTAAATAAATATAATAACGTTTTTTTTTTTTTATATAACCGCAATTTTTTTTTTGTAAGCCACTACAAAGCGTATTCGTATTACACACAATTTATTCGTCTTATTAAATTATAGCATCACGTACAGTCATAATGTACACTCATAGCGGATGCACTTAGATAGACTTGACAAACCGTTCTCCAAACAGTTGCGTAAAATTCTAGTTTTACATAGATATAATATTATACCTGAGGTGAATCCGACAATCATTCTGAAGCGAAAACGGTTACAGCCCCCCAATTTTCCCAGTCATTTTCACACAATTCACAACAAACATAGACTAAAACAAATGTTTAAATTTGTTTAAGCGTTAGTTTATTTCAAATATTTATTCGAATACGTTTATACATTAATGAAGCATACTTTATAAAATTATCAACAACGACTTTTGACTCGGATACGACGAAATTGTTTCGTATGTCAACATGCAATAATCATATATAGTTATATAATAAAATAATCCACGTATGAATTTTAATATTATTATTGTTCTTGTAAATATTTTTTTTTCTATTTAATATTTTATCATAACAGATTTATAATAAGTAGAATTTATAAGATCAACATTATTTGGTTTATTACTCCAACTCAAAATAAAAATAAAAATGTTATATTCACTGTTTAGAGTAGATAACAACTTATAAATGTAATTTAAGTAAAACGTAATTACGTCATATAATACTTTAGTGAGATCACTATAATTTATAATAAACATATTGTAACATATAGTAATACATATGTTCAAAGTGTAAGACAATGGTAATTACGAGCGAGGAAGATCATAGTAAAACACTCCATATAATATGTATTACTATACGAGTTATTCACTTTTACACATTAACGATGATAGTATTTCAATTTCATATAGCGAAAAGAAAACTTTTAAGAAAATCAAAAATGCGTTTGAAATACAAAATATGAATAATATTGTGTATTCCAATAATAATATATTGACATGCTTAGTACACTTTTATATTATACAATACTAACTGATAGGTAATAATTTTAACAATAAATTAATGGATGTATGTATATTATTTTATATGCAGATACTTGTTAATTAGATTCCGCGAGGTTCCGTCAATCGAAAGTTATTGCATCGTTGTACAACCGGAAGTAGTATACGAAAATAAAAATTGACCAATTGCCAATCGGATAAGTTTGATAATTGAAATAAATTCTATATATTCTATATAGGTACATATACATATATATATATTATAAACCTAATTAATTTTTCGAGTAGTCATACGTTTTTCTTTCCCAATAATGTATTCAATTATATAATAAAATGTTTATAAAAAGAAAAAACTTTCCAGCTAAACAATTCTGCTTGCAATAAACTAAAAAATGTAGACCACCAGCTTCTATGTTAGCTAAATATTGTTTAATATTTATAAGTATATATTTTATGATTTTCAAAAACATTTTTTCTCATGATCGAAAATCTAATTTTTCCTTTAATTTAAACAACGTTTACAAATAAATTTCCAAATCATTTATTGTCATATACATTGTTAGTTATTAGATTATAATAAAAATAGAAATATTTTATCTACAAAACATTCTAATGTTGTCAATTTTATATTACATAGAAATTTCTAGTCGGAATTATTAGGAAACAAAAGATAAATCTAAAAAAAAAAAAAATTTAATTTAAATATTTTTTATTGTATCACACGCATTCTGAATGGTATACAATATATGTAAACATATACAAATTATAAACAAATATATTGTAATAGTTTAAACCATACTAAGAATACATTAAATGTCCAGTTAAATTAGCAAATCATCTCTTCAATCATAATAATAATAGTTGCTCATAATATAAGAAAAAAATATACATGACTTTAACTACTTAATCAACCTTGAACGGAATGATAATCCCAAATATGCATAAACAGTATTAATGAACCTTAGTTTAAAAGAATAGTTTGTTGACCTTTAATAAAAGAATACGATTAAATCAAAATTAAAGTAGATTGACAATATTATGTCGATGATAATATAAAAATGTATATGTTTTTTACAACATTGTAAGTAGATTAGGTATTAGAATAAACTATATTTATATTATTTTGTTATTATTTATGATACATTCTATTGAGAAAATTGATAAAATAATATTATGTATTTATGTATTATAAGTTGGATATTTTACATTGCAATACGTGTATTCTTAAAGTTGTTTTTATGTAACTATTATAATTATTTAAACTAAATAATTTTAATTATTCAAGTACACTAAATTATGTAATAACAGAATAATTATTAAGATGTGTGTGTATATATTATATATATTTGTTTTAAACCATATTTTTAGTTAACAAACAAGTATATAATCTTTAAATAGTTTTAAGAAACTTAAATTTAAAAATGTTCTGGAATTTCATAAATCATTATCATGGTACAATAATGTTTATAATTGTAATTAATATTCAAGGTTGGGATTAATGCAATGTGAACTATATTTGTTTATATATTTAAAAATATTTGGCTTCTATTCAAACGCATATTATTTGTATACTTCGTATAATGATAAGATGGTCATAATCATATAATGGACTATTACATGGTCAATATTACATAACTCAAGTTATCGATTGACTTATAACATTTAGTTTTTAGAACTTTTAAAAATGAATAAATCTTAAGATTTTTACAAACAATTAGTTTTTGTTTGTCACGGCAGTATAGTAATACCATTTCAGTTTCACATAAACAATCATTCCAGCATCTCTTTTAACTTATCGGAGTATTACATAAATTCTAAAATTATTATACAACCAAGGTTTTTATATTTGTTTCTTAAATAGAACCAATGCCTCTTTATTGACTTTAGTTAATTCTGCTCATATGCTTTGTTACATGCTATATTTCTTGTATTATACCCTGGTATAGCGTAATTAATCTAGAATTCTTTTCCCTACTTAATTTTTCCCTTGGAAATTAAATGTATTAAAATTATAATTACTGGAACTTAAGTAAGTATACTCAGGGATCAAATTTTAAAATGTTTAGATTTTTTGTAAAATTTAAGGAATGCTTTGTAGAAATACAAACTACCTTTTTCAATTATTTTAATGTAAATTATTAAAGTAGACAAGTTTTTTTGAAAATGATAGATATAAATTGAAATTTGAACGAGTGTTATCTGAGTTAAACATTTAACATTTAGGGATATTTTGTACTAGGTTTAGAACATTAGAATCTATAATAATTTTTAAATTATACTGATTTATATTAATAATTTGTAAAAATTGACGATAATATCAAATAATAGACTCAATTATTATACATATTTTATGCAAGCCCATTACTAAGGACTGTTATGCTTATATAGTTATATCAATTATATACATACATATATATATATATATATATATAATATATATATTATAGAAAATTAGGTTCGTATAATATTTTTCATAGTTATTTTATTATAAATTATAAAATAGACACAAGTTTTTAGCATAACTGTACATACAAGTATTACAAAATAAGACATTATGTATACGTATATACATACATAGTTTGTGAACTGGAGGTTAGGGACGACATCAACAGCAAAGAGATTAGATTGAGTTCAATTTCTTGCAAGAGACTTATTTTTGAAGACTATAAACGAGTCCCTACTAATGTGCTTTATATTTGAATAAGTATTACATTTATAATTTATATATTTATAACACTCTATACATACATATAACTTAAATGTAAACACACGTTGAAGCTGTAAATCTGTAGATTTAATAATTCATTAAAATTAAATTACTTATATTTAAAATGGTAAATTAAGTTAAACTTTTCATGACAATATAGATTTGAATATATTTTATTAATATTATAGTATTATTGATAAAATGTAAAACTATATACAGTATAATTTCAAATGAAGTAAAAACAGTCGTCAACCGCCAGTGTTAAAATAAAATAATTTATCAACTGAAGATGGGTTTGGCAAAATAATATTTGAGCACATAATATTATATATGATAAATACAACATTTTGTAAGCTTATATAAATTATAATAATACTTAATAAAAGGTTTGAAACTGTGTTATAGTGAACTTGAAATTGTTCAGAGGCAAATCCAATACTCCACCCACCCGCCTACCAAAACAACGAAAATCGCATATTTATTATATAATTTTTTACTACCTACTTGACTATAGTAAATAACAAAATACTAGTTATTACTAAATTATTACATATTGACCAATAACCATTATACCAATCTTTCTACCAGCCCTTCGAAAAAATTAGAAGCAGCCGTTTTCCCAAGGCACGAGTAATAGATATCATACAAGTTACGATTATTGAATTTCGCGTGGTTGAGTATAACGAGTATAATTATTTAGGTGCTAAATAATAACAAAGAGCAAAACTTCGTGTTATATATAGAAGAAACAAACGTACTTACACGTACACTTTATTGATCAATGCAATTATTTTTGTTTACATAATATCATCGTAAGTACACAATAAAAAGACAGATACAAATTTTAAACAGACGAAAATACAATATCGAAGAAATTAATATTATTACATTATGTTCAACTTATCGTCATTGCTGGCGCGAAACATGATGCAGGAGCGACATTTCGCGGGACGAGCGTTGAGTTATGTACACGCGTGGCGGGGACCCGTTTTTTCGGACGTAATATTTACTTGCGGACGAATGGGTAACCGTATTGGCCGTTGTAAGCGTATTGACCGTACGAGTACGGAGAGTAGCCGGCGCTGTACGGGTACTGTTGGTAACCGTACGAGTACGGCTGATAGTTGTACGGGTAACCGGAGTAGTAAGGAGTTACCGGTGCGACGTACGGGACGGGGCTGACGTACGGGGCGGGTGCGACGGCCGGGGCGACCACCGGGACGACGGCTGGTTTGACGACGGCGGCAGCCTTTGCGACGACTGGCACGGCGACGGCACCGTTGACCGGTTCACGGAGGACTTCGGCGGTGAATCCGTTGACAGCGTCGGCCTTGTATTTGACTGTGCGCAGGAAACCGTCCGAGTCCACGGTGCGGTAGTAACCGGTAACGTCGTCACCGTTTCTAGTTTCCTGTTGATCCTTTTGGTCACCGGTGACCGGGTCGTTGACGGCGTAGCTGAAGTCGTATTGAGCGGGTGCGGACGGCTCGTTGATTACCGCGGCGTGCGCCAAGCAGGCGAAAGCCACGCACAGGAAACTCACAGTCTGAAACGAACGAGGTAACGACGTCGAGATGCACAGAAACAAAGACGTTAAACTGTCGAGATGAACAGTCGTAGTATTCGTATAGTTTTAAGTATTACACGACCAGGACAAGTTCGAGAGGTCGAAGCTAGGTACTCAGCCAACGATACGTTGCGAGAGGATAAAAATATCAATTTAACGTTAAAATATCGACGAAGACATTCCAAAATGATTTTCAGTCGTCGAAGTTTATTTTAACGTTCGAAACTATACGAACACTGCAGAGTAATTCTAATAAAAACACTTACCTTAAGTCCTTGCATTGTCGGTTGAGTGTATTTTGCAGATGTGACTACCCGGTGAACTGCTAAATGCTTAATGCGGCTGCGAATGCGTATGCAAAACTTTAAGTAATCGCAGTATATATAGTCATGTTTACCCCCACGGGTGAATATAAATAGGTACACGATGAATCCAGACGACCTTGAATCATTGTTATGGAACAAGCCGGGTGAATCTCGTAGTCTTTATGAGAATCCGGTATGGACCAAAGATGTGTCGCGTGCATGGCAAAAAATTATTTTATATAGGTATAAAAATAAACGAAACGGTTTCTTTCGAGCAACAATCCATTTTAACTAGTGGGTGTTTGATACATTAAAAATTCACGACACAGAAAAAAAACTTTGTTATCTGAATAATTAGTTATTTTACAATAAAATACACCTTATATACGCCTACAATATACCTTTATGTTTAGTTAGATCATTTATGAAATAGATATTTTAGTTGATAGTTGTGACTATTATACAATTACCTAGATCATAATTAGTATATCAAGTAATATAGCTTAAGTATCTAATAAAAATAGCATTATTATAATCAATCCGTTTAAGATATTTATTTAAATCTTCTATGATATTACTGTTGCTCAGTAAGACAAACTCGTGTGGAAGGCCAATTCATGAAATTTAAACAAATTTTTATTTAACCGTGGGTTTTTGAATTGGTTACAAACAATACATTTGTTGGTATGTTTGCAATTGAATAATTGATTAGTTAATTTTATCGAACTTACAATTTTATTTCAATGTATATTTATTTAAATTTTAAGATGTATGACCAACGACCGACTAATTTTTATTATAAAAAAGTAGTTTAAATAATTTGTATGATTGAAATATTAGTATAAATTTTACATTTTTTAAACATAAAGTATTTAAAGTGTTGATCAGTTATACCCAATCATTTGTCTTTAACTGGCTAATTTGGAAAATAATTATTTTTGAGGTAGGCCACCACGTTAAAAATTATAATTTACCACATTTAGGTACATAATTTCAATTTTGTTTATACATATAGCATTACAAATCCATAATACTTATAAATATATATCATTTGTTATATACTCGTACTTATATCACAGTACATATAGTATAATAAATAATAATAAGTGATCATTTTACTTATTTTAAAAAAAACTATATTTTATATTTTAAAAATTTGTAATGGGCCACGATTGGATCCTAAGTTACCTGTTGGATATAAATGTTATAGATGAAATATTACACTCGATAAATGTTTACTTTGGACATTTAAAATTAAACAAAAAAAAAAAAAAATGTTAAGTAAAACAAGTCTGAATATTTTTAAAAGTACCTTGAATGTGTAAATTGATTTTTTTTGAAAAAATCCAGTTTTTACATAGATAAGTCCATTTATGTATAACCTTGGAGTATTAATAAATATCGTTCATTTTTTATACATAGTACATTTTGTATTTTGGACTACGGAGTAGGATTTTGTACTCTTACTACTATGCACGATTTAGGAATAGCTATACAATATGCATCATCAAATCGAGTATAGTACTGTTAATAACTGTGCCTAATATATAGATGGTTTTTTAAAACTATTTTTATTTATAAATTAAAATAAAAAATTGTATTTTTAATCAGGGAATATAAAGTACTAGTTATCAGGATGACAGTTTGGAACCTCAAATTTAATTACTTTATATTATTTACACATCACTTAAAATAAAAGGAACAATATGAATTAATTAAGATATTAAGAGAAAATTTTTTTAAATAACATAGTTATTAATTTTAAGTACCTAGTTAATAATAGTAATTACTTCCATTTTTGAAGCTCTTGAAAACTCTTGATTTTTCAAAATAAACAGAAAAAACAAAAAAATATTAAATAAGTTGAAATTGAAAATGTTTATGAATATACCTAAGTTTTCAACTAGTAAATTTTATTTGTTTCAATGTAGTTCAAAAATAAATACCTAACTGTAAATTTTAATTTTTCACCAAATATTTATTTTTAAATTTTAACACAATATAATTTTTAAAAGATTTGTAGTGCTATATGTTTTTTGTTCTGTATCAATTTAAAAATATTAAAAATATACATATCAAAATTATTTTCTTTTTATAAGTTTTTAAATAAAGGTAAACTTTTTGAGTTTTTCTTATAGAAACCTAATATTATCTGAATCAATACAGAATTTTTTTTTTTTTTATAGATATTTCAAGATCAAAATTCAACAAAATCGATTATTTTAATTATTTTTTTAATAATATTAGGTAATAAATATTATTTGTAAGGAACATAAATATTACTTTGTTACGTTTATTATTATTTACTATTCAAAATATTTGAATTATTTTAAACTAACCAAGTAATTATTCACACATTTTCTAAAGTTCAACGTCATTGACTTCTAAGTTAATAACAAAATAATTATAATAAATAAATAATGGAATAGTATTCTTATAATAATTACTTAACATATAAGACATAGTTGCAACTTCGAAAAAATTAGTTAAATTAAATTAATATTAGTAATATATATATATAACATATTCATAGAAATATAAGCCAACAGATTGTCTACACTCAGAAATACTGTAATGATTACTTACTCCTAATTACATTAGACAACGTTTATATTCTATAATAGAAATCCCGGGATCGTAAAATAGGGCCGGGATTGTAATCTCTAATTCTATTCTATACAGTAAAATTACTTTTACTGGGTTTAAACATTAAGTTTATCCTTTTTTTAAATGAAGTATTCTAATAACTAGGGCTCAGATTGCAAAACATAATAAGAAACTAAAAAAATACACGATTGTTTTAAAAAAGCAAAAAAAAGAAGTATATTTATTTAAAAAAAAAAACAAAACAAAAAAAGCATGATCAAAAATTAAAATAAACTAGTTATAAAAATTAATAAAAAAAAAATGAAAAATTAACTTAAATTAAAAAATGAATTTTTTACCATGTATTTCCCTAGATTTGCAGTTGTGAAACTGACTCTATTGTCCCGACAGAATATTTTTTTACACGAAAACGAACTGTCTACATCCATTGAAGTGATCGGTGCATATTTTATACCAGATGTTTAAAATTACAACACTTTAATCTTAAATTTTGAACGATCGATATCGGTGTTTTAAGCATACTGATCGTTTAGGTACTAAAGGTTATATTATGTAGATCGATAATCTATAGGTACGTTTAATACCGATAAGGAATGATAACGAAAAAAATAATAATTCAATATCCGAATTCTGGGTTTTTACATTTCTTATTAATTATTATTATTATTTTTTATTATAATAGTATTATATCATTTAAAAAATTCGCAACTGGAATAATTGAAAAAAAGCAAAAATAAATCTGTTTATTTGGAATCAGAATGTGGTAAAACGAATTTATGTATAAAAATTAGCTTTTTATGTCTAGTATAAAAAAAAAAGAAAATACTTTATTGTGCTGTTTCTATAGTTTGACAAAAAAAAAAATAAAAAATAGTTCTCTAATTTGGGTAGGTACTACACATTTTAGTATTTATTAATATATAATAAATTGTAAATGTATTTGAAATAAATCTTTCATATACCTATTACACAAGATAATACGTTTATGTTTTAATATTTAAATGTATTTGAATCATAAATATCTATCCTCACATAAAATTTACGTAGTAAAATATTATTTTTATTTTGATTCAGCGAGTATATTTATAAATAAAAATAAATATTCAATAGTATTCTATAGATTCTATAATATTTCAAACTAAACTAAAAAATATTTACTTAACCTATTAGTAAAGTTGCAAAATAAATAAATAATATTAATAATCATTGCATCTTTCAAATCTTCAATATTTTAAATAAAAACATTTAAGTAATACGTAATATAAGATACAAATATGTATTTTTTTTATAAATAAAATACCGCAAGTAGAATAAATGAATAAGTTTATTGTCCTTGTAAAAAATGAAACACGTTTTTAATTTTTCAAGATCACCATTTATATATGTAATAATACTAAAAACTAAAATGTTTATTGTGATAAAAATTAAAACGGTCGTAATGTAAGTAAATAATCAAGTCGATTTTACGAGGGCTTTAGGTGTTTTTGGCGCTTGTGGCACATAGTTATATTGTGGAGCAGCGTACAAGCCGTACGAATGTGGGTTGTTGTAGTATGGGATTGGCTGTGGAAAAAGCGTATTAATTCTGTATGATGGTCGTTGGTGGGTTGTATACGTTTGGCCGTCGAAAGACTTCACGGACCTCAGTACATTTTGCCCATAGACGGGGTAGTTATATGGGACATTAGTAAAACCTTGGTAGTTCGACGGTGCATAATACAGTCCTTCGTTTTGAGATGGATAATACTGCCCATTGTGTTGCGGTGGATACAACCCTTCATTTGATGGTGGATTCTGAGCTACATAATGTTGTGAAGGGCGTTGGCCCTCGTGTTGCGGGGGGTACAATATTTGTTGCTGTGGCGGATTCTGCACTTCCGATAGTGGTGGATACTGTACTTCCTGTTGTGGTGGATTAAGCACTTCTTGTTGTGGCGTTACAGGAGGCTGTCCCTCTTGCTGCGGTGCAGGATACTGCGCTTCCGGTTGTGGTGGATACTGAACTTCTTGCTGTGGTGGGTACTGAACTTCTTGCTGTGGTACATCAGGTAACGGCGTAGAAACAGGCTCTATTCCAAGTGTAGGAACTCCTGTAGGAACGGTATAATCGATAGGAACAGCAGAATCGACCGGGAGAGAGTGCTCGATTGACGGGATGACAGTGTTAAAAATAGAATGATGTTTTTTAAGCGGGATGAGTTTGCAATTGAAAATACGTTCTTTCAGTGATCTCTTTTCGGCACTGACCAAACACGCAATAGCGGATAACAACACGATGGTCTAAAAAAAAAAATATATATATATATATATATATAATATACAAAATACTACATTTCTGTAAAATTGTAATAATAAATAATAAATCTTTAAAAAAAAAAACTTTTCATTTAACTCAACGATACAAAAATACACGAAAAATTGTTATTTTTCGCTTAAATATTTAATTTCATTAACATTTTAACTTCAAACGCCAATAAAAAAAAATTGTGAATATGAATTTTTAATATTTTTAAAATACTGCAAGAACACTAAGGACAGTTTAAAATAAATTTTTTATTACGTTTTCAATCCTAGTTATACAAATTAAACATTTTATAAGTTTTTAAAGACAAAAAATTAATTAAGACAGATTTCACAAAACTTAATTTTAAACTTTAGTACCGAAAATATTAAAATAGTGTACATCTTCAACTGTCTATAATTATCATGCGAAGTGCCAAAATATTTTGAAAATGATACCATGACTAGAATAAGCTAATATAACTAATAATATAAATATTTGGAGACAATTTAAAGTAGGTTTATAATATAAAGTATAGGTACAGTAATTTATTTTTGACCCATAAATATAGAAAATGTCTATAAAATAATTAAGAAAAATAGTAAAAAAATGGGAATACTTATATAACACCGCAGTCATCATCAAAATCTATGTTTTATTTTTATTTTTATTGTTATAATAGAATTTTTTAAATATGATAAAATTTTAAAAATATTTTAGCTCTTTTTGATCTATTCAAAAGACATTTGAAATTTGAATTTTTTTTAAATTATGCCGTCTATAGCTTGTTATTATTTTCAAATCAGATAACATAAAAGTTTAAAATAAAACGTTTTCATAAGTTGTTCGTTCAGAAATTAAAATACATTAAAAGTAAATATTTATTTCAGCGTTTGAAGTTTAATTTTTTACGAAAGTGGTTATTCAAACTTCTTAACTTAACGATTTATTCTTAAAAATTTTTGTTATTTGGTCGTAAATCAAAGATAATTAACTATAGAAACTTTCAACCTTCCAATATTACTAATATTATTATTTTCTATACATAATTTTAGGTTAGATTTTACTTATAAGCATTTAAAATTAAGATTGATTTTTAGTTTTTTTATTTTTTAACTATTGACTATAAACATTTTTTTCTCGTTCAAAAACTTTTAAAATTAAATTCAAGGTTTTTTTGTCTAGCAATTTAAAATTTTCAAAATTACAAAGGTATTCATTTTTTTTTTACAACGGTTTAAAATTCTTACAAAATTTATCAAATTAAGGTAAATTTTCAAATTGTTTTTTAGGTAAAAGTATACATTTCATTTTATTATCTTACAATTTAATACATGATTCTCTATAAGCTATCCTCTGAAGAATAAGAAAATAAAAGAATAAAAGTTTAGTAAAGAATCACATTAATATTTTTGAACGTTTGATAACTAAAATGAATATTTTTATGAAAAATAACAATTTTATATTTATAGTATATTATATTAGAAAATAGTAAATATAAAAATATATAATTAATATATAGGTACATAACAATAATAATAATATGTACTTACTTTAAAACACATCATGGTGATTTTTTTTTTATGGATAAGTCACTTTTAAATTTTGATTGATGCAGTTAACCAATAGCCGGAACGCCCGGAACAAGAAGTATAAAATAAACTAAATACTGAAAGCGAATTACGGCCCTTTAAGTAGAAACTGATACCTATAAGCTATTAATTTCTTCTTACGTTAATGAGTTTAAAATCACACACCGTCTAGACTGCAGCGATATCATTTCGTTTTTAAAACATTCTATTCTTAATTATTTTTTCAAATAATCGCTATTGTAGGAAGATTAATTGAATCGAATATTTTACAAGAATATTGCCACAATTAAATTCATTGAATGAATACTATCATAGTAATATTCTGTATGTAAAATAGTTTTTTATTTATGCTATTGAAATTTTAAACGCTAAAAGAATTTCTTCAAATAAATAAGTTAGAAATATTATTGGTATATCATAAATGTATATTTATTTTTTTTTAGAAAATTTATTTTACTAGGGAAAAATTTGTTTAAAATTGATTATGAATCAGAAATTAATTAGTAGATTTTCTATCTAAAACAATATTTTTTTGTACATTTATTTGATTTTAATTTTAAATACAACATAATACCTAGTTGATAATTATTTATATTTTTTATGATTTCACATTTTATTCTATTTTGATTCACATCTTACTGTTTTTATACATAAATTCGTATTGAACAAACATAATGTATATTTTCTAAATTAAATTAAATTTTTCCATCTTTACGTACAAAATATATTTTATAAAATATTATAATGAAAGTTAAATATTACTATAATTTACTTTAATATTAATTTTTAATACTAATAACTTATTTCTTCTCAACCATACCATGTACAATTATACCTATATCGAGTTACATGTCATTTTAAAAATTGTAATAAATAAAATATTAAATGATAATATGTTTCAATTATTTTTTTATCGAAAACTTAAATGGATATTCTAATTTATAAATGTCATTATAAATAAAACATTGTTGATGTGCATAAAAACTTTTTAAATAAGGTTTTACTAATAAATACATGTTTAATCAATGTTATCTGTGATTAAATTTAGTCCTGATAAAAGCTATATAATATTATTATTCATCAATTGTATAACAATAATATATACTACAATATATAAGTATTTTTTAGCTCAATAAGCAAAGCTTATGGCGAACATCAGAAAGTTTAATGTTATAATATAGAAATGTATTAAAAATACAATTGGCTTACTATCAAATTAATCATTTAAGTTGAGTAATATTAAGCGTGAATTTTTAGGTACGTATATACATAATAGAATGTTTTGGTTAATAGAAAACGTATAAATGAATGTAACATTATGCAAACATATATTGCAAAGCACATCTTAAAAAGTGGATCTCCTCGATACTGCATTTTTACAAAAAGCGATTATAGAAAAAAATATACATTTGGTATATTATACGTAATATAATTTGATATATTTCATATTAATATTTATTAGATGTATAAAGATTATACGTTTGAGTGATCAATTATTACTAATACACATAAGAAAGTTGAAAAAAAGCATTTTTATGCATGTACAGTACACACAAAATTATCTTATTATTTCATATCTCAGACAAATATGACCAAATTTCATTTGATTAAAAAGGATACGCTTTATAACATATGTATACACAAGAGACTGCACTAAAAATCAATTTGAACAAGTGGTATTAGAAATTATTATTTAGAATACAATTCAAATTATGATTTTAATATTAATATTAAATATATAATTCATAAAGTACATAATTTTCAAAAATAAAATTCCTAAGAAAATAGTATATTTGTAAAAAACAAAATTTATCTTATAGAAGTTGTAAACAGGAAGTTTTAATCGATTAAACTTATCATAAAAGTAATTCCATTATGTAGGGTTTAGTACGTAAGTAGTATAATTATTATATCTTTGGAATAATAGAAAAATATTTAACTGAGTGCAAAAAAAAAACTAACACGTAAACAACGGTAGAACGATTCATATCGGCAATCAATAAAAAATATTTAAGTAAAAATCAATAATGTAAATGAAAGTTTCGACAGGTTTGATGGAAAATATTTGACAGTTTTATAGGCATAAAAAATATTTTATACATATCTTATACACAAACCTAAAAATCTACGAATTAGTATAATTAAAAAAAAAAAACACTCAGTACATAAAAAAATTTTTTATTTTTTATTTCAGACATTATTGCTAATACTGATAAATAAATAATTTTTTTGTTACTATTTTATAAAAGAATGAAATAAACAGGAAATCATTAAATTATTTTAGTTTTCTAGTTACTGATAATTATAATTAAAATAATTTTTTTTTATAGTAAGTTATTACTAATATATGTTAAGTATTATAATTATAACTATTTGTGAATGAATTTCATACATAACATTTAGTAATAATACATCTTACATGTATAATAAATGCCTTATGAGTAACGACGATATATTTTTAAAATGATCTCAATAAAATACAATATTGTTAGAAAATAAATGTTTGTGGATTCGTTAATATTTTTTGTTGATAATTTAGCATAATATACGATATAATTTAGTTAATAGTTTTATACTATATAGGTACTTAGTACTTTATAGTAATGAATATTCGTAGAGAATTTTGGTATTATGAAAATATAAAAATAAAAGAAAAACATACTAATTTAAATTTCTTAATAACCAATAATGTTTTTTAGATCCATACAATAAGCTATTCCATCTTTGTAGTTTGATATACTAATGATTGGATTCCTAATGTGTCCTTCAAAAGTGATGGCGGTGTTTAATGCAGTCATTTTGTAGCGGGCAAAAAGGAATGTTGTTATTTTTTATTATTATTCAAACTTAAAAAAAAACCTAAAAAAATTAGAGTCAGGCATTTTAGCGTATGTTAGTAATAGACAAACTAGGAAATAAGACTGGAATATTTATAATTATGAATTGAGAATCAATGATCAATGCGTAGCTTAAGATAAACAATTACGAGTACATAGTGCTAAGCTTACTAAAAAATATTTAGATATAAATTATTAATAATTAATGCAATACTTAGGTACTATTAATACAATATCATACTACTTAAATTATTTAAAAAAATTAATTCCACCATAATAAAAATTGTTTACAGTTATTAAATAAACAAAGAATATCAGATTATATTTACCTTAACAATTAGGATTTAATACTCAACTCAGAATAAAAAAGGTTAAGAATTCGAATTAAATTTGGATGGTTCAAATACCAAATAATAAAACATTTAACAACTAAAATTAAATCTTTACAGCAAACAGCTTGCTAGAAATTGTAATGACTTATGGGAAATTATAATATACCTATTAAAATCGAAATGAAAAGTATGAACCAATAATTAAAGAATTATTAAATTATTAAAAATTAATAAAAAATTACTGCAAACCACTAAATTCCTTCAATTAATATATATAGGCAACACAATAAACATAACTAGGTATATATTTTTCGTTTGTTCTTGGTCACATTCGTAAAGAATAAAATACAATTTACGAAATTTATAATCATAACTATTAACTTGTAGTTGATTACAACTAGAGACATTTACTCAAATGTTTTACTTATCATTATAATGCTAACTAAAATAATTCAATTCATTATTAGCAAATATTTATGTAAATAAATGTAGTTAAATTATCGTAATTTGTTTAAATTTAAGCAAATGTATTAGTTGGGTAATTTGTATTTAAAAAATAATTTAAATTTTAGATTTTAAGCGGAGCGATGAATAACAATTTTAGTTGTTTTATTTGAATTTAAATACATTCGCGAAGACTTAAAATCGTAACGTATATTATAATATACGTATTATAAAATTTTTATAATATTTAGATTCATTTACATCTATTGCCTATTTAAAGATTGTTACTTATTGTAAAATAAATTACAATAATAGAATAATAATATACCACTTGTAAATATAACTACGAATATAAACTGAAAAAATGAACTTAGTAATACAGACTGATCGACCATCTCCGTTGAGAATCATTTACGTAGGTATGTAAAGAATTATCATTGAACTAAACATTTAATACATAAATTAAAATGACTTATTCGATAACGATAGGCGAAATTTTTAGTAAAAAAGAACGGTTACGTACTTGCCAACTTTTTTACGTACAAACTTGTTTATTTATTTTTATTATAGAATAAAGTTATCATACTTAGTTTTTAAAACCTGTCAACATTATTACGTAATAAAAGAAAAATACCACCAACATAATATGGGTTGAACAAATAATATTAGTTCATCTAAGATAATATACTATTAGTTTGTAGGTAATATATCTTAGTTGCTGGTTTTAATTTAAAATATGCTCAGATTTAAATTAATAAACATTTTATAATATTAGATAACATAGTATAAAAATTAAACTAACTTTTATTTTATTATTGTTAAAAAAAAAAAAAAACTAGTTATTAATATTAAAATGCCTTCACAACAATCTGGTAATACAGGAAATATATTTAGAAAAGTAGACTATAGATTTAATAAGGATTGCATTCCTGTTAGTAATAATGGTATCTTACTTAATTGGAAAAATAAAATATTTTCACAAACTTACAGTAATGAACATATTACACGTAATAAGTATAATATGTAATCCTGCGTAGATTAAATATAGAATAAGCTACCTATTATCAGTTTTTTTCTACAAAAAATGATTTAAAATATAAGTTTAATTATAGTTGGTGCTAATCGTGTATCACTATATCATTTTAAGAGCTATAAAAATAATAAATGCTCAAAAGCGTTTACACAAAAATATACCTCCAACTACTAGTTGTAAGTAACTTATAACTTATAAATATATAATTGATACTATTCTACAAAAATATACTAAATTATAGAATCATATAAAATCTATTAATTAAACGACATTAACATATTTCCAAAAATGATTTTTTAAAGAATCATACCTACACATTTAGAAATTTTAGAATATCGTTAAAATATCTATCATAAGATTAGAAAATATTAGGAAGTGAAAAAATAATTAATAATAATTTACACAACTAATTATTTTAAACAGTCCCCCTGATAATATAATAATTAATACAATATTAATTAGTTAACCAACAGACCTAACCCAGTTGGTATATACTATGTAGTGTGGATAATATTAATATATTCTAAAAGCTATGTGTTGAAACTATGAATATTATGAGATCTTTTTGAAACAATAAATTATAATGATTATATAACATGATAATATTGAATAATAATAAAAACTGATAATATTATTATGTTAATCAATATTGTATTGTGTTTTCCGTATAAGGATTGACTTTTCATTTATACTTCTATATTATATTATTCAATACGTTGCAAGCTAACGTGGACCATCTTTAGAGATGAGATAATCAGTACGACTGTATATTTAGTATTGTACCTAAGTGAAGAAGTAGTAGAGGTCAATCCTTATATTTTTTCTATTATAGAACAACAATTAATTAAAATATTTTGTCACTTTTACTAAATCACAGTAATGATTTTTTATAAAACGTAAAATAGTATTGCGTGGTAACTAATTCAATGTTTAAAAGGCCAACTATATAAATACTATATTAACTATATTTTACTATATTAACTCTCACTTTGGTTGAAATAAAATTGTCAGTATATTTTTTAATTCTACATAATACTGTTATGTTTTAATCAACTGCAGTTACTACTTGTCTCCCACAATTCGATTTTTACTAATATACATTTTCTTTATTTAATTTGTTTGAACGTTGTAATATCTGACAATAAGTAATGACCAAAATTGTAAGTCATAATATTTAAATAAAACGTTTTATTTATATCATATTTTTTATAAATACATTTCATATATATCATATTTTGAAAATAATTCACAATAAAATGAAACGATTTATTTAAATAATAAACAAAATAGTTTTATGTTAAATTTAAATAAAACAATATTATTATGTCTAAAAAATTAGGTGCATAACCCTAATACGAATTACTGTAACTAAAAATGAAGCTGCCACAATTATTATTATGTAGTAAAATGTTATAATTCATAAATGATCATGATAATTCTACAATTTTAGTGCACAGAATAAAAAAAAAAACTTACTAATTAAAAAGGTTATTAAGTTAAATATTCGTATAATAAGTAAAATTATTTTTTTATTAGTTATGATAATTATTGGTCTTTTAACTGTCGATACATTTAGTTAAATATCTTTATACCTACATATAATATTTTGAAAAAGTGAAATGTAATGTAGTAAAAAGTAATAAACTAATAACTTATTGGAATGAAATAAAAACGTGTTCCAACATAATTTGTGTTTATAATTGGATATAGGTACTTTCCTATTTTAATAATTTAATTATTTTTAATTACGTATTAAAGTTAAAAGTTGAATACTTGTAATATTCTATAATTAAATATCACATAATAATATTTAAAATAAAACTGAAAAATAATATTAGATGTACGAGAAGAATCAATTTACTATAATAATATAAAATATTAACTAATTACTCCTATTTCTACATTGTAGATGCTATTTGATCTGAAATATTCAAAATTGTCGTTTGTATTATATATCTATACCACGTTTCCAAACCTTGGACTTATAATATTGAAATTGAATTTTAAAAATTGGACACGGACAGTTTTCTGCATTATTAAGTTGTTTTTTATACTATACACTAAACTATTATAAATAACACGTAAAAATCACCTTGGTGATTTGTTTACCGGATTTTCAATTAATGAAAAAAAGGAAAACTCCGGAAGGAACACACTGTATTGTACACTTGCTATAATAGTACATACACACATAGTGCGTTGTATATATTATAGTATGCTCAGAAGAACCATATCACGCACAGTAAACTGGGTCATCACGGGTTCTTCGAAGAGTATAATATAATAATACGTACATATATATATAATGCACCACGCCTCAGACTGATACCTCATCGGCCATCGCACAAGGACGCGCGGCTGTAAAATTCAATTATTTCTTAGGATTCTTAACAATTTTCTATTATTAGCAGAGGCGGGATTGTGGTATTTGTACAACAGACGCAGACAGAACGATTTTCATTTCTAGACAAGTAATAAATGAAAATAACATAAAAAAAATTCCTGACATAATAGTTATATTCACGTTGTAAAAAGATTTAATTTGGTTTTAAAATCTCTATTCCGCGAAACTATCATTGGAGACATAACATTTAATTTTTATAATAAATTATTTTTTTGTTTACTCAGTGAAGGAACATAACGAATGGTAAAATTATATGATTGAAAGACTTTTAAAACCATTAAGTATTAATTTATTAGTTTTTAAGTGGTGTATTATTGTTTAATTTGTATTCAATTATAGTTCACATATACCTAGGGTATAGGTAGGTGTATTTTTATTATATGGTACAACAGCCGAAATTAAAATGCTCAGAAGTTATTTATCTACAATACTAATAGCTGTATAATAAGTTCAAAATTACACATCATTATTTTTTCACGATACT
Organism: Aphis gossypii; assembly: GCF_020184175.1. Lineage (NCBI taxonomy): Eukaryota > Metazoa > Arthropoda > Insecta > Hemiptera > Aphididae > Aphis > Aphis gossypii. The sequence continues at coordinate 53,630,306 of NC_065532.1, forward strand.
GTTTTACTTTGTTACCATTATGGCGAGACTGATAAAATAATATTTTTTCAAAATATAAATTTTATATATATATATATATAAATTTATTCAAAATTAAAAACAGAACTATAGACATTGAGTTATAACTAATCAACTGTTAGATAGATGAAAATCATGCATATCGCTTAATATTAGAAAACACATTAAACTAATCACTTATTTTGCAAATACTTAAGAATGAAAAGTGCATTAAAATAATTTTAATATTTTAATTATAAATAATTGCTGAGAAATTCAAGCATTAATAGCATTGATTTAATGGAAAATAGGCAGGTGGTATTTGAAGCGTTAATTAAGATTATTATTTTTTCTAACATATTAAATTTAAACGTGAGAAAATCATAATTCCCCTCCAATGTATAATCTAAATATTTTTTTCTACAGTAAACAAGGTATTAGGTAACCATACTGTGGTTTGATCACTCCTCATACCCGAAATACAAACATATTGTAATGTAAACCACACGTTCCTCATTTCGACCATAAACTAAAATTAAAGAAAGAAGAATAGCAATTGTATAAGATGTATAATAGTATAATATAATACGTATTGCAGTAACATTCTTGTATGACTTTATCCGAGTGCAATACACGTGTGAGGTGTAGTGCATCGCAGTGCAATAACATGCACTGCAGTGCATATCTAATGCACACACACGGTCCTTAATGCGAACGAAAGGTCGATTACCGCGACACATAAGGAACAGCGAGAGACACTAGACATATAATATGTATTATTAGTTATGAACTTATGATTTATCATTATTATTGTTATTATCGTTAGCCATCGTTCCATTGTGGCCAGACGACGTTTATACAAAATCATTACGAAACTGCGCGTGGCACAACGCGGTCGCGGTCCTTGGATGATGTTTATTTTGTCAACTAGATCGAAACGTACGTACAATGGATTTGAACGATCTGATTTTGCAATAACATAATATTATTGTTATAACACCGACCAGACGCTTCGATGTATATATTATTGACCTTTAGGTCGTGAAAGACAAGGTATACAAAGATGCAGAGTCAAAGGAAACGTGCGACAGGTTTCTGTCATTTTCATCCTTTCGTTACACTTCGATCGTGTTTAACGAACACAATGTGAGGCAAACGAAGCAGTATTATATTATGGCATGTATATATAATAATGTATATTTTTAAAGTAGACGACGGTCTGACACACCCTAGCTAGCTAAACCGGAATAACCACACGTGGACAAACAGTTTACAATAAATTGTATATTTTGTATATATTTAGCATTTTTTACATTGTAAAATTTATTAACTGGTGCTTTTTTTTAAAAAAAAATCTTTATCCAAATAAAATTTTTCAGTAACAATAATATTTGTTAAATTATCATAAAAATAAAAAATCGAAAATTCTGAAATACAGAGTTACACAATACATGACAGTGTAAGTTTATTGAAGTTAAATAATAAATTAGGTACGTATTGAAAGAATAATAATAATAAAAAAAAATGAAGGTATTACACTTAAATCGTTAGTAAAAAATGAAATGCGCATAGAGGGTCGATGGCATTATATTTGTTAGGGACATATAAAATATACTATTCATCAAAACATAAAAATTTACTTTTGATTTCAACCTTGTACGAGTACAAGTATTAACTAATATGAGTATATTACGAGTCGATTGCAACCATCTCAAACGTTCTATCTGAAATCGAATAAAAACGATTTCATACATCGATTGTTAAATAATAATAACAATAATAAAACAAATTAGTAGCACAGACAATAATATCTGAAGAACCAATCCGTCAATTTAAGGTAGAGTGGGTGGTCAATAATCGAATTTGCCGAGGTACGAATGTTCGTTGTGTCGTCAAACATGAAAGTGTATGATGAATCGACGTTTAAAATAAAATTCTCTACATTATGTGTGCACTTGACTATTATACTATAGCAAAGTGTCTAAACACAAAATGATATCCCCACTGCGCATCCTAAAACGGCAAACAATAGCCAACGCTATGGTAAAGGTATACACGGACAATGTTTTAATTTTGGAACAGTCATAATAATATACACGATTACGAGTTATTATGAATAACACGGGTCTTTTTATTATGGCCAATTTATCACGGTCAAAATAATATGACAATTGATATAATAGATAAAAAGTTTTGATACGCATATACATATACTATTTAGGCATCTCATATAATATGTGTATAGATGTTTAATAGCAAAGACTAAAACGACTGTCTGTAAAACGATAAACTTTGATTTATGTCTGGCTGTAGAATAAACACAACTTACGAATATTTATTATAATAATAAATAATTAACAATTATTATATAATAAGATAATAAGTTTACGAGACGTAATTTAAAAAAAACACTAAAATCTGTACATATATAAATATAATACGACATGCAAGGTCGACCTATAATACATTATTATAATATAAAATAATGTTCTTATTTATACATCACGAGAATATTTGCTATTTTGTGAAAAGATTCAGTATATTACATAGAAATGATAACTGCGCACCGAACAAGTTCTATAGTCTATACCATAAAGGTCAATACAGGCTTACTAAATATTTGTGATCATTATATGATCAGGTTAGGTCATTAATAATGTCACTATTGTGTATTAAATACAAATATACAATGTGACCCATATCTCAATTTTTGTGATTTTTAAAAATTAAAAATTAAATTAAATTTCTTATAATTAAGCAGAGTAAGGATCTAAAATGTAAATTTACTTACATATCACACATAGATATAAATATATTTATGGACTAACGTCAAATTAATCATTTCATTTCATTTTAAATGTATAACTGTTATGAGTATAACTAAGAATTATTAGTATATAAAGTCGGAAAACACCACAATTTCGCACGTCATTTTCACAACTCGCCATTCGAATTTTGAATTTTTCTTATCTAATTTCAAGATAAATATATCGTGTTTTTTGAGTATGAAATCAAGTGAATAAAAAATATAATAAACAGCAATTCATAATATTTAAAAATGAAATATTTGAATCAATTTTGGAAAAAAGTATATCACATTGAATGGATCATTTCTACCATTTAATTACCTTATATAGAGTTGTTTATGTGTAATGAAAGTTGTTCACGTGAAAAAAGTGCTTTAGCGGTAATATTCGTCATTTAAAAAAATAAATAAAGAAAATGATGTTATTACGTATTTGCGTTAACTAGTCACATGACCGGAAACGTGATTTTGACGACGGCATATTACTTGTAGACCCGAAGTTATGTGTATAAGACATACGTAGTATATATAGTATATTATGCTTTAATCAAACGGCGTTATTTGCCTAGTCCACGATGTATTAACTATTGGTTAGGGGTATATATACAAAAATAATATCATTATGGTTTAATCTGGTCTGTTGTTAGGAAAAACATATTTTGTTAATTAAGAAACAAATTTAGAAAGGCGAACACACAAACTGATTGATATTATACATTGGGTTGTTTTTTTTTTTCATAAACCATATTAACGTTCTCAAAAATATTTGGTTTACTTAATTATTGCAAGTTATAAATAGAAAAGAAATGTTTAAAAAAGTCACGCAAAAGATATATTTTCATAAACGATAATTTTATTGTTTATGAAATAATAAGTGTTCATAAAAAAACATAAAAGTCACAATTTAAAATTCATAAATCCTATTTTCGTGACGAATTAGTATGGTTAAAATATAATTGTATTTATTTTTAAATAATACAAACAGCTTAGGATTGTCGATGAAATTTACTTTAATTATTCATATTAGTTATATATTTTTATTGCATCACAATATAGGTATATTGATAATGATATAACATAATACGAATGTTATTTAATAGTTACGACATAGATTGATATGTGATAAAATATTAGCTTGAATTACGGCCCACGTTACTAGTAATGGGTTAAGTCAAAATAAATATGTCGTTAACGAATACATAAGTAGTAGCCAGTTGCAGCTAATATTAACAAAACTCAGTTCGCGCGCTTTTATACAAAAGATATGTATTTTTTTAGTTTTTACTATCGATGGCAGACACTTAGAATCGATTTTTCAAAACATATCGTTTTTAAGCGGATTTGACGAACACGTGCAATTAAAAATCACACAGCATTGGAAACACAGGAGAAAAAATAGATAAATACGTCACTTTTGTACGAGGAAAAAATATATAACATAGGGTATATTATTCATAATTATTGTATTTTTTTTAACGTGGTTATAACAATACATCATAAACAATAATATTACAAAGTAGGAAACTAAATATTATACAAACAGAAAAAGATAAAACGAATATAGAAAAGACGATGTACGAAGATGAAGTAACGTCGCGAGTAGGTCGTCCTAGTAACAGCATTGCAGCAAACTATGACGACAACAATGATGATGGCGATAATGATGATGATGATAATAATCAATAATAATAATGCGATTGACGCAAAGTGAAAATTACGATGATACATTTTTCAAAAACGGTTCGTCGTTCATTTACGCTTGACGTTTGTACGGGAATGGGTACGAAACGGCAGGAGTGTACACCGGGGCGTGGACGGCGGGTGCGTACACCGGGGCGGAGTATACCGGAGCTGGGGCGGTGTAAACAGGGGCCGGGGCGGTGTACACCTTGGCCGGGGCCGCGTACACCGGGGCAGCGGGGGCGACGACTTTGGCGCCCTTAGTGACCTGGGCCACGAAACCGTTTACGTCATCGGCGGTGTACGACACGGTCCTGACGGTGCCGTCGGGTTCGGCCAGGCTGTACTGTCCTTGGACTACGCCGTTGGACAGGCTCTCTTCGGCTGTCTTGTAATCGCCGGTGGCCGGGTCGGACACGCCGTACTTGTAAGCGTACGACGGGTTCGGGTTGACCGGGTGGTAGACGGCCGCTGGGTAAGCGGGGTAAGCGACCGGGGCGGCGGGAACCACGGCAGCGGACGGGTAGTACTGAGCACGGACCGCGAATACGGCGATGCAAGCAAAGCAAACTGCTACCTGTTGTACAAATATGAACACGTTATTGTACCTACTGTTATTTTTTTAATTTCGTCATTTATGATATAATACGGATAAAAGTTAATTATCTTTAAAGAGCAAATCGAGTTTTTAAGTGAATTATATTTATAAATATATGTTACACTGCATGTTTTGAAAATTTAATACGTCTTTGTAACCACCAACGGTATTATAGGAAAGATGTTAAAAATTAAATCTATAGCTTGAGTATTTTTTCAATATTTTCATGAATAATTTTGTGTTTACAAAATAACGTATAGGCAGAATAACGCAAACCGATGACGCAAAGCAGTCTCGGATCTTGGTTAAGATCAAGCAACTATATAATAACTTGGTACTGTGCCTTAACTGCAATTAAAGCAATAAAAATTACAAGACATTTACGAAGTTACTCTAAGACGTGGTTACATTTACACACGTCCCAGTCGAAACATACAGTATTGAATCGAAAAGTTTTAACAAATCCAATCTATTTTATGCTTATAAATATAATTATTAGTTGATATTGTTATTAATCTTGAGTGTTTTTATATTATATTGCATTAACACACAAAAAATATTAAAATTCGGTGTATATATATTAAAAAAATAATAGTACCTATAACATAATAAATAATGTATAAAATGTACTTACTTTGGAGAACATTGTTGATTTCTTTGGTTGCACTGGACTCTGCGTAAAAACGATGACTAGTTGCAATATAAACTGCACAAAGAGATAACTAAGTCTGAACACTAATGATTTGCGACGACGGTTGACGAGTGAATATGATAGACCGCTGTCACGCGACGCTTTTATACAGAAATATTACAGGCGCGCACAATATGCCCCCAATAATGGGTGATGATGTTTGCGACAGTTTTACGCGATTCCAGTAAACAAGTATGTATTTCCAGTTTACGACAAATACGAACGCCCCAGTCCATAATATGAGTTTAAACAGACCAAAATGGCTATAACCACTATAGTATTAATGGTGTTGTTTTTTTTCTATGATCTTATTTTTATTTTTTTATTTACTCTTTATATCGGATGTACAGGTATACACGTCTTGCTGCTGGCGCTACAGGTTAATAACGATAATGTGAATATGATATGTGTATTATACTGTAGTGCGCATCCGAGTCATCCAACATTATTTTCGTGCACGATCAAAATTAAACCAAATAATGTGTAATTAATAATAAATTATGTTTTACGAAGATACACGTGCTAATTTTTTCATGTTTTCGAATGCATATACTTTATTTGTGCAGGAACAATATTTATTTTATGTAATAATATACTTTGATAATAACGTATTTGTAGTTGATTATCGGTTTGAAATTATAGGAAAGTCGTTGCTTTCCACAGAGAAATAAAATAAGTAAGTATAATGATTTTTAAACTTTAAATTTCCTATAATAGTTTATAATTCTAAGCTGATAATATCTATGTATAATATATATATAATATAGATTACATTATATCTATATGTTTCATCTACATTTATGGAAAGTTTTCAATTAAAATAATTTTGATGGTAATCGACTGGTGTCTAATTTAAAATGTTTAATTTTATCAATATGTTTTCATAAGCTTTTATAAACTGATTTTACTTTAAAAACAAACATATTTTATGATATTTATTGATTTTTTTACGTTTAATTTTACAAAAACCTAAATTTAAGTTCAACACTAAGTATTGAAATTAATAGATTTAATACCTATAAATTCTTCTCAGTATAAAATTCTATATTATATTTTACTTCTGTTCCCGATTTTACTTTATAAAAAACTGAGAATTTTTCTAAAAGTATCGACTAGATCCAATTATCTACCAAAAAAATCCATGAAGTAGAAGATTAAAATATTATTATAACTATAAAAACGTGTAAATAGAGACAATGACAAAATAAAAAAACCATACAATTATAAAACCAATACATTTATAGCTCCAATCGGAATTTAAGATATTGTTACAAATTAACTTTACTTTAATTATTTATCATACACTATATAAAAGAGATACACTCTGTGAGACATTTTTAATTAATTGTAAAAAGAAGTAGTAAGTACAATTATCAAAATTGTAATAATAAAAATAATTATTGTGCTTTTTGCAAAGTAGGTTAAATACATAATTTTTGTTATTCTATTTCACTTATATTGTTAAAGTACACGCATATTTAGACATTCTATATAATATAGTACCAAAAGTATTTAAAATTTTATAATGTATAGATGATATTTTGTAGTTGAAACTTAATAAATTATAATTTAGGTACTAACGCGTATTTGCGTAAAGTGTAATCACTAACCAATGATCAAGCCAATTATTTTTACTTTTGTCACTCCAATAAAATATGGACATCATACATTATTACAATTTATACATGTTAAATAATTATCAAGTTAGGATAAAAAAAATAATAAGGGTTATCTGGGTCTAACTTTAATATATCAAATTTATTAAATCGCTGTTACTTATTAGTAAAATTGCATTTAAGTCTTTTGTTTTCTTTACAACTTACTTTATTTTTTTTAAAGAATGATACAATTCATCCATTGAAATAGCTATCGGATTAAATTGTAAACACGAATAACATATCATTATATCATTATAAAAAGTAAAAACATATTTTAAAATAAAGGAAAGCAATCACAATTTTGCGCATATAATGACAAATTTTTAAACCACTACATTAATTAATGGTCACGATTTATTCGTCTATAATACGATAGAATATAAATACGGTGATATTATGTACTTGTATTAATCCATAGTAAAGGTATACTATAGCAGATTAATTATTATTATGTAATGTTATAATAAGCTGCATAATTCAAATGCTGCAATTTAATAAACAGAGCATATTAAGTACTGCTATTGTAGTCGATTATGCTATATTAATGATTCAGTACTACCAAAGTGCTTATCATGATTCAATGAAATAATTTTCATTATGATAACAACTATAAGGATTTGCTAATAGCAAATAATAATATAATATATTAACTATTGGTACATGTCCACTCTCACAAGCTCTTTAATATAGGCCTTAAAGCAAATATTTCGTTATATTATTATAAACAATGGTAGGTACCTAAATATAGAGTTGTAATATCTCCATAATACTATTTAAACAACAAATGCTCCTATACATCATAGTGAATAATATAATGCTTATAAAAATAAAATAAGATGCTAGTATTATAAAAAACAATTACATATTTTGTTAGCATAAGTTCGATACCGATATCCAGGGACATGAAGAAATATGTTTTTGCAGGGTGTGGTACGCAGTGTGTATACGGCGGTGGCATCGCTAAACTGGACCAACTCGTTATCCTGCCACAGTGCAGGTTTCTCCCTAATTCCATTTATAGGGTCAGCATAAGTATCTTAATTAGTCAACTAGAACCGAGTGATTACGTGAATACGTGGGATTTATAAAAATGCAATCAACGCGATATAATAATGATTATACGTGTTATGAGTACATTTGAGAGAGAGGGAACATTTCAGTGTAGTAAATAGTAATTGCACAGTGTGCTTCTGCGGTCCAACGCGTAGGTATGTTTATTTTTTCTTCGGCCATATTATAGGCCTTAATATATTATTGTATGTATTATTAAGCCGAAACTCAATGTTTATTCAAATATCGTACGTATAATACTATATACTAATATATGTAGGTACTACTATATATAGCTGCTATATACATATATACACTTTATGCAGCTATAGTGTCATTTATGTATTAACATAAGCCTTATTTATTATAAAATAACTATGTTTTACCTGATTTTGATTGCCTTTTGGGGGCGTAGCCACTGTCTAAGAGATCAAAGACTTTTCGGCAAGAAACCTCAAAAGTCATATACCAACAAAAAAAAAACAACGTATGTTGCGTAACCGAACTTGTCTCAAACACGGAGGGCCGTGGTCATGTATACGTGGTGCCGTGTATTCATAATGCAATATTCTCAATGACTTACCTGAAATGAAAATAAAAGATAATATTATATTGATTAAGGTTTAAATTGCGTAAATGGTAGAACACGCTCAGTAGATGATATTAACAGATTTATTCACATGTAAGAAAAATATGATATGAAACAATCCTACACGCTTGCTTATTGTAATAGCAAAGGTGTGAAAAGTATAATATTATCCAGTCTGTAAATACTATGGAACGCAATATCAAAACATATATTATTATTACGAAATACTATGGGATCAAAAACTAAATAAATATTAAAAAATATTTTGTGGTCTCTCGGGTGTCCCTGATACTATAATACATACAATATTATGAATACGAATAATTGTAAAAACTAATTTAAGAACTTAAAGAACATACACGCTTAGTGAGAATAAACAATGATTAGACCTCGTGAGGTACAAGTTCAATGGAACTATAAACCTAATAAATTATACACTTTATATTTATTTAACTCTAAATAACCATAACAATATAAATAATAATCATAAAAAAAATCCACTACAATGAAAGTTGGTTAATGAATTACCGTGTGTACATAAATATTAAGTATCATGCGATGATAAAAATAAGAATTTAATTCGTAGGATTATATTAATATAATATAATACATAACAGTATAATATCATCTTCCATTGATAGTTAAAATAACAACAACATGATCTCGACACGAATACCTCCAAAGTGTTACCACCATTGACCGTGTTACCTCATAAGTTTTCCAAACTTGGCGTGAATAATATTCTGGTCAATACTAACACCTTATTTGAAAAGGACGGTCTTAATCAGCAAAATAATTCTTCAATAACGCGAGCGGGTTAAACGCGAATTGTATGTAATAGAATACACATTTCTTTGCAGAACGTGAAACGCATTATAATATACTGCCTTGTATAAATATTAGTAACAGCTCTTCAGACTATTTATATCTGATTAAAATATAATATTAACTGCAGATATAGATTTTTTTACGCGTTCACATTAGTTATCATATAAACTTAATTTTTTTTACCATTAATAAACTCTAATAATTGTTTTTAAAAATATTACTTATTCTTAAAAATTAAATTTGATTTATACACGGGTAAACCAAATAATAATTTTGAAAGAGACTAAAAATTCATTATAAATGCAAAAATTTGATTTGCAACATTTCGATCATACATTGGTTATAATTTTTACAGACACAAACCTACCACAGTTTTATTCGTTAAATTGTATATGAATCAACCTATTTAATACCAAACCTATATTATACGGCAAATTCGATGGTGTGATTACTGGCTAGTGGCTATACTCATCTGAATGTAGGTACCTATCTACTATTCAATAAATTCCATAAGTTTGATTAAATTAAATTAGACTTAAATCGGATAATTGTCTTGTGATAAACGCCCTCGACCGCTGTATGCATCGTACGTAAATAATATACAGCCGCCGCGTGTTTGCACTGAGTATAATATATTATTATTCATTTGGTATCTCTACAACCGCACTCCTACGCGTGTAATTTAATTCGTGTACATAATATATCATACAGTAGTAAGTGTACACAATTTTGTTGATGAACATTCGCAAACTCATGGAAGGACATACTGTGGTTCTGCGAAATGAGCGATACTGACATTTGCATATATTTCGGGGTCGTACTAAGCCAAATTTTGATAAAAACGATATAATATGTTTTCTATGTTCAATCAAAAGACTTAATCATATAAATATTTAAAGATTTTATCGTCTACAGCCAAAAATTATTAGAATTACAATGTATTGTGAGTTACTTTTCCCTCCTCCCCACGACTTTCCAAATTGTATCAATCTCCTAATGTTTGCTAATCCCTTAAAGGTAACTACATTGCCATAATAATATACATTATACATTGTTCATTTAAACAATTTCAAAGTGATTTTTGTCCACGATTATAATTTACTAATACATAACAAGCACATTGGAGTAGATTTTGAATATACTTTTAAAAATTATACCTATATGAATATTTTTTACTTTAAAAAACAGCGGCGTATATTATAAGAATGTTGTATTTCCATATGCGAATAACGAACTTATTTGTTATGAATTATAATATGTGAACACACTACACGCACACGCGTAATATCATATTGCATAACGTAAACGTATAGTACTATAATAGGTACCTACATATAGTATAATATATAGCCGACCGATTTTTCTGCACAGTGTATAATGTCGTTTTTGATTTTAATCGACTAACACTAGCTCAATTTAAACATTGTGTTAAATAAAATTATTAACATAATCTATTAGTAGAAGATATTAAGGTAGATTTTTGGCATATAGTTGTAACCGTATTAACAGAACATTTAATTTTGATAATCTTTGTATTATCTATAAAGCTTATAGGTATTTACGATATCGTTTACTCTATTTTTTATTAATAATTATTACTATTTTTTAAGATATTACTTAAATGGCATCATTAACGGTAAAATATATACAAATTATAAAATGTGAATATTTAATATCCGTATTTTCATTTATATATAACTAGTGAAAAAGAGGGAAAGAAAGAATTTGAACAAACTCCCTCTCATATGTACCTACGTATATTATATAGACGATTGTATTGATTACAGAACGAAACCTATAAATCATAGATACTAAACTCAAAATAGTTACAGCAGATGGATGATAAACGCAATATATACAAGTTATTACTTATATAGTTGTACGTTTCTTCGTCGACTATCTATAAATAGGCATACGCGCGATTGCGATTCCCATCTATATACGCAAAAATAATAGTATAAAAAGGGTATAAATGATCGACGTTGAAAGGGATAGTTTTTTTTTTGCAATAATCTTATTCATACTCCGATTAGTGCGAGTCTGCCGATCTGCTGTCTGCACGGAAATGCGTGCAGCAGTAGATCGTATTTCAAAACGACGACGCGTTTGTGTCCGGTTCAGGGCCAATCGTGAACGTCGAAGCGTTTAACGCACCGCCCGCATATAACGACGGCATCAATAAATAAATATATACAGGGTGATTCACCGAGAATGGTTACCCCTTTTTTATTCTCCAATAATGATTTTACTCAAAATATGATTTTTGAAAATTTTAAATATACTTACTTAAAAATTATATAATAACATTTTCGAGATGTTTTGTTCTACCCAAAAAAGTTTTCTGTGGAAATACACTTTGATTTTTCAAAGGAGAACCCTGATTTTAAACAGTCAATTATTTAACAGATAATTTTTCTAATAATTTAAAAAAATGTAAAAAATTAAAATTCTAATTAGTAGTTTTTGAGTTATTTAATTTTGTATACTAAGGATAATCGGCTAATGATAATGGATTTAGCTGATATGGGAGCTACGACACTTTGGTGATATGAAAATGTTAGCATTTAATATTTATCTATCATTATGTAATATTTATAAAAATGGTGCAAATATTACATTTATACATGAAAAAATTAAGTACGATTATCCTAAATATTACTGAAAAACTATTCATTATTATTGTTTAATAATTTACGACAATATTTAAAAAAAATCTATAGTAAAAAAGGGATTTTCATTTGATAAATAAAAATTTGTATAATTACAGGACACCCCTTAAATTGAATGAAAAATATCAAGAATTTGAAAGTATAATCTTTAAGTACTTATTGCTAAAAATTCCAAATTCAGAATTTAAATAGAATCAGCATATCATAGCGAAAAAGGGGGGTGTGCATGTATAGTTATCACCCTGTATAATATATATTATAGTCAGCGTACAGCATCTCGACTGGAGCTACTGCGGTGATCACGCATGAAAATCTATAATAGAGTAACACGTCCCCGAGATATATACAATAATAATAATAATATTAGTATAATATTCGTTATTATTCCTCATATTGTTCACGGGAATCGAAAATATCTATAATTATTATTTATTATTATTATTAATTTTTGTATTGTACGTTCACGTATATATTATTATTTATACGATTCGGACAACGGAAAAGGTCACTCCACATATTATCTATTGTTATATATATTATACCATATTATGGATTTAAATGCATGTGTTGGCTGTCGCAATATATTCACGAGATTAATTCCTCCGGACTACATACTCGACATAATATAATAATAACTGTTGATGGAGCATATTTTCTTAATGTCTCGTGAATATTATATCGAGAAACGTCGTTCAACATTTTTTATGTATTTTTTTGCTCTGTCCAAGAATAACAACGGTGCCCTACTATGTACGATATTATCATGTCCTCGACATTATAAGAGTAGACGACCATTGTACTACATGATGGTATTGTTGTTATTTTATATATATAGGTACGTCAATGTTAATTTAGTTTCTTGTTGGAAAATAATCCTACGTACTTATGTATACATAGCTAATGAAAATGCTTTTAAAATATTATAAATTTCCATGTGGTTTAATAAACGCCGCCTACTAATAAACTGCAATTAATATCAATACATGTATAACTGCCTAACTACAGTCGAAATCTCTGGACTAAACCTCATTTGTCACCTACCTAAAGTTAACTAAAATTAAAAATAATATCAATATTTTATAACTAATTAAATTCTATAACACGTTTATATAATATTAACATCGTAGATAAATAGATCGGAATTGTTATTATAAGAATTAATGAGAGATTAACGAAACATGAAAATCGGATTGTTCAGAAAAAATATTATTTATATATATATATTATATTATACGATACAATAAGATGAAGTTTAGCGGTTTTGTTATTTGTTAAATTTTGTTTACATTTTTAATGTAATTAATTGATAAATATAATGATTCAATTGACCTTAAGTAAATATAAATAATTAAAATGAAATAAAAAAAAATGCATGTAGGTTAATTAAAACAATGGTATGGTAAAATGTAAAACTATGTAGGTACCTATGTATTAACATAACTATAATACTATATAATTTACACTAAAATAAATACGTATGTATACCTCTCAGTTATTTGTGTGTAAACACAGAGTCCCGATAAAAATATATAGGTATTTCAAATATGTATATTATTACTAACAAGCCAACGATGAAACTTTTCGAAAATTCGGACATCGTAATATACAATGAGTGTATAAGAATAAGAGACTTTAACGCACTAGTATATAAAAGATGATACGTATAATTATTTAATAATATAATATTAAAAAATAAAAAATAAGTAAAAAATTATTAAAATATTGCTGAAAATATATTTATTTTGTATGGATCAAAATAGTGACGATTTAAAAAATGTTTGGAATCAACTATTTTACGTTTTAATATTTAATTGTGAATAAGCGGAAGGAATCTGGAGTTTGGTTAGATAATATTTACAAAAATAATAAAATAGCAAATAAAGTCAACAAATAAGTATATAAATAAATATCGTGTATTCAAGCATAAAATTGAGCAAACGAACTAGAAATTACAATAGATAATTTATTTTGTTGATTTAATATTTGATAAATCTCGTGTGTTTATGCATATGTCACATCTTGTATGAAGCGTGAAAAAAGAAAATACTTAGATTTTGAACACATAAAATATATTATAAATTTGCCCTATATGTTCTGAAAAACAAACTAGATGATAATTTATGATAACTTATCCGAAAGTCACCAATTATGTACCCCTTTCTCGCTACACTATTACAAATACTTCTAAACGTAAACAGATTATTTAATACATAATAAATGTAAAAAATAATAATAAAAGTGTATAAATTATAATAGAAATAGCTTATTGGTTATGTTATTAGTTATCAATTATAAGACTATAGTACTTATATAATTTATAATAATAATTAATAAAACTTAAAAATAATACATTGACTCTACAGTAAACTGCAAAAAAAAGGTTAAAATAAAAAATATAACAAAGAAGAAAATGTTAAGAAATAACCAAATAAAAATGTAGACATCATTGAGGTGTACGAGTAAATAAATGTTAATAATGGACTAAGAGGACGTCGTACGTGTTATTGTCTCCGTTTTACTAATTTATAATAAAGCAAATATACAATCAGTAGAATTCATTTTTTGCTATTAGCTTTTATATTAGAGTCAAATTTTCTATCACCAAACTTAAAGATAATAATATCATCTATAGGGAGTCTCATAGATTTTTATTGATATTTCAATTTTAAAGTGAGTTACGAGCATCTTAAAGTTTTAATATTTTACGTAACTATAACTCACTTAAATAATTAAATATCAATAAAAGCCTATGAGATGACCTAGATAATATTATTACTTTTAAGTTTGATAATAAGATAATTAACTTTAATATTAAATAGCAAACAGCATAACATGGATTCTACTGAACTCAAATTTTTTATATTGTAAATTAATAAAACGGTGACAACACGTGAGTACGACGTCCTCTTAACACTATTGAATTTGTATTTAATCCTAAATTACGAATACGGTCGCATGCGGTAATGTGTAAAATCATGATCATTATTTTTAATATAATAATATACCAGCAACCAGCGTTAAGTTCTTATTACCTTATGGCTTCTAATAAGAATCCATAAGGAGCTGAAGTTTATATTTTGTTAAACGATATAACTTTGGAACGTGTAATGGAAAATATTTTACTAGAATAATGCACATATTAATAATAAATTTAAATAATTATTTTAAAGTAACAATTATTATTCTGTATTCGTTTTATGATTCGTGTTATCGAAAAATACCGTGTTGAGCACGTGTTTCAATTTTATCAGATAACAATAATTATTGTTTTACTGATTTATCGTGATTACGTACGTTTACGACGAAATGGTTATTGTAAGATAATGTTTAGTAGAAATAATATGTTATAGCTCTATTGATAAAAATATATTTCAAATCAAACAGTGTAAGTTATTGCAATTTTACCATCCATGTATCTTTCCACCAAACAACTTAAGTACTTTCGTCTCGATCGTGTATTAATATACTTAGGAGTTAGGGGTATTGTAAACTAATTTTACGGCGTTCAATTTTTCTATACACCGCAATTCGTATTGGCAAAAACCTTTACGTAATAGCGTTAGTATTATGATTATGCATATAATATAATATGTTATATACGTTATGAACATAAGTATTACTTATATTATTAATTATTAGACCTGACTATCATATTAGACTAGGCGGGTGTCAAAAGACACCGGAAAACGCTGTTGCGTTTAAGAGCGTTTCATCGATCAGGACGTCCTCTGTACGATATTTTATTGCGAGACAATGCAAATAATAATATAATAATTCTCGAAGGCGCACGCCGGAAAAATCCGTGTTACGACGCTACAACAATACGACATGACAACCTAGAAGGAAAGAAAACCTATCGGGGGGATGAGTGTGCGCGCGGCTGATTGTATTATAAAATAAAATATAATATAGGTACTTCTATACGTCGTACATCGCGCCCAGAGAGGAGGCCACGGTCGTCTGTGCGCCGCCTTGGTGTGAAAGGTCGTGAAATATAATGCAATACATATTATAAGGACCGCCGCCCGTTTTCCGTCATATTATAATAATAATATATTTGTTATTATTATTACTATTATAATTTTACGGAGGCATCGTCGTCGTTGTAGGCCCCCGGGGGGCCCAGCTACGATTTTTCCCCCCATAGGCGCGCGTACGATAACGTCAAGGAGTGGTCTCGGAAGGTTCACAGCGATTTCAGCGAGTATAAAAAGACACCCGTCCACGGATCCAGCATCACACCCATCCAGACTCCAGAGCAATCATCTCACGGAACGTTGTTCGTATATTTTACTATTTATAATTCCACGTCTCAAACCACTTCACTCAGCGATCATTATGGCTTTCAGGGTAAGTACACATACTTATTGATATGATATATGCATTAAGTAAATTAGTATAGGCATATGTATTATATAAGACGAAACTGATATATTTATAAATCCAACATATATCCTATACGGTTTTCAAAAATTCGGAGCAACACCGATTTAAAATTGCAACTTTTAATTTTTAAGAACTATTATAAATCAGCATGTTTTTTGAAATTATAACAACACATTGTATTGTAATAAATTACATAAATATTATTTCTGTTAAGGTATGTTTGTCGTTCACAACTTTCATCGCAGAATTTTCGATTATTTACTTTTTTTTGTTTTTAATTCGTTTGAAGTTAACTCAGTTTACGTGATAATTACAAATAGATTTTCTCGAATGATGGCGCTACCACAAGTTACCGCTCACGTGTATTATACGTGATTCGTAAACGTTGATAATGCAATGTTTAAAGAGATCCCATAAATATGATTTTATATATAATTACCTACATAGATGATATTAATATGATACAAAAAAAAACTTAATTTTTTTCTTCTATAGAAGAACCCACTATAATAATGTATACCAAAACTATCGTTATAAATTGTATACTAATTTTAAAAATATATTTTAATTAGTGAAGAATTTTAAATTCGCCAGTTATAATAAAAGATGGTGACACTAGACACTCATGCAAAGTTCAAGTAAAAAAACTTTAAAATACCTATATATAATAAGTTTTAAGCCTTGCTAATTACCGGAGTTTGAAAAAACTAAGAATGATCGTTTCAGATAATGATTATAATGAATAATTAATTCAAATAATGACTGCTAAAATACTCATATACATAATAAGACGATATTACCCACCGGGCAACGAATAGTAAATATCTTACTTGATCCTTTAGCATTTAATAATTCTATATTATTATTATTTTTTAAAATTTATTTTAAATGTAGCGTTTTCGATTTGAATTATTTATTTAGGATTAGGTTGTTAGTTAAATTCAGGTAGTCAACAACAAAATAAAAAAATTTAATGAACATTAGAGTATCATAATTCATAACCAATAACCATAATTATTTAGATTAATTCATTGAGATTAAAAGAAAAATTAATTTTAAAAACATACGTTTATATTTAAATTATAAGAAATTTATATTCTCTTAAAGAAATCTCTTGGAATATGATTTCAACTTATAAAATATTAATATGATATTATATTAAGTCAATAACTATAATTATTGTTTATACCAAAAATACTAAAAACAGTTCATTTAACTTAAAAGTTAAAAATCTTACAAAATAATTACAGCAAGAACTATAACATCTAATTAATAATCGCAAGTATGATAAGAACTTATTGAGTTAATTGGGAATGGTTTTATTTGGACACTGAGTCCTGCAGCAATTTTTCTACGATATTATGTAAACACATATAATATATAAATAGAAATGTTTCTTTCTTTGATCGTTATTGATTCAAAAACAATTTTGTTAAAAGTTATAGATGTTAATAGATTTTTAAAGATTCGAGAAAGGTTTGAAAATTTGTTTTATTACTCTTATAAGTCGCAATAGGGTAACTATTACGTGAATTGTGTTTCTATATACGAAAATCGATTGTTTTTTTTTATTGTTTATAACAGGGTTATCATTGGTTACAGATAATAAAATAGTTATTATGATTGAAAATAATTATTTTCTGTATTGTAATTTATTTTGTCATTTCGGCTAATAAAGCAATTCTATTTTTATGTATAAAACTGAGTAACAAATAAAAATATACTCGAAGTAAGAGGGTGGTTAAGGTTTATATTTTAAAAAGACACTCAACCTATCGAAATAGGTTGAGTTTGACAAACTGAAAACGACAGATAGATAGATTATATTGATTACAATAATTTTTGACGAATACGCAGATATAATATTATTCGGATTACACCCATCCCATATGCAAATCCATAGTTATGGACCGTTTAGAATCAAATTTATACATTATTATTTGTGATTCCGGAAGGATCCATAAGAGTTTTAGATTAAAAAACACATTTCAATGTCGTGATAATATAGTTATATATCTCTGGGTAATAATAATTGATCAAGTCGATTAATAATATTATTATACATTTTGTTCAGTTCGCAGTATTCACGTCCGTCCTAGCAGCAGTGGCCTACGGTTCTCCCGTGTACACGCCCTACGCGGCGTCCCCCTACGAGGTCGCCCAGTACTCGCCCGCCCTGTACGCGCCGGTACCGTATTACGCGGCGGCGGCCAAGTCGTACG